>NC_057862.1:150794061-152186561 GCF_019393635.1 Dromiciops gliroides
TGCGCCACCTAGCTGCCCCCTGGGTTGGCTCTTACTGAAGTCTGAAAATACAGTTCTTGTAAATTGGGAAACAGATGTCCAGGGTGCTAAATGACTTGTCCCTGTGTCATGTGGTCCAGACTTCTCATTTTAGAGATGAGGGAACCAGAGGTGAGTGTGGAAATGACTTGTCCAAGACACTGCAGCTTGTCAGCAGCAGAGCTACAGCTTGTTTTCATTTTTCCCTGGCTCCCCATATCCTTCTCTCCTTGTCCTCTCCCCTTTTCATACCTCCCCCCCTTAATGGCACCCTACTTGTAAAACTGCTCTCGTGGTTTCCCTGAGACCACCCAGAGCTCCCTATGACTCAGGCTCAGGAAGCTCAAGAAACAATGTAAATAAGTTAGAGTGACTTCCAGAAGTGGGACCTGGAGAGAAGTTACTGAGAGCTGATTCCTTCTTGGTCCTTGAGGAAAGGGGGAGGGAGAAAGGGGGAGGACTGTGTGTAGAACAGGGAGGCTGGTCTCCTTGGCTGCCCAGTCTGAGGTCAGGATGTTGTTCCAGCTCCTGAGGAAGACTTTTAGTACTGACTCACTGATATCTGGCCTCTGCATAACTATCTCAAATAGTGAACAAACATTTATTAAGTACCAACTATGTGCGGGGCACTGTGTTAAGGACTAGGGATACAAGGGAAGGCACAAAATAGTTTTTGCTCTCTCACTGGGCTCACAGTCTCCCACCTTCCTCACCCAAAGAGAGAATATACACACCAAAAGTGTTGAGAAAAAAGGAACATTACAAAGGGGTAAAAGGATGGGAGAGTGAGTACACCTGCTAATTCCTGCTGGGCTGTTGATGGTCTAGTCAGGTAATAACTATAACAACAGCAATAATGGCAGTTAACATTTATGTGTGTATATGTGAAATATGTGTATATACATATATTATAGAATCTATAACATAATTCTATAATATATTGTTATATATAACATTGTTACATATGTGTATATATTGTGTGTTTATATGTATGTATACCTATATATTGCTTTAAGGTTTGCCAAATGCTTTTTATGTAGATCATCTTATTTTTAAAGGTGCCCAATGTACCTGAGCCCAGAAACAGGAAATTAACAGTGCCTAAGAAATACAGGACTTGAGGCTGCCCATGACATATAGAACACTGGTGAAAACTCAGACCTTCTGAGATAACATGTAAGGTTCTTTGTAAACCTTAAAATGCTATAGAAATACTGGCTATTGATTGGTGGTGGTGGTGGTGTTATTATTATTCCCAGACCCACCACTAACTGCATAATCCTAACTAAATAATTTCCTGGACCTCAGTTTCTCCTTTGTGAAATGAGATTGGACTAGACAAGCATTTTGCAAGACTGTGTTCTGCAATATCCTGGTGTTTGGTGGAATATGAATGGCAGCATTCCAGGAGAACTTTGATGCAAGTGATGTTTCCTCATCTGTGATAACAGTCTGACCTTGGGCAAAATACTTAAGCTCTCTGGGCCTTATTTCTTTCATCTGTCAAATGAGGGATTTGGTCTAGTTGGTCCCTTTTGATTCTAGGTCGTTTAGTTATATGAAATAGGAAATACTGTATTATCAAAACAGACTTGTTACATGTAGCCATTTTTACTATACAATACATTTAATTTAGGGCACCTGAGTGGCGTAGTGGATAGAGTGTCAGGCCTAGAGCCAGGAAGACTTATCTTTCTGAGTTCAAATCCAGCATCAGACACTTACTGTGTGACCCTGGGCAAGTCACTTAGCCCAGTTGGCCTCAGTTTCCTCATATGTCAAATGAGCTGCAGAAAATATGGCAAAAGACTCTTGTATCTTTGTCAAGAAAACACCACATGGGCTCACACAACTGAAGTAACTGAACAACAAATTAGTATATTATCTCATTGATTTCTCACAACAACCCTGTGAAGTAGGTGCTACTATTACTCCTGTTTTACAGGTAAGGAAACAAAAGTTGAGAGTTTAGGTGATTTGCCCAGGGTCACACAGTTATGGCCTGAAGCAGGATTAAAACTTAGGTCTTCCAACTCCAAGCCCAGCACACCAACCACTACACAAACAGTTCCCAATTTTTTTGGTCTCAGGAGCCCTTTACACTTAGAAATTATTGAGGACCCCAGAGAACTTTTGTTTATATGGGTGATAGCTGTCAATATTTATTGTATTCGAAATTAAAATGTCTTAATATTATTCTCAAAGAGCCCCTGGAAGAATCTTAGAGCCCCCCAGAGGTATGGAAACCACATTTTCAGAACCATTGCATTACACCATTTAATTACTATATGTACATCTATCTACACATACACTCTCACACACACTTGTACATACATACTGAATCACATTTCCGTTAATATGGTTTTGGGTTTGTTTTTGTTTTTGTTTTGCAGGGCAATGAGGGTTAAGTGACTTGCCCAGGGTCACACAGCTAGTGTCAAGTGTCTGAGGCTGGATTTGAACTCAGGTACTCTTGAATCCAGGGCAGATGCTTTATCCACTGCGCCACCTAGCTGTCCCTGTTAATATGGTTTTTTTTGGTTTTTTTTGTTTTGTTTTTTTTTTTAAGTGAGGCAACTGGGGTTAAGTGACTTGCCCAGGGTCACATAGCTAGTAAAGTGTCAAGTGTCTGAGGCCAGATCTGAACTCAGGTACTCCTGACTCCAGGGCTGGTGCTCCATCCACTGTGCCACCTAGCTGCCCCTGTTAATATGTTTTTAAAGAAATCAAATACACATTTGTTGAAGGGGGGGATATTAAGTATAGACCCTAAAATTTTGCCCCAAAAGTTTGTTCCTAAACTTTAGTCAGCTTGAACTGACTAAAATGTTGCATTATTTTGATGTTTTCTAAATCTGTTTATTAGAAACAGACAATTATGAAATAACAATCTCTCCCTCTCTCTGTCTCTCTCTGCCTCTGCCTCTGTCTCTGTCTCTGTCTCTCTGTCTCTCTGTCTCTCTCTCCCTCTCTCTGTCTCTGTCTCTGTCTCTGTGTCTCTCTGTCTCTCTGTGTCTCTCTCTCTCTGTGTCTCTCTTTCTCTCTCTCTCTCTCTCTCTCTCCCCGGCCGAGAGAAATTGATGCCTGCCATTCCTATTTCTGATGGATGACTATTTTGATTTTTTAATAATCCTTCCTTTTGTGGAAGAAAATATAAAGTAAACGAACATCGAAAACCACATCAGATCCCATAAAACCAGAGTGGCGCCATCCATGCCCCAGTGGTGAAGGGTCTGTCAGATTTCTCGTTGTTGTAATCCTGATTTTCAGGGGGTTATAAGTCTTATCCCCTTAGGGAATTCCGACTGCTTAGCTCTAATACCAAGTTCCAGCCCTGGAGCAGAGAATTTTTCTCTCAGAACATGGAAAAAAAACAAAACACACACAACCCACCCAACAAGTAAATGACAAACCCTCTCTGTCATTCTTAGACCACTTCTTTTAGACTGCCAGGACAAGGCAGGCACAGGGAACAGGGTGTGTGTGTGTGTGTGTGTGTGTGTGTGTGTGTGTGTGTGTGTGTGTGTGTGTGTGTGTGTGTGTGAAGGGAGAAGACTAGGGGAGGATGTTGGCATGTGTCTCTGATGCATTTTTTTTAAGTTAAAAAATCGTCAAGACCATTCATTTATAATGGCTTGTTTTATTTTAAAAGCCAAAACTGCTAAATAACTTGGTAATTTCCACTGTCGATTTATAACTGCTTTGGTTTGTGCCAGATGCAGTCAGACACCCACCCACCCACCCCAAGGGGACAGAATTGTGTTTTTCCCCCTCAGACATCTTAGCTTCCAGTCTCAATTTCTAGACCATTTGTGTGTGTGTGTGTGTGTGTGTGTGTGTGTGTGTGTGTGTTGGGGGGAGGGAAAGGGGTATAGAAGGGGGGAATCCAAGTTAGAGGCTAGGCAGCACCTTCAAGAAACGAAGGGCTCAGAGAGGAGTCTGTTCTTAGAATTTTCCATGGTCAAGGAGACAGGGAGAGCATGGAAAATTGACATCCACAGAGAATCCAAAAACCTCATTTGAGCCAATAGATTCCACCTCCTTCCCCATCAAACCTCTTCTCCCAACTGTTGGCACAAACCAAAATTGAATACAAGTGATGTTATTCAGGACAGCTGGTTGTAGAACCCTGGCTATGTCACGTCACTTCCTTGGGTCTCAGTTTCCTCATTTGTCAAATAAGGAGGCACTTTCTGAGCTCTATCATTCTAATTACCATTTGTTTGTTTATTTATTTTTATGCAGAGCAGTGAGGGTTAAGTGACTTGCCCAGGGTCACACAGCTAGTAAGTGTCAAGTGTCTGAGGCCAGATTTGAACTCAGGTCCTCCTGAATTCAGGGCTAGTGCTTTATCCACTGTGCCACCTAGCTGTCCCCATTCTAATTACCATTAGCCAATGTAGGTCAACAATTATTCGAGTTGCATGAAACACTGGGAAGAAAAATGACTTACAGGGTCATAGTATCTTCGATTTAGAGCTAGAAGGAACCTTAGATGCTATCGAACCAAACCCTCTCATTTTACAAATGATGAAACAGAGGCACAAAGAATTTCAGTGACTTGACCAGAGTCACACAGCTAGTCAATCAGTGTCTGAGGTGGGAGATTTGAATTCAGATCCAAAACTTTACCCTCCATGCCATATGACCTTTGTCAACTCAGGGGTTAGTATTAATCATTATTAAAATATTCTGGTTAGTAAAGAGTTACCAGAAATGGATTATTAATTTTCAAAGGCTTAGAAAATAATGAAATAAACCTCCTGATTGGTGAATTCAAAATCTCTTGCCTTCAACTGACTGATGGAACCACACCCCTTGCCTCTCTGGCTGCTGGTGCCTCTGTCTGGAGACTTCTTTGAAACTGGGCACAATTCGCTTGTTAAAGGGAGGGTGGGTAGCAGATGGGAAAGAGAGGTGTTCAAGTCTATTAGCACCTCATTGAGGCCATTCTCCCTGATGAAATCAGGAAAATTGGAAGAGTTTTGAAAAGGGGAGAACTTTGGAGAGGAACTGGGCAGCTGCTATCTGAAGCATTTTGTTCAAGAAATACAGAATTTGCCTATTATGATAAATATGAATGAGTCACATTTATTTATGTCAAAAATCCTTACTCCAATATCCCATCACTGTGTAGAAGTAGACCTTGGTTCCTCTAGGCTATGCTGCCAGAATGAAAATGCTAATTGGTCCTTCTAGGTTAGAAAGGTCTCAAGTATGGATCTGGAGCAGATTGTGTATCCTAGGATCAGCCAAAGAAGGAAGGAAGGAAGGAAGGTAAGTGGGAGGGAGGGAGGAGAGAGGGAGGGGGAGGAAGGGAGGAAGAAAGGAGGAAAAGAAGGTAGGAAACATTTATTAAGTACCTACTATGTGCCAGGCACTAAGTGACTTACAAATTTCTCTCATTTGATCCTCACAACATACCTGGGAGGTGCTATTATTCTTCTTATTTTACAGCTGAGAAAATTAAGGCATTATAGAACATATGCAACTTACCCAGGTTGGCACATCTAGTAAGTGTCTGAGTTGGGGATTTTCATTCAGGTCTTCCTGACTTCAGGCCTAGTGCTCTATCCACTTCAAAATTTGGAGAAGGTTAGTGGGAGGGGGTTGAATTTTCATTTTTCATTTTTTTTGGTTGAATTTTTTCTTTTTTTTTGTATGAACTCAGAAAACATCAACATTTTGCTACACAAAGAACAGAAAAGAGAGTTGTTTATGAAAGCCAATTTTAATCTATCATTAAGCACTTATTAAGCACCTACTCTGTGCCAGCAACTGTGCTAAGTACTAGGGATACCACAAAAGACAAAAAAACAACTATTGACCTCAAGGAGCTCACAATCCAATATCACAAATCTAATTTCTGAAACATTCCATTTTTTTTAAAGAGCACATAATAATAATAGGACAGTCCTGGAGTCAGGAAGACTCATCTTCAAATCTGACCTCAGATACTTACTAGCTGTGTGACTCTGGGCAAGTCACTTAACCCTGTTTGCCTCAGTTTACTCATCTGTAAAATGGGCTAGAGAAGGAAATAGCCAGTATCTCTGACAAAACCAAAAAAACAAAAAACACCCTCTTCAGATGGGGGTCTTAAAGAGTCAGACATGACTGAAAAGGACTGACCAACAAGTAATATCACTAGCTGCCATCTACCCCTTATTTGTAACAAACAAAGATAGTCAAGCAAAAAAATAAAACAAAACAAAACAAAACAAAAAAACCACAATGTCCAAAAATGTTTCATTCTGTTCCTCTAGTCTATATGTCTGCCAAGCAATCAATGAACATTTGTTAAGTGCCTACTTTGTTTAGGGCACTGTGCTATGTTCCAGGAATATAAAAAGAGACAAAATACAGTCCCTGCTTACAGCCTAATGCCAAGAGATGGAAAGTAGGAATAATGAACTTTTCTGCCAAAACAAGTCACAAAGACCACTGACCAAGATATGAAAGGTAGCGGGTGGTGATCAGCACTTGAGAAAATATTCACATGGATGAAATCCCATATCTTTGAAGAAATGAGTTTACCCCCATCCTGTGAAGTAGGTAATGCCAACATTATTATCATCACCATTTTACAGATAAGGAAATGGATGCTCAGAGAGGTTCAACATTCCCAGGGAGATCTAGAACTCAAAATGAAGAAGGTATCCTATATATTTATTATTGAAACTATAATGAAGGGACAGCTAGGTGCTGCACTGGCCCTGGATTCAGCAGGACCTGAGTTCAAATCTGGCCTCAGACACTTGACACTTACTGGCTGTGTGACCCTGGGCAAGTCACTTAACCCTCATTGCCCCTCCCCCCCCCAAAAGAAAATATAATGAACAAATAATTAAAGGAGCAGAGAATCATAGAGTTAGATCTGGAGGAGAGCATTTAGGGATTGAGTCCATTTTCTCCTCCCCTTTTTTTCAGAAGGTAGTTTAAGATGTTCCAGGGAACTGGGAGGGGGGTGGGAAAAATCTTGTTTGGAGCATGCTCATTGTATTATTGAAATATGGAAATGACAGTTACAGGGTTCAAGATGCAAGTGATGATAAACTCTCTTTTATTTCCCTTTGCTTTCTTGGTCAAATCCACACCAAGTCATAAAGACAGGGAACAGAGAGAGGAAAGGATCACCTTGTCTCCCATTGTTGTTAGTGCAGGCTCTGTCCATTATACCAATCTAAAGAGATAGAGCTGAAAATTCATTTGTCATTGGGTCATATAAAGGACCCAGGACCCAGATTTCTGGTCAGTGATCCAGGATTAGAGTAAAGAAGAAGGTGGCTCTGGACAGTTATGCTAAAAAAAAAATCTGAGGTTTTTAAACATATAAAAAATAAGTAATAATCCCTTTGCCTCCACTCTTTTTATTTAGATCAAAGAGAGTTATATTGGTAAGATGAGTATAGTGGAAAGCATGCTAGGCTTGGCATCAGGAGGAACTGGCTTAGAACTCTGTGTAACCCTAGGCAAGTCATCTAATCTCTCCGAGCCTCAGTTTCCTCATCTGTAAAAGGGGCAGAGGAGGGCAGAGATAAGATGGCAGAGTAAGGCAGAAACTCCCTGAGATCTCCCAATTTCCCTTCCAAAAAATTTTAAAATAATGTCTCAAAATGAATTCTGGAGTGGCGAAGGATGGAGTGAAACAATTTTCCAACCCAAGACAACTTATAAGGTTAAAAGGAAAGGTTGTCTCACTGAGATGAGAGTGGAAAGCAGTCTAGTACAGGCAAGCCAGACAAGCCAGCAGCTGGTCTTGGGTACAACTGAAGCAGCAGCAATGATTCCCAGAGCACTCGGCCCACAGATGATAATGGGGCTGGACAACTTGTCAGAAGTAGATAATAGGGGATGATTTGCTGGCATTGGGTGCAAGACTCTGTTGCATTACCCAAATAGGAATCTAGTTCACAGATCCAGGTCACAGTCCTAGGGTGAGGAGGAACATTAACATACTAGAAAGTGGGGCTATAGGGGAACAGGGATCCTGGTCACAAGTCCAGGGCAGAAAAGGGTGTGGTCAATCAAAAACTAGAGGACAGGTCAGGAGAGCGATGGCCACACCTCTCCTTAGATCATAGCACCTTGAAAGAACTGAAAATTTATTGGTCCCCAGAATTAGCTCTGAAAATAGCAGCATGAAAAACCAGCAGCTTGGGAGAGTGACTCCACCACTCTAGGAGCAGAGTTCAACTTTAATATAAAATTAAAAGTCAAGAAATGGGCTGGAAAAATGAGCAAAAACAAATGAAGAACCTGACCATAGAAAGTTACTATGGTTACAGGGAAGAACAAAACACAAACTCAGAAGAGGACAAGAATGTTAAAACAGCTACATACGAAGCCTTAAAGAAAAATGTGAATTTCTGTCATGCCCAAAAAGAACTCCTAGAAGAGCTGAAAAAAAATTTAATCAAATAAGAGAAGTAGGAAAAAATTGGGAAAAGAAATGAAAGTGAATGTTGAAAAAAGAGTCAACAGCTTGGAAAAGGAAGCACAAAAACCAGGAAAATATGTATAAATTCACTGAAGAAAATAAAATAGAGAAAGAGCAGATCAATAAATTGGGCATATAACTTAAAAAAAACAGAAAATGAACAAATTTTAAATCCTCAATTAAACACCATTGAAAATCCTGAAAAACAAAGAAGAGATTAATAAAATTGAAAATAAGAAAACCATTGAGCTAATAAATAAAACTAGGAACTAGTTTTTTTGGGGAAAAAAAGCTAATAAATAGATGAACTATTGATTAATTTGATTTAAAAAAGAAGAAAACTGAATCACCAGTATCAAAAATGAAAAGGGTGAATTCACCACCAATTAAGAGGAAATTAAAGCAATAATTAGGAGCTATTTTGCCCAATGTTTTCCAAAAACATCCGGCAGTCTAAGTGAAATGGATGAATATTTACAAAAATGTAAATTGCCCAGAGTAACAGAAAAGGAAATAATATACTTAAATAACTCCATCTTAGAAAAATAAATTAACCAAGCCATCAATGAGCTTCCTAAGAAAAAATCCCTAGGGCCAGAATGATTTATAAGTAAATTCTACCAAACATTTAAAGAACAATTAATTTTAGTGCTATGTAAACTATTTGAAAAATAGGCAAAGAAGAATTCCTATCAGCTTCCTTCCATGACACAAATATAGTGCTGATACCTAAACCAGAAAGACTGAAAACAGAGAAGGAACATTATAGACCAATTTCCCTGATGAACATTGATGTGAAATATTTAAATAAAATACTAGCAAAGATATTATGTCAATGTATCACCAGGATTGTACACTATAACCAGGTGGGATTTATACCAGGGATGCAGGGCTGGTTGAATATTAGGAAAACTACCAGCATAATTGACCATATCAATAATAAAACCAACAGAAATTTTATGAGTTTCTCTATAGATGCAAAAAAAATAAGTTTTCAAATATAACAACCATTCCTATCAAAACCACTAGAGAACATGGCAATAAATGGAGCTTTCCTTAAAAACATAGATAGTATCTATCTAAAACTATCAACAAGCATTATCTGTAGTGGGAATAACCTAGAAGCCTTCCCAATAAGATCAGGGGTAAAGCAAAGATGCCCACTCTCACTGCTATTATTCAATATTGAACTAGAAATGTTAGGGATAGCAATAAGAAAAGAAAAAGAAATCAAGGGAATTAGAATAGCCAATGAGGAAACAAAACTGTTACCCTTTGGAAATGATATACTTAGAAATGGTATACTTAGAGAATACTAGAGAATCAATCAAAAAACTTGTTGAAATAATTAACAACTTTTGAAAAGTTGCAGGATATAAAATAAACCCACATAAATAATCACCATTTCTATATATTACCAACAAAGTCCAACATCAAGAGATAGAAAGAAAATTTGCCTTTAAAAATAACAGTAGAAAGTATGAAATACTTGGGATTCTACCTGCTAAGACAAACCCAGGAATTATATGAACACAAGTACAAAATACTTTTCACAAAAATAAAGTGAGATCTAAACATTTGGAAAAATATTAATTCTTGTGGGTGGGATATAACAAAAATGACAATTCTACCTAAATTAATTTGGTTATTCAGTGCCATGCCAATCAAACTATAAAAAAGTTATTTTATAAAGTAGAAAAAATAGTAACAAAATTCATCTGGAAAACAAAAGATCAAGAATATAAAAGTAAATAATAAAAATTTTAAAAAGGAAGGAAGGTGGCCTAGCTGTACTAATCTCTAACTGTATTATAAAGTGGCAATCATCAAAACAATATGGTACTAATAAATAGAGTGGTAGATCAGAAGAATAGATTTGGTACACAATACACAGTAGTAAATGACCATAGTAATTTAGCATTTGATAAATCCAAAGATCCAAGCTTTTGGGACAAGGGCTATTTGAAAAAACTGCTGGGAAAACTTAAAAACAGTTTGGCAGAAATTAGGTATAAACCAGTATCTCATACTGCATACCGAGATATGGTCAAAATGGGTACATGATTTAGACATAAAAGGTAACACCATGGGAAAGTTAGGAGCATGAAATAGTTTACCTGTCAGATCTATGGATAAAGGAAGAATTGATGATCAAACAAGAGATGGGAACATCAGTGGGTGCAAAATGGATAATTTTGATTTTATTAAACTAAAAAGGGTTTACACAAACAAAACTAATGTAGTTGAGATTAGAAGGAAAGCAGAAAACTGGAGGGAAAAAAATTTACAGCAAATATCTCTGATAAAAGCCTAATTTCTCAAACATATAGAGAATGGAGTCAAAGCTGTAAGAGTACAAGTCATTTCCCAATTGATAAATGGTCAAAGGATATGAACAAACAGTTTTCAAATGAAGTAAACAAAGCTATATATAAAAAAATGCTCTAAGTCACTATTGATGAGAGAGATGCAAATAAAAAAAAAAACTCTGTGGTATCACCTCATAGCTGTTAGATTGGGTAATATGACAGAAAAGGAAAATGGTTAATGGTGAAGGGGATATAGGAAAATTAGTTGATGGAGTTGTGAACTGATCCAACCATTCTGGAGAGCAATTTAAAACTAGGTCTGTATCCCAAAGAGGTAAGAAATAAAAATAAAAAAGGGAAAAGGACCTATTTGTACAAACATATTTATAGCAGCTCTTTTTTGTATAGCAAAGAATTGGAAATTGAGGGGATGACCATCAATTGGGGAATGACTGAACAAGTTGTGGTATGATTGTGATGGCATACTATTGTGTCATAAAACAAATAATGAGCAGGATGCTTAAACAAGACCTGGAAAGACGTACATGAACTGATGCAAAGTGAAGTGAGCAGAACCAGAAGAACATTGAACATAGTAACAGCAATAATATAAGATGATCAGTTGTAAAAGACTTAGCCATTCTCAGCAATACAATGATCTGAGACAATTTCAAAGGCCACATGATGAAAAATGCTATCTCCAGAGAAAGAGCTAATGAAGTCTGAATGCAGATCAAAGCAAACTATTTTTTCATTTTTTGTTTGGTTTTTGTTTTATTATTTTGGTCTGTGTTTTCTTTCACAACATGACTAATATGGAAATATATTTTGTATAACTGTACATGTATAACATGTATCAAATTGCTTACCATCTCAGGGGGTGGGGAAGGGAATGAGGGAGGGAATTTGCAACTCAAAATTTTTTGAACTAATGTTAAATTGGCGGGGGGGTGAGGCAGTGAGGGTTAAATGACTTGCTCAGGGTCACACAGCTAGTAAGTGTCAAGTGTCTGAGGCCAGATTTGAACTCAGGTCCTCCTGAATCCAGGGCCAGTGCTTTATCCACTGTTCTACCTAGTTGCCCCAAAATTTGTTTTTATATGCAATTGGGAATATATATATATATTTTTTTTAATTTTAAAAAGGGATACTAATGGCACCAATCTCACAAGCTGGTTCTAAGAGACATCAGTTCAGACCTGGAAGGGATGTGAAAGGTAATTTAATTTAATCCCATCTTTTTACAGATGAGGAACTGAGGCCAAGAAAAGAAAGGTGATTTATTTGAAATCACAGGAATAGTAAATAGCAAAGCCAGGATTTGAACTCTGGCCCCTGTGTTTCTAGATCCAGCACTCCTTATGTACTTAATACTGTACTACACAGCCTCATGGAATGAGAGAAAGTGCTTTGCAAATATTAAGATGCCATATAAATGTTAACTGTTGTTACTACCTCTGTGACCTTGGTACATATTTCAACTCTCTGGGCTTCAGTTTCCCATTTGTAAAATCAAAAATACAGATGATTTCCAGGCCTAAATCCTAGCTCACAATCCTCTTATATTGTCTGCAGCCTCCAACTTGTAGCTGGTACTCCATTAATTTATCTTGAATTGCATTTAACTGCATATCTTTCAGGACCTGGCTTCCTAGCCGTCTAGCTAGTCCCCAGACTCAAGAGTATTTCAGGCTGGTTCTGCATGGAACAGTGGAAACACACACATACAACATATATCTGACACGTGTGCACTCACACGGCTGGGCCTATATATTTTAATGGGACATCACCATTTTTATTCCTCCATAAAGTTTCACATTGGCTTGGCTTTGGAGCTCAGGTGGTGGTCTGGCTGGATTGGAGTTTGCCCAGCCCCCACTTTTCCCCTCATTTAGAAGCTGGAATCATGGAATTAATTTAATTGGTTTCAGTGGATTTTTGCTCCCTTCCTGAGAAGAGGAGAGGACAGGACAAGGGAAAAGAGAAAGGGGTACCTTATAAAGAGGAAGGGGGGAAATAGAGGGGAAAAGAAAGAAAGAAGGAAAAGGGAGAGGGCATAAGAGGGAAGGGGAGGAGAGAGTAGGGAAAGAAAGAGGAGAGAAAGAAGAAAAGACCAGAGGAGGAGAAGGGGCGAGGAAAAGGGGAGAATATCAGGAAGGAGAAGAGGAGGAAGATGGAAAAGGAAAGGGGAGGGAAGGGAAGGGGAGCTGAGAAGGGAAAAAAGCAGGAGAGGACAGTGGTAAGGCAAAGAGAGGGGAGGAAAGAAGAGCAAAGAAGGAAACAGAACAGGAAAAGATAAAGGAGGAGGGAATGAAGAGGGAACATTTCCTTGGATAATAGGACACAGCTGAATATGGCGGCAGGAGGTGAAGGAGGGAGCTGTGATTTGGAGAGTCAGGGGACCTTAGTTCTTTTTTTTTTTAATAAAGTATTTTATTTTTTCCAGTTACATGTAAAGATAGTTCTCAACTTTTGTTTAAACAAGCTTTCCAATTTCAGATTTTTCTCCCTCCCTCCCCTCCCCTAGACAGCAGGTAATCTGATATAAGTTATATATATATATATATATATATATATATATATATATATATATATATATATATATATATATATATATATATAAAATAACATTAAACATATTTCTGCATTAGTCATGTTATAAGAGAAAAATCAGAGCAATGAGGAAAAACCTCAAAATAGAAAAACAACAGCACCAAAAACAAAAGAAATAGTATGGTTCAATCAGCATCTATACTCCACAGTTCTTTTTTTTTTTTCTTGGATTTGGAGATCCTCTTCCATCATGGGTCCCCTGGAGCTCTTCTGTACCATTGCATTGGTGAGAAAAATCTAGTCCATCACAGTAGATCAACACACAATGTTGATGGTACCATGTACAATGTTCTTCTGGTTCTGCTCATCTCGCTCATCATCAGCCCACACAAGACCCTCCAGGTTTCTCTGAACTCCTTCTGCTCATCGTTTCTTACAGCACAATAGTATTCCATTACATTCATATACCACAACTTGTCCAGCCATTCCCCAATTGATCGGCAAGGGGACCATAGTTCTAATTCTGCCTCCTTGAACAAATCACTTACCTCTCTATGTCTCAATTTCTGAATGTATAAAGTAGAAACAATAATAACTATCCTGCTTGTCTCACATGGCTCTTAGGATTTGTAAAGTATAAATAAACTGTTTCATAAACATGAAGGTTTAATAAGACCAGTCAGTTAATAAGCATATAGTAAGAATTCACTATGTGGCAAGCACTGTGCTAAGTTCTGGGGATAAAAAGAAAGGCAAAAACAGTAGTCTCAGCCCTCAGGAGGCTTATAGTCCAAGGGAAAGATAACGTGTGAAGAAAGTTGGTATATACCAGATACATGCAAAAGGTAGAAAGTCATCTTGGAGGGGAAGACTTTAGTTCTAGGGAGTTAGAGAAAGAAGTCTTGAAGGAAGCCAGATGCTATGCACATCCCAAAAAAGAACTGATTAATAAAAGGATATACAGTATGGTTTTACCTAGACACACATACACTTATGCGTGTGTTTGTATATGTATTAGTGTCTAATGGTAGCCTTCTTGGCTGGAGTGGGGGAGAGAGTGGCAAAACATAAAAGAAAATTTAGAAGGAAGTACAGAAAAGCTGTGTGGCTTTAAAAATGATGTGGGGGCAGCTAGATGGCGCAGTGGTTAAAGCACCGGCCCTGGATTCAGGAGTACCTGAGTTCAAATTCGGCCTCAGACACTTAACACTTAACAGCTGTGTGACCCTGGGCAAGTCACTTAACCCCCATTGCCCCGCAAAAAAAAAAAATGATGTTTAGTATCTATTAAATAGTTTTATTAAAAAAATAAGGTGTGAAATGGAAATTCATGGTCTTATATTGAATCCTCTTTATGTTGTGCTGTGTACATGGAACTTCTCTTTTTTGTCTTTTTGTATTTAAGTTCAAAATAAATAAATAAAGGAGGAGGAGAAGGAGAAGGAGGACAAGAAGAAGGAGGAGGAGGAGAAGAAGAAGGGGAGGAGAAGGAGGAAGAGGAAGAAGAGGAGAAGGAAGAAGAGGAGGAGGAGGAGATGGAGGAGAAGGAGAAGAAAGAGGAAGAGGAGGAGAAGAAGAAGAAGTAGGGGAGGAGAAGGAGGAGGAGTAGAAGGAGGAAGAAGAGGAGGAAGAAAAGGCTAGAGATTCTAAGAGGAAGGAGAACATTCCAGATATGGGGGACAGCCACAGAAAAGGCATGGAATCTGAAAATGGTGTGTGATAGTAAGGAACAATGAGAAGGCCAGTGTAACTGACCCATAGAGTGTGTTCAAGAAAGAAAGGTGGGTAGAAAGGCAAGAAGAGAACCAGGCTATGAAGAGCTTTACATGCCAGAGGACTTTATATTTGTTCCAGGAAGCAGCAAGGAGCCCCTGGAGTTTTTTGAGTATGGAGGGGTGGGGTGTACAGTGGTGTGACATGATTAGACCTATGCTTTATGAAAACCACTCTAGCATCTGAGAGGAGGATGGATTGAAGTAGGCAGAGACTTGAGGCAAGGAGGCCAATTAGAAAGCTATTGCAATAGTCTAGGCAAGAAGCGATGAATGTCCAAAATAGGATTATGGCTGTAGAAATGGAGAGAAGGAAATGTATAGGAGAGATGTTGTGAAGGTAGAAATGGAAAGATTTATCAACTGATTGGGTATTTGAGATGAGTGTTGTTGTTGTTCATCCTTCGTTCTCAAAGAGAACCAATGACATCACAAGGGTGATGTCTTGAATTGGATATGAATGGTGCAGAGCTGCACAAAGTCATCAGTCTCACTCTCTTCCAGAGTCATAGCAAGACAAAAGTCAAGACCACTGGATGAGTATGAATGAGGAGTCAAGGATGAGGGGAGGAAGGGGATAAGCATTTTTATTGCAACTACTATGTTCCAGGTACTGTGCTAAGTGCTTTTTATAAATATTATCTCATTTGATCCTTACAACAACCCTGGAGGTAAGTGCTGTTATAATTCCAATTTTACAGTTAGGGAAACTGAGGTAAACAGAGGCTACATGATTTGCCCAGGGTCATACAGCTAGTAATTATCAGAGGCTGGATTTACTTTCATGTCTCCCTGAGTCCAAACCCAGTGCTCTGTCCACCGTGACACTTAGCTACCCCTGGAAAACTCTCAAGTTGTAAAACAGTTATTAGGCAAATGGCAGTGTCCCTTAATAGTAATGGAAGGGAAGGAAGATAGAACTGAAAATAAAATAAAATAAAATTGAATATTAAAATAATAAAAGTAGCAATGGGAAAGTTTAGAAGACGATAGTTTGGGGAAAATATAATACTTTCTTATTTAGATGTGATAAGTTAGAAATGCCTATGAGATATCCAATTTAAGATATTGAATAGGCAATTGATGATGTGGGCCTGGAACTCAGGAGAAAGACAAAGAATAAATATACAGAACTGGGAATTATCTCTATAGAAATAATCAAACACATTGGAGCTGATGAGCTCACCAAATGAAATAGTGTATGGAGAAGAGAGAAAAAGAACCCAGAACACCCACAAGTTAGTGGGTGTGATCTTCATGAAGATTCAGCAAAGAAGACAAAAGAGGTGTGGACATATGGGTAGGAGGAGAACCAAGTGAGCCAAAAAACCCAAAAACCTAGAGGAGAAAGAGTATTTAGGAGAAGAAAAGGATGATGAAAACTTCTATTAGAAACTTGGAAGAAAATGAGGTTAGGTGTCATGAACAAGATCTGTCTTAGACATAGTGAGATTGAGTTTTCACATAAATAGCATTACTTGAAAAACATTTTTAAAAATTGCCCAACTGACTAGAATCTCCCCACATTAGGGATAGATAGTTCAGGTCTTTGAGTTCAACCCAGGCTTATCCAGACTCTAAAAACTCAAATCCACCCCTCTTCCCCATCCCATTCAATTCAACAAGCATCATTCATAGGCCTAATATGTATAAATGAGTTTGTTACTTTTCTTTGCCCTCAGATAGATCAGAACATCATGGGGCTCTTAGGTCTCACAAGAGAGAAAAAAGAAGGTAATAACAGAGGGATTTGGGATAGCCAAGAGAACGACAACCAATTTTCCACCATTTTGGTGCTTGAAGAGCATGTCCCTGGATAACCCCCTTTTCCACTTCAATATTTTAACTGATCTGTGATCTCATCCATTTGGGCACTCCTTCCATTGGGGGTAGAGTATTGGGGTATTTTCATTCCACACCTGTCATGAAAATTTGTGTCCATTAATTTCTGTAAACTCTCTGCCCTGGATTCAAATCCCAACTGTTATTTACCACCCATATGACCTTGAGCCAACCATTTTACTTTTCTGGGCCCCAGTTTCCTCATCTATAAAATGAGGGTATTAGAGTTGATGATCTTAGGATCAAAGATTTAGAGCTGTGAGGAACCTTGCAGGTCATCTATTCATTTCAGTCCCCATCGTTTTATAGATGAGGGAACTGAGAACCAGAGAGGTGCCCAAGCTAACATATAAAATAAGAGCTGGAATTCAGATCCAGTCCCAAAATCCAATTCTCTTACCCCATCCCATACTGTCTCTCTCTCACTGAATGACTAGCTCACCCCCTTTTTCAAATATTCTTGATACTTTTTATCATATTACTTTATACAACTGGTGTTGTTAATTAGCAACAATCATCCCACCATGAATCTTCCCATTGCCCCTTGTGGTTCCCTTAAGGGCTGTGAATTTGGAAAGGATAGTCATATTTTGACATAAGAAAGGCTTAAATCCCTGGAACCCCTGGGACCAGTTTACTCTCATTTTTTTTTCTTCTCCTGGCTTTTACAAATAGTAATTGTGTGCCAGTAGCTAAAGGCTCTGGCTTTATCAAACACTAGGCTTCTGTGTTCATCTGCTTCTGTCTGTGTGTTGCAGACCTAATCCATTCAACTAATTGACCTCTATATTTGTTGTTGTTATTGTTGTTGGGTCATTTCAGTAGTGTCTGACTCTCCAGGATCCCATCTGGGTTTTTTTTTGTGTTTTTTGTGTTTTTTGTGTTTTTTGGGGGGGGGGGTTTTGGCAAAGATATTGTAGTGGTTTGCTATTTCCTTCCAGATGAGAAAACTGAGGCAAATAGGATGAGTGATGCAGCTAGAAAATGTCTGAGGCTGGATTTGAACTCATATCTTTCTAATTCCAGGCAAGGTACTCCATCTACTGTGCCACCTAGATGTCCCATTTTTTAAGCAGTACTGAATCATTTTGATTTGATGATCGGTATATCATTTGCACTCTGGTATTGCTAAGCCTCCCCTGACTCTGAAGAGATAACAGGATTAGTTCATATAACCAACGCCCAGGGCCTGTCTTGGGTTGGTCTTGTACCTTCTCCAACTCCATTCAGAGACTGGACAGCAAAAGACTCCAGTTTATATTGATACTCTTAAGATCCCACAGGAGCCTTGGTTAAAAAAGGAGTATCTTAATCATTGTCCCTAAAGCAGAAAAGTGGTCTCAGGCACTGGGGAAAGTTTTTGACCAATAAGAATTTTTTTAAAATAAAATTTTATTGATATTTTTCATTTTTATATTGCCTATATTTCCCCCTGTAATGCTCCTCCTTTCCCCTCTAAGGGAGCCAGCCCTAGCAATAATGATTGATACAAAAAATGTTTAGGAAGTTAACCAGAAAATTCCATTATTCAGAATTCCCCCAAGCATACCAGTTAATTGAGCTTTCCCTGTATTGCAGATGGAGATAAATTTGCCACAGACTTTTCAGGTTTTCCAAGCAGAGCTTCATGACTGAGAAGAGAAGGGATCTTTGGAATACCCTCCCTCAAAACCAATTAACAGGGTTGGTTCCCACATATCCCTCACTAGACCATGGAGAACCGGGCTGCTTCTTGTGTCTCATTTTACTTTTACCAAAGACTTCATGGCTGTGGGAACTGTGTGGTCCCCTGGCTGGAAGGGCTACCCTCCCCACCCATTCCTGACAACCCCCTGCTCTTTTGAGTAGCGCCAGGCAGGCTGGCCAACATGTTGGCATTTCCTTGGGCTCCGGAAGAACAAAATAAAAGAAACATTCCAGAAAAAAGCCTCAAAATGATCAAATTTCTTTTATTTTATCCAATGTGTTAAATTCTGATTTATGGTAAAGGCAATTGTTGCCCAAGGGTCCACTAAGCTTAAATTCAGTTTTCATTATAGAATCATAGTAGGAAGAATATTGCATTGAGAATCAGAAAAACCTGGGTTTATACCCTGGCTCTGTTACTTACTAGCTGTGTGACTTTGGACAAGTCATCTAACTTGTCTGGTTCTTATTTTCCTCATGAGAAGTTTGATTAGATCAGCACTTCTTAAACTTTTTCCATTTTTGACCCTTTTTTGCCTAAGAAATTTTTGTGACCCTGGGTATATAGGTATATAAAATAGGGATACTATTGCCAAATTGTTCATGACCCCCACATTCAGTTATGTGACCCTATATGGGGTCACAAACCACAGTTTAAGAAGCTTTGAATTAGATGACCTCTGAGGTCCATCATATAGTACAATGTCTGATACATTTGTTCTTGTTAAGTCATCTTTTTCAGTCATGTCTGACTCTTTGTGACCCCATTTGGAGTTTCCTTGACAAAGATACTGAAGTGGTTTGCCATTTCCTTCCTTCAGCTCATTTTACAGGGAAGGCAACTAAGACAAACAAGGTTAAATAATTTGCCCAGAGTCACACAACCAATAATTGTGTGAGGCCATATTTGAACTCAGGAAGATGAGTCTTCCTGACTTCGGGCCCAGCTCTATCCAATGCTGCCCTTTTCTGTGCATAGTAAATAGGTGCTTAGTAAATATTTATTGATTGATTTATTGATATTTATTGATTGATTAATTGACTGAGGTCCTTTCTAGATCTAAATGCTATGATCTGTAAGAGCTGAAAGGGGTCTTAAAAATCAACTTTCTCATTTCATAGATTAGGGATTTTGAACTCCAGAAAGGTTTCAAGAACCTCTAGTCCACATTACCTAGAAAAGGAAAATGATCTTCTTGAGAAGACCAAAGCCTGTAGAGGCAACCCAGTGTCCGGTCAGTTATGAATTAGATAAGGAAGGAATCTTGCTTGTACGTGCCCAGATCACCTAACGTGGAGGTACCCTGCTTCCCTCAGGTCCTGTACCACTCAGGTGTCAGTTGCCTCCTTTGATTGTCAACCTAACTGGAATAGGTTTTAAAGCTGACCAGATTGAGAGTTTCCCTTGCTTAACTGTGTCCAGAGGATGAAGATCACAGCTTACTTACAAGCAAGGGCACCATAAACTAAACTGGGAGGGGGGATACCACCCTCTTCCCCTTTTATTCTAGCTACAAGGAATGGGTCTTGTGTGTCTGTTTGGTCTGTTAAATTGTCCTTGGTTTCAGCTGCTTTCAATGATTTCCTCTCTAGATCCAAGAGTTTGAGCCATTGTGACCTTGGAGTCAGGATTTCAACTGCATGTTGTAGACTGTCAGCCTAGCAGGGAAGCCTGGAAAAATCAAGATGCCTGAGATTTGAGCACAAGGGAGTTTTGAATTTGGGACTGTGCTCTCTAGGAATTGAGCTTACTATGACCTAAATTCTTTTCCCCTCTTGAGAGATTGAGGTGGTGCAAAGTGGGAGGAGATTAAGCACCAAGTGTTGGGGAATAAATTTGTATACTTGTGCTTGTAGCATTTGCTGTAAATATTCCTTTGTAAAAGCTAATCTGACTGTTAAGTGGCTAAATGCAATTGAAATGCAAGGGACCACTCCTTACATTTGAGGAAGTTGGAGACCTTTGCAGAGAGACTAGATGCTCCCAACCTCCTTTAAGGGTACCTAGGAAAGGGGTGGAATGTAATATTTCTGGCCTTCAGGCAGTGAGGACCAGGAGAGTCAATGTGATAGACGATGATGATGGGTAGATAGATGATAGATAGGTAGGTAGATAGACAATAAATAGATAGATAGATACATAGATAGATACACAGATACATAGATGATAGATGATTGATAGATTAGATAGATAGATGATAGAAAGATAGATGATAGGTAGATAATAGATAGATGAGTAGATTAATAGACAAACAGAAAGATAAATAGAAACATTTATTAAGTACTTAGCATGTACTAGGCACTGTGCTCAGTGTTGGGGATACAAAAACAAGAAAATGAGACAATCCTTGTTTTCAACAAGAGTACATTCTAATAAGGAAAAGGTAAACATAAAAGAGAGTTGGAGGAGTGTGGGTGGAGGGAACAGAGAAGGTGGGGAGGGCACCCCTTCTAAGGCAACCCGGACTGTATGGAAGTGGAGCACAGAGCTGAGAGTGAGTTGAAAATGAGTGAATCATTTCTCACAATGTGGAATTTCCAGGCAAGTACACATCCTTCAGTGATTAGGCTCCAGGATGGAGTCAACTACACTACAAAACTACAAAACAGGGCAGCTAGATGGTACAGTGGTTAAAGCGCTGGCCCTGGATTCAGGAGGACCTGAGTTCAAATCCAGCCACAGACACTTGACACTTACTAGCTGTGTGACCCTGGGCAAGTCCCTTAACCCCCATTGCCCCGCAAAAAAACAAAACAAAAACCCACTTTTGATTTTCTAAGTGTTCAGCATAGTTCTACATACCTGGAGAGAGGTAGAATAGTAAAAGACCAGGGGTGTGTGGAACAAGCTAAATGAAGAGCCTGTGGGAGACACCTCTGAAATTGGCCAGTGCTACAAATCAGGACTTGGTTGATAGTTTTGTTGATTGTCTAGACTTAAGAAAGTGTTAATAATGCAGATTATATTTAACAGTGTATCCTATATTCACCCTACCCCCACTCTTGTTTTAAACATTAGCCAGCATACCTCTGAATGATGGTCCTCATCAAAAAATTGGGAAAATAAGATCTATACAGACATAAGAACAACTTTTGTTGTTGTTTGTTTGTTTTTTACTGGGCAATGAGGGTTAAGTGACTTGCCCAGGGTCACACAGCTAGTAAGTGTCAAGTGTCTGAGGTTGGATTAGAACTCAGGTCCTCCTGAATCCAGGGCTGGTGCTTTATCCACTGCACCACCTAGTTGCCCTGACACCTAGCTGCCCCAGGCAGCAACACTTTTATGGGTCTGTGCCCTCTTCCAGCTGTTCCAAACATATCCTATTCATACCCTTTCATCTCATGAGAGTTTTATGATGTCCTTCCTCAAGTACTCCACAGAGGGTCTACCTTAAAATGTCTTGGCCCTCCCTCTAACACTCTGGATGCTTATAGGATACCAAAGAGTGTACTGCTCTTTGCTATGTGATTGACTCACTTCCTTTGCTGATCTTGCATCTCTCTCTGTTGATATCCTCTATGCTGTAAGATTCTTTTTGGTAATATATGGCTCCCTACTCATATTCAAACCATGAGCCTCTCCACTTTCTCTTAGATTGTAAACTCCTTGAGGTCAGGGATTATCTTTTGTCTCTTTTTGTATCCCCAGCACTTAGTCCAATGCCTGAGACAAAGTAGGCACTTAATAAATATTTACTGAATTGAATTACTGGTCCACTTGTTGTTTGTCCTTCCTTATCGAAGAGGACCATGGCAGCAGGGTAATGTCATGTCTTGGGTGAATTGGTTTTAAGTGAGGTCACCAACCTCACTCTCTCCTCCAGAGCCATATGGGTCCAGTGGCAAGATATACATCAGGACAACTGGAGATGGCCCCAGATGTTTATGGCAATTGGAGTTAAGTGATTTGCCCAGGGTCACACAGCTATTAAGTGTCTGAGGTGAGATTTGAACTCAGGTCCTCATGACTCCAGGGCCAGTGCTTTATCTACTGTGCTACCTAGCTGCCCCTAATAGTCTGATATTCCTTTCCCAAGCTGCCTCATTTTCATTTTGTTTCTACAGGATGTTCCAAAAGTTTTAAGGCACTCTTAAGCTACTAAATCTTTAATATTAAGCTTTAATAGTTTGTTGTTGTTGTTCAGTTATGTCTGACTCTTCATGAGCCCATCTGGGGTTTTCTTGGCAAAGATACTGGAGTGGTTTGCCATTTCCTTCTTCTTCTTTTTTTTTTTTTTGGTGAGGCAATTGGGGTTAAGTGACTTGCCCAGGGTCACACAGCTAGTAAGAGTCTGGGGCTGAATTTGAACTCAGGAAGATGAGTCTTCCTGACTCCAGGCCCAGCGCTCTGTCTTCTGTACCACCTAGCTGCCCCTTTAATAGCTTAAGACTGCCCTAAGACTTTGTGGACATTTCATATTATGTTTCCACTTATGTATGTTCATGTTGTTTTCCCCATTAGAATGTAAGCTTAGATGCTCAGGCCACTAATTTAACACTCTTTCTGGTACATTGCATTACTCACCCTGTTTTTCCAGTATATAGCGATGTTGTTATTTTAGAAGCATGACTGAAGACCTAGGTTTGAATCCCATTTTTTACCTTTATTAGTTGTCTAACCTTAGGTGGGCTCTCTTTCACCTCTCTTTGTCTCAGTGTCCTCCTGTGTCAAATAATAATAATGCCTCCTGGCTAGTGACCCTGGACAAATCGCTTTACCTCTCAGTGCCTCACCTCTAACTGTTACAATAGCCTTTCGATTACCTTCTACTCAGCTGTCAAACTGATGTTCCTAAAGCACGAGTCTGACCCTACCACCTCCTATTCAATCAATCCCTATTGCCTCTAACACTAAACAAAAAAATCCTTTGGCTTCTGCAATCTTGGTCCTTCCTACTTTTCCAATCTTCTTCCACCTTCTACCGCTTTGTCACTCTATAGACTCTGTGATGGGTGATATGGCCTCTGTGCTGTTCCTTGAACTAGACACCGCATCTCCAGACTCTGGGCATTTTTAACGGATGTCCCTCATTGCCTGGAATTCTCGGCTTCCCTCTCCCCGTCTCTTAGCTTCTCTGGTTTCCTTCAAATTTTAGGTGAAATTCCAGCTTATTGAAGGTGGGATCTTTCTTGATTCCTCTTAATTATAGTGACTTCCTTCCTTTGATTATCTCCAGTGTATCCTGTAAAGGGTGTCCTAAAAGCCTTAGTGCAGTTTTAAAGTGATTAAAGCTGCCCTTTTTTGGGTGGGGCAATGGGGGTTAAGTGACTTGCCCAGGGTCACACAGCTAGTAAGTGTCAAGTGTCTGAGGCTGAATTTGAACTCAGGTCCTCCTGAATCCAGGGGCAGCTAGGTGGTGTAGTGGATAAAACACCAGCCCTGGATTCAGGAGGACCTGAGTTCAAATTCAGCCTCAGACACTTGACACTTACTAGCTGTGTGACCCTGGGCAAGTCACTTAACCCCCATTGCCCCGCAAAAACCCCAAAACAAAACAATGAACATTTAAATTTAAATTTAAAGTTTTGGGGTCTAAATTCTATCCCTCCTCCCTCCCTGAGACGGTAAACAGATATAGGTTATACATGTGCAATTATGTAAAACATTTCCACATTAGTCATTTTGTATAAGAAAACCCAAATAAAAGGGAAAAAAATGAAAGTGAGAAAGCGTGCTTCAGGCTGTGCTCCATCAATATCAGTTCTTTCTCTGGAGGTGGATTATATGCTTCATCATGAGTCCTTTGGGATTGTCTTGGATGATTGTGTTGCTGAGAACAGCTAAGTCATTCCCAGTCCTTCATCTAAAGCTAAGACTTGTATGTTGTCTTCCTTATTAGTCTAGAGGGCAGGAACTGTCTCTTGCCTTTTTTTGAATCCCCAAATACTTAGCACAGTGCCTAGCACATAGTAGGCACTTAATAAATGTTTGTTGACTATTTCACCTGTAAAATGGGTTCACAAATTCTTGCCCTGTCCTCTAAATTAGAGGTGTCAAATTCAAATAAAAATGCGGGGGAGGCCCACTAAACCTGCATATTAACTTAGAAACCCACACATTAATATTATCAATGTTTTATTCTATTTTTATTTATTTTGTTAAATATTTCTCAGTTATATTTTAATCTGTTTGGGGGCTGCATTCTGGATCACTGTGGGCCATATGACTAACCCCCTTGTCTTCTGCCTGTCACAGGTATCCTCCTCGCTGTAGGTAAGCACCATCTTAGATCAAAGTTGAGTCTCTCCTTGATATGTAAGTGTTGGTTAGATTGGAGCCCAGGAAGGGCAGTTGTGCCCTTTGAATTAGGTTACCTGGAAACAGATGCTTCATAAATATCTTTTGGAGAAGGAAGGTGGTGGGAGACAGGGGAGGAGACACTCTCTCTCCGGGGAACCATAGTGGAGTATTTCCCAAGCTTGACCCATGAGGAACCTCACCCCATAATGCTTATTATTGCCTAAAGCAGCATGGCACTGAGGCTTTGGGGAGGTGGGTTGCCAAAAAAATGACTTAACTACAAGAAGGCTACTTCATTCACTTCCCAAGCTCACAAATTCCCTGCTTTTTAAAGAGAGTGTTTGTTTGTTTTGGGCTTTAAAAAAAATACTCTTGCTTTCCCCATCCTTCTTCTCTGGCCCCTTTCTTGTCTGTGCCCTACGATTTGGGGCCAGTGGGCCCAAGGGTATTCTTTCAGGCAAACCATCTCTTCCCTCTTCTCTTTGTTTACTGACATGTAAGCTTTCCTTTCTCCACCCCTAACTCCCCCCTTACAGAACCATGGTCCTACTGTACACTGTGGGAAACAGGCTGAGCTCCTCCAGGGCCAAACTGGCCCACAATTATATTGGATTCGATGAAATTCAAACACATAGCACATATATTACACAATAAACCACAGCTATTTCATGGATCAAATTAAGTTTTATTTGGGCAAATTACAACCTTTCTTACAGTTGTGCCTTTGTGAAACCATTCCTTTTTAATAAAACCAAGCCGTTGTGGGGCGCGCTCTCCAAGAGGGCCTTCTCCATTATGGCTTCGATAAAGAGGCAGCAGCTTGGTGGCAGGCGAGGGGAGCAGGGGTTGCTGGGGGTGATGGAGGGGGCTGGGGAGAGGTGGCCAGGGGAAGGAGGAGTATAAAGCTCATTAATGTTGGGCCCCCTTAAAATGAATTTAGAGCTGAGGTGTTTCTCCCTCTCTCTTCTGGAATGTCTTGCTCCTTCCCGCTTTTATGAGGTTGGCGATGGAAATCAACAGAGAACCTTCTACTTATTAAAAAAAAAAAAGTAAGAAAGCATTTCCCGGAATTCTGGAGGAAACGTGACTCACCCCATCACCCTCTAACTACCGCTTTGCTCCCACTGCTGCAAAACAAAGATCAGTGAAGAAGCCTGGTCAGAAAACCGTGATCAAAAAGCACCAAACAAAGCAAAGAGGGGAAAAAAATACATATATAATATATATATAAAAATTTCAGGCCCCAGGGGAGCTGAAGGGGAACAAAATGGGGTTCTTTTGGAAAAGCAACAATACAGATGGAGGAGGAACTGCGGGGAAAGTCTTCAGCCTTCCCGATGACAGAGACTCCAGGAATGCAAACACACTTGGGTGGAGAAATGGTCACTGATAGACCGGGAGCTGAGGCAGGAGGAAGAATCTGGCCTGGGAAAGGATGCTGCTGATGGCGGAGAGTCCTCAGCTGACCCGGCTCTTCCCTGTTTCTTTGTTGTGCATGACTGCCTAGGGACTGACCCCCTTGCAGGGTCCTTCCTGCCTCCTTGGATCTCCGACAAGCTGGCCCAAGTCACAATTCAAGCCTCTAGCTCCGAGATTCCAATGGTCCAGAGGTTGTTTCTGGAAATCCTTAGCTTACTTCCCCCTTCCTACCAAGGGGCCAGTGGGTGTGGGCATACCACTATTTGCTCTCCTCCTACCCCACCCCCCCAAGCAAAGCCTCTTGGGGGGAGAGGGAGGGGGAGAAAGAGAAACAGACAGACACAGAGACAGACACAGACAGAGACAGGAAAGGAGGGAGACAGAGAGACAGACACAGAGAGAGACAGACACAGAGACAGAGACAGAGAGAAAGAGAGAGAGACAAAGACAGAGAGACAGGCAGAGACAGAGACAGACAGAGACAGAGACAGAGAGACAGACAGAGACAGAGACAGAGACAGAGAGAGATCCAATATGCTACCCCAAGACTAGACCTGAGAATGACAAAGGCCTCTAAACCAGTGGGGCCCTCCCAGGAGAGCTCAGTGGTGGTGAAGAAATTTAAAGACATTCCAGGTGAATAACCCAACTCAAGGAGGACTGGGAAAAACTGACTTTAATGACAACAGCTCAATTCATTTACAGGCTAAGTCTCCCCTTTAGGGCAAAGGGAAAAGTCTTAGAAGAAAAAGAGAAAAGAACCCTGCCCACTTTCCGCTTTCTTGTGGGGTTGGGAATAGCAGTGACTTTAACTTCTAGACATTGTTCTCTGTTCAAGTATTCTCTCCGTGGGGCTCAGTCCTGATTTTTAAATAGAGACCACTATTTAAAAGATGTAGCATTTTTCTTGATATCATACCTTTATGTCTGGATTCTGATGTGGTTTGTTTGGTAGTAGTGGGTAACGGGGGTGATGTAGAAAGGGAAAGGATCAGTGGGGCAAGGAAGAATGGCTGGTAGGTGGGGAGAGATATGTTCTTTTTTGTTTTTTGTTTTTGTGGGGCAATGGGGGTTAAGTGACTTGCCCAGGGTCACACAGCCAATAAGTATCAAGTGTCTGAGGTTGGATTTGAACTCAGGTACTCCTGAATCCAGGGCCGGTGCTTTATCCACTGCACCACCTAGCTGCCCCCAAGATATGTTCTTTATTGAGTTTTTTGGTATCTACAACTGCAAAGCTACTGGGTGCTGTTGACACCATCAAAACACAGCAGCTTTTTGCTGTGTGCTCTGACTGTGAACTAAATGGTCCCTTTGTGTGGGTGTGTGTAAATCATTCTTTCAGATGGATGGCTCATCCTTAGGAAAGTCTCATGCTCAAATAGGAGCCATGTTAAGCCTCTACCTTAAGACAGCATGGCATAGTGGATAGAATGATGGCCTTGGGAGTCAGGAAGACTAGTATTTGAATTCTAAGATAACTTGCTAGCTATGTGATCCTGGGAAAATCATTCAGCTCTCTAGGCTTCAATTCTATTATCTATAAAAATAAGGGGGTTCAACTTGATGATCTCTAAGTAGGGGTATAATGGTAGGTATTTAAATACCTCCAAACATAAATATGTATGAATGACACACTTTTTGGTTTAATCTTCATTGTTAGCATTTTCCCACCACTTTCTTAAGTCTAGACTATCAACGAAAGAACAAATCAAATTAGCCAATTTCTGAAGTATAAATGCTTACCCTGAAGATTTAACAATTGACTCCTGAGAGGCAGTTGGCACTGTTCCCAGCACACCACTGTATCTATCTCACTAGAATAAGAAGTGGAGAATTTTCTCAACAAATTAATTCTTACCTCCCCACCAAATACAAACTGATCTCATTCAGAACATGGATGGTGCAGTAGAGTGCAAGACGGTGTCAGGAGATTTGAGTTTGTATCTTCCCACTTTGATCAATTATAGACAAGTCATTTTACCTCTCCGATCCTTGGTTTACTCAATTATAAAATAGGGATTCAAAAAGCATTTATTCAGTTCAAAATTCAAATTTAAAAAGCATTTATTGAGTGCTTATTATGTACCATACACTTTAATAGGCACTATGGATTTGTTGTTCATTTGTTTGCTCATGTCCAACTCCTTATGACCCCATGGACCATAACACCAGGTCCTTCTAGTCTCCCCTATCTCTTGAAGTCTGTCTAAGGTCATGTTTGTTGTTTCCATGACAC
Source organism: Dromiciops gliroides (assembly GCF_019393635.1). Classification (NCBI taxonomy): domain Eukaryota; kingdom Metazoa; phylum Chordata; class Mammalia; order Microbiotheria; family Microbiotheriidae; genus Dromiciops; species Dromiciops gliroides. Next base: position 150,822,581 of record NC_057862.1, read on the forward strand.
TATCTATCCATCTCATCTTCTGCCATCCCTTTCTCCTATTGCCTTCAATCTTTCCCAATACCAGGGTCTTTTCCAAAGAGTCCTTTCTTCTCATTATGTGGCCAAAATATTTAAGTTTCAGCTTCACTATTTATCATTCCAATTATTTAAGTATTGACTGATTTGATCTCATTTCTGTCCAGGGGACTCTCAAAAGTCTTCTGCAGCACCACAAATTGAAAGTGTTGATTTTGTGGTGGACAGCTTTCCTTATAGTCCAGCTCTTACAGTCATACATACTGGAAAAAACCATAGCTTTGACTAGCTGAACCTTTGTTGGCAAGATGATGTCTCTGCCTTTTAGTATGCTGTCTAGATTTGCTATAGCTTTCCTTCTCTCTCTTTTTTTTTTTTAGTGAGGCAATTGGTGTTAAGTGACTTGCCCAGGGTCACACAGCTAGTAAGTGTTAAGTGTCTGAGGCCGGATTTGAACTCAGGTACTCCTGACTCCAGGGCTGGTGCTCTATCCACTGCGCCACCTAGCTGCCCCTATAGCTTTCCTTCTAAAGAGCAAATGTTTTTTAATTTCATGGCTGCAGTGGATGTCTGCTGTAATCTTTGAGCCCAAGAATATAAAATCTGAAACTGCTTCCATTTCTTCTCCCTCTATTTGCCAGAAAGTATTGGGATCAATTGCCACAATCTTAGATTTTTTATTAAACTTCAAGCCAACTTTTTTTTTTTTTTGGCGGGGCAATGAGGGTTAAGTGACTTGCCCAGGGTCACACAGCTAGTTAAGTGTCAAGTGTCTGAGGCCGGATTTGAACTCAGGTACTCCTGAATCCAGGGCCTGTGCTTTATCCACTGTGCCACCTAGCTTCCCTGACTTCATTCTTAAAGATGTATGGCTCTACACGCCATTGTAGTTATGAGCGATGTTAAAGTTTTTCTTGTATAGTTCTACATATTCTTGCCACTTCTTAATCTCTTCTATTTGTTAAGTCCCTACCATTTTTGTCTTTTATCATGCCTATTTTTGCATGAAGTATTCCCTTGAGATCTCTAATTTTCTTGAAGAGATTTCTTGTCTTTCCTATTCTATTGTTTTCTATTTCTTTGCATTGTTCATTTAAGAAACTTTATCTCTCCTTGTTATTCTCTGTAATTCTGCATTCAATTGGGTGTATCTTTTCTTCTTTCCCTTTCTCTTTCCTTCTTTCCTCAGCTATTTGTAAAACTTTATCAAACATTTTGCTTTCTTGCTCTTCTTTTTCTTTGGGATGTATTATTATTATTATTATTTCTGCCTCCTGTACAATGCTGTGAATGTCTGTCTATAGTTCCTCAGGAACTCTGTCTACCAGATCGAATCCTTTAAGTCTATTCATGGCCTCCACTTCATATTCATAAGGAATGTTATTTAGGTCACACTTATACAGCCTGATGCTTTTTTCCTACTTTCTTAAATTTAATTATGAGTTTTGCAACAAGAATTTCATGATCTGAGTCACAGTCATCTCTAGTTCTCATTTTAAATGACAGTATAAACTTCTTCACCTTGGTTGTAAAGTTCATAATCAATCTGATTTTGATATTGACCATCTGGTGATGTATGTGTTTAGAATCACCTTTTGGGCTGTTGATAAAGATGCTTACTGTGACTAGCAAGTTATCTTGACAAAACTCTGTTTATCTCTGCCCTGTTTCGTTTTGTACTCCAAGGCCAAACTTGCCAGATACTCCAATTATCTTTCGATTTCCTACTGTAGCATTCCATTCCCCTATGAAAAATGTGACATCTTTTTTTGGTGTTATTTCTAGAAAATATTGTAGGTCTTCATAGAACTGATTCACTTTGGCCTCTTTACCATCACTTGCTGGGGCATAGACTTGTATTACTGCCCTATCAAATAGTATACCTTGGATTTGAACAGATTTCATTCTGTCATTTTTGAGATCATATACCAGTACTTCTTTTCTCACCCCTTTTTTTTTTTGGTGGGGCAATGAGGGTTAAATGACTTGCCCAGGGTCACACAGCTAGTAAGTATCAAGTGTCTGAGGTCGGATTTGAACTCAGGTTCTCCTGAATCCAGGGCTGGTGCTTTATCCACTGTGCCATCTAGTTGCCCCCTTTTCTCACCCTTTTAATGACTATGAGGGCTATTCCATTTCTTCTAAGGAATTCTTGTCCACAGTAGTATATGTAATGATCATCTGAATTAACTTCACCCATTCTTGTCCACTTAAGTTCACTGACACCCAAGATGTCAATGTTTTTAACCTTTCCATTTCCTCTTTGACCACATCCAGCTTATCTTGGTTCATAGATTTTACATTCAAGGTTCCTACATAATATTGATCTTGAGAACATCAGACTTCCCTTTCATTACCAGACACATCCACAGATGAACTTCCTTTCAGTTTGGGACCAGTTGCTTCATTCTTTCTGGAATTCCTTGTAGCTGTCCTCTTCTTTTCCCCATTAGCGTGTTAGATACATTCTGACATGAGGGGTTCATCTTCCCATACCATATCTTTTCTCCCTTTAATATTGTCCATGGGGTTGTCTTGGCAAAGATACTGGAGTAGTTTTCCATTTCCTTCTCCAGTGGATCACCTTTTGCCAGAACTCTCCACTATGACCTGTTCATCTTGGGTAACCCTTCATGGCATAGTTCATAGTTTCATTGAGCTATGCAAGATCCTCTGCCATGACAAGGCAGTGATTCAGGAGGGGTCACTTCTGATTGTTATTTCCTTACTGGGGGGGAAAGGGGACTCAGCTTTATATCCAAGGCTTCACTCCCTTCCTGCCAAATACAAGATTCCACATTGAACACACATAGGAATGATCCAGAAAACAAGCAAACAAACAAAAAAACCCAACCCATTTCTCTGAATCAAAACAAAACAAATCAAAGAAAGTATACAATGGAGAATATATACCAGACAATAAAGAGCATAGAAGCTCTCTTTCCCAATGAAACTGAGGTTAACTCACTTCAACCAAGAATGAGTGCAAGATCTCACCCAAGGGGTGTCCCCAAAGTCTCTGGTGCAGCAAGCTGGGGTAGGGACATGCTGGAGACTGCCAGCTCCTCTCCTATGAGCTTCTTCCCAGGGTCTTTTCCTTTAGCAGTCTCAAGTGGAGTTGGCATTTTCTATCTTTTCTCTTCAAGGTAGAAACCAGAAAGAGCCTGAAGCAACTGCAGAGCCCTGAGTGACTCAAAGAAAACTTAAGATACTCAAAGACAAATTGAAGAAGACTGAAAAATTCTCTCTCTCCCCCCCCCCCCATCTCACATAGGTGTGGGGCATTAATTTCTTTGTTTTGGTTTTTTTGTTTTTTTTGGCTGGGCAATGAGGGTTAAGTGACTTGCCCAGGGTTACACAGCTAGTAAGTGTCAAGTGTCTGAGGTCGGATTTGAACTCAGGTACTCCTGAATCTAGGGCCGGTGCTTTATCCACTGTACCACCTAGCTGCCCCCCAGGGCATTAATTTCTACCAGTAAGGAGAGAGTTCCATACCAATGGCCTTTGGGAATGGGGTTATATCTGCACTATTTACCTTGTGTTTTGGGAGTCCTGAAAAACTACTGAGAAGTAAATTAGTATTATGTTGTGTAGCAGAATTAGTTGGGGGCCTGGCATCAAAAGATGTGTATTTAAGGTCTAACTTTGTCACAAACTAGCTGTGTGATCATGGACAAGTTAATTCTTTTAAACCTTAGTTTTCACATCAATAAAGCAGGGGTGATTCCATAGGGAGTCCCAAATGTCTCAGTTATAATAGCTTCTTAAGTTTTAATAGCTATTTAAGCTTTAATAACTTAAAACAGCACATAAACTTTTAGGACATGCTGTACTTGCAGATCTTGAGTGCCATTCTCTCCAAAAAATCACCTCCAGAAAAGTAACTCAAGCTCAAGGAACTGCGTGGGTCAGCACCCACTCAAACTATAGTTCACAAGCTCCCACCAATTTGTTTACTTTTATTGGCTTTCCTGAGAATTCATTGGCTGCTAGGTGATGCAGTTTATTGAGGGCCAGGCCTGGAGTCAGGAAGACCTGAGTTCAAATTCAGCTTCAGGCACTAGACAACCCCAGGCAAGTCACCTCACTGTTTGCTTCAGTTTCCTCATTTGTAAAATGAATCAGAGAAGGAAATGGTAAACCACTCCAGAATGATGAGGAAGGCAAAGTCATTTCCCTCTACCCTGGCCCACATTCGTGTCTTTTTTTTTAATGTATACCAGTCAGCAACAAAAAATAAAAACACCTTGGTTTTTGCATTGTATTTGGGACAGTGTAAAAGCATGGTTTCTCCACACATTCTATTCTGTTTAACTCACAGACTTGTGAGAAAAATGTTTTATAAGCTGTATAATATTATACATTATTATTGTTGTCGTTGCTGCCATTACAATATTATTATTATCATTATCATCCCCATCACTGTTATTATCATTATCATAAACCACCATCATTGTTATTATCATAATTACTATGGTGGTGGTGGTAGTAGTAGTAGTAGTAGTAGTAGTACTAGTAGTAGTAGTAGTAGTAGTAGTAGTATCATATTCCGCCCTGTTCTAATTTCCCAATAGACTATCAGCTTCTGGAGGGTAGGGACAATGCCAATGCCAGTCTTGGGCCATGCACTTTATGGAGACACCCCCCCAAAGTGACAGACTGTACTTTTGCCAGTAACAACAAAAGCCTTTATTATTCACCTAAATCTGTGGGCTCCTCTGCTAAACACCGTACAGAGAATTACACAGAGCTAGTCCTTGCTTTCTGATAACCTACAATAATAATCCCAATAATAATATACAAAAGATGTGTTCCTGAAAAGTTGCATTTAAGTCAAATTTTGAGAATTGAAACCTCCTTGAAAAGCACCTGGGTAACTAGTTGTTCAAAGAACCAGGTATTAAATCCTTTTGAAAGCAAAAGGATCCCTGTGTAAAACCAAGACTCACCTGTGATGTAGCCATTTCTTAAAATCCAGATTTCATCCATTGGATTTGTTTAAAGCAAGACCAACCAATAACAATAATGGCAACAGCTTTATATGTTTGCGTGATGCTTTCAACTTTTTTAAAACAGAAAATTCTGTGTCTTAACAGTGTTTGTCCATCCCAGTAGCAAATGTTTCAACCAATACTTGCAGGTAGTATCAGAAACATTAGTTTGAGAGTTAGAAGGCTTTGACTCTAGTATTGACTCTCTCTTTGGTTCACTGTATGTCCATGGGGGAATCATTTCACCTCTCAACTTCAGTTTTCTCTTTTGTAAAAGTAATAATTAAAATTTAAAAAAGGTGGGATTAGATCCTCTCCAAGAGTCCTCCTCACTCCGTGGTGCCATGATGCTGTAACTGCAGTCACAAAACCCATTGGTATGGGACTCTCTCCTCACTGGTGGAGACAACTGCCCCATGCCTCCATGAAGGACAAGGCAGAGTTGGTGAGAGTGGGAGAACGGAGAACTCTTTGGTTGTTCCAGTTTCTTTCAGCTCTGTAGTGCCTTTGAGCACTTCTGGCTTCCAGAGTCAAGAGAGAAGATGAACTATGCCAGCCTCATTTCAGATTGCTGAAAGGAGAAAAGATTCAGGAAAAAAGGTGATATCAGAGGACCTGCCAGTGTTCATCATGTTCCTATCTCCATCTTGCTACACTAGAAACTTTGGGGAAATCTCCCCTTTGGGTAAGATCTGGGACTCTCTTGGTTGAGTTGAGTTCTCTCAATATCAGGGAGAGAGCTCCATCACTCTGTATTGTCTAGTATATATTCTCATAGGTATTCTCTCCCTGATTTCCTTTTTGCTATTGACCAGGATAAATAGGTTTGTTTACTATTTCCTACATGTGTGTTCATTGTGGAGCTAGTATTTGGTAGGAAGAGAATCATGCCTTGGAGGTGAAGTTTGTCTTCACTTTTCCCTATTGATGGACAGCAATAAGAAATTTAGCTTGAACCTGAAAAGAACATTCCCTTACCTAGTAATATTTAAGGGAGCAGACAGATATAATGGTATCCCTTTTCTCTGAGGAGAGCAGAGTAGCTAAACTTCTGGACCTAACCTCCTACTTCTTCCTTCTGCAGGAATTAAATTCTCCCTTGGAGAAAAGTGAGAGGAGAAGAGGCTGAAGGTGTGCATTCTGCCTCCCTTAGAACCAGACAGAGACAATGGGAATTTTGATATTCTTGAAGAAGGTAGGCAGGCCCAGGCATGAGAATTGCAGCAGTGATAGGGTGCTGGTAGCCATTAGGATGCTGTATATTCAGAGGGAAGAATGACATTGGTGGTTTTCTGGAAGGCAGGAGTAAGGGGGAGATAGGACATCATAGAGAGGGGCAGAAATTGAGGTTAGAGGGCAACTACAAGGAAACTTAATCTGCTTTGAAAATTTTCCTAGGACTTTTGTAGATGTTTGGTTCACAGCCATTAAGAAAAAGAAGATACAATTTTTTTTTAAAGTTGGGTATCTAGGGAAAGTGTTTTTTAGTTAGAAGAGCACTGGTTTTGATAAGTTTTTTTTTTAAAGAAAACATAAATATTTTCATATATAACATATATTATTGATCCTCTTTCAGAAGACAATATTATTACTTTCCAATGAGGGCAGCTAGATGGCACAGTGGATAAAGTGTGAGGTCTAGAGTCAAGAAGACCAGAGTTCAAATTTGACCTTAGATACTTACTAGCTGTGTGACTTTGGATCAGTCACTTTACCCTAATTGCCTTGGTTGCCTTATCTGTAAAATGAGCTAGAGAAGGAAATGGCCAGCCACTCTAGTATCTTTGCCAAGAAAACCCCAAGGGGAGTCATGAAGAGTCAAACTTGACTGAAAAACAACTAAATAACAACTTTTGGGTTTTTTTGGAGGGGCAATGAGAGTTAAGTGACTTGCCAGGGTCACACAGCTGGTAAGTGTCAAGTGCTGAGGCCAGATTTGAACTCAGGTCCTCTTTAATCCACAGCCAGTGTTTTATCCACTGAGCCACCTAGCTGCTCCAAATAACAATTTTCTAATCATACCTCCCCCAAACTTAAACTGTCTTTCTTTCTGTATAACAAAGTAGTAGACTTAAACGGAATAAATGAACACATTTATTACACATTAGCCAAGTCTGACAGTGTATGACTCATTCCACACCTATCACCTACCACCTTTCTGTTAACAAGAGGGAAACATGTTTCGCTGTCAGCCCTCTGAAGCCAGATTTGGTCACTGCATAGACAGGAGTTCTGAAGTCTTTGAATTCTGTTTTTCCTGGCATTATGGTAGTCGTTGCCTTGGTTCTGCTTCCTTTGTTTTGCATCAGTTCAAGTTTGAGGAAATCTTCCACATCTCTTTTTTTTTGTCAACGTTTAAATGCCTGGGAAACACAAGCTAACCTTCTCACAACCCACTTCCAAAACCCATTTGTCCCTACCCTGGCTCCTCTTCATATTACATGAATCATAAATGATTTTTTCTACTTTGTTTCTGATCCCCTTCCCTTCAGAGTGCTGCTTGAGGCTCCATTCAAGTAGGAGGTGGAATAAATGGTGAAGAAAACAGTAGTAGTTTATCATTTTTCTTAAGCATTTGCCAGACACAAAAGAGTCTGTATGTTGCGGTGGAAGGAGCACTGGCCAGAGAGGCCCAGAAGGCCTGGGTTTCTGCCCAGCTGCCACTGGCTTATGGTATGACTTCAGCCAAATCACTTTGGGGCCTCAGTTTCCTTTCCCATAAAATGAAGGCATTGGCTTAGATGATTTCCACTGACCCTCCCAGTTTTAAGATTTTGTGATAATAGCCATAAACAATTGGAGGAGGACCAATGAGGGAAATCTATTCCCTGCATCCCAATGGAGGCTGAAGGCTCAGTCAGGGCCCTGGAACTGCTACTTAACACACAACAGATGAAACCATTTTCTCTGGGCATGCTCAGTATACCCTTGGTTGAGGCTTTGGGGGATATTTGAAACTCTAGTGGATTCCACTTTGGAGCTTGGAATTGAAACCACAGCCCAATTACAAGAACACACATGATCTCCCTGAAAAGGAAGAATATTTGCCCTACCAAAAACTCAAAGGCTAATGGGGGTGTGAGTGTATGGGCTGGAAAACAGTCTTGAAAAGGAAAAAGCATAGAGACACTAACCTGGACCTTTTGGATAATTATTTTCCTTGTTGTCTTAGAAATGGCTGCTTCCTGTCTTGCCTATGTTGAGTGAAAGACTATGCCAGGAGCGTAGAAAACAACCTCTGGTTTCATTCATACTCTTTCTGTCCCACCTCCAACCAACACCCCGAAATCACTTAGTAGAGCAATAACTAGGACAAGGTCACTAGAGCTTTGCCCCAGAGTCCCTAAAATATATAAGAGCTACCAACAGCTCTTTCAGATCTTTAGCAGTATAGAAACCATCAGAGTTTAACACTTAGTATTATTATTACTTAATTAACAAGAATAGTTAAAATAAGAAGCTACCAGATGGCTTATGAGGCTCTTCTCCTCCTGAACATAACCCAGGTGAACTCCTTATCTGAGCTCTGTCCTGCTCTCTCTTCCTTTTCCTCACCTGGCTTCCTGAGCAGTGTGCCCAAGTCTCTGCTTGCCCTCCCCCCATCCCCTACTCTTACCAGTCAACTAAATTGAGATTGAATTCAGTGCAACTTCTCCCAAGTACAAATAAAGCTCGCTATGGGTCTGCTTATTTGTAAAATGTGGGTCCAATAATCCACACTATCCATGGAGGGTGGGCCATGACATAACTTAGGCTTCATAGTTTACAAAATGCTTTCCTCCCGGAAAGGAGATAGTATAAATATTTTTACCCCCATTTTACAGATGAGGAAATTCACAGAGATGGAATGACTTCATCGAAGTTATCCAACCAGTAAGTAATACAGGCTGAATTTACATCTAGGATGGTTCATAATACTAAGTCCCAGGGCTCTAATTCAGATATTACTTATATTTAGTTTGAAGCGTAGGTTGGATCAGGGCAGCAGATATGCTTCCCCTATATTTTTCTGATGAGAATGTTTAAGTGAGTTTGTATTCCTTGAGCACATAACAAGTTACAGGAAACACAAGCATTCTGAGTGAACAGGGATTAAAAAAATACTATGGATAATCCACAAAAAGTAGCCTGCTGTAGTAGAGCAAGGGCTAATTTGGAGGTCAGGAAGGCCTAGATCTGACATGTATTTGCTACGTGATCCTGAACAAATCACTGTTCTCTCATACCACCAGCAAGTGATCTAAATTAGAAATTACAGATGAGTTATAATCTGTGTTTATAAGATTATTAATCTAGAGCCAGAAAGGGCCCCAGGGGGTCATCTAGTCCTAGCATAGGGTAGATACTGTCTTTTTCCTTCTTTGTATCCCATAAATTTAGCACTATTGTTGTTGTTGTTATTGTTGTTGAGTCATTTTTTTTTAGGCTTGAATGACTCTTCATAATAGTAAAATCGTTTGCCATTTCCTTCTCCAGTTCATTTTACAGATGAGGAAACTGAGGCATACAGTATTAAGTGACTCACCCAGGGTCATGCAACTAAGAAGTGTCTGACCTGACTACTCTCAGCAATACAATGATTCAAGACAATCCCAAAGGAGTAGTGATGATGTACATATATAACTGATATCAGATTGGTTGCTGTCTTGTGGAGGGGGGAGGAAAGGGAGGGAGGGAGAGAGAAAAAAAAATTTGGAACTCTTAATCTTATGAAAATGAATGTTGAAAACTACCCTTACATGTAACTGGAAAAAATAAAATAAATGTTTGATTCAAAAGAAGTGTCTGAGGCCAGATTAGGACTCTGGAAGATGAGTCTTCCTGACTCTCCACTTTGCTATCTAGCTACTCAATCCATTAATCAATAAACATTTACTAAGTACCTACTTAGTGCCTACATAGTGCCAGGCACTATGCTAAACTGGGGATGCAAGAAGACTCAAAAGACAGTCTCTGCCCTCAAGGAGTTTATAATCTAGTTGACTCTCTCATTTTATTTTATTTTATTTTATTTTATTTTATTTTATTTTATTTTTGCAGGGCAATGAGAGTTAAGTGACTTACCCATGTTCACACAGCTAGTAAGTATCAAGTGTCTGAGGCTGGATTTGAACTCAGGTCTTCCTGAATCCAAGGCCAGTGCTTTATCCACTTCGCCACCTAGCTGCCCCTAACTCTAATTTTAGAAAGGAAATTGAAGCCCCAAATCACACAAGAGGCAAGTAGAAGAGCTGAGATTGGAACTCAGGTCCAAAGACTCCAAGCTCTTTGTTCTCTTTCCACCATACCAAAGCTTCTTAAACTGTGGGTCTTGACCTCACATGGAGTCAAGCAACTGAGTGTGAAGGTTGAGAAAAATTTGGCAACAGTAAAAGGTTTTTTATATCTATTTTATATACCTATATACCCAGGGTCACAGAAAAATTTCTTGGGAGAAAAGGGGTTGCATGTAGAAAAAGTTTAAGAAGCCCTGTACTACACAGCACTTCCTTCCTCAAAAAATGCAGTTGCATAACTTCAATAGTTTCTGTAGTTTTATGTATTAAAAGATTATACCTTAAGAAGCTTCTTCTGGGGGCAGCTACGTGGCGCAGTGGACAGAGCACCGGCCCTGGAGTCAGGAGTACCTGAGTTCAAATCCGGCCTCAGACACTTAACACTTACTAGCTGTGTGACCCCGGGCAAGTCACTTAACCCCAATTGCCTCACTAAAAAAAATAAATAAATAAAAATAAAAAAGAAGCTTCTTCTGTGCAGACTTTGTTCTAAAGGCATCTGTTGCTATTAGAAGGAGCGTCCACACTGGAAGTTCTGTACACTGATTAAATTATAGGTCTTAACAACAACAAAGACCCCCTTATAAAATGGAAAGTCCACAGTGGAAAATGGAGTATAAATTGGCAGGCAGGGATTGTGTTATGTTTCTGTGAGTCCCTCACAAGTGCAGCACGGAGTCTTGTATATGGATATAAAAATCGATATCCATGAATATGATATGGGCCTGGGATAACTCAGAAGTTTTCTCCTTGAGAAGCAAAACTAAAGGATGGACACACCTAAGAAGTAAGGGGATTGTTCTCCTCTCAATCCTGTTTGAGGAAAAAGGTCTTCTTCCCCCCACCCCTCCCCAAACAAAATCACATGATTCAGGGAAACCCTAGGCTGGTTGCAATTAGATCTACTCTTGAGCTGTGTCCATATAAGGGAGGAATTCAAGAATCATCCCTGTATCACCTCCTCCATTGGCTAAGAAATAGTAATCAGAATAATGGTGAAAAGGGGGAGGGGCCATTCACATTAATGACTAGGAGATAAAAGGCCTTCGAGCCTTTTGATGGTCACTCCACAAGAGATGCAAGAGGTGTGGCCCATTCTCTCGAGAATGACAATAAATGAGCCTTTGACACATCACCAACACTGAGTTCCAGAAGTTATTGAAGTGATTTTTCTCACAGGGGAGATAAGTCCATAAGGTGTGTGATATGGGGAAAATGGGGTAGGGGATTTGGTAGGGGTAGGGGCTTGGGGTCCTTAGGAATTCCTCTTTAAAGAATTACACCCTCTTGTACACAAAAACAATTAGAATAAGATAGTAGTTTATTTTGGGGCTGGGGAAAGGAAGGGAAACCAAGAGAGAAATCTTTGGACTTCTTCTCATGAAGAGAAGGCATGGCACAGAGTGGCTCTGAGATATTGTCTCCTTGAGCAGGAGACAGGCAGGTACTTTTATGGAGGACTCATGGGGGTGATCATCTGACTGTGGAAAGTTCCCTTAGTAAGGGAGGACCATCCCCCATTGGTGGTGGCTGGAGGAGTTGGGTAGGGGTGGCTACAGATCTCTCAAGCCATCTCTACACAAAGGCAGCAGCCACACTCAAACTTATCTCCCCAGGGGTGAGGGAGACTAATGAAGGGTGGGGGTCCTGGAGCTAGCTCAGTCCAATCTGGTTCCACTTATCTCTCTAGGCATATCTGTCCTCCGGTTTAGTTTCTCAAGGAGAAGGTTCTTTGATGTGCCCCAGAGAACTGGGGTGCTCTGGGCCCATAATAGTGTGGCTACTTGAGCTGCACCAAAGATAACTCCAGAAGTCAGGACCACCATCCCTCATTCAAGCTTTCCACACCTCGCCCCAAAAGGAACTTTCCATTGTCAGATGGTCACCCCATCTATCCTCTTTTAAAAGCTTTGGCCCTTCTGTTCTCAGAGAAAAAAGATGTCTCTAAGCCATTTCTTCCCATTGAGGCAAAGTTGGTGACTTTCTCTAGTGCCCAGATAAAGAACCATTTAAATTGTAATTGGACTGTGTGTAATTCATTACAGAGGAATACCTGAGGACCCACACACCACCTATTTCCCTTGTGACAGAATATATATTTTTAAAAATAATAAACATTTTAATTTAAAGTTTTGAGTTTCAAATTCTATCCCTCCTTCCCCTCTTCCCCGAAGCAGTAAGCAATCAAATATAGGTTATGCATGTGCAATAACATAAAACATTATCATATTAATCATTTTGTATAATAACCTGAATAAAAGAAAAAAAATAAAAGAAAATGAAAAATAGCATGCTTCAGTCTGTGTTCAATCAATAGCAGTTCTTTCTTTAGAGGCGGATAGTATGCTTCATTGTTAGTCCTTTGGGATTGTCTTGTGTTATGGGGGAAAATGAGGTACGGGGTTGGGATTAGGGGTAGGGGTTGGGGTCCTTGGGAATTCCTCTTTAAAGAATTACACCCTCTTGCACACAAAAGCAGTTAGAATAAGATGGTAGTTTGTTTAGGGGCAAGGGAAGGGGGAGGGGAGGGAAACCATGAAAGAAATCCTTGGACTTTTCATGGGGAGAGAGGTATGGAACAAAGCATGTGGCTCTGAGGTACCAATCTCCTCAAGTAGGAGGCTGGAGGTAGTTTTATATGGGACTGATGGTGGATGTGTGTGTGTGTGACCATTTGACTGTGGAAAGTTTCTTTAGTGAGGGAGGACCATCCCCCACTGGTGGTGGCTAGAGGAATTGGGTGAGGGGTGGCTACGGATCTCTCAAGCCATCTCTCTCTTCAGGACTCAGGACGCAAAGGCCGCAGCCACACCCAAATTTATCTCCCATGGGGTAAGGGAGATCAGAATGAAGGCCGAAGCTAGCTCTGTCCGATCTGGTTCTGCTTACCTCTCTAGGTGTTTCTGTCCTCTGGTTGAGTTTCTCAAGGACAAGATTCCTTGATGTGCTCCAGAGAACTTCTGGGGTACTTTGGGCCCACAACACTTGGATGATTGTATTGCTGAGAATAGTTGTTATTCACAGTTCATCAAACAATATTGCTGTCTCTGTGTACAACATTCTCCTGGTTCTGCTCACTTCACTATACATCAGTTCATATAAGTCTTTCAAGGCCTTTCTGAAATCATTCTGCTTGTCATTTCTTATAGCACAATAATATTCCATCACCATCACATACCACAGCTTGTTTTGCCATTCCCCAATTGATGGACATTCTTTTGATTTCCAATTCTTAGCCACCACAAAAAGAGTTACTATAAATATTTTTGTACAAATAGGTCTTTTTTTCTTTTTTGGGTTGTCTTTGGGATATAAACCTAGCAGAGGCATTGCTGGATCAAATGGGCATAGTTCAATAAATATTTTTTGATGAATGATTGCCCTCAAAAAGGTCACTCTAACCATACATAGTTCTACCTTTTGCTTCATCAGTATCCAGTACTTTAATTCCAGCTCCCACAAAATACACTCATATACATGAACATTTTTCCATAGAGTTGTAGAGACCAGAGATGGAAAGATTTCTAGACTAGTAATCAACAGACCTGGATTCTAGTCTGAGCTTGGCCACAAACTAACTGGGTGACTCTAGGCAAGTCACATTGCCAGAAATCCAAGGACTTTGAGATCTGAAAGATATGCATAATAAAGGGAGGAATTTGGGCTGGGTGGATAGAGAACAATGACTTCGCCTACTTAGCTTCCCTTTTGTTCTTGTTCAAATTCATTTGCATGCTAAACCAGAGAGGATCTTGGAAATGCCTAAACTAAATTAGATCTTATCTCTGCTGAGATTTACTGCTTGAAAAGATTTAATCTTAGCCTGGAGGTACTTGGCTTAGCTAGGGTAGTTGGGTGTGGTTGGCTATGACTAAAAACCCATCAGCTTCTCCTTATCGGGGAGAGGTTCTTGCTGCATTTTACTAGTGTAGAGATTGAAAATGGGTGGCCCTGAAAAGGTGAGTCTAGAATTTTGTAGTAGGTAGCAGCTCATGGTTTAGACCACATGCCCAGTAGTCACCAGCCACCACAAGACCAATGGAGCAAAGTCCAACAGACCCAATGTCAGAGATAACTGCAAAATAGCCACCACAAAACCAGTAAACAATGCTTAGTTTAGACTTATGTGCCCCACAGTTACCATTAAACCACCGAGGGCTAGTGGGGCAACGTACCCAGTAGAGATGCTATAATCACCAAGTCCAGTGAGAGCAGGGAGATAATATTACCAGAATATGCTGATGATCTTACAGTGTCAGAGTTATGAGCTGATCCTTTATACATATATCCTGCCCACACATATTCCCTACATGTGGGCTCTTCATGCATGATCTCTATGGAAGAGATCCCCACCAGTGGCATTGAGTGTACCCCATTTTTTTTTTTGAGAAATGTTGCATTGAGACTTGTCTTATTATGCTATTTCATTAAATGCTTTTGTTTTGAACAGTGTCTTCTGGATGAGTAGAAGTAAACACATTGGTCAAGGCTCATGAGCTGTAGTTTTGTGGAGATGTGGCTCCAAAGGGCACTTGGAACCAGGGATAACTCTTCTGGGAGCCCTGCGTGTGGAAGGGTGCCTGAGATGCTACATGTGTGTTCTTCATTCAATTACCTCTGCCCTGAGCCAGCCAGCCTAATCAAAATAATGAACTAGGAAAGTTGCCCTTCCTTTGTTTAGGCTGATTGAAGTTCCTTTGCCTGAGGTACCCAGTATATTCTTGTTACCCACTGGCTGTCCAGACCTCCTCTCCCCGTTGCACTCCCACCCATTCCATGTATTTCGATATATGGTAGAGGTCACTATCTGAGGGTTGGAGGAGGCCTCATGAAGGGTAAATTACTCTCTTTGGGTGCCAGAAATATGTCACGGGGGAAATAAAATAGGTGGTGGGGGTCCTTAGGTATTCCTCTTTAAAGAATTATACCAGGGGCAGCTAGATGGCTCAGTGGATAGAGCACCGGTCCTGGAGTCAGCAGTACCTGAGTTCAAATCCGGCCTCAGACACTTAACACTTACTAGCTGTGTGACCCTGGGCAAGTCACTTAACCCCAATTGCCTCACAAAAAAAAAAAAAGAATTATACCCTCTCACACACAATCTGATTCGAATTTAAAAAGTCTTTTATTTGGGCGCTAGAGAAAATGACCAAGAAGGGAGTCAAAGACTATCCTTGAGGGGAGAAAATGGCTTAGAGAAAACATGATTCTCAGAGGCACATTTCTTTTTTTCTTAAATTTCATTTATTTATTTTTCTATCCACTTATTTATTTATTCATTTATTCATTCATTCATTTGTTTGTTTTTCCTGAGGCACATAGAGGAGGTGGGGGGGGGGAGGGGAATGGGATGATCACCTAACAATGGAAAGTTCCCTTTGGGGGTGGAGAAAACTTGGGAGGGGGGCGGGGTCCTGACTTCTGGAGCAATCTCTGTCCCTGGTTACTGACCAGGCAGCAGCCCCAACTAATAGGCTTATCTCCCTTACATCTAGGGTGTGTCTGTGCTTTAGCTAGTAGACCAGTTTATTTTTTTTGGTTTTGTTTTGTTTTTTAGTGAGGCAATTGGGGTTAAGTGACTTGCCCAGGGTCACACAGCTAGTAAGTGTTAAGTGTCTGAGGTGGGATTTGAACTCAGGTACTCCTGACTCCGGGGCTGGTGCTCTATCCACTGTGCCATATAGCTGCCCCCTAGTAGACCAGTTTAAACTTTAGTAGTCCCAACCCCTACATCATTAATCTATAAAGATGAACAGTCTTAATGTCTTAATGCCCGGAATGCATCCACAGTGGAAAGAGCTCTAGATTTTGAGTGAGAGGACTTTGATTCAAATCTACTCTCTTCCAATTACCTTCAGGTGGGATCTGTGATTCCATGGATTCAAAAATTCCCTCTAATAATACAGATAGCCACCCATCTATGCCTGCTCATCCTGTCCAACTTTTGTTCATATTCCCTTATAAGCTTACCACATGGTGATGGAGGCCTTCCTTATTTTCTTCTGATACCACAATGGTCCTAAAGGAGAGGCCTGGTTTTCCACTTATCATCTCTCTCTCACCACATGACCAATCCTCTATCATATAATTAATTTCCTGATGATATCTTTTATTCCTGTTCTTCATAAGAGAACTTGATTAGTCATATGTAGTAGTCTACTCACACCCTTTATGCACCTCTCCATTGCCTTCTGTGTAATAATTTTTAATTCTTCAGAGATTGTTGTATTTCATATGTCTATGACATAAAGCAATGCCAATAAAATGTTGGTATAGAAAATATGGTTCTTTACTTTAATGAAATGCTTGAAATTATTAAAGGAGTTTTGCAATTTCTCAAAGGAAACTCTTCATGTTCAATGCTGGGCAAAACTTGTTCATCTGTGTTATATGTCCCAGATACATATACGGAGAACAAATTCTATAGGTTGTACATCAAAATGCATGTTGTAATATGGGCAATAAATATTTTTCATCCACTCAGTATTTTCTCTTTGGATAGTCAGGGTAAAGTCCACTGAATGATTGCAAATATCTGCCAGGAGACTCTGAAGCATGCTGAAGATGGATGTGAACAGCACAGTGTCATCTATAGATAGAAGCATCTATGAGACTTCACCTTCTACCATTTGATTCAGTAGAACAAAATGTCCTCTCCTAGGATCTTTTACAGCAAGGTATCTCCCAGTCCATATATCAGTCATTCAAGATTTCCTAAGAGATACAGGATAGGGATAGAGATTGCATTTGTGCTTTTACTGGCATAGGAAACTTTCCCTCTTCCAAGGTACATTGCCCACGACAGAAGACTATTCTATAGTGATAGCCCTGGAATTAATTTAGGAAGATTTTCTGGTGTTGATCAAAATATTCTGTTTGATATTTAAAAAGAAACTGACCTGTCCAAAGGGCAGAGAAGTTATATGTTTTGCCTTCTCAGTTCATTCAGGTTCTCTTGGACAGAGACTTTTCTGGACTGAAAAAAAGAAGAGAAGGAATGAACCTGACCTCAGGAAAGGATATGATGACAAGATAAGCATAGAAGCCCGCCAGATGAGATGGCCAAGTGCTGGGAGACATCTCCTTATTGCCTTTGGGCTCATGATGAAACAGTCTCTTATGATTTCTTTTCACTTCCCAGGAGAACCTGTGAAACATCTTTCCATTTGGCTGCAAATTCCTTTTGTTTTTGGTTTATCATGTGACTTCTAAGAACAATGTTGGAAGAGCATAGATGAGATTGAGGGCTAGAAGAGACCTTGGGGTTCATTTAGTCCAACCCCCATGTTTTCTGGATATAGAAATTGAGGCCCAAGTTCACACAAGGACTAAAGGTCAGAGACAGGATTTTGAGCCCTGGTGTTTTTGACTCCAAATCCAGGACCGTGTGTGTGTGTGTGTGTGTGTGTGTGTGTGTGTGTGTGTGTGTGTGTGTGTGTGTGTGTGTGTGTGAGAGAGAGAGAGAGAGAGAGAGAGAGAGAGAGAGAGAGAGAGAGAAGAGAGAGAGAGAGAGAAGGAGAGAGAGAGAGAGAAGGAGAGAGAGAGAGAGAAGGAGAGAGAGAGAGAAGGAGAGAGAGAGAGAGAGAGAGAGAGAGAGAGAGAGAGAGAGAGAGAAGGAGAGGAGAGAGAGAGAGGAGAGAGAATGTATTAGGTACTTCTATACCAGGCACCATACTAAACATAGATACAAACAAAGGCAAGTGAGACAGTGGATGCCCTCAAGGAGCTTTCATTCTACTTGGGGGGAGACAACACAAAAAAGATCTGAGAAACAGCAGAAGTGGGAAGTTAAGTGGCATGATTCAGACATGGCCTAGGAGAGCCACAAGGAGAGTGGTTTCAGACAAAATAAGGTTCATCAAAATAGTTCATCTCTCAGGGTCTGACATCCTAGGAGCAATATAGGATTTCTGAATGGGAAAGATGGAAATAATGGCTAGGAAGCAAATATGCTAGTTCATTGATCGTTGGCCAAAGATCTTCTATTTTTGCAATCCAATAGTTAAGATAATATTTATGTAGGTTCTAGAATCTGTGATTCTTAGAACTATCTACCTTCTTTTTTGCCACTCCAGAACCATCGATGTGGAATTCTTCCAATTCATATAGGACTGGTGGTTATATTTAATTTTTCTTTTTTCTTGGGCTGTTACACCTTAGGGAGAAGCCTATTGGATGCTCTGGTACTTAGACAGCAAACTCATTCTGTCACTGGGACTGTACCTGAAGCCTTTCTATTTTTTTGTGAATACCACATTTTTGGTGGGATTGTGTAGTTGTGAACCTTGGAAAACTATAATCTCAGAAGAATCTAAGTTTTGGGTGACCTAATAGACACAGATATGTATCCAGTTATATTATGAACACATGGTCAGTAAAGTAGGTTGGAGCATATTTCCAACAATGAGAATGCCAGAAGTGGAATATAATCTAGGAAATATACTATTGGAAGGGGGAGTAGGTAGGCCACATGTCAAGAGCAAGGGATTACACATGGGATAGACTGTGTTTAGCCAGTACTCACAAAAATGAAAAGGGCTAGGGAAAGACCTTCAGAACATAGGCAAAACTCTCTGTAGGATCTAGGGGGAAACATCAACAAGAATTACCTAGAATGAGAAGGTGTGCATAGACTATGATATGCATCAATGGAGAGAATACCAACATTGATGAGATCTAAGGAAATACTTGAGTATTGAACTCCACAAAACCCTGCAGTGATCTCTGTTTTTAAAAACAATTTTTATTAATGTTTTCTCTTTCTTACATGACCTTTTTATCCCATGTATCCTTCTCCCCTTGCCCCCAACTCCCCAGCTATCCTTTATGAGAAATAGTGCAGGTCCCCCCCCCTTTTTTTTAGAGAGGAAAAAAAATGTCAGCACAACAGATCAATAGATTGAGAAAGTCCTAAAACATGTGCAATGAGTAACACCTGTGAACCTTTTACCTCCAAGAAGGGGTGGGTATATTAGGGGTGTCTTAAATCACTTCATTTGAGTTCCATTTGATCTTTAATATTTTGTTACATTTACTTTTTTTTTTTTTGGTGAGGCAATTGGGGTTAAGTGACTTGCCCAGGGTCACAAAACTAGTAAGTGTTAAGTGGCTGAGGCCCCCCTGCCCCCCATTCTATGTGTTTTTGATGATCATTTTCCCGGATTGTTTTTTGCCATGACAGTGACCCCTGGTGGATTCAATTTAGGCATTTTTCTTCTGTTTTTTTAAAGTCAAAAAGCCCAACTCTCCCTACAGACATAGTCTCAGATTCTGTGAATTCCCTTCAGATTTTCAAAGGAACATAAATTCAGTTGTGATTTATAATCCGGTGGCAATTTCCTAAAGGACAGTGGTTATCCCAAAGGGGCCACTCTCAGGAATAGCAGACCCACTGTGATAGCTCCCTCTTGTCCCTGAGACCTGGGGTGATGTCTGCTACAGCTCAGCTCAGGGAATAACCTTGCTCTGCATAGCTCACCCAAACCTATAAGAGGTCCCATGGAAAGCACACAATTTCCCCGATTTTAGCTGGTTGTTTTTCCCTCTCTGGTAGTTTTTCTTTTTCCTGTCATATCCACTTACTCCCAGGCCCCTGCCTTTTTTAATGCCCCTGGCTCCGAAGGCTTGACATCCTCATGCTTTGGAAAGTAGGAGGTAGAATTTCTCAGGACAGACCTACAGAAAGCTCCAGGATTGCATTTGCTGAACAAACAGATTCTGATACATGTACATCTGTAAAGTGTACCTGGGCATGGGGGAATTTTACTTGGTGGGATTGGGGCTGGGAGTGAGGTATTGGTTCCTGGGAAAGCAAAAGGCATAACAAGTAGGACCAAAATGATCAATTTTCATTCATTCATTTACCAAATATTCATAGATAGGGATAAAGATTTTGATATTCAGCTGTAGGAGAGACCCTCAAACTCAGCAGATATCAGAGGAGAATGGATGGTTGGACATGATTGGGAAAGTCTGGGAAGATCTAAAAGGACAGACAAAAATCTTTTGTTTATCTCCTTTTAGCTGATCCCTACTGGATGTGGGTGGGGGTACATTTATTCCTCATATAGCTCCAGTTCGAAAGCCCACTGGTATGGAATTCTCTCCTTACTGGTGGAGATTAATGTCCTACATCTGTGTAAAGGTTCTGATGAAGTTGGTGAGAAAGAAAGAGAAAGAGAAAGTCTGAAAGAGGATGGAATTGGTGAAAGAGAAAGAGAGATAGCAGAGCAGAGAAGAGAGACAGAGACAGAGAGCGTACAGAGACACAGAAAGAACAGAGAGAGAAAACATCTTCAGTCTTCTTCTAGTTGTCTTTTTTTTGAGTTACTTTTAGCTCTTCTAGCTTCTAGCTTCTCTCTCTGTTTTTCTGTCTCTGCTTCTCTGTCCCTCTCTGTCTTTGTCTCTGTCTCATTCACTGTCTGTTGATCTAAATTACTTTGCTCCCAACTGGAGAGCCCTTTCACTCTTTATTCTCTGATATATATTCTTCTATGTATACTTTCTTTGAGTTTGACTTTTTTTTTTTGCCATTTGATTTGCATAAATGGGTTTCTTTGCTATGTGCTATGTATATTCATTGTGGAACTGGTATTTGGTGGGAAGGTGTCAAGCCTCAAATATAAAGCCTGGGGTCTTACTTTACCCACCCCCTCATTAATGAAATAGTGTTCAGAAGTTAACAAGAACCTGAAAATCACATCCCTTGGCCCAGGGTTTCTTAAACCTTTTCTGCATGCTACCCCAGGTATATAAAATAGATATACCTAACCTTTAACTGTTGCCAAATTATTTGCCATCCCCACATTCAGTTACACAGTACCGTATGAGGTTGCAACCCACAGTTTAAGAAGGTAGGCCTTGGACTAATAATATTTATGGAAGCAGATAAATATAATTCTAACCTAATACCCCCTCTCTTTGAGAAGAACAAGTGGCTAAATTTATAGCCCCAGCATCTTGCTTCCCCTCCTAGCAGGAATTAAAATTTCCTTTGGAGGAGAGTGGGGAGTGTGTGTGTCTGTGGTGGGGGGGAAGGTCTAGAGAGATCTATTTTGCCTCCCCTTAAGGGATACAATCTAGGGCAGCTAGGTGGCACAGTGTCCTGGAGTCAGGAAGTCTCATCTTCCTGAGTTCAAATCTGGCCTCAGACATTTTCTTTCTTTCTTTCTTTCTTTCTTTCTTTCTTTCTTTCTTTCTTTCTTTCTTTCTTTCTTTCTTTCTTTCTTTCTTTCTTTCTCTCTCTCTCTCTCTCTCTCTCTCTTTCTCTTTCTTTCTTTCTTTCTTTCTTTCTTTCTTTCTTTCTTTCTTTCTTTCTTTCTTTCTTTCTTTCTTCCTTTCTTTCTTTCTTTCTTTCTTTCTTTCTTTCTTTCTTTCTTTCTTTCTTTCTTTCTTTCTTTCTTTCTTTCTTTCTTTCTTCTTCCTTCCTTCCTTCCTTCCTTCCTTCCTTCCTTCCTTCCTTCCTTCCTTCCTTCCTTCCTTCCTTTCTTTCTTCCTTCCTTCCTTCCTTTCTTTCTTTCTTTCTTTCTTTCTTTCTTTCTTTCTTTCTTTCTTTCTTTCTTTCTTTCTTTCTTTCTTTTTCTTTCTTTCTTTCTTTCTTTCTTTCTTTCTTTTTCTTTCTTTCTTTCTTCCTTTCTTTCTTCCTTTCTTCCTTCCTTCCTTCCTTCCTTCCTTCCTTCCTTCCTTCCTTCCTTCCTTCCTTCCTTCCTTCCTTCCTTCCTTCCTTCCTTCCTTCCTTTCTTCCTTTCTTTCTTTCTTTCGTGGGGCAATGAGGGTTAAGTGACTTGCCCAGGGTCACACAGCTAGTAAGTGTCAAGTGTCTGAGGCCAGATTTGAAATCAGGTCCTCCTGAATCCAGGGTCAGTGCTTTATCCACTGTGCCACCTAGCTGCCCCCTACCTCAGATATTTTCTAGCTGTGTAACCCTGGGCAAGTCACTTACCTTTGTTTGCCTCAGTTTTCTCATCTGTGAAATGAGCTGGGGAAGAAAATTCAAGCTAATCCAGTATCTTTGCCAAGAAAACCCCAGATGGGATTACAAAGAGTCAGACATGACTGAAACAACTGAATGACAACACAGGGAACACTGACACCCCCATGCTATATGTGGAAGACAGCCCTCACAACACTTAAATATATTCCTGCCCCTAAATTGATTGGAATGGGTTATAAAAATTAGTTACAGATGCAGCAATAGAGTGGAGTAGTGAGAGTCCCGAAGGGAGATGCCTGCTAGAGAGTCCCCAAAGAGAACTAAAGCTCTCCGACTCTGCCCCTCCCCTCACTTGGCCTAGGGCCTTCATCCCCACCAATAAGAAGAGAGTCTCCAAACCAATTGGTTTTGGGGACACGAATACAAAGAATAATAGAATCTCGAGGAAGGCTTTCTAGTTCAATGCATACTTGATTAGGAATCCCCTCCCCAAGACCAGTTTTGCTTATCGATTAATTAATGAAATCGACCAATTCCTGACAAGTAGGCTGGTGCCTGCTGCCTTTGCTTGAAGATCTCTAGCAAGGAAAAATCCACTACCCCCTGAAGCATCCAGAACCACTTTTAGATAGCTTTTCTCCAAAGGTTTTTCTTGTATGAAGTTTAAATTTGGCCCTTTGTCACTTCCACTCATTGCTCCTAATATTTCTTCCAGGGGATATTTCTTCAAGTACTTAAAGACAGTCTAGATCTGCTTCCCCGCCCCCCTCCCCCCAAGTCTTCTTATCATTAGACTGCTGTTGTTCAACTGAATCTGACTTCACGACCCCATTTGAAGTTTTCTTGGCAAAGATATTGGAGTGGTTTGTCATTTCTTTCTCCAGTTCATTTGGCAGATGAGGAAACTGAGTGAAACAATGTTTAGTGACTTGCCCAGGGTCACACAGCTAGTAAGTGTCTGAGGCCAAACTTGAACTCAGATCTTCCTGACTCCAGGCCTGGCACTCTATCCACTGCACCACCTAGCTACCCAATTCTTTCAACTGATACTTGATTAACATGACCCTTTCGAAGTCCAACACCATTACGATTGCCCTTCCAACTATCCAACTTAACCAAACTCTAGACGAGTAGTTCTTGAGGTATAATCTACGGACCCCTTCCCCTTTCAGGTGTCTGAGGTCAAAATTATCGACCTATTTTACACATATAATGTTATCTGCCCTTTTCACTCTCATTCCTCAAGAGTGTATAATGGAGTTTTCCAGAGGCGACCTGACCTGTGAATTAAAGAATAGCTGCAGATGTGAAGACTGAGTTAATAATCTTGTCTGCAAAATTGTACTTTTGCCTTATAAGTGGACAAATGGATAGGCAAGGCTGGACTTGCTGTTTTGCTTGGATTTGTCTGGTATCAGTACCAGCTAATCATCAAAAAATATCTTTTATGTGAATGCTTGGCAACAAACACAAGTGGTGTTGAAATATTCAAAGTGTTGAATAACTTTTTTGAATCTCATGGTTTATCCTGGGACAACTGTGTTGACATTAGCACTGATGGAGCAAAAGCAATGGTGGGTGAAGCAGCTGGCACCTTAGTAGGAATCAAGGCAATGACACCGAAATGTACTCAATGGTCATTGTGTTTTTTACCACCATCCATTTGTAGGGGAAGGGGGGGGGAAGAAATACCATTTTCATTTAAGTATGTCTTTGATGAAATAATTTTAAAATAATTTTTATTTTTTGTTTGTTTTGGTTTTGCAGGGCAATGGGGGTTAAGTGACCTGCCCACGGTCACACAGCTAGTAAGTATCAAGTGTCTGAGACTGGATTTGAATTCAGGTCCTCCTGAATCCAGGGCCAGTGCTATATCTACTGTGCCACCTAGCTGCCCCAAAATCATTTTTATTAAATCTGTACCCTTGACTATAGTCTTTTTGTTATTCTGAGTGATGAATAGGGAAGTACAATGCAACACTTCTGTATGATGAAGTATGGTGATTGTCTCTAAGAAACATTTGTGGGTTTGTTTGAATCACAAGCTGAACTGGTGGATTTTTCATAGAACACCATTTTTACTTGAAAGAATGACTGATAGACAAAGTGTGATTATTCAGAACAGATATTTTCTTGAAAATGAATGAAGTGTAGGGGCAGCTAGGTGGCACAGTGGATAAAGCACCAGCCCTGGATTCAGGAGGACCTGAGTTCAAATCTGACCTCAGACACTTGACACTCACTAGCTGTGTGACCCAGGGCAAGTCACTTAACCCTCCCCTGCCCCCCCCCCCAAAAAAAAGGAAAAGAAAAAAAGGAAGAAAGAAAATGAATGAAGTGAGTCTATCACTTTTTTTTTTTTGGTGGGGCAATGAGGGTTAAGTGACTTGCCCAGGGTCACACAGCTAGTGAGTGTCAAGTGTCTGAGGTCAGATTTGAACTCAGGTCCTCCTGAATCCAGGACCAGAGCTTTATCCATTGTGCCACCTAGTTGCCCCTGTGTAACGGATTTTTAATGTAACAGAGTATGAAAAGTTCACTGATGTGGTGATTTCTGATTCTACATTATTGTTATTATTGTTTGTCTTTTCTTCTCTCTCTCTCTCTTTTCTTGCGGGACAATGAGGGTTAAGTGACTTCCTCAGGGTCACACAGCTAGCAAGTGTCAAGTGTTTGAGGTCAGATTTGAACTAAGGTCCTCCTGAATCCAGGACTGATACTTTATCCACTGCTCCACCTAGCTGCCCCATTTGTCCTTCCTTCTCAAAGAGGACCAGTGATATCATGAGGGTGATGTCTTGATTTGTGAGTGAATAGGATTTAAGTGAGGCAGAGTTACAAGGTTATCAGCCTCACTCTTTCCTCCTGAGTGATTTGAGTTCAGTGGCAAGACAAGAGTCAAGATGACTAACTGTAACTAATCTTCAAGAAACTATCACTTGGGGAAAAAATAAAAGAAAGAAAAGAAAATACCACTCAGTGAGTTTTGGTATATTGTCAAAGAAGAATGTTCACAATTATCCAAAAGCTATTAAAATATTCCTCCCTTTTTTCTTCATATAAGCCAACTAAAACTACATATAATAAAAGATTGAAGAATCAGATATGAGAATTTAGCTGTCTTCTTTTAAGTTAGACATTAGATTTGCAAAAATGTAAAACAATGTCATTCTTTTTTGCAAAGTCTTTTGTTTTGGAAAATATAGCTACTTTTCATAAAAATATTTTATTCATGTCAACATGTAAGTGGTTTACTATTATTCAAAATTATAAATATTTTAACATTTTATCAGTTTTAATTTCAAATACCTTAAGTAGCAATTGGGGTGCTCAATCATTTTTAAGAATGTTAAGGCATCCTAAAACCAAATGTCAAATGAGTATATTTTATTGTAGATTTTTCTGTATTTATTGGTATAATCATGGCATTTATGTTGTTTTTCCTTATTGATATGATTTAGTATATTGCTGATGTCCTGGATTTTTGGCCTATCTTTTTATTCTGGAGTTCAAATTTGGCTTCAGACACTTACTAGCTGCTTGACCCTGGGCAAATCACTTAATCCTGTTTGCCTCAGTTTCTTCATCTATACAATGAGCTGGAGAAGGAAATGGCAAACCATTTCAATATCTTTGCCAAGAGAACCCCAAATGGGATCATGAAGAGTCAGGCATGACTGAACAACAACAATAAAAAATGTTTTGGAAAGCCCTTTGGCCTCTGTAGAAGGCTTCTTGACATACTGTCTTATGATTTTTTTTGTGTGTGTATGTGAAGCTATTCTGGAAGTATTATTATTCCAGAAACACCCAGGATGATGGTTCTGTAGTGTTCCCTTGGCCAAGACTCCTAGTCTATTCCGCCTTCTGGTATTGATTCCTGTTTTCTAAGCTAAGCTGTAAACACAGTCTTTGGATAGCAACACTCAACATAAGGCCAGAGTCCCAGAATGAATATTTATGGAGAGTTTATACTTGGCACCAGCTGGACCGTCCACTTCTAACAGGGATGGAAGGAGGGAGGGAGGAAAGGAAGAAAGGAAGAAAGCACTGGGTCCTTCTCAGGCCTGCCTCATTAGCCAGCATGTTTCTGGCTGGTTAATGTTTCTCATTTTGGTATTAAATTTTTTTTCTGACCTTACT
Source organism: Dromiciops gliroides (assembly GCF_019393635.1). NCBI lineage: Eukaryota > Metazoa > Chordata > Mammalia > Microbiotheria > Microbiotheriidae > Dromiciops > Dromiciops gliroides. The sequence goes on from NC_057862.1 coordinate 150,848,938, forward strand.
CTCTCCCTCTCCTCTATTTTCCACCTATACCACCTTGTGAGGGAAATGAATTCCACATGTGTATTCCCCACTATATGAAGTAGTTAGAACTGTCACCAAAGTACAGTGAATTCAGCTATTGCTCCAAGCTTTAGGATTTGGCTATCTGGGTAGGGGAAGGGAGAGGTCTCTTGCTGTTTCTGTGGTTGTTGTTGAATCGTTTCAGTCATGCTGGACTCTTTTTGTGATCCCATTTGGGGTTTTCTTGCCATTTCCTTCTCTAGCTCATTTTACAGATGAGTAAACTGAGGCAAACAGGGGTAAGTGAATTGCCCAGATAGTAAGTGGCCAAATCTGGATCTGAACTCAGGTCCTACTTACTCCAGGCCTGGCACTCTATCCACTGTGTCACTACCTGCTCTGGAACTGTTTCTATTGGGCTGTGATTCAGAAAGGCAGCCACAGCTGGAGAGAAGGGGGAGAAGGAAGTAGGTGGTATCTATCAGCCACTGCTAAAAACAAAACAAAGCTAGAGGCTCATATGCATGATATCAAGCCATCAATCCCTCTTTCCATCTTGATTGTCCTTAGGTTGCACAATTTCACCTTCTTCATCTCCTCCTCCCAGCAACATTGCGTCCACCCAATATCTGGTATATACACACATGATTTTGAGCCTGACTTCTCACCTTTTCAACCTTCTTACACCTGACCCTCCTCAGACTCTGGTCCAGCTCAAGAGCAAATTCCTTTTTGCTTTTGCCTTGGATGCCCCCTCATGCCTAGCATCCTCTGCCCCCTCCCTTCAGTTTCTTAGTTCCTCTAGCTACCTTTAAGATTCAGCTCAATTCCCACCTTAAACAGGAGGTTTTTCCTAGTCTCCCCAACTGCTAATGCCTTCCCTTTCATCTACTCTGTGTTTATCTGGTGTGTGCCTGGTTATTTTCATGCTGTCTTCCCCATTAGAAGGGGAGCTTCCTGAGGGCAGGACAGGGTCTGTCTTTGCCCTATTTTCATATCCCCAGAACTTAACACTGTGCCTGGCTCAGAGTAAGTGCAAAATCCACACTTGTTGACTGTGCTATTTACAACCTTCTTAGGCATCACTGCTTTGGACCTATTTCATTAGCTTTAAAATGAGGGAGTTGGACTCGATGATCTCTAAGGTTGCTCTTGGCTCTGAATCTATGATTTTATAACCTACACTTATCCCTTCCACAAGTGGGGGAGGGAAGGTTAGGGGCATAGCACCCCTCCCCCCACCTCTGGAAAATCCTTGTAAAATATTTTGGCTCTCCCTTTGTACCAGAGAAGAAGTTTGAATTATCATGGTATTAAAAAATAAAATATGTTGATATTATACAATATTATACATACATTTTATGCATTTCTGAGTTTCTTTTTTTTTTTTAGTGAGGCAATTGGGGTTAAGTGACTTGCCCAGGGTCACACAGCTAGTAAGTGTTAAGTATCTGAGGCCCGATTTGAACTCAGGTACTCCTGACTCCATGGCCAGTGCTTTGTCCACTGCGCCACCTAGCTGCTCCCATTTCTGAGTTTCTAAACATTTTTCTGTCTCATCTACTGGCCTTTGTGTTTCATCTGTGGCTTCTGCAAAACTCCCCCTAAATTCCCATTTAATTTCATATGTCGATCTGCAATATATCAAAACTGTGATGGGGAAAGTGACGACAGGGAAGGAATAACTATACTTATCAACAAAATAGACTTGTGAAATGGACTGCCTTAGAATTTTGAATAATTGAACGTTTGATTCAAATTCCATCCAATTTAGGTTAAAAGTAAAATATTATCAAACTTGTTTTGTGTTCCTTAATCTTTTGGGCATAGGGCTGATGGAGGCAGGAAATATCTGGATTTATAATTGGAAGCTCTGAGAATTAAGAGGAATGACTCAACAGAGGAGTGGGGGCTTTGACTATGAGATGATCCCAAAGTCCAGTGTCTTTTCCTTTGCTTTTAGGGTAAGAGAGAGGGAACTTTGAATGAAAGGAGTATTTTGGGGGACAGCTAGGTAATAGAGTGGCTAGAGCTCTGGACCTGGAGTCAAGAAGACCTGAGTTCAAATATAGCCTCAGAAGTTTACTAGCTGTGCTACCCAGAACTGTGGGACTACTTAATCTATGTTTGCCTCAGTCTCCTCATATGTAAAATGGGGATAATAATAATAGTACCTGGGGCAGCTAGGTGGCGCAGTGGATAGAGCACTGGCCCTGGATTCAGGAGTACCTGAGTTCAAATCCAGCTTCAGACACTTAACACTTACTAGCTGTGTGACCCTAGGCAAATCACTTAACCCCAATTGCCCGGCAAAAACAAAAAACAAAAACCAAAATAATAGTACATACCTCCTGGGATTGTTGTGAGGATTAAAGGAGATAATAATTACAAAGCACTTAGCACAGTGCTTGTCATGTAGCAGGAACTCTATAAATGTTGGCTATTATTATTATAGTGCTAAGAGATCATAAGTAGAGATCATTTAGCCTATCACACCTCCTCCCCACCTGCCCTCCATTTTACTACAGTTTGCATGAAGAGCAGCAGAGCCCCATAATACAACAGTTAACCAAGGAGAGGAGAAAAGGTGTCAATAGGGAAATGGCCTGAGTACATAGCCCTCATTGCCCCCTGAAGAGGACAGCACATAATGACATGGCTTCTCAATAGGGAACCATGCCTTGGCTTTCCCCCTCATGTCAAAATCCAAGAGCTTCTCAGGGTTCAGACTTATAGTGTCTAAGGCAAGGAGCTAGATGGCACCAATGGGAGACTGACTGGTCATCGACAGGGGAAGAAAATAGCATAGCCAGGACCAGTGAAATGAGGGCGTTTTCTGAATTGCTTAATAAGAAGTGAAAAAATGAGAGGTAGAGGGGCAGCTAGGTGGTGCAGTGGATAAAGCACTGGCCCTGAATTCAGGAGGACCTGAGTTCAAATCCGGCCTCAGACACTTGACACTTGCTAGCTGTGTGACCCTGGGCAAGTCACTTAACCCTCATTGCCCTGCAAAAAAAACCCAAAAACCAAAACAAAAATGAGAGGTAGAGATGGGGGGAATTAAGCTCTAACTGTGACAATCCAGCAAGAGGCTGGGGGTGAGGTGGTTACTGGCTAGTCCCTGGGTCTTAGAACTGTACTAAAACTGTGAAGTGGGACAGCTAGGTGAGTACTGGGTTTAGAATGAGTTCAAATCTAGCCTCAGACACTTACTAGCTGTGTGACTCTGGGCAAATCATTTCACCCTGTTTGCCTCAGTTTCCTCCTCTGAAAAATGAGCTGGAGAAGGAAATGGCAGACCACTCCAGTGTCTTTGCCAAGAAAACCCAAAATAGGGTCACAGAGAGTTAGACATGACTGAAACGACTCAACAACAAAGTTATGGGGAAATGATAAAAGGCAAAAACATGGTTCTTGTTCCCAAGGAGCTTACATGCTACTGGGGGAGATGACTTGCAAATAATTATGTACATGCAAGATATATACAGTACAATTGGAAGGTAATCTTAGAAGGAAGGGAATGGGGAGGAGTGGGGAGAGGAGAGGGAGTGAGAAACACCTGAGGTGGGGGTGGAGCCAAGGTGGCAGAATAAAGTCAGCATTTTCCCCCAGAGCTTTCCCAACATTCCTCTCTAAATAACTTTTTAAAATCATGTCAAATTGAATTCTAAGTGGCATAACCAAGAAAAATGAGTAATTTTTCTAGCTCAAGGTGACTTAGGATATCAGAAAGTGATGTCTTCAGACATTGGGGTGGGAGCTGGCCCAGAGCAATAGCAGCTAGAGGATACCAACTATGGGACTCGGAGGCAGAGGTGGCAGCAGTAGCAGTAGCAGCAGCCACTGGACTGGGAGTACCTAGTTCCTGGAGTTGATAAAGGGAACGAACACCTGGTCAGAAAGAGATCACAGGGAACCCCTGACCTAGCATTAGTGGCAGGACTGGGCACTATTTGGCAACCCCACTGCCTATTACATAGTTCTGGATTGTAGTCACACATTATATAGTACTAGGTTCCAGCTCCAAGGAGAAGAGGTGTGCTTATGGTTGCTAGGAAAAAGAGGCCCTTTCTGGGTACTAGTTGCAATTCCAGGGTGGAGAGGAATTATGATATTGAGAAAGCAGGAGCCTTATTTAGGTAGGGACCATAGTGAATACTAGTAGGAGCATAGTGTCCACACCTCTTTCTGGATCACACCACCTTGGAAGCAACAAAAAATTACAGGTTCCTAGACCTAACTATGAAAAGAGCAGGGGATAAAAGGCTAAATCTTCAAACACCTATACCTACTCCCAATTCCCCTGAAAGGGAAGCAGAGCCCAAAATTAACATAAAGTCGAAAGTTAGGAAATAGTCTGGGGAAAATAAGCAAATAACAAAAACAGATTCTGACTGTAAAAAGCTACTATGGTGACAGGAGCTCAAGACAAACTCAAAAGAAGACAATTATTTGAAAACCTCTGGAACCAAAGCCTTAAAGAAAAATGCAGATTAGACATAAGCCTGACAAGAATTCCTAGAAGACCTAAAAAATGTGATTTTTTTTTATAAAGGGGAAAAAAGATTTTAAAAATCAAATAAGAGTGGTAGAGGAAAAATTGTAAAAGAAATGAGAGCAATACAAGAAAAATATGAAAAAAGAATTAACAGCTTGGTTAAAGAGGTACAAAAATATTGAAGAAAAAAAAACCCTTAAAATCACAATTGGCTAATTGGTAAAAGTTGCAAAAGCTCACCAAAGAAAATGATTCTTTGAAAATTAGAATTGGTCAAGGGGAAGCTAATGATTCTTTGAGATGTCAAGAAATAACAAAACAGAGAGAAAAGAAAAAAAAGAAAAGAAAATATGAGCTATTTCTTCTTTCTTTCTTTTCTTTCTTTCTTTCTTTCTTTCTTTTTTTTTTTGCAGAGCAATGAGGATTAAGTGACTTGCCCAGGGTCACACAGCTAGTAAGTGTCAAGTGCCTGAGGCTGGATTTGAACTCAGGTCCTCCTGAATCCAGGGCCAGTGCTTTATCCACTGCACCACCTGGCTGCCCCCAAATGTAAGCTATCTCATCAGAAAAACAACTGACCTGGAAAATAAATCAAGAGGAAATAATTTAAGAATTGTTGGATTATCTGAAAGCCATTATATGAGAGAGAGAGAGAGAGAGAGAGAAGCCTCCTAGAAAAGGGAGATTTGAGATGTGTTGAAGAAAACCAGAGAATCCAGGAATTGGAGATGAGGATGGAAAGCATTGCAGGCATAGGGAATAGGCAGTGTAAAGTCATAGGGGTGGGAGATGGATGTCCTGTGCAAGAAACAGCCACTAGGTCAGTGTAGCTGGATCATAGGCTGTGTGGAGAGGGGTGAAATATAAGACTATAAAGGTAGGAAGAGTCTAAGTTATAAAGAGCTTTAAATGTCCGAGAACCTTATATTTGATTCTGGAAATAAAAGAGAGCCACTGGAATTTGTTGAGTTGGATGTGACATGATCAGACCTATATTTTAGGAAAATAACTCAATTCAACAATTGAATTGAGGATGGATTGGAAAGGGGAGAGATCTGAAGCCCATTAGAAAACTATTGAAGAAGAGGCAGCTTGTTGGCATAGTGGATAGAGTACCTACCCTGTAATCAGGAAGACACAAGTTCAAATCCTACTTCAGACACCAGCTATCAAACTCTTTGCAAGTTACTTAACTTGCCTCAGTTTCCTCATCTGTAAAATTTGGATAACAACAGCACTCACCTCTCAGGGACTCATGTGAGAGGTGTTGTAAAGTTAGCAATGACAAGACTTGACAACACAGTGGATATGTAGAGTGAGTGCAGATGGATGTCAAATGTTATGAAAGTAGAATAAAAAAGACAACAATTTCTTGGCTATGGTCAGGGGGTGGGGTGGGCAGTGAGAGAGAAAGTGAAGAATTGAAGATGACAATGAGGCTAGGAGCCTGGGTGACCAGGAGAATGGTGGTACCCTTGGCCAAAGTGGGAAAGTTGGGGAGAGGCAAAGGTTTTGGAAGGGAGGTAAAGAGAATGAGTTCTGTTTTGGACATGTTGAGTTTAAGATGCTTATGGGACATCCAGTTCAGGATATCCAAAAGGCAGTTGGTGATAAGTGACTGGAGATCAGGAGGGAGATTAGAGCTGGATGTATTGGTCTGGGTATATTTTGATCTCTGCATAGAGATGATAGTTGAACTCTTAGAACTCATGAAATCACCCTGCCACATTGGGAAAAAGGGAAAGGAGAAAGGGAAAGGGAAAAGAAAAAGAAAAGGGCTTAGCACAGAGCCTAAGGTCACATAGAGAGTAAGGTATAGATTTGGAATAAATGATGATATATTGAAAAAAATGGGAAGGAGCACTGGTCTGGGAGTTGGGAGCCCTGGGCTATGATCCTGTCTCTATCACTCACCAGTTATGTTACCCCAAGCAAGACATTTTACTTCTCTAGGCCTCATGTAAATTGAGGAATTTGGACCAGATTATCCGTTCTTCATTGGTTTAAAACTAGAAGAGATTTTAAGATGAAATTCACTCCAAGCTTCTCATTTTACACATAAAGAAATGGAAGACCAGAGCAATCAAGCAACTTATAGAAGATCACAAGTGTAAGAGCCAGGATCTGAACCCAGGTCCTTTTACTTCAAATACAGCAATTTTTTCCTCTACAGTGTCTATGCCATATCAACTCTCTCAAGGCCTCTCTGGTTTTAACATTGAGTGAAATTGTTCAAGTCCATTGTTGATGCAAGAGTGTAAGTGGATTGATAGTAGCTTGAGTAATGTGTGATGAAATAATGGGATTTAGCAGATACTCAAAGACCCACCTGGAGATTAATCTAGACTTATTGAATCAAGTGAGAGTGATTAACTGCTGATTAGCCTACTTCAAATTAACTGGATTGTAATCACACCTTGAGAACACCTTCAGAACCAATGGATTTGAATGACACCAACCAATCAGCTTGAAGCAGTGTGTAAGGACCTCCTCTGTTCCAGATCTATAAAAAGTTTCCACAAACAGCTTGCTAGTGAGTTCCTGATTAAAGCAGGCTCATGGAGGAGGACTTCAGGAAGAACCCAACCAGGCCGGAACTCTAGGCTAGGTAGGACTTCTTTTTCTTAACTCCTTGTGAATACCTCTATGTTTTAATAAATGTTTAATGCCTAAAGACTGGTGCTAAAGCTTCTGATTTAAGGCGACCACAATTTAGATTTTAAAAGTCACAAATGAACACCAAGTCTTTATTAGGTGCCCACTAGGTTCCAGACATAGCACTAGACACTGGGGATACAAATACAAAAAAATGAAACAATCATTGCTTACTTCTATTTGGGAAGACAACATGCACATATGTAAGTATATATGGAATAAATATGTATAGCTAAATACCAGGTAGTTAGGACAGGGAGGACACTAGCAGTTGAAAGAGTAGGAAAGACTTTGTAATAATAAAACACTGGACTTGGAGTCAAAACACTCTGGGTTTGAATCCTCCCTCAGATACTTACTAGCTGCATGACCCTGGACAAATGACAAACTCTCTCAGCCTCAGTTCCCTCATCTGTAAAATGGGGATAATAATGGCACCTGTCTACCTTGGTGTTATGAGGAGCAAATGAAATAATATACAAGTTGTGTCAAAGAGTCTCACTGCAGCTTTTAAGCTTTAATAGCTCAAATTTTAAAATAATGTGCAAATTGTCCTAAATACTAAAGCTAAAGCTTTACTTAGAACTGCACTAAGACTTTTGGGGACAAATGAAAAGTGACTGTATCCACAAAAAGAAAACAAAGCAAAACGAAAAACCAAACCTGTGTCCATAAAGTGTTTTGTAAACTTTGTAGCAATGCATGTTAGTTATTGTCATCATCATTGTTATTATTTGAAGGTGGTTCTTGAGCTGTGTCTGGAAGAAAGTTAGGATTCTATGAGGCAAAGGTGAGAGAAGGCAATCAGTTCTAGCCACTACAAAGGCACAGAGATGGGAGATGTGGAGAGAACAGAGGGAAGTCCGGTTTGGCCAGATCCTACAGTTCATGAGAGAGTAATGTGTTATAAACTGCAGAGGGAAATGGCAAACCACTCCAGTAACTCTGCCAAGAAAACCCCATGGACTGTATTCATGTGCTATGGGCCATGGGGTCATGAAGAGCTGGACGTGACTGAGAGACTGAACAACAACAGTGTGTTATGAAACTATGCAGATAGGTTGGGTCTAAGTCATGAAGGGATATGAAAGACTAAGGAGATATCCAGGAGATAATCAAGAGTTTATTGAGTAAGGAAAAGATGTGATTGGATTTGTGATCCCTTTGGCAGCTGAGTGGATGGATTAGAGTCAGGAGAGTCTTAAAGCAGGGAGATAATTCAATTAATTTTATAGCAAGAGTAAAGATTATCAGATAATTTTTACCTTCTGCAAAATAATAATAATAACTCACATTAACCTCTCTTGGCCCTCATTTTCTTTATTTGTAGAATAGGCTCGATAAGAGTAAAATTAGCAGAATGATAATATAAATAAATAGCTTTATATATGTGTGTGTGTGCGCGCGTGCGCACGTATGTACACAATATGTATATGTGTATGTATACAATAACCACAAAATTGTGAAAGGAAAACAACCATAAAAGACCAAATCTATGACCAATGCAATGACCAATCATGACTCCAGAAGACCGATGATGACTCATGCTTCCTACCCATTGGCAGAATGAGACATACAAAGATATTAAGTTCTAGAGTTTGGATTAAAACCTGGGTCCCTTGGTTCCACATCCTGAGCTTTTTCTACTATATAATATTATCTCATTATTATATACTATGTTGCATTATATTATCATATGTTCATCACCTCAAAACTAAACTGGGAGGGGCTTTATCCAGAGGAACTAACTATTGCTGGATCTGACTATTCACCTGCTTCTTTCTCATCCATCCTGTTAGAATATTTAGTGGAATAGGAACAAATTTGTTGTCCAATTGTTTTTCAGTTGTGTCCAACTCTTGATGACCCCATTTGGGGTTTTCTTGGCAAAGACACTACAATGGTTTGCCATTTCCTTCTTCAGCTCATTTTATAGAGGAAACTGAAGGAAGTACGGTTAAGTGACTTGCCCAGGGTCACACAGCTAGTAAGTATCTGAGGCCAGATTTGAACTCAAGAAGATGAGTCTTCCTGACTCCAGACCCAGGACTTTATCCAAGGCACCACCTAGCTGCTGTAGGGGCAAATTGAGCATCATCATTTAAAACCATAAGAAATCACAACCTAGACAGATGAATCCTTCTAGGTTTAAGGAATCAGCATTGTTCTAACGTTCCTCTGATCCCTCTCTGGGGCTGGATGACATTTTCTTTTGTGGGATCTTTTTAATCTGTACCATGCTTACAGTACCTGGAACCAGGACTTATGATCTCTAAATTCTCCAGTACAAAATTCTTTATCTGTTTGTGACTCTTAGCTTCCCCCAAGAGGCAATCTCTCTTTCTTTTTAAAATTTTTTTTTCAAAAATATTTTATTTTTTAAAAATAAAACTATTTTATTATTTTCCAGTTACATGTGAGAATAGTTTAACATTTGTTTTCACAGGATTTTTAGTTCCAAATTTTTCTCCCACCCTCCTTTCCTTTCCCCCTCCCCAAGATGGAAAGAAATCTGATATAGGTTATATATGTACAATCACATTAAGCATATTTCTGCATTAGTCATATTGTGAAAGAAGAGTCAAAGCACAAGGGAAAAAACTCCAAAAAAAAGAAAAAAAGTCCAAAAGTAGAAACAGTATGGTTCAATCTGTATTCAGAATCCACAGTTCTTTTTTCTGGTTGTTGAGAACATTTTCTATCATGAGTTCTTTGAAATTGTTTTGGATCATTGCACTGCTGAGAAGAGCCAAGTCTATCACAGTTGATCATCGCACAATGTTGCGGTTACTGTGTACAATGTTCTCCTGATTCTGTTCCTCTCACTCAGCATCAGTTCATGTAAGTCCTTCCAGGTTTCTCTGAAATCCTCCTGCCAAGAGGCAATCTCCTTTCTTTCTTTCCTTCTTTCCTTCTTTCCTTCTTTCCTTCTTTCTTTCTTTCTTTCTTTCTTTCTTTCTTTCTTTCTTTCTTTCTTTCTTTCTTTCTTTCTTTCTTTCTTTCTTTCTTTCTTTCTTTCTTTCTTTCTTTCTTTCTTTCTTTCTTTCTTTCTTTCTTTCTTTCTCTTCCCAAGAGGCAATCTCTTAACAAGATTTCCATATCCTAAATCTTTTGGGGACTCAAACTCCTGGGACCTTCAGCCCTTGAACACAAAGAGCCTGGAAGCTGAACCCTACAAAACAAAGTAGAGGGTTTTTTTTTTCTCTACAGAGACATAGTTAATGACGAAGATGAAGCCCATGGTATCTGGGGAATTCCTAATTCATTAGTAAGCAAACTACCAGGCACATGGGCCATGAGGGGAACCATTAAATTAGTAACCAACATACATAAAAAAGGACTCCTAAATAATGAACAATGAGCTAGGTCCAGAGCTAAACAGGGGAAAAGTGGTAGGTTGGACTGCCCTTGGGGAACTGTATTGTCCCCAAGCTTTTCTCTCCAACAGAGGGCCATCTTTTTAATACCAAAATTCTTCTGGTGATTTCTATAGCTATGTGTCATGAAATATTGTAATGTCTGAAGAATTGAAACTGAGGATCACCCAAAGGGCAATAGTGGGTTGCATTGCCTGGTGGATTTTGAATTTGTGATTGGGAAGCTGATAGTGGGGAACTCCTACAGTGAAGATCAGCACCTTCTCTACAACTTACAGTCTTAGAGAATCGAATGGATTAGTCAGGCAATCAGTCCATAAACATTTATTCACCGGGGCAGCTAGGTGGTGCAGTGGATAAGGCACTGGACCTGGATTCAGGAGGACCTGAGTTCAAATCTGACCTCAGACCCTTGATACTTACTAGTTGTGTGACCCTGGGTAAATCACTTAACCCCAATTGCCTCACCAAAAAAACAAAAACAAAACAAAAAAACCTCACAAAACAAACAATCAAAACCCCATTTACTCAGCACCTACTATGTGCCAGGCACTGTGCTAAATGCTAGGGGTACAAAAAAAAAGACAAAAGACGATCCTTCTTCTCCAGGAGCTCACAGTCTAATGGGGGAGACAACATGTAAACAATTATGTACAAACAAGCTATGTCCAGGATAAACAGGAAATAATCAACAGAGGGAACACATTCATATTAAGGAAAATTGGAAAGGGAAGCAAGAAGGTGGAGATGAGAACATCGCAGTCATGGGGGAGCAGCCAGTGAAAATGCTTAGAACAGAGATGGAATGTCACTGAGAAGTTAAGTGACTTGCCCAGAGTCACATAGCCAGTAAGTGTTGTAGTAAGCCCAAAGCTTATTGACCAAATGCATGATGATAGGCATGAACAGGCTGCAACATATTTTAAACAGGAGATGCTTGGGATAAACATCATACTGGATGGCATTGTCCTTATAGGCAGCTAGGTGGTGCCGTAGATGAAATGCTGGATCTGGAGTCAGAAAGACCTGAGTTCCTATATGACTTCAGATACTAGCTGTGTGACCCTGGACAAGTTACTTGACTTCTGTTGCCTCAGTTCCCCCACCTGTAAAGTGGAGATAACAATAGTGTAAGGTTGTTAGGAGAATCAAACGAGATATTTAGAAAGTGCTTAGAATATTGCCACATAGTAGGTGCTATATAAATGCTAGCTATTTTTATTACCTTTTGGAAAAATATGTGATTTGGAAATAGAGTGAAGAAGAATGAATGGACAACCTATGTCTTCCATAAGTATCCATGTAATGTCAAAAGGAAGAGAGGTAGGTAGGACCTTAGCAGGTTGGATAAACTCACTGTGACAAATTTATTGGAATACCTGGAAAGGGGTCTTACATGAATGCTCTGATTTGCATCCCTGGAGGGCATACCTGCCTTGATGGCATCAAAGATCCATTAAAAGGGCAGCTAGGTGGTGCAGTGGATAAAGCACTGACCCTGAATTCAGGAGGACTTGAGTTCAAATCCGGCCTCAGACACTTGACACTTACTAGCTGTGTGACCCTGGGCAAGTCACTTAACCCCCATTGCCCTGCCCCGAGCGCCCCCCCCCCCCCCGCCAAAAAAAAAGATCCATTAGAACATATCATGAAATAGAATCTCTGACCATAATCCTCAGCATGGAATGATGTCTGGAGATGATGGCACTGTATTACCTCTCCAGGCCATGTGGACTTTCTAGCTCCTTGCAGAGACAGCAAAGGAAAACACCCAGCTTACAAAGGAGTAGTAACCTTCAATCATCTCTACTCACAGAGAATTTGAGATCCTCTCAGCTCCCCAGAAGCTCCAGAAAATGTGAAAAGGTCTGAAGAGCTTATTTGAAGCTGAGCCTCAAGAGGCTGCCACTCCCTTATGGCTAACTGGGAAGAAAGAGCAATCTTGGAGCAGCACCACGTGGGTACTATGGTCTTCACCATCCAGAAGTGACACAGAGAGGGGGAGGTCAGGCCCAGAAAGCTATTCTTTCACTGTCATCTAGAAGGAAGGAGGCTGAGAGGGAGAGATCCTTCTGAAACCATGCCTATGCCTTCCCATTAAATCTGGTTAAGAGCTGTCCCACCAGGACCCAAGGCAATGCCTCATTCCCTTTCCCCTCCTCCATCCCCTTAGCCAGAGAATGGTACAATATCTACTTTCCTTAAGGCTGGAGCATTGAAGTAAGCCCATATGAATCATTAAAAACAAAGAGAAGATCAGCTCCTCAATCTGGTCCACAGGGTATTGAATCAAATGGGGCCTAACCTATTTTTACAATGAAAGGTCTCCTCCTCAATGTTTTTTTTTTTGTTTGTTTGTTTTTTAGTGAAGCAATTGGGGTTAAGTGACTTGCCCAGGGTCACACAGCTAGTAAGTATTAAGTGTCTGAGGTTGGATTTGAACTCAGGTACTCCTGAATCCAGGGCCAGTGCTCTATCCACTGTGCCACCTAGCTGCCCCTCTCCTCTTCAATGTTAAGTCCTATTTGGTGGACCACATCTTTATTAGTAAAATTGAGGAAGAGGACAATGTACCCACTTCCTATTCAAATTCCTATTATGTTGCTGAGGATGCTGGGTAATGGAGCTTGCTGCAAGATAGGCTGGCTCCAAAGTGGCAATCCTATTTGAAGGTATTGAGGAGTCCCACAAAAGAATTAAAAAGGGACAGGAGAAAGGCCTTTGAGTCTTCCTTGTCTGGGGACATGTGCTTTTACAGGATCATATATTGAGAGATAGAAGGGAACCTAAAGTCCATGTAGTCCAGCCCTCTCATTTTACAAATGAGGAAACTGAGGAACAGAGAGGTGAAATATCTTGTTTTTTCATATGATTATAGATAGCTTTGATTTCCTTGTCTGAAAACTGCCTGTTCACATCCTTTGACCATTTATCATTTGGGGAATGACTTATATTTTTATAAATTTGACTCAGTTCTCTATATAATTGAAAAATGAGGACTTTATTAGAGATCCTTGTTTCAAATTTTTTTTCCAGTTTTCTGCTTCCCTTGTAACCTTGGTTACATGAAATAACTTGTTGAGGGTCACGTGGGTGGCAAGTCAACAGAGCTGGGATTTGAACCAAGGACCTCCAATTCCAAAGCCAACATTTTCCCCCTTTACCACTCTGCCTTATCTTCTCCCTTAAATTTTTGTTCCCCATGGAAAAGAATGTAAGTAATATTTTCAAAACAAAATGAACTCTTGTAAGCCTGGAATCTAGGTTAAGAGAGAACAAAATGGCAGAGGCTAGTATGGCAACCTGGGATTCTCAAACAATTTGTAGAACTGATACTAGTAATCTTGACATTCTCATGTCACCCCTTACTTGGAAAACTCCAGTGGTTCCCTATTATTTCCAGGATCAAATATAAAGTTTTCTGCTTAGCATTTAAAGCTCTTTATAATAATTCTTCTTCCTCCTTTTCCAGGTTTCTCATACTTTACTCCCTTCCAGGGGCCATCACCAGTCATCCTGCCACTGGTCTCAACGATTCTAGAAAAAGGAGTGAGGCTCATGACTTTGCACAGCCCTGCCTCTCTTAAATCCAATTCGCTTGCAAGTCAAGACATTGCCCTCCTGAGGTCATTGGTCCTCTTTGAGAATGAAGGATGGGGACAGCTAGGTGGCACAGTGGATAGAGCACCAGCCCTGGAGTCAGGAGGGCCTGAGTTCAAATTTTACCTCGAACACTTGACACCTACCAGCTGTGTGACCCTGGGCAAGGCACTTAACCCCAATTGCCTCACAACAAAAACAAAAAACAGAGAATGAAGGACGAACAACAATGCTTTATGACTTTCTATGAACACTATGATGGTGCTCCTTACACAAGACTATATATCCTGTCTCCATGGCTTTGCTCTGGGTGTCCCCACACCAGGAATGCTTTCCTTCTTCATCTTTGCTTCTTATTTTCCCCAGTTTCCTTTAAGACTCAGTTTAGGGGCAGCTAGGTGGCGCAGTAGATAAAGCACCAGCCCTGGATTCAGGAGGACCTGAGTTCAAATCTGGCCTCAGACACTTGACAATTACTAGCTGTGTGACCCTGGGCAAGTCACTTAACCCCCTTTGCCCCCACCAAAAAGAAAAAAAGACTCAGTTTACATCCCACCTTCTTCAGGAAACCTTTCCTGGTTCCCCCAGTTGCTAATGCCTTCCTCTCTTAGATTACCTTTCATCCATTCTGTACACATCCTAAATATACTTGTTTTGTTTTCGTTTTTTTGGTGAGGCAATTGGGGATGATTGATACATAATTAAGGCTGGGAAGGAAGGTTGAGAAGGGCTTAAAGTACCAAACAGAGGACTTTATTTTTCAGCCTGGAAGCAAAAAGGTTTTTCAAGGGGCAGAGGGACATGGTCAGACCTGCCCCTTAGGAAAAGCTCTTTGGCAGCTGTGTTGAGTATTGATCAGAGAAGGGGGAGAGTGAGTGGAGACCAGGAGACTAATTAATTACCTCCTTTATATGAGAGGTGATGACCACCTAAACTATGGTGGTAGCTGTGTTAGTAGAGTAGAGGGTCATCACCATTGTCTTGACTTTTTTCTTGACACTGGACTCTGATGACTGGAGAAAAGATTGAGGCTGATGACTTTGCACAACTCTGCCTTTCTTAGATCCAATTCACACACAAGTCAAGACATTCCTCTAGTGACATCAGTGGTCTGCTTTGAGAATGAAGGATCAACAACAACAACAGAATAGAGAGGAGTTCTGAATCTTTTTTGTATATTATGACCTCTTTGGCAATGTGGTGAAGCCTGTGGTCCTCTTCTCAGAATAATAATTGTAAATGCTTAAAATAAAGGACGTAGAATTACAAAGGAAAACTGATCATATCAAGATACTACTATCAAAATATTATTTAAAAAACCCTAACAAGTTCATTTACCCCAGGTTAAGAACCCTTGGAATAGAGAGAAGGGAATTAGGGCAAAGGTTAGGAAGGTGGAAATGACAGGCTTTGACAACTGCTTTAGATATGAGAGAGGATGTGTTTATATGTGTTGTGCTCTCTGCCTCATTAGAATATAAAGTCCCAGAGAGAGGGATTAGTATTTAATTCCCTATACTCATATCCACATTGTTTGACACATAGTAGGTGGTTAATAATAATTTTTCAATG
Source organism: Dromiciops gliroides (assembly GCF_019393635.1). NCBI lineage: Eukaryota > Metazoa > Chordata > Mammalia > Microbiotheria > Microbiotheriidae > Dromiciops > Dromiciops gliroides. The sequence goes on from NC_057862.1 coordinate 150,864,640, forward strand.
ACTGATTACAGCTTAGAAGAGAGATGAGGGCTGGATATATTGATCTGGGAATACCTTGCATGGATGATCATTAAACCCATAGGAAGCAATGAGGTCACCAAAGAAGAGTGTGCAGTGAAAGATGAGATGAGAAGAGGGCTCAGGACAAAACCTTGGGCTAAGGGCACAATTGTCCTTTTGCCAGTGTTTGGAGAATTAAACATGATGATATTCTTTGCTGCTGAGTAGACCCAGTATGGCATTTAACCCCGCCAAATGAATTTTCCAAGAGCTCAGGAACTACTACCTTCATTCTGCTCTTAGGGAGAGGTGGTATTGTGTAGTGGCTAGTGAGCTGTCCTCAAAGCCAGGAAGATCTAGGTTCAAATCCTGCCTTGGACACATACTGACTGTAGGACCTTGGGCAAGTCATTTAACCTGTTACCATTCTAAGTCTTTAAGACTAGAAATTAAAGAGAAGGTGCCACCTTGCATTGGTAGAGGAAAGTTTCTTTATTTGGGAACTCTTTCTACCAATGAAATGACAGGTCTGTCCCCTATCCCTTCAAGGACACACACACACACACACACACACACACACACACACACACACACAGCTATCTCTTCAACTTGCAGTATAAGGTCATCAAAGACAGGAAACATGCTGCATCACTTTTTTTTTATCCTCTACAGGGCCTAGGTGGGAACTTGGTACAGAGTGGATATTTTATAATTGTGAATTGAATAGAACTAAATTGTCAGTGGTCTGTCCAAGGAGTAGAGGGGACAGATCTTGCATGTCACAGCCTCCAAAGGGACTGACATTCTGCACAGGGACTCTGCATTTCTGAATCACTACCTAGTCCTTTGAGGTGGTTCAGGGGAGATGGGGGGCAGTCTGTCAGAGCCATTATGCACCAGCCTCCACCTCCAGGAACTCTGGCCAAACAGAAATGGCTTTGCTGCCTTCATCTCCCTATCAAAAGCATTTACTGTTCTCATTTTGACTCTTCCTGGTAGAAAAACTCACTCTGGGGTTCAATTTAAAGACAGGACTTAATGAGCTCTCACACTAAACCCTTAATACACACTAAACTTTGAGTGGGAGGTTGAGTGAAGAACCTCAGAAATACTAGCTGGATGGAATTAGAAGTTGGACAGAGGCTATCCAGTCCAACCTTTTCTTTTGATAGTTGAGGAAATTTAGGTACAGAGAGGTTAGTGACTTGCCCAAGGTCACACAGATAGTCAATGACAGAGCTAGGGCTGAAACTTAGGTCTTCTTATCCTAGTTAACTACTGAGGGTCATGGGAAATGTATCAGCTACCTGTAGGCAGCTAGGTGGATTAGTGGATAGAGCTCTGGACCTGGAGTCAGGAAGACTTGGATTCAAATCCAACCTCAGACACTTAGTTGCTGTGTGACCCTGGGCAAGTCACCTCACCTCTGTCTGCCTTAGCTTCCTCAACTGTAAAATTAGGATAATAATAGCACCCATCTCACAGGGTTGTTGAGAAGGCCAAATAAGCTAAATTTGGTAAAGGGTGGGAGGGAGAGAGAACCTGACTTACTGGGCCTTACTCTGGGGCGGGGGTGGGAGACAAAACATTCATGGATTGAACCTCTGATCATTCTGTCCTATAGCCTAGTCTCTTATTCTGTGTATCTTGAATTTACTTATCTCTGAGCATGTTGCATCCTAGGCTTTTTATATCCCATCTTCTCTATAGATACTTGGGCTTTACAAATGGGACCATATTTGTAGAGTTGTCTTTTTCCATTTTTATCATTTCATCTTCCAGTCCCTTTGCCTTTTTCATTAAACCACTAGGAAGAGGGGTGGAATATGCCCCCCTCCCCCCTTTTTTTTGGTGAGGCAATTGGGGTTAAGCACCTTGTCCAGGGTCACATAGCTAGTAAGTGTTAAGTGTCTGAGGCCAGATTTGAACTCAGGTCCTTCTGATTCCAGGGCTGGTGCTTTATCTACTGTGCCACCTAACTGCCCCTCCCCCCCTCCCCTTTTGGGGAGGAGTTGTAGTAGTAGCCTGAGCTCTGGGACACTGTGGCCTGACTTTTTTATTATTTTTTTTTTTAGTGAGGCAATTGGGATTAAGTGACTTGCCCAGGGTCACACAGCTAGTAAGTGTGTTAAGTGTCTGAGGCCGAATTTGAACTCAGGTCCTTCTGACTCCAGGGCCGGTGCTCTATCCACTGCACCACCTAGCTGCCCCCAATTTTTTTTTTTTTTGCAGGGCAATGAGGGTTAAGTGACTTGCCCAGGGTCACACAGCTAGTGTCAAGTGTCTGAGGTCAGATTTGAACTCAGGTCCTCCTGAATCCAGAACCTGTGCTTTATCCACTGCTCCACCTAGTTGCTCTCATGGCCTGACTTCTTGTAAATGGGCCAGGCTCTACTCAGAGGGAGCCATCTGTTAGTACCCACCAGGAGAATGATCCAATAACCAAGGTGGAAAATACCCAACTACCATCCTTAGGATTCTATTTATAAAATAACCAAAGTTGGCTGTTCATTAAAAATTGCCAATCTTGTCCATATGTTGCCCATCAACCAATCAATCAATCAATCAACCTTTATTAAGTGCTTACAATGTGCCAAGTGCTGTGCTAAGTAAGCACAGTGGATATGAAGAATGAGTGCAAACAAGTCCACCTTTGAGGAACTTACATTCTAATGGGAGAGAAAACATGGTGATATATGGGTATACATAAAAAGTAGATACGGGGGGCAGCTAGGTGGCGCAGTGGATAGAGCACTGGCCCTGGAGTCAGGAGTGCCTGAGTTCAAATCCGGTCTCAGACACTTAATACTTACTAGCTGTGTGACCCTGGGCAAGTCACTTAACCCCAATTGCCTCACAAAAAAAAAAAAGTAGTTACAAGGTAACCTCAGACAGGAAGGCGCTAGCAGCCTGGGGAAAGGGGTGGGATAAGGAAAGGGTTCCAGTAAGAGGTGGCCTTTGAGTAGAGTAGAGGGCTTACATATGAGAGATAATATAGACAAAGAAATGACAAATGACAATTGATTGGATTTAGAGGTTGAGGATAAAGAGTTGAGGATAAAGTCAAGGTTGTGAACCAAAGTGACTGAAAGGATGGTGGTAACTTTGATAGGTTGGACATTTCAGAAGATGGGTGGTTTTTGAGGAAAAGATAATTTTGGTTTGGGACATTTTCATTTTCCAGTTGGAAATATCCAATAGTCAGTTTGTAATGTGATATTAGAGCTCAGGAGAGAGGCTGGGGCTGGGGACATCTAGATGGCATTGTAGGTAGAATAGTGACCCTGGAGTCAAGAAGATTTGAGTTCAAATCTAGCCTTAGACACTTATTATGAGACCCTGAGCAAATCACTTAACCTTTGTCTGCCTTGGTTTCTTCATCTGTAAAATGGGATAATAATAGTACCCTCTTCTCAGGGTTGTTGTGAAGATCAAACAAGATAATAATCATAAAGTGCCTAGCACAGTGCCTGGCACATAGTAAGTACTTTATAATCATTATCTATTAGCATATCTAGATCTGGGAGTAGGTGAGAAAGCTAGTCAATTTCTCCACCAAAAGAAACTGGGTGAATTTAGGGAGAAGGGAGAAGAGTTGGATGCCCTTCAGGCCTCCATGTTCTTGTCCATTGTGGCCTTTTTGGGGATCTGACTGCTTTTTTTTTTTTTTTAGTGAGGCAATTGGGGTTAAGTGACTTGCCCAGGGTCACACAGCTAGTAAGTGTTAAGTGTCTGAGGCCAGATTTGAACTCAGGTACTCCTAACTCCAGGGCCGGTGCTCTATCCACTGTGCCACCTAGTTGCCCCTGTGCCACCTAGCTGCCCCCTGACTGCTATTTTTTAACACTGACTATGAGAAGAGGGAAGAGTTTTTAGCCAACCCTGACAATGATCAGAGATCTACAGGCAACATCCTGACAATTCTGTAGCAGAGAGAGAAGGGAAAGCCGCAGTTGCTGCCTGGGGTTTGCTTTAGTGCCATGTCCAGTCTGGACCAGATGTGCCAGAAAATAAACAGCTGCTTGACATGGCCAGAGGCATTCAAAGAGCTGGGGGTGGCCACAGTCTCCAGCTGACTCCTCTGGTGCAAGGCAGTAAGCATGGCCAGCTTAAACTAATTGAGCTCATTGAGCATCGATAGACTGTAGGATTTAAAGCTGGAAGGGACCTTAAAGCTCATCCTCTTGCCGAAGATTCTGAACAACCCATTTCTCCCCAACTGCTATTTTTATTCTGTTTCCTCCTGTGCAAAATGAAGGGATTGAACAAGGTGGGCTCTGAGGTCCAGGGAGCATGCTGGGGCCAGCTCATACTAGAGCTGATTGTTAAATTTTCATTATGAACATTTACACCTTGGAAACTGTTAAACTAAATAACTCAACAAGCCAGGCTTTGATTTATCATGTTGTTGATTGTCTTGACTTTAAAAAAAGAGAGAGAAAATGTTAATAGTTTAGACTGAAGCATGTCATGTATACACTCCCTCCCCCAAAACCAGGTTGTTAAAAATTTACCAGCACATTCTTACTAAAACTAAGATTCCTTCTCTTTCTAAATCAGTGGTTTTTTTTCCTTTCTTTCTTTCTTTCTTTCTTTCTCTCTTTCTTTCTTTCTCTCTTTCTCTCTTTCTTTCTTCCTTTCTTCCTTTCTTTCTTCCTTTCTTCCTTTCTTTCTTCCTTTTTTTTTAGTGAGGCAATTGGGGTTAAGTGACTTGCCCAGGGTCACACAGCTAGTAAGTGTTAAGTGTCTGAGACCAGATTTGAACTCAGGTACTCCTGACTCCAGGGCCAGTGCTCTATCCACTGCGCCACCTAGCTGCCCTAAATCAGCATGTCTTAACCTGAGGACTCTGAACTCTAAAAAATATATTTTGATATCTCTATTTCAATACAGTTGGTTTCTTTAGTAATCCTCTGTATTTTATGCATTAAAAAATCTTTATCTAAGAAGGGGTCCCTAGTACTCACCAGACTGCCAAAAAGGTACATAAAATCCACATTACTCTCTGAGTAACTCTCCATCTCCTCTTCTCTCCTGACTGTTCTCAGTTTTACCAGGTTAGGGAAAGGAGTTGGCCTTTTGACCAAAAAAAGTGGGTGATTACTTACCCATTGTTTGAGGAGCTCAGTGAAATATCTTCTTTTCCTGGGACCAAAGTTTTGTTTGTAACTATTAGAGCTTCATTTCTTTGGGTTTAATATTCCCCTTTCCTTGGGCCTTTATGTCCTCTTCTAAAATGCAAACAATCTAGGTGTAGGTTCCATGTTACAGACCCAACACCTGAGCCAAAGTGACTTTTTCAGATGCTTTTTTACTCTATCATGGGCAGATTCCTGGCTTTGGGGTCAGGAATTCCATTTTACCTCATTTACCATATATTTATGAAGCATCTACTTTTGTCCAGAGGCTGAATGAGGTGCTGGGCACAGAAGACAAAATCAAAGCTCTCCTTCCCCTCAAGAAGTTTGCTTTCTATTGGGCAGCTAGCTGGTGCAGTGGATAGAGTCCCAGGCCTGGAGTCAGGTTCTGGGAGCCATCTAGCTCTTCTTCATGAGTTCAAATCCAGCCTCAGATACTTCCTAGCTCTGTGGTCCTGGGCAAGTCATTTCACCCTGTTTGCCTCAGTTTCCTCATCTATAAAATGAGCTGCAGAAGGAAAAGGCAAACCACTCTATTAACTTTGCCAAGAAAACCCCAAATGGGGGTCACAAAGAGTCAGACACGACTGAAAAAGACAGAACAACAATGAAGCAGTGGCTCTGTGATGGGATTCAGCATATGCACAGGTGACAAAACACTAAAGAAATACAATATAACATAAAATAAAGTAGTAAGAAGACTAAGAAGGAGACGGATCCAGAAAGACTTCTAGGAGGAGGTGACATCTGAATGTGCATTGAAGGAAGCTAGAAATTCTATTGGGTGGAAGAGAGGAGGGGAAACCCAGCTGTGAAGCCTAGCTCTGCTGATTACCTTTCAGGGGACATTGCCTGAGTGTCCCAGGTAATAATCAGATCACCTAATCTCTGTGATCCCCTTCAGTGATGAGATCTCCCTATGTATCTCTGCTGCATGAGCTGGATAACCTAGGCTGGTTGACCAATGCTTGGCACCACAGAAGTTCAATGGAAACTCAAGCCATCATCTCATGTCTTCCAAATATCTCCCTGGACGTGCTTCTTCTTCGCAGGGCAATGAGGGTTAAGTGACTTGCTCAGGGTCACAAAGCTAGTAAGTGTCAAGTGTCTGAGGCCGCATTTGAACTCAGGTCCTCCTGAATCCAGGGCCAGTGCTTTATCCAGTGTGCCACCTACCTGCCCCCTCTTCATCTTTTAAATGGGATTCATGATAACACGTGGAGCATCTACCTTCCCAAAGTCTTGTTATAAAGCTCAAAAGTGATAACAGCTTTATAACAGGACATCTCTATTATCCCATTAACTCCAGTGTGGTGAAGTGGGCCAGGGAACTGGACTTGGAGGGAGGAAGTTGTTGTCCTCGGTGTCTCATTGTCTTCGGCGTCTCATCATCACCGTCATCATGCCCAACTTTGTGACTCCACTTGGGATTGTCTTGGCAAAGATAGTGGAGTGGTTTGCTATTTCCTTCTCCAGCTCGTTTTACAGATGAGGAAACTGAGGCAAACAGGGTGAAGTTCCTTGCCTAGGGTCACATAGTAAGTATCTGAGGCCACATTTGAACTCAGGTCTTCCTGACTCCAACCCTAGGGCTCTATCCACTATGCCACCTAGGAGTGAGGAAGACCTGAGTTCAAATCCTATCTTTGATACTTATTAACTGTGTGACCCCAGGTAAATCATTTAATCTCATCTTATTTAGCCTTAGTTTACTTATCTACAAAATGAAGGAGTTGGACTATTGGCCTCTGGGGTCCCATCTAGCTCTAAATCAATGATTATAGAATCATTATATAGGATCATAGGATCCTAGATGACATGGGCCTTGGGTGACATTAGGGAATCTGTGGACATAGGGGCAATGAAAATAGACAGAAAGGAGAAATGGGGAGGGGATTGAAGGATCATAGTATCATACCTCTCGATCAGGAGGCAATCTCAGGGGTCATCTTGTCCAACCCTCCATTTACAGATATGGAAACTGAGGCCCCAGGAGGTAAATGATCAAAGTCAAACTGGTTGCATCTTAGATCAGATTTGAACCCAGGTTCTTTGACTCTAAATCCTTACAAGAGAGGCAGCTAGGTGGCACAGTGGATAAAGCACCAGCCCTGGATTCAGGAGCACCTGAGTTCAAATCCAGCCTCAGACACTTGACACTTACTAGCTGTGTGACCTTGGGCAAGTCACTTAATCTCGATTGCCACACACACACACACACACACACACACACACACACACACACACACATCCTTACAAGACAAATTTTACCAACTTTACCATCTTGCTAAGGGCAGTCTGGGTACAGAGGGACTGATTTGAAATCATTTTACCCCAAGCTTTAGGGCCCAGCAGAGCAGAGCCTAATCATTGATCTCTCCAAGGTTTCTCAATAGACACAATGCCAGTCAAACTTCCCTGGCTCCGGGTGCCCATTCCAAACCCATGATGGCACTGGAACCTTTTTATGACATTTCCTGCAAATTATTTATCCAACCCAATTAAAAAAAAAACTTGCTAGGCAGGCAGGGCGCTAACTTTTGTTCCTTGTGAACTCGTAGGCTTCATTTGTCAAAGCCTGAATCCAAGAGAAATATTATTTTGTTTTGCATCTGCGTTCTGGCATGGGGCAAGATGCATGGTCCCTGCTTTAAAGACAATATTCCATGCCGAGTAACACCTTTCTCCTTAAGTAATCCCAGAGATGTATGTTCACATTCCTCAGCAGAGCCTTTACTTGTTGTTTTATGTGGGAGCGGAGACGCATGAGCCAAGCAATGCCCCTGGAAGGCCCCAGGATTGTTCACACATGGGAGGGAGGGACTGATGTGAGGGGAGAGGCTCTGGACAAGACTGACCACCCTCTAGGCCTGACAACATTAGGGAGGAGGCAAACGGGGGTAGGCTGGGGTCGCTAAAGGCCTTTTTGGAATCAGCCCAGCTTTTGAATGGCCTTTTTGCTCCATAGGCCTAGAAGGAAGATGGTGGTGCTTTGCTACCACACCCCACCATGGCCCTCTCCTCTGGTCACCCCGGTCTCCATTTATTTCCAAAGTTGTAACTAGGATGGGGTAACCAAGGCTTTGTCTTAGGATAGGAAGTTTAAAGGGGAATAACAGCACCATCTCAGGGCACACTTACTTCCCTGTCTGTCTCTCCTGCCCCCTTGTGATGGTGGTCAATCCATCCCAGAATGAGCTTCTCTTCCCCTTCAGCTGGGTAGAAACCTTCTGATACCTCAAGGAATGTTTCCTGCCCTTGGGGGCCATGTCTTAGGTGAATCTACTTTTTTCTCTCCTCTATCACCACTTACTCAAGGTTTGACAGGCATCTACTATGTGTTCTGAGGGGTAGAAAGACAATAAATAAAACAGTCCTTGCTCTCAAGAAGTTTACGTTCTTTTTTTTGTGTGTGTGAGGCAATTGGGGTTAAGTGACTTGCCCAGGGTCACACAGCTAGTAAGTGTTAAGTGTCTGAGGCCAGATTTGAACTCAGGTACTCCTGAATCCAGGGCCTGTGCTCTATCCACTGCGCCATTTAGCTGCCCAGAAGTTGACGTTCTAATGGGAGAGACAGCAAGGACAAGTATAAGTATATACAGAATAGATATAAAGAGAGCAAGTAAGAAAAAAGTTGTCAACCAAAAGGTAGTTTGATAAAGAGGGCGCTGGTGCACACAACATGACTTATCACAAAATAAATCCCTGTGTGCCATGGATAGTGAGTGAGTTTTCTGGCATTGAAGATCATTGCATTTATTGGGTTTTTTTAGTCACATTGGAAAACTTCTTTCACCTCCCCATGGGTTGCGTTGCCTGAGGTGGCTGCTTAGCTCACCCACTCCCGGTCTTGGTTCTGTTTGGCACCAGAACCAAATCCCTCCTTTTTCCTTTCTCATCTGCATTTCATATGCTCGACCAGCCACTGAGAGTGTGTGAATTTACTGCAGAGTGAGCGATCGCAGAATGTAAATTGGGTGTCAAAAAGCCCATCTACAGAGACCAGCTCAGCTATGGAATATAGTTTTCTTGGGATTCCCAATTTTAACTCGCTTCACTCCTATTCAGCGAGGCTAAAGGTTTGCCAGCTTGTCCTGAAGAAGAACAAAACTTTCCAAATAAGCTGCAGCCTCTGAATTCAGGTGGAGATTGTTCTTCCTAAAACCATAACCTCCTTTAGGGAGGGAAGGAAACAGACACTTAAGTACCTACGATGTGTCAGGCACTGTGTTAAGTGCTTTTTACAATTATTATCTCATTTGATCCTCACAACAACCCTGGGTGGTACGTGCTATAATTATCCCCACTTCACGGTTGAGGAAACTGAGGCAAACAGAGATTAAATGACTTGCCCAGGGTTACTCAGTGAGTATCTGAGGCAGGATTTGAATTTAGGTTTTTTGGACTCCAGACCCAGCACTCTATCCACTGTGATACCTAGTTGCCTCTAAGAGCAGAGATGATGCGATTCAATAAATCTTTTTACTTCAGCCCCCAGCCCAGTGCCTTGAACTTAGCAGGGGCTTAATGAATTGAATTAGATACAGGCCAGTCAAGTCGTTTGTTTTCCTAGCTTTTCATATCAGATTTCCAAATTATAAAATGCTGTTCTCACCTAGATGCCCACTTTGGGCTTTGGTCTCAAGACAGATGCTCTCCTAAGCTCCTGCTTGGCCGAATTCTTTTTCTCTTGCACTTTATTCATTTTCATGCTTTTAGGCACCTCCATCCATTGTTTCTCTGTCCTCCTCTCCCCTCTTTGCTCACATTCCCATCTTCCGGCCATTCACAGCGACAGGAGGCCTGCACAACAAAGTCTGCAGGAGGAGAGTGGTGTTGATTGCCCGGGCTCATTCAAATGCCATGTCAGGGCCAGCCCTGATGTGTCAGAGAATAAACAACTGTTTAATATGCCCTGCAGCACTCAGAGGAGTTAGAGAAGTTGGATCTTCCCAGAAGCTACTCTGAGTTCAGGCATCAGGCATAGCCCAACTCATCTATCTGAGGGCAAGCCATTCCTTGTTGCTAGGCTACTGGGATTCTTCCTGCCAGTCAGCACCCTAGGGATGTGGGTTTAAATCCTGCTTCTTCTTACTATCTGTATGGTCTTGGGCAAGTCATTTAATATCTCTATTTTTAAAAAATTATAAATACATTTTGTTATTTTCCAGTTATATGTAGAGGTAGTTTTCAACATTTGTTTTTATAAGATTTCTAGTTTTGAATTTTTCTCTCTCCCTCCCCTCCGTCCACCCTCCCCAAGACGGCAAGCAATCTGATATAGGTTATATATGTACAATCACATTTAATATCTCTATTTTTAATTTTTTTAAATTTTTTTTTAGTGAGGCAATTGGGGTTAAGTGACTTGCCCAGGGTCACACAGCTAGTAAGTGTTAAGTGTCTGAGGCTGGATTTGAACTCAGGTACTCCTGACTCCAGGGCCAGTGCTCTATCCACTCCACCACCTAGCTGCCCCTAATATTATAATAATAATAATGATAATAATAATGAGGCTGTGGGTTCCAGGTGAACCCCATGTGTCTCTCCTTCATCCCAGTATTCAGTCTCTCAGTCTCTCTCTGTCTCTTTGTATCTCTGTCTCTCTCTCTCTTTCACTCACACACTCTCATGCACAGGTATACACACACACACACACACACACACACACACACACACATTTTAGTTGACAGTCTTCAGGAGTTTCTCTTACCAACCCCTTCCCCTCAGTGCCCCCCAACAAAATTCTTCACTTGGTAACCAGTCAATGATGATTTTCTCTATACTTTAACTGTTCTTGGACAAAAGACACACAGCAAGTCCTTGGGCTTGGATTTACTGAACTGTAAATTCCTAATGGCATGGACAGTGTATCATAACACAGCATTCTGTATCCAATAGGTGCTTAATAAGTGCTGGCTGATTGAAGTTAAAAAAAGTTGGCACCATAGCTGGGTCTAGAGTCAGGAAGACCTGAGTTCTAATCCAATCTTGGATACTCACTAGCTAAGTGACCAAGTCACTTAACCTCTATTAGCTTCAGTGTCCTCATCTACAAAATGGGGATAATAATAGCAAATAGGATCCAATAAGATAATAATTGTAAAGTGCTCTATGCAGTTTCTCAAACATAGTAAGCTATTATGTGTTAGCTATTAAAACAACATTTAAAATTATAAAATCATCACGCTTTGCAAATAGTCGAGTCAGAAATGTATGTCTTGACCTATTTGTACAAAAATATTTATAGCAGCTCTTTTTTGGTAGTGGCTAAGAAGTGGAAATCGAAGGAACACCCATCAATTGAGGAATAGCTAAACAAGCTGTGGTATATGATGGTGATGGAATATTATGGTGCCATAAGAAATGACAAGCAGGATGATTTCAGAAAGGCCTAGAAAAACTTGTATGAACTCATGAATAGTGAAGTGAGCAGAACCAAGAGAACGTTGAGTGCAGTGACAGCATTATTGCTCTATGAGCAATTGTGAATGACAACTACTCTCAGCAATGCAATGATCCAAGAGAATCCCAAAGGACTCATGATGAAGTGTACTATCCACTTCCAAAGAAAGAACTGATATCGACCGAACACAGACTGATGCATTCGATTTTTTACTTTCTTTAATTTTTTTCTTTTATTCAAGTTTTCTTCTACAAAGTGACTAATATGGTAATGTTTTACATAATTGCACATATATAACCTATATCTGATTTTTTACCACTTCAGGGAGTGGAGATGGGAGGAGAAGGAGGTATAGAATTTGGAGCTCAAAACTTTAAATAAATAAAAATTTTTATTATTTTTTTTAAAAGAAGAAAGAAATGTATGTCTTTTACACTATTTTATAGAATTCAACAATCAGGCAATAAAAGAAAATGCAAAACTTGTTAAGCAGATACTGTGCCCAAAGTGACTTGCTGGGTGCTGGGGAAGCTACAATGTAGATTAGGCATCCCTACCCTAACGGAGCTTTCCACTCTAATAAAGATATACACACAACACTAAAGATAGTTTTAATATGCACCGTTATTTAAAGGTCATGTATAGGAAAGTCACAAAACGAAAGGAAGGAGCATCCGATCAGCTGTCCTGTAGTAACCAAGAGGGGACCCTTCACTTTTATCATTTTCAGTCACTTGAAGCTTTATTATTACTTCTATCTGCCTTTTTTGTCCAGTCTCCCAGACTTGTTACTGTCATATCCTTTCCAAGAAAGAATGGAAAGTTTACTATGAGAATCTACTGCGAATCTATTCCCATTAAGGCTCCGATTTCCATATCACCTTTTCTGCCTACATCTCTGAACTGGTTGACACTTATCAGCTTTTTGACTTGATCCTCCTGACTTGGCATTCTTTTTCTTCTCTGGGATACTGCTTGGACATCCTCTCCCATCTTTCCCTCACCCCTAAGATCTGTTCTATATCCATTAATTGCCTTTAATGACCAACTCCCAGGTGGGTCTCATCCCAGCAAGGAGTAGTGACATCTTTATTTAGGCCTCACGGGTGCTCATCATAGTGGCCTGAAGGTGTTAATAAACCTTTATTTAGAACAATTTATACCACACTATCAAATAAACTTTGAAATAACTTTGAAAGCTATAAGAACGCTTATTAAAATGATGACCATCCATGACTGCAGAGGAGCAATGATGAAGCCTCCAATTCACCTTCTGATGGAGAGGTCATAGATTTAGAGTACAGACTCACACACACACACACACACACTATGTATTAACAGAGCCGATAGGGGAATACATTTTGCTTGACTATGTATATATTTTATTTATTTATTAATTTTTTTTTTTTAGTGAGGCAATTTGGGGTTAAGTGACTTGCCCAGGGTCACACAGCTAGTAAGTGTTAAGTGTCTGAGGTCGGATTTGAACTCAGGTACTCCTGACTCCAGGGCCGGTGCTCTATCCATTGCGCCACCTAGCTGCCCCGACTATGTATATTTTTTACAAAGAATTTGTTTTCCTTTTTTTTCTCAATGGAGTTGGAGGGTGAGAGGGAGAGAAAATAGATTTCTGTTAATTAAAAAAATGTTAAATTAAAATGAAAATTTTAAAAAAATTAGAGGACCCACTTAGAGGCCAGGGCACACACAGGAATACCTGGTCTGTGAATATGAACACTACGAATCCTTATAGCTAGCCCATCATAGTCTGTATAATCTCATTTGCTCAAGTAAAATCGAGTTAAGACAGAGCAAGTAACATTTTTCCCATTTGACCCCCAGGTGAGGAAGTTGAAACACTGAACAGTTAAGTGATTTCTTCATTAAAACGAACTCAGGACCAGCATTTTCCTCTATCTTAAAGTCTTAAAGACTTTTTCCCTCTCAAAATGCAAATACTACTGGGAAATGTTAAAGTTTATCAGCTAATTCCTTAGTCATAGAATCACAGAAAGCTATAGTTGGATGGGAGGGGAAGGGGAAGCAGAAGGATGGGGAGAAGGAAGGGGGTGGGGTGGAGGAAGGGGGCATGGATGAAGGGGAATGGAGGAGGCTGGGGCTAAAAAATAATTTAATCCAACTCCTTAATTGTGTAGATGAGAAATTAAATGATCTGCCCAAGGCCGCACAGCCAGTTGGTGGCCAAAGTGGGATTGGAACTCTTATTTCCCAGTACAGAGAAATTTTATGTTTGTACTAGGGACAAATAAAGTAGCAGCTGCCTCAGACTTGGAGTAGTACAACAGAGTGACACTTTTTAATATGCTTTTTAATAAATGAATATTTTAAATGTAGAGAAATTCCATTCTCCATGCATGGCATGCTGGATATTGATTTTGTGACGGCTCAGGCAGGTTGAGTATGTTTCAGTGAATGCGTGTCCAGGGGGCAGAACTTTCAAACTTTTCTGAGAGAATGAATATTTTCACTTTACTCACCTTCTCCTACAGGAATGAGATGGTGGGGAGGGAAGGCCAACTGGGAGAGGAAGAATGGGGGAACTGACAAAGGAATGGGTAGGCTAGGAAAGGAATTGTTTGCAGAATTCACAATCTTGCCTAGGGTCAGACCTTCATAAAATTGTAGGAGAATAGGTTTAGAGATGGAAGGGATCTTTCAGGTCACCTAGAAGAAGTTACCTTAGAGGTAACTAAGTGACCTTAGAGGTCACTCATTCTTCATTTTACAGTTGGGGAAACAGACCCTGAGAGATTGACTTTTGCCTTTCTTTGGATTCCCAGCTCTCAGCACAGTATGTGGGAAGCCCTTCATAGTTGCTTGACTCAGTGACTTATCTAAGGATGCCATAGCAGACCAGGAATTTGAACCTGGGCCCCCTGATTCCTAATGCAGTATCCTTTCCAGTACACTTAGAGGAGGGTAGCTACAGGATTAAGCAACGTCTCCCTTTCCTTAATCTCGGTCCCCTTAAGACAGGCCAAAGAAGACCGTCTCCATATAGAGGCACCCTTGTTCCTCTGGGTGTCCAGCCCAGCTGGGACATCCCTCGGAGACTGTTCCTCAGGCAAAAGACAGAAAACCCCTCTGCCGAATCTATACATTCTCCTTTTCAGTTTTCAGGCTAGTCCTTGGGAGAGGAACGTTCCAAAAGTTTTAGCTTGCAATCCCCAATTAATTCTTCTCTCTGTTGCTGAAAATACCCTTGGCTGGGGTTTCCCTGAAAGCAGTAGGCGCATAAGATTTTCCAGCCCAGGAGAACAGGGGCTGTGGCAAACACCTCATTTCCACCCCCAGCACCAAAGGAGTGCAAAGGGTCAGAGCCGCTTTGGGGGTGACATCACCGCCGTTACCATTAATCCCCTGTTGAATATTATCCAGGGGAGTAATTTTTAATGAGGCCCTGGGTTTGTCTTGTTTAAACTTGTACATACCTGCGCCTGGCGCTGAGGCCCAGCCCGTAGAAAAGAAAATAAGACAATTTGGCTTGGGTGCAGGAGGGAGAAATGCTAAGAGCCCTAAATGCCCGTGCTTTTATCTCCCCATTTGCTTAGGAGCCCAGAGTAAATAGGGGAAAGTGGAGATTGTTACATTAAGGCACGCCCTCTTAGCATGCTGGGATCCCGGGCCAATTTACTCTGCAAAGCTAGACACTGTGTCCCCTTTCGGAGGGACCCTGGCTGCAGGAAAAGGCCAGTGGGCCCTGAGGCCCCAGTGGGTTAAAAAGATGCATTTCCCTTTACAGGGACAGAAATATTTCATCCAGGATAGCTGGATGGGGCTGTGAAGGTGGGATTTGGAAATCCAGAGGACATCCTGGATCTTACTGCCAAGTGGACTCCCTTCACCCCCTACCCACCCTAGCTTTCACACCACGTGGGTGCTCCCATCGCAATTCATAGAATATTGAGCTTTAGTACAGGAAGAAATCTTTGGGGGTTCCTTCATTTTACTGTTGAGGAAACTGAGGCCAGGAAAGTTGTGACTTGCCTAAGGTCACAAAACCTGGAAATAGCAGAGTATTTCCACCATCTATCTCTCAAGTACAGTGACATTTGGGACTGGAATCACTGAACTCAGACTCAGGAGACTTGGGTTCTAGACTTACAACAAGCAAGTCATTTCTTTTATTCTGGCCTCAGTTTCCTCAGATGTAAAAAGAATTGACTTCTCCTAAGCTCTGATTTTTTTTTTAAGACATAGAACAGGTAGTTTATTCTCACACAGAAAAGGGAATAAAGAATCATAAAATGATTAGGACATAATCCAGTAACTTATGCTACTGGCACAATCAGTTGGAGACTAATGGTTAAGCTTCAAGGAGACCCAAAAGTTCCTCCACAAAACTATCAATTACCTATTGCATTTCAGTTTCCTTGATTATAATCTAATTAAACATCAAGCAAAATAAACTGTGGGCCCCCTCTGAAGCTGATGCTTTTCTCGTTGCCAGCCCAACCCTGCTACTTCTACTGTCTCTGCTAGAGACCGTTCTAATAGATTCTGGCTTTATTAATGGCATACGCAGTCCTTCCAGGACCTTTCAGTGTTCACAAGGTTGATGCCAGAAGGAAGAAAACACATAAGGACAGGCTATGCAAACATAGGCCTCTGGTACAAGTGTGACCAGTTGAATCCATTATCCACATGGGGAGTGGATCCCCAAAGGAAGCTCTGATTTTTTAAAAAGAATTATTAATTCATTTCTGTGCAGGTATATGGTTAAGTGACATGAATGAGGAAGTAATAAAGCATTTATTAAGCACTAACTGGGTGCCAGGCATTGTGCTAAGCAAGGGATACAAAGGCAAATGAAGAAGGAAGTCTTTGCTCTTGAAAAGCTTCTCATGGAGGAATACAACACATGAAGAAGAGATAGAAAGGGGAGCGGGTGGAGTGCACAGGATTGGCTTCATGAAGCCACATGAACCATGAGTTCTTTTTTATTTTTATTTATTAATTTATTCATTCATTCATTCATTTATTTATTTATCTATCTATTTATTTATTTATCCATTCATCCATTCACCTATTAATTAATTTATTCATTCATTCATTTGTTTATTTATCTATCTATCCATCCATCCATCCATTCATTCATTCATTTACTTTTATGAATTATGAGTTCTGGGAAAGATGGAAACCCCACCTTTTGGAACTCTGAGTCCAGGATGAGGGCAGAAGCCAAGCTTTAGGGGAGAGGGAAATGTGGGAGATGGCCAAAGTTCTGCTGTAGTTTGAAAATGGGGGGAAGGAGGTGATGGGAATGCCTAATTTGGGATCCAATAGGAATCTATTGGAGTCTAGAGTCCCATGGCTCTTCTAGGTGAAGTTTTCCTCAGTTTCCTAATTTGTAAAATGAGAGGGTTGGATTAAATGGCTCCTGTTGTCCTTTTCTCTGATTCTGTGATCTACTTCTTCCCCATCAAGTCTTGCTAACTACCCTCCCTCCCTGCCCCCCTCCTCCCCCCTTCCCATCTGGTAGCTTCCTCCAGGAAAAGGTGTGGCCATTTAGATGCTTCTGTGAGGATTGACTGGTTAAATTGTTTCCATCAGGAGAGAGAGAGAGAGAGAGAGAGAGAGAGAGAGAGAGAGAGAGAGAGAGAGAGAGAGAGAGAGAGAGAGAGAGAGAGTTATGTTTGGATAGGCTAGGTTGAAGGATTTGGAAGACAAGCCGGTGATACTCCCTGAAAGCCAACCCTTCTCACCGGGGTTGAAGCCATCCGGAACAGCAGCTGCTTGGGTTTCTTACCATATGTCACTGTCATATATACAACTGTGGCACCAAATGTAAACTCAACTTCTCTACTTGCTGTGGAAGCTACTTTAAGAAAAAAACACTCAGTCTTTGCTACTAGCTCAGATTTTCTCTGCAGGATGCTGGAGGGGAAAGGATGATTGATTTGACTAGAGAAGAGCTGGGTTCAAATTGTGACTACCATTAATTTAGTTCTGTGATGCTGATTGCTTCACCTCAAGCCTCAGTTTCCTCATCTGTAAAATGAAGGAGTTAGACTAGATGATTATTAAGGTCCCTTCCAATTCTTAGTTCTACCATACCATGAGTTTATGATTCCCCTTGCCTTGTCCTTCTCTACTTCATCCAATTTTTGTCTACTTTCTTTTGTTGTTTTTCAGTCATTTTTTTGTTTTGTTTTGTTTTGGTTCTTTTTGCGGAGCAATGGGGGTTAAGTGACTTGCCCAGGGTCACACAGCTAGTAAGTGTCAAGTGTCTGAGGTCAGATTTGAACTCAGGTACTCCTGAATCCAGGGCCAGCGCTTTAACCACTGCGCCATCTAGCTTCCCCCTTTTCAGTCATTTTTTTCAGTCATGTCTGACTCTTTGTGACCCCATTTGGGATTTTCTTGGCAAAGTTGCTGGAGTGGTTTGCTATTTCCTTCTCTGGCTCTTTTTACAGATGAGGAAACTGAGGCAAATAGGGTTAAATGACTTGCCCAGGTAATACACACCTGAGAATACCATCTTCACTATGAAGGCTTTTCTGATTACTCAGGTCCATGGTGATCTCTTTTTTCTTTGAATTTCTAGCATTTGAGTTCCTAGTATTTGAATTCCTAGTATTTAGTGTCTGTACCATATATTGGCCTGGCTTTGAGATCTCTCTAAACATATGCCACCACTCTAGTGTAGGCCCTCATTATCACACACCTGGATTATTTAAATAGCCTGCTGGTGGGTCCACCTGCCTCTCTCCTCACTCCAGTCCATCCTCCATCCAAACATTAAAGTGACTTTTCAAAAGCACAGGTCTGACCATCTCACTCAGCTTCCCCACCTTTCATCGAGTGGAATGTCAATAAATTCCAATGGCTTCCTATTGCCCCCAGGAAAAAATGCAAAATACCATTTTTTTTTGGGGGGGGGAGGAGCATTCAAAGCCCTTCATAACCTGGTCCCCTCCTACCTTTCCAGTCTTTTTATACCTTACTCCTCAACATGTACTTTGATCCAGTGACCCTGGCATCCTGGCTAGAACAGCTAGGAGCAAGACACTCCATGTCTTGGCTCAGGGAATTCTCTCTGGCTGTCCCTGGTGCCTGGAATGTTGGTCCTCCTCCTCTCTGTTCTTCAGGGTTTCCTTTATATCCCAACTAAAACCCTACCTTCCACAGGAAGTCTTCTCCAATCCCTCTTAATTTGAGTGCCTTCCTTTTAAAAATTATTTCCTATTTATCCTGTATATCACTTGCTTTTTATGTGTCTATTTGCATGTTGTCTCTCTCATTAGGTTGCAAGCTCCTTGAGAGCAAGGATTGTCTTCTACCTCTTTGTATCTTCAGTGCTGAGCATAGGTGTTTAATAAATATTGAGTGATCATATCTTATGAGTAGAAGCTTGGAACAGAAATCCTGTCCCTGGGGAACAGGTCCTAGAAGTTTAAAAATAGACAATGCCTGCTAGTTCTACTTATCTGACGGAGTGTACTGTGTTCCAAAAGAGCTTAGCTCTTGGGGGTGAGGACTTTCTTTTTGGAGAGGAAAAGCCTCAAGTTAGTCAAGGCTGTGAGGACTGACAGACTTTATGGAAGAGGAAAAAAAAAAGCTGCTAAGGATTTTTCCCTTAGTGTGATGACTTAGGAGGGTGTTGCCTTTCTAAAAGAGCTGAAGCCTAATCCTTCAGCTTCTGAGCAAGAAGACAGATGGCTGAACCCAGGAATCCTTTATATAAGAGGTAGGGAGCACCTCAGTTGAGGATTCCAGATGAAGTCAGGAGGAAGAAGAAGATTTCATAACCTCCTGCCCTAAGGTGGCAGCCAACAACGATGGAACTCAAGGAATGTTATCAGGTGGTGACCAAGGGGGCTGAGTAGGGAGAGATGTCTGGCAGAGACTGGGTTCGGGTGATATCAATTAATCCAAATGCATTTATTAAGCACCTACCAGACCCTGTGCTAGGGATAGAAATACAAAGAGGGAAACAATCCCTACTCTCAAGAAGATTACATTCTAATAGGGGAGATATATAGATATAGAAAAATATACACATAAATTGCACATGTATATTTATATATGTATACACACAAACATATGTCAATGTGTTTGTTGTTGTAGTTCATCCTTTGATTTCCAAGAAATGAGAGAGTTTCAGAACTAAAATCAAGGTCTCCTGGTACTTATTTTGATGCTTTTTAAAACTATAATTAATGAAGTATCAGGCACCTGAGGCAGGGATAGGAAGCTCCATATGCCAGCCAAGTCCAATCACCATCACCACCTCAACCACCTCCCACCCTGATGTACACAACCCAGGACCCTGAACCCTGGAGCCTTGAGAATAGCAGTGCCCACCAGAAGACTGGCCCTGCTGCCAGCCCAGGTCCTACAGCCATCACTGAGGAGAGCAACCCCTGTCCAGAAGGGGCCCACTTTCCTTAGCACCACCACCACCAGTTGCTGAACCACTGCTGCCCATGGGAAGGTAGGCCCAAGAACTCTGAGAGCAGCAGCACATCCCTAGCTGTCATCCTGGATGGCAATCTCTGAGTGGATGTAGCATCGTGATTGCTTCTATAGGACCTAAAGCCATGGTTACTGAAGACCCAGAAAAGAAAGTAGGTCATCAAAGTCCTTGGCACTGTCCCATGGCTGGACATCAGAAATAGATAGGATTTTTATCAGTGGAAATGACATCAAAGAAGATGCATTACTATCTTGTTTACCCCTGTACCCTAAGGACCATGGGACAGTTCTACCTGACTTACAGCTAAAACCTATATATGTGCTGTCTTCCCCATTAGAAAGTGAGTGCCTTGAGAGCAGGAACTGCCTTCCTTTTCTATTTTTATTCCCAAGTGCTTTGCATATAGTAATCACTTAATAAAAGGCCTTTTCATTCATTCATTCGCTCATTCATTCATTCATCCGTTCATAAACTGCGCTGCATCTTTCTTGTCTGTCCCAATGAAAACTCTGGGACAATACCAAGAAATATATGGTTTAACTCAGAGTTGGTTTTTATTATTTTTTAAATTCTCAGTCTTGTTGTTTCAAACCTCTTTCAAATGCCTGAAATTACTTTTCTGTCTTAGGAGCAGCTAAGTGGATAGAGCGCATCTGGGTCTGGAGTCTGAAAGCCTCATGTTCCTGAGTTCGAATCTGGCCTCAGGCATTTCCTAGCTGTGTGACCCTGTTTGCCTCAGTTTCCTCAAATGTAAAATGAGTTGAGGAAGGAAATGGGAAACCACTCCAGTATCTTTGGCAAGAAAACCCCAAATGAGGTCACAAAGAGTTGTAAACAACTCAATAACAGCAAAAACAACATTTCTGCCTTACTAGAGTCCAACAACCACAACTAAATCTTCCTTTGCTGAGCGAGACTCCCTAGAACAGTGATCTTCACTATCCAAGTCTATGAGTAGACATAGAGTTAGGGATTTGGGGATGAATGTATTCTGAACTCAAGACAGGCTCTGAGTATGACCTCCATTAGCGGGGAAAGATAGTTGAACTTTAGCAGCAAGAAGAAAGGACCTGTTTTCAATAGCTCAAACCAGGGCATCAACTTCTTTTCCACTTTAAGCCGATCTGAAGGCCACATATAAAAATAAACAGAGTGCAGGGCTCTGGGGTTATGTTCCCCAAACTAGGTCCTATACTGAAGCTTTGGAGCTGAATGTATTGGGAGAGGACAAGCAACTAAAAATCAAGTGAAGACCAGTTTTAGGGAATTTGGTGATTTTCCTTGTGTGTTTGTGTTTCTTTGTGTTGTACTCGTCATTGAGAACATCTTGATCATTGGGCTGCGCTGCAAGATGCCTGAGATCTTAGCCAAGGGACTAGATAATGATGACTCTGAGTGATGATGTCAGAGGTAGTCATATCCTTGATGACACCTTCCGGGCTTTCTCTATTTTTTTTTGTATATTTCTATGTTAGACATCTCAGGTCCCAGTCTGGAAATGATTAAAAATGTAGTTCTGGATATCAGCTTGTTTTCTTGTAATTGGGTTCTTCCTCCTTGAAGTGGATTACAGTGAGTTTTAATTCATTGAGAGCTAGGTATATCACCTTAGTTGTGCTAATGTACTTTCTCTGAATTCTTTCATTCATTGCTTTCACTACTGCAGAAGAAGTAGGTCAGATGACACTTGACATGGACCCACCCACCAATTGAATTCCTTGCACGAAATAATCATCTCTCAGAGGGGGAGGTTATAAGCTTGGGGTGGGGTGGGAGAGGAACCAAGAACCTGAGTTCTAGTTTTAGCTCTGCTGTGCAACCTGAAACAATTTGCTTTATTTCTCTGAATTTCACTTTTCCTCATCTAGAAAATGACTGAAAAAGGTCTAAGTACCACCTTGGATGGTGTGTAGAAAACCACGCTGGGATGCTCCCATAGCACCAAGGCTTTGGGATATGGCTGACCTAGGTTGAGGCTGGGTGTTAATGACACTCTTGCTAGACTACTCCAATCAATAAGTATTTATTAAGCATCTACTCTCTTCTAGGAGTTGTGCTAGGCACTAGGTATACAAATATATAGGAACACTTTTAGCTTTCCAAAAAGTGACTCCTTTTTGGGAAAAAATATTTTTCTATCACCTTCATTTATGTAAGAGAGCTGAATAGTGGGATGGGGGGATTGCTCATACTGGCGTAAATATGGGGGTGAAGAGAGTGTGTAATTAGACTGAGTGCAGGAGAGGGTAGAGAGTAGTAGAACATGTTTATGGCCAGAGTTTTTCTTCCCTTGTGTAATCACTTTGGTGAGTAGGGGAGGGAGAAGAGGTGTTCCCAGGTACCCGTGTTGGTCCAGAGTCGAATCTCATGGTGTCCTAGAGCCCACATGTGGAGAACACATCTGTAAAATAGAGATGGCAATAGCGCCGACCTCACAGGATTAGGAAAGATGGAATAAAAGAACACATGTAAAGCACTTTGTAAACCTTACAGCATCTTCTTCTTCTATAGGGATAAAGAAGGGAGGGCTAGCCCAGAGCTGCCAGCTGGGTGGATTTCCAGTTCCCCATCCTACTTCTTCCTCCTGACTTCATCTGGAATCCTCAACTGAGGTGCTCATTACCACTTCTTATATAAAGGATTCCTGGGTTCTGCCATCTGTTTTCTTGCCTAGTATTATAGGCATCCATGGTAAAAAGAAAAAACCCAAACCAACCAAACAAAAACCTTAAAGGCATAAAATCTCTTATTTCATGGGAATAGATTAAAAACCACCGGAAGGAGAGAAGACATACCTGGTCCCCTCTGCTAATAGCTCTGTTGGGTGGTCTCCCTGGGCCAGGGGGTAGATAATGAACAATGAAGAAGAGCTGGAAACTCGGTCCTGAGGAATGTTAAGTACCAGGTCAGCATTCCAAACCGGGAGCAGGGGTTGGGCCTGGAATCCCCCCATCTTTTTCCTTTCAAACAAGACAGAGCAATTCAGTGCTAACGATAAGGACCCTAGGCTTAGAGGATCCCAGGTGCCCCATTTCTGTCCCTTCTGTCTGCTTGGATGATAATTTTCCTGACCCCTTTGTGAGTGTGTGTGTGGGAGGGTTGGGAGGAAGGAGGTTGTCCCTTCTCTTATCTCAGCTCCTCTTTTTGTTACCCCAAAGAGAAACAGGCACCTTACAAGGGAAAACACTCATGTTAATAGGTCCAGTGGGCTTGCCCAGCTGTATAAGCTCGGTGGGGGTGCACAGCCTACCTCCCACGGAGATGTCAGAGTATGCCTTCCAGAAGTTGCCGCTTGTCTCAGTCCCTGTGCCCACATCTTGACCAGGTGTTTGCAATTACCTGTTCAGCCAAGGCTAGTCACCCAGGAATTGGTTCCTACTACCATAGGCATTCTATAAAAACCTTGAGGTCAAGCCAGTTCTGGGACTGAGCTCCGGGTCCCACTGGCTGCCTTTATCCTGTGTCACACAGACTCCTTCTCTGATAGGCCCACCCTCTGTGGCCCAGTCACTGTAGATTTCCCTGGATTCTGGATTCTAGCCCTGGTTTAGATCTTAGAATCACAGCACCTCAGTTGTGGAAGGCACCCCCTTCCCTCAGACACCTTTCAGGCCAATTCATGTTTGAATAAGCATCCTCTTTGACATCCCTGGTAAGCAAACATTAAGGCTCCACATTCTCCAGGGAGGGGGAACCTATTGCTTCTAAATCTGGCTCTCCGGTTTTTTCCCCTGGGGACCAAGCAGAACAGTTGAATCTCTCTGTCCTTCAAATGGTCCTTCAAATACTTAAAGACAGCTACTATTCTGCTCAAGTTTTCTCTTCTTCAGGGCAAACATTTCTAGTTCCTTCAACAAGACCTTTGTATCTCTTTTCCTCAGGCTGTTTTGGTCACCTTCATCATAATGTTCTCCAGTCTGTCAAATGGATCATCTAGAACTGAACATCAGGCTCCAGATGCAGAATAATAATAGCTAATATTTATATAGCATCTACTATATGCAAGGCACTGTGCTAAGCACTTTACCAACATTCTTATTTAAATCCTCACCCCAACCCTGGGAGGTAGGTGATGTTAATGTCATCATCCCCTTTTGACAGTTGAGGAAACTGAGGCCGACAGAAGTTAAGTGACTTGTCCAGGATCACATAGCTAGGAAGTATCTGAGGCCAGATTTGAATTGGGGGTTATCTTCAGGCTTGGCGCTCTGTCCACATGTAGCATGGAGCTGACTTAGAATTCTATGCCCTCATTCTGAACATGATTCCTATCTTTGTAGCCTTGCATCGTATTTGCTTTTCTGGCAGCTGTGTCCACTCTTGACGTGGTCAGCGGGTGTCCTGCCAGCCCTGCTTGAGTATCATGTTGTAACCTGTTGCCTTGGTCTGGCGCCTCTAGATGGCTTTTCTGGCTTCCAGGTCTATCTAGGTCACTGACTGCAGGGACCCTTTCTCAGTGTGGGCACGTTTTGCCTGAAGGTCCAGCCTGACCTCTGCCCTCCCTCCTAGTCCTGGCCTCTCATCCTCTGTTTGTGGCCCTTGCCTTCCCCTTTCTGCCTTTGACCTTTAAATCCCCAATTTAAGCATCTGTCTCCAAGAAGCCCAAACAAGAGAGGTTTGCCCTATTGTCTGCCCCTGGCATCTGCACGTATAGGTTACCCCTGTAGACCTAACTGGACAGAGTATAAACTGTACCCCTGGTGATGTCTGTAAGCAGCATGAATTAGGAGGGAAAGAAAGAAAGCTATACAACAAACTTCTCCATCATGTCATAGGCACCTCTTCATCTGGAAGGTCACTTGAGCCCTGGGATTCATACCTTGGACCTCCTGTCACTTCTAAGACCCCTCCCTTTGATTGGATGGCTCCTACAAGACCCTAACTGTACTTAAGGAGGGAAACCAGGCCAATCATGCATTCTCACCAGGCTTTAGCCTGGACTTCTCAATCACGTCCCCACCCGAAGGGTAGTTTTTGTTTTTCCATCTTCCTTTTCCGTATTGTCTCCTCCCATTACAATGTAAGCTTCTTGCCTTTCTTTTTCCTTGTATTTATATTTCACAGTGCCTAGTTCAGAAGCGCTTAATAAATGCTTGCCAACTGCGTGTTGACTGACTGTTGACTGATGTCTGTGATGATATTACTTTGGAAGGAAAATCATATTTAAGATACACATTGTGGGGCAGCTAGGTGTCACAGTGGATAGAGCACCGGCCCCGGAGTCAGGAGTACCTGAGTTCAAATCCGGCCTCAGACACTTAACACTTACTAGCTGTGTGACCCTGGGCAAGTCACTTAACCCCAATTGCCTCACTAAAAAATAAAAAAAGATACACATTGAAAAATATTTGCATAAAATTACTGTATAAAATATGCAATTGGGGAAATAAGGAAAAAAATTAGATGCAGGTAATTAATCAGTTTAAAAACTCAGTTATCAAAGATCTAACAAAGCGGGGGAAGACTGCTGAAGGAAAAATTGCTTCTTTCTGATCAGAAATTGGCAAGAAATGGAATAGAGGTTGTTGATGTGGGTAGTTGCCAAAATCTTTTTCTCTTCTGGTTTGTGGAAAAGAAAGTCATTTCTTCAATCAATCTACAAGCATTTCTTAAGCTCCTGTTATGAGATGGTCAGCTGTGCTTGCTAGGTGCTAGAGAAACAAAGGTAAAAATGAAAGTTTTCTGCCCACGGGGAGTTTATATTTATCATAGAAAGAGACAGAGAGCAAGTGAAGAATGAGATAATGACAGGTGAGGACCCTCCTAGAAGAGTGATCTCCCCTTGCCCTCTCCCTGAACTGAGGCAATGTGTGTGTATGTGGGGGTGGGTTTCGAGGTGGGGCTGGTATGGAAAGAGTCTTGGGATGAAGAGAAGTGGATTCTGGTTTGGCTCTCCTCACCATTTGTAAGATCTCGGGCAAATCACCAAACTTCTCTGACCCCCAGTTTCCTGGTCATAAAATGAAGAGGCTGGACAAGTTGATCTCTCACATGCCTTCAAAATCACATGACAGTCTGGTTAACTCATCACAGTCACTCTGGTGAAATTTACTGTAAAGTGATGAAAAGCATCACAAACTCCAAGTGAATACTTAAGAGGGATGGGGAGCCTGGGCAGGGGAAGTTCAGGGATGACTGGGAGTCAAGAGGGTCACAGGCTGATGAAGAGGAATAGATGACTGTAGGGGCAACTCAAGTGCCCAGCTAGAGGCCAAGCCTCTCTAGAGTCCTAGGTCAACTTGGCTGAGCCAGCAGACACCTTCCCCCCCACCAATTTATGAAGCACTTTAAAGGCTATGAAATGGTGCTGGTGTACTTCATTTGCACTTCACGACACCCCTATGAGGTAAGTACTTCAGGCTTTATTATTCTCACTTTAAGGCTGCTAGATGATGCAGTAGATGGAGCATTGATTCTGAAGCTGGGAGGATCTGAGTTCAAATCTCACCTCAGACACTCATTAGCTGTGTGACCCTGGGGCAAGTCATTTAACCCCAATTGCCTTAAATATCCAGGCCCATCTCCAGTCATCTTGATGTATATCTTGCCACTGGACCCAGATGGCTCTGCAGGAGAGAGTGAGGTGGGTGACCTTGCCTTACTTAAATCCAATTCACTGGAAGTCAAGACACCACCCTGATGTCATGGTCCTCTTTGGGAATGAAGGACAAACAACAGCATCCTCACCTTAAGGCTCAGAGAGTTTAAGATTTCATTGTCACAGAGCTAGAAAATGTCAGAGGTAGGGTTTGAATCCAGGCCTTAATTCTAAGCCCAGCATGCTAGCTGTTATCTCACACTGCAGATCAACCCAAATGAATTATGTTGAAAGAGCTGTTGTGCTCAGATGTGACTTGTGTTAGGGAATGTTCCCAGAGGAGCCTTCCCCCACAGTCCCTCGGTGGTGTTTGTCAGCCATTAATTGCTTTCCGTAAGGCATGTTCTGAAACTACTGCTCATCAGCTGGGCCCCATGTTGTTGGGCTGGAGAATGATTTAGTGGCGTAAGCTTCAGTTCCATCTGTCAGGGTGGGGAGGGTTGGGAGGGCAGGGGACATGGGGTGTGTTTAAGGGGGTAGGGAAAGAAACTTCAGAAGGGGCATCTTGCTCAATGGATGTCGGGAGGCCCCTTTCTGATTGCCCCACAACACCTGGGCCACACCCGCCTCACCCACTTCTCTGCCCCTGGCAGACTCATTAAGCTGGGGAGGGAAATGGCTCCAGTGGGCTTGAGTGTTACATAAGAAGCAGCTCCCTTGGATGACTGGGGAAACCATTGTCCAACCTCCAAGATCCCATTCAGTTGCAAATTGCACATGACCACCCTCCTTCCTACAAGCCCCCTCAGACAATACCCCTGCTCCTTCTTTTCTCAGGTCAAGAGAAGAGAACCTCTTATGTATCGACTTTGCAAAGTACTTTCACACATACCCATGGAAACCTCATGAGGTAGGCAGGGCAGGTACAATTATCCCTATTTGACAGATGAGGAAGGTGAGGCCCAGAAAAGTGGTTCCATGCTTTTTCCAGGATACATTATTGAAAGTACGGTAATTGGTTCCAGCCCAATGAAAGTATGCAGCACAAATTTGGATACTGCAGCCACTTCACAGAATTATTATTCCCACTAATTAGGACCTAGTTGCCACATTGTTTCAAATGGAGAACTGTTCCCACCTGATTTCCACTGAGGTCTCTTTAGGATCATAGAATTTCTGGAAGGGACCTTCAACATCATCTACTCCAATTCCACCCTTGTTTTTCTAGTCCCTCTCGGCCATTTTTAGAGATGAAGATTCTGGAAGGTCACATAGCTAATCAAAGAACAGGGATTAAGATTTAGGGCCTATGAGTTTAAATCTAATGCTTTTTCCACTATGTTAAAATAAGGGAATAAGCATTTATATAGCACCAACTGTGTTCCAGGCATAGTGCTAACAGCTTTGTTTAAAAAATGAAAGGTGAAAGTAATTGTGATTCAGCTTGAGTAGGAAACTCACCCTACATTTTTTTTTTCAGTTTATTTGGTACCTGTCCAAACCTAAAAGAGGAAAGGTACCTTGTCTTGCAATCCTTCTGTCTGCTTTGCTTTAGGGGTTGTGAAGGCCAGGTCAGTGATTATTTTTAAGGCTGGGGAAGGAAGGAAGCACATCTTACTGGAGATAGTTTATTCTTTCCCAAGCATAGAGTTTGCCAATGTGCCCCTAAAGATATTCACCCAGTGGTCTTCCCTGCTTGGGATGCACCCAGCCAGTTTTGGAGGCCCTAGCTGGGGATTCAGAGGAGATGTGAGCTGTTGTTTCTCTTGCATGGTTATGGGAAGGATGATTTGTTACCATGCCCTGGGAAGAAGCAGGCCTGATCATCTCCTGGTGTCATAGATGAAATCCTATAGTCCAGGGAAAGGGGGAAAAATATTTCCTCAATTGCAAGTCAGGACAAGACCCTGAAGTCTGGCCACTTGGGCCTCAGCCCTGGGTACCATCCTTGATCCCTGTGGGGACAGATCACGAGCCCAAATGATAATCATGGCCTTTGAAACCCGGAAAGGAGATGGGGACATAAACATTTCTTACAGGGCAACGATCCAGACATAAACACAAATAGATCCAGATGTGCTGACTGGTCCAGATGTGCAGACAGATTTTCCCATTCTTCTTCCCAGACCACACAAGAGCTTCAGGGTTAATGATAATGACTGAAACCTGCTTGGTCAGAGAACCTTAGAAGGGGTGGAGATTGACACCTTCCCTCAAGGCTTGATCCATTTATGGGATTGCATCCAAATTCCAGGAATGGCTCCTGGATAAACCTGGTCCTAGAGTTAAGCACCTCTCTCTAATGACACCTGCTTTGCTCTGCCATTCTGGCTCCGTATGCCTCTTACTTTTCCAAATAGGATACTTAAAGCTGACCTGTCTGCCTCCTCCTTAACTGTGTCAACATCTTCATTAAAACAACACCCCCCCAATCCCCTCACAAACAAACATTTATCAAGGGCAGAACTGGACCTAGGGACAGGCCAACTGAATATAGGGTACTGTACCCCAGGAGAGAGGGGGCAGAAAACATAGCGAGGAACTTTGAAAAAAATATGACTTTTCATAAATGCAAATATATTTGAATTCCAGAAAGCATCACCCATACTGACATGTAGATTATTTTATTTGTGACCAGTCAAATCACCTGTTACAGAGAAGGCCTAAAACTTCTAGCAAACAATAATACACATGGGATATATTTTTTGAGCTTTTCCTTGGGTTACACTAATGCCTCATACCAGCTCTGATCAAGGAATAATTTACCTTCCACAGCACAAGGATACATGCGGAGATTACAAAGACCTTTGGACCCCTGATCCATCCCATGATTTTATTTGCTCTTGATTTTTTAGGCAGTTATTCACTCCCATTTTACAGATGGAGAAAATGAGGCTCACTGAGGTTAAGAAACAGACCCATATGTTTTCTGAACACTGATGTATTTAGGAAAAGAATTTTCAGAGTTCTGAAGGTGGAATGGGTTTCATAGATGATTTAATCTTTACCCCTAATTTGATTGCTGAGAAAAATGAGGCACACAGAGAGAAGTGATTTCCCAAAGATCACTGCCAGGATCTAGGTTCTGATTCCAAATACACTGCTCTTGGGGGCAGCTAGGTGGCACAGTGAATAAAAGCTTTGGCCCTGGATTCAGGAGGATCTGAGTTCAAATCTGGCCTGGGACACTTGACATTTACTAGCTCTGTGACCCTGGTCAAGTCACTTAACCCTCATTGACCTGCAAAAAAACAAAAATCAAAACCAAATACACTATTCTCTTTTTTTATTTTTGCTGAACTGCAGATAACATGACAAAATAAAAGTGACAGGAGTGACAGATTCAGGACTGCTGTTGTTGTTCAGTTGGGATTTTCTTGGCAAAGATACTGGAGTGGTTTGCCATTCCCTTCTCCAGCTCATTTTACAGAGAAGGAAACTGATGCAAGCAGGTTAAAGTGACTTGCCCAGGGTTACACAGCCCGTAAACATCTGAGGAACTCAGGTCCTCCAGAGCTGAGCACGCTATCTACTTCACCATTTAGCTGCCCATGATGAAATCATGATGAATCAAATAGGTAAGGGTAATTGATACATTAACAAATCTTCACTTTCGGCTCCACTCCATGTCTTCGCTAATGATGTTTCTGCCATCTGACTGCCTTCCACATCTCTTCTTCACTGATGTCATCTCTGTCCATCCTTGAAGACATTGCAGTGTATTGAGAAGCACTAGAATTAGAGTCAAAGGTAAGTACCTGAGTGACCTTAGCTAAGTCACTTGTCCTCTCTGGACTCAAAATTGAGGGGATTGCTCTGGATGATTTCTGAGGTGCCTTTCAATTCTTAATTCTATAATACACTAAGACTCACTTTAAGCCACACCTCCTCTTCTGATCTTCCCCTTCCTGACCACCCCAGCCCACAAAGATCATTTGTCCTTAGTTCTCAAAGAGGACCAATGATATCCGGAGGGTGATGTATTGCTTAGCAAGTGAATTCGAATTAAGTTGGGGCAAGGCTGATGACTTCAGCCTCAAGACACAGGACAGATCAACTGGAAATGGCCACAAAGATCACACCTTTCTTCGAATCGCTAGAGAACATATTTATCACAACTCCACTTAGTGTGTGTCTTCAAATAGATCGCAATCTTCTTAATCTTACAGTTTTTTATATTCTCCGCATTGCTGAGCACTTAGTAGATGCCCCCAGACTATTTGCTGATTGATATCTCTGGATCTCGGTGTCACAGAAACATAGACTGGAACTTGGAAGCCATTTAATCCAACCCCTATCATTTTATAATAATTACATTGGCTACCATCTACATAGCTCATTACATAAGCTATCTCACTTGATCCTCACAACCTGTGAGGTAGATGCTATTATCCCTATTTCACAGATGAGGAAAGTGAGGTATAGAGTTGTTGAGTGACTTTTCTGGAATCGCAAACCTAAAGAGTCTGAATTAAGATTCAAAGTTAGGGGGCAGCTAGGGGGCGCAGTGGATAGAGCACCAACCCTGGATTCAGGAGGACCTGAGTTCAAATCCAGCCTCAGATACTTAACACTTACTAGTTGTGTGACTCTGGGCAAGTCACTTAACCCCAATTGCCTCACTAAAAAAAAAAAAAAAAAGATTCAAAGTTAGGTCTTCCCGACTCCAAGTCCAGAATAGAGGCCCAGAAACGTTAAAACCAAAACAAACAAAAAAACTTGCCCAAAGTAAAATAGGGGGTCAGTAGAACTGTAGGATTCTCGCAGTTGTCAAAGGAAGATTTCTGCCCGTGGCCTTTGGACACCAAGGTCACGTGAATAGCTGACTAAATAGAACAAGTACAAAAGAAGGAGGTAAAATTTTGTCAGTAATATGGGCTCAGAGGTCAGCTGGATGGATCCAACCTACACACTTCTAGAAGAAGGCTCTTGACAATTAAGGAGGCTATCAAAGGATTAAGGGTGGGGGGTGTGGGGGGCTAACCAGAATTAGGGAGATGGTAAGACAAGGCAAGGCAAGTAAGGAGAAGTAGAAGGAACAATGAGAGGACAAAGCAAGCTGATAAAGCAGATTGTTGGGTGGGACCAATGGTGAAACAGATGGGATTCCGGTGCCTGGCTGATGGGGATTTGGGTGTGGCTATGGTGCAGCTGAGTCTAAGGAAAGGAAGTGGTCAAATTTTTAAGAGGTGATAATTTGCTGTAAAAATTTTAGCCAAGTGATTAGGGGTTGAGGTGTAAGCATCCACAACTAGTTCAAAAATATAAGGCTGAAAATCTCAACCATTATGGAGAAGAGGGAAAATTATGCAATCACTTCCACCAAGTGTACAGTGTTTATTTTTCTGCCACAGCTGAGTGACTGGTCTCTGTGTTCCAAGGGTAGCCTCATCTCCCACCTTCTACAGGAACACTTCCCTAACCCCTCTTAATTCCAATACTTTCTCTCTTTTAATGATTTCCTTTTTATCCTGTAGATAGCTTGCTTTGGATATATTTGTTTATACATTGATTCCCCTGTTAGATTGTAAGCTCCTTGAGGGCAGGGTCTGTCTTTTAACTCTTTTTGTATACCTTAGTGCTTAGCACAGTACCTGGCACATAGTAGGCGCTTAATTAATAATCAGGCAGCTGGGTGGCAGCCTGAAGTCAGGAAGATCAGAGTTCAAATCCAGCCTCAGATATTTACCAGCTGTGTGATCCTGGGCAAGTCACTTCACCCCATTTGCCTCAGTTTCCTCATCTGTTAAATGAGCTGGAGAATGAAACAACAAACCACTCCAATATCTTTGTCGAGAAAACCTCAAACTCTTTGTCATCAAGAGTTGGAAAGGACTGAACAACAACAACATGTGGGCATATATGACGCTTCCTGGAGGAACCTAAAACATACTACTAATGATTATGAGGCCTTGGCAAAGAACCTTATGACCCTAGAAGGGTCTTTATTCTCCGTTACCTAGTCTTACTTTCAGCTTCTATAGATTTGTGTTAAGCTCTGCCAAAACAGATCCTGCATTCGAGATCTGCCCTTTTGTCAGTCTTTTTGCTTGTGCTGCTTTTGCTGCCACAACTGCATAGGGTGCTGCTACCCTGCTGCTCGTGTGCCTGGAAGAAAGGAAGATGCCCAGCTGCCTTGCAAGATCTCACAAGACTGGGGACCAAAGGACAGAAGAACAAATAGAACATTCTCTTGCCCTACCCACCATCCCAGGCATAGGCTTGCTTAGGAGGTTATAAGCTCCAGTTCAGAGAAGGGAACCTGATCTTCCCAACAGCTCAGGGAATTGCCTTTGGATTTTGAAGCCGGAAAAAAAAATGTAACACTGAGGGGCACAGACTGCACTTGGGCTGCCAAGGTGAGCCTGCGAATCTTGAGAATGTGACTATCAATATTACCTGGTGGCTTATGCCAGAAGACATTTTAGAATGCTTTGCAACAATGTGGATTGATGAAACATGAGCTACACAAGAATTTTAAGGTTAGCCCTCCTTTAACAAAGTGTCTAGCACATAGTAGGTGTTTAATAAATGTTTATTGATTTTATTTAACCAAAAAAACCTCATTACCCAGACTTCTGCATTACCCAGAATTCTCCAGTCCTTAAGCAATCTGGTTGATAGAGGATTTATTAAAACGAAGGGCAAGGATATAATCCATGTTGGAGGTTGGATTGAGGAGGGGGGTAGTAAGGTTATGTTTGTCACTAAGATTAAGTGAATGTTTGAGAGTTGAGAGATCGAGGGATGGTCAGCATCAGGCCAACCATCTGATCAGCTCAAGAAGGCTTCTCCATCAAGGGAGCCATACCAGGGGCCTTCCTTCTTAAGAGTCTGGCTCCCAGTTCAAGTTCACACTGTTTTTTTGGGTCATTCATCAGGTCAGAGCAACTTTCTGCTCCAATGGCCGATGCAAAAGCCCAGGAGGTCCCCTCACCCTCTCTGCTGCTTGCTTCTCAGTTGGCTAATTATTATTTTTTCTTTGAGACTGGAGAAGAAGAAAAAAATTCCTAGCGAATGACACTGTAACAATAAACCCCTTGTTTTAAGGAGCACGAGACAGGGCCTTTCCTTTCATGAACTCTCTAGCCCAGTAATTACTCCCCCAAACGAACCTGTTATCAGGGTAAGTACAGAGAGGGGGAAATTGCAAGGTTATAGTTGACCCTCGAAGCTTTTCAGCAAGTTACAAATATTTGTGCCCGGAGATGTGTGTGGGGTTTGGAGTTGTGTTGGCTCCAAGCAGCTCCAGGGAGGAGGAGAGGCTGCTTGACATGGCAGATGGGGTCAAGAAGAGTAAACCATGTTTCTCCTGTAATTAACATAGGGAAAGAATTTGCTGAGGAATTACCCCTTGGCACGGAGGAGCTCTATAATGTCAGTGGAGGGATGAACTTTTGGGAAGGCATTGAGGCTAAAGACACTGTGGTTACAGGGGGGAAAAAAAGAAACAAAAGAAGCGGGGTGGTGTCTGCTGGGCAGAAGGAATTCACCAACAGGGCCATGCGAAGGGTGTGGACGATACAGCCACACTATGCCTGCCGACCTAGAAGAGGGATGCCAGTCGGCCGCCTCTCCGCTCTATGACCTTTTCCTTCCTCCCTTACCCCTTATAGGGAGCTGTTGCCTCATGCTGTAATGGGGCCTGCCTGAATGGGAGATGATTGATTTGTGAAACTCTTCTGTAAAATGAACAAGGCTTTGAGCCAGTTGCTGTCCAAGGCCCCTTTCCAGCTTCCTTGTCCTCAAGTAGGAACCCTGGGTGTCTGGAGAGGGCATTGAGAGCTCTAAATGGGAGCAAGAGGCACCCAAAGGAGGGACCAAGAGTGAAAAGTGGTAGCGATCTAAGAGGTCATCTTTTTATCATTGAGAAACTAGATGGGGGTAGCTAGGTGACGCAGTGGATAAAGCCCCAGCCCTGGATTCAGGAGGACCTGAGTTCAAATCTGGCCTCAGACACTTGACACTTACTAGCTGTGTGACCCTGGGCAAGTCACTTAACCCTCATTGCCCAGTAAAAAAAAAAGAGAGAGAGAAACTAGATACAAGGTGATACAGCGGAAGTTTGAATTGTTGGTGTTGTTTGTCCTTTGTTCCCGAAGAGGACCATGACATCGGGGTGATGTCATGACTTACGCTGAATTGGATTTAAGTGAGGGAGGGCTGTGCAATGTCACCAGCCTCACTCTCTCTTCCAGAGCCATCTGTGTCCAGGACAACTGGAGGTGGACCTGGATGTTTAAAGCAATTGGGTTAAATGACTTGCCCAGGGTTGAATAGCTAGTAAGTGTCTGAGGTGACATTTGAACTCATGTCCTTCCAACTTCAGGCTCTTTCTACTGCATTACCTAGCTTCCCTGAGGTTTGAATATATGCTATCAAAGAATAGGGGCTCTTAGCGCCAACTCTGTGAACTTTAAACGTTAAATGTATGTGTACATTTATATATTTGTGATGATATGTGTATATTTTATATATTTTATGTATTGTATGTGTGTATACAATGCACAATTGTATGTATACATATTTGTATTTTTATGCCATAAGGTAAAATAGACATTGAAAGAATCCACTGATTACTTCCTGAAAGAGATCTCAAAACAAAAACTCCCAGGAACATTATAGCCAAATTCCAGAACTCAGAGGTCAAGGAGAAATTTTGTGGAACTGTAGTTAGGATTACACAAGATTTAGCAACTTCTACTCTAAAGGAGCAGAGGGTTTGCAATATGATATTCTGGAAGGAGCTAGGATTATAACCTACCCAGTGAAATTGAGCATAA
The DNA here is from genome assembly GCF_019393635.1 of Dromiciops gliroides. Lineage (NCBI taxonomy): Eukaryota > Metazoa > Chordata > Mammalia > Microbiotheria > Microbiotheriidae > Dromiciops > Dromiciops gliroides. The sequence continues at coordinate 150,899,945 of NC_057862.1, forward strand.
TCCATTAGAAAAAAAAAACATTTTTCTTAGATAACTCTCATTTCTTTCCCCTGGTTTTCCCTCTACTACTCTTGGCTCTTTCTTTAACTGTTCCAGGGATTCTTGGTGGGCTTGGGTTCAAATACAATTTTTTCTTGAAGCTTTGTTTGTAGCTGTTTTTACATTGTCTTTTTCTGAGTTTGTGTCTCTGTCTTCCCTGCCTCTGTAGTAGCTTTTTATGTTCAAAACTCTCTTTTTGTTGTTGTTTGCTTATTTTCCAGTGTATTTTTTGTCTCTGAGCTTTTTGGGGGGGGGGCAATGAGGGTTAAGTGACTTGCCAAGGGTCACACAGCTAGTAAGTGTCAAGTGTCTGAGGCTGGATATGAACTCAGGTTTTCCTGAATCCAGGGTGAGAGGGACATATGGATATGACCCTCCACTGAGATGGAAAGTGCCCCCCCTTCAGCCTAGTGATCTGATCTCAAAGTCTTAAAGCCCTTTAGAGCCCCCTATTTCTCTCTCTATTTTTTTTTCTCTAGAGAGAGGCAATAATGGGAAGCTACTATCCCCCTTTCTAAATATAGGCATATCAACTTAAAAATTGTTTCAAAGAGTCTGCACCGAGACATTACGTAGACATGATAAATTTGTTGCAGAAACTGAAAATGTTGCAAAATAAGTAATCGCTGAACATTCCAGGAGAATGATTTATTGCCGAACCCAATTACCGCATTTTGCTCAAATTAGATATCTGTAAAAAGTATAAAAACTACTTGATTTCTAATCCCAGTATGTCACACCTCCTGGTTATCCCAGTGAGTATGGTGCACCTTTCTTTCGAAAGAAATAAAATCAATGCTTTGGCCTCCTTTCTCCTCGAGTCTCTATTACAGGGGTCAGTGGGTGTACTTCCCATCCCACTCAGTTGGTGCCGTGACGCGGATCCCCCCACCCCCTCCGGTGGTCGTGGAGTTCGGGAGAAAAGGGGGCCCCCTGCCTTCCTTTTAAGGCAGCCTTTTCATTCCTGACCCTCCGTGACCTGTGGAGTTGGCGGCTGAGATCCGAGCTACAGGGACTGGGGAGCAAGGACATCAAAGCAGCAACGGGTCAGGTAAGAATTAATTGGTAATTGGTATGAGGGCCACGTAAGTCTCGTGCACGGAGCCAGGTTGGAGGTGATCCTGGTTGGCCGAAAATGTCCCAGAAGGGGAAATTGACTTTGGGCGGAGGGACGGGACAAAGAGATTCTTGAGTGAATGTGTGTGTGTGAGGGAAGGAAGTTGAGTCTGGGGTCCGAACTCATACAGCTTTCCGGTCGGATCCTGCCAGGGAATTATACCTGGACGACCTATTGCTAAGAGCGGGACCCCACTAAGGACTCTGCCTTCTGGAGTGAATCAGTCATTCCCCTCTGATGAGGGAGATGTGGGTTGAGAGTGGTACCAGAGAAGTAAGCATTTCCCAGCGTTGATTGCGTGAGCGACGACGTGGGTCTGAACCTCTGGGAAGCGAAACTGAGGTCTCTGTTCGGTGCTCCTGACCAAAGCCCCTTCCCTGACACGTAAGGGAAGAACCTCCAGGGAAAGTGTCAGGTCTGGATCAGGTGAGGGAGCGGCTTCTGACCCGATGGAGCTCAGAACGAAGGCTGCTACCCCAAGATACTGGCGAGAGAGATGGGACAGGCTAAATCCCAATTTAAGACCCGATTACCGGTGGTACCCCGGGATAGCCCCCTTGGTAACAAATTTAATAATTGGGATGGCCTAGAGGGACCAGAATTTGATAAAGAAAAGATTATAAGGTACTGGGCAGGACAAGCCATTCAGGGACCTGCAGTCACCTGGCCAGAATTCAGATCTGAGAAATTGTGGGTGTGTCAGGCATTAAATATCTATGTAAATGGAAAAAAGGATTGTAGTCGGGAAGAAAGTCTTTATGCAGCTTTATGGCTGCCCAGAGGGATTAAGGTGATGATAGTTAAAGAGGGGGGCTTAGGGGGAAAAACCGAAATAAAAGTCCATAGAGAAACTGACAAGGAAGGGGAGGGTGTTCTGTCAGAAGAATGGGACCCTTATGTGTTCCCTCCCTCCCCCTTATGTGTTCCCTCCCTCTGCGCAGGCAAGAAAAGATACCCCTGAGGGGCACCCTGAGGAGACTCCAGGGAAAATATATCCCGAAATTCCAGGAAAGGAGGGCAGCAGGGAGGTTAAGCAATTGATAAAAGACCAGTTAAATCTTCCCTTTAAGTCAAACCATTCCAGGCTCTATCCCCTTCCGGAGGTTCCTCTGGGGGAGGGGCAGATCGGTTATGTAAATGCCCCATTGAGCAGCTCTGAAATCAGAGCTTTTAAAAAGGATATGAAAAACCTGTTAGAAGATCCCACAGGTCTGGCAGAACAGCTAGACCAGTTTCTGGGCCCCAATATATATACTTGGTCTGAGTTAATGTCCATTCTTACACACCTCTTTTCTCCAGAAGAGAGAGGCCAGATTAGGAGGTCAGCCATGCGAATTTGGGAGGATACTCATCCCCCAGGGCCCAGGGGAGGAATACCTGGAGACCAAAAATTCCCCCTCCAGGATCCAGGGTGGGACCATAATAACGAAGATCATTTGCAGCATATGAGAGATCTGAGAGATATGGTTGTTCAGGGAATCAAGGTAGCAGTTCCCAGGAATCAGAATGTGAGTAAAGTTAGTGCTACTAAACAGAAGAAAGGGGAATCTCCATCAGATTTCCTTGAAAGACTGAAGGAACTGTTGAGAAAATATGGGGGCATAGATGATAATTCCCCCACCTATGAGCACTTACTTAAGAGTTGATTTGTGGCAAATTCATGGCCAGATATCTCTAAGAAATTACAAAAAGATGGGACTTGGGCTGAAAAAGGACTTCCCGAGTTACTCCAGACTGCACAACAGGTGTTTGTGCATAGGGAAGATGAGGTCGAAAAGACCTCCAGGAATCAGATCAAATTGATGGCCCAGGTGACTGAGATGCAGGATAAAATGGTCAGGGCCCAGGAAGAGCAGAACAAGATCTCAAGGGGCCTGGTGCAAAGGGAAAGACAATGGAAAGGGGGAAAGCTAGGATCTAGGACAGAAAGAACACCAAAAATGAAGAAGAAAAGAGAGGAATCCCGACCCCCCCCCCTTAGTATGCTATGAGTGTCAGCAGGAAGGGCATATGAAAAGGGACTGCCCCCGCCTGAGGGAGGAGGCAAAGGTCTACTCATTAATCGAGCTAGAAGACTAGGGGGGACAGGGGCTCATGAATCCCCACCCAGAGCCCTTGTTATCTATGGTGGTGGGGGACTCCGGGGACCAATATACTTTTCTGGTTGGTACTGGGACTGGTCATTCCTCTCTCACAAACCTGCCGAGGGGAGGGAAACTTTCAAGACAAAAATTAACAATCTCAGGAGTAAAAGGGGAAAGATTTGTGGTCCCTTTCTCTGAACCTTTGAAAATTGGACAGTTTGTGCATTCTTTCCTCGTGGTTCCCGAGGCCGGCGTTAACCTCTTGGGTAGGGATTTGATAACTAAATTAGGGGTGAATATCAGGATTCAGGGAGATCAAATATTGACAAGCCTTCCAGAAGAAAGGATTCTTCTTCTAAGAAAAGAGGAGGAGGAGAAAATTAGGGAGGATGTTTGGGCGGGTCCACGGAACCGGGGAAGAATGTTTATAGAACCAGTAAAAATACAACTCAGAGAACCCCAACAGGTGGCTCGGGTCCGACAATACTCTATAAGTTTAGAAGGTAGAAAAGGTCTGAAGCCAATTGTTCAAGGACTGGTTGAGGATGGACTCCTAGAGCCTTGCCGATCCCCTTATAACACCCCCATACTCCCCATTCGCAAAGGTGATGGGACTTACAGACTGGTACAGAACTTAAGAGAAGTAAATAAGATTGTTTTACCCTCTCATTCCGTGGTGCCAGACCCTTATACCATCTTGAGTAAAATCCCCTTGGGTGACAAGTTTTTTTCAGTAATTGACTTAAAAGATGCTTTTTGGGCAGTTCCTCTCCACCCTGACAGTAGAGACATTTTTGCTTTTGAGTGGGAGGACCCTGAAACTGGAAGGAAGCAACAATTTCGGTGGTGTGTCTTCCCACAGGGATATACGGAATCCCCCAATCTTTTTGGGCAAGTTTTGGAACAGTTATTGGAAAGCTATCCTAAGCCCAGGGGAGTCACTCTCCTTCAGTATGTAGATGACTTGTTACTGAGTGGACCGAATAGAAAGGACCTGGCAAATGCCTCCATCCAGCTACTAAACTTTTTGGGCTCCCAAGGATTGAGAGTGTCTAAAAAGATTTGCTGAGCCAACTGTCAAGTACTTAGGTCACCTTCTCAGCCAAGGGAAGAAAGAGCTAGACCCGTCCAGAATTCAGGGAATATTACAGCTTAGCCCTCCCTTGACTAAGAGAGAATTGAGAAAATTCCTAGGACTGGTCAGGTATTGTAGACTATGGATTTTGAACTATTCTCAGTTAACTAAACCCTTGTATAAACACCTGTTGGACGAGGCACCCAACCGCCTTGAGTGGACTGCGGAGGACAAAGGAGACTGGTGGCCTTCCTATCTAAACTACTGGATCCAGTTGCTAGAGGCTGGCCAAATTGTGTACAAGCCGTGGCAGCAACTGCACTGTTGGTGGGGGAGGCCCGGAAACTGACTTTAGGGGGAAGCCTGATAGTGAGCACCCCACACCAGGTTCGAACCATCCTACAACAGAAGGCAGGCAGATGGATGACTGATTCCCGTATTTTAAAATATGAGGCCATCTTATTAGAGAAGGACGATCTTGTCCTGTCCTTAGACCATAACATTAACCCTGCCCTGTTCCTCACTACTCCTGCCTCTACCCAAACTCAAGAACTCTCTCACACATGTCTAGAACTCATAGATTATCAAACTAAGGCAAGAGAGGATTTGCATGAGAATCCCCTTAACACTGGATTAAAACTTTTTATTGATGGCTCTTCTCGAGTGGTTCAAGGTACTCGAAGGAATTCATATGCCATCATAGATGGAGACAAACAGGCAATCCTGGAAAAAGGTCGACTCCCAGGAAACTGGTCAGCTCAGACCTGCGAACTTTTCGCTCTAAAACAAGCCCTTTTTTTGGTGGGAAAAGGAATAGGGACCATATATACTGACTCTAAGTATGCTTGGGGTGTAGCCCACATTTTTGGGAAAATCTGGGAAGAAAGGGGAATGATAACCAGCAGAGGAGGAACTGTGGCTCATCCTGAGTTGCTGGAACAGATCTTGCAGACTTTGTTGCTACCTGAGGAACTAGCAATAGCACATGTCCCAGGGCACCAGAGAGGGAGTTCATTTGAAGCACAGGGAAATTGGCTTGATGATGAGGTAGCAAAGGAGGCCTGGTTGGAAGAACAAATTCTGACTAAATTTGAAAGACTGCTTCCCCTGATTCCCACTATGCCACAGGTACAGTCTAAATTGACCCAGAAAGAGGAAGAAGCCACAAAACAATTAGGTGCCACTCCAAATCAAGAAGGGTATTTTGATAATTTTTGTCATCTGTTGCTGGCGCACTAACTGACCGCAGTACCAGAACCTGGTACTTGCATACTTACAAACATATCTATGAGTACTTATATATACTGATGAGTACTAAAGGGTACTTAAGGGTACTTATTCATGCTTAAGGGCACCTAAGGGTACTTATGCATACTTAAGGTTACTTAAGCATACTTAAGGGTACTTATATATACTTAAGGGTACTTATATATAAGTATACTTATAGACTTATATACTTATATATGAGCACTTATATATACTTATATACTTGCATACTTACAAACATATCAATGAGTACTAATATATACCTATGAGTACTAAAGGGTACTTAAGGGTACTTATGCATGCTTAAGGCTACTTATATACTTAAGGGTACTTAGGGGTACTTATGAGTACTTATTGGTACTAATATATAAGTATACTTATAGACTTATAGACTTATATATATGAGCACTTATATATATACTTATATACTTGCATACTTACAAACATATCTATGAGTACTTATATATGAGTACTAAAGGGTACTTAAGTGTACTTATGGGTACTTAAGGGTGCTTATGAGTACTTATTGGTACTTATATATAAGTATACTTATAGACATATACTTATATATGAGCACTTATATATACTTATATACTTGCATACTTACAAACATATCTATGAGTACTTATATATGTATGAGTACTAAAGGGTACTTAAGGGTACTTATGCATGCTTAAGGGTACTTATATACTTAAGGGTACTTAAGCATACTTATGGGTACTTAAGCCTACTTAAGGGTACTTAAGGTACTTATATACTTAAGTGTACTTAAGCATGCTTAAGGGTACTTATATGTACTTATATATAAGTATACTTATAGACATATATAAGCACTTACTTATATATACCTATATACTTGCATACCTACAAGCATATCTATGAGTACTTAAGGGCACTTAAGCATACTTAAGGGTACTTATGCATACTTAAGGGTGCTTAGGCATACTTAAGGGTGCTTAAGGTTACTTATGAGTACTTAATGGTACTTATGGGTACTTAAGGATACTCAAGCATACTTAAGAGTACTTATGAGTACTTATGCATACTTAAGGGTACTTATATGTACTTATATATAAGTATACTTATAGACTTATATACTTATATATATAAGCACTTACTTATATATACTTATATACTTGTATACTTACGTCTATGAGTACTTATATATACTTACGAGTACTTAAGGGTACTTATGCATACTTAAGTGTACTTAAGGTTACTTACGGGTACTTAACGGTACTTATGAGTACTATACAATCTCTACTCTCAATAGTGACAGTTCCATTATCAAATGTTATGACTCCCATAGAATGTTAGCTTCTTGAAGGCAGGGACTCTTTCATTTATGTCTTTATATCCCCCAAAACCTAGCACAATGCTTTGCACATAATGGGTCTTAATAAATCTTGGTTGATTTGGGTTAATTTTTTAAAAAAATGAACAAGGACCAGGGGAAGCTAGGTGGCATAGTGGATAAAGCACTGTCCCAGGATTCAGGAGGACCTGAGTTCAAATCCAGCCTTGAACACTTGACACTTACTAACTGTGTGACCCTGGCCAAGTCACTTAACCCTCATTGCCCCCCCCAAATTAACAAGGATTATGAATTTATTTCTGTAGGGTATTTTCAGGGATTAAATTTAGCTTCCTTCATATTTGTTACTCAAAAAAAGGCAATATATATCAAGGAGAAATTCCAAAGAAAATTATGCAAAGGAGGCAGCTAGGTGGCACAGTGGATAAAGCACCAGTCCTGGGTTCAGGAGGATCTGAATTCAAATCCTGTCTCAGACACTTGACACTTACTAGCTGTGTGACCCTGAGCAAGTCACTTAACCCTCATTGCCCTGCAAAACAAACATACAAAAAAATTATGCAAAGTTTAAATACCAAAAGCAGACTTGTGCCAAATAATTAACACCTGCAGGTCAGATCAGCCACTGTAAGGCCAGCACATCCAAAATGGAGGAGATAGCTTTTGGTTATGATCACACTCTAAATAGAGAGGAGGGGTGGAGCCAAGATGGCAGGGGAAAGACATTAAACACACAGAGCTCCTGACTCAATTACCCCCCAAAACAGCAACAAATCAAGCCCTGGAGTGGCAAAACCCACAAAAAGATGCCTGAGATTATTTTCCAGATTAAAGGGGCCCATAATGGGCTGCAAGCAGAGTCCAACCCCACAATCCGGGAACAAAGAATCCAGACACGAGGCACAAGAGGAACTTACACCAGAGCCTCCAAATCAGCTGCAGCACCAGTGTCTTCTACAACTAAGCTTACTGTCAGGTAAGAGGGCTGAACAGCTGACCGGGGGTGAAAGTGCAGGAGTGTCTGTGGAACCTAAGGAGGAATTCAGCTATCGCACCCCAGCAGGGAACCAGGAAGTAATCCTAAACAGAGGGAGGCCCAGATGGGGGAGGAGCACAGGTTCCTCAAAGATAAGAACCACGTCAGCTGGCTGGTTAACTAGCAAATAAGCTTGAGGTTACCTTCAGACCAGAGAACAGGCCAGGTGAGAGAAAAACCTTCCCTCCTTCAAACTGAAACACCTGGGTCCCTCTGAAGCTTGGTACAGTGTAGCTTGGAAGTAGGGCCCCACAGTCAAGTAAATAATAGCAAGATGAGCAAACAAAGAAAGTTGAGAATAATAGAAAGTTTCTTTAGCAACAAGGAAGATCAAGGTGCACCCTCAGAAGATGATCACACTCTAAATAACAGAGGAATGTGTAGAGAGGAATCTGACCTGGTACCAGGTGACAGAAGGCTCTCAGGAGGAACCTAACACAAAGATTTCCCCCAGAATCTGATTTTATTGTATTTTTAATAACCCTCAGATGTCAATCTACCCAAAGTAAATAAGATGAATGAACAAGAAATAATACAGCCAAGTAGCCACAGCCACAGCAGCAGCTTTGAGAGCTCTCAGCCCAGAAATGGTGAGGTGAGGGTGAGGGGTCAGACAATTGATCAGAAATGGATTACAGGGACTCTTTTGCCCTTACAGAATTCTGAGTCACAATTCCAAGCCCAAGAAGAGCACTAGGAGCCCTGGTTGTAGTTACAGGAAAAAGAGAATGCTAGCATTTGTCCTGCGATGACAGAGATGAAAAAAGAAGGTGACTGCCTTCAAGGAGCTCTTGGTATAGTAGGGGGGGTAACATCCACATTGAAAATGCCCCGAAAATTGATGCTATCTTAACAAATAAATGGGGGCAGGGGGCAGCTAGGTGGCACAGTGGATAAAGCACCAGCCCTGAAGTCAGGAGAACCCTAATTCAATCCCAGCCTCAGACACTTGATGTTTACTAGCTGTGTTACCCTGGGCAAGTCACTTAACCCCAATTGCCTCACCAAAAACAAACAAAAAGTAAAATATAAAAAATAAAATAAAAATAAACTAGTCAGTTGTCATATCAGCCCAGCTGTTTGTGTGCAGGAAGCCATTGGCTAGTTAGAACAAATGTGAACATCAACACCAAACTGGAAGGAATGACAGAGCCCAGAAGAAAACACTGTGGGGAACTTAGAGTTATTAGAGTTCTTACTTGACCTGTCAAAATAAAGTATTGGCACAAAAAAGGGGAATTGGATAAGGGGGGAAAGCCTGATAATTATTGAATCTTATTTGATTTTAATTGTTGTAAAGCAACAAAGAAGAGCCCAGAAACCATCTCAGTCAGCAAACATTTGATCTTCTTACCATGCAGGGGAACACAGCAAAACCTATTTGGAACATTTTCATAAAGTTATTTTACATGATGGGAAAGAATAAGCAGTGTCACTTCACAAGACAGTGAAGAGAGGTAGAGGGAAAACGGAAGCTTAGTGTGTCTCAACTAAGCCAGGTAATCCCAAAAATTTTTATAAATGAAATTGTCAGGAAGGCAACAAATCAATGCAAAATTCAGTTTAATTCAATTAGCATTCATTAAATATATACTGTGTGTTAGGCACTGTCCTAGCCACTGGGGACAAAAAGATAAAAAAAAAAATCTCTGCCCTCAGGGCGCTTACATAGTTTACCAACATTTAACTCAATCAACAAACATTTATTAAGAGCCTGTTATGTGCCAGGCACTGTGCTAAGCCCTAGGGATACAAAAAGAGGGAAAACTTAATACCTGCCTTCAAGGAGCCTACACTCTAGTGGGGGTGACAACAATGTAGACAAATCTATACAAAGCAAGCCATATACAAGATATGTAGGAAATAACAGAGAGAAGGCATTGGGATTAAGAGGGGTTAGGGAAGGCTTCCTATAGGTGGCATTTTAGTTGGGATTTAAAGGAAACCAGGGACGTAAGTAGTCAGAGAAGGAAGAGCCTTCTAGTTAAGATGCCCAGAGTGAAAAGATGGAGGAACAGCCAGGAGGCCAGCATCACTGGATTGAAGAGTACATGTTGGAGGACTGGATAAGTAGAAGGGGGCTATATTATGAAGGGTGGTGAATGCCTAACAGAGCCTTTTGCATTTGCTTCTGGGGGCAATAGGAAGCCACTGGACTTTAGTGAGTATGTGTCTGGGAAGTGATATGATTAGACCTGCATTTTATTTTATTGCGTTTTTTTGTTTGTTTGTTTGGTTTGGTTTGGTTTTTTGTGGGGCAATGAGGGTTAAGTGACTTGCCCAGGGTCACAAACTAGTAAGTGTCAAGTGTCTGAGGCCAAATTTGAACTCAGGTGCTCCTGAATTCAGGGCCGGTGCTCTATCCACTGCACCACCTAGCTTCCCAGTCTCTCATTTATTTTAATTTTTTAAGAGAAAGTGGAATGGCATTTAAGAAAGATGAAGGTGAGACAGGCAATTGGGCCAGACCAAGGACAAAATAAAGAAATCAGTGCTGGAAGTGATCGTTTTGGAAGCACTGAGGGGTCGAATTTTGAAATGTCTGAGCAGAGAAGAAACTAGATGACTAGGAAAACCATTATTACAAAAAAAAATGGCAACTAAGAGGACAAGTGGCCATCAATGTGCTTTCTCATTTCTATAAGACATTTATGATGATTTATCTACAGATATATTAAGGGTAAGAGGCATTATAGCTTAGCTGGTAGAGAGCTGCCCTGGGTTCAAGTGCCACCTCTAATATATACTGGGTTTGAATATCATCTCTGCTGCTTACATATGTGACTTTGGGCAAGTCAGTTAGTCCTTCAGTGCCCTAGGTTAGGGTTTCTTAAACTTTTTCCACTCCCAACCCCTTTTCACCTAATAAATATTTCTGTGACCCTGGGTATCTAGGTATATAAAAATAGGTATATGTAACCTTTTACTGTTGCCAAATTTTTCACGACCCCCTTATTCAGTTATGCAACCCAATATGGGTCGTGATGAACAGTTTAAGAAGCAAGGCTCAGGGGCAGCCTTAGAGCCCCTCTGGGATATGTTTGCTCCTGACTCATATCAGCAAAGGTCCTGACTATGGACCTAACATGCAAACCCTTTCCCTAGAGTATTTGATCTCTCCTAGGGGAATGAAAGGCTTTGTCCTCTGGTTAATAAATATCAGGAATCAGAAGGGAAATGGGGGAGGGAATTTAGAGTTATGGCAGCTTTTCTGGACTCCCCCCCCCCCCCCCCCCCCCCCCCCCGCCCTTTTCCCTTCGGGTAAGGGACAAAGAAATGCAGATCTAATTCTAATGAGAAACAGAAATTGGTGCTTGTTTCCTAGGAGGAGCAAGTCCTAGGATTTAGAGCAGGAAGGCACCTTACACTGGGCTGTCCCCTTTATTTTACAGATCATAGGGTTATAGATTAAGAGCTGGAAAGGAACCCAAGTGGAGAATGACTTGTCCAAGGTCATAGAGCAAAGCAAACCTCATGGAGGTTGCTTCTGACTCCAGATGAAGTCACACCCAAATACAGTCTCTGAGACCACTACTATCCTTCACCGATGTGTCATGAGCTCCAATCACTTACATCATACAAAATGAATCAGCAAGTGAGAAAGGGAGGGTGGGGGGGGGTTCTTCGCCTGTTGGCTCTCCGATCTATGCCACATGGAGCTAAATTATCCCATTCACCCACAGGGCCAACAGTGCAGTGGCCAGATCCAGATGGCAAAAGACCTAAGATTTTTTTTTCCCCTGCCCTCCCTTGGCTTCATCTGGATCAAGCTGTCTTGGCAGAGCAGCAGCAGCAGCAACAGCAGCAGCAGCAACATCTGCCTTTGAGGTTGTCACACTGTCAGGCCTGACTGATCCACTATGGTTACAGTGACTCCCCACTCCCCCTCCCTATCCCTATCCCCAGGGCACTATTCTGGATTCTATTACCCTGGATTCTGAGGCTGTTAGCAAACAAACGTATTGACAGACTCCTGGGAGAAGTAGTGCAGATGCATCTAAGACCCTAGATTTGGAGTTAGGTCTGATTAGCTCTGCCACTTTTGCTGGGGTGACTTGAGACAAGTCATTTAACACCTACAAGCATTAAATTACAATCTTCATGTTTGTATATTGAGGGGGCTGAACTTCAAAATACTTTCTAATTTGAAATTATATGATTAAAATGTAAGCCCCTTGAGGGCAAGACTGTTTTTTATTTGTTTGGGTTTTTTTATGCCTTGTTTCTCCCAGTGGCCTGGAACATAGTACGGGCTTAATAAATGCTTGTTTCCTACCTGCCTGTTGTCTGCGTATGATCACCACTGTAATCAGCCTAGTAATTAGGTGTAAGTGGTAAGTAGTTTCTAGAAATGATCCTAATTATGATGAGGAACTCACAGAAAATGACATTTCTAGTTTTTCTTTTCTCATTTTGTTAGTATACCAGTATTCATAATCAGTGCCAATATCAATTGTTTCCCCCAATGGTTTAGTTACTACCAGCACCACTACAAAGCAACATTTGTACATGTTAAAAGTTAGATGGTCCTAGATCTTATTCTCCAATAGCCAGGCTTCTGGGGGTTCTTTTGACACTTACTTGCCCCCCCCCCCATCCCATTCCATCCTCCTGGTTCTTTGGGCTTTACCCATATCCTCCTCTGCTTCCAGTTCTCTCCTGTATTTTCATCCCAGAGTCCCACTTGAGCAGTCCTTGAATAGCTGCTTTCTGGACCTTTCTAATCTTCCTGGTGGTTTGGATCCTGGGGGCTCTCAGTAGTTCTAGACCACAAGTCTGTCAGTTACCTGGCCAGGAGATGTAACAGCATTATCATCGTGTTACTTGGAGGAGGGGTTCAAGGATTAAGAGCTGAGAGGGATCTTAGAGGCCAACTCTTTATAGATGATGAAACTGAAGTCCAAGGTCACACAGCAAGAGTTGGAAGTGGAATTAGAACCCAGGTTCTCTGAGACCAGATCCAGTGTATTTTCCAGAAAGAGGGGGAAAACTGGGATCAGCTGTATCAGGGATGCTAGCTGTAGTGATGATGGACTTGATACAGATAGGCTTAGCCCATTGCAGCTAAGTACTCCAAAGATCAAATGACCCACTAGCCTTAGCCTCTCAGCAGCAGGGATGACAGGCTTATATCACTATGGAAGGTTATGGAGAATACTTGCCATTCATTTGTATGCAAGGCAATTTGATGTTAGAGGAAAGAACACAGGACTTGATTTAGAAGATCGGGGTCAGATCAGTTGGGAAATGGCTGAACAAGTTGTGGTATATAAATGTAATGAAATGCTATTGTATAAGAGATGATGAACAGGCAGACTTCAGAAAAACCTGGAAAGATTTATATAGACTGATGTTGAGTGACGTGAGCAAAACCAGGAGAATATTGTACACAGTACCAGCAACATTGCTGATGATCAACTATGATTGACTTAGCTCTTCTCACCAAACAATGATCCAAGAAAATTCCAAAATATTCATGATGGAAAATGTTCTCCACATCCAGAGAAAGAACTATGAAATCTGAATGCAGATGGAAGCATAATAGTTTCACTTTCTTTATTTTTCTCATGTTTTTTTCCCCTTTTGTTCTTTTTCTTCTTTTACAACATGACTAACATGGGAATATCTTTTATGTGATTGTACATATATAACCTATATCAAAATGGGAACATTTGAAGCTCAAAATTTTATATAAAAATTAATGTCAAAAATTATCTTAACATGTAATTGGAAAAATATAATTTAAAAAAGAAAAAAAGTAGATCTGGGTCATGAGTAGTCCCCATCACATAATTTTTACACATATCTTTTAGGGGAGGGGTTGGGATGGAGGATAGGCCTAGACCTGAAACTTCATCAGTATAGGGAACTCCTAGGATAGAAACTCCCTTCATCAATGCAGATCAGCAATGCCTTTCTAACTTAGAGTCTTAAAGAATTGCCTGGGGGCCATCTCACCATCATACAGAGGAAGGATTTGAACTCAAGTCTTCCTGACTCTAAGCCTAGTATTTTATCCACCATAGCAGGCCATCTCTCCATTATAAAATGTGGATACATTTGCTAGGAAGAAAGCAATTTGTGCTATATAAGCAAGTTCTCTTTAATGTGGTAGATTGGACTTGGAGCACTTCCATTCCCCCAAAATGGTTCAAGACAGGCTTTATTTGGCTCCATAGGAAAGGATACATAGATTCCTGCCCCTTGTCAGAGGCTCTCGGTGGGTTCCTGAGGGAGAAAGGGAGTGGAGGGAGGGCAAAGAAAGTTGTCTAATGAGGCATCAAGAGCTGATAACTCTGTGGACCATAAGTAGTGAGAAAAGGGTTTACCCTTTGGCTTCTTTGTAATATATGGGGGGTGTGGGAAGGGGGGGAGGAAGAAGGTAAGCATCCCTGTGTTCTAGGTTATAACTTGGGTGGGGGAAATGAACATAGAATGAGATCAGTCAAGACATTCTAGAAGAAAGGGAGTTTTGAGGTAGGCCTTGATTGAGGGGGAGGAAATGAATTGGTGGAGAGGAAGGGGGGCAGGAAGAGAGGCCATTGAAGGAGAGGACAGTGATACCATAGGAGATAATGAAGGGTGCAGCCCTTGAGGTCTATGTGTGGGGGTTGGGGGTAGAGTAAACAGACTGGCCACCCCTGAGAAGAGAGAAAGCATCCTCATCTTGGCCTTGGCCCTCAATCAGCCCTGCATCCACCACTGGGTTTCATGACAACCAACAGAGACAGTTGTCCCTGCCAAACTGGTGGCTCAGTCCAGATGATTCGTTACTGTTGGAATCTAGAGGTTTATTTGGTTGTTTGTTTTTTCTTTCCTTTTGCTCCACGATGGGGAAAATGATAGTCTTTACCATCATTTAATGTGGCGACTCACTGGATTTCAGGTTGCAAAGCATGAAGAAGTAAAGACATCTGAGAACTGCTGTGGGAGATCTTAGAATGCAGAGTGGTTCATTTTTCATGGGTTTTGTACTGTGACTGAAACATCTGTAGGGCTATTTTGCTGGTCCTCTCTCCTTCCCGGCCCCATTGATTATATCTTTTTACAGGTGAGAAACTGAGGTTCAGAGGAATGATTTCCCTTTTCAGAATATACCTCCATATGTGTATATTGTCTCTCCCATTAGGATGTATGCTTCTTGAGAGCAGAGGTTTAAACAAAACACAAAACTTTCTTTATGTCCCCAACATTTTGCACAGTTCCTGGAACATAATAAATGCAGTAAATGCCTGTTGACTGACTAATTTACTGAGAGTCACACAGAAAGTCATCAGAGTTCAGGCAAGGGAGGGAGGGAGGAAGAGAGGGAGATGAGACTGTGGACAGGCTCCTGGGGGGTGATTTAAAAAAACAAACCAACTGTTTCTTCACAATTTTTGGGAAGGGCCATCTGGCCAGCCCTATCCCAAGATGACATTATCTATACTCTTCAGGTATAGTTCCCTCAATGTTAATTTTTCATCATCACTTCCACTCAGAAAAGTCTATTCTAGGCACCAGTGGGAATTATTCTGGGTACTGTACGATTGTAAAGCCAACTCCTGAAGATCCAGTTCCTACCCTTTGGGAGCTAAAATCTAAGATGGACATCCCATTTGGCAATCCTTTCCTTTTTCTTCCTTGGTGGAGAAATCACTTTTAAACTGTGTTTAAAAGAAAGCTCAAATGAATTTTTCAAAAGTTTGGTTGTGATGTGGTGTGGGATTTGATCACACTGAGCTCCCTTAAAAGAGCATGGTCTGTGTCAGAGGCCAAGCTGTAAAACTCCAGGGGACTTGTCCTTCATAAGTAGACAGTGTATGTAGATGGAAAAGAAACAGTAAACATCAGCTCTAGCTCTGCAGGACAAAGAGCCAGGGTTAAGAGACAGGTCAGGTGGGGAAAATTACTGCCATCTGATTCGAAGAAACAACAGGTCTCCTAGGAGTTATGTTGGCAAACACCAGCCGGTGATTTTACTCTTTTTCCTTCTATCCGTGGAAGGGAAATGATGTAAGAACTTTGAGTACTTTGACAGCTGATCAAAGATGTAGGGAAACTGACCCTAGGAAGAGACTTATAGAATAGAATGTTAGAACCTTAGAGATGACCCGATCTGATTTTATGTTACAGATGAGAACCCTGGGCCCTGGAGAGGGGAAAAAACTAGTTCAAATTCCCCATGGCACAACCATGAGAAGACGCCATGTTTCTGGACACCCAGGTAGAGCACTTTCCATAGTATCACACTACTTTGGAGAGGGGGTTCGAGGTTATGGTGGGTAAAATCACAATTCAAGAAAGGATGCAGGCATTTTGACACTCTTAAATCAGCTGTTAGTGTTAGGTCTGACTTTGGTTGGTGGGAGGGAGAGGGGTTGGGTAGGACATGAACTGGGTAACTGGAAGGAGTTGGAAAGAAAAAACATTGAAGGCTACAAAGCTGCCGAGGTGGGAATTAGCTTAGTGTGGAAGGATTTGGTGCATGCTGACGGGGAGGAGGGTAGGTGGGGACAAGGTCTCATAGAGTTCAAGACCAAGAAAAGGTCAGAGGAATTTATAAAATTGTATTTTAGTCAAGACTGAGACAAAACCAGGGTAAAATTAAGCAGTGATTGAGGACAATTGAAAATTGGTGAGTGAGATGTTTAATTTAGAATAAGATTTAAAGAAATACAAACACGTGGATGCAATTATATACATCAGTATATAATCCATATTATTTATCACACTTTTATTTAAAAGAATCATAAGAATTTATTATTATACTGTAGACCAGGTACCACTTCATGTGATGGACCCTTGCCTAGGAGGAAAGAAGTAGCTTTGGAGGACTGCTCTTACAAATTAAACCTATTGTTCAACTTTGAAAATGTTATATACTGGGGCAGCTAGGTGGCGCAGTGGATAAAGCAATGGCCTTGGATTCAGGAGGACCTGAGTTCAAATCTGGCTTCTGACACTTGACACTTAACTAGCTGTGTGAGCTTGGGCATGTCACTTAATCCCAATTGCCTCACTAAAAAAAAAGAAAATATTACATACCTTCTTGCTGCTCCCAGGATGCCCATAGCCTGGCATGGCACCATGACATTCCCCTTAGGCCTGACTACCCAAGCAGAGGGCCCAATGATCCTGGTCTTTCCCTCTCACTGCCTTACCCTAATACCACCTATTCTTCACTAATACTACCTAATACCTCTATGCTTCATTCCTTTTTTTTTTTTTTTTTTGGTGAGGCAATTGGGGTTAAGTGACTTGCCCAGGGTCACACAGCTTGTAGGTGTTAAGTGTCGGGCCGGATTTGAACTCAGGTCCTCCTGACTCCAAGGCCAGTGCTCTATCCACTGCACCACCTAGCTGCTCCCCATTCTTCCTTCCTGACATTGAGTTGTTTGTTGAATGAGAATGCCTAGATACTCACTGCTACCCACCCAAAGGTCAGTTCTGGAGGATAGAAAAATTCTTGCCCTTTGGCAATCCCTAGGGATGAGAGAATACCTTTATTAATGCTAAGTCCAACCTTGCAGAATTTGTTTTCCCTTACATGGTATGATATTAGGAACCCGAGAAAGTTTACTTAAAAAAGAAAAGTAAGACAGTCATCTTTCATTCAATCAACAATTCAGATTTGTTTTCTGAACAACTATTATGTTAGCTGAGCACCCCTTCACCTTTTCAGGTTGCTCCTCCCTCATAACCTCAGGCAAATGCTTTATCCTCTATTAAAATCAAAACCCCTACTCCTTGTTGCAGGGGGAAGGCAAAAGAAACTCAGATCTGGTACATCTCAGAGTAATTAAGTGTCAGAGAATTCGATAGCATCTGTGAATATTGGTCACATAGCTATACATATGGTCAGGCCAAAAATGTTGCAATCTGGGGAAAAGACACTTCCTCCAATTGGTCTTTCCCATGTGGATGGATAGGCCAAACTACTTTGAGTGATTATAGATCTTTTTAAGGAGACTCTAATGTCTTAGAGACTGAAATAATCAGTACAATGTGATTCACATGTTCTTAGGATAACTTTGCTTAGTTGGAGATATTGATACATTTTCTTAAAATTGGTTTTATCCTTTACTATTTCTCTATGTTTTATTATTTATTATTATTATTATTGGCCATCATTTCTCTTAAATTTTATTTTTAGTATTTTTAAAGATGTAATTGTTTTCTCCATATTTTCCTCCTCCTTCTCTTCCTTCTCTTCCTCTTCCTCCTCCTCCTTCTCCTCAAATTCTGATCTTCCTCCAATGAGTCAAGACAGTTGAATCAAGACTAACTCCCAAATCAACAGCTCTTTTCTAGTATGTAAAAATCTATTTAATTCTATATGGCATTATTTGGTGCTCACTATGTCCAGCACCTAGCTACCATTTTTTAAAAAAATCAAAGTGTTGGGGCAGCTAGGTGGCTCAGTGGATAGAGCACTGGCCCTGGAGTCAGGAGTACCTGAGTTCAAATTCGGCCTCAGACACTTAACACTTACTAGCTGTGTGACCCTGGGCAAGTCACTTAACCCCAATTGCCTCACTAAAAAAAAAAAATCAAAGTGTTCATGATATAGAAACATAAGGCTTTGGTGCAGATCTACTTATTTAGAATAGATTACTCTGAGACATCTTTCATTTCTTTTTCTTAAACCATACTTTTCCAAATACGTTTCCCTATCATCACCTTTTCTTATCTTTGTTTTGAAGTCACTACATATCAGAATGTATGTTGACTTGATTTGGATGGTTTTATCATGTTCTATGTAGAATTTTTCTACCGCTTTGTCCTCAGCAACTGAATTTGGTGCAGAAGGTGCAATTATTTTGTGGTGATCTTTTTTTCCCTTCAAGTTCTTATCATTAATATTGCAATATGTAATGACCAAATGTTCTAAAGCTAATGTTTCTTATAGCTTCTAGGTATACAATAAAACCCACATGACCAGGTCTTTTCTTTACCTCTCCAGTGAGCCATCCTTCATGTAGCGGTATCTTCCTTCTTTCTTCTGATCTCATTTATAGCAAGAATATTGATATTGATATAATTTAGCTCCTCCAGTCATACTTATACTCATTGGTAACTGGACAGTAGCATATCAACACTCAAATTGAAGTTTGTTGAGTCTAAAACTTGTGTAATTCTTAATGCCTTCTGCCCCCTTTTCTACAACTTTGTTCTTGCCCCTAAGCACAAGACTGAGTAACATTTTTTTTTTGGTGAGGCAGCTGGGGTTAAGTGACTTGCCCAGGGTCACACAGCTAGTAAGTGTTAAGTGTCTGAGGCCGTATTTGAACTCAGGTCTTTCTGACTCCAGGGCCAGTGCTCTATCCACTGCACCACCTAGCTGCCACTGCTGAGTAACATTTAAAGTTTTTTCTTTGTAACCTGGGTTGTCATGGCCAAAATAATTTTGGTGACAGGTCGCCAGCCTGTTAGTGGTGTGCCTTTCCAAAATTAGCTAGATTAGTCCTAAGGAAACAGATTTGGAAGCCTTTTCAGCATGGTAGAAGCTTCTAGACCTTACATTACAGAGGCAGAATCCAGAGTCACTTCCATATATATGTATGATGAGGCTATAGAGTCAAATAGTTAATAAGCATTTATTAAGTTCCTACTATGTGCCAGGCTCATAGTAGGGGATACAAAAAAAGGCAAAACCTAGTCCTTGCCCTTAAGGAGTTCAAATTCTAATGGGGAAGAGAACATGCAAACAACCATGTCGATGTAAGATATATGCTGTATAAATTGGGGATAGTCTCAGAAAGAAGGGGTTATGATTGGAAAAGGCTTTGTGCAGAGGGTGGTCCTTTAGCTGAGACTTAAAGGAAGCCTGGAAAACTAGGAAGCAGAGATGAAAAGGGAGAGAATTCCAGGCATGGGAACAGTAAGCAAAAATGCCCAGATTTGGGACATGGAGTTTCTTGTTTAAGAAACAGGAAGCAGGGTGTTTGGGGGTTTTTTGTTTCTTTGTTTGTTTTGGTGAGGCAACTGGGGTTAAGTGACTTGCCCAGGGTCATACAGCTAATAAGTGTCAAGTGTCTTGAGTCCATATTTGAACTCAGGTCCTCCTAAATCCAGGGCCAATGCTTTATCCACTGTGTCACCTAGCTGTCCCAGGAGGGTCAATGTTACTGTATTACAGAGTATGTAACTTGGGAGTGAGTTGGGTATAAGAAGATTGGAAAATGAAGAGGAAGGTTTTAAATATCAAATAGAATTTTTTATATTTGATCCTGGTGATATTAGGGAGCCACTGGAGTTGATTGAATGAGGGGAAGGAGATGTGGTCAGACTTGTGCTTTAGGAAGATCAATTTGACAGCTGTGTAGAAGATGGATTGAAGTGGGGAGAGACTTAAGGCAGCAGATCAACTGGAAGGCTATTTCAATAGTCTAGATGTAAGGTGATGAAGGCCTGCACCAGGGTGATGAAAGTATTAGAAAAAGCACAGCTGAAAGGTGTTATGAAGGTAGAATGGACGAGACTTGACCACTGATTGGATATGGGGGTGAGAAAGTGAGGAGTATGTTAAGGATGACACTTGGGCTGTGAGCTTGGTAGACTAGGAGGGTGGTGGGACAGTAATAGGGATATGCAGAAGAGGGGAAGAATTGGGGGTGAAAGAAAATGAATTCAGTTTTGGTCATGTTAAGTTTAAAATGTGTATGAGACTCTGGTTCAAGTTGTCTATTATCCTAACAATATCTGGTCAGGACAGAGTAGGACTTTGCAGAGATATTCTTCTGTTCTGATATTCCTTCATAAATTAATAGAGATGTATATTATCTTTCATTAATCAGTGATCAATCCCCAACCCAGTTTATAAATAAAACAGAAACCGCTTTTCCCATAAGCCTTCTTTCCTCTCTTTCTCTCTAACCCCGAGGCTAAGAGAGCTTATTAAAATCAGCATCAGTTTTACTGACTGTACAATTTATTGACAGTGTAGCAAACAATACAAGAACCTATTTAAATATTTCAACAATGGTGTTATCTGTGAGAAAGATCACAGCTGGAGTCACCTCTATCAATTGCAAATGCTGACTTTTCCACAGGCACTGAAACCACAGCCCCACCCATCAGCTCTCTCAAGATGGCAGACAAATGTTCTCTCCATTTTACACCAGGCTATATTTTCTACAATGCTTCTTCTCTATGGGATAAGAATTAAAGCCAATCCTCTCAAAAAATCTCTTTAAATTCCACCCCAAGGATGACAGTAAACTCAATCACTCGGGAAAGAGGTTCACTTGGCTTTTTTTCTCTATGCCTCACTCAGTGTCTCTTTTCCCCCCCACCCAGGGCAATGAGGGTTAAGTAACTTGCCCAGGGTCACACAGCTAGTAAGTGTCAAGTGTCCGAAGCTGGATTTGAACTCAGGTCCTCCTGAATCCAGGGCTAGTGCTTTATCCACTGTGCCATCAGTGTCTCTTAATGTAACAGTTAACTCTCTTCAGAATGACCATTAAACTACAATTCCTCAAGATTCTTAAAGAAACAGTATCTAAAATCTGTTAGTGTATTTAAACTAGGTTTACACAGAATTCATGGTTTTGCTGAGGCCTCTTTGCTGCTGACCTCATACACGGAGAATAAAGGGGGTGAGGGTGGAGCGGGGAAGGCTTTCTATAATGATTGGAAGGATTTTTGGAGGAAGGAAGAAGACTAGGTTTAAGTTAAAAGATCCAGGTTCAAATCCTCACCTGTCTCATTACTAGCTCTGTGACCTTAAACAAATCACTTCTTACTAGCTGTGTGACCCTGGACTAGTCATTTTTAACCCCAACTGCCTTCAACATCCAGGGCCATCTCCAGTTGTCCTGATGTATGTCTTGCCACTGGACCCAGATGACTCTGGGGGAGTGAGGTTGGTGACTGCACAGCCCTGCCTCACTTACTTAAATCCAATTCAGTGCAAGTCATGACATCACCCCAATGTCCTCTCTGAGAAAGGACAAACAGTAACAACCACCACCACCACCACCTTCTGCATCTGAAAATTGAAGGGACTGAATTAGATGATCCGAGCTTTAAGTTCCCTTCTGGTTCTAATATTCTCTTTGACTATAAACTGCCATCCTCCCTTATTATTTCATTATCCACTACAATCCACAGAACTGGACATTTTTACTATGAAAAACTCATTTCTTTGGCTTTCTTGCACCCTTTTAATGGTTGTTTAAAATTTAAAGATGCTTGGGAGCCAAAGAAAGATTCAGTCACTGAAGCTAAAGGCCGGGAGTGAGAAGTTAGAAGAATAAAAAGGGTTCTGAAAAGAAGCTGGCAAATCTGTCAGTCCAGCAAAAATGTCTGGGTCTTTATGGTTTTGACTAAAGCAAATCCTGCCCTAGCTTACATGACTGTCTACCACGAGGAAGGCCTGGGAAGAGACCTGGGGCCTTGTTCTCTCTGTCTTCTATCCCTGCCGAATCCAGGGCCCTGGGACAGGCAGAGACCCCAGAAAGAGGGGACAAACATCTCAAGAATGTCCCTGTGACATTCCAGGCCTTGTTTCCCTTTTGGGAACAGCTTTGAACAGAAGAGTCTATCCAGGCCAAAAAGCTTCTGACAGACGCTTTATCAACTGCTGTCGCCAGCTTTATCTCAGGGCATAATGGCAAAGAAGGGAGGCACAGTCCTCAAATCTCTGTGGTTGGAGCATTCCCTAAAGTCTCTTTCTTGTCTGCCCTGAAGGGTTCCCGTACCCTGGAACAATGCATCCCATGTCAGTCCTGCCAGGCTCTAGTGGCTAATGTCATTCAGACCCGTGGGTATTTCTTTCCCAGGGGCCCCCAGGCCAAGCCCACGCGGGCACATCCAGGCGACAGCCCAGGCCCTGCCTGGCGACAGCCCGTCTACCCCTCTTCCAAGAGGGAGGGCTCCTCTACCCCTGAGCTCTGGCTGTTGGGTCCTGCTACCCCCAAGGGCCTGTCTCCCTACCTTCTGGCGCCTTCTTTCCAACTACACCAAGAATGAGCCTGGAGGCTATGGGGTATCCCCCAGCCTGTCTAAACCCATACCCAAATGTCAGGGACAAAAGACATTAGCACAGAGGGGTCTGTTCTTGGAACAATGGGTGCTGTGTTGTTCCAGGGTGAAGGGGCAGGCCCAGGGCTGGTCAAATGTTTATTCAGAATTTTCACAGAGTGGGCAAACATGTGTGTATGTCTGTGTTGAGATGAGGGTGGGTGGGTAGGAGAGGGAGCCCAGCCAGGAGACTACAAGACCTCAAAGGAACAAATTGGCAGGAGTCTGTTCATTACCCCCCTTCCTCCCCAACATATTCACAATGGGCTCAGATAACCCTCTCCAGAGATGGTAATGTTCAACTGTCTTTTTTTTTTTAAATGACAGTTTTCAACCCCATCCAGAGGCCCATAGCTAGCATCAACCAAGGCAGCAGAATGCCTAGAAGTGAGGGCTTCTGTAGATGCGCTTCCAAACATCAGTATCCATGTTTCATTGAAATCTTTGGGATGGGCTCACCATTGTCTGGCTTCTCCATCTCATTCTACCACACATGTTGTTGGAATGATCACACCATACCATCTCATAGAACACCACCTCCAACACGGAACCTTGGAATTCCACTCTCTGGTCTCTGTTATACCATCCACACACATCTCTCATTTCCTCATTCACAGCCTGTCTGACTACCACTCCATCTCCTTTTCTGGATCATATCCCACCTTCTGTTTCTGGCTATAACCCAAGGTTCTGTCCTGGGCTTTCTTGTCTTCTTTCTCTACATTATCTCTCAGACACCCTATCAAATCCCAAAGGTTTAATTATCATTTCTACACAGACAATTCCCATATCTGTATTTCTAGCACTAATCTCCCTCATGGGCTCCAGTCACACACCACAAATTGCCTATGGGACACTTCAAACTGGATGTCCCATAGGGATATCAAACTCACATTCAAAACACAATTTAGTATCATTTCTGCCCAATCCATTCCTTTGTCTAATTTTCCCTAATTCTGCTGAGGAAACCACCCATCGTTCTAGAGACCCGAGTTCACAAACTTGGAGTCATCCTCAATTCTTCATTCTCCCTCCCCACACAGATCCAACTGGTTGCTAAATCTTGTCCATTCTGCCTCCAAAATATCTTCTAAATCTATCCTCTTCTCTCTACTCGTACCAACACTACCCCACCCTAGTTCATGCTTTCATCATCTTTTGACCAAACTATTGCAACAGACTCCTAATTTGTCTTCCTGCCTCGTTTCTCTTTTCTCCAATTCATCCACCACGCAGATGGACCACCTCATTTCCCTGCTCAGTAGTCTTTGGTGGCTTGCCATTACCTTTGGGATCAAATAGAAATCCCTCTGTCCAGCATCTGGCATTTAAAGCCCTCCACAACCTGACCCCAACCCACTTTTTCAACCTTCATAAACATGCTGCGTGGTTCAGCCAAAATGACTCTTTTGCTAGACCTCACACAGGACATTCAATATCTCATTTTGATGCCCTTGCACAGGTCATTTTCCATGTCTGGAATGCAACTCCTTCATCATCTCCATTTCTTAGAATTTTCTACTTTCCTTCGAATCTCAGGTCAAGCACCAGTTTCTACATGGAAACTTTCCAAATTCCTCCAGCTACTGGTTGCAAGTCGTGTTTCTTTTGCCTGTATTTATTTGGGTACCTGAATGCCTACTCCTTGAGGACAGGAACAGATTAATTTCTGTCTTTGTATTCCTATTCCTCGTATTTACCCTGGAGACATTTAATAAATGCTTGCTGATTGATTGGACTACCATGAATGATGCTATTAAGTGGGCTTGTTACACACAAGACAGAGTGAGGCAAGCTCCCTTCCTGATCCCCTACGTTACACACTTGATGCTGAAAAGAGGGAGGCCAGCTATCTAGTCCAGAAACTAGCCCAGGACAGAGAGTGGAGGCCAGAGTCCTCTTTCCTAGCTGAGGGTTAAAAGAAGCGAAATGCCTATTAAGATTAATTCACTTTGCCACAACCCTCTGAAGACTTTCCTCAGAAAATCCAAATGAAGGAGTTTTGCTGTCAGGCATTTTTTCCCCTCTAGGCTTAATTGTTCTTCAAAAGAACTAACTCTGAATTGTTAGATGCCTTCCCCACCCCCCACCCCCAAATTTGAGAATGAATTTACAAAACGTCCCCTCTACAGACCACAAACTCTCTGAAATCAGGGACTAGGCTTCTCCCATCAGACCAGGATAAAAAAAAGTTATTATTATGGACAAAGGAACTACATTGTTTTTTTTTCCTTTGTGTCTAGTTGTAGCTAAAACATTAACTTAATGTATCCTGGGCATAACTGGGGCCAGCCACCCTACAGAAAGACTGACGATGGAAAGATAAATGTAAAGGGAGTTGGAGGACCCCCTTCAAGTCCTAAGACTCAGCAGAAGGTGCTGGTGCAAGTGGGAAGCACACTGCCCAGCTTTATGGGAGGCTGTAAACAAATGGAACAGTCTCAGCATGAGGTGACCCAGAGAAAAACAGCAGAGTAGGAAACAGAAACTCATCCTCAGTAGTCTAAGGAAATTCGCACAGATTCTTTTTATGTATAGAGGGTTCTGGCTGGGTTATTATTATTATTATTATTTCTTTTTTTCTTTCTTTTTTTTTCAAAGGAAGGTTTCAAAAGGCTGGAGGGAATCTGACCTGGAGGCCTACAAGAGCCAGAACACTATTACTCTCTCTGGGACTCTGCTTGAGCAGGATCCTATGGAGAGGCAATAAGTAGTACCATCCACTGGAGGAGAGCTGGAGTTTGGGAAGTGTGGGAGTTGTGTGCTACTTTATATATAGCAAGAGAGCCCACTTGACAGGAACAGAGGAGAGACAGAGATACAACTGAGCAATGAAACAATGATGGAGGTCATGAATTAGAGGGTAGTGGCCCATAAAGGAGCTCAGTACTCCCATGGCTGCACTGACAGGGAGGTGGTTCATTCATTTTAGTCATGTCCAACTCTTTGTGACCCCATTTGAAGCTTCCTTGGCAAAGATCCTGGAATGGCTTGCCATTTCCTTTTCTGGCTCATTTTACAAATGTGGAAACTGAGGCAAACAGGTTAAATGATTTGTCCAGGGTCACATGGCTAGTAAGCATCTGAGACTTGATTTGAACTCACGAAGAGGAGTATTCCTCACTCCATGGCTGGCACTCTATCCACCGTGCCACCTAGTTCCCTCTGATAGAGATGAGTCAACCTCAAATTTCCTTCCCTTATAGCAGTGCTTCCCAGGGTACTACTGTATGTCAAAGAGACTTCAGTACAGGGTCTGCCTGCATTACCATGGTGCTGACTCTATCCAGCTCTATCAGGTGAACTGATAAGCTCTTTCAGAGATTCTGAAAGTTGAGCCAGGGAACATGCCAACCAGGAACACACACTTGCTAACAGTTCAAATCATCTGTTTTATTAGGCAAAGGATATTTATATGAGAACAAAGTGTATTTTCTAGCTACACAGTCACCCCTGGGTCAAAGAATCCCTGGCCTCTTAGATACACAGTAGCATAGTATTGCTGTAACATTTGCCAACTGGGAAATGCACAGGGACTGTTGGGCACTGAAAGTCTTGGCTGGAACAACCCAGGGATAAACCACATTGTGATCTTTTTATATGCCAAGCAGCATGGCTCAGCATAAACAACACAGAGAGAATGGCTGGCTGGAACTGAGCATTACAACTTAGGTGACCATCAAGGCTTAAACAACTATACCTGCATTGTAAGGGCAGTTCTAGGCATTAAAAAATTAAAATATCTTGATAAGAGAGCCTATATGCTAAATAGACCTCTATTCTAACTAGATCTCTATATAGAGATTGTAGTCTATATTGATATAGTCCCCCTAGACAGGTATAGCTGAATAGATTTCTGGAGGAGAGTGGTTTACCAAGAGAGGAGAGAGAGGGAAGGGGCCCTTGCCTTTCAGTGAGCTCAAATTTGGGTCCTTTCTATGTCCTTTGACTATTTTGAAGCCTTGTGAGCTTGAATGCTTGTATAGGGAGCAGGTTGTCACTCTTGGGAGATTGAAGTTCTCCAGTTTTACCTGAGTAGATGAAGGGGGCCAGAGAATTGAGAGGTGCCTGCCTGATAGATTCATTAAGTGAAGATTATTTATATCCTATATGTGCTAGCAGGGAGCCCCTGACAGAGGGATTATATTTGAATGCCTGATGGAATTCTCAGTAAGAAATGACCTTCCCTAGGGTGACAGAAATAATGATGCAGTGTGAGGGAGAAGTGGGAGGAACCTCTGAGTTAAGAGGAAGCTTAGAGTACAAGGAAATGGCAGCTTCAACGGCTCCTATCTTAGAACCCTGAACTCAGCTTCTCCACCAAAGCCACCATGCCTTCCTTTTGGGTTTCTTGGTTAGGTTCTTTTGTTCGGAGTTGGAAGCTCTTTTCTCCAACTACTTCTGGCCTACAAGGGTTTGGGAGGGTGCCCAGGTTGGGCCACCCACAAGCAATCAATGGGAATAGGCTGGTTGACTAATTGCCTCTTTAGACTATGCCTTTTCCTGAATCAGTGTGATACAGAGGAAAGAATACTAGTCGCTGAAGTCAGAAGATAAAGATTCTAGTTCTCATAGTGTGACTTTTCCTCAAGACACAATCTTTTTCAGTCTCTTTCCTTATCCTAAAAAGGAAATACCAACTTCAATCCCCACTTACTTCTCTGGGTCATTGTGAAAATCAAGAGAAAGAATGGATTCAAGGAGTCCTCTGGGGAAAAAAAAATACCCATTCCAGAGTGTTAGGATTGATAAGGGGCCTCAGAGGACAGAAGTCCAACCACCTCATCTTGCAAATGAAGTGGACTGAGGCCCAGGGAGAGGCATCGCAATTTGCCCAAGGTCAGACAGAGATAGTGGCAAAGTTTGGATGATAATCCATTAGTTCCTGCACCCCCCACCCCCACTCCAACTGGTGGGCCACACAATTCCATTCTGGTAAGCACTTTGCATATACAAATACTTCAGGGAAGTATCAAACATGGATTTAATCCACAGCTCTAGGAAGGAGAGGTTTCTAAACCACGTGGTGCTCTGGGATTTATGGGCTGAAGTGTTGAATACCCTGGCATGGGCTCCTGCTCCTCTCCCTGAAGCCCATAATTAGGATGGGGGTGGGTGGGGGGAGGGGTGGGGGAAGAGAACAAGGATCACGTTCAGACTTGGCCTGCCTCTGTCCCGCCAGCTTTCTTCCCCACCCCAAGCTGGTGCAATGGAAGCTTTGGGATAGGAAGGAGCTGGGCTAGAAACCAAACTACTCCTTCCTGTCCCTTCCCCCCCAGCATCCCCTTTACCTCAAATCCCATATGTGCCCCTATTCTTCAGTGATGGCAAGCCTTCTCTCCTCTCCCTCGCGTCTCTGACCCACCCCCAACCATATCTCTGCCCCAATTCTTGACAGTTCCATATTGTTCCTCCCCCCTCTCCAGACACTCCCCCAATCCCCTCATAGCAGCCCATATCATAACCCTAACCATTCTCCCTCCTC
The DNA here is from genome assembly GCF_019393635.1 of Dromiciops gliroides. NCBI lineage: Eukaryota > Metazoa > Chordata > Mammalia > Microbiotheria > Microbiotheriidae > Dromiciops > Dromiciops gliroides. The sequence goes on from NC_057862.1 coordinate 150,928,368, forward strand.
TTCATCATGTCTTTGCCCCTTTCCATATTTCTCCATCAGAGTCTCGACCCTCTAGAGGCCTCTCCTTGTCACATCACAGACCCTCCCTCTCTATTTCTTCCCACCATACTCCTAATCCTCTACTCATCCCCAACAAAGTATCCTCTTCATCTCTTCCCACCACATCTCTCCAAACCCCATTCCTGACCTCTTCTATATCTCTGACCATCTCAACTCTTCCTTACAAGTTCTTTCCCTTTTCCCCTCTCCACCATAACCTTGGTGGTCCTGTGCCATAGCTGGTCCCATCCTGCTTCACATCCATCCACATTGCTACATCCCTCCTCCTATCTTTGACATCCCTTTCTGCCCCCCTTCCCTCAAATCTCCTGCTCTTCCCCTAGGCTCCGGGGCTCCTGCTCCAATCCCTATTTCACCAGTTTAGTCTGAAGGAGCAGTGGAGAGGGGCCCCACCCAGCCCCATCATTAAGGGGCCATGCTGAGACTTGTGGCTCTGTGGGCCTCAGGGAAGAAGAGGCATCAGCTGTGAAGTCAACTCCTCACTTTAAAATAAAAAGAAAAACACCTCAAAAAAATCTCTTCTTTGGGTCATCCCCTCCTAAGCCAGGATGTAGCAACTCTAAGGGCTCCCCTGAATTCTACCATGATCCCCTGTAGTGAAGGAGTATGAGATGAAGTCAGATTTTAAGGTGGGTTTATACATACAAATATCGCACACACACATACCTACACATGTAAATATGTGCAATACATATACACACTTCTATATCTGTGCATGTATAGATATGTGTATACATGCATGTGTGTATAAATACAAATGCATATTTATACATGCACACATACATCACACGATCATCATTCTGCTATCACAGTCATTGCTAGACATTCAGCAAGAAGGGAGATTCACATTCCCCATACTGTCAGTGTTTTAAATACATAAAATCTCAAAACTTTCTGTTGCTGGGGAAAAGTCCTGTCATACAATTTAAGAGACCAACCTCTGTCACTTTTCTACTGGGAAAACTTGGGCAGATGACTTAACCTCAACTCTAAATTAAGAATAATCCTATGAGCTCTTCTTCTCTCCAGAGGTGTTGTGAGTAGCAATGAGAATGTGTGTGAACACGCTTTGAAAAGTGTGAATAAACCTGCTTTACCTTTGTTAAATCTATGTCTAGTTCCCTTGGAAGATTCCAAAACATAAAAAAGAATAAAGGTTTGGCTCATTTTAAGAAGTCAAGTTGGTAAATGGAGGAATCGCTTATCCAGAGGGAAAGTCCTTGAGTGAGTCCATCAGGAACCACTGGGATCAGAGGAAGTATGTTGCATGGATCCCTTTTGAGAGACTGTTGAGCTTCTCAGAGGAATGAGGAGAGAGAGAGAGAGGTTGGGGGCTTGGAGAAGTGACAGGGGGCAAATATTAGGCAGCTGGGAACACTTTGAGAGCTCAGAAGGAGGAACAGAAATTTGGAAGGCAGAATGCAGGCATAGTACTGGAGAATTTCAAAGTTGGAAGCGATTTCATTAGCGACTTAGTCCAACCCAAATCCAAGACATTCCCTTCTACAATAGATGGTTGTCTATTCCCAAAGGGGCAGGTCTAACCATGCCTCTACCCTACTCTATAAACTCCAATGGCTCCCTGCTACTTCTAGCTAATACAAGTCAAACATAAGCTCCTCTTTCACAGCTTGACCCCAACTGTCTTTCTAATCTTATATATTAAAAATCCCTTTTAGGGCAGCTGTGGCACAGTGGATAGAGTACTGGCCCTGGATTCAGGAGGACATGAGTTCAAATCCGGCCTCAGACACTTAACACTTACTAGCTGTATGACTCTGGGCAAGTCACTTAACCCCAATTGCCTCACCAAAAAAAAAATCCCTTTCCAGTACTCTATGGTACAGTCAAACTGACCTTCCTGCTACTCTTCATTCTGGACACTCCAGTTCCCATTACTACACCTTTGCACAGTCTGTCCTTCATGCAGGGCATGCACTCCCACCTCAACTCCAGTTCTTTAAAAAAAAAAAATCCTTTATTTCTTTCAAGACTTTGCTTAGACAGCACCTATCTTTTGTAATCTGACCAGTTCAGACCAGGCTGACACCTTTCTGTTACCTGTGTCGTTGTTTTGTTGTTTTTCAGTTGTGTCTGACTCTTCATGAACCCATTCGGGGTTTTCTTGGCAAAAAATAATGGAGTGGTTGGGGGGCAGTTAGGTGGCACAGTGGATAAAGCACTGGCCTTGGATTCAGGAGGACCTGAGTTCAAATCCAGCCTCAGACGCTTGACACTAGCTGTGTGACCCTGGACAAATCACTTAACCCTCATTGCCCTGAAAAAAAAATAATGGAGTGGTTTGCCATTTCTGTCTCTAGCTCATTTTACAGATGAGGAAACTGAGGCAGACAGGATTAAGTGACTTGCTCAGGATCGTCAGCTAGTAAGAATCCAAGTTCCAATTTGAACTCATAAATGGACATAGAATTCTCTACTCCCAACCCCAGAAGGAGTTCCCTCTCTTAGGATCACTCATGTCTCTACATGACACATCTCCTTTGTTCCAGGGTCTAGCCTTCTGACACAGAGGAAAACATACATACACAGAGGCATCAGGTGGGTGGGGACAGGGGCCCTTTCTCCCAGTGCTTATAGTTAATTACTATTTGGGAAAATCCCTTCCAATTTCTAATAGTCTGTGATGCAGTGAGCCTGACAAATGTTGAAATGACGGGATCACACTGTATAGTTTTGACTTGGGTCTGGTCTTTGTTTCCCCATTAACTTTCTTTCTGTATTCTGATTTGGACAAACTAGGACTCCACCTTTGATAGGTCCCATTTCCCAGTCACTCTCTGGTAGTCTTGTACCATACAGCCCAACCTAGGATCTCAAAACAGAAGCCATACCTCTTTTTAATGGCTTCAAAAGAGCCACATCAAAGTTCCTCCCTTTTAACATCATTAATCAATTTGTGTCATCTGTGAAGACCCCTAAGTCCCCAAGAAGCAGCTGCAATGGACTAGGTACAGTGTCAGAGGACCTGGATTCAAGTCTTCCAGCTTTAATACCTACTACCTGAATCTCTTTACCACTCTGCACCTCAGTTTCCTTATCTGTAAAATGAAGGGGCTAGACTGGATTAACTCTTTTTCATATAATCAAAAGTAATCTTAGTTGATTCCATCAGTGTGATTGTGCACCATGGATACCAGAACAGGGTGAATATATGGAAGGGTCAAAAGATGATCAGGCCTACATGATGTAAAAACAAAAGATGGGAATTGTTTTTTTTTTCTTTTTCACACCACTTTTTCTTTTTGTTTCTTTTTGTTTTTTTTTTCTTGAATCATAAAAGTATTTTATTATTTTCCAGTTATACGTAGAGATAGTTTTCAACATTTGTTTTTATAAGATTTCTAGTTTCTAATTTTTCTCCCTCCCCCCTCCCCAAGACAGCAAGCAATCTGATATAGGTTATATATGTACAATCACATTAAACATATTTCTGCATTAGTCATGCTGTAAAAGAAGAATTAGAGCAAAAGGGAAAAACCTCAAAAAACAAAAACAAAAAAAAATAGAAATAGTATGGCTCAATATGCATCTAGATGCCACAGTTTGTTTTTTGTTTTTCTGGATTTGGAGAGCATTTTCCATCGTGAGTCCTTTGGAACTATCTTGGACCATTGTATTGCTGAGAAGAGTCAAGTCTATCACAGTTGATCAACATACAGTGTTGTTAATACTGTGTATAATGTTCTCCTGGTTCTGCTCCTCTCACTCAGCATCAGTTCATGTAAGTCCTTCCAGGTTTCTCTGAACTTCTCCTGCTCATCATTTCTTACAGCACAATAGTGTTCCATTACATTCATATACCACAACTTGTTTAGCCATTCCCCTATTAATGGGCAACCCCTCAATTTCCAATTCCTTGCCACCACAAAAAGAACAGCTATAAATATTTTTGTACATGTGGGTCCTTTCCCCTTTTTTATGATCTCTTTGGGAAAAAGACCTAATAGTGGTAGTGTTGGGTCAAAAGGTATGCACAGCTTTATACCCCTTTGGGCATAATTCCAAATTGCTCTCCAGAACGGTTGGATCAGTTCACAGCTCCACCAACAATTCCATAGTAGGGAATTGTTTTTTAAAAAGCTGTTATGATTTTGAGAGTACTTAAAAATGGATCTGTTGGGGGGGCAGCTAGATGGCACAGTGGATAAAGCACTGGCCCTGGATTCAGGAGGACCTGAGTTCAAATCTGGATTCGGACACTTGACACTTACTAGCTGTGTGATCCTGGGCAACTCACTTAACCCTCATTGCCCTCCCCCCCCCCAAAAAAAAGAGGATTCACAGGTTAATCATTACAACAACATCTGTATACACTTGAAAGGTAGTAATATAAACGTGTGAGAAATGATTCATCCATTCTACATGTTTGTTAATTTATGATACCACCTCACATTGCATATGTTGATGCAACTAAACAAAGATCAAAGTGACGATTTTTGTATCATATGTACATTCCCAAGGATTTATAGATTCGACCAGCTTAGAAGCCATTGAGATCAACTTCCTTGCTTTAGCGATAAGGAACCTGAGGCCCAGAGAAATCAATTCCCTTGATCAAGGGCATATAAGTAATAAGGAATAGAGCCAGAATCAAATCCAAGCCCTCTGAATTCAGATCCTATACTCTTTTTTACTGCATAGGTGGTGCAATGAATAGAGCACTGGGCCTGGAGGCAGGAAGACTTGAGGTCAAATCTGGACTCCGATACTTACTTATCATTTATGACCCTGGGAGAGTCAGTTAACCTCTGTTTGTCTCAGTTTCCTCAAGTGTAAATTGGGGATGATAACAAATACCTTTTAAAAGGTGATTGTGAGTATCAGATGTAGTATAGTGCCCAGTACAGGGAAGTTGTTTAATAAATGCTTATTTCCTTCTCTCTTGTACCACACTGCCTGTTGTTGACCTCTTGCATTGGCTGCCCACAGTCAGAGGGCATTAGCACAACTACAACTTAATTATGCTTTGAGGGCTTTAGAAACCCAGGCAAACTGGGTTTCAAAATCCATACATGATTACTTCGTTTATTTTTGCTTTTTAAACCAACCAGTCGATTCCTGCTTTTGAGCTGACTACGGTCAATTAATGTAATTCTAGCTCCCCCTGCAGCCCTCATGGTTACACCAAATCATCCTGCTTGTCTGGGCTCGTTTCTTTTCCCTGTCACCTCTGTACCCCGTTCCCACTTTAATCTGCCCAGGTCCATCAGGTGGGTGCCTGTTGCTACAGCCTCACTCAGTACAAACATTGGTGGGGAGGGGAAGGGAATAAGCATTTATAGAAGTGCTTACTATGTGACAGGCACTGTGTTAAGTGCTTTACAAGATTCTCTCATTTTATTATTAATACAAATATTATCTCATTTGATCCTCACAACTACCCTGTGAGGTAGGTGCTCTTATTTCCCTCATTTTACAGTTGAAGAAACTGAGGCAAACAGGTTAAATTACTTCTCCAGGGTCACACAGTTAGTAAATCTCAGAGGCTGGATTTGAACTCAAATCTTCCTGACTCCAGGCCGGGTGCTCTATCCAACTGAGCCACCTTGGTTGTGAATATCTCAAACACATGTACATTTCATGTTTATCTACAGGGGATGATAGCAATAATAACTCACTTTTATAGAGCTCTTTAAGGGTTTATAAAGGGAACTAGGTTAAAATATCATCCTGAATAAATCAGAGAGGGAAGCATTTCTCTGAATTCTTTCTTGCTCCCAAGATCATTAAACTCCCCATGGCTTCCCCCATAAGGTTGGGAGTCCCCAAAAGGTAGGAACTGTGCCTTCCTTATTGTAGGAGGAGGGACCCAAGGTCAGAAATATGTCCTCCTTCCATCTCCTTCTTTCCTGCCTCCTCGGCCTAGCACCAATGCTGAGTAAAGAGGAGAGAGGAACTGGATAAATTAAAACTCAGTTAAATAGAGAAGTGGGCAAGCTATATGCTGAGTTCAATGCTCTACACACAGTAGGTATTTAGTAAATGGTTACTGAGTGAATTTGTCTAAAAAGGAATGGATGAAAAGGCAAGGGTGATAAGAAATAATAATTCCATTTATATAGCACTTTATAAATATTACATCATATGATCTTGATAATGCCTCTCTGAGGTAGGGCAAATATTATTAAAGAGTTGGTCATTGGACTTCTAGATAAGGACACAGTCATAACAAAGACCCAGTAGGGCTTCATTAAGAACAGGTTACACTAGACTCACTGTATTTCCTATTTTTTTTTTTTGGACAAGATTATTGAACTGGTAGATTTAAGACAATGCTGGAAGTATAGCTTAAGTAGATTTTAGCAAAGCATTTGATAGAATATCTCATGCCATTTTTGTGGGAAAGATAGAGAGTTGGGGTATAGATTAGTACTTTGTAAACTTTTTGGTCTCAAGATACCTTTGCACTCTTAAAAATTATTGATGGGGGACAGCTAGGTGGAGCTTATTTATTCAGGAAGACCTGAGTTCAAATCTGGCCTCAGACACTTGACACTAGCTGTGCGACCCTGAGCAAGTCACTTAACCCTCATTGCCTCGCCAAAAAAAAAAAAAAAAAAAGAAAGAAAGGATGAAAGAAGGAAAATTATCGATGATCCTTCCCTCACAAAGAGCTTTCGTTTATGTGTTTTATACCTAATGATATTATAAATCGAATCTAAAATTCCATGTTTATCATATTAATAATTAGAATCATAGTGTTACTATGGAAATAGTTCTGACTTCCCAGACCCCCTGAAAAGGTCTTGGGGTTCTCACAACTGAACTACATAATAATACAATTAGATTCAGAACTGGTTGAATGATGGGCTTCTAAGAGTGGATCATCAATGGCTCTATATTAACTTGAAAGGAGATCTTCAATGGAGAGTTGCAGGCATCTGTGTTATTTTATTTTATTAATGACTTGTTTTTTAATTTTATCAATGACTTGCTTCAAAGCATAGACAACATGCTTATCACATTTTCAGATGACACTAGGCTAGGAGAGATACATAATGCACTGGATAACAAAAAAGATCTTGACAGGTTAAAATATTGGGCTGAATCTAAGAAGATAAAATGTAATTGGGCTAACTGTAAAATCTTAGACTTAGCTTCAAGAAATTGACTTTAGAAGTATGGGATAGGGCTTGTACAGCTAGCCTTAGGGGGCTTCATGGACCTCAACAGTGTGATACAGCAGCCAAAAATGCTTAATGTGGTCTTGCATTGCATCAAGAGATGTAGCATCCAGGAAGCAGGTCATAGTCCCAGTGTACTCTATCCTGATCAGATCAGATCTGAGGATCATGTTCAGTTTGGAGCACTGAATCTCAGGGCAGATACTTAAGCTGGAGAAAACCCAGAGGATGGTAACCAGAAAGGTGAAGGGCCTTGAATCAATATCATAGTGGGATGACTTGAAGAAATTGAGACTTTCACTCGGGGCAAAAAGGGCTCATGATGGCTATCTCTAAGTATTGGAGATATGGAAGGTTTAGACTTGTTCTCCATGGCCCTACAGAGTAAAATTAGGAATAATGGGTAGAAATTGCAAAAAGGCAAATTTAGTACTGATGTTAAGAAACACTTCCTAACAATTTGTTGTTGTTGTTGAGTCATGTCGGACTCTTCATGAGTCTATTTGGGGTTTTCTTGGCAAAGATACTGGAGTGGTTCCAGCTCATTTTAGAGCTGAGGAAATCGAGGCAAACAGGGTGAAGTGATTTTTCCTAGGGTTACTTAGTAAGTGTCTGAGGCCAGATTTGAACTTAGGATGATGAGTTTTCCTGACTCCAGGCCTGGTACTCTCTCACTAGCTGCCTCCTAAATGACTAAATGTATTCAAAAGTATTTTAGCACATTGTGGGTTTCCCTTCCCTAGATATCTTCTTCTTCTTCTTCTTCTTCTTCTTCTTCTTCTTCTTCTTCTTCTTCTTCTTCTTCTTCTTCTTCTTCTTCTTCTTCTTCTTCTTCTTCTTCTTTTGGTGGGGCAATGAGGGTTAAGTGACTTGCCCAGGGCCATACAAGTGTTTGAGGCCAGATTTGAACTCAGGTCCTCCTGAATCCAGGGCCGATGCTTTATCCACTATGCCACCTAGCAGCCCTTCTTTGTCCTCTTCTTCTTCTTCTTCTTCTTCTTCTTCTTCTTCTTCTTCTTCTTCTTCTTCTTCTTCTTCTTCTTCTTCTGCTTCTTTTTTTGGGGGGTGGGGCAATGAGGGTTAAGTCACTTGCCCAAGGTCACACAGCTAGTAAATTTCAAGTCTGAGGCCGGATTTGAACTCAGGTCCTCCTGAATCCAGGGCCAGTGCTTTATGCACTGTACCATCTAGCTGTCCCCCCTCCCCCCCAGATATCTTCAAGTAGAAGCTGGATAATCACTTATTGGGTGTATTGTTGTGGAGACTCTTCTTTTTCCCATGGGGATGGGACTACATAGCCTCTTAGGTCCTTTCCAACTCTAAAATCTGCTCTTTCAGTATTATTAACTCTGTTTTGCAGATGAAAGCTATAAGAATCAGGGAGATAGGAGATATGCCTTAGATTTTATGGCTAGTAAATGGCAGAACTGGAACTCAACTCCCCATTTCTCTGATTATGGTTGTCATTAGCCCTCATTGTATCGAGGGCAAACAGTCACAGAGAACAGTCTAGCTGTTCATGCAGTTGCACTGGGGGAGGGGCCAGCCTGACCCTTAGACAGTCTCATCCTCAAGGGAGTTGGTGAGGGAGGATGGTCCAGAGAGAAGCGATTGGATCCAGGGCAACCACACTGCATACGTCAAAGATATGGGGAGACCAGGCCAAGACTGAGTACTGAAGCCTAACTCTCCCTCTTCCCACGCCCCATCCTATGTTGTTTCCCTAGGGCAGAATCCTGTTCTTCCTGTCTTAGTTCTAGCTCTGCTTTTGACTTCAAATCCAGGGCATCTTCCAGGACACCACAATTGCCTTCTCAAAGCCATGGGATCTCTTTTGGCTACAAGACAATCAGTGCCAACGGGTTGCAATTTACATCTCTTGTTTCTGTGTCCCCCTCTTTCTCTCCCTTCCACTCTGACTTCTACAGGGTGTAGGAACTACAAAAAAGATGTTGTGGGGCAGCTAGGTGGCGCAGTGGATAGAGCACCGGCCCTGGAGTCAGGAGGACCTGAGTTCAAATCTGGCCTCAGACACTTAACACTTACTAGCTGTGTGACCCTGAGCAAGTCACTTAACCCCAATTGCCTCACTAAAAAAAAAAAGATGTTGTGCAGGCCCCAATCCTCTGATGATTCTCCAAACCACCATTCCAAGTACTCCAAGGGACCCAAATGACTCATGAATGTAATAGTTCAGATGAGGTGAGTTAATATATGTGAAGCACTTTGTAAATCTTATATCACTATATAAATAGTAGTGGTAGTGGTGGTGGTGGTGATGATGACGATGATCTTTGGGAGGATGGTGAAGAGTTGAAGCATTTCTAGGGGTTGATGAATCAAGGTGATTGTCCCAGGCTTTGTAGCAAATTGGCAACTGAAAAAACTGAACAACAACGCAGTGGAACTAGGGCAGCTAGAAAAATGTGGTGCAATAGACAGAGCCAGTATCTTTGAAAAGAAAACCTCAAATGGGGTCATGAAGAGATGGACATAACTGGAATTAATAAACAACAAACCCTTCTACCATCACTAAGACAATACAGAAGGATTTGGGGTTCGCTGTTGGAGAACAGTATATCTCTTTCTTATGCAACACAAGACACTTAAGATGTATGGTATGATATAGTTCCCAACTTTTCTGAGGGCAATACCTCCTTTTTAATATGGAAATATTTCATGGAATCCCAGCATGATAAGAGAGGCAGCTGAGTAGTACTGTGCATGAAGTCCTGGACCTAGAATCAGCAAGACCTGGATTCAAATATGACCTCAAGCACTTATTTTCACACTTTGCACAAGTCACTTAATGTGTATCTGCTTTCTTCTCCTCATCCATAAAGTGATAATAATAGCAACTTCCTCCCAGGGTTGTTGTGAGGAACAAATGAGATAATATTTGTAAGGAACAAATGAGATAATATGTGTAAAGTACTTTGCAAACCTTAGAGCATTATATAAGTGCTAGCTATTAATAGCTGTTGTAGTAGCTGTTAATCAAGAAAACATATGATAACAAAAAGTTAAACATATGAAAATAAAAAGTTTCTATGAATGAAGTCATGCTTTAAATGCACTTGAATTTTATTCATCACAACAGCATCTGCATTGAAAAACTAGTCCTATGTATTTGGCCCAGACAGATTTCTTCAATCTACAGATGGCATTCTTACTTATTTGTGATCCTGAACTAAAATGAATATTTTGTGGAGTTAAATAAAGATTGTAGAGGCAGCTCAGGGTCATAGATGGAGTGTTGAGTGTGGGGTAGAGAAGACCTACATTCAGCTTCCACCTTAGATACTTCCTGAGGGGGACCTTGGGCAAATCACTTAATCTAATTCTATGCACCCCAGACCACACCCCTGGGAATAATCTACCCAGGAGAGGCAGCTGCAGCATAGTGGAGCCCCCAATTTAGATTCTGAGGACCCACGTTCCAGTCTCACATCTGCCATTTACAAGTCACTTAACCTCTCTGATCTGTTCTTCATTTGTAAAAGGAGACGGTTGAATGTGATGACCTCTGTTGACATCTCTCAATATATCTCAATCATCTCTCTTGACAGCCCTCAATAGATGATCCTGTTATCTTGGCATCTACTCAATTTTAAGTTGTGGATATTTGTCAGCTGAGGTGATTGGAGGGAGTTCCCACAGGCTAACTTTATAGATCCTTCATAGATTCATTCACAGAGCAAAATCCATGATCTTCTGCATGTCCACAATTCTAAGAGCCTATGAAATGACAATGCTTGGTGGGGCTTGTGGATTCCTTCGATCTCTGGCCATGATTCCCGTAGCCTGGAAACCATTAAATGTCTCTGAACACTGAGTACCCCAATACTTGGTATTTCGTTAGGGCTAGCCCAGTTTGGGTATATGTGTGTGGGAAGAAATGTGCATTAATTATATACAATTAATTAATAATTCTTATATCATGAATGAGACAGCTAGATGACTCAGTGGATCAAGCTTTGGGCCTGGAGTCAGGAAGATCTGAGTTCAAATCTGGCCTCAGATACTCACTAGCTGTGTGACCCTGGGCAAGTTGTTTAACTTCTTTTTGCCTTAATTAATTAGAGAAGGAAATGGCAAACTACTCCAGAACCTTTGCTAAGAAAACCCCATGGACAATATTGGTGCGCTATGGGCCACGGGGTCACGAAGAGTCAGACAACTGAAATGACTGACCAACAGCAAATAGAAGATAATTATGGTTGGGTATAGAAGATGATAATATGATCATTTAAAGTTTACAAAGTACTTTACACACACACACACACACACACACACATCTTCATTTAACCCTCCCAACAACTAGGTGGTCCTACATGTATTATCTCCATATTAAAGATGAAGAAAGTCAGGGGTACTAGAGAGGTAAGGGACTTGGGGGAGGTGTGGACCCACTGAGATTTGCACCAAACACTGACTCTTCCACACAGACACCAGCAATTACAAGAGTTATATAGTTTGTAAACCTGTGGACTTTCAGAGAGGTTAAGTGATTTGCCCAGGGTCTCATAGCTAATAAGTATCTGAGGCAGGATTGTAACCCAAGGCCTACAAATAGCACACTAGCCACTACACCATGGCTGCCTCCTGATGTAATTTCCTTGATACAGTAGGAACCTTGGACTCAGCACCCAGGTGTCATTGCAGACTGGATTTCTGGCACCAAACAGGCCTGCGACAGCCCACATCTGGCATTGTGCTCATAGACTAGACAATTTGGGCTCCACAGAAAAAAGTGTCACCTGCACTCCTCCCAGAAAGCATCATCACGTTCTTTTTCTATCTTTTCTGCATGTCTCTTATTTCTTGGTAGTAATAATAACCATAGTTTACAAAGCTCCCAGAACCAGGGGGCCCCAGCCAGAGCTGCAAGGGAGACTGGAGAAAAGAAGCCATCAGAGAAATGGGAGCCTCTTCCACCATTAGGCAGGGAAGGGACCACGTACCCAATCCTGAGGGAAGTATGCATGTCCTCTAGTAGGTCAGGGTTTTGCTCCCCACACTCAAACTTTAGCCTTCCTGCACCCTCTTCAGAACTGCTCCCCTCTCCCACCCAACAGCATATAAGTAGACAGACAAAGGCCTGGAAAGTCTGCCTGCCCATAGAAAGTTTCCATTCACAGGGCATAATTATGACATGCCCAGCCCTGTGTTTATTTAAAGAATGAAAATTACTGTGGCAGTCAGACTTTTTGCCAAGTTGTAGGAAAAATGACTTACCCCCAATTCCAGAGTTTGTGCCCTGCAGGGTGCCACTGCTTGAGAGGGGCCAGGAAAGGATGAAAATCGGCAACCTAGATCACCAAGCAGCTGGGCAGGCTGGCAGCCGAGTTCCCAAGGTGGGGACCAGCCTAAGGCAGGAATGGCTGCCTCTGCAGGGTGGTTTAAAGGGTGTGTGTGTGTGTGTGGGAAAAGTCCTCACTCCTCAAAAATTTCTTTTCTCACTACCTTTTACAATTATACTATTGGAAATTGAGTCTTTATGATCTTGAAAGACATCTATTCTCTAGACCGGCCCTCTGGAAATGCAACAGAAACCCTTCAAGTCTATTTTAGCTAACATTTTAGTTGACAGTGAGGTCCTTGGGGAATGAGACCAGAAATAAACCCTTTGGGATGAAGAAGGACAAGCAGGGGCTGCAGCCAAGAAGAGAGGGAGGCTGAAAGAGATGTGGAGGATGGAGAGAAGGTGGAGGCTGAAAGGGAGGAGGAGGTTCCTCTAAAGACACATTTGCCTCTTTCACGAGGTCACCCAGGGCAAGCCTATTAGAATGCCTTCAGTGAGTACTCTCTGTCTCTGTCTCTGTCTCTATCTCTCTCCCTCTGTCTCTGTCTCTGTCTCTGTCTTTCCATCACCCCCTCTCTTTGCCCCTCTGTGTATTTGTCTTACAGGAGAACAAATACTTGTTTTCTAACAGGGACTAGCCCAGGGACTTTGCCAGAACCACATTCATTGTTCTCTGAAGAGCATTTGGAAAGTTTTGGGGGAGGGGTGTGTGTGTGTGTTCGTGTGCATGTGTGCGTGCCAGTACTTGCGCTCACAGGAAAGCTTAGGGCATTTATTTTTTTCAAATCCAGAATGACAGAGCTAGAGAGAACGTTAGTGTTCCGCTAGAATCACCTAAAGGTCATTTAGTCCAATCCTGCACTCCCTTTCGCCTTGGTTTTATTCATGAGGAGGCCTGTCTAAGACCTGGATGAAGTGGCCTGTGATTGGACAAAGAATTCCCTGACTTTCACCAGCATGGGCCTGGGGAGGTGGTCCCAGTGTCTGGGCATACATCCAGGAACCTGAATGGCCCTTCTCTTCATCCATTCATTTGTTCCTTTTCATAGAATGTTGGATCTGGGATAAACATTTAGACATCAGCTAGTCCAGGGGTTTATCACCTAGGTTGTCCTGATTCTTCTTTTGTTTTGTTTTGTGAGGCAATGAGGGTTAAGTGACTTGCCCAGAGTCACACAGCTAGTGTCAAGTGTCTGAGGCTGGATTTGAACTCAGGTCATCCTGAATCCAAGGCCAGTGCTTTATTCACTGTGCCATCTAGCTGCCCCTCCCCACCCCAATTTTTTTTTTAAAGGGAAGAGAATACATTCTTTAAGCAATCCAATAGTGAATTTATCTTTGATTCTTAGAAAAATTTTAGAACGTTCTATTAAAGGGATATTTCATGAAGCTTTAGGATAGCAAGCAATGATTACTAGGAAGTAGCATGGCTTCACCAAGAACAGCTCATACTTATATTATTATAGGACCATACATTTCAAACTAGAAGCAACATTACACGTTGAGCTCCCTAATAATTTAAAGGAGGAAGTTGAGGGCTAGAGAGGTAAAGTGATTGCCCGAAGTCACATAGATATTAAATAGCAGAGTCCAACATTATTTTCTCTGCTTCATGTTTAATTTTATTTCCTTTTTTTTAACTGAATAACTAGATCACGAAAATACTGTAGAGATAGCATAGCTTGATTTCAATGAAGAGTTTTGACAAAGGCCCTTGTGTTATCCTTGTGGCCAAGACAGAAATACAAACTGGATGAGAGAACAGTTTGGTAAATTCAGAACTGGTTGAATGTCTAGACCCAAAAAATTGTCACTGATGGGTCTACATCATTTTGGAGGGAGGTTTCTAATAAAGAACCCGGGACCAAGTGTCCTTTTCTCCTATGTTATTCAACATATTGAACAATGATCTGGATGAGTGCGTCTATGACAGCCTCATCACATTTGCAAGTGACGCGAAGCTGAGAATATTAGCTACTGTGTTAGATCATTGTATCCACAAAGATATCCAAGGTTGAGAAAAATTGCTTGTTCTGTAGGAAAGATTAGGACATTTATTTCTTACAAGAAAGATGGAGGTGGAAAGGACCTTAGTGTTCATCTAAAATAACAGACTCCTATGGATCAAATGAGGTAAAGCCATTTGCCCGACATTGGCTAGAAACCAAGTCGCCTGACTCCTAACACAATAATTTCTCCAATAGACTGTACTATCTCCCTACTTGCTCCCCCTGCTTCTTTTCTTTTTAAAAAAACTGTCATTTAGTATTTATTTTTATTTATTTATTTATTTTTGGTGGGACAGTGAGGGTCAAGTGATTTGCCCAGCATCACACATCTAGTAAGTGTCAAGTGTCGGAGGCCAGATTTGAATTCCTCCTGAATCCAGGGCTGGTGCTTTTTCCACTGTGCCACCTAGCTGCCCCCTAAATGTCATTTAATATTAAAATTTTTCCTGAATATACTATCTTTTAAATTAAAATATATATTTTTAGTTAACAAACATTTTTTCCTTCCTACCACATTTCTCGTCATTAGAAAAAAACACAAAACAAAACAAAACCCTTGCAACAAATGTACAAAGTCAAGCAAAACAAATTCTCACATTGGCCATGTCCAAAAAATGTCATTCTCATTCTGCATATTTCACCCTTCACTTCTCTGGTAGGAGGTGAGTGGCAGGTTTCATTGTCAGCCTTGTGGAAATATGGCTGATCACAGTTCTTAATTTTTTCAAATTTGTTCATTTTTACAACATTTTTGTTATTATTTTATTATTATTAATAATAATTGTATAATTGTAGTGTACTAATCTTGTCTTATTCTATTAAGACTAAGAAGTATTAGTGAGGTTTTTAGCTAACAAAGCTTAAAACTGCACTAAGACTTTTGGGATACTGCATAACTTATTTGCTTGGCTCCGCTAATTTCACTCTGAATCACTTTAAGTGAGTCTTCCCTAGTTTCTCTGAAACTCTCCCTTTCATCCTTTCCCACAGCACAATAGTATTATATTACATTCACAGACTGTAATTTGTCCAGTTATTCTCCAAGTGAAGGGCAGGCAGTCTTTTAGTTTCCATTTCTTTGCTAAAACAAAGGGAGATTTTATAATGTTTTGATTCTGGGTCCTTTTCCTCTTTCTTTGATCCCTTTGGGGTATAGGCCTGGTAGTGGTATGATTGGGTCAAAGAATATGCCCAGTTTAATAACTTTGGGAGATACAATTCCAAATCATTTCCCAAAATGTCTGTGCCACTTCTCAAATCCACTAATAGTATACTAATATAACATCTCCATTTTCTTGAAAGTCCCTCCAATTTTGGTCATTTTCCTTTTTTTGTAAATTTTGTTAATACAGTGGGTACAAGGTGGTAACTTAGAGTTGCTTTGATTTTTATTTTTCTGATAATTAGTGAATTGGAGCATTTTTTCAAATAATTATTAAGAGCTTGAATTGAGAACCACTTGTTCATATCCTTAAACTATCAGTTAGGGAAGAACTCATTCTCTTATAAATATGAATCAGTTCTTATATCTTAGAAACAAGACCTTTATCGGATAAACTTGCTGTAGAGATTTTCCCCAGTTAACTTTTTTCCTGCTAAATCTTAACTGCATTGATTTTATTTGTGAAAAAGGAAAAAATACTTTAATCAAAATTATCTATTTTATCTTCTTTGATTCCCTCACCCTTATTTAAACATGAACTCTTCCCCCTCTGAAATCACAAAGATATTTTCTTTCTTGTTCCTCTAATTTATCTATCATGTGATCTTTTATATCTTTTATTTAGTTATATTTCATTTCTCTGAGTATATGGTGTAGGGTTTTGGTCCAAACCCAATTTTACCAGACTGCTTCCCAGTTTTCCCAATAGTTTTTGCTGAACAGTGAGTACTTAGTCCATCCCATGTTTCTGAAAGAAAAGAAATTCAATGGGAAACCCAGGGAAAAGAAGAAACTGGTTCAGATTTTTTGTCTATAGTACCTTCCTCACTAGGTTGTTTTGAAATTAGGAAGAGATAAGGTGTGTAAACCCTTTTTGGCAGGGCAGCTAGGTGGCACAGTGGATGAAGCACACTTACTGGCTATGTGATCCTGGGCAAGTCACTTAACCCTCATTGCCCCGGGATGGGGGGGGGGAAGGAAAAGAAAAAGAAAGAAAGAAAGAAAAGTAAACTCTTTTTTGCAGACTTTAAAGTGTGATAAATATGTCAGCTGCTATTGTTGACAGCCTGCTGAGAACAATAATGGGACACAGGATAGACCCCTTGGGTGGGTATAGAATTGAATGAAGGGAACAAGGAAAGCCAAGAGAAAAGTGAGAGGGGAGGGAGGTCTGCATGGGTGGGGAGACAAAACCGTAAATGTGGAGTAAATTCAAAGGTGCTATTAACCCAAAGACCAAAGCTTGAGGAGGGAAAAGGCAGAGGTATCTCTTCTACAGCCTTTTGTTTTTACAAATTCACCATCATTACAAATTCATTCACCATCAGAAGAAGCCAGTCCAAGGTAATCTCCCGGCCCTGGGCAAAACCACAAAGCAGGTGAGGTTTGTGTTTGGGGCCCTGCCAAGCCTCCTGTCACTGCCCTTCTCTGCATTTCCTGTATCCCCCTTTTGTTTGTTTGTTTGTTGAGAATTATGAGGACAAATAAACTCTCTGGAGTAGGGGACTGGGGTGATGATAATGAAGTCAAGAGCGAGCTCTGTAGGGGGAAGGTCCAGGTTCTGCAAGCTTTGGCTTCTCTACTTGAGACCCCTGCATAAAACCTCCAGGGAATCTTGGGGTGGGGGAGTAGGTCAGAGAGGCATAATAGTGGAGATAGAAACTTGGTATTTGAGCCAAGAACATCTGAATTCAGGTCCTGCCTTTCTTGGAGACTGGCAAGTCGTTGAACCCACCCAAATGGGTGACCCCAAAGTTCCAGGTAGTTCTCTAAGATTATAAATTACAGAGGAATTGCCAATCTGCCTGGCTGGAGAGAGTTTCCACACTGGAAGTTCTCCACATTGAGAAAAATCACAGGTCCAGACCAAGAAGGAGGGGAGGGGGCGGAAGAAAAAAAAAACTTTTCATCTTTTCTGGAAAATTGAAAAATCTCTTTATACTTCAAACAGCTCTTATCTGAAAGCCCCAGACTAATCTCCTGGCTCTGGAGAATTTTTGGTTAATAGGAACAGATTTTCAGACCTCTTGGTGTGAGGTACCAGCTAGGGATAGCTTTTTCTTCAGAGGTGCACAGGAGGCTGATAGGATTGACTCCACTTGGGTCAACAGCATTTATTAAACGCAGTGTGCCAGGAACCGTATGGTAAGTGCAGGGATCCAAAGGGAAGTAGACATAGTTCCTGCTCTCAAGGAGCTTACTTTCTAAAGGGGAGTCTATTCAAACAGCTAATTACATACAAAATAGTATAGGATACATTGGAGGTAATCGCTAAGTGAGGGCTCATTGCAGGGGACCAGGAAAGTCTTCCTGCAGAAGGAGGGATTCAATTCAGTTCAATTTAAACCAATAAAATGGCCCATGTGCCAGCAATGATGAAAAGACAATAATTGGGGGCAGCTAGGTGGCTCAGTGGATAAAGCACCAGACCTGGATTCAGGAGGACCTGAATTCAAATCCAGCCTCAGACACTTGACATTTACTAGCTGTGTGACCCTGGGCAAGTCACTTAACCCTCATTGCCCACACACACACACAAAATTTTTTAAAAAGACGATAATATCTTGTCATCCCTGCCACTGTCGTCCCTAGCTTCTAACAGACTGCTACCATTGGGCAGGTAACCCAAGAGCCTTGGCAATAACAGTGTCTGTTCCTCCCCTGACCCAACCCAACAGATCTGCCATCAAGGGGAATGGCCTTGGGAACACTGAGGCCTGCAGAAATGAAGGGACTCACCCAAAGTCATACAGTTAATAAGCGTCAGAATTTGAATCCAGATCTTCTGATTTTCCATAGAAGGCTCATGTTCCCGTATATGCTATATCTCCATGGTCGCCCATTCTGTCTGTTTTACGGGCTTTGGCCTTGGGTCACATTCATACTAGCCTTTGA
Source organism: Dromiciops gliroides (assembly GCF_019393635.1). Classification (NCBI taxonomy): domain Eukaryota; kingdom Metazoa; phylum Chordata; class Mammalia; order Microbiotheria; family Microbiotheriidae; genus Dromiciops; species Dromiciops gliroides. The sequence goes on from NC_057862.1 coordinate 150,946,944, forward strand.
CTTTGCTGAATTATGCTATTGTCACTGTAGTGTCATTGTCAGTAACTGTTTGACGTATGGGTCATCTTTTCCCATGCTCTTTGAAGGCAGAGCCTTCCTTCTCTTTGTCTGTGCTGCTTGGGATCTAGTACAGGGCTGGGTGTGGTAAGCAATCCTAAACTCCCCATTTGGCTTTTGCCAAAATAAATCTGTACCTGTGTGTATATTTATCTCATTTAGATATTTAGACATTTTAGATATCTTTCTTTCTTCCTTTCTTTCTTTTGTTTTTTTCTTTGGCAATAGGGATTAAGTGACTTTTCCAGGGTCACACAGCTATTGTGTCAAATGTCTGAGGTCGGATTTGAACTCGGGTTCTGTCAAATATCTGAGGTAGGATTTGAACTCAGGTCCTCCTGATTTCTGGGACAGTGCTCTATCCACTGCACCACCTGGCTTCCCCTTTCTTTTAGATATAAAGGCTATTCATAGTTCATGAATAGTCCAAGCTAGTCTTAGAGGTGAGTAGAATTCAGACCTGAAGTTCTCATGCTCTTTTTCCTTCCATTCCCCCCCACCCTCCCACCCCGCCCACCCCCCCGCCCCTTACTACTCCATCCTATCACTGAACACTGCTGGGGAACTTCAGCTGAACTTCCTCTCCTTAGTTGTACCCACATTCTGCAATCTCTCCCTCCCCTCTCCTCCCCTTGTTACTGTCACACTTCCTTTTACTCCCCCTCCTCTTCCTCTGGTGCCATGCCCATACCTTACCTATTGGGGATCAGGCTTCTCTTACTTCCCAAAGTAACAATTAGCTAACCTCATAAACTCCATATAGAGCTGAAAGGGACACCTGGTCCAAATGCACTCATTTTACAGATGAGGAAAACTGAGGCCCATCCAGAGAGATGAGGTGATTTACTAGAATATGGATTAGAACCCAGGTTCTCTGGTATCAAACCCAGTTATCATTTCTCCATTTTTTTCCATCACACACACACATACACATGCATGCATGCACATCACATGCACACATACACACAGAGTAATAAAAGCCTTTTAGAAAAAATAAATAACAATCTGATTTTCCTATTATATTGACTTTGTATATCAATTAAATATTTATTTTATTGATCTAGTATATATTTATTACAGTATAAATTAAATGATAAAAAATATGTAAACCATTTGTTCAGTCATTTTCAGTTACATCCAACTCATTTGAGATTTTCTTGGCAAAGATACTGGAGTGGTTTGCTATTTCCTTCTCCAGCTCATGCTGCAGATGATAAAACTGAGGCAAACAGGGTTAAGTGACTTCCCCAGGTTCACATAGCTAGTAATATCTGAGGCCAGATTTGAACTGAGGAAAATGAGTTTTTCTGACTCCAGGCCCAGCACTCTATCCACTATGCCACCTAGCTACCTCCATAAATCAGTATAGGTGGGGTTAATATAAAATCTCTCTGGTATCAATGGAAAAAAATGTGTTTTCATATATTTGAATATAATACAGTTCTTCAAAAGTTATATTCTAAGAATATTGCCCTCCAAGTGCCTCTTTTCTTTTATTGCTTACCCCTGTAATAGGCCCTTACTAAATCAATCAATAAGCATACTAAGTGGCAGCTGGATGGAACAGTGGATAGAGCACCAGGCCAAACCAAAAGGACCTGAGTTCAAATCCAGCCTCAGACACTTACTAGTTTTGAGACTCTGGTCAAGTCACCTAATCTCTGTGGGATTTAGTTTCACCATCTATAGCACCTACCTTACAGAATTATTGTTAGGATTAAATGAGATAATATTTGTAAAGCTGTTTGCAAACCTTCAAGTGCTACATAAATGTGGGCTATTAGCTATTATTATGATAGCTACATGGTGAGGTGGATAGAGTGCCTGACTCTGAGTCAGAAAGCCTCCTTTTCCTGTGTTCAGATCTGGCCTCAAACACTTACAAGCTGTGTGACCCTGGGCAAGTCACTTAACCCTCATTGCCCCAAATTAAAAAAGGAAATGTATGTCTGTGTATATGTATTGTGGGAATAAATATCATGTGCCTACTTTGTTAAGGACCCTGTTCTAGGCCCTATGAGAAAGACCAAAACATAAAAATGTCTCTTCACAATTTATCACACGTCCTATTTACTGGCTGGAATGAAAAATCCTAGGATATGGAATTTACGATTCCAGGCAAATACAGTCCCTCTTCTCCTCCAACCTGAAAACAAACCCCAGTTTCCGGCTCTGATCCAGGCCGAGTAGGTTTCCTGGAGCTCTCCGAGGGGACGAATGGTGGGGCCAAGCAGAACCCAAATTGGTGGGATGGGTTTTCCTGGGAACGATGCTGTGACAGCCTGCAGGCCTGCCTAGGGAGCTCAGTCTGCTGAGATGGAATTGTTCAGCTGTGTGTTTCAAAATAGGATTTAAATGCAAAGGTTCAGATACTGGACAAACAGTTTGGTTTGGCGTCTTCCCCGCTGGCCTCCCTAGGAATTTATCCACAGTCATCCAAGTTTCCCTCCTTTCCTGCTAGCAACTTGTTTATCATCACTTTTCCATTTACATGAACGCCTGTCTAAAAATCTTGTGATCACTTTCCCACGTGTGGTTTACATATCTGGTCCCAAGGAGCTTGCTATCTAGTTGTAATAGGGGAGGCAGCCTGGCAAGTGGTGGCTAGAGTTTTGGAGTTAGAAGTACTGGGTTTGAATCTAGATGCAGACTCTTACTTAGCTATGTGACCCTAAGCAGGTCCTTTAATTTTTCTTAGCCCCAGTTTCTTCATCTATAAAATGGGGCTGATTGCATTTATCTTTTTTTTTTTTTTAGGCAATGGGGGTTAAGTGACTTGCCCACAGTCACACAGCTAGTAAGTGTCAAGTGTCTGAGGCCGGATTTGAACTGAGGTACTCCTGAATCCAGGGCCGGTGCTCTAACCACTGCGCCATCTAGCTGCCCCTGATTGCATTTATCTTAACTGGTCGCGTAGGGAAAAAAATAAAAACAAATCAACTGGTTGTTTGTAAGGAACAAATGAGAGAGTACCTACAAAATACTTTGTAAACCATAAAACAGTGTCTTCTCACAGGGTGGTCCAGAGACCCCTAGAAGTGCTCGAGACACTTTCAGGGGGTCCTCAAGGTCAAAACTATTTTCACAATAATACTAAGATGTTTAATTTCTAGTACCACAAAAATCAATAGTTATAACCGGCTTTAAAAAAAATCTCTTTGCAGGGGTAGGTGTGGGGCCTCAATAATTTTTAGGAGTGTAAAGGATTCTTGATACCAAAAAGTTGCCTTAAAGCAACAGGGGTGGGGGAAGGGATGAGTCTCAGAGCATTAACTAATCATAGCAGGAAGTTGAGTGGCAAAGTGGATAGGATGGAGGGCTTGGAGTGAAGAACACCTGAGTTTGAATCATGATTCAGTCACCTGCTAGCCATATGTCTCTGGGACAATCACCATGCCTTAGTTACCAACTGAGTATCTTGAAGTTTTTCATCTGAAAAAAGGGGATATAGCCCTTAACTTCACAAGGTTGTGGGGATGATCAAATGAAATAACAGGCAAAATGCTTTGTATACCTTAAAGCACTTTATGAATTCTAGCTACAAGTGCCAAATGATCATATGATCATAGTGTTAGCATTGGAAGGAAACTTAGAGTTTATCTAGGCCAATGATGGGACAGCTAGGTGGAGCAGTGGATGGAGCTCCAGGCCCAGAGTCAGGAAGACCTGACTTCAAATCTGGCCCCAGACACTTACTAGCTGTGTGACCCTGGGCAAGTCACTTAACCCTGTTTGCCTCAGTGTCCTCCTCTGTAAAGTGAGCTGGAGAAGGAAACGACAAACCACTCTAGTATCTTTGCCAAGGAAACCCCAAATGGGGTCATAAAAAGTTGAACACAATTGAAACGACTGAATGACAACAACGGGACAGTGATGTCAAACTCAAATAGAAACAGGGGAGCACATATTGACTTAGAAAACCACATATTAACATTAACTGTGTTTTGTTGTGTCGTGTCTAAGGCCGGATTTGAACTCAGGTCCTCCTGAATCCAGGGCCAATGCATTATTCACTGTACCACTTAGCTGTACCCCCAACCCACCCAATTGCATTTTTTTTTTGGGTGAGGCAATTGGGGTTAAGTGACTTGCCGAGGGTCACACAGCCAGTAAGTGTTAAGTGTCTGAGACCAGATTTGAACTCAGGTACTCCTGAATCCAGGGCCAGTGCTCTATCCACTGCGCCACCTAGCTGCCCCCAATTGCATTTTAATCTGACTCTTTGAGAGTGGTGCAGGCTGTATCTCAGCTGGGCTTCGTGTTTGACATTTCTGATTTACCTTCCCTCACCCCTCTCCCGCCACTTGCCATTTTACGTGTAGGGAGACCAATGAAGTTTGTGTTGGCTAAAACAAAGGACCAGAGTCTGCAGTTTTATTACTGGTAGATTTGTATAATTAAGGCGGGGATGTGGAAGAGGGACACAGGCCTTTGGCCTCTGTGTCCCCCTGGTCCTGAATGTATCTGGCATGAGTGTCCCTCCACACATTTTCCCTGGCTGCAAATTCTTGTTATATGCATGTCCTTTTCCTTGTGGGTTCGTGTTTGTTCATGAACACACATCATTTGTGTGCTATCTCTCAGTGGTGATGTAGCAATCTGTGGGAGGGTGTGCCCGTGTTCATGTTGGGGGTGGGGTAAGGGAGGGAGGAATCTGTTCTTATCATTTAATTTGTTTCACTGTTTGATGCCTTTTACCTTGAACCAATGTATCCTGTCTGGTTGGTTTAGTAAAAGTAAATACATCAAGGTGGTGGTGTGGTGGTGGTTCAGTGTATGCTGAACCACACCCACAGCATGCCCTGAATCTGGCAGGCATCCAGAAGGACTCCCATATGAGAGAGGATCCAGGTGGAACATACAGATGAGAAAACTGAGGCCCAAGATTTTATGACGTGCTCAACATAATCCAGGGGGTAGAAAATTGTCAGGGCCAAGACTTAACCCCAAATCCTCTGTTGTTGTTCAGTCGTTTCAGTCATATCTGACCCTTTGTGACCCTATTTGAGCTTTTCTTTCTTTCTTTCTTTCTTTCTTTCTTTCTTTCTTTCTTTCTTTCTTTCTTTCTTTCTTTCTTTCTTTCTTTCTTCTGCTTCTGCTGCTGGGCAATGGAGATTAAGTGACTTGCCCAGGGTCACACAGCTAGTAAGTGTCAAGTGTCTGAAGCCAGATTTGAACTCAGGTCCTCCTGAATTCAGGGCTGGTGCTTTATCCACTGCACCACCTAGCTGCCCCCGCCCCCCCCCCCCCCATTTGAGATTTTCTTGACAAAGATACTGGAGCAGTTTGCCATTTTCCTCTTCCAGCTCATTTTACAGAGGAAGAAACTGAGGCAAACAGGGCAAAGTGACTTGCCCAGGGTCACACTGCTAGTAAGTGTCTGAGATTGGATTTGAATTCAGGAATGTGAGTATTCCTGACTTCAAGACCAGCATTCTATCCACCACACTACCAGGCTGCCTCTGATCAATCCAATATTCCCTTCATTGTACCACTTCACAAAATAGTGACATCCAAGCATACTTGTAAAATCCATGCACATTATTATTTGTCAATGACCACCGATTTCTTCAATTCAGGCAGTAAATCTTCTTTTAAAATGAACACATAATTATCCTTCATAACAGAGTCCTAACTCATTAATCTGCTAATTATTATTTGCTTTGCTAGATACCAGGCATGGGTTAGGACACAGTATATAAACCTAGCCTGGGAAATCTCTGGCTGGTTATGACCCTCAATTTAATTTCATATGGTCCTTGGGGCAAATACCAAGAAGTGCTATTCCCATTTTTCTCTAGTTGCACACATACAGCATAGCTTGACTGCTCTTTACTGACCCTATTCTCTTTTTTGGGGGGTGGGGGGGCGGGTGGGCAATGAGGGTTAAGTGACATGCCCAGGGTCACACAGCTAGTGTCAAGTGTCTGAGGTCAGATTTTAACTCAGGTCTTCCTGAACCCAGGGCCAGTGCTTTATCCACTGCACCAGCTAGCTGCCCCTACTGACCCTATTCTAAGAGGACACAAGATGAAGATTGCACAGATACCTCTTTGGAGTGTTGCTCCTTCTGCTTCTCTCTTTTGTTCTTCAGATTCGTGTGTCTCTGAGTGATTTTGGATCCATTACCCCACCATTCTTCATTTCTTCCTCTCTACCCCTTCCAGCTCTGTTTTCATCCTTTTACAGGAACCAGAGAATGTATGTTCATTATAGTTTTTATTCCTGTTCTTAATTTTAAAAGCAGATTAGTGGAATGTTGTATATTTCTCTCTGTTAAAAAAATACTAAATTATGTTGCTTTTTCCTTATGTGTGGCCCTAAATTGATTTCTTTTCTTTTCTTTCTTTCTTTCTGTTTTTTTTTAAACTGTGTATCAGGGGCCCTTAGGAAAAAAAACAACATACACATTTCCCTACATCTGGCATAAACAGAGAACAATCCTCTGCTTTCAATTGTGTGTTCTGCAAGGCAATGGATACCTTCTATTCCTTCAGTTCTGCTCCATGGTATCTGGCATAGTGTGTTCGGGATCCTGAAAATCCATTTAATTATTCATTGGCACCTACTGTGTACCTATCTAGGGGGTTCCGCAGAAGCAGCAAGCCCAGCCTTCTCTGACTCTCTAGGGACCTTTGAACCTGAAGCCACAGAGGGAAGCCATTTCTAAACCATAGATCATGTTGTGAAGTTTGTGAAATTCAAACGGAATTTGGCTCATCCTCAGAGCAAGGGTCCAGGAAAGCATGTGCTTCCCTGGAATGTCCTTAAATGTTTCACTTGATGCAACCATGTCTGTAATTCTCTCTCTCTCTCTCTCTCTCTCTCTCTCTCTCTCTCTCTCTCTCTCTCTCTCTCTCTCTCTCTCTCTCTCTGCCTCTTGTTTCTTTCTCTTTCTGTCTCTCTGTTTCTCCTCCTCCCTCCTTCTTTCCCCCTCCTCTGTTTGACTCTGTATCTCTTCTTTCTCTGTCTTTGTCACATGTAAATATCTCTGTCTCTTTCTCTTTATATCTCTTGATTTGACTGTTTCTGTTTCTCTTCTTTCTCTATCTGTCTCTGTCTCTCTTTCTTGACAACAGTGAACATTTGAATTTTCTCTTTCCTTTTAAGGTGAGGGGCCACACAAGCTCAAATCCATATAAATGATATGAAGAACACCTCAACTCTTACCACTTCCTGGATGTCCCAGACCCACTTTATTTTTTAAGGTATTTTATTGATGTGTGCTCTCTCTGTCTCTCTGCCTCTATGTGTATGTGTATGTGTATATGTATAGGTGTGTGTGTACATGTGTATGTTGTGAGAAAATAATGGGATTTGGCAGATACCCAAAGGCCCCACCTGAGATTAATTTAGAACTGATTGAATTAAGTGAGACTGATTGAGAGTGATTGACTTTGCTGATTAACCTACTTAAAGTTAATTCAATTAAAGAAACACCTGGCTGACTCCCAAGAGGGAGTGTTCTTAGAGGCTGTGGACTATGATATCAACACAAGACCACCTAGTGAACCAATGCTAACCAATTAGCTTGAAGCAGTGCGTAAGGACTGCCTCTTTCCCGGACCTATAAAAAGCTTCCACAATCAGTTTGCTCAGGCAATTCATGGTTGAAGCAGGCTCGTGGTAGAGGACTTGAGGAAGAACCAGACCAGGCTGGAACTCTAGGCTAGATAGGCCTTTTCTTAACTTTCTGAACTCCACATGTTCTCTTTTTTCTAATACCTAGTGTGCTTTAATAAATGCTTAATGCCCAAAGACTGGTGCTAAAGCTTCTAATTTAAGGTAACCACACATTTAGATTTCAAACATCACAATGTGTAAGTGCATATGCATATGCATATGTATATGTATATGTATCACTGTTGTTTTCCCATAACTTTGTATCCCCTTTCCCATGGGACCCTCCCTATTTATTATTTTTTTTTGTGTGGGGCAATGAAGGTTAAGTTACTTGCCCAGGTCACACAGCTAGTAAGTGTTAAGTGTCTGAGGCTGGATTTGAACTCAGGTCCTCCTGAATCCAGGGCTGGTGCTTTATCCACTGCACCACCTAGCTGCCCCCGACCCTCCCTATTTAACAAATAAACATAGCCAAGGAAAAGAAAGCAACCTATTGGCCATATCTAACAGCATATACCTCATTCCGTACCTGTACTTTATCTTGTTTCTGATGAGAGGCAAGAGGTATAATTCACTGGCAGTACTCTTAAGTCACAAGTGGTCACTGCAGGTTCACAGTTCTGAAGTCCTTTATGTCATTATAGTCACTGTATAAATTCTTCTGTTTTCCCTTACTTGACTGCATCAGTTTGTGCAAATCTTCCTATGTTTCTCTGAATCCTTCATGTTTGTCATTTTTTTATGATCCGATAATATTCCATCCATCTATATACCATGGTTTGTTCAACCATTCCCCAGTTGATGGGCACTTACTTTCCTACTAGTTATTTTGTTACTAGAAAAAGTAAAGCTCTAGATATTTTTGCATGTTTATATGCAAAAAAAAAAAATCCATATATCTATGGGAAAGTTCTCTCTGACTTTGACCTCATTAGGATATATGCTTAGTAGTGGTACTGCTGGGTCAAAGCATATGTACAGTTCAGTTACTTTATTAGTATATTTCCAAATTGTTTTCCAGAACAGCTGGACTAATTTATGCCAGGCTCACCTTACTGAGGGCAGCAAAGAACTCCAAAGGAGTCAGCAGTCATATTCAAAGTTTTCCAGACTTCAGGGTAAGAGCTAATATCTGTTCCTTATAGCTTTACTCCTGTTCCAACTTTTAGTAAGACAGACATTGATTTGGGCTGGATGAAGCCTAACATTCAAGGCACTTCATAATCTTGCCTTCCTTCCTTTAGCCTTTTCTTCCATGAAGCACTGTGAGTACTCTGCTACAGCCAAGCTAGTCCTCATTGTCCCTCAAACATCCTATGTGTTTTCTGCTTCCTGACCTATGCTATATCCTGTAAGTGGAATGCTCTTCCTTCGCTTCCTTACTTGCTCAAAAACTGCCCATCCTAAAAGCTCCAGAACAAATCCCATCTTCTCTATTTCAGGAGGGAGGAAGTGAGGGTGTGTGAGAGAGAGACAGAGACAAAGACAGAGAGACAGAGAAAGAGAGAGACTGAGACAGAGAGAGACAGAGACAGAGAAAAAGAGAGGACAGAGAGACAGAGACAAAGACAGAGAGACAGAGAAAGAGAGAGACTGAGACAGAGAGAGACAGAGACAGAGAGACAGAGGGAAAGAGACAGAGAGAAAGAGACAGAGAGAAAGAGACAGAGACACACACAGAGAGACAGAGACAGAGACAAAGAGAGGACAGAGAGACAGAGACAGACAGAGGGACAGAAACAGAGAAAGAGAGAGAGACTGAGACAAAGAGAGACAGAGGGACAGAGACAGAAACAGAGACAGAGAGAGAACATTTATTTAGTGCTTAGTATTTGCTAAGTTCTGGCCTAAGAGCTGATAATTCAAATAAAAGCAAGCAAGGTAGTTTCTGCTCTCAAGGAGCTTACATTTTTTTTTATGAGATATTTTATTTTTTCCGTTACATGTAAAGATAGTTCTCAACTTTTGTTTATACATGCTTTACAATTTCAGATTTTTCTCCCTCCCTCCCCTCCCTCCCCCCTCCCCTAGACAGCAGGTAATCTGATACAGGTTATATCTATATATCTCTATACATATACATATAGATATATATATATATATACACACACATATATATATACACATAATAACATTAATCCTATTTCTGCATTAATCCTGTTACAAGAGAAAGAATCAGAGCAGTGATGCAAAACCTCAAAATAGAAAAAAAAAAACAACAGCACCCAAAACAAAAGAAATAATATGGTTCAATCAGCATCTATACTCCACAGTTCTTTCTTTCTTTTTTTTTTCTTGGATTTGGAGATCCTCTTCTATCATGAGTTCCCTGGAACTCTTCTGTACCATTGCATTGGTGAGAAGAATATAGTCCATCACAGTAGGTCAACACTCAATGTTGATGATACTGTGTACAATGTTCTTCTGGTTCTGCTCATCTCACTCATCATCAGCTCACGTAAGACCCTCCAGGTTTCTCTGAACTCTTCCTGCTCATCATTTCTTACAGCACAATAGTATTCCATTGTATTCATATACCACAACTTGTCCAGCCATTCCCCAATTGATGGGCACCCCCTCAACTTCCAATTCCTTGCTACCACGTAAAGAGCAGCTATAAATATTTTTGTACATGTGGGTCCCTTTCCCCCTTCCATGATTTCTTTGGGCAAAAGACCTAAAAGTGGGATTGCTGGGTCAAAGGGTATGCACAGCTTTATTGCCCTTTGGGCATAATTCCAAATTGCTCTCCAGAATGGTTGGATCAGCTCACAGCTCCACCAACAATGCATTAGTGTTCCAATTTTCCCACAGCCTCTCCAACATTTATTATCTTCCTTTTTTGTCATTTTAGCCAATCTGATAGGTGTCAGGTGGTACCTCAGAGTTGTTTTAATTTGCATCTCTCTAATCATTAGAGATTTAGAGCATTTTTTCATATGGGAATAGATAGCTTTGGTTTCTTCATCAGAAAACTGCCTGTTCATATCCTTTGACCATTTCTCAATTGGGGAATGACTTGGATTCTTATAAATTTGATTTAATTCCCTATATATTTTAGAGATGAGGCCTTTATCAGAAGCACTGGCCTCAAAAATTGTTTCCCAGCTTTCTGCCTCCCTTCCAATTTTGGATGCATTGCTTCTGTTTGTACAAAAATTTTTTAATTTAATATAATCAAAATCATCCACTTTGCATTTTATAATATACTCTATCTCATGTTTGGTCAAAAACTGTTCAAGGAGCTTACATTTTAATGGGAGAAGAGAAGAGGTGGGGAAGCTGGAAAGGGAAGTATATGGAATCCTGGAAAAAAGCAAGATAAGGACAAAACTGACCTATCAAAGCCCAGGGTTATTCCAAAGACGAAGTCTAATTTTGTGTCGGGGAGAGTGGAGCCAAAGGTTTGCGTGGAGCTGCCATGACTGGAGATATCTAGAAATGAACATACAGGATCAGTTCTGAAAGCATGCTGACTGAGTACACAGGACAAGCCAGCCTTTTATTGTGTGCTATCTTTGCAAAATTTTGTTCCTCAGTATTCCTTGGGACTAAAGAGAGTGTGCACCAATAAAAAAATATTTAAATTCTGATTATTCATATTATTCATTATATATGAATATACATAATTCTATAAATAGGTCAACCAAAAATAGCATATTGGGGGTAATTTCTAAACAATTGTCAATAAATAATAAAATGTATTTTTAAAGCCTGAGAAAATTGATGAGAATCTACATAATAAGGTCATAACTGGAGTGCCAACTAGTCTAATCCCTTCCTTTTATAGAAGAGAGAACTGGGGCTTCTCCAAATAATCTGCCCAGTGTCACATAGATAGTAAATATCAGAGACAGGATTTGAACCCAGCTCCTTTGACTTTGGAGCCAGTGCTCTTTATACTACCAAATGTGCCCTCCTGTGTCCTCTAGCAGTTCAATTACCCTTTTGCAGGCCTCAAGATGCACAGGCAGATTTTTCTAATAGACATCCTTCCCACTCTCCCAGGTTCTTAATTCAATTTTATTTTATTTTCAGTTCCAAATTCACTCCCTTCCCTCCCTCCCCCACCCATTGAGAAAGCAAGGAAAATAAAACCCATTACAAAAACATATAGACATGCAAAACAAATTTCTGCATTAGCCACGTTCCAAAAACACCCCCCACCTGCACCCCCCCTCCCCACAACCCCCCCCCTCCAAGAAATAGAAAATATGCTTCAATCTGTACTCTTAGTCCATCAGTTCTCTTTCTGGAGGCAGATTCTGCTAACAAACTTTCAAGCACTGTCTAAATATGGTTGAGAGGGGCAAGAGATTTCTAGGTCCCAGAAATTAGGAAGATCAGGGTCTGAGTCTCTGATGCATACAAGCCATGTGAGCCAGGACAAATCAATGAGCAGTTAGGGGGCACAGTGCACCAAACATGGCATTTGAGTCCTGCCTCAGATGCTTACTAGATGGGGGACCTATGCCCAGCCCCCTTTGTTTCATTTGTAAAGTGGGGGTAATAGTAGCACCTGCCTCATCAGGATTTTGTGGGGATCAGATGAGGTAACCTATGTAAAGTGCTTTACACACTTTAAAATACTATGTAAATGCTACTACTATTACTATTATGATTTTAAACCTCTGCTGCCTTGAGGCTATACCCATATATGGGAAAAGCTTCGGGACTTAACCCTGAGGAAAAATCAGGAGCCGGAGTCCCTTAGGCAGTTGGATATTGAACATCACATCCCTCTGGCAACTCCTGCAGTGGCACTGGTGCCAAACTGTATTGGCTCTGCCTCTTCTTTGGATCCACCCATGTCTCAGAGAGGGAAAACTTGATCCCTGGGCAACAGCTTGTTTTCCATTTCGATCTGCCCAGGCCAGCACCCTGGTGAGGACAGTCCAGCTACTCCTCATGGGGTAGATACAACAGAAAATACAGCCACATTGTGGCCTGTGGCTCTTCAAGGCACTGATCTATGGTCATTCTCGACTGGTGGAGGCCTACTACTACTACTATTACTATGACTATTTTTAGCCTTTTAGTGTCCCCAGGCATGAGAGCTTGCGAGCAGGCGCGTGCGCGCACACACACACACACACACACACACACACACACACACACACACACTGAAGAAAAAGTGCTGAGTTGCACTGGTAGAGGAGATCCCTCACTGGGACTTTGCTACATCAACGAAATCACGGTTTGGTCTAAAAATAAATTTGAGTATTTACTACTCTGACTCCAATTATTCCTATTCCTCCTCCTCCTTACTAGTACTAGTACTCCTATTTTTATTACTACTCCTACTTATTTTATTTTATTTTTTTTTTTAGTGAGGCAATTGGGGTTAAGTGACTTGCCCAGGGTCACACAGCTAGTAAGTATTAAGTGTCTGAGGCCGGATTTGAACTCAGGCACTCCTGACTCCAGGGCCGGTGCTCTATCCACTGCGCCACCTAGCTGCCCCTACTTATTTCTACTACTATCTTCCTCCTCCTTACTCCACCTCCTCTTCCTCCTCCTAACTAGTAGCAGTACTCTTACTCCTATTCCTATTGCTACTACCTACTACTACTTCTACTCTTCCTCTTCCTTCATCCTCTTTCTTCTTACTCCTCCTCCTCTCCCTCCTTACTAGTAGCAGTACTCCTACTTCTACTCTTATTCTCCTACTCCCGCTATTCCTATTACTATAGCTACTATCTACTCTTCCTCCTCCTTACTAGTAGCTGTACTCCTATTACTCCTACTCTTAACTCCTATTACTACTGCTACTACTTACTACTACTACTTATTCCTCTTCCTCCTTACTACTACTACTACTACTACTACTACTACTACTGCTGCTGCTGCTGCTGCTACTATTACTACTACTACTACTACTGCTGCTGCTGCTGCTACTATTACTACTACTACTACTACTACTACTACTGCTGCTGCTACTATTACTACTACTACTACTACTACTACTACTACTACTACTTCTGCTGCTACTATTACTACTACTACTACTGCTGCTGCTGCTGCTGCTGCTGCTGCTATTACCACTACTACTGCTGCTGCTGCTACTATTACTACTACTACTACTACTACTACTGCTGCTGCTGCTACTATTACTACTACTACTACTACTGCTGCTACTATTACTACTACTACTACTGCTGCTGCTGCTACTATTACTACTATTGAAGAAGAAGAAGACAAAGAAGATAAAGGAGGCTTGATAATATCATGGAAAGAACAGCACTAGAATAGAGGAATGAACTAGACCTATGAAATCATTGGCATAAGTAGCTGGGCATGAGGAGACTCCATCTACCTGGACAGATCAGCATCTTCTCTGTAAAGTACAATCTTCCGGAGTTGCCTGGAAAACTGGGAGGTTGTGACTTACCCAGGGTCCAATATATGTCAGAGGGTGAGATGAACCCAGATCTTCCCGACTCCAAGCCCACCTCTCTGTCTACTCTGTCTACCTTCAGAGTCAGGGTCCGAATCCCTGGTCTGCAGCTCGTTGTGTGACCTTGGGAAACTGACCTAAGCTGCCCTGGCTTAAGTTTCCTCACCTGTAAAATGAGAGGGTTGTACTAGGCAACCTCTGAAGTTCCTTCCAGCTTTAAATCTACGACCCTATGATACCTTCTTGTTTTAAAATTATCCTCTGTAGCTGTCCTCCCTCTGCCTGGAAGCTTCTTGTGAGGCTCGGAGGAGATAATAAATTAGAAGGTGCTTTCCAAAGCATAAAGGTTTATGCAAAAGGAATTCTTATTGTCTGTAATAGATATTTATCTGACTGTCACCTGAGTAAATAGTGCTATCTCCCAGCTCCCTGAGGAGAGTTTAGAGATTGTCTAAGGTACTACAAAGGGAACCTCAGAGCCAGAGTTCCGGTTAAGCCAGGTTTCTGGGACTGGAAAAGATAAGGATGCATCTGGGAGGACAATTGAAAAGAGGGGTGGGGGGTTGAGTTGGAGAGGATGAAGGGGCCTGACTCTATACATTGTTTGCACCTGTCTTAGTCTCACCTGTTGGGAATAGAGGCATTATTATTCTGCTCCAGAAGATTGGCCTGAAAGGTCTGTCACTGTCCTACTGACCTACTTTGAGGTGGGGATGGGACACAAGGGGATTCTGCATTCCCAAGGTTGCCACTACAAGAATACCTACATGTACCTGCAAGGTAGCAGGGAAGGCTGAGAGCTAGAAATCTACAGGCTCCTGGCGGGTATTTCTGAGCATCCTTGGCTCTGACACAGAGACAGGATTTGGGCCTTGATTTTCCATGACTCTCTGGTCACCTGAAACAAGAAGGCATGTTAAATATAAGCTACTGGAAGGTAGGGGCTGATTGATTTTTGCCACCGTATCCCTTACACCTAACACAGTGTCTGACACATTGTACATTCTTTTTAAAATGTTTAAATAAATTTCAATTGCTACCTTTTGATTTTTTATGTAATCCTTAACTCAAAGGGCCAATCCTGTGGATGGATCTTAATCGGTGGATAAAGATTACTTAATGTTCTGTGCCTGTGTGAGGGGCTGAGTTGGTGAGAGCTAGAGATAAAAAGAGGGCAGCTACATGGCACAGTAGATAGAGCACTGTGGTTGGAGTCAGGAAGATTCATCATCATGAGTTCAAATTTGGCCTCATACACTTTGTAGCTGTGTGACCGTGGGCAAGTCACTTTTGCTTCAGTTCCTCACCTGTAAAAATGAGCTGGAGGAGAAAATGGCAAACCATTCAGACTCTGGGGAAAAGCTGGTACTTTGATCATGGCTCTATTCCCAGCTTACTACACTAGAGATTTGGGTGATTGTCCCCTTGGGTGAGATCTGAGACTTTCCCTCTTGCTTAAGTGAGTCACCTTGTTCCCAATAGGAGAGCTTCTTCATTCTGTATAGTCTGGTATATATTCTCCTATGTATACTTTCTCTGATTTCTGTTTTTGCTACTGACTTGGATAAATGAGGGGTTTTTTTTGTTTGGTTTTTTGTTTTTTGTTTGTTGTTGTTTTATTTTTTTTTTAGTGAGGCAATTGGGGTTAAGTGACTTGCCTAAGGTCACACAGCTAGTAAGTGTTAAGTGTCTGAGGCTGGATTTGAACCCAGGTTCTCCTGACTCCAGGGCCGGTGCTCTATCTACTGCTACACCTAGCTGCCCCTAAATGAGTTTATTTGATATTTGCTATGTATGTTCACTGTAGAACTGGTAATTGGTGGGAAGAGTATCAAGCCTTGGATATATAGCATAGGGTTCTCCTTCCCGGTAAGGAATAGAGAACAAGAGTATAGCTGGAACCTAAAAATTATTTTGCCTGGTCTAAGGAGGGAGAGGATGGATATACTTCTAGCCTGGAAGAGCAGAGTGGCTAGCCTCTGGATCCAACCTCCTGCTTTTCCTCATGGTAGGAATCAAAACCTCCTTTGGAGAAGGATAGGAAGAGGAGACTGGAGATTGCTTCCCTTTGAGTTTCCTCTGGACAGACCCATGAGGATAACCAAATGGACAAAACAACACAGCAACCACCCGCCTCACCACATTTATATTTACGTCACCAAAATTTCTCCCATTATCCCCATTCTCCTCTTTCCTCCCAATCACAGAGAATCATTTCATATACATGGTTGGTTCTTAATGAATTCTTGTTGAATTGAATCGAATTGGATTAAGGCCTGGTTTCCTGACAACTCATCCAAATCTTTTTGGTCGACAAGAGACATACCTAGTGAAGACACACACAGACAAAGAAGCACCAAGCCCCTAACATAAGGGATGCTTTACATATGATCAAAAACTAACATTTATTGAAAGCATACTATGTGTAAGGCAGTGTGCTAAGTATACCCACCCAGACCCAACAAGCACCACTCCCTCGCCCTGTCACACACACCATACACACACATGCAGCATGAGCACTCAGTATTTCCACACCCAACAGAAGAGACCATAACATACAAATAATTGGTTCTGTGCTCAAGTCCAGGAAGATCTAGACAGACTAGAGTTCTGTGTTAAATCTAATAAGATGGAATTTAATAGGGATAATGTCAAGTCTTATTCTGAGGAGGTGGGTAGCAAGCTTCATCTTCTGCTATGGGTAAGTAGGTGGCAGGGTAGAGTACTTCACCTGGAGCTTAATAAAGGCTTTCCTCCCTTCATTCCTTTATCATCAGTCCTCTGAAATTGTGGCTGGTAATTGCATTGATTAGAGTTCTTAAGTTTCTTAAGTCTTTTCAAAGTTGTCTTTACAATGTTGTTATTCAATAAACCATTCTCCTAATTCTGCTCATTTCCCTCCAAATTAATTCATACATGTCTTCTTAGGTTTCTCTGAAGCCATCCCTTTCATTATTATTATTTTTTTTATTCCTATTATTTTGCGGGGCAATGAGGGTTAAGTGACTTGCCCAGGGTCACACAGCTAGTAAGTGTCAAGTGTCTGAGGCCGAATTTGAACTCAGGTCCTCCTGAATCCAGGGCCAGTGCTTTATTCACTGTACCACCTACCTGCTCTCCATTATTTCTTATGGTACAAAAATATTCCATAATATTCATATGCTATAACTTGTCCATTCAAATTCCAGTTGATGTATTCCCTTAGATTCCAGTTCCTTGCCAATACAAAAAGAACTGCTATAAATATTTTTATACATATGGGTTCTTTTCCCCTTTCTTTGATAGTTTAGGGGTATAGATATTTTCCTTTGTTAATTTCCAAGTGGTTGGTTGTGGTAGCACATACTTGTAATCCCAGATAAAAACCTTCAGTGTCCACAGCAAGTTTGGCATCAATATGGTGAACCTCCTGGGAAGTGGGGGTGGGCGGCAGGAGAGGGAAACCATTTCCTTAAGGAAAAGATCATGAATGAACCAGTTCAGGTCAGAAACAGCAGATCAAAGTTCCTGTGCTGATCAGTAATGGTATCAGCTTGTGAGTAGCCCCTATACTTGGTTAAATGTAAAAGAGTATTTTTTAAAATTACAAGTGATAGAATTATGAAAAGCCATTCCTGGGGTGATGGCTTTGATTCAACCTAATGGGTGAATTGTGGGCAGCTAGGTAGCGAGGTGAACAGTGCTGGTCCTGGAGTCAGGAAGAGTAATCTTCCTGAGTCTAATTCTGGCCTCAGACACTTATTACTTGTATGACCCTGGGCAAGTCATTTCACCCAGTTTGCCTCAGTTTCCTCAGCTGTAAAAGGAGCGGGAGAAAGAAATGGCAAACTAGTCCGGTGTATCTTCCAAGAAAACCCCAAATGGGGACATGAAGTCAGACACAACTGAAATGACTGTACAACAGTGGTTGAATCCAAGAGAAAGTGGGCAACTAGATGGAGCTGGTCACTGGACAGTGGAAGAATTATGTTATTCATTGAACTTGACATCTTTCAGTTATCTCTCTTCTGCAAATGAGCTGAGAACTATGTGCTGGAAACAGTAGGTCCAATGGCAGAGGGTGGGCTACTCTGACACAGGAAGAGAAGGAAATCTGCCTCTGGCTCTTAGAGAGTTGATGCGATGCTGCTGATGAAGGCAGGCTCTGGGGACGGTGCCTGAAAGAAATTGAGTCACATGGCTGCCAGGGAGACTAGGCTTAGAAACTAGGCTAGAACCATTGGTGATGAAACTGAGATTTACAGGGAGTAAAGAAGCAGCCTTAATATCTTGCTGCTGAATGCTTCAGGCAAACCCAGCAGAAGAGAAATAGGTCAGTGGCCAAAACTAACTTTCAGGGGCCTTGAATCATAGACACCTTAGGGAGAAGCAAAAGAATGCCTGTAAATACATTCAATACAAGATGGCCTTAAACCCCAGGAAGAAATTTGGAGGGCCTTAGATAGGAGAGCCTTCTTCCACTAAGGGACCACAGACTAGGACAATAATACCTAGGAATGATGGAGGATACTGCCTCATAAAAGTACTCAGGGCCAGAAGGAACGTTTAAGACACACAGAAAGATATTATGATATAGTGGAGAGAGTGCTGGACCTGGAGTCAGGAAGACCTGGGTTCAAAGCCCCCAAACCTCCATTGACATGTAGTTGCTTCTGATCGTGGGAAAATCACCCAATCTTCTTTACCTCAATTTCCTCATCCATACAATGGGGATAATAATACCCATGATACCTAGTTCACTAACTTGTTGTCAGTTGCCAATGAAATAATGCATGTATGGGGGCAGCTAGGTGGCACAGTGGATAAAGCACAGGCCCTGGATTCAGGAGGACCTGAGTTCAAATCCAACCTCAGACACTTGATACTAGCTGTGTGATCCTGGGCAAGTCACTTAACCCTCATTGCCCCGCCAAAAAAAAAAAGATAAAAAGGAAAAAGAAAGAAATTTATAGCACAGAAGTGGAAACCTGCATTTCCTTAGTTCCTTAGTGAGTCTAGAAGAACCCCAGAAGAAGCAGGGGGCCTATCCATCAGGCAGACCAACTTCTGAGACTCACAGGAAGGAAGTCATTGGTGTATCTCCCTACATTATAGTCAAAGTGGCCTGCTTACTTTTCAGCCCATCTCTTTAATACCAATACTCTCTCAATGATGCCACCATTAATGACTGCAAACCCAATCATTATATGAAAAAGAAAAAAGAAACAATAACTAAAATTACATATAGGTGTTCATAGAATTGAGAGTAGGAAGGTACTTTAAGGAACCATTTAGTTCAACCATTCTTTTTTCAGTTGAGAAAAATGGCACCCAGAAGGGCTAAGTGACTTGTTCAAAGTCACACGGTAAGTGGCAGAGCCAGGATTTGAATCCCAATATTCTAGACTTCGAATCTGGCACCCCTTTCCACTGTGCTCCTGGGATGCACTTCCATTTGCTCAGATAGTCAGGCTAGTCCAAGTAGAGACAGGATGGAAGACTGGTAACAGCTGATACAGAGGCCTGGGGAAGGAGGGAATGGAAGCAATTAAGAGCAGTTAGTGCTTGGAGGGTAACAGCAGAGCTCCAAAGAGGCAATCGCACCTATCCCCTGAAGAGCAGCAGAGAATAAGGCAGAGCAGATGGTCGGGGATCCCCTTAAGCCTGGAGTGACCCTGTGGTGACAGAGGGGATTAGCTCAACACTGTTTGCTAACAGCTCGCAGATAAGGCTTCACAAAGTGGTATTCTAGGAAGTGTTTTGTTTTTAACACTTACTCTAACAGGGGCATTAGTGGGATCCATCAGGCCTGGACAGGGGGTGTTTTGCTTTGGTTTTGTTTTTTTTTTGGAATAGGTAATTCTTAGATGGGGAGAGTCCCTCTACTAATATAGATCTCTCCTTCTCTGCCATATACAAGCCTCAGAGACTTGCTTGGCCATGGAGCACTGAGAAGTTAAGTGACTTGCCTAAGGTCACATTTGTTGTTGAGTTGTTTTTCAAGTCCAGCTCTTCATGATCTCATTTGAAGTTTTCTTGGCAGAGATACTGGAGTGGTTTTCCATTTTCTTCCCCAATTTCTTTTCCAGTTGAGGAAACTGAGGCAAGCAGGGTTAAATGACTTGCCCACAGTCACACAGCTAGTAAATGATTTGATCTCAGGAAAATGAGACTTCCTGACTCCAGGCCTGGCATTCTATCCACTGTGCCACCTAGCTGCCCTCTAGGACCACATAGCATTAGTTATTTCTTTCTTTTTTTTTTTTTAGTGAGGCAATTGGGGCCAAGTGACTTGCCCAGGGTCACACAGCTAGCAAGTGTTAAGTGTCTGAAGCCAGATTTGAACTCAGGTACTCCTGACTCCAGGGCCGGTGCTCTATCCACTGCGCCATCTAGCTGCCCCGCATTAGTTATTTCTAAATAGGATATCTATTTTTTTTGGTGAGGCAATTGGGGTAAAGTGACTTACCCAGGGTCACACAGCTAGTAAGTGTTAAGCATCTGAGGCCGTATTTGAACTCAGGTCTTCCTGACTCCAGGGCCGGTGCTCTATCCACTGCGCCACCTAGCTGCCCTTAGGATATCTATTTTTAAATGACATTATACATATAAATATGAATGTTTATACATATATACATGTATGTGTGTATCTATATATCTATATCTGTTTATCTGTCTTTTTGTCTGTTTGTCTATCTATCTACATACACACAAATCTTATGTCCCATTTCCTTAGGGCTCTAAATTCTGTTATGAAGTGTTAGTTGCTAATGGATTAGTCAGAAACCAATCCCAGCCAAAAGAAGTTAGGGCTTTGAATTCCCAATCTGCCTCTGAGAAGTGGCATGGCCTTTAGTAAGGAACTTTTCTTCTCTAGGACTCAGTTTACCTATCTATAAATAGAAGGGTTTGACGAGATGATTTCCAAGGTCCCTTTCAGCTCTAAGTCCCAAAATCCTATTAACCAATGATCTCCCTTTGGACCATACTGCCCATGAGGTTTTCTTGCCAAAGATACTAGTTTGCCATTTCGTTTTCCAATGGGTTAAGGCAAACAGAGGTTAAATGGCTTGCCTAGGGTCACACAGTTAGTGAGTGTCTAAGGTCAGATTTGAACTTAGATCTTCCTGATTCCAGGCCCAGTGTCCTATCCATTGAGCCACTTCAAATATCAAACCAATGATCCTACTAAAAGCCTATACCATCCTCTCAAATCATAGAACGCTTTTACTCAGTAATGTTATAGAGTCGTGAATTTAGAGCTGGAAGGGACTTTATAGATAGAATCATCTTAGGTCATATTTATATAGTACTTTAAGGCTTGAGAGGCACTATATAGATGATATGTTATTATAATCTATAATGCATCATATTGTCATATAATATATTACATAATTGTTATGTAATATATTGACTTTTTTTAAAATTTCAAGACTGGGCCTCCCCAGCTCACCTGGATTAGAAGTACAGGGGCTACTTATGGACCTGATTTCATTCTGATTTGCATAGAAGCTTTGACCTGCTCCATTTCTGACCTGGGCCAAGTCAACCCTCCTTTGGCAACCTGGTGGCCTCCCACTCTCAGGACTTCATTATATTAATGCCAAACCTGGCACAGACATAGGATTAGCTTAGCCCATTGCAGCCTGAGATTTTCCAGCCTCCACCTCTTTGGTTTGCTGCTGTTTGTTGTTCAGTCATTTTTCAGTTGTGTCTGCCTCTCCATAACACCATTTAGGGTTTTCTTAGCACAGATACTAGAGTGGTTTGCCATTTTCTCTTCCAACTCATTTGACAGATGAGGAAACTGAGGCAAACAGGGTTAAATGACTTGCCTAGGGTCACACAGTAAGTATCTGAGGCTAGATTTGAACTCAAGATGAATCCTTCTGACTCCAGGCCCAGCACTCTATTCACTGCACCACCTAGCTGCCTCTTCCCAACGATCCGTTCATTAAAGGTGCCCTTAATCTTTATATAAATGATGCTCACAAAGGTTTTATATTTGGGGACAGTTTGGCTATTATATTCAACTTAAAGTGCTTGACACTGGCATCATGGACCTCTGCCCTGCCCACAGAAGGAGGCTCCTTCTCAGCAGGGAACCAAGTACTAGATTTGGAGTGAGAGGAAATGGGTTCAGGTCACCTCTATGACTACAGGAAAGTCTTTTCCTCTCTCAGGCTCAGTTTCTTCCCTGAGGGAACATAGGAACATAGATTTAGAGCTGCAAAGGACCTTAGAGGCTGAGTCAAACCATCTCATTTTATAAATTTTTTTTTTTTTTGCAGGGCAATGGGGGTTAAGTGACTTGCCCAGGGTCACACAGCTAGTAAGTGTTAAGTGTCAGAGGCCAGATTTGAACTCAGGTCCTCCTGAATCTAGGGCCAATGCTTTATCCACTGCACCACCTAGCTGCCCCCAAAACATCTCATTTTATAGATAAGGAAACTGAGGCTGAGTGTACATACCTAGTAAGTGTCTGTAGAGCAGGATTTGAACCCAGGTCTTCCTGACTCCAGGCCTAATCCTATCCACTAAACTAAACCACAGACCATTTGGCTTCTGCGGGCCCTGCCCCCATGTTTTTAGGAGGAAAGCACCCCTTGTAGCAGTCCCTGAGAACACACTCTACTTTATCAGTTGTCTTCTTAATCAGTAGGCGTCTAGAGGACAGAATCAAGACAAATGGGACAGTCCTGTATCAACAAGGAAACATCAATGGAAATGGCTTTGACCTTGGCTCTGCTGACATGTTTCTCCTCCTGTCTCATTATTACATAGCCCTCCACATCTGTCTATGTGAATTGAAATGGAGAGTAAAACAAAACAAAAAAAAAATCAATTGAGGCTAAAAATGGAATCAGACCAAATTTATGAAGAACTGGTTCTAGGAGCTTCCTTTCCCCATGAGTAACTGATGACAAGCGTAGCAAACACTAATAAAAGCCAGGCATGGACAGTTCCTCAGTGAGCAATTCCTCAGGATCTTAACTAATGGGAAGCTTTCAAAATTGCAGCTGATGCCCAGGCAACCAAAGGGGCGCCATTTTGTTACCATGTCCTGATGTCTGTCTTAGGACTGTGCTATAAGATCTCGGAGGACAAGGACACATTTTCTTTATTCTCACATCCATCTATGATTCCCCAGTCCCAACCTCATTGTGCTTTGCACAGGGCTGTACTGATGCAATTCTTTCTTCCACATTGCAACTTTCCCCATCATCATTTAGATGCATCATGGGTCAGCATAAGAAATTAAATGGGAATTGTCTGGGAGTTTTGCAGAAGCGACAGATGACATACAAAGGCTGGCAGATGACACAGAAAAAGTTGAGAAACTCAGAAATGCGTAAAATATATGTATTGTATTATATAATGTACATTTATTTTATCTTTTAATACCATAATAATTCGGATTTATCTCTGGTACAAAGGGTGAGCCAAAAAAATTTTACACAGATTTTCCAGATTGTTGGGGCATCATGCTCCTGACCCCCCCAATGTGGAAGGGATAGCTATTCTGGATATTTCTTTTTTTCCCTTTTTTTTTTTTTTGGTGAGGCAATTGGGGTTAAGTGACTTGCCTAGGGTCACACAGCTAGTGTCAAGTGTCTGAGGCCAGATTTGAACTCAAGTCCTCCTGAATCCAAGGCCGGTGCTCAATCCACTGTGCCACCTAGCTGCCCCATATTCTGGGTTTTTCATGAATGTTTATTAAATTGACTTGACACCCTCAGTTCAAATCCTGGCTATTCCACTTACTAGCAGTAAGACCTTGGGTAAAAATCACTTCACTCTCCCGGGCCTTCCTTTTTTCATCTGTAAAATAAAGGAACTAATTGACCTCTAAGATCTCTCTGAGCTCTAAGCTATCTATGATCCTTGCATTGGTACCACCTAGTCTGCATTTTATTTTTTTATTTTTTATTTTATTTTATTTTTGTGGGGCAATTGGGGTTAAGTGACTTGCCCACGGTCACACAGCTAGTAAGTGTTAAGTATCTGAGGTCAGATTTGAATTCAGGTTCTCTTGTATGCTGGTGCTCTATCCGATGCGCCACCTAGCTGTCCCTGCATTTTAAGATAAAATTTTAAGCCATTAAGATTTTTAAAAATTTAAAATGAAATGTGGTAACGAATAAACTCAACATAGCAGCAGTACTGACACGGAATCAGGAGAACCGGGTTCCATTCCTGTTTTGTGAATAAATATCTGTGTGACCCTGGAAAAGTCACTTTTTCTCTCTAGGCTTCAAGTTGCTCACTTGGAAAATGAGGGTTTGGCACTAGTTGACCTTTGAGTCCCTTTTCAGTCCAATGGGTCCATGATTCGAGCAGAGCTGTAACTAGGGCAGGGTGGCTGGAACTTTATCTGAGGGCTCCAAAATCCAAAGTTGGGAGCACACACACCTCCTCTTAGCTGTCAGCCCGGGATCCCAGTATGGTGTCATGAGGCCTGGCTCCCTCTCTCACTTGGCCCCAGGCTGCCATACTCAGGGTCCTGTTGCTACAGTTTCCCTTTCCCATGGACTGTTTCTCCTTTCTGCTATTTAGCAGGGGCACAGTCTAGACTTTTTGGATTCAGGGTCCTAGGTCAACTGTACCATGCTCTTTGTGCTGCCCTCACTGCCTGCTTCCTTGACCCCCTTGGACTGTCCTCCTCCTCCTCCTCCTCATCGTTTGTGCCCCAACTCACTGCTTTGCTCTAGGTGAAAAATTCCTAGTTATGGCTCTGGAATTTAGGGATGAACAGGGAAGCCAAGAAGGCAAATTATTCTGCGCTGATCCTATTTACCTGAGACAAGTTTAAGCCTCTAAAAAAATCCTTTTTTTTCTCATCTTTTCTTATTTTCATTCTCCTCCACTCCACCCCCCTCTCTTCCTCCCTCCCAACCTAAGGGCCTACCCATGCAGTTTGAATTTGGGTACAACAAAGTCAAACTCTCCATCAGAAACATATGTGGAGAGAGAAGCGGGAGAGCGAATGCCGCAGGTCCAGAGTGAAATCTGATCCAGGGAGGTTTTCCCTGAAATGTGTACTTTCTCGTTTGGCTGAGCTAGTGAAGTTGTAGCTCAGAGCTGTCTAACCCTCTTGGAAGATGATGACTAAGAATAAAAACACTCGCTGCAGGACTGTCATCATTTCCAAAGGAAGTGTAATAAATACTTTACAACAGTACTCTTTTTTTCCCCTTTCCCCGTGTGTAGCCATAAATTAGTTTGAGGATCCAATTTATTAAGCCTAAAAACAATTAGAATTAAGCTTCTGAACCATACCTGGGACCAACTCATAACTGGGGAAGAAGAGAAGGTGTACAGAGCACATAGCTTTAATCTCCCCTTCCTCCCTCCCACCAAAATGGAAATTTCTTTCCTTCCTTCCATGCTGAACATGGCTTCCCTCTCTGGGGTTATTAGCTGCAAGTGGACCTCACCCCGTGCCATGGCCAGGTCCTTGAAACATTGCAGCTAGGCCAAATCAACAAAATTAGCTAAATCAAACTCCATTTCAGACGCTTGCCTTTTAAAAAAGAAAACTCTGCACCGAACGCTCTCATAAAGCGACTATTCACCAGCAAGGCTCCCCAAGTGTAACTGGATTTTTTTGAGATTTGTAGTTATGATTTAATCCGGTTTGATTGAAAAGTGACATCCGCCCGTGTTCTGGAAAGTCAAATGTTCGGTGACTAGTAATGGAAACGAATTTCACAGAATCACACATTTCGGAGTCGGGAGGATCCTTGTTGACTGTCCAGTCTAATCCATACCTGACAGAGGATCCCTATTGGAATATGCCCAACAAGTGGCCATCGCCCTCTGGACAGGGAAAGGAACTTGTTATCCTCAGAAGCAACTCGCTCCACTTTTAGACAGTTCTAATTATTAGGAAGTTTTTCCTTACATAAGGCTTCTTGGTGAGTCTCACCCACTACTCCTGCTTCTGCCTTCTAGGACAAAACAATGAGTCTAATCTTTTTTTTTTTTTTTCGGGGCAATGAGGGTTAAGTGACTTGCCCAGGGTCACACAGCTAGTGTCAAGTGTCTGAGGCCAGATTTGAACTCAGGTACTCCTGAATCCAGGGCCAGTGCTTTATCCACTACGCCACCTGGCTGCCCCCAAGTCTAATCTTTTTATGTGAGGACCCTTCAAGTCCTCTGTTAGCATCCCACCTGAGCATGTTCTTCACAGTACACATCCCCAGTTCTTTCAACCACTCACGGCCTTTTGCTGTCCTGCTTGACCTCGTCTGGATACCCATGTCCTCTTTCAGGAGAAAAATACAAAATTAAGTGCCATCATTCTTTTTTTTTTAGTGAGACAATTGGGGTTAAGTGACTTGCCCAGGGTCACACAGCTAGTAAGTGTTAAGTGTCGGAGGCCGGATTTGAACTCAGGTACTCCTGATTCCATGGCCGGTGCTTTATCCACTGCACCACCTAGCTGCCCCCAGTGCCATCATTCTTAATTAACTCATTTATTCACTCAGTTAGCAAACACATGCCCATCATGGAAAAGGCACCATGCCAGGAAGTGAAGCAGATGCAAATGCAAAAAAAGAAAAGTTATAATACAATTCAATAAACTCTTAGTACTACCATGTGTTGACAATACCAAAACATTAAAAAGACAGCCCTTGTCCACTTGGAGCTTACAATTGAGTAGAAAAGATAAGACAGGCTAATAGGTAACTATAACACAACAAAGTACAAGGATGGAAGAGAACATTTAGGGGATGGACATTTTCAGCTAGGAAGGGAAGATAACAACAACAACAATAATAACAACAACAACTGGCATTTGTATAGGACTTTAAGGTACAGAAAGCACTTACATATCTTATCTCATTTCATCCTCATAACAACCATGTGAGGTGGATAATAATATTCAGTTTTAAAGATGGGGAAATGGAGGCAGTGGTGAAGTGACTTGCTCAGGGTCACATAGCTAATAAGTGAGGCAGAATTTATACTTGGATTTCAATGCATCTAAGTCCACTACTGCACTAAACTGCCTAGCTTCTTCAAGGAAAGAAGAAAGGCATTTGACTGGGGCTTTGAAGGATAAGACACATGTAGCAGGCCAAATTGTCTCCTTGGGCATTAGTAAGTATCTTTAGCATGTTATGAAATCAACTTTAATCACCTAGGAGTTGAGTTCTATTGAATATCCTATAAATAATCTAGAAATTCTTTTGTTGTTATTTCTGACTCTCTATGACCCCATTTTGGGATTTTCTTGGCAAAGACATTGGAGTGGTTGCCATTTCCTTTTCTGGTTCATTTTGCAGATAAAGACACTGAGGCAAATAGGGTTAAAGGACTTGCCCAGGGTCACACAGATAGTATGTGTCTGAGGCTGGATTTGAACTCATGAAGATGGGTCTTGATGATTCCCAAGACCAGTGTTCTATCCACTATGGCGCCAACTAGCTGCTCTCTAGGGATTCTGGGAATATCTATTGCATGGCCTGTTAAAAGAACAATTAACCAAGACATCCCCCAGAGAAGGAATGTTGGTGAAATCCAGAACATATTCACACTGTGTAGGGTCTTCTCCTCATGATGGTTGTATATTAAAGTGGGGAGCTTTGGGAGAAAGGAAGGATGCTACTTTTAATTTTTTTTTCTTTTTGCAGGGCAATGAGGCTTAAGTGACTTGCCCAGGGTCACACAGCTAGTGAGTGCCAAGTGTTTGAGGCCGAATTTGAACTCAGGTCTTCCTGAATCCAGGGCCCATGCTTTATCCACTGTACCACCTAGCTGCCTCCTACTTTTGATTTCTTGATATAAAAAGAAATAAAAAGAGGTAGTGAGGAGGGGAGCAGGGCATATATATCACCTGAGTTAATGAATATAATGCTTTTTAGACATTAAAGTCCTATATAAATGTAAGCTATTATTCTTCTTATATGCAACCCCTTTGAGAGGAAGCTTGCTATAATGGATAGAGAAGACCTACGTTTGAATCCTGTCTCTGAGACCTGCTGACTGTGTGTCCTAGGCAACTCTCTAAGATATAGGTTGAGGAGCAGGTACCCATTTACATTGGCAAAAAGAACTTTCTACCCCTGTGAAATTACAAGTGATTTAAAATAAATCCAGCTCCTAATTCTCTGAGTGCCTAAAGGCTTTTTGTGGGGGGGGGGCAGGACAATGAGGGTTAAGTGATTTGCCCAGGGAGACATAGCTAGTAAGTGTCAAGTGTCTGAGACCAGATTTGAACTCAGGTCCTCCTGAATCCAGGGCCAGTGCTTCATCCACTGCATCACCTAGCTGCCCCCTAAAGGCTTTTTAATACCAGCTATAGGACCCTTTCCTCTCCCTACCTGTTTGAGGCCACCCACAAGTAGTGAAGCCCAGCTGTCAATTCATCACAGTAGCTTTGGAAACCTCAAAGTTCAGAGCCCCTGGGGTGCTAATGACCACTGTAAATTCTGCTTATCAGAGTCCACTTTCCAGGGTTATTTGTTTAGGGCACAAGGGAGGGAGTGCGTGGTACCGTCCCAGACCCCTATCAGTAAAATTGTTTGCATCAAATAACCTGCCTGCCAATTTGCCTTCCATTAGAAGCCACCTGGCAAAGTTGCTCCAGCCAGGGATGCCCAAAGTGAAGTTTTGTTGGAAAGATTTTCAAGGGAAAATGACTGAGTTTGCTCTTTCAAGGTCACTCACTAAGAAAGTGACAGAGCCAAACTAAGTGCCCAGGTCTTCAGATTCAAGTCCTGAGCTTTCTCCACTAACCTATATCTTTCAATGCCCAGCTTAAATCCCATACACTCTGTGGGATTTTCTGCGCTATTCTAGCTCTTACAATCCATACTGGACAATGGACCAGGGACTCTAGAATTGGGATCCATGAACGTTTTTGGATAATATATAATACTGTCCTCCAATTACATGTTAAAACAATTTTTTTAACTTTTAAAAAACGTTTTGAGTTCCAAATTCTGTCCCTCCCTCCCTTAGATGGTAAGCAATCAGATATAGGTTATACATGTGCACTTTTTTTGGGAAGAACTTTATTTCAATATAATTGGTTTCCTTTGCAATCCTATGCATTTTATTGTATGTATTTAAAAACATTATTCTGAAATGAGGACCCTAGGCTTCACCAAGTTGCCAAAGTGGTCCATGTCCCAATAAAGTTAAGGATCTTGGCTACGGAGGGAGGCAGATTGATGTAGTGGAGTCAGGAATGCTTGGATTCAAGTCTTTCCTCTGATACTTGCTAGCTGAATAACCCTGGGCAAGTCACTTCATAGACATTAAATCAAGAATAAGGATGCAGGGGCAGCTAGGTGGCACAGTAGATAAAGCACCAGTCCTGGATTCAGGAGGACCTGAGTTCAAATCTGGCCTCAAACACTTGATATTCACTAGCTGTGTGACCCTAGGCAAGTCACTTAACACTCATTACCCTGCAAAAAAAAAAAAAAAAAAAAGAAGGATGCAGTGAAATGTTCTTAACAGTCTGAGCATGAGCATCTCTGAATCTTTCTGTAAGCTTTCCAAAAGCACTTTGGAAACTCTCTGGATCATGTTATTGACCTCAAGTCCCATTGCATGTGATTGGCTAGGATATAGGTACAAACTGAATGCACGAGTTTCCGGGATGTTTGGACTCTGAGTAAAAGACTATTCCTTGTATCAGGGGGGAAAAGTATGGATCACAGTTTTTAGAGCTTGAAGTACCTTGGAAATCATTTAGTACAACCCCTCATTTTACACATGAGAGACAGAGACCCAGAGAGGTTAAGAGAGACCCAAGGTCACACAGGGAATAGCAGTTAAAATTAAAATCTAGGCCCACTGGCTTCTAATCCAATAGTCTTTACACACTGGGTATCAACAGCACATGGTCCAAGGCCTTAAGGAATTTAGGGAGGGGAGACAAAAAAATGAGGAAATAATCTTTTGCCCACCTCTTTAAATATAGTGACTCATGTAGATGGATCTATGGGATCAAAAGGAGGGGTTGGAGATTTTATATGAAGCATATTAGCACTAACAGGTTGTTGTTTTTCCTCCCAGTGTTCCACTGAGGAATTCAACTGTTCAATGTTTGGATTCATATCAAGAGCCCTCTGGTGGAAAGTAGGCCAGGTCATTGTTTGGTTTGTAAATACAGGCATATATATATATATATATATATATATATATATATATATATATATATATATATATATATATAACCAATAAAGATGTTTTTAATACAAAGATGACATTGCAGACCCATCTCTTAGAGGACATGTCCTTTCAGTTCTCCAAAGAGTGGGTTCAAGTAACCTTAGAATGATGCTGAACCATTCTCATTCAGTTTCCCTTCAATTCAATTCAACTCAGCAAACATTGATTAAGCATTCACAATGCAGAAGGTCCTGAGCTAAACACAGGGGATACAATGATAAATACGAAAGTCCCTGCTCCCAAGGGACTGGCCTTCTGCCAAGAGTGATATAGCAAATATACAGGTAAGTAAATAAAAAGCGTTTATGGTGTTACAGTGGTTAGAGTGCCAGGCCTGGAGTCAGGAAGACTCATCTTCCTGAGTTCAAATCTGGCCTCAGACACTTACTGGTTGTGTGATCCTGAGCAAGTCATTTACCCTGTTTGCCTCAGTTTCCTCATCTGTAAAATGAGATGGAGAAGGAAATGGCAAAACTCCAGTATCTTTGCCAAGAAAACCCCAAATGTGGTCATAGGGAGTTGGACAGGACTGAAAGAACTGAACAACAAGAAAAGTATAACAAGCACATGGCCAAATGAGAGAGAGAAAGAGACAGAGAGAAACAGAGAAAGACAGAGAGACAGAGACAGAGAGACAGACAGAGAGGAGAGAGGGAGGGAGAAACAGAGACAGAGAGAGACAGACAGACAGAGAGGTAGAGAGACACAGAGACACAGAGAGAGAGGGATATATATAGAGAGAGACAGAGAGAGAACTGGGGGAACTGGGAACTGGGAACTGGGAAAGGCCATTATAAGGTGGTGGGAGATGGAAAGTCATGGCAAAGAAATAATTAGCAGTCCAGTTTGACTGAATGTAGAGTTCATGAAGGGGAGTAACGTGACATAAGATTGAAAAGGTAAATAAAAGTCAAAATGTAAGAAGTTTTAAATGCCAGGCTGAGAATTTTCTGTTTTATCCATGGGAAACCACAAGATTTTTGAATAGGGAAGGTGTCATGATCAGTTCATGAGCCTTAGGAATGTTAATGTGGTGGTTGTGTAGAGAGATTGGAGAAGGGGAAGAACAGAGGCAGGAAGGCCACTTAGGGGGCTGTTGGTGAATAGCATCTTAGCTAGGCTGAGGCTATGCATGAGGAGAAAAGAGGTAGAGAGGTCACGAGGATGGAAAAACCCTAGTCGCTGATTGGATCTAGAAGCTGAGGGAAAGAGAAGAGTCAAGGATAACTCCGAAGATGAAAACCTGGGTGTCTGGATCAATTCACAGCTCCACCAACAATGTATTAGTGTTTCAGTTTTCCTACATGTTCTCTAGCATTTATCATTTTCCTTTTTTCTCATATTATCCAACTGGATAGGTGTGAGGTGGTAGCTCAGAGTAGTTTTAATTTAATAGCTAGCATTTATATAGTACTTTAAGGTTTGCAAAGCACTTTATACATATTATCTCTTAAAATTTTATTTATTTTTTATTCCATTTTTTAAATAAAAGTACTTTATTTTTTTCACTTACATATAAGGATAGTTTTCAACATTTGTTTTCATAGGATTTTTAGTTCCAAATTTTTCTCCCACTCTCCCTTCCCTCCCACTCTCCCTTCCCTCCCTCCTCCCCAAGATGGAAATCAATCTGACATAGATTATATATGTGCAATCACATTAAACTTATTTCTGCATTAGTCATCTTGTGAAAGAAGAATCAAAGCACAAGGGAAGAACCTCAAAAAAGAAGGGAAAAAAACCAGCCCAAAAGTAGAGACAGTATGGTTCAATCTGCATTCAGAATCCACAGTTCTTTTTTCTGGATGTGGAGAACATTTTCTATCATGAGTTCTTTGAAACTGTTTTGGATCATTGCACTGCTGAGAAGAGCTAAGTCTATCACCATTGTTCATCACATAATGTTGCTGTTACTGTGTACAATGTTCTTCTGGTTCTGCTCCTTTCAGTCAGCATCAGTTCATGTAAGTCCTTCCAGGTTTCTCTGAACTCCTCCTGCTCATCATTTCTTACAGCACAATAGTATTCTATTAATTTATATACCACAATTTGTTTAGCCATTCCCCAATTGATGGGCATTCCCTCACCACAAAGAGCTGCTATAAATATTTTTGTACATGTGGGCCCTTTTCCCACTTCTATGATCTCTTTGGGATACAGACCTAGCAGTGGTACCACTGCATCAAAGGGGATGAACAGTCCCATAACCCTTTGGGCATAGTTCCAAATTGCTCCCCAGAATGGTTGGATCAGTTCACAGCTCCACCAACAATGCATCAGTGTTCCAATTTTTCCACAGCTTCTCCAACATTTATTACGTTCCTTTATTTCCATATTAGCCAATCTGATAGGTGTGAGGTGGTACCTCAGAATTGTTTTAATTTGCATTTCTCTAATCAATAGTGATTTAGAGCACTGCACTACCTGGCTGCCCTTGCTCGATCCATAAAAATCTTTTTAAAATACTGTTTGATTGATTGGTAACCATCCTTAACTACTGCAGGGAAG
This sequence comes from Dromiciops gliroides, assembly GCF_019393635.1. Classification (NCBI taxonomy): domain Eukaryota; kingdom Metazoa; phylum Chordata; class Mammalia; order Microbiotheria; family Microbiotheriidae; genus Dromiciops; species Dromiciops gliroides. The sequence goes on from NC_057862.1 coordinate 150,979,699, forward strand.
ATGGGATAAAGTTTAGGGTGGGCTTATATGTTCTTTTTATGGATAGGCAATTACAAAGGGAGAGCTTCTCCTTTAATTGGTCAGAATGGGTTGATTCCTTTATTCTGTAACTCTGCAAGTGACTCCAGGTATTATACAGCTGAATGGAGCTCTGTAATGAAGCTCCTAATAGCAAAAATGGCTGGGACCTCTCCTCTAGGAAAAAAAGATACCTCTCCTTATCCCTCAATCCCAAACTATTAGTGGTGGGCTATTGCATCCTGCCACTCTTGCCCCCTCTCCCAACTTGACCTCATGTAGGGGCACAGGGCTGGGGCCAGGAGTAACAATTTAGAGTAGGGACCCTGCCGACCATACCCCAGAATTGTTCTTTGGCTAAAGGTGAGTTAAAGTTACCACTGGGAATCTGTGCTCTATAAACTGGTTCCATTCTTGTGTGTGTGCTGAGGGTGGGGGAGGAGGAGGGGAAGCAGGCGGGGAGGGGGCAGGGGGGAGTGTTTTCCTTTGGTTCCCTAGTAAAAATTCCTTTGGAAAAAGTCCAACTTTATGTCAACTGAACTATGGGGAAAGGGAATTTTTCCACACCTTGGTCAAGGAGAGAAGGAGAATGACTAGAGCCCTAGGGGCCAGGTGCAGAGGGGAAGCATGGGATCTGGTCAGCTCAAAAAAGATCTAGGGCAGAGAGAACTTCCAGGCTTTCTTAACTCTGGGTGTGTGTGTGTGGGGGGGTGTCCCCTGGTTCCCTAGTGAAGCCTATACACCCCTTCTCAGAACAATGGTTTTAAATAACTAAAATAATGTACATAGGATTATAGGAGAAATATTGAATTGAATTTCAAAATTGAAATATTGAAATAAGGTTATCAAAATATTTTTTAATCTTAAAAGTATTTTATTATTTTCCAGTTGCGAGTAGAGATAGTTTTCAACATTTATTTTTTTTTTGGGGGGGGTGAGGCAATTGGAGTTAAGTGACTTGCCCAAGGTCACACAACTAGTAAGTATCAAGTGTCTGAGACCAGATTTGAACTCAGATCCTCCTGACTCCAGGGCCAGTGCCCTATCCACTGCGCCACCTAGCTGCTCCACAACATTTATTTTTATAACATTTTGAGTTCCAAATTTTTCTCTCTCCCTCCCTTCCCTCTCCCCTCCCCAAGACAGAAAACAATCTGATATAGGTTATATATGTACAATCACATTAAACATATCAAAATATTTTTTAAAACAAACTCACAGAGTCTCTACAACCATATCTTAGCATCCTCTGCTTTTTTCCAGTTAAATTGAGCTTTTGCTTAAAAACAAAACCAAACATAACTTACAAACTATAGGTTAAGAGCCCCTGGCCTAGATTGTGGTCCTTTCCCACCCAAAGCCCAGTTCTCTCATAACTTGCTTGGGTAAAAGTGTTCATGTAAGGGGCAGCTAGGTGGCAAAGTGTATAGAGCACCGGCCCTGGAGTCAGGAGTACCTGAGTTCAAATCTGGTCTCAGACACTTGATACTTACTAGCTGTGTGACCCTGGGCAAGTCACTTAACTCCAATTGTCTCACTTAAAACAAAACAAAACAAAAAGTGTTCATGTAAAATAGAACAGTGACCTTTAATGGGATGGCAGGACTGGGGCAGAAAGAGGAGGCCTTGAAAATGACCTGCCCTTGTGTGACAACCTGTGGTCAACTTTCAGGAGCTGGACAATAGCCAGAAGGAGGAGCAGTTTGAGGATAGAAGAAAGAGGGAAAGGCAGAAAAAAAAGATGGAGGGTCAGAGAAGACTGGAAGACACCCTCCCTCCCACTTCACCCCTCAGAGTTATTTGGAGCCAGGGCCTCCCTGACGCAGAGGAAGTAGATGAAAGCAGCTCCAGGGGTTCCACAGAAAGTCAGATGTGGAAACAGGAACAACCCTCTTCGTGCTCTTTCTGCTTCACTGATTTCAGTCCAGGACATAATAACTGTGTAGACTGATAAAGAGTGGGGTCTGGAGTTTCATTTCCTACCACGCTCAGCCTCACAAACCCCGGCCTCCTGACAGATGGATAGTTTACTCCAATTAGCATTTATTAAGGGCCCAATGCATACAAGGCTTTGTGCCTGCAAAAAAGAAGTTGGAGACTAGCCCCTGCCCTCATGGAGTAACGTAAAATAAGGAAGGAGCACCTTTAGATTTCCCTTTCCTATTGGGTTATATATCCTCTTTCAAAAGAGAAAAAGCTGGGGCAGCTAGGTGGTACAGTGGACAAAGCACTGGCCCTGGATTCAGGAGGACCTGAGTTCAAATCTGGCCTCTGACACTTAACACTTACTAGCTGTGTGACCCTGGGCAAGTCACTTAACCCTCATTGCCCTGAAGGAAGAGAGAGAGAGAGAGAGAGAGCCCTAAAAATGAAGGAGATCAGAGGAAGTCAGGGAACAGGTGTTTTAGGAGTTAAGCCTTCAAGAAAGGTGAGAGATGTTGCATGAGGCAACAAGCTGTGCAAAGGAATAGAGGTGGGAAGGCCAAGACCTATGATGGATGAAGGAGAATAATGTGAAAGCAGCTTAGAAAAGGGGACTGTAGTCAAACTGTGAAGTGCTTTAGCTACAAATGAGTTTGTATTTTTTCTTTTCTAGGTTATAGGGAGCCATCAATCTTCCCTTCAGGAGGGACTTGAGAAGGGATCAGACTTGTCCTTTAAGAGAATTTTTTTAGCTGGTGTATGGTGGTATAGGCCTGTAGTTTCTGATGCTGAGGAATCTGTAGCCAGTGGATTGTTTGAGTTTGGTGGCAGTTCTGAGCTGCAGTAGGGCTAATGCTGATGGGTACCCAAACTAAGGTGGGCACCAATAGAGTGAGCCCCATTCCCAACAGAGGGGCCACCAGGATGCCAAAGAGGGGTGAAACAGTCCAGATCAGAAAACTGGAACAAGTTAAAGCTTCCATGAAGATCAGTACTGGGCTCAGGGATGACTAGCACTGCACTTCCAGCCTATACTAGATGGGGAGAGCCAGTCTCAAAAAGAGAAGAAGAAAAAGAAGATTGTTTTAGTGGTGCTGTGTAGGTTGAACTGCAGAAGGGGGAGATTGGAAGCAGGGCTTTTTTTTTTTTTTAATCTTGTGTTCCTGAGCAGATTATCATTTTAAATAATACATTCGTGGTAGTCAGGATTAAAGTTCACGATTAGCTGTTGTGGCGAATAAAAACATATGGGGTGCCCTATAATTGTCCCAAGTGTTAGGGAATTTAGCTGGGATTTATAATATATTTGTTACTTAGAAATTAGAGGCTACTACACCAGTTCGGGGCATTAAGCATTTATTAAAGTATATTAAATATTAGTAAAGAGAGAGAGCACACAGCTCAGAAAATTAAGAAGCCCTACATACCTAGGATAGAGGGGAAAGAGAGAGAAGAGAGAAGCATGGGAGAAGGAAGAGAGAGAGAGAGAGAGAGAGAGAGAGAGAGAGAGAGAGAGAGAGAGAGAGAGAGAGAGAGAGAGAGAGAGAGAGAGATCCCTCTCCAGGGTTTTTAACCTGTCTCAGGTGGAGATGGGTCACTGCACCTTGATCCAAGCTAATTGGCTGGTAACATTCAAGTCCATTGATTGACATGACTTGAAGGTGGTCTTAAGTTAGTTAACTTCCTTTAGTTAGTTAGGAAGGTCAATCTACATTTCTTTTGAAATTCTTCTGACTCTGGGCTGGCCCTATAAAACCAACCAGAGTTCCTGTGTGCATGTGTGTGTATGTGTGTGTGTGTGGGGGGGGCGGCTCTCTGAGTCCCCAAAACTCCATTATTCTCACACTATGTATATTTTTAAAAAAAAACTTCTCTAGAAAAAATATATAATAGATAAAGGGGGTATTTGGCTCAGATAATAAGTAGGGATCTCTTATTAAAATATGGAAACCTTGACTCTGAGTTAAGGTCTGTGTATAATTTACAAAAAACTCTTGCAAGTAGAATTAAACAATGTCCATAATCCCCTGGATTTTTTGTAGAAGAAAGCAATTCACTCTTCTCCAAAATCCAAGTCATCTTCAAACACTATCTACAGCTCTACCTACTCACCACATAGATCCTGAACCAAGGTCCCCTAACCAAATGATGGGGCAGCTATATGCAAATATAACAAATATACAGGTAAGTAAATAAAAAGCATTTATGGTGCCACAGTGGTTAGCATGCCAGGCCTGGAATCAGGTTGACTCATCTTCCTGAGTTCAAATCTGGCCTCAGACACTTACTAGCTGGGTGATCCTGGGCAAGTCACTTTACCCTGTTTGCCTCAGTTTCCTCATCTGTAAAATGAGCTGGAGATGAAAACAACAAACCACTCCAGCATCTTTGCCAAAAAACCAAAATGGGGCGATGAGGAGGCATACAAGACTGAACAATGACAAACCAAATGATGGAAAGAAGTTGGGGAGATGAAAGAAAAAAGCTTCTCCTTTGCCCATTCATGTCATACTTCATCACTAACTCCTTTCTCATAGTCCCTTTGAGTTCCCAGGACTTACACCCCCCTCCCCCCCCAAAAAAGCCACCAAATCAGACTTTTCCAAGGCTTAGGGGTTTCTAAATTCTTTTTAGCCTAGTTCCTTAGAGAAAGCATTTCTCAATGACTCCTGCCACCTAGCGGCAAGAGGCAGCTGCAACCACAGCTCAGAGGAGGCTTCCAGATTAGATCAGCTGGCTCACATGGCTGCTCCTAGCTGGCCTGGGGAGGGATGTTTTTTGTTTTTTTGTTTTTTTCTGGTTTTATATCTCCAGCACCTAGTGTCATGCCTAGCACATAACAGTCACTTAATAAACTTCTATTGGTTGATCTCGACCAACTTTTCATCATCTCTCCTGAGTTAACTGGGGCTGCTTGGTTCTCACATTTCCTGAGTAGTCAGTAGAGACGATCCAGAGGGTTGGGGCAGCGCTTTATGCAAAGTAGTTGTTATATCAACTCACCCTGTTCTTCCCTTTCTTGATCTTCTGTGGTATTTAACAGTCTTTCCCTGTAATCTCCAGCATGTGAATAAATGAACAAAAGAGAGAGCACAGTGAGGTGTACAATGGGTAATTTTGATTACATTAAATTTAAAAGTTTTTGTTTTGTTTTGTTTTTACGAATAAAACAAATGTAGCCAAGGTCAGAAGGAAAGCAGAAAATTGAGGGAAACTTTTTATAGACAGTTACTCAGTTAAAGGTCTCTCATATCTCAAATATAAAAAGAATTTTGTAACACTTATATGAATACAAGTCATTCCTCAATTGATAAATGGTAAAAAGATATGAACAGGCAGTTTTCAGATGAAGAAATCAAAACAATTTATGCTCATATAAAATACTCTAATTTATTGATTAGAGAAATGCAAATTAAAACAACCTTGAGATATCGTTTTATACCTGTCAGATTGGCTAAAATGATTGAAGGGGAAAGCAACAAATGTAGGAAGGGGTATGGAAAAATTGGGACACTAATTCATTGTTGGTGGAATTGTGAACTGATCCAGCCATTGTGGAGAACAATTTGGAATTTTGCCCAAAGAGTTATTAAACTACCTATACCCTTCGATCCAGCAATACCACTACTAGGTCTGTTTTCAAAGATGATTAGGGAAAAAAGAAAAGAGCCTATGTGTTCCAAAATATTTATATCAACTCTCTTTGTGGTGGCAAAGAACAGGAAATTGTGGGGATGCTCATTAATTGAGGAATGGATGAACAAATTGTGGTATATGGTTGTGATAGACTACTACTGTGCTATAAAAAATGATGAACTCAATGATCTTAGAAAAACATGGATAGACTTACACAAAATAATGAAGAGTGAAATGAGCAGAACCAAGAGAAGGTTGTATACAGTAACAGCAATATTGTTTTGTTTTGTGGGGCAATGGGGGTTAAGTGACTTGCCCAGGGTCACACAGCTAGTAAGTGTCAAGTGTCTGAGGCCAAATTTGAGCTCAGGTCCTCTTGAATCCAGGGCCGGTGCTTTATCCACTGCGCTACCTAGCTGCCCCAGCAATATTGTTTTAAGAACAACTTTGAGGGAATAAGTCATTTTGACTATTATAAATACTCAAATTAACTTCAAAGGACATATGAAGGAAGATACTATCTGCATCCAGACAACTGGTATATAGAAGTATGTATAGAATGATTTTACATATTTTATATATATAATATTTGTGTCTAATCGTAGTTATCTGGGGGGGGGAAGGGAAGGGGAAGAGGAAAAAAAGAAATGTATATGATAACTTTATTATACATTTAGAAGGAAGAGCAAGTTGTCCATAATAGATTTGCAATTTCATGTGCAATCTTTTTTTCTTATACTATGTTGTGGAAATGTTTGTTTTATTCCATGAATTAAAAATAAAGAAAAAAATTTTAAAAAGAACATGCATTTATTAAACACTATGTGCAAAAAGAAAAAAACACATTTATTAATTACCTACTATGTGTAAAAGCACTGGGCTAAGCACTGGGGTTACAGATTGAAAAGGAAGACGGTCTCTGCTCTCAAAGTGCTTACACTCTAATGGGGGAGCCAACACACATAGTAGGTTTTCAGGTACACATCAGGTGAAAAGATCCCATCATGCTCCTTGGAGTATAGTGTCAAAGTTGATAGTAATGCACCTTCTATAATGTCCTTTCCCCTGATAAAAATCAAATTGGTTCAAATGCTGAACCACTTAACAGCACCGATGATTTTCATAGCAAGACCTTTCTTTTCTGAATCTTCAGCAGTTGTGGTTGCAGCATCCTCGGAAGCAATTTCTAGGCGGTGTCTCCATGATGGTGACTTCTGAGCAATGATGGCTTCAAGAGCTTGGCTAGAAACAGGGCCATTGTTCTGGGGGGATGGGGGGTGGGAGGGCACTGCCCCTCCAAGGGCTCTGGGCCTTTTCTAGCTACAAGAGGCAAGCAGCTGCAGCAGACTGGTGGCAATCTTCTCCTCAGGGTCTGCTCCCTTGGTGATAGCTGCAGGGGAGATCTGAGTTCAAATTTGGCCTCATATGCTTAGTAGCTGTGTGACCGTGGGCAAGTCACTTAACCACAATGGCCTCAAAGAAAAAAAAAAGAAAGAAAATCACTCAAGCAGCTGTGTGGATGGTCGATTTGAAAGGGGAAACACCTGAGGCAGAGAGATTAGTTAGGAGGCTATGACAAGTGAGAAGTGATGAGTACCGAACTAGGTTGGCAGGTATGTACATAGAAGGAAGGAGACAGATATAGGAGATATTGTAGAGATAAAAATGATAAAATTTGGGAAGTTATTGGATATGTGGAATGAATGAGAAGGAGGCATCTAAACCAAGCTTTTAACTTTGGTTTTCTGATTTAAAATTTAATGCATGGCCCATTTGATGCCCCTGTCTTCTATAATTGGCTAATGGCCAAGCATGGATTCTTCTGAGAGGCTGGTCTTGCCTGCCATTATATTAAGATTTCTCCAAAGAAACTATACACAAAGCTCAGAGATGAAATGTCAGAGGCAGGAGGATTTTTTTGGGGGGGGGTAATTAGGGTTAAGTGACTTGCCCAGGGTCACATAGCTAGTAAGTGTCTGAGGCTGGATGTGAACTCAGCTCCTCATGACTCCAAGCCCCATGCTCTATCCACTGTGCCACCTAGCTTCCCAAGGCAGAAGGATTTAAACCCAGATATCCTGAGTCCAAGGCCAACAGTCTTGTCATCTCATTGTGCTGCCACTTGTATGATACCCCCACCTGCAATAGTGAGGCAAGTAAAGAGTATGAATGGATGAACATGAAATCATTTATTAAGTGCTTATTATACACCAAACAAATAGAAAAATTGAGAGAGTTCCTGCTCTCAAGGAAGTCATATTATAATTAAGAAAGATAATGTATATTAGAGACTTCAGCTGTGGGGAAGATGGAAAGGACCAGAAATCCCAAGAGTTTAGCTGAAGAGTAGATAACAAGGCTCAGTGATTCTTATAGGGTAGTGCCTGGAGAACTGAAGAGTATAGGTGCAGGGCAGATGGCAAAGTCCAGAGGACCTTAGCATGCAGTGGCAAGGCAGATGGTAGGTCCTGGTAAGAAGAAGAGAGGATTACAGTGACGGACTCCTAGTTTATCCAAGTAAGGTGAACTGCCATGTTGCTCTTCACCCAAACCACTCAAGATGGGTTCTGGGTGGCCTAAGGTTGGAATAATGTTTAAGAATATCAAGAAGATTAGAAACCACTCTTTTAGTTTGGTTGAAAGAACTGTCTAGTGAAGAGGAAACTTAGGTAGGGAGCGTGATAGCTGCCTTCTAGTTTTTGAATGCCTCTCACATGGAAGAGGGCTCCCACTAGTTTGCAAGGGGTAAAGAAGCTACCCCAAAGTAGATTTTGGATTAATGTCAGGAAAATAATTAGAGTCATTTAAAAGTAAAACAAATGGGCTGCCTGAGAAAGACTATAGAAGTCTCCTCACTAGAGGTTTTCAGTCAAAGGCTGGATGACCACTTGTTGGGTGTGTGGCAGAGAAGATTACTATTCAGGTCTAGGTGGAACTCATTAATTTTGGCGGTTCCTTCCAAATTTGAGGTTCTTTGAGCCTGTGAACCCAGACTTCTTGACTCCAAAGTCAACACTGGGTCTGTGTTTGCTGCCGCACTGTAGTTCCCTTGAGGAATGAAGAGGCAAATCCCCGCCTATGGTTTATTGCATTATATGAGATTTGACTGATTTTATTTTGCCCCCCCCCCCCCAGGAATCAGCTGCCTCCTCCTTCTCCTCCTCTTCCCACAGGTGCCAGGGGTTTTCCATAGTACAGCCCCTTAGGGCAGGAGAATGGCTCTGATATGTCATGCCCCAGAGAGGCTCTGCCTCTGGGATTTCCAAATCCTGTTTAATCCTCTACCTGGTGAAAGGGAAGGGCTATGGAATTTGAATCTTCCAGGAACAGGGGCAGAGGTCATTAGAGGTACCTGAAGGGACTGCAAAGCTTAAGAACTAAGATGGTAGACTTAAAGCTAGAATGAATAAATGAATGAATGAATGAATGAATGAATGAATGAATGAATTAACATTTATTAAGGACACTACATACACACCACATACATACTACATGGTGCTAAGCTCAAGGGTTAGTAGAAGATGAGGACAGTCCTTTCTGTTAAGAATTTCACATTCTGCTGAGCGAGATAGCACAGGCAGTTTTTTGATACAAGTCAGAGGGAAAGACCCCATGATGCTTAGAGTGTAGCAGCAAAGCAGATGGGGTAAACATTTAGAAGGGACTACAGAGTTCAACTCCTTCATTTTACAGGTGAGGAAACAGACCTTAGGGAGGTGATATGACTTGGGCTAGGTCACACAGGTAGAAAGCATCAGAGACAAGATTTGAACCGAGGTCCTTTCACTCCACCAGTTTGTATCAGCTAGGAGGTGGTACGGTATGTTAAAAAACAACAACAAAACAACACAGCACACCATTGACTTTGGAGTCGGTCACTGAGTCTGGCTTAACATCCTGCCTCTGACTGCTTTGTGTAATCTTGGACCTTCTTAGACCTCAGTTTCCTCATTTGTAAAATGATGGGTTAGCCTCCTTTCCAGTACCAGACTTGTGATCCGAAGAATTATGAGTTAACTTCCAAATTATGAGATTCTAGAGAATCACAGGCCCCGGATGCTCCCCTTAGAAGTCAAGGAATGCAACTGTGTGGACAAATCAGAGAAGAAGCAAGAAATGTTTGTCTCCCACAGGGGATTGTGGTTACTTTACCAGCTTCTCTTCTCGGTCAATGGCATGACTTGTTTACCCTAGACAGAACTGTATCTATCTGTATCTCTGGTGGCTGAAACATAGTAGGTAATCAGTAAATGTTTTCTGATTGTTTGTTGCCTTTCAGAAGCCTATTGGAAGATGGCAGAGTAAAATACGGCAAGGCAGTAAGTAATTTTGAGGTATAGATCACAGGTGTTCAGGGACAGGAGGAGTCAGAGAGGGCTTCATGGCCCGGTAGATTGTGGATAGGTAGAGGAGAGAAAGGAGAGCACTACAGGGGAGGGAAACACAAGAGAAGGTGTAAATGAGGGAGCCTATTTGGTACTTTCATAGAAAGCTGAAAATATTGGGCCTGTTTAGACTGAAGGAGCATGAAGGGGGTAAACTGAGATGAGTGAAGAAAAAAGGAATTTAAAGGTAAAAGAGGAGACAAATTGTAATAAAAGATCTCGAGTATCATGAGAAATGGGTGAGGTTGGGAAGGTGGTGTGAAGGAAGAGGAGGTGTCGAGGAAGTTAGCTGAGCATTACAGTGAGGGTCTTCAGCAGACACCGTGCTTGAGGCAAGAGCCAAGAAGACCTGAGTTCCAATCTGGCCTCAGACACTTATTAGCTATGTGACCCTAGGAAAGTCACTTAACTTCTGTTTGCCTCAGTTTCTTTATCTGTAAAATGGGGATTTTAATAACTGTCTTGAGGACCAAATGAAATAATACAGGTAAAGCACTTTGTAAACCATAAAGTACTGTATAAATGCTAGCCATTATTATTTTCCCAGGAGCCAATAGTGCTAAGGGATAGTATAGACATAATGGATTTACGTCATCACCAGGTGGAAATATTTTACATTTGAAGAGCAAAAGAAGGGGGTTTGAAAGAGTAGACAGAAGTGGTCAGGTGGGAAAATACTTGGTCTCGTTGGCATCTTCTGTGCCCTATAAAGGTAGCTGCTTGCATAACTGTCTGCTTCTGTCTGAAAACTGGCTGTTCACATCTCCTAATCCCTACCCCCACCTCGGTTTCACCCCCTGCTTTCAAATATACAAGTGTGTTCTGCCCCAGACATTTATCTGATTTTCCATCAAATATGTCAGAAGGCCCCTTTTTGTACAACCAGCATCTCTCCTGACATTCTGAGGTTTCTCTTGTCTTCTATTTGCTACCCCACCGGTAATCTCTCGGATTTCCTGTCTGTAAAATCACATTACCTCCCCCGCAGAAGCTGGTAGGGCCTGGGCCTAGGCCCGGGCCTGGCCTTGGGCCCTAGGTTGGAGTACAAGAAGTCTTTCATGTTGTCTTCAGAGCCTGTGGGGTTCAGCCGGGAGGCTCCCTGCTAGACAAACATCACAGGAAGTTGGCTCTCTCCTCCCTGCCCACCACTGGCACCCTCAGTTTCTGTCTGTTAATGTCAAGCATTGAAAAAAAAAACCCACAGCAACTGGATTGCCCCTGAGAAATGGAGATCCCATGGAGTGGCTTGCCTTTAAAAAAAAAACAAAAATGCACACACACAACATCTCCAAAGAAACCCTTTCTTTTCTAGTTTAAGCTCTAGAAAGAGACCTCTAATGCCTCTTGTAAAGCTGAGACCTCATGTCAGCCAAAGGTAAGCGTGTTCTGTGTCATCCTTGATCCCATGGGGTAACACAGAACATGACCCTAAACTAAGCCTGTTACATTACCAAGAGCCCTGGCATGGAGGGATGCCGGAGTCCAATGGCAAGTGCAGTCAAGGTGTATTTTTGGTCAAATTGTGCAGATTCTCAGTCTTTAAAACCAGAGGGGGAGAGAACTGAGAGAACACTTAATAGGGAAACTGAGGCCCAGAGAAGGAAAATGACTCATCCAAGGTTATATAGTTGGCTTGTCTTCAGTGGCAGAGCCAAGGCTACAGCTCAAGCCTCCAGAGTTGAGCCTTTGAATCTCAATTCACCCTGACTCTGAGGCCAGCTTTCTATCCACTATGGTGAACTGTCTCTCTAGACCTTCCTGTGCCTCAAATCAGCAGAGTTTGCCTTATGAGGTTGGTGTATTGGGTAAGATTGTTGGAGTTGGGAGTCAGAAAGACTTGAGTTCAGATCCAGCCTCAGACACTTAGTAGCTCTGTGACCCTGGGCAAGTCCCTTGACCTCTGTCTATCTCACTCTCCTCATTTGTAAAATGGGAATAATAATAATAATAATAAGAGCAACTATTTCACAAGGTTGTTATGAAAATCAACATACATATAGAATGTTTTGCGAGCCTTAATGATAAATTATAAATGCTAGCTATTATTACTAGTGTCTTAGCCTCCTTTCAAATCTTTCCTGCTTTCTACTGACTACTCTCTACCCTGAACCTCCCAAGGTGCTCTTTTGGGCTTTTGAAGTCTCGATTATTATGGAAGAAGGCAATCTGATCAATTAATTCCCACTAAAGTAACAATAAGAACTTATTACACCATCCCTTTCTCAGAAGGGTAATGTGTTTTATTGAATTAGAATGCTATACTTTGAAGTTAGAAAAACCTGGAATATTTCAACATTACTATATTGTATGTTTCACAGGTTTATATCTAGATTTCCTAATGCATCTATAAGTTCAGTGAGGGCAGTGAAGAAAGAACCTCTGGTACTTAGAAGAGAAAGGAAAAGGAATAAATCCACGTGTAACACACAGGAATAAAGATCATGGACAAGTGATTGAACTTCCCTGAGCCTCAGTCTTATTATCTGTAAAATGGGGACAATAGTAATCCATGCAATACACACTTTACACAGACTATTGCAAAGCAAATATTCAATAATGTATGCGAAGTGCTTTCCAAATGTTCAAATGCCATTTAAATACCAATTATTATTAATTCAGATAAGAGGCACAGGGACAGGTCAAAAGAATTAGCAGCTAATAGTGAGATGTCAGGTCTGGGGTTGGGAAAGGATAGTGGGATTTCTCAGCATCTCTCAAATCAAAGCTCATGGACAGATCTGCCCTTAGCCAAATTAATTATGTGGCTACTCCCCCTATTAGAGACCTCAGAAGTATGCAAAGTCCTTTTCTTGCAATGACTCTGTGAGTATTATTCTCGCCCATTTTACAAATCAGAAAATAAGCTCATAGAAATTAAGTGACTTTCCTGAGGTTATTAAAACATCTTTGTTGTGGTTAATGTGTTCCCATTATTCCTGACCCTTCATGACCCCATTTAGGATTTTCTTGGCAGAGATACTAGAACAGATTGCCATTTCCTTGTCCAGCTCACTTTACAGATGAAGAAACTGAGGCAAACAGGGTTAAGTGAACTTGTCCCGGGTCACACAGCTGCTAAGTATCTGAGGTGGGATTTGAACTCCTGAAAATGAGTTTTCCTGATTCCAAGCCCAGGGCTCTATCCACCGCTCTACCTAGCTGACTCACTAAGGGACCTAGTTAGGTAGCTAGGTGGTGCAATAGATAGAGTCACAAACACTTGAGTTCAAATCTCACCTTAGACACTTACTAGTTTGTGACCCTGGGCAAGTCACTTAACCACAATTGCTTTAAACATCCAGGGCCATCTCCAGCCATCCTGATGAATATCTTGTCACTGGACCCAGATGACTTTGCAGGAGAGAGCACAGCCCTCCCTCACTTAAATCCAATTCACTGCAAGTCATGACATCACCCTGATGTCGTGGTCCTCTTAGAGAACACAGATCGAACAACAACAAAGTTTGGATATCTGAGGACGACACTCCAGGTGGGGGAAACCACAAGAGTAAAGGGAGGGAGGAGAGGAAGTATGAAACAACAATCCACATTTGCACAAAGCTTGAAGGTTTGCAAAGCATTATCTCTATACAAAACTATAGAGGTAGTATTCTTACTCTCTCTTCCCTCCAATTTGCCAGTGAAGAGAGGTAAAAAGTGACTCACCCATGGTCACTCAGCTAATAGCCAACTGATTTAGATGACTATGCCATTTTGGCTGGAGCAGGGGGTTCATGCTCATTTCAAAGAAGCCCTAGCTATGGAGGAAGAATTAGGTTGCAGAAGTGGCTGCAGCCCAGAGAAATGTGTTAGGGAAAATAATTCTGGGTAGATGGACCCTTTAATGCCCCTTAAATCACACCATGTGAAAAATTGCCTAGTCCACTCCTGCTTCAGACCGGTCTTTCTGGTGTCTCCTGTCTTTCCTTTGTCCTTGGATGCATGGCTCAAATTTACAACCTAAGCAAGAAAAACAAACGCAGAGAGACTCCATTACATCAACAAGGAGGAATGCAGCTAAAGATCAATGCATGATGGACTTGGGGTCAGTAGACCTGTTTATGAGGCCTACCTACTACTTACTAGCTACATGACCTTGGGAAAGAGACTCAACCTTTCTGATCCTCAGTTTCCTTATCTGTGAAATGGAGGTAACAATTCCTGTCTTGCCTTGCCCACCCCCAGTTGTTTTGTTGTTTGTCCTTTGTTCTCAAAGAGGACCGTGACATCAGGGTGATGTCATGACTTGCAGTGAGGCAAGGGTTGCATTGCTCACCTCCTAGAATTTTTGTGAGAGGATCAAATGACATAATTAATACGCGAAAGCACTCTGTAGGAATGAAGGAAAGAAACATGTATTTATTGAGCACTTACTGTTTGCTGTACTGTACAAAGTATTAGGGATACAAATACAAGGGGAAAAAAGCCCCTACCCTCAGGGAGCTTACAGTCTAATAGGGAAAGACAATACACAAAGGGAAACTGAAAGGGAAGACAATATCTTTGTAAACTAGTAATTGGAATAGGAACAACAGGATTAGCATCTGCTTGAGTGGGGTCCTTGATGCCTGATCTAGACCCAGAGGCTAGATTAGTTTGGGTTATCACCAGCAAGAAGAGGCAGTGTAGACTCCTTGATCCTGAAGGGAACCTAGAAGTCACCTAATCCAATCCTCTGATTTTACAGATTAGGAAACTGAGATCCAGAAAGGTCTAGTCACTTGCCCAAGGCTACACAAATATAATGGCAAACCTGAATCTAAAACCTAGGTCTCATGATGTCCAGTCCAGAACTCTTTTTGCTGCACAGAATTTTGAGAAAGGGCAATAGAGAAGAGAGCTATGGCTGGTGTTTCCAGATAGCTCCCTGTCTGGATGTTAAAATGAGAAGAAGGTGCTTTTGAAGTCTACTTCAGGCTCAATTCTGTCTGAAATCTCTCTGTTTAACCTCAATATTTTCCCCCTTGCAACCTATAACAAAAAGGAGCTGGAAGGTGCGAACCACAGACACAAAAGGCTGTTTTCAAATTGTGCAGAAACCAAGAAGTCGACATTCAGCTAAAGACTTTTATTAGCAAACTTGGCAGTCCCTGCCTGGACCATAGCACCTCGAGACTAATATTTGCACTGCTCTCATTTCCAAAGCCCCATCCAAGTTCAAGCAGAGATGGACCACAACCTCCAGCTCGAGCGTCACCTGGGAAGTGCTCTCCGTCTCTTAGGAGGCCCCTGACTTGCTCCTGCTGCCAATGCAGAGGCACACACCCTTGGCAAACTGGTGAGAATGCTGTTGGTCTTAGGGCCCCTGGTGTCTCATTAATGTCTTCTCCCATTCAGCTGCCCAGGGATGCTTGTGTTCTTTTCCTAATAAGACCTCCTCTTAGAAAATGGACTGAAACTCATTCACATCATGGTACATGTGAGAGAAAATAGATTACAATTTTGATCCAGAAACTACTGATCCATGATTCAGAATGCTAAGATTTATACAGGATAATTAAAAAAGAATTGGACATTTAAAAAAATTTATTACTCTACCTTAAGCCAACAGCTCCCAAACTACATTCTGTGGAACTCCAGTATTTAATGTGATTTGTATAGTCGTCCCATGAAAAACAAACCATTCTAGCCACATCTCTTCCTCTAAATATCTTAAACATGAAAATAAACAAAATTTATTTCTCAATAATTAGGTCATATACATGAACATGTATCAACCTTCATATATCTCAATCTATAAGATTATAGAAATAGCTATAATTCCTTTAAACAATAGGTTCATATATAACCTAATTGTTGACTAATATATTTTTGTAAATACTCAGTTCTTTTTGAATCACCCTCAATAGACTGCATTCACTCTCTTTATCTGATTTTGCTCCCTACTTAGAGTTTCCTCTGGGAACCTCAACCTCTGTAAAATGGTGATAACAAGACCTATCCTGCCTTGCCCACCTTTCACTTATTCATTCAATAAACAGTTATTAAGCATCTTCTATGTATCAGGCACTATGCTAAGCACTGGGGATGCAAAAAGAGGTAAAAGATATTCTCCACTGTCAAGGAGCTTAAATGGGGGAAGGAAACAGGCAAATAAATATATACAAAGAAAGCAATATACCAGGTAAATAGGAGATCATTAAAAAGGGAAGGCATTGGAATTAAGAAGGCTTAGGAAAGGGAAGAGGATCGTGTAACCTGGGAAATTTTCCCATCCTCTATCCAGAAGGCAGGGCATGTGACTCCATCCTCTCCAGACTAATACTTGATTGATAAGCTTCCCCCCTGCCTCTCACAGCCACCTTTCAGGTTGAATATGTGAGAGTGCACCCAATGCAATGGACTTCTGCCCTTTGCCTTCCCAAAGCTGCCACAGCGGCACTGAGTTGGGGAACTGAGTAGATATGCAGTGTCCGTTTTTAACTCATGGATGCAGTTCTCATGGATCTCTAAGCTCCAAGTGTGATCAGGTTTCTCAGGATTCCTGAAGAACAAATAAACAAACCCCCCCAAAACCTCATCATGGAAATTCCCTTGATTTTACCTTATCCAGTCTCCCTTTTACAGGTCTAAAATAAAGGCTCCCAATCTCTTGTAGCTTGAGCCAATTGCTGAGACCTACTCACAAGTACCCAGGCTCAGGAAACCTTAGCTTAATGCACAAGTCCACACCGTTCATAGAGAGATTCCAGTGAAATCCAACATAAAGGCTCATTTTCCTGAAATCTCATCTAGATAACAGAGACACATTAATGAGAAACAATGTGGTAGAGAATATGAAGAACTGGCTGGAGAGTAAGGAACACCCCACTTCAAGTCTCTCCTCTAACACATATTAGCTCTGTAACTCTAAATAAGTCATTAAAGCTGTCGGTGTCCCCAGCCAATTCTCTATCATTATAAACTACAGAGAAGATGACAACCAGTATTGATTGAAGTGCTTTCATTTTCAGGGAGTGAAATTGGTGAAATGGGGAGTGAGGTGGTAGAGTGGATAGAGTGCCAGACCTGGAGCCAGGAAGACTCATCTTCCTGAGTTCAAATCTGGCCTCAGACTCTAGCTGTGTGAGCCTGGACAAGTCACTTCATCCTGTTTGTCTCAGTTTCCTCATCTGTCAAATGAGCTGGCAAAGGAAATGGCAAACCACTCCTGCACCTTTGCCAAGAAAACCCCAGAGGGCTCATGAAGAGTTGGACAACAGAGCAGTGAAATTACAGGTTCAGTCCCTATCCTTCAAGTTGATCAGGCTCTTCTGAACAACCCTCTACACATTTAATAATGACTGTGGGGAAAGAACCCTGGATTCGGAGTGATTCTGGATTCCTTGCTGCTCCTGGAACAAGACACTCCAACTCCTGACTCCCTGCATTTTCACTGGATGGTAGCCCCTGGGCTCAGGTGCAAGGTCAGGAGAGCTAAGGGATGACCCCCAGAACATTGGTGGATCTCTGTGGAGGATTTAGATGAGGGCAAGGGCAAGAATCATGTAGGATAGGCAGGCATGGATGGGTGCCATTGGAGGGTGCAACTATATGGATAAGATCACAGATCCACCAATGGGTTTTTTTGTTTGTTTTTGTTTGTTTGTTTTTGGTGAGGCAGTTGGGGTTAAATGACTTGCCCAGGGTCACACAGCTAGTAAGTAGTAAATGTCTGAGGCCAGATTTGAACTCAGGTCCTCCTAAATCCAGGGCCTGTGCTTCATCCACTGCGCCACCTACCTTCCCTCTCTATCAAAGTTTCAAAGAAGTTGCCTTCCTGCCTTTCCCATGTTCAGGGGCATGGCTCCAGCATTCACTCTTCTCTCTGGTCTCTCTCTGCCAATATATGATCAAGGTTCAATGAAAAATTTTCTAGGGCAAGGGTTTTTAACCTGGGAACTCAACGTTGTGGGAAATGGGGTATATAATCTTTTTAAAAAATTAGATAATTTGGGGCAGCTAGGTGGTACAATGGATAAAACACTGGGCAAGTCACTCAACCCGCATTGTTCTGCAAAAAAAAAAAAAAAAAAAGATAATGGTTTCAATTTAATCGGTTTCCTTTTTGTAACCCTATGTATTTTATGCATTTAAAAATATGACTCTGAGGAATCCATAGTGTTGACCAGAACACCAAAGAGGTCCACGATACAGAAAAGATGAAGAGCCTCTGTTCTAGACATTTAAACCTGGGAGAAAAAGGAATAGATCCTCATGTAACATATAAAGGTATATAAAAGATATCTCCTCTGCATAAAATAAATAAAAGCATTTTGGGGGTACTTGTTACATGTGAAACACTATACTAAGAGCTAGGAATACAAATAAAAAAAGAAAGACAGTCCCTGCCTTCAAGGAGCTTACATTCTTTTTTTTTTTTTTTTAGTGAGGCAATTGGGGTTAAGTGACTTGCCCAAGGTCACACAGCCAGTAAGTATTAAGTGTCTGAGGCCGGATCCGAACTCAGGTACTCCTGACTCCAGGGCCGGTGCTCTATCCATTGTGCCACCTAGCTGCCCCAAGGAGCTTACATTCTAATGGAAACAAAGACTGGGTAGTGTCTCAGGAATCTATTAAAGCCAATTCTTTTTTTTTTTTTTGTGGTGCAATGAGGGTTAAATGACTTGCCCAGGGTCACACAGCTAGTAAGTGTCAATGTCTGAGGTCAAATTTGAACTCAGGTCCTCCTGAATCCAGGGTGGGTGCATTATCTGCTATGCCACCGAGCTGCCTCAGAGCCAATTCTTATAGACTTCTAAGGATCGTTCATTTTCAATGTGAGCATTTATACCTTAGTAATAAGAAAATAACAAACTGGGATTTGATTTACTGTTTTGTGGATTGTATAAACTTAAGAAAGTGATGAAGAAAATGTTAATAATGAAGATTAAACTTAAAAGTGTATACTGTGATTCCGAAGGACCCATGATAAAAAATGCTATTTAGCTCAGAGATTGCAGATTGAAGCATACTTTTAAAAAATTTTCTTGGGGCAGCTAGGTGGCACAGTGGATAAAGCAACTGGCCCTGGAGTCAGGAGGACCTGAGTTCAAATCCGGCCTCAGACACTTGACACTCACTAGCTGTGTGACCCTGGGTAAGTCACTAACCCCCATTGCCCTGCAAACAAACAAATAAACAAAAAAAACTTTCTTTACTTTTCTTGTTCTGTTTGTGTTTTCTTTTGCAACATGGCTAATATGGAAAGTATATTTTTTATGACTTCTCATGCATAATTAATATCATATTCTTTACCTTTTCAAGGGGTGATGGAGGGGCCAAAGGGAGGGAGAGAATTTGGAACTCAACATTTTTTTTAAATGAGAGAGACTGAGAAGGAAAATAATGAGTAAAAATAAGATGGAGGGAAATTCACAAATAGTAATTAGAACTTTTTCAAATCCGTAAGAATACAAGTCACTCCCCATTTGATAAATGGTCAAAGGATATGAATAGGCAGTTTTCCATTGGAAAAAATCAAAATAATTTATAATCATATAAAAATGCTCTAAATCATTATTGATTAGAGAAATGCAGATTAAGAGAAACTTGAGATTTCATTTTATACCTGCCAGATTGGCTAAATTGATAGAAGGGAAGGCAACAAATATTGGAGAGGATATGGAAAAAATTAGAACACTAACTTGTGAAATTGTAAAATGATTCAACCATTTTGGAGTAGAATCTGGAGTCATGCCCAAAGAGTTATTAAACTACTTATACCCTTTGACCCAGCAAAACCACTACTTGGTCTATTTCCAAAGATGATTAGGGGGAAATGTTTATAGCAGCTCTCTTTGTGCTGGCAAAGAAGTGGAAGTTGCAGGGATGCTCATCAATTGGGGAATGACTGAACAAGTTTTAGTATATAATTGTGATGGAATACTACTGTACTATAAGAAATGATGAGCTCATTGAACTTAGAAAAACATGAAAAAGGGGCAGCTAGGTGGTGCAGTGGATAAAGCACCGGCCCTGGATTCAGGAATACCTGAGTTCAAATCCGGCCTCAGACACTTGACACTTACTAGCTGTGTGACCCTGGGCAAGTCACTTAACCCCTGTTGCCCTTAAAAAAAACAAAACATGAAAAGACTTGCACAAAATAATGGAGTGAAATGAGTAGAACCAAGAGAACATTGTATACAGTAACAGCAATTTTGTTTTAAGAATGACTTTGAGTAGGGGCAGCTAGGTGGCTCAGTGGATAAAGCAATGGCCTTGGATTCAGGAGGACCTGAGTTCAAATCCAGCCTTAGATACTTGACACTTAACTAGCTGTGTGACCCTGGGCAAATCACTTAACCCTCATTGCCCTGAGGGAAAAAAGAATGACTTTGAGTTAGTAAGTTATTTTGTCAATTATAAATACCCAAGTTAACTAGAAAGGATATATGAAGAAAGATACCATCTGAATGCAGAGAAAGAACTGCTAAATAGAATTATGTGTAAAATAATTTCTTACGCATACACATATATATCTTTTTGTATATGTATACATGAGTATATATACACATACATATATAGCACACACATAAACACACATACACACATATGTACATACACACATACACATATATAGGTATCTCTCTCTCTCCCTATTTGTCTCTAATGGTAACCATCTCTAGGGAAGGGGATGGAGGAGAGGGAAGAAAAAAAAGAAAAAAGTTTACATGATAATTTTGTTGTATATATGAAAGGAATAGCAAGGTGTGCATAGTAGGTTTGTAGTTTCATGTACAATCATCTTTTTATATTATGTTATGAAAATGCTTGTATTATTCCATAAGTTTTTAAAAATTAAAAATTAAAATGGATGTTTTGACTACTATGGAAATGCTCTACATGATTACACATATATAACCTATATAAAATTGGTTATGTCTTAGGGAAAGGGGAGGTAAAGGAGGGAGTGAGAAAATTTGGAACTCAACATTTTAAAAAAATTGAATGTTAAAAATTATCTTTACATGTCATTGGAAAAACAAAACATTTTTTAAATGAAACAAAAAAGAATGTTAAATTTTTTAAAAAATATAATTGGGGGGCAGCTAGGTAGTGCAGTAGATAGAGCACTGGCCCTGGATTCAGGAGGACCTGAGTTCAAATCCGGCCTCAGACACTTGACACTTACTAGCCGTGTGACCCTGGGCAAGTCACTTAACCCCAATTGCCTCACCAAAAAACAAAAACAACAACAACAACAACAAAATATAATTGTGAAATATTTAATAAAAATATACATAGTTGATAGAAGAGGATCTCCAAATCCAAGAAAAAAAAAAGAAAGAAAGAACTGTGGACTATAGATGCTGATTGAACCATATTATTTCTTTTGTTTTGGGTGCTGTTGTTTTTTTTTTTCTATTTTGAGGTTTTGCATCACTGCTCTGATTCTTTCTCTTGTAACAGGATTAATGCAGAATTAGGATTAATGTTATTATGTGTATATATATGTGTGTGTATATATATGTCTATATGTATATGTATATAGATATATAGATATAACCTATATCAGATTACCTGCTGTCTAGGGGAGGGGGGAGGGAGGGGAGGGAGGGAGAAAAATCTGAAATTGTAAAGCATGTATAAACAAAAGTTGAGAACTATCTTTACATGTAACGGAAAAAATAAAATATCTCATAAAAAGAAAAAAAAATCAATCAGTCACTTAGGCCAAATGTAAAACTCCTTGACACAATAATAAAGTCATTTGAGAATCTGATAAAAAAAATATACATAGTTTTAGAAAGTGTGTTCTGATATTATTTTGTCCCATAGTATTGGTTGTTAAAAATTTACCCACATACCCCTGGTGGTTCTTAAATTTACTGAGATGGATTTAGAGAGAGATGAGCTGGGATTGAACCACAGCTCTGAGAATGATCATATATGTGATCTTGGGCAAGATTGAATACCTCTGGGTCTCAGTTTCCTCATTTGTAATATAGTGGTGATGAGAAGGAAGATTAAAACTAGATGATCTCTATGGTACTTACCAACTCAAACTCTAAGATCCTATGATTTTGTGATTCTCTTTTAATCTAACTCATATCCTAGGACCATCTAACCCTACCATGATTGCTTAGGCCTGAGAATCCCATCCTGAAGTATTCTGCTGTTCCAGCCTCAAATAGGAGTGGTGGTGGTGGTGTTATTCAGTTGTGTCTGACTCTTCTGAACCCCATATAAGGTTTTCTTGGCAAAGATACTAAAGTAGTTTTCTATTTCTTCTCCAGTGGGTTAAGGCAAACAGGGTTAAGTGACTTGTCCAAGGTCACACACTATATCTGAGGTCAGATTTGAACTCAGGTCTTACTGACTCCAGACTCAGTGCTCTATCCACTGAGCCAACTAGCTGCCTTCTTAAGAATGGCACCTTGTTCCTAAATCTGCCGCCATCCCTAATTCCCTATCTCTACCCCCTGCCTTTATCCATTCCCAAGCCTTAAGATAAAGTTAAGATGCATTTAATGTAATTGAGCAGTGAGCTTCTGAAGAAATCTGATAGACAAGTGGAGGGAACTTTTCCAGACCAACAGAGTTAATGAGCCTTGGGGATTTTGACTAACATAAAGTAGAGGAGTTTATTTGGAGGATACTCCATTGGGTCAGTAATGCCCAGTTTCCTTTTCCCTTGGAGCTCAGATGTTTTCCTAAATTGTTAAACTATCTCATATACTGAAGACCAGTAATTTGGTTCGATTTAAAGAGAATTAGGAGAAAGGCAGAACAGCATAGTAGAGTTGTCTAGAGTTAGGAAATACAGGGCTCAAGTCCTAGCTTTGAAACATTCTGGTTGTATAGATGTGCATATATAGTGCATGGGCTAAATGTTCAGTTCCACCCAAGCCATGCACTATGCAAGTCTCTGACAGGCTGTGAGAGGCAACTTATAGAAATGAGTAGATTTCTAGACTTAGAGTCAGGAAGCTCTGAGTTCTAATGCAGCCCCACATATACTAACTGTGTGACCTTGGCCTTCTAGATCTCTGACTCTATGTCCCTGGAGAAGTCATTTAAGTAACTCCTTGGTGCCCCAGGCAGATAGATGCTGATCTTCCTTGAGAGACGTGGGGTTTCCTTACTGGTTGATTGCTATTCTTGTGAAATCACATGTTGGGTTTGGGGAAAAAAGAGAACAATGGTGTGTATGTGGGAGACAGACAGATGAACAGAGACAGAAAGAGAGAGACAAAGCAGGGGTAGGTATCAGCTCCATAGACATTGGAGTGAAGGATGGAGAATACTATTGTTTATTTCATTCAGCTCAGGCATCCACAGGTAGCACAAGTAGCCCATAGGCTGATGCAGCTCACAGTAAGAACTGAGTCCTTATTTGATTCACCCAACACCAAAGCACTTGGGTTGGAGGGGTGGGGGCTGCAAAGCTTTCTACTACTCTCCTAGAGCCCCTTTTTAGGGAAGTCAGCTGCTGATGTTATTAATCTAAAAGCAAGGATTCTTTTTGTTGTTATTATTAACTTTTTTATCATTATTATATTGTTATAACTTTTGTTGTTATTATTACATATGCCCTCTAATTTTTAAATAATTGAAAGAAATTCTAAATTTTAGCTAGGAATCAGTGAACATAAGGTGATACTTCTCTCTCTCTCTCTCACACACACAAACACACACACACACACACACACACACACTCCCCTTTCCAAGTTCATGGACTCCCAAGAATCCATCTATGGAGCCCTAGTTTAAGAATTCTTGATCTAAAGGGTTGTGATTAGTGTGGATTTATCTAAACAAGATATCCTATTCTACTGGGGACAACTCTGCTTTCCTTCCAGTGTTTGCTGGATTTCAATGACCCCTAATCATGTGAACTTGGCAAAATGGAGTCGATCACACAAGCATGGTATTTATTCCAATTCGGTTTCTTTATATAAGACCAAAGAACTAAAAGAAAATTAGTAACATCAATTATATGTTCAACCAAAATGCATGCAGCTGGTCTCACACCTCAAAAGTTTTTAAGCATGCCCAGACTCAGTAGTTTAAGAAGGACAGTTCAGGCCCAGAAGTTAAGGCTCCCTCTGAGTGCAAAGAAGCATCCACCTTAAGCCCCCTAAGCTATTTCATTTGAGGTCTTCAGGGTGGGGGTGGGGGGGTAGGAAGGGGTCAATGTCTAGAGTGAAGGTGGTGAGGGGAATTTGGAAGTAGTCCCTTTCCCCTATTCTGTTGGCAGCAACCTCTGAGTCCACTTTTACTCCTTCCTGTCATGATATAGTCTGATTAGCCTATAGAGGGTTCTAACTGCTCCTTGAAGTTTGTTCATTGCTAATAGTGGAGTAGAATTGTAGTCAAGAGCAGGCCAGGAGCAGAGGAAGAGTCCTTTAATAATAATAATAACAACAATAATAAAAAATAATAGTTAATATTTATATGGCTGCTAGGTGGTGCAGTGGAGAAAGCGCTGAGCTTGGAACCTGTTTGCCTCAGTTTGGGGGGTTTTTTGGCCTTAGTTTCTTCATCTGTAAAATGAGCTGGAGAAAGAAAACCACTCCAGTATCTTTTCCAAGGAAAACCTAGAATGGTGTCCTAAAGAGCCCAACAACTGAAAAGACTAAACAACAACAACAAATATTTATGTAGGTCCTTGAAGTCTGCGTACATTATTTCATTTGATCTTTGTAAGGTAGGTGGGATGTCGTTAGGAGGTAAGATAGAGGGTAGCTACCACTATTGTCCCCATTTTGCAGATGAAACAACTGAAGCTCAGTGAGATTTGTCACTTCCAAGAGTTATACAGGTAGTATCTAAAGTAGAATTTGAATTTGGGTCTTCTGGATTCCAAGTCCAGTGCTCCAGGAGATTGGAGATCAGAATGGTCTTGGTGTTGGAAGGAAGAAGGGGAATAGATAAGAGGGTGTCTTAGATAGAGGAGAGAATGCCACAGGCCATTCAGGAGGCAGCAGGAGAGAAAATTAGATAGGAAGGATAAGGCAAGACTATGGAGGGCCAGTACTGGTAGGATATAAGCCAGGATTCTATCTTATTTGGTGGAGGAAGTACTTAAGATCAGTACTTTAAGTGACCTTAAATTTTTGTACTTTTCTGACACTGCAGAGTGTAAAAGGTTGGAAGGAAACATCCAGCAGTTGCTGTTCCTGCCCCCCCCCCCCAATTCTCTAGTCTGAGGTTTGTTCAGATGGTCCTAGCCTTGGACACAGGAAGAATAGGTCACCTTAACGGTGTGGTTTAAAGGGCATGGAGAGGGACCTCCTATCCAAAGATCTCTCTCCCACTGGCCCAGCCTGAGTTCCTGAATATTAGCAATTTACTCCCATCCTTTCCAATTTGTCCTTTTTTTAAAAAAAAGTTTGAATTTTTTTATTTATTTAAAATTTTCCCCAAGTTACATGTATAAAGAAATTTTCACATCAATTTTTAAAACTTTGTGTTCCAAATTTTCTTCCTTCCTCCCTTCCTACCCCCTTAAGAACTCAAACAATTCAATATGTTATACATGTGCAGTCATGTAAAACATTTCCACATTAGTCAAGTTGTGAAAGAAGACAAAAAAACTTTAGAAAGAGGGACTAAAAAAATTATACTTCAATCTGTATTCAGATATCATCAGTTCTTTCTCTCTAGATGGATTGGATTTTTCATACATAAATCCTTCTGATAGCATCCTGCTCATCATTTTTTACAGCACAATAGTGTTCCATCCTACTCTCATCCCACAATTTGATCAGCCTTTCCACAAGTGATGGGCATAAGACCAATTTTGAATTTAAGTTTTTAAAAAATTTCTTTTAGGATACCAACCTAGTAGTGGCATTGCTAGGTTGAAGAGTATGCATGCTTTTATAGCCCCTTGGCCATAGTTCCAAATTGCTCTACAGAATGTTTGAATCTGTTTACAACTTTACCAAGAGTTTATTAATGTCTCATTCCCCCCACCCCCAATTTGTCCTTTTAAAAAATGTGCCTCCTCTGAGTCCCTGCAAGCACCCCTAGAGAGGTGACATATTAATTCCCTGATATCATAACATGGGGCTATTTAGTTGCTGACAGGAGAAAAGGCAGAAATGGGTGTTCCAGAAATCAACCAGCATTTATTAAGCACCTAATCTATGTCAGGAATGTGTTCTTTTCTTGGGATACAAAGACAAAGAATGAAACAGTTCTTGCCCCCAAGGAGCTTACATTCTATTGGGGAAAGACAACACATAAAAGAGAAGTGGTACGGGGAGAGAGGAACCAGCCAATCAAAGAATGAGGCTGAAGGGACTGAGATGCTTTTAGGGTCAAGAAGATTGAATGCCATGGCAGAGAAGATCCAGAGGCAGGAGTGCATCTCAGAGGGGAATAAATCCAGCCAACTGTTCCTTATTTAAGCATTGGGCAATTATTGGAGTCAAACTTCTCTGGGCTCCACTTTGGGGGGGTGTGAGAACCAGTGAATCTTTCATGATTTTGCTTAGGCCTGTGCTGGGCAAGCTTGGATCTGCTGAGGAGAGTAGTTTGTTAAATTTTCAGTGTGAGTATTTCAGTCTCTGAAATAGGCAAATGCTACAAATCAAGGCTTGATTTATTGTTTGGTTGGTGGTCCCAGCTCAAGAAAGCAATGGAGAAAATATGAATAATGCAGATTAAATTTAAAAGTGTGTTGTGGATTTTCAGAGAGAAGGTTGTTAAACATTTACCAGCACACATCTGCTGTCAATATCTCTATCACAAAGTCTATATGCCTCTCCCATGACGGGTGGTACAGAAGACTAGAATGATCCAGATGTGACAGACCAGTGGTGTCACACCCACGACCAGCAACATTCCCAAGTGAGGCTGAACCAGATTAAAATATAATCGGGAGATATTTAACAAAATAAATAAAAATACGTTAAAACATAGATAACATAATATTTTAAAACTAAGTCAATATACCACAGGCTGGGATCCTTAAGTACAGAATGGTGGCCCCTTTTCTATTTGTTTGACATCACTGGTAGAGACTATCAAGTGTGTACAACTGAGGTGGGACCATCATGACCCAAGTCCCAGATGCCTTGGATTATT
Organism: Dromiciops gliroides; assembly: GCF_019393635.1. NCBI lineage: Eukaryota > Metazoa > Chordata > Mammalia > Microbiotheria > Microbiotheriidae > Dromiciops > Dromiciops gliroides. The sequence continues at coordinate 151,006,683 of NC_057862.1, forward strand.
TGCAAAGCAGATAGTTTTTCAGTGTTTAACCTTCACTGCAGATGGAATCTGTTCCTCATGGCAGAAAGGCAAAGAAAATTAGTTTATAAATCTAGAAGGGGCCCCAGAGGCCAACTAAGCCAACCCCTTCATTTTACAAATGGGTAAACTGAGCACAAAGAAGTTAAAGGAGCCCAAGGTCACTCAGCTAGGAAAATGGCAGAGGTGACAGGGACCCAAGTCCAGTGTCTCATTGGTGGAAAAAGAAAAACAAGACTCATGTCACAAATAGTGTAGTCAAGCAAAATCCATTTCCAAGCATTTATTAGGCATCTACACTCATGTTAGGACTTGGGACACAAGTACAAAGAATGATACAATCTCCGATCACAAGGAGCTTACAAAATCCCTGCTAAAAAGCCATTACTTAGGAGGGAAGGCACTCCTTGGCCTAGCTGTCTGTCTTGTTATGTTCTGCTTAAAAGTTTCAGAGCTGCTCCTCTTGGGAAAGGGCTTGGCCCCTTTAAGAGGGGGCCGAGTGTAGCTGAGACCAGGCTCTAAAGCTGTGGGGGATCTGTCTGTAGAGATTATTAAGGAGAACAATTACATACAGATGGAGGGGAAGTATCAGGAAAGGGGGGGTGGGGCTTAGGGAGAATTAATAAAGCTGCCACACAATTTTAGGGTCGACTGGGGGGACAATGGCCATCACAGGAGACCTGAGGCATCCCACCCACCGGGGGCTTCTGCACTCTGGATACCAGTCAAGGAAGCCTGAGGGTGTGCCCAGACACTTTGGAGGGTTAAGAAGGCAATGCGTTTTAATTTAAAAGTATGCATTTAATAAAATAATAAACATAATAACATACACTTGTAAAGAGCACACACAGGCCAGATGTACCTACACATCTGGACACACCTGGCCCACACTCAACACAGGCCTAGAACCCTGAGTAAAAACAAATAATCATGGTTTGATGCAAAGAGCCCCTGTTCTGGAGTCGAAAAGCCTGGCTTCAAATCCTGCCTGGGATGCTTATGTTACCTGTGTGATTTTAAGCAAATCACTTAACCTCTCTGGGCCTCAGTTTCCCCAAACCTCCTCACCTAGTTGTTTTTAGTGCCTTTAGCATTACAGCTCTGTTGATCTTGCTTATATCACCACAGGTAGATCTTGTCATATTTCATTATGCACTTCACCTTTATCACTTTTATAAAAGTATAGCATTCGGGGCAGCTAGATGGCACAGTGGATAGAGCACCGGCCCTGGAATCAGGAGTACCCGAGTTCAAATCCGGCCTCAGACACTTAACACTTACTAGCTGTGTGACCCTAGGCAAGTCACTTAACCCCAATTGCCTCACAAAAAAAAAAAAAAGTATAGCATTCCACTCTGTGGATATACCATAGTTTATTCAGCCTTTCTTCATTCAGAGATTGTTTCAGTTTTGATTTTTGTTACTATAAGTCTTGCAAATAGCCTTTTTTTTTTTTTTAAGTGAGGCAATTGGGGTTAAGTGACTTGCCCAAGTCACACAGCTAGTAAGTGTTAAGTGTCTGAGGCCGGATTTGAACTCAGATACTCCTGACTCCAGGGCCAGTGCCCTATCCACTGCGCCATCTAGCTGCCCCACAAATAGCCTATTTTTGCATTGATTTTGGTACTGAGCTCTTCCCTTAGCCATAGCTGAATAAGGTGTTTTCTTCTCTTTTCCATTAGTTTGGTTATAATGTGGCCTTTTATTTCTAACTCCTATTTTAGAATTAAATATTAACCACCGAAATGCTAGGTTGAGAGGTATGGTTATTTTTGAAACTCATTATCTGTTTCTGATTTGCTCTCCAAGATGTTTGTAGGAATCTACAGTCCTATGGACAATGTGTCTGTGTTAGAATTGCCCTTATACTGTGGCTATGGAGCTGAGTGTTTTGAAAGGAACCAAGTGATCCCTTGTTATGGGAGAGCAGTGTGATTCTGGGGAATCTGTTGACCTAAATGGTCCTCCCTGTTGGTTAGTGCTTGCATGTGCTTTGCATGTGTCCCTAGGAAAATTCTTGTGTATCCAGTGGTAGCTGGCCATTGGAGGTCCCAGGTTACACATATCTAAAATCTGGGAAGTGATGGCTTTGTCACATGATCGAGAACAGCTGTATTCTTGACAATGCCTTCTGAGTCCTTCCTTATTTTAAGATGTTCACATCCTGAGCCATGTCTTGCCACTGAACCCAGATGATTCTGGAGGAGAGAGTGAGGTTGATGACTTTGCACAGCTCTGCCTCACTTCAATCCAATTCATTTGCAAGTCAAGACATCACCTCCTAATGTCCTCTTCAAGAAAGAAGGATGAACAACCATCATGTGCCAGAGATCATGAGACTTTGAAGACATGGATAGGGAAGGATTTTTTAAAAAATTAATTAGGAATTTGACAAACATCAACAAATATGAACTTCGCCATACACAGAGAATAGAAAAAGAGTCACTGGAACATAGGGGATGGAATGCTGCCATCAAAGCTAGGAAGACCCGGGTTCAATTCTACTGGGCAAGGAGTTTAAGCTCTTCAAGCAGCTCTCACCCTACAATGTCATTGGTCTTCTTCAAAAACAAAGGGCCAACAACAACAACAACAAGACTATAAGTTGCAGAAGAGTAGCTGAGCTGCTTTGGCTGAGGGAGTTTCTTATACCATTGAATCACAGGTCCAGTCTACGTTGCTGTTTTCAGGAAGGAGGGAGGAGTATATGTTAAATTTAACATGGTATTTACAACATCACTGCTTCTCTGTGTCCCCTTCTTAACCTCCTTCTGCTTTCTTCTTTGTGTTTTTTGTTTGTTTGTTTGTTTTTTTGTGGGGCAATGAGGGTTAAGTGACTTGCCCAGGGTCACACAGCTAGTAAGTGTCAAGTGTCTAAGGTCGGATTTGAACTCAGGTCCTCTTGAATCCAGGGCTGGTGCTTTATACTGCGCCACCTAGCTGCCCCCTCTGTGTGTCTTTTCTTTCTTTTTTGGAATGTGTTCCCCCCAATAACCTCCCCTCTAAACAACAAAAGCCCTCTCTTGCAATAAGTACAGTTAAACAACAGAAATCTACCCACTGGCCTTGTCTGAAAATGTCTCATTCTGCACCTACAATCCATTACCACTGTGCCAAGATGTGGGAAGCATGAATCATTGTCAGTATTTTAGAGTTGTGGTTGGTCATTGCATTGATCATAGTTCTTAAGACTTGCACAATTATTTTCCTTTACATTGTTGTAATCATTATATAAGGTGTTCTGCTTCTGCTCACTTCATTCTGTATAAGTTCATACGAGTCCTTCCAGGTATTTCTGAATTGATCTCTTATTGTTTCTTATGGCAAAATAATATTCTATTACATCCATATTCCATAATTTGTTGTTCAGTCACGTCCGACTCTTTGTGACCCCCATCCCCATGAATCATCCTGTCCATGGAGTTTTCTTGGCAAAGATAGTGGAGTCATTTGCCACTTCCTTCTCCACTGGAAAGGCACTAGGGTTAAGAGGGATTGGAAAAACCTTTCTATAGAAGGTGGTGCTTTAGCTGGGACTTGAAGGAAGACAGAGGAGACATGAGGCCGGGATAAAGAGAGATAGCTCCAGGCATAGGGGCAAACATTGAAAACATTTGAAGCTGAAAGAGTGTCTTGTTTAAGAAACAACAAGGTGGCCAGTGTCCCTGCGTTGGAGAATACACTCAATTATCTTGATTTCTGTAAAAGAATGTTTTGTAGTTATAGTCATAGAATTCCTGTGTCTTAGTAGGTGAACTTCCAAATATTTTATATTCACTGCAGTTATTTTGAATATAGTTTCTTTTTTTCTTTCTTTCCTTTTTTTTTTGCAGGGCAATGAGGGTTAAGTGACTTGCCCAGGGTCACACAGCTAGTACCTGTCAAGTGTCTGAGGCTAGATTTGAACTCAGGTCCTCCTGAATCCAGGACCACTGTGCCACCTAGCTGCCCCCCTTTTAAAAAAACTTTTATTTATTTATTTATTTATTTATTTATTTATTTATTTTTTCACTCATTCAGTTAGTTAGTGGGGCAATCAGGGACTTGCCCAGGGTCACACAGCTAGTAAGTGTGTCAAGTGTCTGAGGCTACATTTGAACTCAGGTCCTCCTGAATCCAGGACCAGTGCTTTATCCACTGTGCCACCTAGCTGCACCCTCATATTTGTATTTTTAATAAGCACTTTCTAATGCTAATGCCTTAAAACATAAGGAATAAATTGGTCCTAGCTCTATATGACCTTAGGCAAATCACTTACCTTCACTGGGCCTCAGTTTCGCCCCTGTGTAAAATAAGGAGTTTGAACTAGCTGACCTCTAAGACCCTTCCAACTTTAACATTCAGTGAGTCTATGAGGTTTACCTGGGTGATGAGGAGGGGTGGGCAAGATATAGAGGAGGACAGTGTAAGGGCTAAGTAGGTATATGAGCTTTAATAAGCTTAAGTTTCATTTATACAGCTCTTTAAGGTTTGCAATCACTTCCCCCACAACAATTCAATGAAGTAGGTGGTTCAAATATTATTCTTCCCATTTTATAGACTGTGAAACTGAGTTGCTGAAGTCAAGTTGTTTGCTCATGGTCACTCAGATGTTAAGTTTCTGAGTTCAGATTTGAACTCAAGATTCTTGGCTCCATATCTAATGATCTATCCACTCTACCATTCTGTCTTTGTTAGCACCCGCCAGTGGAGCTAGCTCCTTCTCTCCCTTCAGTTGTCCAGTGCTGACAGCACAGAGCCCACCAAAACTGAAACAAGGGGAAATTAACCCCATAGAGGCTAGTTTTGCCACCTGGACCCCAGTTAGCCCGGGCAATCTAGAGAAGCAATCCAGTTAAATGCTTTTGGGCTGATGGATTGGCACATTCCTGTCAGGGCTGCTGAGGAAGTCTGACTCCAGGCACTAATTGCCTGGGCTGCCATCATCTGGAGGCCAGGCCCATCCTCAAGCCTATGCATATGCATATTAACTGACATCCTTGTCCCTTAAATTATCCTAATGGAGGAAATTATCCACAGCCAGGACATTAAAGGCAGCAGGCTGTCGTCTTGTCCAGAGCATAATATGGCCAATAACAATTTTGATCTTTTCTTGGGTTGTACCCTGTTAATGAGCAAATCCATCAATGGGTCAGACGGGGAGGGCAACTCTTGGCACTAAATGAAGCTATCCTTTTAGAGCAGGAATGGGCCACCTAGACAATATTCTCAGAATAAATGAAACAGCAGAGGAGTATTGTCTGGCAAAGAAGTGGGGAAAGTGAAGGCAGGAGCCCCAACGTGGAGGATTATAGAAGTTAGAGATGGAAGGGAACTTAAAGGTTTTGACCCTACCCCCCCCCCCAAGTTGTTGTTGTCTGTCCGAAGATGACTGTGACATCAACCATGACATTGGAGTGATGCCATGACTTGCCATGAATTGGATTTAATTGAGGGAGGGCTGTTCAAGGTCACCAACCTCACTCTCGCCTCCAGAGCCATCAGGGTCCAGTGGTAAGATATAGATAGATAGATAGATAGATAGATAGATAGATAGATAGATAGATAGATAGATAGATAGATAGATATGTGTGTGTGTGTGTGTGTGTGTATGTGTGTGTACCAGGATGATTGGAGATGGCCCCAATGTTTTTAAGGTAATTGGGGTTAGGTGACTTGCCCAGGGTCACACAGTTAGTAAGTGTCTGAGGTGAAATTTGAACTCAGGTCCTTCCAACTTCAGGGCCAATGCTCTATCCATTGTGCCACCTAGCTGCTTCTCAATTGTACAGATGAGGAAATTGAGACCTGGAGAGGTTAAACAACTTGTTTTTTGCTATGTAAGCAGCAAGTGGCAGAGTGAGGATTTGAACTCAGATCCCCTGGCTTCAAATTCAATGTTCTTACAGTTATACTGCATTCAAACCCAGACCCTTAGGCTCACCATGCTAATGGGCATGGATCTATTTGCATGAACCCTAGTAGAAATCAAGCATTGAACTTGATTTAAATTGAAGAGAGGGCCTATAAGACATCAGACAGAGGGCCGAAGAGAATCTTTGTATCTCTTATCACTTTTACTTGGTATTTCCACGTGACTGGTAGGAGGCAGAGGTGGGGGCAGAGCCAGTGCTGTTGGTATCAAAGATGTGATCAAGGACATATGTGATCAGAAAAGGAGGTAGGACAGAGTAAGAATAAGAAAAAATATAGGCAGCTTGAGTGTTGTGTAATTGCTGAGGTAAGAAGAGAAACCTTGTTTGTGAATGACTGATGAAAAGATATGGAGAAGATAAGCATGGGGCAAGAATATAAAGGCATGGGGCAAGAAGACAGAGACAGATCTCTGCCACTGGAAGGAGTGTCCATGGGAATGAGAATCAAGCATCTGCCAAAGTATCTTCTTAAAGGAACTTAAAACTCTCCTTTGGTTTCTTCTCAGTATATACGCTCAGAATATACACTTCAGGTTTGGCTTAACACCCTTGGACTCCACCTAGGCCACTGCCCTGGGGACTAAGGACCTGAAATCTTTACTGACTCTTACCACCTGCCCAGGAATCTTTGGAAAGTAGAGAAAATTCTTGCCGTAAACTCCTTGCCTCTGTCTCTTTTCTTTTGCTTAAGACTATGATGTTCTTTCTGTCTGTCTCTATTCATCTCTCTCTGTGTCTCTGTTTCTCTTGTTCTTGGATCCCAAATCATACTTCAGCTTTCTACTTTTATCTCTTTCTCTCTTATGCACTGCTTCTCCTTTTCTCTATCTTCTTTATATCTCTCCTTCTCCCTTCCATTTTCTTATTACTCCCATGCCATTGAATCCTCCCTTGTAACAAAGAAAAATAAGTCAAGTAAAACCAACCAATAAAACGACCTTGTCTGACAGTGTATGCAACCTTCTATACCTGCAGTCCACCACCTCCCTGCTGAGAGTGGGTAAATATGTTTCATCATATGACCTCTGGAACTGAATGTGCCATTACAACTAATTTGAATTAGGCTACTTGTTAGTGGTCACCCCCTCGTTTAAAAAAGTAAGTAAAATTGCATTAATTTATTTTTATTTTTTACATTATCAGAATTTCTCTCAGTATCCTTTTCCCTCCCTTCTCCCAAAGAGTCATCCATATAAAAATTATGTATATACATACATACACACATATTTATGTGTATATATATATATATATATATATATATTTGCAGGGCAATGAGGGTTAAGTGATTTGCCCAGGGTCACACAGCTAGTAAGTATCAAATGTCTGAGGGTGGATTTGAACTCAGGTCTTCCTGAATCTAGGGCCTGTGCTTTATCTACTGCGCCACCTAGCTGCCCCTAAAAATAATATCTTTAAAGAAAAAGAGGAAGAGAAAAAAAATCAGCAAAAGCAATCAATACACTGAAAAAGTTTTAAAACATATGCAATGTTCGACCCCCATGGACCTCCCACCTTTGCAAAGGAGTAAGTGGACTGAGGGTGTCTTCTCATATCTTTTCTTTCGGACCATGTTTATTCTTTGTAATTTTACAACAATCACTTTAGATTGTTTGGAGATGGTTGTTCTTTTTATCTTGTAGTCATTGTGTATATTGTTTCTTGACTCTGCTTACTTTTTTCTGATATCCTTGAGGTTCCACTGCAGAAAGGGCTTCCTTCTCATAGGAGGTTCCATGTTCTAAAATTGACAGAAAGCTCCCTTAGATTTGTTGCCTGTTGGGCTGGAGATGCGGTCTACAATGTTTCTAGCTGAATGAGTAGAGATGTATCATACTGAGCATCTGCAGTTATTGTGGAAGCCAGTAGCTGTAATAATAATGCTGGGGTGCGCCTGGGGCTCTGGGATATTTTAAACTGGCTCTGTAATGCCAGGGCCACCATGCCATCTTTTGTCTTTAGGGCCTTTCCCAAACATCACAGCATGGAACACACAATCTAGAGATCAATGGTCGGTTATTTCATCAATGATATAACAATTCTGCACAGAGAAGTGACTATGTAGGAGGTGATACAACATTTGGCTGTCCAGTCCTGCAGGAAGGTCAGGGTGAGAGCACTGTATTTGGATACATTCCTGATTCATAAAACCAGGTCCATTAGTCTTGGCTTGGTGGATAAAGCACAGGATTTTGAAGTCAGGAAGACTCAAGGTCAAATACCGTCTCAGCCACTTACTAATTGTGTGATTCTGGATATGCCACTTAGCCTTGATTTTCTTCAGTTTCCTCATATGCAAAATGGAGGGCATAATAGCATTTACCATAATTTTTATGCAAAGCACATCACATGCCTTAAAATACTATATAAATGTTAACTATGATTCATTATCATATACTATCATTGTTATTGCTATTGCTTACTACTATTATTATCTCTAAACAAGATGTTGGTAGGTTTTAGGTCCCTGTCTGCCCATCCTATAGTCCTTCCAACAAGACCACACAATGAAGCCACTCTCTCTCCCCCCTTCTGTTTGAAAAGGTAGCACTAATTGTCAATGATGACAGTTCCCTGAGGACAGATACACAACATGTGATCCATGGTACCTGTGCTATCCTCAGAATAAAAGGAGCCCCTGCCCACAGATGGGAAGCAATGTTTAACAGAACTCTTAGGAAAGGAGGGTAGGGGATACTGCCCAATGTACTGACCTCAGCATGAGAGCAGTGTCAGAGTGCTCTGAGATTTTAAAAAGTCCATATTCTAAACCCGTATTGCCCTTGGCTGCCACATCTCTCCATTTAGCAAATAAATCAAATGTTTTCTAAGATACTAGAGCTCTTTTGACTTCCTCATTATGGCAAGTGGCTTATGTCAATTATATTTCCATAGAAAATTATTGTAATCAATGTCTATGTCCTTTCTTCCATCCACATCCCAATTTTTGTTGTCAATTATTTAATAGGTCATCCTGAAGTTGTTTTCATTGCATGCTATTTCCTTTTCTCATTTTTTATTCCTTCTTCTGACTTTGAGCCTGGCTTTCCTAAGTTAATGGTTTGATTGTACATGTGAAGCTGATTCAGGAATGACTCTCAGATTAGAAACAATTCATTTCCTACCTGTTAAATATAATTAATTTCCTCCTACATCACATTATTCATTGAACGTCATGTCTTGTGCTTTATTGTTTTCTTGAAGAAAAAAAATTCATGATATAGAGGTGTGAAGCTTTTGTATAGTCTACAAGTCTCTCTTCTCTCTTTATTCCTGATCCGTATTTTTTACTATCTTCACCTATTCCTAACTTTGCACTGTTTGCATAATAATATTAGATAACATTAATATAGGAAGGCAACTTGACATAATGGCTAGAGAGACTTGTATCCAGGAAGACCTCCTTCCTCTAACATATACTGGCTTGCAATACTCTGGGGAAATCACTTAGCCTCTCTAGGAAATACTCTAAAACTACAGATTGCAGATAAGCTGATTATATATGACAGATAGATGATAGATAGATAGATAGATAGATAGATAGATAGATAGATAGATAGATAGATAGATAGATAGCTGACTTAGTAAAGGAAAGTATAGAGACCTGAAAGTTCTCTGCACAAATGAAATCTCAGGTTCATTTCCTATCCCTTCATTCATAGACCACAATTTGTTCAGTCATTCTTCAATCAATAGGCATCCTCTTTGTAATTAATTTGCTACCATAAATGTATTGCTATGAAGATTTTGGTACCCATGGAACCTAGATTCCTCTTTTCCTTCTTTGTCCTCTTTGGGGTGTATGCTCAATGAGATCACTGAGATAAAGGAATATAAACAATTTTGTGATTTTTCTTACACAATCAGGAACTACTTTCTGCCTCTGATGCTCCCATTCTGAATTATTCAATATTTTTATCATTTGGTTGATGCTATAGAAAGTATGCCTATTCAATATGCAGATAAAACGAAGCTAAGAAAGATGGGTAACGTAATAGATAAGAGAATTGAGGAAAAATTATAGAATTATGTAGAATTTAAGCCTGACATTTAAATTTTTTTTTAAAAAGCTATTGCACAAAGACAGGTTACTGGAATACAGTGGATGACAATGGCTAATTAATGGGTCTTGTCATTCAACCAATACTGTATATGCTATCATTTAGCCTATACTGCTTCATAGCTTTTCTATAAGCATAGCATGAGAGACGTTGTCAAATGTTTGGCAGAAATTTAAGTATGCTGTGTCTACAGTGTTACTCTGATCTCCAAAGTGGGGTTTGTTGTTATTGTTCAATTGTTTCAGTTGTGTCCAACTTTTCATGACCCCATTTGGGGTTTTCTTTTTCTTTTCTTTTTTTTGGGGGGGGGGAGTTCTTGAGAGAGATACTGGAGTGGTGTGCCATTTCTTTCTCCAGCTGATTTTCCAGATGAGGAAACTGAGGCAATCAGGTTTAAGTGACTTGCCCAGAATCACACAGCTAATAAGTGGATTTGAATTCCAGAAATGAGGTCAGTTCAGTTAACTGCTTGCCTTTAATAACCATTGTCTCCCTTTCTAAATGTTTGCAAACCATCCTTCTAATAATGTGCTACAGAACTTAGCTAGAAATAAAAATGATGCTCTGGTTTATCCATCCTCTTTCTCTTCTTTTGAAAATTTGGCCTTTTATCCTGTCTTTTTCAAAGATTATTGATATGACTCAGTAATAATTCAGTGTCAGTCCTTTCAATACTTCAGGATGTAGTTGGTCTGGCTAAAAAGCCTTTAATTGTGGCTTTTTCTACTTTCTTTCAGTCATTCTCTTGCTAATTCAAACCTTCCAAGAAGAAACTTGGCTGCTGCTAGATTTAACTCCCACCACTCAACAGCTTGTCCCTTTCTTCTCACTCCCCACCCACCAAGTCCATGTGTCCTATCTCTCTTCAAGCCAAACAGAGAAACATTGGAATCACATTCTAAGTTTCCTTTCACAGTGACTACTTTTTTTCCAATTTGAAGAGAGTTTACTCTGGCAATGGAGCTTTCACACTACTCACTGCTCCCCCTCCTCTGTACACATATTTGTCCCATATAGATCACCTATTAACTATGGTTAATGGTGTCACTTCATTCCTGCCTTTGACACTGTTCTAAAAGGGGACTTTAAAATGCACAGAAATATGACAGAATTTTTTTTACTCAGTTATACAGCAGTTTTTTCACATATAAATGCCAAATGTAGCTCACATTTACATAGCACTTTAGGGTTTGGAAAACACTTTGCACACATTATCTCATTTGATCATTACAACCCTGTAAAGTAATGCTATTTTTTTAACCCCATTTTACTTATAAACAGAGAAACTGAGGTACAGCAGTGAAGTTAAGCTTACTCAGGGACACAGGAAGTAACTAAAGTGGGATTTGAACTAATGACTGCCTGACCCTAAGGTCAGTACCCTCTCCACAGGGTAGCAAGGTGGTGCAGTGGATAGAGCACTGGCTCTGGAGTCAAGAGGGCCTGAGTTCAAATCTCACCTCAGACACTTACTAGCTGTGTGACCCTAGGCAAATCACTTAACCCCAATTAATTTTAAAAATCCTTAAGAACATCCAGAGCCATCTCCAATCATACTGATGTATATCTCACCACTGGACCCAGATGGCTCTGGAGGAGAAAGTGAGGTTGGTGACCTTGCATAGCCCTCCCTCCCTTAAATCCAATTCAGTACAAGTCATGACATCATCCTGATGACAAGGTCCTCTTTGAGAATGAAGGACAGGGGCAGCTAGGTGGCACAATGGATAAAGCATCAGCCCTGGATTCAGGAGTACCTGAGTTCAAATCTGGTTTCAGACACTTGACACTTACTAGCTGTGTGACCTTGGGCAAGTCACTAAACCCCCATTGCCCCACAAAAAAAGAAAGAGAATGAAGGACAAACAGCAACAACCCTATCCAATACCATTTTGTCTCAAAAAGAATTGGTGCTCTGGAAGCTAGGGGGAGATAATGGTGAGCTGGGGTGGCCAGGGAAGTCTTCACGGAGAAGATTGCACCTCAGAAGGGATGTACAGGATTCTTATGGGGAAGGTGGAAGGGGGAGAGAATTAAAGGGGTCAGGTACAACAAGAATAAAACCCAGGGGGTGAGAACTTTAATCAAGGCATGTTCAGAGACAATGTTTCACCTAGTAAAATTTAAGTTCCTTTAGGGCAGGGACTGTTTTGTTTTTATCATTGTATCCTCAGTCCATAGTTCAATGCTTGGCAAATAGTAGATCTTTTTTGTTTGTTTGTTTGTTTTTTGTTTTTGTGGGGCAATGGGGGTTAAGTGACTTGCCTAGGGTCACACAGCCAGCAAGTGTCAAGTGTCTGAGGCCGGATTTGAACTCAGGAACTCCTGAATCCAGGGCCGGTGCTTTATCCACTGTGCTACCTAGCTGCCCCCCAAATAGTAGATCTTTAATCAATGTTTGTTGAGCTAAGGGAAGATCAGCCTGACTTGAGGAGAGGTTTTCTGTCTGGGGTTGTGAGAAATAAGATTGAGAATGTAGGTTGTAGCTAGATTGGGTGTAGTATAAGAGCACAGGACCCAGAAGCAGGAAAAATGGATTCTAGTTTTATCCCTACCATTTATGCCTCTTGGCATTAGCAAGTTCCTCTCTCTGAGCCTCAGTTGCCTGACCTGTAAAAATAAATGGATCGGTCTACTAGATTATAGACCTAGATTTGGAAGGGACATCAGAGGCCATCTCATCCAACCCTCTTGTTTTACGGATGAGGAAACTGAGGCCCAAGGCTACAAAGAAAGTAAGCATCAGAGATGGGCTTTGAACCTTGGTCTTTTGATTCCAGAAAAAAGGACTTTTTCCATTGGTACACCATGATTTTTTGATTTCTGAATGGTCATACATGTATGTAGAATGAGGCACATGTTGATGGGTTATTAAGAACATAATTTTATTATTTTAAAATAATTTTTCATTTCTCCCTTCATGCAAAGGCAATTTTGTTCTGGTTTTTTTTTAGGCAATGGGGGTAAAGTGACTTGCCCACGGTCACACAGCTAGTAAGTGTCAAGTGTCTGAGGCCAGATTTGAACTCAGGTACTCCTGAATCCAGGGCCGGTGCTTTAACCACTGCGCCATCTAGCTGCCCCGCAAAGGCAATTTTAAACATTCATTTAAAAATTTTTGAATTCCAAATTTTCTTCCTCCCACCTTCACTTTCTCCCTCCCTGAGATCTGATATAGGTTATACATGGTCAATCATGTAAAACACAGTGCCATATTAATCATGTTGAGAAAGAAGACACAGACCCAAAAGAAAAATATGGAAAATGAGAAATAGTATGCTTTGATCTGCATTCAGACAGTTGGTCATTATACAATATTACTATTACTGTGTACAATGTTCTCCTGGTTCTGTTCACTTCACTTTGCATCAGTTCATGTAAGTCTTTGTTTTTCTGAAATCTGAAATCTGCCTGTTTGTCATTTCTTATAGCACAATAGAATTTCATTAAATTCATATATCACAACTTGTTTAGCTATTCCCCAGTTGATGTGCATCCCCTCAGTTTCCAATTCTTTGCCATCACAAAAAGAGCTGTTGTAAATATTTTTGTACAAATGGGTCCTTTCCCCTTTTTTATGATCTCTTTGGGAGACATACCTAGTAGTTGATATTGCTGGATCAAAGGGTATGCACAGTTTGATAACTCTTTGGGCATAGTTCAAAATGGCTCTCCAGAGTGGTTAAATCAGTTCACAACTCCACCAACGATGCATTTGTGTAAGATAAAATTTTAACATGAAAGAAATTACTTTATTAACCCCTCCAGGTTTCCTTGCCTGGTAATCAGAGTGAAGAAGCCCCACGAGGGTAGGATGCCTCAGGTCTCCATCAAAACCTGAGATGGTCTTTTTTCCCTAATCAGCTGCAAGTTATATAGGTGCTTTAGTAATCCTTCTTAAACTCCTCCTCCTCTTTCCTGATACTTCCCCTCCATCAGTATGTTCTCTTTAATAATCTCTACAGACAGATCCCCCAGCAGCTTTAGAGCCAGATCTTAAAGGGGCCAACCCCTTTCCCAAGGACATACATTTTTGAAACTAAGGCCTGGGGAGGTACTTGTCCAAGGTCACATGAATGGCAAACAGCAAAAGATTATGGGATGACCCCATTCTGCCCTTGTAGCTCTATGGTTCTAGAAGTCCAAGTTCAATGTAAGAGCCTTTTGGAGCTAAGGAAGTAGCACCCAAAAGAAATGATCAATTGCTGACAGAGGTGACTACTTTGTACATAAAAAATGAGGAAAAGGAAATTTCAAGTATCTGGAAAATTCAGGCAGGCCTTGTTTTTCAGAGCAAAAGTCCTCCAAGTAGATAAAATGCCAGAAAGGGTGAGGGAATGTTTAGACTGGAACGTTGCAGGAGGCTTTAGTAAATATCTCTCCCTTTCAGGACACAAAACAAAAACTAGGGTCAAAAAATGTGGGTCTGAAAGGTAACTTTCACCCTGGAAAATAACCTGGAGGCTAGTTGCTTCCAGAAAATTCTCTCCACCCCCGGGGGAGGCTGGTTTGGAGGCTGAAGTGGGAAGCAAAGTTTAACAACAGGTTCTTAGGCTTCCTCATAGGATCCTGGCCTCCCTCCCTCCTGCTCCCCTACCCCATCCTTTTCCCAGAACAACTGAGTTCTGTACTCCAACTCTTCCTTCTCAGAAAATCAAATAAAAAGAAGAAACAGGGTGGTGTAGTGACTGGGGCACAAAACTTGGAGTTTTGAACATCCAGATTCCAATCTTGAATCAGATATTTATTAGTTGTGTTACATTGGACAAGTCATGTAGCTTCTCTCTGCCTCAGTTTCTTCATCTGTAAAGTGAGGGGTTTGGATTCGATGACATGGCAGGTCCCTTTCAGCCCAAAATTTATCATTCTATGAGAAGATGTAGGTTCAATGGCCTCTGGATATCTTGGAGAATGGCAGGTAGTTGTTTTTTTTTTTTAATTGGTCCCACTTTGGACAGTAGTTTGACATAAATTGATTATCATCCCTACTATGTGAAAGACTTTGGTACCAGGTACTAGAGACACAAAGACAGAAAATAATTCCTGCTTTTGAGGAGTTTACATCCTTTAAATACCCCTTCTGACCACCCACTTTCCCTATCCAACCTCCTTTCTTTGGGGTTTAGTTCAAGTGTCATCTCTTCCATGACTTCCATGCCTTCCTGACTTGTCCCAGCCCAGAGTGATTTCTCTCTCCTCTTAATTCCCATGGTAATTACTGTCTATAGCGACCATACCACAAGAATCACAGATCTAGGAGGGACCATCGAGGTCATCAACTCTAGCTTATTCACTTTACACATGGGGAAACTGAGAGCCAGAGATATTACTGGTTAGCCTAAGGAGCTAATCATTTCTTTCAACTATCAAATGAACATGCCAGAGTGGATAATCTCTAAGGTCCTTTGAACTCTAAAGCTATGACATTATGATTTAAGCATGAAGGTCAGAAATAGACTTTATACATTCATGCCCTGTGTTGTTATCTTTTCTTTTTTCTTTTCTTTTCTTTTTCTTTTTTTTTTAGTGAGGCAATTGGGGTTAAGTGACTTGCCCAGGGTCACACAGCTAGTAAGCGTTAAGTGTCTGAGGCCGGATTTGAACTCACATACTCCCGACTCCAGGGCCGGTGCTCTATCCACTGTGCCACCTAGCTGCCCCCTGTGTTGTTATCTTTTGGTATGTATGTCACCTATTAAGGGCAGGTAGATGGCAAAGTGAATAGAGTGCCAAGCTTGGAAGACTCATCTTCCTGAGTTCAAATCCAGCCTCAGACACTTACTAGCTGTGTGACCTTGGTCAAGTCACTTAACCCCATTTGCCTCAGTTTCCTCATCCGTAAAATGAGCAGGAGAAGGGAATGGCAATCCACTGTAGTATTTCTGCCAAGAAAACCCCAAATGGGGTCGTGAAGTCAGAAATAACTGAAAAATAATCACCTGTTATCTCAAAAAACCCAGAAACTTACCTGATTCACCTTTGTATCTCAATACCTTGCATAGAGTGTCCTATGCAAGTGTCCCCCACACAGCAGGTGTTCAATAAGTGTTCATAAAGACATTTCTACTAATGGTGAAAGTTCACAGTTTGAACATTCCTCCCTCTTCTTCCTCTCACCATTCCACTGAATCCATGATGTAACTACCTCAGTCAAGTAACTTTCCAATTTAAGCCTAAGTTTCCCCCTCTATAAAAAATGAGATGACTGAACTAGACGGCCTCTCAAGCCCTTCCAGCCCATGATCAATAATTCTATGATTATACACTAGTCAACCCATCTGAAGAATAACTCTCCTTGTTTTGCCAAACACTGGTGGGGGTTCTGTAGTTCTAGCCACCTAATTCCTTGGCAGTTTCCCTTACCTGGGCACTGTCTAGCTTTCTGATATATAGAGGGCTGACTCTCCTTGTTCACACTCACTCAGCTGAAATTAACAGCTCCAACTACTTGCCAAGGTACCAACAAATGACCTCACCAGCTCAGATGTCCCCAGTAGGGGACTTTCTCAAGCCAGAATTCTTAACCTTTTTGTGTATGTGTCATGGATAGAATCCTTCGTCAGTCTGGGGAAGTCCATGGACCCCTTATCAGAATATTGTTGTTACATGCATAAATTAAAATACATAAGGTTACAAAGGAATCTTGAAATAGTTATCTATCTATCTATCATCTATTTATTTAATCTATCATCTATCTATCTATTTATCTAATCTATCTATCAGTTTTTGAAGTTCACAGACCCTAAATTAGGAACCTCCATTCTAAAGGCATCCTGGGACATTTTTATGATTCAATCCAAGTGCCATCCAAGCTGGAATGGGAATAACTCACACCAAGGGAGAAGGGACAGTCCTGAGGCAGACCCTTGCCAGGGGTCTTCTCATTTTAAAGAAAACTCTTAGAGACAGCAGTGCCTTAACCCCAGAGACTGAATCTCTCATCATGGAAATTGCAGGCAGTGTGGGGTAGTAGAAATAGTTTTGGACTAGGAATCCCATCACCTGGGTTCTGGTTTCCCTACCATGTAGCTGTGTGACCTTGGACAAATTATTCCACCTTTCTAGGGTTTATCTTCCTTGGCTGTAAAATGAAAGGATGAAATGATCTCTAAGGTTCTTTGCAGCTAGGCAACACCCCGGATAGAGTGCTGCCCTGGAGTCAGGAAGTCCTGAGTTCAAATCCAGCCTTAGATACTTGCTAGCTGTGTGACCCTGGGCAAGTCACTTAAATTCTCTTTGCCACCCCAAGATTGTTGTGAAGATCAAATGAGATCATTTTTGTAAAGTGTTTAGCACAGTGCCTGGCACATAGTAGGCACTTCATTTTGAGGTAAGAAGAGTTGGGTCTCCTCCCTCCCTCCTTCCCTCTTTCCCTCCTTCCCTCCTTTCCTCTTTTCCTCCTTCCTTCCTTCCTTCCTTCCTTCCTTCCTTCCTTCCTTCCTTCCTTCCTTCCTTCCTTCCTTCCTTCCTTCCTTCCTTCCTTCCTTCCTTCCTTCCTTCCTTCCTTCCTTCCTTCTTTCCTTCCTTCCATGCTAAAGATGCTAACCCTCATAGTAACAAGTACAAAGTCTTCCAATCACACTCCCAGACTCCTCTGGGCCCCAAAAAAGGAACTCTAGTTCTGAAAATCAGTGGCTGGAGGTGAAATGGGAGCTTCTGGTCCCCAGAGAAGATCTCACTGTGTCTTATGTTGAATCCAAGGCTGCTCAAGCTCCTCTGAGTCGGATAGTTCCCTGGGTTCCCATGCCTGACTCCTACTCAGTCCCTGGCAGGACAATCCGAATTGTCTTTTTCAACCCAGGAAGTCTGTTCCCTCAGAAGCCCTTTTGGGGGAGCTGCTTCTTTTCCTATCTGAGGCAGCAGAGACAGGAGGCTCATGAAGGCAGATGGCTTTTTTGTGTGTGCAGAAATCCAAAGCTTATCAGTGGGGATGGTGGAGGGGCCTCTGGTAGGGGGTTCAGCAGGTTTTCCCCCCAAACTGAGACAAAATAGTTTATTGTAAATACAGATTATAAAAATTACTTACTGTCAGAAGATGATGTGTACCCCATTAAATAGCAATTTAACGTAATTATAATCACGGGTGAGCTAAGGGTGAGCTAGACGAGTGCAATCCATCTTCCTGTCCACCAACTGCAGCCACTCGGGGCTTGGACTCTGTGGGGAAGGCCTATCTAGAGAATGGCTGCTCTTGGCTGTGAGGCTGGGAGTCCCTGTGGCAGAGGCCAGTGGCCATGGTTCAGTGGTCTGCTGACCAAGCAGGGGCAGAGGGGTGGGGTGGGGGTGGGTCTCCTTTCACAACTGGTTCCAGAGCCCATCATGAGGAAGGCAAGCCCACTGCAGCTGAGGGCTATAAAGTGAGGTTTCACTGAACAAGTGGCAGATGGCCCCATCATGCTTGACTGTGTTGGAATTTTATGAGCATGGTGGATCCTTATTTACTCAACTAACAGAATTGTACACTCCCTCGACCACACGCATTCACACACACACACACACACACACACACACACACACACACACACGGAAGCAGGCACACACATACCACTTAAAAGGAGCCGACCATCTTGCTCCATCAGTACAACTGACATTATTCCTCTTATGATGTGCTTTTGCTTCACGGGGGGAACCACGTTTGCAGGGATAAGGAGCTGCCACACAAGAAAAATAGGCTAGTTCCTCTGGGTTAAGCCAGATGCTTTTGCCAAACAGTTCAGTCCATAATAACATTTGTTAATATATTATTTTTTTTTTGTCCAGACCTCTGATTTCATGATTTCAGGGAGGAATGGAAATGCTTCTTCCCAACTGATTCACATCTGTCTGTAACATATTCCCTGGGCATTGAGAAGTAAGGTGACTTCCCCAGGGTCACACAGCCAACATGCAGCAGAGGCAGTGATAACTAGCTAGCTTTTTATAATAATAATAGCTAGCATTTACAGAGCACTTTCAGGTTTGCAAAGTGCTTTGCAAATATTGCCTCATCCTCACAACAATCCTGGGAGTAGGTTCTATTATTATCCCTGAGGCTTGTCTAGTGACACACAGCTAATAAGTACCTGGGGGAGGATTTGAACTCAGGTCTTCTTGACTCCAAGTTTCATACTTTATGCACTATTCTACCTACTTGCTACTATATGTGTGTATATATACACATATATAAAATACATATTATATGCATAATATAATATAAGGGTATATAAATTTGTACACACATATATTATATATAGAGAGACATATACACACATAGGGAAACAGACAGAGAGAGGGAAATAGGGAAAGGAAGAGAGAAATAGACATGGAGAGACAGACAGAAAGAGAGAGACAGAGAGAGAGCATGTTAGAGTTTGCAATATTCTCTCTTCTGATCCTTACAATAACCCCATAAATGCTATCATTATTTACATCTTACAGATGGGGAAACTGAGGCTTAAGATGATCAGGTGTCTTGCCCAGGGTCATGCAGTTAGTGTCTGAGGTGAGATTTTATCTGAGGTGCAATTTGAAATCAGCTCTTCCTGACTCTGAGGTTAGCCCTTTATTCATTAGGCTGGGCTGCGCCTCTTGCTAATAAAAGGTATTTAAAAATAAAAAACAAATGAAATAGACCAATAAGGTGAGAATATGGGGAGATGTGCTTAGGCTGCAACACAAAGGATTTAAGTTAGTAACCAGAGAAGAGCTTAGAAAGGGTAACTAAGCACTGGGAACATTGATGGGAATGTGTCAGATAGTTTTGATAAAGTCATCACCAGAAAGGGGACATGGACTCTGTGACCTCCAAAGGCTCCTTCTGACTTCAGTCCTCTGAGATACTGTATTTGTTGCTATCCATGTTTTAGCCTCCCTATTAGCCTGTAAGTTTCTCAAGGATAGGCACTGTGTCATTTATATTTGCACAGAGCACGGTGCCTTGAATGCAGTAGTCAGTTAATAAATGTTGAACATGAATTGAGCTTGTTGAGAGGCAGAGACAAATGCCCTGGCCAAGTCTCATCCATGGTAGAAAGCCTCTGAGGGTAGCAGACCAGGTTCCTCCTTGAGGTAATTTCTATCCTGACCAAAGAAGTGAGGCTCCAAGGTACCAGACCTTTGTTCTCAACTTCTTGACAGGAGCTGCTTCTGGTCCTTCTCCCACTCCATCCCTTAGAATCTATCCCCTTTCTAGCCTTGTCATCTTGGATATATAATGTATGTGCCTTGAGGGGAAGAACTGGCTTTCATTTTGTATTTTTATCCTTAGCACCTCAAAATGTCTTTGCCCATGGGCACTTAAGATATTCTTGTTGGATCAGATGCCCTGTTTCTGCGTGTTGTTTTCATCTCCAATCTGTTTCTTCCTCAGTTTTGTGATCTCTAATTCTTTCCCTCCTGTTTCCAGAAGCTATCTCTTCATCTGGATGCTTGTGTCCCCAGCTCCATCCTTCTCAATAGACCATTACTTCCAACTCATTATCATTCTTGAAGTCTGTATAACTTTCCCTTACCTATGATTAGTTATGCTGACCCAGGGCAGCATCAATCCCAAAGACAGCTTTCAATTATTATTGTTTGATGAATGGAATTTAATTGTTATTATTATGGAACTAGCAGGGACCTTAGACATTATCAAGCTCAAACACCTCATTTGAACAAATGCCCCACTTAATTAGTTCAATAACTTGCACTTCACAAATAGAGGATGATTTCCCCAAATTCAGGGTATTCTGTAGATCTGCACTCCTAAAGTGCTATCTCTTGAGCCCCCACCAGTGTTTAACCTCTAATCATCCAGAGGATACAATCACCTCAAGGCAAAGGGATCCACTGTATCTTCTCTATAAACCTGAAGTTTATAAACACTCTCCCATATGTATATACATGGTATTAGTAGAAAGAGTGGGTCCACATAGAGTTCACTAGGACAAAGGCATATATGTAGGAACACATGTGGCCAAGGCTCTGAGACCTCTGTCTCTACCACCTGTCTTATTGGGTTGTCCTTGCTACTTTTTTCTGGATAATACACCTGTACTACTTGGTTGTAATCTGTTGTCTTTACTCTTTCCAGCTACAGACACAACTGAAAATCCTCACCTAGTATACTGTCTATGCTCTTTTGGAAAGAATTAGAGCCTAACCCTTAGAACAAGCAGGAGCTTTATGGCTCCATGATATGCTACGTGCCTAAGCGGATCCTCATTCCAGGTACTACATTCTAAGATCTTGCCCACTACTCCTCTGAAACCCATTATGCATGTATCAACTTTGGTTCTTTAAACCTTGACCCTTGACTCTTGAATACTAGGGTCTCAGGCCCCAGGCAGCAGAGTCCTAAGTGCCAGGCTCCAGGGCCCTTGACCACTTTTCCAGTAGGGGATGCCTCTTGCTTTTAACTTTCTCTCCCCAGCTAACAGTGCACCCCATCCCCAAACTGCTTTGTATTCATTTTGTACATTTTTGGCATATACTTACTAGAAGTTCATGTTCTCTCTCCCATTAGAATGGAAATTCCTTAATGACCTAGGCTGTTTCTTTTTTCTCTTTGCATCACCACTACTTAGCACACTACCTGGAATGTAGTAAATGCTTAATAAATGTTTGTTGATTGATTGATTGATTTTGTGAAAGTTAGTTTAGCTAAATATATTATATATTAATTAATATAACACAATATAATTCATAAATCCACTTAACCTAAAATACACAGAAATCTTTTGAAAGTGAATGAATAGGGGCAGCTGGGTGGCACAGTGGATAAAGCACTGGCCTTGGATTCAGGAGGACCTGAGTTCAAATCCAGCCTCAGACACTTAACACTTACAAGCTGTGCGACCTGGGGCAAGTCATTTAACCCCAATTGCCTCAAAAGAAAGAAAGAAAAAGAAAGGAAGGAAGGAAGGAAGAAAAAAGAAAGAAAGAATGCATGAGGGTGCTCTTACCAACTCTTCCAAATTTTGGAACTCTGACTCTTTCCTTCAGGATACCTTACATACTAGTAAAGTTAATTTTTCAGATGGGGATAGGGATAGGACTGGACCTATGATTTCATTAGTATAAAGAACTCAAAGGTAAGAAAAATACTTCTTTTTAAAGTAATAAACATTTTTATTTATAATTTTGAGTTCCAATTTTTATCCCTCCCTGAGGCAGTAAGCAATTAGATATGGGTTATACATATACGATTATGTAAAATATTACCATATTAGTCATTTTGTACAAGAAAATGAATAAAAGAAAAAAATGAAAGAAAGTGAAAAATAGCATACTTTAGTCTGTGTTCCATCAATATCAGTTCTTTCTTTGGAGGTGGATAGTATGTTTCATCAATAGTCCTTTAGGATTGATTTGGATCATTGTCTATTGAGAAATTAAGTCATTCACAGTTCTTCATCAAGCAATATTGCTGTCAGGGGGCAGCTAGGTGGCACAGTGGATAAATTGCTGGCCTCGGATTTAGGAGGACCTGAGTTCGAATCTGGATTCAGACACTTGACACTTACTAGCTGTGTGACCCTGGGCAAATCACTTAACTCTCATTGCCCTGAAAAACAGAACAAAACAAAACAAACAAAAAACCAATATTGCTGTCTCTGTGTACAATGTTCTCTTGGTTCTGTTAACTTCACTATATATCAGTTCATACAAGTCTTTCCAGGCCTTTCCGAAATCATCCTGCTTGTCATTTCTTATAGCACAATAATATTCCATCACCATCATATATCACAGCTTTTTTAGCCATTCCTCAATTGATGGTCATTCTTTTGATTTCTAATCTTAGCCACCACAAAAAGAGCTGCTATAAACATTTTTGTACAATTAGGTCTTTTTCTCTTTTGGGGGCTGTCTTCTGGATATAAACCTAGTAGTGGTATTGATAGATCAAAGGGTATGCACAGCTCTGTAGCCCCTTGGGCATAGTTCCAAATTGCTCTCCAGAATGGTTAGATCTTTTCACATCTCCACAAAGAGTAGATTTTTGTCCCAGATTTCCCACAGCCCTTCCAATATCCAATATTTTCCATTAAGAAAAATACTTCTGGGGCAACTAGGTGATGCAGTGGATAAATCACTGGCCCTGGATTCAGGAGGACCTGAGTTCAAATCCAGACTCAGACACGTGACACTTAATAGCTCTGTGACCCTGGGCAAGTCACTTAACCCTCATTGCCCCACAAAAAAAGAAAGAAAAAGAAAAAGACTTCTACCAATTCGGTTGACCCCTTCTCTGAAACTTAAAGTCTTAGAAATTGCCTGGTGTGCTGAGAAGTTAAATGATTTGCCCAGGGTCACCCAGAGCCAATATATGCTAGAGGCAGAATTTGAACCCAGGTCTTTTTGGCCTCCAGAGCAACTCTCTATCTTCTATTCTATTGATCCTGGGCAAGTCACTTTGCCCCCATTTGCCTCAGTTTCTTCATCTGTAAAATGAACTGGAAAAGAAAATGGCAAACCACTCCAGTATCTTTGTCAAGAAAACCCAAAAAAAGAAGTCACAGAGAGTCAGACATCACTGAAAAAGGACTGAACAACAAGCTTTTTGAGAGCAGGGATTATCTTTTGCTTGTATGTGTATCCCTATGCTTGGCACTGTGCCTCTCACATAGTAAATGCTTCTTGCCTAGAAGAGAGTTAAACTTCACTCTCCTGATTGCCTTTCTCTGGACACTTCCCAGCTTATCAATGACCTCTCTGAAAAGTGGTGCCCGTGTTTTGTGCATGGCCTTTTAAAATCTAATTTGACTGGTCAATTCTCTGAACTTCCTTATCAGTTTCTTTAGACAGATCCTGTTTTTCCTCTTCAGAATTGTTTCCTTTTCTTTCTTTAGAAGTTCATTTTTGAGTTTTTCATCTCCTCTCAGCAGACTTCCCCTAAAGAATTTCAATTCATAGGATCCTACCTATTTTTCTGAAGTCCTTGAAATCTGCTCTCTAGGGTTCCATGTCAGACTATGCCTGGACTTCATCTCCTTCTGTCCCAGAAGGGCTCCACATCTGATGCAATATACAACTCAGAGCCTGAGAGTTCAGATAAACAATTACTTTACTAAACAGAGGTACAAATGAGAACAGCTTCCCTCCATCTTCCAAATATATCCCCTTCCAAAACCATACTCAGTGACCTCCAGGCAAAAGCAACTCCCAAGGAAGTAAAAAACAAACAAACTGGAAAATAATTCCATGGAGTGTCAGAAGCCTCCTGCTCAATATATAAAGTGGTCCTTATACCCTCCCTGCTCCATTTTGTTCACATTTTGGTTTCAGAGCAATCCCCATAGGGATGAAGATAGCACACACTGCCCCCAAAGTCTGTCTGTTTCATGGTGTCTTAGCTCATAACATCACTCAGGGGTGGGAGTGGCATAGGGCAGTTAACTCAAGCTGCCTTGGGTCTGCATTCTAGTATTCTGGCCAAGACTTCTAGCACCAACCCTAGGAAGAAGTGGTCATTCCTCCCTAGGGTTTCCATAATTTTCACCCCTTTTGGTGATAATCAGATCTAGAATACGATTATATAATTCCCCCTTGTTTGTTTCTCCATCTTTTGAAGGGTGAAATTAACATTAAGGCAAGTCAGGAAGCCATTTGTTGTTCTGTTTTCAGCAGAAAGAGAATTTCTTTGAATGTTCATATAATTGAAGTTTCCTATCCCTACATCATGCCTCTCTGCCAGGCTCACGATCTGTTTCCCAAATATTTCATCTAATTCATCTTGTCCAGGTAGTCTGTAATATACTCTGTTGACAAAAATCACTTTTGTATATTCCTCCTTTGATCTTCACTCCATCATACTTCCACCGTCATTCCCACCCCTGGCTCGTAAATTGTCACTCAGGAGTATGCTGTCTTAATATATGATGCCACACTGTTTCCTTATGACCTTCCCCCATTTTACTATCCCGTTCCTTTCAAATAAGTAATAGCTATCTAGGGACACATTTTAGACTCATCTCCACTAAGTCCTAGTAATGCCTATGAGGTCGAATTTGCCTCATTGCATTAGGACAAGCATCTTTTTTTTTGTTGTTGTTATTCTCTTTTCCAAGTTAAATATACCCCAGATGCTTTAACTATTCCTTCAACATCATTTCCAGGATTCTTTATGGAAGGTGAAATTAAGGTTATATTTGGATAAATGGAGCCCAACCTTTGTTAAGGTAGAGCCTATTGAATTTATTGGGACATCAGAACATGGATATCTCCATTTCTTTAGACTGATCATTTATATTATACTTCTACTATTTCAAAGGGGTTTTCAATATTTATTCATAATCCCTTACAGTTGTATAATACCTTATAAATTGTCCCAGGTACTTTCTCATCTATTATTTCAACTGATCCTCATTAAATTGTGAGATAGATAGGACTTGTCTTGTTTTCATTTTACAGAAGAGGGAATTAAGACCAAGAGGAATGAAATTACTTATTCAGGGTCACACAGTTGGGAAGTAGCAGAACCAGGCTGAGAAGCCATGTCATTATCTTTCTCCTCCCCCGAACTCACCCCTCTTCCTAACTTCCTTATTTTCAATAAGAGAACAGTCATCCTGGGTCTTCCTTTTCCTTCAACCCCTATGTCTAATCACTTGCCAAATCTTGTCAATTCTTCCTCCACAAAATATTTTGAATCTGTTCCTCTTCTTTCCACTTAGCTCAGGCCCTCCTCATCTCCCACCTGGACTATGGCAATGGTCTCCTTGTCTCCAAGCCATCCTCCATACAGCTGCCAAAGTAATATTCCTAGAACACTGTTCTGTTCACAAAACTCTATTGGGTTCCTACTGCCTCTAGGATAGAATATGAATTTCTCTGTTTGGTATTCAAATCCCTTTGCAACCTGGCTCCAGCTTTACTTTTCTAGGTCTATTACACATTATTATCCTTCATATATTCTACTGTCCAGCTAAACTGTCTTACTTTCTGATCCTCACACACAATATTCCCGACAATGTTTTTTACATAATAATCACTTATAAAAGGCTTATTCATTCATTTCCCACCTCCATGATTTTGTACAGGCTCTGCCCCATGCCTGTAACAGGCTCCCTTCTCAACAATCCCTCTTACAATTCCTAGCTTCTTTCAAAGATGAGTTCAAGTGCCACTTCCTACATGGAGTCCTCTCTGTAGTTGCAAGTTCCCCTAGAAAACTACCTTGTATTTATTTTATATTTTTGTATACACTTACATGTGTGCATAATGTCTTTTCTTATAGAATACAGCAAGTCATTTATTAAGTACCAGGCACTGTGCTAAGTACTAGATATACAAAGAAAGGCAAAAGACAGTCCCTGCCCTCAAGGAGCTCACAGTCTAATGGGGGAGATAATATGAAAAAAACTATGTTCAAATAAAACCTAGACAGGATGAATTAGACTAGTTCCTTTTTGGTGTTTGTGTCTCCAGTGCCCAGCACAGTGCCTTCCATATGGTAAATGTTTAATAAATGCTTATTGATTGAATGGTTGGTTGACACTTGGAGGTTTTCTTTTATCACCCAGGACCTCTTGAATGTAATTCATCCATTTCAGTTATCCCCTGCTTGGGTCACAAAGAAAAACATTAACTCATGAAAGAGAAAAGTTCTTGCCCTCATAAAGCTTATACGCTATGAAAGGGGAAAGAATAGGACAATGGCAAAAGACAGAAGCCAGTGTTGAATTAGAAATGAGAGAAAAAATTGCAAAGAGGATTTTGTATTGCCTTTGGAAAAGATTGGAAAACTCCACCAGTCAAAAGCACCTGCTTAATGTCAGTCTATAAATTTCCCTTGGAAATGGGGCCGCAGTTTCTCTTTCTTGTATTCAACTTTAGGCAAGAAGAACAGTTTGCAGTGTTCACACTGGCTCCTCTCACTGTGGCGACGTCTGCAAAAACCCATCAAGCACGAAGGGCTCCCCTAGTGTTTGACAACTTACTCCTTATGCTCACTAATTTTTCATTAAGAAGAATGACAAGAAAAGAGATAGCTGTTCAGTCATATTTCACCAATGGTGACATACCAAGATTAAAGAGAAAGAGATACACATGTGGTATTATTTTTTCCCTCACCAGTCTTCCCACTCCTGCTTTCTTTCAGCACACCCACATATATCCAGAGATGTAGACAGATACACATGTGTGCATGACACATGACACCCAGATATACCCATATACATAGACAGACGCATGCATACACAAAATACATGCTCAGATACAGGAAGTATAAATACACACCTATACATATGCATGACATGCACACATGTATGTGCATAATACATAAGCACATGGGAAGGAAGGAAGGGAGGGAGGAGGTATTTACTAAGTGTCTACTATGTGCCAGTCACTGTGCTAAGCACATTACAAATATTATCTTGTTTGATCCTCACAACAACTTTGGGAAGTAAGTGCTACTGTGATCCCCATTTTTTAGCTGAGGAAACGGAGGCAGACAGAGTTGAAGTGACTTGCCTAGAGTCACACAGCTAGTAAGTATCTGAAACAGGATTTGAACTCAGGTGTTTCTGACCCTAAGTCTAGTGCTAAATGGATTTGTGATGTCACTGATTTTGATGTTCTCTCTAGTGATATAGAATCCATCCATTCGTGTATTCTCCAGCAGTGATACACTTTTTTTTTTTTTGCAAAAGGTCTACCCACTATAGTTAGGAGGGGCCCTCCTCACTTTTACCTGATATCTGGGTGATACCAGTATGGGACGCTCAGCACCTCTACCTGTTATCCCTCACCACATGACCAGCCCATCTTCTTTTTCAATCACTCCTTGCCATAATGACACCCTTCACTCCACTTCCCTTTTGGAGATATTCATTAGTTTTACATGGCAGCCTATTCCTGCTCACCATGCACCTCTCCATTGTCCTCCATGTTGTGACATTCATATTTATCCTTTGGAAACTATTGCATTCCATGATGCATAGCCAAACAATACTAAAGATAGAATATTGGTACTAAAAAGATGCATCTTTGTTTCTGGGATAAGTCTGGGACTCATTAAAGGAGCTTTAAAATTTCCTGAAGGCAGTCCAGCCCACTTTCTTCCTTAGTACCCCATATAGCAAATCCTAGCTATCAGATTATATGAGAGAAAGAAAAATCTCTTGCCTTCAAGAGGCTTACTATCAGTTTGTTGAGGCTTTTTTTTCTCCAGAGCAATGAGGGTTAAGTGACTTGCCCAAGGTCACACAGCTAGTAAGGGTCAAGTGTCTAAGGCTGGATTTGAACTCAGGTCCTCCAGAATCCAGGGCTGGTGCTTTATCCACTGTGCCACCTAGGTACCCCTTACTATCAGTTTAGAAAGACAAGACACACATGAAACAATTTGAAGACAGTACAGGGTGACCAAGAGGGGCACAGACAGGAAGTACAAAATGAGACTTTGGTGGAGGGAAGGATCACAGGTGGTGCTCAGACAATATTTCTCAGAGGAAGTGGGATGTAATCCAGGCCTTGAGGTATCAGTCTTAGGGAGGACTTGGGTGGGGGTAGAAGAGAGGGGAGACTCGAATTCCAATTAAGTTTTGTTCTAAGGTCTGGTTCAACTCTCACCTCCTGAAGAAATCCTTCCCCAGAAATTCCAGCCCACATTGATCTCTCCCATGCCTGAAAGACTCTAGACTATTTTCTGTAGTCACCATGAAGGTACCGATCATGTACTGCTTCCACTAGATGCCCTTCCCATTCAACCCTGGGGCCAGTGGGTCTTCTTGGCGCTCTTCCTAAAGCACAATGTGCTTTTCTGTCTCATTTGGGGCAGTTAGGTAGAATGGTGGATTAAGCAGGGCCATTGTGCTCACTACTTCATGCGGACCTGAGTGGGAAGAAGAAGGCCAGGGGCTCCACCTCTCTCAGCAATAGGAGAGTCATACTGTCATTGTTTCACACCTTCACCCAGGCTCTGAGGGAGACAGGGTCTGAGGCCCCTTCCCCACAGGGAAGGCCATAACATTTCATCCTCCTTAATGAACAACAGGGAAGTAAGAGGGACTGAGGAACCCCCACTAATTTTTTGTATATACTCCCAGTTCTGGCTCAGCAACCAATCACAAATCCATTTTCCCTTCATAATTAGCATACCAGAAGTTGACTTCATTGCACGTATAGGTACAAGAAGAACTCTCCGTTACATGTCATCACCAATGGACATCCAGAAGCAGGCTTGTAAGCCTGGTAGCAGGCAGAACATGGTGCAGGTACTCTGAGGACTCTGTTCCTATTGGCGTTCTGGGATCACACTATCGTCCTCCGGTCCTAAAATCCTGCTCCAACCTAGGTGTGGCAAATGGCAGGCAGCATGTGGGCTGTCACCTCAAAGAGCCCAGTGTAAATAGAAGGCATGGTGCTCAAGAAAGCAGTGGCCATCAAATTAGATGAAAACCACAGTGGGGCTTGGATATATTTCTCATATTCTTCCTCTTTGCAATCTTCCTTGATTTTCAAGGGACTATGTTTATGTTTTCCTTTGGGTAGAAGAATCAGAATCATAGAGCACTAGAGCTGAGAGGAGACTCGGCAATCGTATTATTCCAGAAAGGATTGTAAAGGTCATCAAGGCCAACACCCTTGATTTTAAAGAAGAGGAAACTGAGACTGAGGGATGTTGACCAAGGTCACACAGGTACTGAGGGATAATGAGTGTCTCATCCCTGGAGGTCTTCTAGAAGACGATGGATGATCACTTGTTGGGGATGTCCTAGGAAGCATTCCTGTTACAGTATTGGTTGGACTAAGATGACCTCTGCAATTTGCTACAACTCTGATATTTTCGGTTGCTATCATTTTATGATTCCACACAGATATTTACATACATGACTTTGACGTGTATGCATGTATGAAAAATAAAAATGTATGTGTGTCTCTCTATACTCATATTATGTATACACACATACACATTTATAGCGGTGTATGGAGTGTTCAGGAGAACTAGCACCTCTGGTGTGAGGGCCTGCTGAGCCCTTCTCAGGGCTGCCCATCCACCTTTGGTGTCCACTCTTTCACCCCATTTTTATCCATGGATCCAAGAAACTATAGCATGTACAATGGCCACACCCCAGCAAACTGTCTCAGCAGACACGCTAAACCAGGTTAGGGGTAACCGATAGGCCTCAAACCTATTGGTGAATTAAGATGATGTCTACTGCAAGCATGGGAAGACTTCTCCTGGAGGAATGGGTCCATGAGAACAATTTGTTCCAATGGTCGTGAAGGAGGAGGCCAAAGCAGGTTCTGTGGGGTACTTAGGGCTTGGTCACACATTAAAGACTGCAAGGTCATCTACAGCATGCTGAGCCACTGCCCATGGTCTTGACTATAGTCTTACCACTGGACTTTGATGACTCAGGAAGAGAGAGTGAGGCTGACAATTCTGTGCTACTCTGTCTCACTTCAATTCAATTCACACACAAGTTAAGGCATCACCCCATGATGTCATTGGTCCTCTTTGAAAATGAAGGACAGGGGCAACTAGGTGGCACAGTGGATAGAACACCGGCCCTGGATTCAGGAGGACCTGAGTTCAAATCCGGCCTCAGACACTTGACACTTACTAGCTGTGTGACCCTGGGCAAGTTACTTAACCCCAATTGCCTCACCAAAAAAAAAGAAAGAAAGAAAAGAAAATGAAGGACAAACTACATGTATATGTATATGTATGTGTATGTGCATGTGTGTATGTGTATATGTACACATATACACAGACATATATAAATACACAAACATGTATATATACACAAACATGTGTGTATATATAAACACATGTAGATCCACAGAGATGGAAATTACATTTTATTTGAAAAAAATTAATTTACTCATTTTCATGTAGTTTTTATGGAAGTTTCTTCTTTGAGAGATTATCTGAAAAGCATTAACTGGTCGTTGGATTTGAATTTGCTTTTTGCAAAGGGAAGGAATAACATTGGGTCATCTGTCCATCTAAATGCTTTAGTCATTTTTATTCTTCAACAAGACCCTAATTATTCCTATAATTTTGTGTATGTGGAGCTCATATGGAAAGATCACTGGATTTTGAGCTAAAGGATATAGAATTCAAGTCACTTCTATTCACTTAACTGTTCTGAGCTTCTATTTTCTCATATATAAAATGGAGATAGTAATATTTAATTTTGTATCTGTGTATTTTTAATAGAGGTCTCTGCATTGGAAAGCAGCTTAGATTCATAAAAAAAAAAAAGAATCGTAGGTCCCAATTGCAACCCAGTCCACTTTTCTTTTTTTTTTTCTTTTTTTCTTTTTTTTGGTGAGGCAATTGGGGTTAAGTGACTTGCCCAAGGTCACACAGCTAGTAAGTGTTAAGTGTCTGAGGCCAGATTTGAACTCAGGTCCTCCTGACTCCAGGGCCAGTGTTCTATCCACTGCGCCGCCTAGCTGCCCCCCTCCACTTTTCTTTCGTGCGAAATAATTTATTTGGACTACTACTCTATTCCTATCCGTATTAATCGATTTGATATGATTCCATAGGTATAGTGATTATTAGTTCTGTATATTAGGCCCCAGAACTGTGAACTGCAGGCTGTGAGTTCATTTGCTTAATCATGGAAAGCTAACTAGAGGTCCTCCATCCTTGTTTTCCCTTGTCAGGATGACCAAGCCCAGTGTGGTGGAGGTGTCTCAATTGTACGGAAAGTCCTCCAACTTATTTTTGTGCCTCTGGATCACTCTCTCTCATCCAACATGAGAAAGTGACTATCTCATGACCACCCAGTCATCAGAGATGCCTCATGCTTTGCCCAATCCAAGACACCCCCCCCACACACACACACACATACACATACCATTACTAGCTGATGCATCACTTTTGGGGCCTGTGAAGCAAGATCTCTCAACCAATGAGATTCTGTACTTTGTATAATCTCTTTAGAATGGCCAAGTATCAAATGTGATATCAAACCATATAAAGATAAGGCCCTGGAAGAGGTGGTATCTCAGATTGTGAGGAAGATACTAGGTCCATGTCATTAGAGGGGACCATGGACCCTTTAATAAAGGGGCCATTGGCTCAGAGCTCTGCCTCAGTCTCTTTTATGGTAGGTTGAGCAATTTTAATCCCCACACTTTCTCTAATTAAACTCTAGGTCCAGATCCCTTTCTATCTGTAGCAACTATTCCTTAATACGTGTCCTGATAGACCAGCTCAATAGTCTGGCTATCCAATTGCATGCCATCATCTGGACAATTGACCTCTCGTGCAATTAGGTCATCCTTTATGGATTGTTAGGTTTTCTCTTCTGAGTAATCTTGAGTTTCATTCAAGAGGCCCCGTAATCTTCTGGGACTGATATAAACAGCACAATGTCATCTACAAATATGAACGTCTGGAATACCTCTTCATCTGCTGGGATCTCTTGTCCCCTTGGCCTCTGCACAGACTGTCCTTCAGCAGATGCTTCTGGTAAGCAAATGTCTTCCTGATTTATTCTTTGCTGGATGCTAATAGTCACTGATTGGAGTTATCTCTATGGTTGAATCTTTTTTATGGTTTATACATGTATGATTATGTAAAACATTACCACAGGGGCAGCTAGGTGGCGCAGTGGATAGAGCACCAGCCCTGGAGTCAGGAGGACCTGAGTTCAAATCCGGCCTCAGACACTTAACACTTAACTAGCTGTGTGACCCTAGGCAAGTCACTTAACCCCAATTGCCTCACCAAAAAAAAAAAAAAAAAGAAAACATTACCATGTTTGTCATTTTGTACAAGCAAACTTGATTAAAAGAAAAGAAAAATGAAAGAAAGTGAAAATAGCATGCTTCAGTCTGTTCCATCAATATCAGTTCTTTCTTTGGAGGTGAATAGGATGTTTCATCAACAGTCCTTTGGGATTGTCTTGAATCATTGTATTGTTAAGAATAGTCAAGTCTTTCACAGCTCTTCATCAAACAATATTGCTGTCTCTATGAACAATGTTCTCTTGGTTCTGCTCCCTTCACAATACATCACTTCATACATATCTTTCCAGGCCTTTCTGAAGTCATTGTGCTTGTCATTTCTTATAGCACAATAATATTTATGGTTGAATCTTATAGCATCTTGACATATGCCTGAGAGTCCCCTTGCTGGAAGAGAGCCTTTAGAACTCTATTTTGTTCCTTGAGTCAATGTTTTTCAAACATTAATGACATGTCCTTGTCCTCATTGAGCTTACAGAATGGTAGGGGCTATGCACAATTGTACTCTATTAAATGACTATAATGCAGGTTAATCAATCAACAGCCATCTATTAAACAAGTACTGTCTTTGCCAAGTCACCTTCTCTCTATCCCAGTTTTCTCATATGTAAGTCCTTTCTGTCGCTAAAATTATGTTTCTCTGCTATAATATCTGTTTTATGGAAAGCTTCCCATGGATTCCAGCATCATATGTTGACTACCCAGAATAATTACTTTTTGGATTGGATGGTTTTGGATTTCTTACCCTAGTTGGAAAAAAAAGCAACATTCACCTTCGGTTTCTTTCTTGTGTGAGCCTAATTCCTAAAATACCATGATTGTGAGATCCGTAGCCTAGGAAACACTGTCTTGCTCTCTCACTCCCCCACTACTTTCTTGTTCTGAGCCCCCCTGTTTCCCTCCCCTCATCCCTGGCCTACCTCTGCCCCATACTCAAACCCCCAAACATTTGTACTAAGGGAGTCAGGCTATTAGAGTAATTTACATAGTAATTAACAAGGTTCCACTTGCTTCCTCCCGCAGCCAAAAACTAAATCTGTCTTCATCCCTTAAGATTTTTCTAGTCCTCCAGGCCTTGCTTCAAAGAGTGGGAAGGGAAGGCATTTTGGGGCTCTTCCCCTTCCAAAGTCCCAGTTATGCTTCCTCAGGGCATGGGAAAACAACAAACATCTCTACAATCCCAGCTGGGAAGTATAATGAGGTTTGGGGGCAGGAGAATGCTTTGTGTGCTGTCGCGACCCTGTATCCAAAGAAGGAAGGAATCAAATTCTTAGGGGGTGTTTAGCCTGGTCACCCAGGGCACAAAAAGGGGAGAGCTAGGGAAAGATAGGGAATGTGTTCAGCTTGCCATCCCTGAGACCAAGATTCCCAAGAGCCTTTCTTATAGGCAACTCTGAAGAAGGGCTCTGATATCTTTTTGATTCTTCTAAAAAGGGGTATCAAGGTCATATCCATTGTCATTATCAGGTTCTGCCAGATTTTTGCTATTGGTCTTCTTACCCAACACTTAGTGAAAAATAAATTTGTGCCCTCCCCTCTAGGTCCTGGGCCCTGGACTATACGTGAAGTTCAAGAGATGCCATTGTACCCTCAGGACCATGGAGACTTTCCCTCTGACTTCCAACTAAAACCTTTATATGTTGTTACCCCGTTAGAAGATGAGCTCCTTCAGAGCAGAGACTGACTCACTTTTCTAACTGTATACCCAGCACTTAGAACAGTGCCTGGTCCCTACTAAGAGCCTACTTAAGAAATGCTTTTTTTCATTAATTCTACTTGGACCTCACCCTTATGATATAGAATTTGACCTCTTACAAGCTTGGGAAGAAGGCTGAGAAGACAGAGAGAGCACCTATCCCAATCTATCTATCTGAGCCTGCCCAGTGCCTTCTCCCAACCATGGTGCATTTCCTTGCTTCCAGGAAAGTCTTTTTATAAATGAATTTTTATTTTTATTTTGAACTTAACAGACACCAAATAGAAAGGAAAATATGATTACATATAAAACAGCAATTCTCTATTGAATGTGGTTTGCTTTTCTTTCAAAGTATATAAAAAAATCAACCTCTAGCTTTCAAAGCTATCCTGTTTCTATGGTCTTCTTTCTGGCTTTCCTTCTGTTCTTCTCCATTAAAAAAAAGATGCCTCAATAACCTTCTTTTCTTTCTTTGTTGGTTCCTGTGTCTAGCTTCTTGATTCTTTGGCCATGCACTCTGGTTCCTAATGTTTTAGATGCATCTTCATATACTTTTAGAATTAAAAGGGGCCTCAGAGATTGCCCAGTCTAACACCTTCCCATAATAAGTGAAGAAAGAGGCCTGGGGGGTGGGGAGGAAGAGGGAAGTGACCCCTTTAATATAGAATACTATTTGTTGTTGTCTGAGTCTTCGTGGCCCTCTTTGGGATTTTCTTGGCAAAGATACTGGAATAGTTTGCCATTTCCTTCTCCAGCTCATTTTACAGATGAGAAAACTGAAGCAAACAGGATGAAGTGACTTGCCCAGGGTAACACAGCTGCTAAGTGTCTGAGGCCAGATCTGAACTCAGAAAAATGAGTCTTCCTTGCTCCAGGCCCAGCATTCTATCCACTTCGTCATCTATCTGCACCTAATGGAATACTATTATGACATAAGAAATGACAAAGGGGATGGGTTCAGAGAAACTTGTAAAGCCTTGTATGAACTGATGCAAAGTGAGTTGTGCAATACCAGGAGAGCAATGTCTACAATAACAATAATATGATAAAGACTAACAATGTTGAAAGACTATCTCTGATCAATGCAATGACCAGCCAAGATTTTAGAGAACAGATAATGGTGCTTTCACCAATCTTTCTTGAAAAAGAGATGATGTATACAAGGTATGGAAATATATATACATATGTATATTTCTATACCTTGTGTGTGTATGTATGTATGTATATGGAAATTTTGGAAATGTATTTTACTTGACTATACTTATTTGTTACAAGGATTTTCTTCCTTTTTTTTCTTTTATGGTGGGAGGGAAGGAGAAAATAAATGCTTGTTAATTGAAAAATAAAATAAACTTTAAAAAATAAGATTGCAGTTAGTCAAAGAGCTGGGACTAAACCCCAGGATTTGTTATTCCTAGTTAGTATTCTTTCTTCCATGCCATCATGTGATGTATAAGTCCCTAAATCCTCTAGTTGGCATTTAACTCATCCACAAGCCACTCCTACCCTGAAACTATCCAAACTTTGTCACTACTCCCTAGTACATATTGTCTATTCCAGTTAGACCTGTCTCTCCATTGTTTTCCACATCAATCAATCAATATACATTTATTAAGCACCTACTATGCTCCAGGCACAACATACTCACTGCCATTTCTATATGCTGTGAGATACTGTAGTGTAGTGGTTAGAGGTCTGGCTTTTAGATTGGGTTCCAAGTCCACTCCCAATACCCACTAGGCTGTGTGAATGCAGACAAATCATGCTGGCTCTCTGAGCATGTTTCCTAATCTGTAAAATGGAAATTATATTATGGAACAACAGATTGTTTAAAGTACATAAAGTAGATAAAGAGCCAAGGAAAAGAACTGTGATTTCACTGGGTTAGGGAACTCCTGGAGGAGGAAATTGCCATTGTAGGTCAGCAACTTCTCTACAACTTACAGTCTTAAAGAGATAGATAGAATACTGAGAGGTTGAGTGAATTGTCTAGGTCACACTGCCAGGATGGGACTGAGGCAGGACTCGAACCCAAGTCTTCCTGATTCCAGTGTTGGTTTTCCATCCAATAGCACTTTAGGAGAGGCAGAGACGGGGTCAGCTAGGTGGTGCAGTGGATAAAGCATCGGCCCTGGATTTAGGAGGACCTAAGTTCGAATCCAGCCTCAGATACTTGACACTTACTAGCTGTGTGACCCTGGGCAAGTCACTTAACCCCAGCTGCCTAACAAAAAAGGCAGAGAGGCAAGGTAGATAAAGAGCCATCCTTGTAGCCAGAAAGATCTGGGTTCAAATGTGGCCTCTGACACATACTAGCTGTGTGACTATTGACTGCCCTTGCACATTCTCTAAAATCATATAAGTTGTATAAGGGTAGCTAGGTGGTACAGTAGATAGAGTGCTGGGCCTGGAGTTAGGAAGACTCATCTTCCCTTCAACTGGTTATGCTCTGCCTTTTGATTTGTATAGATGAAGATATTAATATTCCGAGGGAAGTATAAGTGTGTCCTACAGCCAGACCAGGCTGTATTAGAAAGAGCAAGAATGGGAGATGGGGCACTGCTTCTGAAACAGATCTAAATGGTACAAATCATCCCCACTGATACTTATTGATGACCTTCAGCATCACACAATATCAGAAATAGAAGGCACCTTACAGATCATTTAGTCCCTAGGTGGCCCAGTGGGTAGAGCACTGAGACTGGCATCAGGAAGACCTGTGTTCAAATATGGCTTCAGACACTTCCTAGCTGTGTGACCCTTGGCAAGTCAATCAATTTCTGTCAACCTCAGCTTTTTTCAACTGTAAAATGGGGATACTTATAGCAAATCCCTTCCAGGATTGTTATGAAGTTCAAATGAGATACTATTTGCAAAGCACTTAGCACAGCGCCTGAAATACAGTTGGGGCTTAATAAATGCTGGTTTCCTTCTTTCCATCTCTATTTTACAGATGAAGAAACTGAATCCAAACAGGGGAAACAACTGGTCAAGGTTACAACGTAGCTACTGGAGGACGGTTCTAAGATTTGAACTCACCTCTTTGGACTCTAAGCCCAGAGTTCTTTTTACTACATCATGGGGAGCCCAAACATTAAGAGAGGCTTTGTGGTGAAGGGGAGAGAAGACAGCTTGTAGAGAAGACACTGACCCTCCTTTCCAGCTAATTTAAGCAAGATAATGTGTACTGGGGCACATAACGTTTCCTCCTTTTCTGTTCTCCATCAAGCAACTCAAAGAATCCTGGATTATAATACTTTTGGGATTGGCAAATCTATGTTAGCCATTTTACAGCTAAAGAAATTGAGTCCCAGAAAAGTGCAATGACTTGCCCAAGGTCACAAAGCTAGTCACTGGGAGGGCTGAGAATAGAACCTAGGATCTGTGACAGTCCACCCCCATGTTCTTTTCAAAACGCCATATTTATTATCCATGAACTGTAAGGTCACCTGCCTAACTCAAGGTACTGTGGCACAAAAACCCAAATGATGGATGCAAAAGTGCTTTGAAAAAGAAGAATTACCAAGGCAGGGGTAATTATTATTAGAAAGGGGTAACAGCTTCTCTGGGGTCCGTAAATTGGGATTTCACTTCATCCCTTTCAATGCAATCTACATCCTTAGTGCTCATGAGTCATGTTTTCCAGCTCCTGCTGTTTCAACATATCACTTTCAGCCAACCTATTTTGCAGACCAAACTCCATAATGACAGATTATTTTCTTCCAGCCCCCAACTTGCAAAACCAAGAAAAGTATTTTAAACACGTAGCTCAGAATTATTCACAAGCTTAAACGTGTGGTTACTTGGCAGAGAAAATGGATTTCTCAGCCAAGACTTGAGACTGAGATTTCTTCTGCTCTGGTTTCTGCCGATCTTTGTTAGTTGAAGTTTTCCAATGGTATTAATATCCTTTTAAAAAAAATATTAGCTCCAAAACTCATTTCTGGGTCATGCAAATTCCCCACAATTCCAATTCTTTGGCTGTTAGAAGATGATCGTTCATATGGCAGATTCAGTGATATTTACAGTGTCTCCTGCTTAGCAGGGCTCTTTCAGTGTGCCAAAGAGGTCCCAGAGATGTGGACTTCTCAGCTGAAAGGGACTTTCAAAGGTCACCCAGTGCATTTCCTTGCTTTCAGGAAAGTCTTTTTAGAAATGAATTGTTATTTTTACTCTTCTTCTTCTTCTTCTTCTTCTTCTTCTTCTTCTTCTTCTTCTTCTTCTTCTTCTTCTTCTTCTTCTTCTTCTTCTGGGGAAAATGAGGGGTAAGTGACTTGCCCAGGGTCACACAGCTAGTGTCAAGTGTCTGAGACTGCATTTGAACTCAGGTCCTCCTGAATCCAGGGCCAGTGCTTTATCCACTGTGCCACCTAGCTGTCCCCCTATTTTTACTCTTAACTTAATGGATGCCAAATAGAATGAGCATTCACATATATACAGTAGAGCAGAAAAAGATGATTATATATATGAAACAGGAGATCTCTATTATAGAGTTTGCTTTTCTTTTAAAGTATATAAAAAGATCAACCTCTAGCTTCCAAAGCTATCCTATTTGTCTGGTCTTTTTGCCTTTCCTTCTGTTCTCCATGAAAAAAAAGATGCCTCATTGGCCTTCCTCTCCTCCTTTCCTTTCCTTTCCTTTCCTTTCCTTTCCTTTCCTTTCCTTTCCTTTCCTTTCCTTTCCTTTCCTCTCCTCTCCTCTCCTCTCCTCTCCTCTCCTCTCCTCTCCTCTCCTCTCCTCTCCTCTCCTCTCCTCTCCTCTCCTCTCCTCTCCTCTCCTCTCCTCTCCTCTCCTCTCCTCTCCTCTCCTCTCCTCTCCTCTCCTTTCCTCTCCTTCCTTCCTTTCCTTTCTTTCTCTCTCTTTCTTTCTTTCTTTCTTTCTTTCTTTCTTTCTTTCTTTCTTTCTTTCCTTCCTTCCTTCCTTCCTTCCTTCCTTCCTTCCTTCCTTCCTTCCTTCCTTCCTCCCTCCCTCCCTCCCTCTCTTTCTTTCTTCTTCCACCCCTATCTTCCATCACCATACAACCACCAAAAGCTCCACTTAAAAAAAGAGAAAGAAAAGCAAAAGCCATGTAATAAATATACATAGACAAGCAAAACAAATTCCCACATTGCCCATGTCCAAAAAATGTAAGTCTTGTTCTGCATCTTGACTCCATCACCTCTCTGTCAATGGTCTTCTGGGAAGACCAGGAGTAAACCCACTCCAGGCTAGTCAGAACCTCCCCACTTTAAAATATTTTCTGACAGGGCAGGCTATTCCCTCATCAGTCTTAGTCAACTATTTCAAAGCCTCAGCAGTCCTCTCCTTAAGAAAATGTTCCTTATTTCAGTTGGAATCCCTCTTGCACTTACTTAAAAGCTCATTCCTTCTATTTTCCTCCTCTGTAGGGACAAAGTAGTCAACCTCCCACCTCCATATCAGCCACAACTATAGGTACAATCCCCTGTAGATAGGATCTGGAATAAGCCAGGTGGCAGACAATGGAAATCAGGCTACAAGCCTAAAACAAATCAAGTTTCCTCTGACTATTTTTCCTTTCATTCTATTTTTTTAAAACTTCTGTATGAAGCTGGGAATGAGGGAGGCAGAAGGGATCCTGAGTGAACAACATGATTATCCTGGAATGAGGGATGACAGTGAAAAAATATGCCTAGATTTGGAGGAAGAAGACCTGAATGTTCTAGCTACCTAATAGCTAGTGTTTATATAGTACATTAAGATTTATAAAGCGCTTTACAAAAATTTATAAAATGATCTCTCTGGGTTCACTTTCTCAATCCTACCTTCCACTGACAGGTTAGGTACCCCAAGGGCAGCTGACTACTTCTTCCCTTGGGATTCTAGGAATGGCCCTAGGTGGTTAGGGGTGGCCTTCTAGTACTCCTACCCATGATCCCCCATCTGGTGTGTTTTCCCCACATACACATTCATTATCAATTAGTCAGTCAGAGTTAATTAGCTTTTTGATAGGGACATTTACTGAGATGGTATAGTATGACAAGTTTGTATAAAACATTTTCCCCAAATCAGAAAGAGCTTTGCTCAGCTAAATCAACTTGTGGAATCCTCAGCACATATACCTGTTGAATATCCTTCCTCTATTATGGCTAAGTCATTTGCTTTGTTTTTGGTTTTGCAGGACAATGAGAGTTAAGTGACTTGCCCAAGGTCACACAGTAAGTGTCAAGTGTCTGAGGCCGGATTTGAACTCAGGTCCTCCTGAATCCAGGGCCAGTGGTTTATCCACTGCACTACCTAGCTGCTCCCTTATCTATCTATCTATCTATCTATCTATCTATCTATCTATCTATCTATCTATCTATCTATCTATCTATCTATCTATCTATCTATCGTTAACTGTTGAATGACCTGGAAGTTTCTCATTTCGTTCTCCTAAGATGTGATTCTGTCCTTGACTCTGAGGGTTAGTTCCATAGCTGCACTTTTTTCTAACCCGAAGAGATCACACTCCCCGAAGTTGACTATCTAGTTTGTCCTCAGACAACTGGTGTTCCTGGCATACTGCTATTATCTCTGATGACAAACCCAGATTGTTCAGCCTCCTGAAATTCACAAGATTATCTTCTAGTCAAAGGGAAGATGGAATGAGACTCGATCCAACCCAGTCAAGTACTCATTGCTGCCCC
Organism: Dromiciops gliroides; assembly: GCF_019393635.1. Classification (NCBI taxonomy): domain Eukaryota; kingdom Metazoa; phylum Chordata; class Mammalia; order Microbiotheria; family Microbiotheriidae; genus Dromiciops; species Dromiciops gliroides. Next base: position 151,047,686 of record NC_057862.1, read on the forward strand.
CAAGGTTCTGGCTCCTCAAAGTACTCAGGAAGTTTGATTAACTTCCTGCTCAGATCTCTTCTCTGATACACACAAGACCAAGAGTATTTCTAATTTTTCAACTAATTCCAATATATTCTCAATATGTCATCACCTAGGGCAGCTAGGTGGCACAGTGGATAAAGCACCAGCTCTAGATTCAGGAGGACCTGAGTTCAAATCTGGCTTCAGACACTTGACACTTACTAGCTGTGTGACCCTGGGCAAGTCACTTAACCTTCATTGCCCTGCAAAAAAAATTTTTTTTTAAGTTATCACCTGATCTTATCTAATGGCTCAAAAGTACTTCACTGCCCCCAAACTAATTAAGGACTTGTTCATACCTTGTGTACACTTTTGATTGAATGATTCAATAGAGATGTCTAGGAATTGTTCATAACTAATTAATATATTTGACTGTTTGATTCTGTAATCCAAGCAAAGAGGAATTCTCACTTCATAAAAGTATCTAGACATAGAGCATCTTGTTAGATATTAATTGTGGTTTAAGGGGTGGAATACTCCATATATATATATATATACATGTATTACATATTTTTGTAAATTTTACAATACTATAATTTACAAACATTTTCATATATATATATACACACACATGTATCATTTGATCCTCATTTTATTTGTGAGGTAGGTACTATTATTAAGGGGCAGCAAGGTGGCTAGAATCAGGAAGACTCATTTTCATTGGTTCAAATCTGGCCTCAGACACTTAGTAGCTGTGTGATCCTGGGGAAGTCACTTCACCTTGTTTGCCTCAGTTTCCTCATCTGTCAAATGAGCTGGAGAAAGAAATGGCAAACCAGTCCATCATCTTTACAAAGAAAACCCCAAATGGGGTCATGAAGAGTCTGGATGTGACTGAAAACAATTGAACAACAACAACCCAGCTCAGGAGTATAAAGCTCCTGAAGTCAGAACTCTTTCTTCCCACTTTGGATTCGTATCTCCATACCCAGCACAATGTCTTGTATATGGTAGGAGCTAAGTCGTTGTTTGTTAAATTAAATATTAAAGGGGGCAGCTAGGTGGCGCAGTGGATAAAGCACTGACCCTGGATTCAGGCGTACCTGAGTTCAAATCCAGCCTCAGACACTTGACAGTTACTAGCTGTGTGACCCTGGGCAAGTCACTTAACCCTTATTGACCAACAACAAAAAAATTAAATTAAAATTAAATAGAGCTAGAAGAGACTTTAGAGATGACCTCCTGGATAACAAGTCATAGATGTAGAGCTGCAGAGACTCCAGGATCCATCTGGTCCAACTCTCCCATTGTGCAGATATGGAAACTGAGGCCCAGCACAGTGAAATATCTTGTTTGTTGCCAGTCAATGGCAGAGGCAAGATTTGAACTAGGATTTTTCCAATTCCAAGTCCAGCCCTTACGTCATGCTGCTTGAAGAGATAGTTCACAATGCAAGGTAAGGGCCAAGTGAGGGGTACTCATAATAATTGCTAGAGGGGTTCAGAGCAGAGAGAGACTGATGTGTTTCCTGAGCCTAGCGAGATGGCAAGGAGAGGAGTTGGACTGTCTGTAATAAAGGGAAATGGGGCCAGGACCAGAGAAAACAGGGTGGAGAGAATTTTTGTCCTCTGGTGAGTCTATAAAACTCTTTGCAAGGCTAGATTCAGATGGCAAGTAGTTCTCTGGACATCCCAGGGCTTGGCTTCTGGTTGTGCTGCCCCCTAGAGGCATCCTGCTGCTGAGGAGCACTAAGGCGCTTCCCATTCTGATGGAAGACCCAACAAATACAAAGCAAAGCATACATAGAGTAAATAGGAAGAGAATAAATACAAGTATATACAGAGTAGTTAAAAACAAGGCAGTTTGGAAGGGAAGGCACTAGGAGTTGGGGGTGAGGGGGATGAGGAGAACATTTGGCATGGCGCCTGGCACACAGTCACATACCTTGCCAACGTCAGAGGTAGGATTTGAACCCAGGTCTTCCTAACTCCAGATATAGAGTGTTGACTCTATATCCATTGTTGTTTATTTCTTTTTGATTACCGGGTTGGAAAAAACTACCATCAGAGAAGTTTTGTTTTTCCCCGGTGAGGCCCCTAAAGGCTCCAACTTTGTGGTTAATCAACAGTTACCCATTGCTCACTTCCTGGTTTTGCTCCAGCAATCCAAGGACGTTGGGCTTTCCCTCAAAGCATAGCACTGCCTTATCTCCCATAGTAAAATATCAGAACAGAACACATTTCCTTGATGTTCAAAGACAGTCTCTTGGAGAACTAGATTGACTCTTTTATTGAGACCACAAGGACAGATAATGCCTCACATTATTATAGCACTTTCCTCATAACAATAAGCCTGGCTGCCCCCCTGCCGCCCCAAATGGAGGTAGGGAAAAAGGTGGGTAAACCTGTGATTTCATTGATATAAGAAACCCCCTGTGAAGAAAATCTCTCATATGATACAGACATTGACATCTGCTTTGTAATGCATATATGCGTATGTATAGTGTATGTGTGTAGATGCATATATATAGACAGACAGACAGACAGACAGAGACAGAGACAGAGATAGAGATAGAAATATATGGATGAGAGGGAGAGGAAGAGGGAAAGGGAGAGGGAGGGAGAGACAGACAGACAGACAGACAGAAACAGAGACAGAGACATAGCAATGTGGCCTAGAGAATACAAAGATGATTACTCCCACCTTAAAGATGAAGTTATTGACGCTCTAGGGACAGCTAGGTACCATAGTGAATAGAGTACTGGGTCTGGAGAGAGGAAGAGCTGAGTTTAAATCTGGCCTTAGACATTTCCTATTTGTGTGACCCTGGCCCTCAGTTTCCTCAACTGTAAAATGGGGATGATAATAGCATCTACCCCCCAGGGTTGTTGTGAGGCTCCAATGAGACCAGAATTCTTTATTTTATTTTATTTTTTTGGTGAGGCAATTGGGGTTAAGTGACTTGCCCAGGGTCACACAGCTAATAAGTGTCAAGTGTCTGAGGCCGAATTCGAACTCAGGTACTCCTGACTCCATGGCCGGTGCTTTATCCACTGTGCCACCTAGCTGCCCCAGACCAGAATTCTAAAGCTCCTGGCACATAATAGGCACTGTATAAATGTTAGCTATTACCGTTCAAGGTCACACCGTTAATAAGCAGCAGAGCCGATATTAAAACTCAAGTCTTTATAAAGTCTGACTTTAGGCTCCCCACTAGATTCACTTGTTACAAGTAAGGGGACTGGGGATTGATGGGAAGGGTCTCTCCAGAAAACCTCAGCATTTCCACAGTGCTTTGGAGCATTGTGGGACATGGAGGTCCTTCAATGAGGCTTCTGATGTATAAGAGAGCTATTGTCTAGTCAGCTTGTGAGGCTGTGATGGAGGTTGTGACAGATTCCACTCAGTTTGGATATCCCTGCTAGCATCCCTTGCTGCCTTCCCCGAGTGTGGGCAAAATTAAATCGAACATATTCCTATCTACAAGTCACCAAGAAATTCTCCTTCTCAACCTAAATTGAGTTTACCTTGCCTTACCTACTGCAAAGGTCATCCCTCTTGCTGGTTCCAAACCAGCACTTCTTAATTAAAGCCAATGTGTCACAGGGAAAAAAGCGGTGATCCAGGTGGCACACCTGGGCTCTAGTCCCAACTGTTTCACCAACTAGTTAGCTGGGTGACCTTGGCCAAGTCTCCTCAGCTCTCAGGAGATCCAGCTGAAAAATGGGGCAGGTTAACAGGAATGGAAACTCATTCATTTAAAAACTTAAATGACAAATCTTTGTTGTTGTTGCTTTTTCTGAAGGGCAGGTCTGAATTGAGGAGGGGGAAGAGATCCTAAGGGCACTGAGCTGGGGAGAAGTCACAGAAGGAGAAAAGAGAAAGACTGGGGGTTAGGAAGCCAAATGTCCAACCTCCCCCATTCGCTGAAAGCTCATAGTCTTTTTTATGTCACAGACAACTTGGCTGGACAGTCTGGTGTAGCCTACCGACCCCTTCTCAGAACAGTGTTTTTAAATGTATAAGATAAAATACAAAGAAAATAAATTATATTGAAATAATTAACGAAATATTGCGAAAGAAATCTAAAAACAAAAACAGGCTTACAGTCCCCAGAGTAAGAATTCCTTTATTAAGGTGAGGGCTAACTTTTAACCACACCAGGGTAACTAAGAATCATAGACCTAGAGCTGGAAGAGACCACAGAGGTCGTCTAGCCTAATCTCCTTATTTTACATATAAGGAAACTGAGGCCCAGAACATTCAAATGATTTAACCAAGGTCATAAAAGTAGGCACTGCTCTATTTTAGGATACCCAGGCCCTTGCCAAGAGACACCCTAGCCCCAAGTTATATTTTTACATGCCTAGCAATTATTCCTGGGGTCCCTGATACAAATCCCTGCCCATGGCCCCGGGGCTGGTTCCTTCATGCATAATTCCAGTCCTCTGCCAAGGGCACAGGCATCTCACCTGATGCCATAGCAACATAGTGGAACCCAGTGAGCTGGGCAGCCCTGATGGATGCCCAGTTCCTTTTATTTGGAAGGTAGAAGTCCTTCCATGCTGGCCTTGTGCATTGTTTTCTGTCTTAATTTATATTAAATGTGAATACATCACTCAAATCATGGCCCCTTCTTCTGTTTGTGCAGGTAATGATGATATAGACTCATTTATGCAAGATTATCCTTTTATCACATTTCCAGACTCATTTATGAGGCCCATGTTTTCCCCCGAGGGCATCATCAAGCAAGTTAAGTTGTACTATTTGCCTCCTGTGGTGAACTGGCGGGAGCCTCCTCCATTGACTGATGAGGGCTGCTGCCTTCGCCAAATAGGGTCTGCGTGATGGATCTTTTACTCGTGAATATTATAGCTGGAAATTAGCATGTTTATTGAGGTAGAATGTGTTTGTTTACATTCCACTACCCATGGCATTACCTCTTATGACCTGAGTTATTTAGTTGAGGATAAGCATAAATGATCTACATTTTGGCACACACAAAAAAATTAATGAACTACCAGATATAGCATGCAGCCTTAAGTAAACCCACCGGAGAGATGGGGCAAGGCCGGGAGCAGGGGCAGGGGGGGCAGATCCGATTCTGGGTGTGAGGTGGACCTTGGAGGGGTGTAAAGGGAGGTGGCTGGCACTCATGGCAATGTGAGGGAGAGCAGAAGGGCTGGGGCCAGCTCCTCTCCAGGTACACTCCTGATTGCCAAATAGTCTGTTTAAATAAAGCACATACAACCGGGCCTTTGAAACAGGAATGGAAGGGAAGGTTCACAGTAGAGTGCAATGCCTATCGTTGCAGGTGGGCCAGGACTGGAGCAAGCACATTCTGGGAAGTTTATCCCAGCTAGCGAAATCATAAACTCTACAATGTTAGAGCTGGAACAGGACATTGGGACTCCTCTGGTCAAGAACCTGATTTGGCAAATGAGGAAACAGAAGCCCAGAGAGGTGATTTACTCAGGGTCACACAGGTAGAGACAGAATTAAAACTAGAATGCCCAAGTCTAATGCTCTCTTCACTATCTCATTCTGATTCCCTGTCCCCGGGGTCATCAAGCTCAAATTTCCTCTTTTTGCAGCTTGTGACCACTGCTTCTAGTTCTGTTCTCCAAGGTCAAGGCATAGGAAGATCATAGAACTTTAGATCTGAAAGTGATATCTGCGACTATCTAATCCGAATGTTGAGTTGTTTCAGTCATGTCCGCCTCCCCCACATAGGGTTTTCTTGGAAAAGATAATGGAGTGATTTATCATTTCCTTCTCCAGCTCATTTTACAGATGAGGTAACTGATGCGAGCAGAGTTAAGTGACTTACCCAGGGTCACACAACTAGTAAGTATCTGAAGCCAGATTTGAACACAGAAGTTGAGTCTTCCTGATTTGGGAACTGGAGTTCTATCCATTGTACCATCTAGCTGCCCCTTTTAGTCCATACTCATTTCATGAGAAACTAATTTGGGAACAACAGAGTGAACTCAAGGAGTGACCATTTCAACATAAATGAAGCCCAAAGATAAAGCCCTCCTTACTCTTTTAGCATACTGGTGAACGTACACTGCCTCATCCTCTCCATCCTATTCTTGATTTCATCCTTTAATAACTTCTTATCTTAGCCTTGGACTGTTCAGCTTAAAATTCCTTCATTTCTTTAGTCTGCCCTTAGATTATCTTTCCCCCCAATTCCTAGATAATTACATTCTTTCATTTCCTCCAGGTCCCTGATATGTCTTTTGTGAAGGGCAGCTGCCAGAAATATCCACAGCCATCCAGATGTGAGCTCTCCATGGTTTTATACAATGGCAGGAGAATGTTCTCTGGTCTCCAAGAGAGGCAGTGTGGTAGATAACAAGCTGGGGATAGGGATGATGGAGATTGTTAGCTCTTTCTGTGTCTTCCCAGAGTCTTTTCCTTCAGCAACCTGAAGTACTGTTGGCCTCTTCCATCTTCTCTCTCTCTAAGCTTGAAACCAGAAATACCTGAAGCAACTCAAAACTCAAAGAAGACAAGAAGCATTAGGAGTCCCAAAGAATGTCTTTAAAAGTGTTGAAGAAGACTCAACTCTTGAAGAGCCCTTTGGGACAGAGGTTATATTCCTAATTAAATTTTTTTTTCAAATATAGAGAAAGCTATTTTCTTTCCTCCCACCCCTACCATCACGTCATTGGAAAGAAGAAAAGACAAACAACTTCCTTGTTAAAAATATGCATAGTAAAGCAAAACAAATTCTCTCATATTCAAAAGAAATGTGTCTCATTCTGAACCCTGAATATACTATCTCTTTATCAGGAGGTAGGTAGTATGTTTCATTATTAGTCCTTTGGAATCATGGGTGGTCAATGTATTGATTAGAGTTCTTACAGCTTTAAAAATTGTTTTTATAATGTTGTTTTATAAATTGTTTTCTCTGTTTTGCTCATTTCATTCTTCCTCAGTTCATATATATCTCCAAATTGTTTGGTTTTGGTCTTATATTATCGATGTTATAATATAAAAGTTTTGCTCACTTCCCTCTGCATCAGTTCATACACATCTTTTCACCTCTCTTTGAAATAATCTGTTTCCTCATTTCTTACAGCACAATAGTATTCAATACCATCCATATACCGTAATTTTTTCAGTCATTCACCAACTGATTGGGCATCACTTCAGTTTTCAGTTTTTGCCACTACAAAAAGAGGTGCTATAAATATTTTTTGTACATATGAGACCTTTTTTGGTTCTTTGACCTTTTTTGCATGTAAGCCTAACAGTGGCATAGCTGGATCAAAGGGTCTGCTCTGTTGAATAACTTTTTGTGTATAATTCCAAATTGTTTTCCAGAATGGCTTTACATTTCATCTGTAGGCTCTGTGCCTTTTCCTGAAGCACACCCCATTCTCATCCTCATGTATCACAGTAAAATCCCTAGGTTCTTTCAAAGTTCAGCTCAAGAAACACCTCCTACAAGTTACATGAACTGATGTTGAGTGAGATGAGAAAAACCAGGAGAACATTGTACACAGTATCAACAACATCGTGTGCTTATCAACTGTGATAGACTTGACTCTTCTCAGAAATATAATGGTCCAAGATAGGTCCAAAGGACTCATGATGGAAAATGCTCTCCAAATCCAGAAAAAAAGAATTGTGGAATCTAGATGCAGATTGAACCATACTATTTCTACTTTTTTGTTTTTCTTTTTTGAGGTTTCCCTTTTGTTTTGATTCTTCTTTCATAGCATGAGTAATGCAGAAATATGTTTAATGTGATTGTACATATATAACCTATATCAGATTGCTTGCTGTCTTAGGGAGGGGGGAGGGAGGGAGAAAAATTTGAAACTAGAAATCTTATAAAAATAAATGTTGAGGGGGCAGCTAGGTGGTGCAGTGAATAAAGCACCATCCCTGGATTCAGGAGGACCATATTTCAAATCTGGCCTTAGACACTTGACACTTACTAGCTGTGTGACCCTGGGAAAGTCACTTAACCCCCACTGCCCCTCAAAAAACAAAAACTAAATGTTGAAAATTATCTCTACATGTAACTAGAAAATAAAATACTTTTATGATAAAAAAAAGAAAGAAACACCTCCTACAGAAGATCTTTCCGGGGGGGGGGGAAGAGCCAAGATGTCGGAGGAAAGGCTGTAACTTTTGGAGCTCCCCACAATCCATCCATATACCTCCAAATAATGCCATAAGACAATTCCCAGAGCAGCAGAACCCACAAAAGAACAGAGATCGATCATTTTCCAGCCAAAGATGGCTTAAAAAGGCAGCAGGGAAAGTCTGCTATACCAGACTCAGAGGGGAGTGCAGCCACACCTCACAGATCCAGCCCCAGGCAGGCCATGCCTCCAGAGCCTCAGAATCATCAGCATCAGTGCTTACTTCTAGAACTCAACTCACTGACCAGTAAGGGATCCAGCAATTGACCAGGGAGTGTGGGGGGATAGATAGCAGGGGTCTCTGCTGGAGCTGAGGCAGAGTGCTGTTGTGTTACCCAGGAAGCACACTTGAGGGGCAGCAGCCCAATGGGGGAGGGGCACAGGCATGCCAAGCTTGCCACCACAGAGAATCAGATTTCTCCTTCTCGGTTAAAGAGCAAGCAGACCTGTGGTTACTTACAGGCCAGGCAAGCTGAGAATGACCCTCTCCTTAAATCATACCACCTGGGACCTCCTGAAGCTTGGGACAGTGCATCCTGGAAGCAGTGCCCCACTTTAAGAATGAGTTAAAGGCCAGGAGATAAGCTGGAATAATGAACAGGCAGAAAAAGATTCAAACCATTGAAAGTTTCTTTGGTGATTAGGTAGATCAAAATATGCCCTCAAAAGAAGATGGCAAAGTCAAAGTTCCTACATCCAAAGCTTCCAAGAAAAATGTGAATTGGTCTCAGGCCATAGAAGTGCTCAAAAAGGACTTTGAAGATAAAGTAAGAGAGGTGGAGGGAAAAGTAAGAGAGGTACAGGAAAAAATGGAAAGAGAAACGAGAATGATGCAGGAGGGTCATGAAAAAAAAGTCAACAGTTTGAAAAGTCAAATTGGCCAAATGGAAAAGGAGGTACAAAAGCTCTCTGAAGGGCTTTCCTGATTCCCCCAGCATCCTCCCAAAATTTATTTGTATATGTTTGTGTGTGTATGTATGTGTGTGTGTGTGTATATATGTATAGTGTGTGTGTATTTATATGTATGTATGTATATGCACACACATATATAAACATGTGCTTATTGTTTTCCCCAATAGAACATAAGCTCATTGAGGGCAGAAACTATTTCATTTTTTGTCATTCTATTGCTATTGCCCAGCACAGTGCCTGTCACATAGAAATAAGTTCTTAATCAATTCTTTCCATTGATTAACCTATCAAATACTTACTGATCCCTATGCCAGATACCATGAGGGATACAAGGATGAACAAGGTACCAAAGCTTACCTATAGGAATTCAGTTCAATTCAACAAATTTTCATAAAAGCCCCTACAACATGTGTCAGGCTCTGTGTTGGACATGGTAGATACAAAGACAAAACAACAACAACAGAAAAGCATGTCTGCTCTCAAGGAGCTTACAATCTACTCAGGGGAAACAAAATGTAATTTAGAATCTAGTGGAGGAAACTAGACTCACATATACTGGAAACATTCAGGCAATAATAGACAAGTTAAGTAACAAACAAAACAACAACTATAGTGATGCCACAAAGCAATATGAAAATATCAATTAAATGATATAGGCAATAAGGGTTATCAAGGTTTAGAGGCAGAAGAGAGGGATTGAGCATTATGGGTTGGAGTGGCTCAGGAAACACTTCCAGAGACAGATGAGACATAGGCTGCAAGGTGATACAGTAGAAAGAGTACTGTTCTTGGAGTCATGAAGACCTGAGTTTGAATCCTGCCTCATTTAATCCCAATCAGCCTCAGTTTTCTCATTTGTAAAATGGGGATGAAATAGTACATATCTCATAGGGTTGTAGTACGGATCAAATAAGAAAATATATGTAAATCAATTTGCAATCCTTAAAACACTATAAAAATACAAACCATTATTATGATTATTATTTGCTGGACTAATAGGATTTGAATAGGTGGGATAGAGGAGTGGGGGGAGCAGCCCAGAGGAAGGGTACATCCTGAATAAAGATATTAGAACAGCAGCATCCCTCCTATTCAGGACACAGTAAAATGATCAAAGTGATTGGAGTAGGTAGTCTATGTTGGGGAGAAGAATAATATAAGGTGATGCTTTTTTTTTTTCTCACGGCAATGGGGATTAAGTGACTTGCTCAGGTCACACAGCTAGTAAGTGTCAAGTGCCTGAGGCCAAATTTGAACTCAGGTACTCCTGAATCCAGGGCTGGTGCTTTATCCACTGCGCCACCTAGCCGCCCCCAAGCTGATGCTTTAAAAAACCTGAAGGGTCATAAAAAGCACAGAGGATTGGAGAAAAAGTGGTAGGTTTTGAATTCTGACCCTGCTATTTACTACCTGCAGGACCTTTGACAAGTCATTTCACTTCTCTGAAGTTCAGTTTCATCATCGATAAAAGGAGAGGGTTAGATTAGATGTGCTTTAAGGTCCCTTCTAGCTATAAGTCTGTGATCTTTTGGTTGTATATGCATCTAACTCATCTCTACAATCTCATCCAGCTCTAAAATTATGACATTTTGTTAAAGGCAAAAAGTTGGAGCCAATTTGAGGAGAGCGTTGAATGCCAGGCTAAAGAGTAAACAGAAACCTATCAATTTTGGCAAAATGTAATCTTCAGGGTAACACAGATCAGTGGAAAGGTATGAGGTAGAAACTAGGGAACCACTATCACCTTGGGAAGGGAGCTGGTGAGGAACTGCTTTATCGAATTTCTTTTCTCCATGGTCACATATCTAAAAGTGGAGATTGGAACCCAAGCCTCTTATGTGCCAGTTCCAATGTTCTTTCCATCACACCATGAAAAAAGCTCCCAAGCTATTGAGCAGGGATCACCAACCAGTTCTAGGGGAAGGAGGACTGAGAATCAGTTTCAGATGCTTGGCTCCTAGAGAAATAAGAAGAGTGAGAATTCACAAGCTCTCCATTGATAGAGGCAGTATATCCTAGTGAACAAAGTGCTGAACCTAGAATCAGAAGAAACCTGAGTTCAACACCCTGATGCTTACTGGCTGGGTGAACATAAGCAAGTCACTTAGTCCCTTTAAGCCTCAGTTTAATCACTATATCAAGTGAAGATAATGGTGGTTGTACTATCTACCTTATAGGATCTTTGTAGGAAAAGCACATTGTGAACCTGAAAGTGTTACAAAAATGTGAGTCATTCAATTTTATGACTGTTATTAGACTGGGAGGCCAAGGTTCAAGTTAGGGGAAGAGGCGGGCATTATAAGCATAAACCTGCTTTTTAAACTTCTTGTTTATACCACTACTGGGTGTATATCCCAAAGAGATCAAAAATAGGGAAAAGAACCTATTTATACAAAAATATTAATAGCATTCTTTTTGTGGTGGCTGAGAATTGGAAATTGAAGGACTGCCAATCAATTGACGAATGGCTGAACAAGTTGTAGTATGTGTTTTTACTGGAATATTATTGGCTATAAGAAATGACTGAGCAGAATGATTTCAGAAAAACCTGGAATGACTTATATGAATTGATACAAAGTGAAATGAGCAGAACCAGAACATTGTACACAGCAACAGCCATATTGTACAATGATCAACTCTGAATGACTTAGTAATTCTCAGAAATACAATGATCCAAGACAATCCCAAAGGACTCGTTATGAAAAGTACTATCCACTTCCAAAGAAGTGATGGCATTTGAATAGAGACTGAAGCATACTATTTTTTGCTTTCTTTTAATTTTTTTGTTCAAGTTTTCATTCACAAAATGATTAACATGGAAATATTTTACATGATTGCACAGGTATAACTTACACAAAATTGTTTACTATCTCAGGCAAGAGTTGGGGAGGGAGGGAAATCAAAACTTATAAAAAATGAATGTTAAAATTGTTTTTACATGTAATTTGGGAAAAAATAAAATTTTGTCTTACATGTAAAAATAGAAAAAAAATCCCACAAATCTTATGCTTTTGTGCTTGCTATTCCCCACTTTTAACACCCTCATGTCTCTTCTCCACTTACCCTAATCCATTCATCCTTCAGGACCCAGGTCAAGTCCCACTTCCCCACCTCTTTTGTGAAACCACATTAAACTTCCCTTTGCAATCCCTCCTTTCAATTTTTTTTTTGGCGGGGCAATGGGGGTTAAGTGACTTGCCCAGGGTCACACAGCTAGTAAGTATCAAGTGTCTGAGGCCGAATTTGAACTCAGGTACTCCTGAATCCAGGGCCAGTGCTTTACCCATTGTGCCACCTAGCTGCCCCCTCCTTTCAATTTAAAGGAAGCAGCATGGTACCACAGGAAGAGTATTGACTTTAAAGTCAGTGGACCCAAGATCAAATCCAGCCTCTGATACTTACTACCTATGTGACTTTGGGCAAGTCATTTAAAGTCTGGTCCTCAGTTGCCCCATGTATAAAATGAAGATTGTCCCTTATACTTTGTATCCTTCCACAGAGCTTAGCACCATGTTGAACACCATTTAATAGACACTCAACAAAAACTTGAGTATTTAAAATGGGTTGTCCAGCCCAAGCCTCATGATGATAAAGACTGCAATGATTTCAGAGCTAGAAGACACTGGCAAGATCTTCTAGTTCTTTCCATGAAGAGGAGCTACTTTTCATTTCCTCAAAGGGTTGACACTGTGGTGTAGAAGTGAGAGGGCTTTGGATTTTGTATCAGAGGTCCTGGGTTCAAATTTCACCTCTATCACTTACTAGGTATGTGTCAATGGAAGAGTCATACGTATCTTAGTAGACTTCATATCTACAAAATGGGAAGTTAGGTGGGAGGTGAGGACTCCTTGGTCTTTAAACTGAAAAGTTCATCTCTAAATCTATGATTCTAAGACATCCTAAATGTAGGTTATGATGACAGGAAAGTACCTTAAATGTGAGGGAACGGGCAGCAATGCTAACTCTCTGACATTAAATAAATTTAATCTCCATTATTAACATTTCCTAAATCACTTTTTTTTTTTTTAGTTTTTTTAGTGAGGCAATTGGGGTTAAGTGACTTGCCCAGGGTCACACAGCTAGTAAGTGTTAAGTGTCTGAGACCGGATTTGAACTCAGGTCCTCCTGACTCCAGGGCCGGTGCTCTATCCACTGCGCCACCTAGCTGCCCCCTAAATCACTTTCTTAAGCTAATACTATTAACAAAACAATACGTCAAGACTTGTTTTGAAGCATTTGCTGATTTCCGATGCTCATACTGAAAACTTAATCTCACTAGTGGGTATTAGGTGGCTCCAGCATACTAATAACTGGCTAAGGGTTATCCTCCCCCTTAAAAGTGATGAGGGAAACAACTTACTATCAGTTCTCAGCTTTCCATGTGAAATGGAAATGGCACAGACTCGTGCCATTAGACAAGAGATGTTTAAGGCAGATGTTATCATTCTAGCTTGATGTTTCTCTTAGGGATAAGAGAGATCTCTCAGCTTTTGGTGGTCTTAGACCTTACCTGCCCTTCTCCAAATTAGGCTTTTGTCAGGGCTGGTCTGATCTCCAGAGAGAGGGAATAGACTTTAGATCACATCTGGCCACACCAGACTCAAGCCACATCTATATATTTAGACAGCCCCACATACAAATGAGTAAGGCTTTGAAAGCCACTGGTAGATTCCAATGAATTGATGGGGGATTCATGATATAGTTCAAATCTAGTATGGTGGAATTATGACTGGATATAGAGTCAGGAGACCCTCCTATGAAGCCTGGTTCTGCTACTTACTATGTAGGCCCAAGTTTCCTCAGTTGTAAAAAGAAGAGGTTGTGAGAGAGAATCTCTTAGGACCCTTCTATCTCTTCATCCTATCACCCTATGATGTCACAGGTAAGGGTCTCTATTGTCTCCATTTCCTAGATAAGGAAATAGAGACCTAATGAAATGAAATCTCTTGCTCAAGTTTATATAGCTTGTGGTAAATCAGGGATTAGAACCCAAATAGCCTCTGTCCCTTGGAAGGGGAAGAAAAAAATTCCACTTTGCCCCCCAAATTTTTAGACTTTTTGCCTGTGGAATCCTATTTCAGCTTTAAAGATCATCTGTCTCAGTAACTGCCCCCGGCTGCGAGTGCCTCACAGACACACACCGAAATGGGGTGAACAGGGAGTAAATCACCAGTCCCCATGTGGCCTACTGCGGAGAGGGCGCTTTCAGCTTGGCGCACCTGTACTGTCTCCCTGAGCTGTGCCGTGCCTCATTTCAGCCAATTACTCCTAATAGAGTGATATGAAATGTAACTAACTTGGGGAAATATCGAGCATACTTTAATTAAATCAGCTCGCAATTAGCCATCTGAGTAATGAGGCTAAGGTGTTTTATCTCCGAATGAGCTAGTGAGGAGGAGAGCCAAAGTCAGAGTGTTTGAGGGAAAACAGGACAGTCGGATCAGATAAGGAAACTGAGAAAGAGGAGGCAGGAACAGAGAGGCAGGTAGAAGGGAACTCTCTAGGAGCAGGTGGGGGAAACGGGAAGGATAAAAACACCTTGCCTTTATTCTGAATGGACTATTAGGAACTGCTAATAAAGGAAATCTGTATCCAAGGCACTGAATTTTTAATAGCTACATATACATATATACATAAACTTATGAGTACACATACAGAGATATATTTGAGCTCATTAAAACTCCTTTTTGGGACACCTTGCACATATATAAAGAGAGACAGGGACAGACAGAGACAGAGTCAGAGTCAGAGACACATATATAATAAACATAAATTCTCTTACACTCAAAGATTTCATTGCAGAGAGTCCTCAGCATAGAAACTATACATCCACCCATTCAAGCTCTAGGATCTCAGCTGAAATTTATAGTCATCCATGATTGCCTGAGGCTCTGAGAGTTTAAATGGCTTGCTCCTGGTCACTTAGCTATTTTAGGACTTCTTCAACTTTTTCTACTCGAAACACCTTTTCATCGGAGAAATTTTAATGTGATCTCAGTTATATAGGTATATAAATATATACATAACCTTTTAATGTGGCCAAATTTTTCACGACCCCCACATTAAGTTATGCGACATCATATGGGGTGGAGACCCGCAGTTTAAGAAATTTTGAGCTAGTTAAGTGTCAGAGACAGGACTTAAGCCCAGGTTTTCCTCACTCCCTCTATCCACCTTTTGGGGTGACTTTGGAGTCAAGAAGACCTGGCTTCGAATTTTGCCTCTGAGTTTTTATTTATGTGCCTAGGTGAGTCTGTGCCTCAGTTTCCTCATATGCAAAATGGAGTTGATAATACATGTACTACCTAATTTACAAAGGAGGTAAAATATGGGATGTGCTTTGCAAATTTTAAATTGCTATATAAATGTCTGTTATTAATAATAATAAATTCTTTGGAAAGAAATGTCATGGGGGTGCAGCTAGGTGGAGCAGTGGATAAAGCCCAGGCACTAGATTCAGGAGGGCCTTTGTTCAAATCTGACCTCAGACACTTGACACTTCGTAGCTGTGTGATCCTGGGCAAGTCACTTAACTCTCATTGCCCTGGGGGAAAAAAAAAAGAAAGAAAGAAATGTCATGACCTTCCTGATATATGGAAAATCGAATAAAATAGAATCGTTAGATGGAAGTCCTTTCACACATCTTTAAATGTACCACGAGGATTAATCAGCATTTCATATGTTACAGTCTTCCTCCTGAGCAGCGCTCACCTGAGTCTAGTAAAACACAGTACCAACATCCTCTTTGTTTCACCGACAATTTGCACTTCTTTCATGGACTCACCCAGATTCAGGAATGATTCAGAAAAAAAAAAAAAAAGGTGTCGTGGTAGTTAGAAAGCACTAAGTGATGGCACCGTGAAAAGACACTGGTCTAAAAATCAGAGAAGTTGAGTTCTAACTTGGCCCCTTTACTGACGGCTATGCAGTAGAAAGCACTGACCTTTGTTTGAGTCAGGACAAAACTAGGTTCAAATCCTGCCTCTAACATTTACTTTTTGGATAACTCTAGGCAAATCACCTAACTTCTCTGTAACCTCAGTCTCCTCATTTGTAAAATGGGCATGTCATTGACACCATTAGTACTTAGCTCACATGGTTCTTGTGAGGATAAAATGAAAATATAGGTAAGGCCCTTTGCAAACCTTAAAGCATAGGGCAGCTAGGTGGCGCAGTGGATAGAGCACCGGCCCTGGAGTCAGGAGTACCTGAGTTCAAATCCGGCCTCAAACACTTAACACACACTTACTAGCTGTGTGACCCTGGGCAAGTCACTTAACCCCAATTGCCTCACTAAAAAAAAACAAAAACAAAAAAAACCTTAAAGCATCATCTAAAGTGTAAAAGGGCGGGGGTGGGGGTGGGGGTGGGGGTGGGGAGGAAGTACAGTTGCAAGCTTTAATAGCGATTAAGGTTAATGAAATGTAATGTAAAAAGATTAAATATTATTTAATTTACAAGCTATTAAAGCTCAAAACTGCACTAAAATTTTTGGGATAGCCTGTACCAATGTCCATATCATCATTGTTAACTGTGTGTCCTTGGGCAAGTCATTACATTTCCTTGAACCTCAGTTTCTTCATCTGTAAAATGAATTGCTTGTACTAAATAATTTATTGAAGACCCATTTAAGCTTTAAAATGCTACAATTCATTATTTTAACTGGTTTGATCATTCATTATTATCATTACAATCCATCAATATTTCTGTGACTGTGGGGAGCTCTGTGAAGTTGTCCGAGGAGTGTGTTTCCTGTACTTCTGCAGGAAATAAATCAAAAGTCATTATATCATTGCTCTGGTTTCCAAAATGGAGCAGGCTTTTAAGAAAGCAAAATGAATGGGTTTGGTGTACCAGATTCCATTAACTGGCTACCCGAACTAATCAACAGGAATTCAAGCAAATTGCAAGAGTAAATTGAGAAGCCAAATTATTTGAGTATCTTGATTGAGATTGGAAGAATAATTATTTGTGGACTCCATGTAATAAGAGACAAAATTCGTTCAATAACATGCTAGGGGGGGGCAGATAGGTGGCGCAGTGGATAGAGCACCGGCCCTGGAGTCAGGAGTACCTGAGTTCAAATCTGGCCTCAGACACTTGACACTTACTAGCTGTGTGACCCTGGGCAAGTCACTTAACCCCAATTGCCTCACTAAAAAAAAACAAAAACAAAAAAAACCTTAAAGCATCATCTAAAGTGTAAAAGGGCGGGGGTGGGGGTGGGGGTGGGGGTGGGGAGGAAGTACAGTTGCAAGCTTTAATAGCGATTAAGGTTAATGAAATGTAATGTAAAAAGATTAAATATTATTTAATTTACAAGCTATTAAAGCTCAAAACTGCACTAAAATTTTTGGGATAGCCTGTACCAATGTCCATATCATCATTGTTAACTGTGTGTCCTTGGGCAAGTCATTACATTTCCTTGAACCTCAGTTTCTTCATCTGTAAAATGAATTGCTTGTACTAAATAATTTATTGAAGACCCATTTAAGCTTTAAAATGCTACAATTCATTATTTTAACTGGTTTGATCATTCATTATTATCATTACAATCCATCAATATTTCTGTGACTGTGGGGAGCTCTGTGAAGTTGTCCGAGGAGTGTGTTTCCTGTACTTCTGCAGGAAATAAATCAAAAGTCATTATATCATTGCTCTGGTTTCCAAAATGGAGCAGGCTTTTAAGAAAGCAAAATGAATGGGTTTGGTGTACCAGATTCCATTAACTGGCTACCCGAACTAATCAACAGGAATTC
Organism: Dromiciops gliroides; assembly: GCF_019393635.1. Classification (NCBI taxonomy): domain Eukaryota; kingdom Metazoa; phylum Chordata; class Mammalia; order Microbiotheria; family Microbiotheriidae; genus Dromiciops; species Dromiciops gliroides. Next base: position 151,065,525 of record NC_057862.1, read on the forward strand.
AAGCAAATTGCAAGAGTAAATTGAGAAGCCAAATTATTTGAGTATCTTGATTGAGATTGGAAGAATAATTATTTGTGGACTCCATGTAATAAGAGACAAAATTCGTTCAATAACATGCTAGGGGGGGGCAGATAGGTGGCGCAGTGGATAGAGCACCGGCCCTGGAGTCAGGAGTACCTGAGTTCAAATCTGGCCTCAGACACTTGACACTTACTAGCTGTGTGACCCTGGGCAAGTCACTTAACCCCAATTGCCTCACCAAAAAAAAAAAAGTAAAAAAAAAAATAACATGCTAGGTCCAATTTGACCATTTCTGGCCTCATTATTACATGTTATTTATCATGTCTTTTAAAAAATAAAACCATGAGTTGCCATAAAGCAACTCTCTCTCTCTCCCTCTCCCTCTCCTCCCCTCCCCATCTATGTCTGTCTCAACACCAATATTCTTCCAATGACATTCTGTGACTACCAGTCATGAACACCACAATAGCCAAAGAATCAAAATTTTAGGTGATACAAAAAGAACTGGGAAGCTGTATTATGGAAGTAAATAGGTTGTAAGAGAAGCTGTTTGGAACAGTAGAAAGAATTCTGGATTTGGAGTCAGGGGAACATGGGTTCAAATCTTGGTTCTTCTATTTAATACCTATGTGACCTTGGCCAAGTCACTTGATCCTTCTGGGTCTCATTTTCCTCAACTGTCAAATGAAGGAGTTGACCTAAATGACATTGAAGGTTCCTTTCAAGCTTTACATCTATGATACTATGAATTCTGATTCACATACCTTCCCTGTGGAACTATGAGCAAGTAACTTTACTTCTTTGGGCCTCAGTTTCCTTATCTGTAAAATGAAAAGGTTGGACTAGATGACTTCAAGACCTAAATCTGTGTTCCTTTTTTTAAAGAAAATTGTTCCCTTGTCTCACAGGGTCAGCTAAGTGGCACCATAGTGCACAGAGCACCAGGCCTGGAGTCAGGAAGACTCAACTTCCTGAGTTCAATTCTGGCCTCTGACACTTACTTAGCTGTGTGACTTGGGGCAAGTCATTTAATCATGCTTGCCTGTTTCCTCATCAGTAAAAATGAGCTGGAGGAGGAAATGGCAAAACAGTACAACTCCAAATGGGATCACAAAGAGATGTGCACAACTGAAACGACTAAACAACAACTTGTCTCACAAGAAAGTGATATGAGAGATATCATTCAGAAAATAAGGCAGGCTGCTCAAATATGGAGAAAAAAAGGTAACAGATGGACATTCTGAGCACTGCATTGGTACCCACACAAAGTTGAAAGACTCAGAGGTGAGCCCTCACCCAGTGGGTGTTCCATCCAGTGGAGGGGTTTATGGGTAGACACATAAGAATCACACAGGACAGCTAGGTGGCGCAGTGGATAAAGCACTGGCCTTGAATTCGGGAGGACCTGAGTTGAAATCTGGCCTCAGACACTTGAAACTTACTAGCTATGTGACCCTAGGCAAGTCACTTAACCCCAATTGCCTCACCAAAAAAAAAAAAAAAAAAGAAAGAAAGAAAGAATCACACAGGATGAGAACATAAGGAAGGGGTTGCAAGCCTACCCTGCTGGAAAAAATCCACACCTCCATGGGATCCACATTGAGACATTAGGAGAAGCATAGAATTTTAGTGAAGGAAAGATTTCAGGAATCATTTGAGAGCACGAGAAGTAATGCAACTTGCCTAAAATTCACACAGTGAATTAATGTCCTGATTTCCAACACCAGTGCTCATTTAGCTTTATGTAAAACCAAAAAATTACCTAGAACAAAGCTTCTTAAACTGTGGGTTGCATCCCCGTATGGGGTTGCATAACTAAATGTGTGGTTTGAGAAAAAATTTGACCACAGTAAAATGTTATGTATACCTATTTTATATACCTATAAACCCGGGGTCCTGTAAAAATTTCTTGGGTAAAAAAGGGTGGCTGGTAGAAAAAGTTTAAGAAGCCCTGATCTAGAATCTAGAAATCCCAGAACAACCCATTTCAGGGTAAGATACTCTCATTTGCTCTTGGAGTAGCCAAGGGATCCAGGTTCTCCAGGCAAGCCAATATCTGAGCCAATACAATAGGGATGCATTTTTTCCTCTCCAGAACACCTGGGGCTACCTTTGGATAGGACTGAGTTAGATTATTCCTTGACCCCTCCCTGTGCACCTTTATTTTAAGGTCATAAGAATGTCTCTGATACAACGGTAGCATCTGGATATTGACCTAGGGTGGAAGTGAGTATGGATGGAGATGGTAGCTACTGGCAGAAGTATAACTTGATTAAACCTTCCAACTAGTGCTGCATGGGATATAGGTCCTACCTGGGGGCACAATGGGGGTCCCTGTTACATCTTGTTCTCTGGATCATAGATGACTCTGAACAAAACGTTCAAGCAAAACCATATTGCATTTTTAAAAATAATGACAAATAATGGGCTAATACTGGAACCAGAAACGGCCAGTCCTCTTGTTGCCCCCCTCTCCCCTCTCCAACCACCCTATTTAGGGACTACAACCATTCTTTCACATTCACATTTCCTAGGAGCTTGACATCCTGCTACCCTGCCTACCTATATTTACCCATCTTAAGCCTAGCACCCAGGTCATCAATCTGTCTTCATCAGTCTCATCAATCAATCAATACACATTTACCGAGTGCCTACAGTGCTGGCATATAGAAGGAGTATATGACAAAGTTTGGGTGCTCAAAGGCCTTTCATGGATTACAGATGAACAAATGTGGTCTGCTCTGGAGCACGCTCCTGCTATGCTGAACACATGCCCACCAAGTGTGAGTAGGAGATCCAGAACTCTGCATAGGTACCCCCCACTGCAGATGGAATAGGAAGACATCTCAAAGCACTATATTTAGAGAGCCCCCCATGATTTACATCCTGAGACATGGCTAGGGATCCTGGCATCCTGGCCAAGTTCAGTTGAAGGACTGGCCTGGGGAGGATAGGGACGTTCTGCCATGCTTGTCCCAGTGGAGGGGAGGATGGTTTCCCAGAGAATCTTCTCAAGTCCTGGTGGCATAGCTGGCAGCTCCAATCCCCAACCCCTGAAGAAGATGGAGGGCAAGCAACAAGTAGGGGACACGGTGATCGGACAAAGGCGGGTCCAGAGAGAGGCACTAGTGCAATGGGACCAAATTGGTGTGTGGCAGAGAGGGAGGGTGTGAGAGAAAGGAAGGCCAGAGGAGGCTGGGTAAGGGAGTAGGGAGGGTCAAGACAAGCCTGGCAGGGCCATTGTACCAAAGGAATACCACAAGGAGTAAGTATGCTTTCCCCTTAACCTCCTTCTCTCACCACCTCCACCCAGCAAGGTCACACCAGGCAGTTTGCAACACACCCCAGGCTTTAACTTGGGTCTTTTAACCCAGTGTGCTTTCCATTAGACCACACAAACTTTCTCAAAATGTGTCTTAAATCATCCTGGCTTCCCTTAAGGACTCATTGTTGGCTCTGCCATCTATTGAACCTCTTTGTATTGTCAATCTGTACTACCCTCTTAAAGAATAGGCTTATTGGGGGCAGCTAGGTAGCACAGTGGATAAAGCACTGGCCCTGGATTCAGGAGTACCTGAGTTCAAATCCGACCTCAGACACTTGACACTTACTAGCTGTGTGACCCTGGGCAAGTCACTTAACCCCCATAGCCCTGCAAAAAAAACAAAACAACAAAACAAGAATAGGCTTATTATTATTACTTTGGGTTTATACCCCTTTTAGTGAAGAAGGGCTTCCTTTTATTTGCCCAAATTGACCTTCTCCAAGGTTAGAGAGATAAGACAGACAGGCAGACAGAGAGACAAAAATGAGCTAGTGAGTAAATAGTTATTAAACACTTACTATGTGCTAGGGGGCAGCTAGGTGGCACAGTGGATAGTGTTGGGCCTAGAGTCAAGAAGATGAACCTTTCTGAGTTCAAATCCCTTTGTCTTTATTATTCTATAGATCTTTGATTCCCCAGCAACTGGCACAGTATCCTGCACATAATAAATGCTTGATTTCCAACCTCCTAACTTTATTGGCTTTGGTCTAGTAATAACGATAATGGTGATGGTGATAGTAACAGCTGACATTTAGATAGCACCTTATGGCAAAAAGGACACTTGACATTCATGATCTCATTTGATCCCCACAGGACCTTTATGTGACTATCATCTCCATTTTAATAATGAGTCAGCTGAAAGAGAGGAAGTGACTTGTCCAAGGTCCTTCCTCCTCTCTGCCTGGACTGTGGGGAAATTTAGGAGCCTATATTTAAAGCTGAAAGGAAACCTCAGAGAGCCTTTGCTCAGGTTGTACCCATGCCATTGGTTCTCACGCCAGTGTACCCATGCCCGTTTCTCTCCTTCCTTCTTTCTCTTGGAACCCCACCTTCTTTCTAGGCCCAATTCACATGACACCTCTGACTACAAACCTTTCCAGATTCCCTGTTACTGTGGGTACTTTCTCCCTCCACTCCCAACCTCATGAAAATATTCTATGGCAAGCCTATAATCCTAACTACCAGGGAGGTGGCTACACTGAGCCTGGCAACAACATGGGGTGGGGGGGTAGGGAGGTGCTGGGATATGAATCAAATCAAAAACTCCTGAGCCAATGAGTAGTTCGATCAGCCTGTGAGTAGCCCCTGTACTGCTCACCTCCCCAAAAAGAAAGGAAAATATGTTGTATTTATTTTACAATACTTGGTATTTTCTTATCTGTATAGAAATTGTTTCTCCTCAGCAGAATGTAAGATCCTTGAGGGTAGGAACCATTTTGATTTTTCTTAATATTCCCATCATATAGGTGTCAATGCTTGGGGAACTGAGTTACGACTTAGGGTCATAGATCTAGAGCCAGAAGGAACCTTGGAGGTCATCTCATCCACTCTATCGTCTTACAAATGAGGAAACTGAGGCCCAGAGAGGTTACACGACTTTTCCCAGGGTCACACAGGTCCTTGGAGCACCAATTGGCTCCAGTCCACCTCCATCGTGTCCCGTTTCCCCTCTCAATCCACCCCCGACCAACAGAGGGAATACCAGGCTACGACAAACAGCTCCTGCTCTCATCAACCAATCCAGCTGCCACTGGCACTTGAAGCTGGGCCCCCTGAGAGGAGAAGAGGCAGGAAGCCAGGCGTGCCAACCTGCCTAGGCACACCAGAACACAGCTTCCCTCCATCCCTCCCTTCTTCCCCCAGCTTTTGTGAGTTTGTATTATAACCTTATCGTTACTTAAACGGAGAAGGGTGTGTGTGTGTGTGTGTGTGTGTGTGTGTGTGTGTGTGTGTGTGTGTGTGTGTGTGTGTGTGTGTGTGCGTGTGCGCGCGTGTGTGTATGTGGGCGGGTGTTAATAGCAATTTGTGATAGATGCCTTTGGGGCCCACATATTCAATAGCATCAACAACAACAAAACAAAAAAAAAAGAAAAAGAAAAGAAAAAAAAGAGAAAAAGAAAAAAAAAACAACCCACCACCCTACCCCCCCCCCAAAAAAAAAGCGTTTTTATGGGAGATAACATAACTGCTTGCAATTTGGCCATTCATTGTATCTTTGGCGTTTTATGTACTGCATTAGCTGAGGCAATTTCATGCATATGGATATAATGCATTAAGTGGAGGCATTTAAATATAGTGAAACTAATTTTATGATGATTAGTTGAAGGAAAACATCGCCTTCCTATCATCTATATAGGAGCCAATTTGCATGAAAATGCCCAAAGTTGCTATGCCAACATTTTCTGTGTTGTCGGTCGGGGTCGTCTCCGTGTCAAGACTTTGTATTAAAAATCGGTCTCCAGTGCCCATGTCTTTTAATTCATTGCAAGCTGTAGGCCATTTGCTCACAAAGCTCTTGCAGTAAAACAAATGAATAGCTAAAATACTCATTTGCATGATTCCCATTTGAAAACGATTCCCCTGAAATTAAAAAAGCGTGTTACTCGGTTGTGAAGATGGATGGGCCGATGAGGCACGCAATTAATATTTTCGGCATTCTCTTTTAAAGCCCTCTGAAGACGGAGAGCAACACATGCCAGACAAATTGGGCCCCGCAACAGTTCCCGAGCTTACACGGCAGCAGCTTGCTTTCACTGTCTCCCCTTTATTGTCTCACTTACATTATGCAGTAATTAAAACTATTTACCATTCCTACTTATCAGCCATCTGCTACCATTGAAGGTTCCTCTTCTTTAGAAAGCCTTCTGAAATAGCAACAAGGAAAGTACCAGACTGGGGACAATTGCACAGTGAGGATGGGTTGGGGGCTTTTCCCCCTTTCTTACCCTGGCTCTTGCCCCTCCCTATATTCTTGAGCTCCTCTTCAAGGAGAGGAAGGACAGCGTGAATCATAATTCATGCATTATTCCAGGCTCTTGGTTTCCAATGGAAGAGACTGGAAAGGGAGTAAGTCATTTCTCCCCTGGTGAGGCAGAAGACAGGGCTTTCTCCATCATTCTGGGCATTTGAGTGCAGATGTCAGGCTACTGGGATGGAGGTACCGCTAAGAAGATATGTGTTCTTTGACCCCATAGCTCAGGGGAAAAGAAGTATGGCGGAAGATGCCAACCCCATCCTCCCCTTCTCCCTAGGGCGCCTCTGTGATACCCAGCCAGGGCAGCTAAATTCTGCATGGCGCCTGTGCCCTCGCCCTAAATTTAATAGCAATTTTGAAGCGCTGAGCTCCAATATCTGATGTCCTGTGTCGGCTGTGGGTGTTTACGATATCTGTTTCATAACAGCCCTGGCAGATAGCAATAGACTATTTTATAGGGAAACCAAATGAAACACAATGGAGGGAACGAATTGGCTCAAGGCCCCATAGCAATTCTAGGAAGAAGTAAAGATGGCACTGGTAAAAGGGCAGATTGCAGGCTTTTTGAGGACAGGGACTGTTAGATATTCTGTATCCCCTGGTGCCCAGTACGACCCTGGGGCTGCTGATGTCATTCAATAAATACCTATTGAATTGACTTGATATTTATTGTTGTTATTCAGTCGTTTCAATCACGTCCGATTCTTCATGACCTCTTTTGGGGTTTTCTTGGCAAAGACACTGGAGTGGTTTGCCATTTCCTTCTGCAGTTCATTTTACAGACAAGGAAACTGAGGCAAACGGGGTAAAGTGACCTTCCTGTTTCACAAAGCTACTAAGGGTCTGAGGCCAGATTTGACTTGAGGTCTTCCTGTCTCCAGGCAAGGCACTCTCTCCGCTGTGCCACCTTAGCTGCCCCTTACTTTTATATAGCTCTGTTGTTCCCATTGAGATGTTTTGATGGAGATTTTTGTGGGCCATGATCTGGGTTTATTTGATTCTTATTTTCTTGGTTTATAGTTAAATAACTTGGACACTCTTCCTATTGGCTACTATAATAACCTTTGTAGGTTGGTAGGTCTAGAGCTGGAAGGGACTTCAGAGGTCATTGAGTCCAACCCCTGTTATTTTACAGATGAAGAAACTGAAACACAGAAAGGATATGTGACTTGCCTCGGGTCACATAGCTAAGAAGTGTCTTAAAGCAGAATTCAAACCCACTTCTTTCTGACTCCAATTCTAGGGTTCAATCCATTGTACCATTCTTCACTTTACCTCCTGACCCAGTCAGGGACAAAATTTGCATTAACTCTTTTGATCTTATTATAAAAGAATATTTGTAAAACTTAGCATGGTGCCTGGCATACAGTAAGCACTTAATAAATGAATGTTCTCCTACCCCTTCCCCCATGACTAAGCTCAAAAGCTCTAGTCCACTGATCACAGGAAATATGAAACAAAAGAAAGCAAATTGTCTCCGCTATGGTATCAAGCTTCTCTGTTGCCTGCCCACTGATGCTATTCTCTTTGTTTTTTCCAAACTCCTGAATGCTGGACCTTGCCAAGGTACTTGGTTGCCAGTATCTGCCATAGTGAACTTGCTCTCTTGCTTGAGTAGCCTGTTAGCCTGATTCTGGTCCTAGCCCTCTGGACTGTACAGTTCTATTTCTCCCCTCTCTAGTCCAACCCCCCATAACTGCCAGATTGATATTCTGAAAGAACAAGTTGGATCATCCCCTCCCCATCATCACTCCCCTCCTCAGTAAACACCAATGGCTCCCTATCATCTCTGAGTGAAAATACAAACTCTTCCCTTTGGTATTTAGTCTTTTACTACCTGGCTTAAACCTGCCTTTCCAGCCTTTTCATATATTACTCCCTTTCTTGCATCCTACAGTCAAGTCATGTCAGCCTTCTTGCTGATGCTGATCCTCACACCCCATAGTCTATCTCCTTCCTTATTTATTATTAGGAACAATGCCTTAGGATTTCCTTCTCGACCACGTGGGAAACAGTCTGTTTCCCATGCCCAGAATGATCATCCTTCCCACCTCTGTCCTTAGAACCCCTAGTTTCCTTCAAAGCTCAGCTCAAAGGCTACCTCCCTTGGCTGGTTTTCCTCAAACCCCCTCAGCTATGGCTGCCTCCCCAAATAACTTTGTTTTACACACATACCCACACATAGGTATACATATATGTACACATATAACTATATACATACATATATACAAACATATAAATGTATATTGCATATTATTTGTATTATATTATAGGTATATATACATATATACACAGATGCTTTGTGTGTATATTTTATATATTCATATATAAATATACATTTGTGTTCATGCATAGGCTTACTTTGTGTGTTGGTGTATATGTGTATGTATATGTATCCACTGCACCACTTAGCTGCCCTGCCTGGAACATAGTTAGGACTTAATAAATACTTATTGACAATTGGGGAATGGCTGAACATGTAGTATCTGATCGTAATGGAATATTATTGTGCTATAAGAAATGACGAGCAGGATGACTTCAGAAAAACTGGGAAAGACTTACATGAACTGATACAGAGTGAAATGAGCAGAACCAGGAGAACACTGTATACAGTAACAGCAATATTGTATGATGATCAACTGTAATGGAATTAGCTCATCTCAGCAATACAATGATCCAAGACAATCCCAAAGGACTTTTGATGAATAATTCTATCCTGTCTCCAGAGAAAGAATTGATGGTGTCTGAATATAGTCCAAAACATACTCTTTTTCAGGGTTTTTTCTTTCTTTCTTTTTGTTTTGCTTGAGTTTTCTTTCACAAGATGACTAATATGGAAATGTTTTACATGATTACACATGTATAACCTATATCAGATTGCTTACCATCTCAGGGAAGGGAGAGAGGAAGAGATAGAATTTGGAATTCAAAACTTTAAAAAATGTTAGTATAATCAGGAAAATATTAAAAATTAAAAACAGGGGGCAGCTAGGTAGCACAGTGGATAAAGCACCAGCCCTGGATTCAGGAGAACCTGAGTTCAAATCCAGCCTCAGACACTTGACACGTACTAGCTGTGTGATTCTGGGCAAGTCACTTAATAATCATTGCCCCACAAAAAAAAAAGTTAAAATCATTACTGATTGATTGATTGATTAATTGGCAATTCCCAGGGTCAAATCTATCTCTGAAAAAAAACAAGGCAAACCATTTTGCAAATTTTTATGTTGGCTGATAATACATGTTGATACAAATAAAATAAATAATTTACACCACAATAATTCCTAAATGATGCCCTACATGTATAATAATACATATTTATGTATGAAGCTAGGTGGTATAGTAGTTATCATGCTGGGCCTAGAGTCAAGAAGACTGGAGTTCAGATCCAACTTCACAAATGTACTAACTGTGTGACCTTGGGCAAGTCACTTAACCTCTGCTTCAGTTTCCTCAACTGTAAAATGGGAAGTAATAATAGAACCTACCTCACAGGATTGTTGTAAAGATTAAATGAAATCATATTTGTGAAGTGCTTAGCATAGTGCCTGGCACATAGTAGGTGCTTAATGAATGCTAATTCTCTTCCCTCTCCCACCCCCACAACATTTATCATGGTACCTTGCACATAATAATGACTGAATAAATGCTTGTTAAATGAATGAATAAGGTCTTCAATAAAGTGATGGGGCAGTATGAGAGGAGTGCTAGAAGACAGGAGGAATCAGAGGACGAGTTCAAATCTAGATTTTGCCACTTACTCTCTTGGTGACCTTGGACAAGTAATTTCACTTCTCTAGGCCTCAGTTTCTTCCTTTGTAAAATAAGAGGGCTGGAATAGATGACCTCTAACACCCTTCCCCCAAGTCTATGGTAACTTATGATGACAACAGAAATCATTAGGAGGAATTATTCCTACTGAGTCACCCTCTCTTGGTTTCCTGGCTGTTCAACCAGACATTCGAAGGTCACAGCAGGGTGGGGTGGAAAGTTCTTCAACTGTAAATGGAGGAGAGGTATGAACCTGGTCCTTGGGCACTCCTCCTTGTGTCCCCCCTCCCCCAAATCCCTCATATCTAATAACAGTAGTAAATAATAAATAACAATTTACATAGATCTTTAATGTTAGGAAAACATTTTACATAAACTATCTCCCAAACCTGTGTAATAAGCATTTTTATTATCCCCATTTTACAGATGAGGAAATTGAGGCTCAAAGCATTTATATTGCTTGCCCAGTCAAATAGCTACTGAGTTCCAAGGCCTTAAATGAACCGGGTCTCCCTGAACTGAGTCCAGCATTCATGCCTCTACACCAAACTGCCTCATTGCTGGAGAACTAGATTCAGTCAAAAAGAATAGAAGTGAATGGTTCAGGCCACTGCAGTCCAGACCCAAGCTATTAGACAAGAGTTGGAAGAGACCTTAGAGTCCACGGATCCTACAGGTCAGGTCCTGTAGCCCAGAGTAGGGAAGGGACTGGCCTAAAGTCACATAGGTACAAAGTAACTGGTGGAGCTGTGAAGCAAGGCCATGTTCTCTGACTCCAAATCCAGCAGTCTTTCTCATAAACCACACTAGAAGATCCTCTGGAGGCCCTTCCAGTCTTAAAATCCAAAGATCAGAAAGATTATTCTCAGGATGTAGTGGAAACAACACTGGTTCTGGAGACTAGCTGGGTGACCTTAGTCAAGTCATTGATCAAAGGATCCCTGTGTGTCCATTTTCTTGCCTTTGAACTAAGAGATTTAGATCAGATGGTCTCTGAAATCCCTTCAAGTTCTAGGTCTATAATTAATTCTGTGAATCTAAGAGGGCTTGGGAAAAAGTGCTCTACCTTCCTACCCGTGCTGGACATTAGCTTGTACCATATTGTCCTTTCTTTTCTCTTTAGTCAGCATTTTCTGTTTAGGCTTTCTTTCATGTATGAAATTAATCCACTGGCCCTCCTGAAGATTCTGGATTTACATATAATGAGGAACCCAGAAAGAGAGAAGAAACTGGGATGGGTAGTAGCTGATCAGCCATTAGATCTAGATGTAGGGGGCCGGGAGTGGGGGTGGAGGGCAGCTAGGTAGCTGCTAGGTGGCACAGTGGATAAATCTGACCTCAAACACTTAACACTTGCTAGCTGTGTGACCCTGGGCAAGTCACTTAACCCTCATTGCCCTGCAAACACACACACACCCCAAAAACCAAACAAAAAAGATGTAGATATAGGGTTACCCATTGAGTAGGCAACACCTTCTTCCTGAACCAAGGTGACACAGAAACTCCTGTCTTCCCTGTCTCTACTTCTTTCTTCCTCATTGATTGTAAATCATTAAGTTTATTATTAAGCTAACGACCTTGGGGGGGGGGGGGTTGGCGGAGAGAAAGGGAGAGGAGAGAGAAAGAAAGAGCACAGCCTCAGAATAAGACATTAGCGAAAGTGAACCTAGAAGGCAAAGAAATAAGGTTGAAATGCAAATTCGGCCCCATAGAGACTTCTCTTTCCGTGGAGTCAAAAAGAAAAGGGGGGAAGAAAAACAAAACCCAACAACTAACCACCCACTAACCAAGGCTCTGAGATCTCGACTGTACCAAAATAGAATCCCCTTTAGTAAATGATCTTGCATCACAGCCCCGGAAAAAAAGAAGAAGAAAAAGTCTTAACATAGGGAAGCCATTTAAAGCAGAAAAATATTTGTATGTAAAAGGAAATATTTTAGGTGGGAGTTGAATACCAAATGATTTTGGGTCTCTGTGGGGAGTAATGAGGCATAGCAAACACACAATTCTATATGCATGTAATATTATGTCATGCCTCAGAAAGCTTTTAAATCACATAAATGCAGTTATGGGCCATTGTACAAAATAAACATTCCGCTTTAGTTTAGGCTGCTCTTAGTTCTTTGATCTAAAGCAACGCTGCTCACAGATTTTTACGGCTTCGTAAATTAAAGTAGCTCTGATTTGATTGAGCTAAATTAATAAGACTTGTGCTTTGTTGCAAAATAACTATTACAGTATATTTTGGACGTGCTGCCAATAAGAGAATTGCCTTCTTTAACAATTCCACTGAAGCTTCATGGAGGATTTCAAAACCTATTTTAATTAAAACAAAAGCCGATGTGTGGCAATAATGTTTGTGTTAAAGAGAGAAAATGCAAAATGTCTTTTTAAATCCATTTTAATATGTCTTAAGGACTGGATGATAAATGTTGTAAAAGCCAGTGGCTGACACGACACTTGGAGACTTTCCCGGGTGAGCTTCTTGAACACCTCGAGGGGGTCCCAGAGCTCGGGCTCCTTCTCCTGGTGAGATTCCCTGCCTCCTGATGGATCGTCCCCTTGTGGAGATGTGGCTGGTTTGTAAGACGCTTTCTTCATCACTTTGATTCCTGTAAACTCCAGGTTCTCTCACCCACTCCTGGTTAGAGCAAAGGTCCAGGGTACCCTCAGATACCAGAATCCTCTCTGCCCAGAAAACCAAAGGGAAGACCGGCAAACCATTCACCCTCCCTGGGGGTCTGATTTCCGAATCTGGTCAGTCTTCTTTAAAGACCAACACCCTTTCTTCTGGAGAAAAACAGAGACGTCCTGTGCATGGCTGACATGTTCATTGATGGTTATAGAGGTGCTGCTGACTAGTCAATATCTACCTTCAAAAGGTAGGCGCTCTGGGGCGGCTAGGTGGCGCAGTGGATAAAGCACCGGCCCTGGATTCAGGAGTATCTGAGTTCAAATCCGGCCTCAGACACTTGACACTTACTAGCTGTGTGACCCTGGGCAAGTCACTTAACCCCCATTGCCCTGCAAAAACCAAAAAAAAGACAAAAACAAAAGGTAGGTGCTCTGAGGGCCTGGGCTTTGACATGGGGAACTCCTAAGTGGGGAGATGAAGCTATTTCACCCTCCTTGGACCTAGGTTAGGCCCCAAAGGAAAGGGTTCCCTTCTCTGCCCTGGGCTCCCACTTAAATCCGCAGACAACCAAAGGGTCAGAGAGAATTGGGGACCTCTGGGGGAGGGAGAGGAAGGGAGCCTCTACAAAACAAGAAAGGCAGAAGAAGGGAAGCAGCTATAGAAGGGTGAAGGGAGAGAAACACATTCAGTCTCAGGAAGACTTTAGGGAGACACGGTAATTGTCTACATAGATGAAAAGGGCCAGTTATTAAGAGCTTGAGACCAATTATCCTCATTAGTCAATGAAGAGAAAACAGAGGCAGGGGCAGTAGCTAAAACAGGGGAAATCACACTTAGCTTGAAAGGAGCTTACCAGTTGGGAGTCCTGCTGTGGAGTCCATGGATTCCAGACTACAAATAGGAGAATACCCTAAAAACTCATAGGGGGTAATACCTATGTGAGTAGGTGGGGGAAGGGGGTTGCTGGAATATGACACCTTGCATTAAAGGCTCATAGATTCAAATCTGGAAGAGACCTTAAAGCCTACGTAATCCAACCCTCTCCTTGACAGCCAAGGAAACTGAGGCTAAGAGAGGTTAAATGACTTGGCCTACCTATCTAGTTATGTTTTGTTTTGGTTTTGGGGTTTTTTGGTTTTTTGTTTTTGTTTTTGTGGGGCAATGAGGGTTAAGTGACTTGCCCAGGGTCACACAGCTAGTTAAGTGTCAAGTGTCTGAGGCTGGATTTGAATTCAGGTCCTCCTGAATCCAAGGCCGGTGCTTTATCCACTGCGCCACCTAGCTGCCCCCTCTAGTTATGTTTTGGAGGTGGAATTTGAACCCAGGTCTTCGTAACTCCTAAATCAGCCCTCTCTCCATGTGACCACATTTTTCAGTTCTTTCAAGCTAGTTATCTTATTTAATTCTGATAATAACCCTGTCAGTTATTCCTTAATCCTATCTTATAGGTGGGGAAACCAGAAAAGTTAATTGATCTGCCCAGGGCCACACACCCAATCACCAGGAGAGGTGGAATTAGAATTCCCAGGCATCCTGAGTTCACAAACTCTGAATGTGTCCAGCTTCCTCTACTTACCAGGCTGGTCCTAGAACAGGGGCACCAGAGACCCTCTATCCTACTATGGGTTAAAGAGAACAAAGTCTGTCGACCCCTGGACCATTCAACAGATCACAGACAACTTTGTTAAAGTTTATTTAAACATGATTTTAATTATATTGTTCCAATGAACACAAATCTATTTTCTCTCCCTTCCTCTTCCTCCCCTTTGAAAAAGAAAGGGAAAAATAAAACCTTTATAATGAATATACATAGTCATGAAAAACAATTCCCACACAGATATGTCCAAGCTATACCTCATTCTTCACCTCTCTATGAGGAGGTAGATAATATAGATCATCAGTCCTCTGGAATTATGATTGGTCATTGGGTTGATAGAGGTCTTAAGTCTTTCAAAAGTTGTTTGGCTTTACAATGTTGATTGTATAAATTATTCTTTTGGTTCTTTTCATTTCACTCTATCAGTTCATACAAATCTACCCAGGTTTCTCTGAAACTACCTTTCTGTATTTCTTGTAGGACAAAAGTATTCCATTGTATTTATATAAAACCATTTGTTCAGTCATACTCCAATTGACAGGTACCGCCTTAGTTTTCAATTCTTTGTCACCACCACAAAAATCAACTTATTAAAGAAACTAGAGAATGAAACTTCATACCAGGAGGGAGATGAAGAGTATAGGGCTATGGGCCTCTCCGGGCCTGCCTCTTGTACCAGAGGTTCTTCTATTGGGTAAGAGGCTTCTGTTCAGTTCAACAAACATTTATTAAGCAGTGTGTGCTATGTTCTGAGCCCTGGGCTAGAGATTAAGACTCAGAGTTTTTTCTTTTTTGATTCTTTTGCCAATTGCTCCTGGCCTTTACCTACTTTAGCTGTAGAATGGAAATATACCTGATTCACAGGTATTAATTGCCCTCAAGGCTAATAACTGGGATCTTTGAATGGAAGTTTCTTATCCAAAAGACCCCTCAAGGAATTTTTTAAAGGACCCCTTCCCTCACCCCTACCCTTAGCATCCCATAGTGTTCTTGGTGGAGGAGAAACACAAAGGGTCTAAGGCATAGTCCCAGGCCTTGATAACTCAAGGGTGAGTATACGGGCCAAATACTCATTTGGCAAGCATTTCCCCTTCCTGGTGGGCTTCAAACAAAGAGTGTTGGGAAACTTGCTTGATTTTCAATTGGACTTAACCAGAGGCTGTGAACTTGTTTTTTAAAACATATTGTCAATATTTCAATATAATTAATTTCCTTTGTGTTCCTACATATTTTGTTTTATGCATTTAAGAACATTATTATAAGAAGTAGCCCAAGCTGCCAAAGGGGTTCAGGACAGAAAAATGGTGAAGAGCCCCTGAACCAGATTGTTTCTGAGATCCCTTCCCACTCTGAGCTTGGGTTATAAGGGGTGTAGAAATTCAGGGGGCGCTATGAGATTTGGGGTAGATAATTATCAAGGAATGCTGCAAGGAGGAAATGGCACTTGAGCTGGTTCTGGTTGGATGGATGGTTTTGACACATAGAAAGAGTCATATAAATGTTAGCTATGGAACATCATCATCATTCTCATAGGCAGAGAGGGCTCAGATGGTCACAAACCACAGATCCCTAGACTACCAGAGATGGAAGGGACCTTAGACTCTCAGAGTTGGGAGGGCCCTCAGAAGATATCTTTTCTCAGATTTGAAAGGGACCCTATAACTCAGAATGGTAAAAGTTTAATGGTCACTAGTCCAACCTTGGGGTAAGTTAGGTAGCACAGTGAATAAAATGCCAGGCCTGGAGTCAGGAAGACTCATCTTCTTGAGTTCAAATCTAGCCTCAGAAACTTACTAGTTGTGTGACCCTGGACAAGTCACTTAACTCTGCCTCAGTTCCCTCATCTGTAAAATGAGCTGGAGAAGGAAATGACAAACCACTCCAGTATCTTTGCCAAGAAAATCCCAAATGGGGTCATGAAGAGTCTGACATGACTGAAACCACTGAAAAACAACACCAACAACAATCTAGCCTCTGTCAAATAGCAGCTCCAGTTTCAGTAGACCCTGAGGGTTCACAAAAGGCTTTCCTAACAACATCCCTTTGAGGTAGGTAGAAGAAGGATTGTTATCTCTATGTAAATGACAGAGAGACAGTGTGTCATAGTGGTCAGAGAGCTAACTTTGGAACCAGGAACACTTGGCTCAAGCCCTGTCTTTGACCCATACTGGCCACATAACCCTGGGTAACTGTCTTTAGACTATTAATTATAGAGGTGTTTACCTGCATTGGTAGAGGGAATTTCTTCATCCAGGAGTTTCCTAGATCCATTCAATTATCGGTCCAGCCCCAACTCCAATCTCTTTATAAATGAATGAAGCATTTATTAAGCACTTACTATATGCAAAGCGCTATGGGGATAGAGTTGGGGATACAAATAAAAAAGAAAGTAGCCCTTAATCTCAAGGAGCTTATATTCTCCATGGAGGGTTTCAGCTGCAAGTCAGATGAATAGATCCCATGGTCCTGAAGGTGTAGCAGCAAAGCAGATAGTCATACCTGCTCTTTCAAGTCATTTCCACTTAAAAAAAAATCATTTCAGGGGCAGCTAGGTGGAGTAGTGGATAAAGCTCCAGCCTTGGATTCAGGAGGACCTGAGTTCAAATCTGGCCTCCAACATTTGACACTTACTAGCTGGGCAAGTCACTTAACTCTCACCAAAAATCAGATCAGTTTCTGATGTTGAACCATTTGGGAAAGACTTTGGTGACAAGAACTTTCCTTTCTGGGTCTTCAGTAGCTGTGGCTGTAGAACCTGCAGGAATAGTTGCATCTCCAGAGGCTGCATCTCCAGAACAATTATGCCCAGGATGATGGCCAAAGGCACTAGGCTAGAATTATTGCCCTTCCTGAGGCTACCGGCTTCAGGGTCCTGGGTTGTCTCCATTGTGTCACCATCTCTTTGGGGAGATGGTGGTCAAAGGGATGGTGATGGCTTGACCTGCCTGACATACTTACAGATGAAGAAAGTGAGAATAAGAGAATGATTTGTCCTTGGTTACCCAGCTAGCAAATGTCAGAGTTGAGATATAAGAACTCTAATCTTTTGATTCCAGGTCCAGTGTCCATTCTGCTAGATCAAATGGAGGAAATTGAAGCACAGAGAGATCATAAATAACTTGTCCAAGACTTTCAGCCTCAGGTGTATTTCTTCACACCCTGTTTCCCTTTCAGAGTCTACTTCCTTTTGGCAAGTCTATTTGAAAGACAGTCATTCATAGTCAAGCCCCATCTCTGTTTCTAGTTCAGATTTTGGTACTCTTCAGGGGAATGTCATGGAAATTCCTGCCCAGCCTGTTTAAACACTGACTCTAATAGATCCTTCAGTTGCTTGGGAGCCAGGGATCCTGTGGGAAAGGGAAGGCTTTGTGCCTTTCCGGCTGTGGTAGAAAGTCTATTGCCCAAACAATAAAGCAATTCAGACCTCAGACCACAAACAAAAACAACAACAAAAAACTATGAATTTATACCTGCCCCCCTTCTTTGCTGTGGTAGATGACTTAAAGATGTGAAATTTTGTATTTACTGTGAGATTCCTTCAATGTATTGGTTAATTTCACTAAATTGCTCTCCCAGACCTCTTTCTTTTTTATTTTATGTTACAAGAGATGACTCTGTGGGGTGGGGGGTGGGGATATGTTGGGAAATGAAGTAATATTTTAAAAAAATGAAAGATAGGAATTTTTGAAGAAAAAATAGTCATTTATAGGACTAAGGACTGAAGGACCTTTGATTTCACCAGTAAAGGGAATTGCCGAGATTGAGGAAACTGCTCTAGGAAGGCAGATCTGTACCTTGTTTGCAATTAATGGTCTTAGAGCGGGCCAGAGTAGACAGGTCAAGCTTCTGGCCCATTCTATGTCAGAAGCTATACTTGAACCCAGGTCTTCTTGGTTCCAAAGCCAAGTATACATTTATAACGTCATATTTAAAAGTATGCCTCAAGGGGCAGAATGGCTCATGACTGTAATTCCAGCTGAATATTGGCTGACTGACCTCTGGAGCTCAGAGTTCTAAGTATGCAATTGAGTATCCACACTCAATTGAGCAGTAATATGGTGGTCCCCTAGAAATGGGAGGAGGGAAGCCATACCGGGTTGCCTAAGGAAGGGTGAATCAGTCAAGGTAGGAAATTGAGCAAGTCATAATTTCCTTGTCAATCTGTACTTTGAGTAGTACCTGCATTCCAATGTGGGTGAGATGAGGAGACCCAGTGTTTTGGGTTTTTTTGTTTTTTTAATTATGTCTCCATTCTAACCCAGCCAAATGTCAGCTTTTCCTACCCTTTAGCCTCAAGGCTATACCAAGGGAGAAAGCATCCATCAAGACAGACAGAACTACCTTTCTCATCCTTCTAGTAATGGGTTGGAAGAGGTAGGTTCCTGTCAGTAGGAATGAGCTCTGTGTGCCTAGCACGGGCATCTGTTCTGCTAGGTTTTTTTCCAGGGAGTGAGCCCAACAGTGGCCTGAGCCCTTGGGCACTCTGCCCAGGGACCTGGTCTCCTTGGGATGGGCTTAGCTGGCATTGTAGGGGGCATTTCACTTTCTACTGACCCTTCCCACTGCTGCTTCTCTAATCTGGAAATATCCAGGCACCTTAGAATTCAAAGGCAGGACAATGTCTTTTCACCTGAAGACTGAAAATTCTATCTTGGCCAATTCTCACAGCAGGCTGGGTCACTAGTAAAGTCCCCCGTTTCCCATAAGGCCATGGAAAACCCAGCTCTTCTAATGGGATATGCCCTAAACGATTCATGATTTCTGGTATTTCCCACTTAGGTGGAGGAGACTAACAAGTACTGTGCCTTAGAACTTTCCAAAGGTCTTTTTTTTCTCCTTAGGATCTGAGAGCTCATTTATAAGGAACTTCTTGTATGGAAGCTCCCTCCATGGGTATTTGGCCCCTACACTTGCCCTTGAATTATCAATATCTTGCCTCAACTGCAAGTTTCTCAAGGGCCAGGACTATGCCTTAGACCCTTTGCATTCTTCCTCCACCAAGCACGCTATGGGGAATTGTTAAATATTTGATTGGTACCAAGTCTTACAAATGTAGGCAACTCTGTAACAGGTTTAGGACAGGGATTCTTAGCCTTTTTTATGTCAATCGGATCGACAAGCATATATTAAACACTTGTGATGTGCCAGGCACTGGGAGGTTCCTATACCAGTGAAATTATGGGTCAGGTTAAACAAACTATGCACTAGATACTGTGCCTGTCCTCAAAGAGCTTACATTCTTTCTATCAGTTAGACTCAAACCCAGGTCTTTGCGGTTTGTCCTTCCTTCACCTCCGGATGTCAAGGTCCTCTTTGAGAATGAAGGACAATCAGCCACAACAAACAACCAATCCAGTGGTCCTAGCAAGCACGGTTGATCTAGAAAACCCACTACCCCAATCTCCTTGCTGCCCCCTTTAGTTGCCTCAGCTGTAATTCCCATCCTTTGCTATTTTTCCTAAAGAGAAAGGACCCCAAAACAGGAAACCCTAGGGAGTTAATTTTGCTCCAGGGTCATTTTCCAGGCTCCCCACAGCCCAGTTGCTAGGTGATCCTGTCCCAAACCCCAGCCCCTCGGTGTTTCTGGGGCTAAGCGCCCCCATGACTATGGCCGCAAAGATGGGGATTTTTCTGAGCTTTAGCTCATAATGGATCAGAAGGTCCCGGGAGGAGGGAGGGGCCGGTGTTGGCATTTAGATATTACATTAACCCCCGCTGAATGCTGGCTGGGGAAGAGAGAGCTCCGGGGGCCGGGGTCGGAAGGGTCACCCGAAGACAAACGAAAGACAAACAGTGGCCAATGAAAACCCCGCTGCAATCTCCTTAACCGTAATGAGCTCTGACTGGGCTCTTGGAGAGGGGCCAAGCATTCACTCGCCACAAATCTTCTGTAAATGATTACATTACCTTCCCGTTCCTTCCCGTGGCACCCCCAACTGTTCCCTTCCAAAGCAAGCTCCCCGTCAGGAGGGCTGCACTTTCCAGGAATTATTTACTCGCCCTGACCCCCAGCCGGAAGTTGGGTCCACAACAAAGGCACAGGAGGTACCAGTTATCTCCATTGTTCACAGAATTTATTTAATACAACCACCAAAGCAGAGGCAAAGAGAAAGGACGAAGAGATTTTCCAAAAAAATATTTTATTTTCCAAAAGAATCTCTCCCCATTACTCCCGGTCTAGACTTTACCTACATCCCCCTTGGGGAAAATAGCAAAAGGAAAGCCCAGGATTGGTGAACTTTCACAACATCTGGAGACAGGACCAGTGAAATGGGTGGCTAGCCCCCCACTTTTGTCACCCAAAACTCATACCTCTTGCTGATGCTCCCTTCTAGCTCTAAATTGATGACCCCCAAGCACAAGTTATTGGGTGACTACTTTGTCCCCTTGTAGAATTTGCGATCCATTAAGGGAGAATGACAAATCCTATCCCCTGGGGATGGGGAAGAGGGGAAAGTAGTTAGTAGGTCCACGGAGAAAGAAAAGGAGAGGGGGAGGGTGTAGAATAAGATTCTACAGCAACAGAGTTAATAGGAAGCCATACAAAGTCCAGCTAGAGTTCTTGGGGACACTAAATCCAAGGTAATAGACGCAGAAAATGAGAGTTCATAATAATGGTTCAAAGCTGAGTCAAACTCAGAATCTGGGGAAATCCTTTATTAAGGGAAGCAATCTTTTATATCTATGCTGAGTATTTTATATATATAAAATCTTGTCCCTCCTATGAATGTAAACACCTTACAAGTAGGTATTGTTTCATTCTTATTACTAGCATCCCCAGTGCTGAGCATAGTGCTTGGCACATATTAGATGTGTAATAAATACTTGTTGATCGGTTGATTGATTTTTTTTTTCATGAAGGTGAGGTACTGGCTATACCATCTCCTCTGCCCAGTGGTTAAACTGGGATAGTGTAGACCTGAGTACAGGCATTCTGGAGACCTACACACTTCAGACAAGGAGCCAAATAATTTCAGTACAAGAAAGTGTATGATAAGTACTATTTCCTGGTACAAATAGTCATACAAAGGAGGAAAGTGATCGCTTCCAGCTAGAATGATTAGGAGAGGCATCAGAAGAGGTAGCATTTCAGCTAAATCTTCAAGGTATGGGAAGGACCTCATAAGCAAAGAGATTTGGCAAGGCTTGATGGGAAGGGAGGAGAAGAAGGGATTACAGAAAGACAGATCAGTGGAAACAAATTTGTCAAGGTAGGAAAAGATAGTGGGTCTTCAAGTAACAGCAATTAGCCCTACTTGGCTGATAAGCAGGGTTCTTAAAGAGGAATAACGAAAGACAAGGCTGGAATGGCAGGTTGAGAATCAATCCTGAAGGGCCTTGAATGTCAGACAAAAGAGCTTGCATTTTATTTTGTAGGCAGTAGGAAGTCCCTGAAGGTTTGGGAACAAGGAAATGACATGATCAAGGCAGCATTTCGAGAAGATTCATCTGAAGATAGTGTGTAGGACACACTGGAGAGGGTGAAGACTGAAGGTGAGGAAGCCATCATGCCATAAAGCAAGCTGGAGGTGATAAGTGCCTAGATCAGATAGTGATGGCAAGAATGGAAAGGAAATGACAATTCAAGAGACCTGTAAAGGCTGGGTACCTTGGAGGACAGTAGCACTTTTGACAGAATCATGGAAGTCAACAAGAAGGATTGGTTTGCAAACATGAGAAGCCTTTAGACTTGTTGAGATTAGGATCTGGTGGGATGTATAAGTGGAAATGTCTGGGAGGTCAGGGATGGATGAGTACTTATAAGGTCAGTTGCATAGAGGTAATGGAGGCAATTACAGAAGTGGATAAGATCTGAAAGAGACAGATACAGAGTGAGGGATATAGACAAAGAGAGAGGGAGACAGAAACAGAGGAAGAGGAGAAATGAAGAAAGGGGGAAAGAGCCAAATGAGTAATAAAAGATCAGAAACCAAGGCAATATTAGAACAAAAATATTTATAGCATCTTTTTCTGTGGTGGCAAAGAACTGCAAATGGGGGAACAGCTGAACAAGTTGTGGTATATAATTGTGATGATATACTATAAGAAGTGTTGACTAGGATGGTTTCAGAAAACCCTGGGAAGACTTTATGTGAACTGATGCAAAGTAAAGGAAGCAATAATAATGAATAATAATTATAATTAATATTATATAATAATATGATAACATAATAACTAATAATAATTGTGCATAGTAACAGCAATACTGTGATGATCAACTGTGACAGACTTAGCTACTCTGATCAATACAATGATCTAAGAAAAAATAAAAAATACTATCTGCCTCCAGAGAAAGAACTGATGAACTCTGAGTGCAGGATGAAGCATACTTTTTCCACTTTATTTTCCTTGGGTTGTGTGTGTGTGTGTGTGTGTGTGTGTGTGTGTATGTTTTCTTTTGCAACATGGCTAATATGGAAATGTTTTTCATGACTTCACATGTATAAATCAGCTATCCATATTCCTTGTCTTCTCAAGTGGTGGGGGAGGGACAGGAGGAAGGGAGAGAATTTAAAATTCAAAATATTTAAAGGCATGTTAAAAATTTTATGTAATTGGGAAATATTTAACAAAACAAATCATTTTTTTCTAAATCAAGACAAACATTTAAAAACAAAACACCAACAGGTAGTTGGCAGATAGGGTGGGCTTTTTAGGAGAGAAAAAGAACAGGTTTTCAAGAGGTAAAAAGGAAAAGGCTTTCATATAGTGGCTTACTCTGCCTACCATATAGGGGCCTAAAGGCAGAAGAACCATCAAATGTAGAAGAAAAAATAGGACCAAAGAAACCGGAGGAAGGCATGACGGATCATTGTCAAATCTGCAAAGGTTGAGGGCTGAAATGAAGCCACTGAACTTTGTGATTAGAAGATCATTGGTGATCACTGGTGCAGAAGCCAGTCATTCTTTAGATACAGGCTGGAGGCAGATGTTAGTGCAAGGACTGGAGAATGATGGATTGGCAGAAATTGTAGTAGTTGGATAAGGTTGAAGAGATTCCCAACCCCAAGATTCCAAAAGAGATATCACTGTGGCAGTCCCAGGAACTTTGCTTCCCTATGTGCCATGCTGTGCTGGACCTGGGTGATGGATGTGGCTCCTTCTGCCATCCCACGATTAAAGATGAAGCTTTAAATGCAAATAGCTCTCTTCCTGGGAGAAGAACTTCAATGAATTTGCCTATCCATAAATGAATCAACTAAAAAGTGGTTATTTTGTGCCTACTATGTTCCAGGCACTGCCCTAGGCATTGCCTAGGGATACAAGTACAGAGAATGAAAAAATAATCCCTACTCCTAAAATGCTTACATTCTAATGAGAAATCAATGTGAATATTCCCTCCATTTGGTGCTGATTCAAATATATATTCTGTAGTTCTCATCTATGTTCTCACATCCATTCATTCATTGTCCATTCCATGTGCTAGAGCCTTTCATAGAGTCATGAAGTTGAACATGAACATGTCCAACAAAGTGACTTGCCCAAGGTCACATAGGAAGGAAGGAGCAGAACCAGTACTAGAGCATAGCTCCTTTGACTACAAATCCAACACCATATATATAGATAGATAGATGTGTGTATGTGTGTGTGTGTGTGTGTATGTGCATATGTATATATATATATATTTCTTGGATACAAAGAATGAATGATGAAAAATGAATTATTTGAGCACTTCACAGTTTTCCTTAGCTCTTGACACAACTGGCTCACCTTCTTTTTTGATCATATTCTTCCTCGATAATATCCTTTATAGCAGAGGTATTAAACTTGTAGCCTTCCAAAAAAAAGTTTAACAAAATAAATACAAATATAAGCACAACATAGATAACATTAATTCGTGGTTTTCTAAGTCAATATGCAGCCAGCAGGGACGTGTTTCTATTTGAGTCTGTCACCACTGCCTTATAACACTACTTGCCAGTAGATCACTATTAGACATATGCAGAATTTTCCTTTGCCCACCATGTATCTCTCTGTTGTCTTTTGTGTCACCTGCAACTAATTCAGTTATCTTGGAGTTCCAAAATTTACAAGCACATGTGATGGTCATGAAAGAAATTTCATTAAAAGATGAATTTTTGTACTGGCAAACAGGACT
The DNA here is from genome assembly GCF_019393635.1 of Dromiciops gliroides. Taxonomy (NCBI): domain Eukaryota; kingdom Metazoa; phylum Chordata; class Mammalia; order Microbiotheria; family Microbiotheriidae; genus Dromiciops; species Dromiciops gliroides. The sequence goes on from NC_057862.1 coordinate 151,089,947, forward strand.
GAGCAATTTCCCAAATTCATTGTGGCCTCTTCTCTTCCTCTTATTCAACTCTGGGTCTATCTCACTATACATTTTCAATGCCTATCCCAATTATATTCACTGATGTATTAATTCAATGAACTGTGCATTTGACTACATGTGATAGTCTGGACCAAAGTCATTTTTTCATCCACTCTATTTTTCTTGTGCAGATTGTTAGGGGTTAGGGATTTGAACCTTATGAAGAAAGGTAATATAATATTCTGGGGCTTGATGTAAATGGAATAGACATCATCTGCAAACAGGAGCATCTAGAGTACCTCATCATCTAAATAGAATCCCTCTTCATTTGAACCTATTGTTATAAACAGTTTTCTCTGGTTGCATTTAAGTAATCTCATCTGATATAAATATATGAAAGAAATCCTTGTTTGAAAAGAATTATTACTCAATCAACAATCAATCAATAAACATTTATTATAGTGCCGTACTATTTGCCGGTACTGTGCTAAGCCCTAGGGATACAAAAAGAGGCAAAAGATGGTCCCTTCCCTCAAGGAGCTTACAATCTAATGCCGGAGGTTTCTAGTTTTTTTTTTTAAGGCTATGTTTTATTCTACTGAGTCAAATGTCTTTTTTTCTGTAAACAAATAATATATACAGAAGTATCTTTTATTCAGGCATATGACTGTAGAGATATTTGCTGTGCATAATTATTTACAAAAATCTCTTTGTTTCTTTCTCATATTTTTGTAACCTTGTGTCAGAATCGTCAAGGAGTTGAGAGATTCCACTTAAGAATCCACCAGCACTGACATTGTAGAACTTGAGGATGGTGGAATTCTTTTATGGAGAGTTTGGAGAGGAAAAAATGGAAAGAGGAGAGACAGGAAAGCAGAGTTCAGAATCTTCGGCCCATCCTCCATCTTGGGAATCATGTGCACATGTAGGATAAAGCATGAACTGCCTGTGTTTCTCTTCTCCCTGCCCCCAAGAGACCAGAGCCAGGGGCAGCGACTGTTGGCAATTGGGGAGATCCCTCCATCCACCCTGCCTCTAAGTCAAGACAGATCTTTCTGAGAAACTCTGTGAGGATCTGTCTCTCTCTCTCTTTTCCCCATGAGAAGGAAGGAATCTAAGCAGAGAAGCTGTTTCTGCTCTGGTAGTCAGAAGTACTTGGTGCCAGCTTCTTTATATCCCATGAACTGCACCTCTGCCCTTTTGCTCTCCCTTCTGTTATTTGTATGGTCTATTCCCCTTTAAGTAAAAAAAAAAAAAGTAATGGCCACTAATCTTTGGTGCATAATCAATGCTAGCATTGTGAATAGAGAGTAGGGGGCAGGTGGAGATGGTCATTCTGGGAAAGGGGGAGACATGTATGGCCTTTAAAGGCATACCATATGGGGAGGCAGCAGAGTAATGACCTCCCCTGGGAGATCACAAAAACTTTTCAGTCACTCTAAATCACATTCATTAGCCAGTTTGAAGTTGATTTATAGGATAACAGAGAGAGTTTAATAACCAGAAGTGAATCCAAAAAAATTGCCTCATCTAGAGTAGATAAGCCCCTATTGGCAGGTGTGAGCCAGCCCTGGGCAGAAGGGGAAAAAGGAATTGCTTTCCATGGATACTTATTGGTCCTTTTTGGATTCTTTGCTAGTGCTTATGTGGGATTCCCCCATTTCCTTTTCCAACACTTACCAGTGAGTTAGGGCATTTAACTCCCTTCAGGCCCCTCACTCATCACCCACTGACATTCTTGTCCTCATTATACATGGAGACTACCTCCTAGGGAGTTCTATAAGCATTTTCACCAGTGGACATGCCTCTAATTCCTTATTACATTTTCACCAAAGATACTCAATTGATGTGCAGATCATTCTCATAAAAATTGGGATTGAGTAAAGATGAGGTAGTAGACTTATGAATTGCTAGATGTTGATGGTCTCCTGGCTGTTTTTTTGGGTAATAATATCGTCCATATTTTTTTTCATTCTTTTGGTATCTTTCCATCCTTGAGATATTTTATAAAATAATCTCTCAATGCTTTCAATATTATGTTGCCTCCAACCTGGGTTTGCTAATGTGTGTTACTTCTGTCCCAACTACTTATCTCAATTTTATTTTTATCTTAAATGCTATTTCAGTTTCTGCATATAGCACATCAGGGGCTCTGTTGATGACCTGTATTAGGCAAGTTTGATATTTCAAGGAACAAAGACAAAGTTTTATACTCAGTTGATATACCTACAGGGTTTATTGACAATATGCAATCTAATGCCATGTATAAACTCACTTAGTATAAACTCACGAACACATGTTGCCCCACCTCACCACCATCTAACACTTTCACCCAATTTAAGGAAGTGAAACTGTACATATACATAGCCAAAGCCCAGAAAATTGGCTAGGTTCAGGCTACCAACTGGTTCTGAATGGTCCATTGATATTAGGAGGCTGGGGAAGATTGATCCTGAGATAGACAGAGGATGCACCAAGCTAGGATGGACAAAGTCCTGCTACTTTTGAACATTCCAATTATGAACAAATTATATGAGGCTGAAAACAATGATTGATAAATTCCTTTGGCATCAGGGCCAACATTCATAGATGGATGATAGATAGATAGATAGATAGATAGATAGATAGATAGATAGATAGATAGATAGATAGATAGACAGATATCAATATAAAATAGATAGAAATAGATACATATAGATATCAAGATAGACTGATAGAGATAGATGAATTAATGGATAGATAGCTATAGATCAATGTCAAAATAGATACAAATAGATATGACTGATAAAGATAGATGAATAGATGGGTAGATGATGAATAGCTAGATAGATAGCTAGATAAATGGATAGATGGATGGATGGATGGATGGATGGATGGATGGATGGATGGATGGATGGATGGACAGATGATGGATGGAGATAGATAGATCTAGCTATCTCTAGCTGCATGTCCCTCCCTTTAAATGAAGAGGCCTGACCCCAGTGGTCTGTGTCAACTCCAAAAAATGGCATTTCTTCTGTCACTGATCATGAGAATAGATTATTATAGAAATGTTGACAAATTTGCCCCATTTTCTGAATTTTTCCTTCCCAAATCATAGAACTTGAGTTAAGAGGGAACTCAGTGACTAGCTAATCTAAAGTATACCTGAAAAAGAATATCTACTAGCATATCCAAGTGGTCATACAGCCTTTGCTGGAAGACATCTAATGAAGAACCCAAAAAGCAGCTTATTCAACTTTGGGATAGCTCTAACTGTAGGGGCAGCTAGGTAGTACAGCGGATAGAACATTCAGCCTGAAGTCAGGAAGACTCATCTTCCTGAGTTCAAATCTGGCCTTAGACACTATGTCACCCCAGGAAGCCACTTCATTCTGTTTGCTTCAGTTTCCTCATCTGTAAAATGAGCTGGAGAAAGAAATGGCAAACCACTCCACTATTTTTGCCAGGAAAACCCCAAATGGGGTCATGAAGAATTGGACACAACTGAAATGACTGAACAACAACAACAATTGTTAGGAAGTTTAACAAGACATCAAGTCTAACTTCCACATATTACTTGCTTCCTAGACCACATAGAACAAATGTGGTCCCCCATCCACATGATGGCTTTTTTTTTGCGAGCACATGATGACAGTCATCTTGTCCTACTCCAGGCTCCCCCCCTCTCTTTGTGGGGCAATGACGGTTAAGTGACTTGCCCAGGGTCACACAGCTAGTAAGTGTCAAGTGTCTGAGGCCACATTTGAACTTAGGTCTTCCTGAATCCAGGGCCAGTGCTTTATCCACTGCATCACCTGCCTGCTCCACAGGCTCCTCTTTTTACAAACTAAACATCCCCATTTCCTTCAACTGATTCTCATTTGCATGAACACAAGGATCTTGATCTTTGTTGCCTTCTTCTATGGACATTTCAGTGCTATAAAGTCAACCCCCTCATTCAACAGATTACTAGACAGACCTAGAGATTTGGATTACTTTCCCAAGGTCAAATAGCTAAGTGTGTGAGGTGTGGCTCAAAGCTAAGTCTTCTTAACACCGACTGGGGATGGAAGAGATAATAAGCATTAAATAGCATCTACTATGTGTCCAAGGACTTCTGAGCAGTTTAAAATATTATCTCACAACTATGTAGAATAGGTACTGTTATTATTTCCACTTTACGGTTGAAGAAACTGAGGCAGAGTGACTTGTCCAGAGTCATGTTGTTGTTCAGTTGTTTTTCAGTCATGTCCAACTCTTCATGACCCCATTTGGAGTTTTCTTAGTAAAGATACTGGAGTGGTTTGCCATTTCCTTCTCCAGCTCCTTTTACAGATTAGGAAACTGAGGCTAATAGGATTAAGTGACTTGCCCTGGGTCTGAGGCTAGATTTGAACTCAGGTCTTCCTGACTCCAGGCACACTGCTCTATCCACTACACCCTCATTCCTAATTTATAAACCCTGGGGTTCTTTTTTTCCTTCAAACTTGAACCATATTTCCCAACAGATTTTCTGATTTCTCCTAGGCCCAGCTTTATATCGAGGTCACCAACTATAAAGATATATGTTGATTTGGTTTGAAGGATTTCATTAATTTTTTGTAGACTGTATCTAACCTTTCATCCTGTGTAACAGATGTTGGTCTTTAGGCTATAATTATCTACAGAATCTTAATTTTGTACATGGTCAACACGAGCAATGCAAGATGAGAAAACCAAGTATTGCATGAATGATTGTTTCTTATGCCTCGGGGCGCATATTGAAAATAATTCTACCAACTCCTTTGTTCACCTCTCTGTGGGGACCCTGTGCCTGTTTAAGCTTTCTTTAAAAACTTCTTTTTTATTATAGTGTAGAAGGCCAGATTGTTGTGTTTCCTTTCTTCCAATAGTATGCACTTGATTGCAGAAACTCCTAAGAGAAAATAATCCACCTCACGATAAGATATTGATGTGATATTGGGAAATATAACTGACAAATTCGCACTCACGCATAAGTAACTGATCTCAAATCCTACTCAGAGAGGAGGTTTAGATAAGGGAAGGAAACCAAGCACCTAAAAATGGAGGATGGAGGGAAGGGAATCTCAAGAGAAGGGTAAATGATGTAATAAATATGATGTATTTGGAGTGGGGGGTTTTAGTTGATTTAGAGTTAAATAAGCTGTCAGAAGGAAAATGTACATAGTGACCACAATGATTTGATGGTAAACAGCCTTGGAAGATGAGAGAGCTCTGATCAACACAGTGCCCAGTCATGACTTTTGAAGGCTTAGCAGAAAAGTGATAGAATGAGATGTACAGTTTCAGACATGGCCAATGCTTTGTATTATTTTGTTTGAATATACTTATATTTTTTTTTTTGTATTTTTTCGCGGTTCAGTGAGGGTTAAGTGACTTGCCCAGGGTCACACAGCCAGTAAGTGTCAAGTGTCTGAGGCCGGATTTGAACTCAGGTCCTCCTGAATCCAGGGCTGGTACTTTATCCACTGTGCCACCTAGATGGCCCCTGTACTTTTACATTTAAATGATGGAGAGCAGTTAGTGTGTGATGATAGAGATGTAAGAGAGAAAAGGAGCATCTATAAAATCTTTTTAAAGTACACAGAAGAAAAAAGAAAGGGACAAAAACAGTGATTTTGTTACTACTGTGTTAATTTTAAAGTATACTTTAAAATTCCATATGTAATAGAAGTTCATGGTTTCATATGTAATCCTTTTTATTTGAATTTTATTTTTTAATTTGAACTTAATTGATGCCCCCAGGTTCATAGAAAGAGCAAGGCCTTGGCTTCAAAATTTAAAAATTTTTAAAAGCATTGTCAAAAAGCAAACTATACAAAATTTTAATCCCTTCCCATAGCAATAAATACTGAACTTACATATATACATACATGTTTACATAATAAAGTGTTCATGTTTGATGATAATTGTTAAGTTCATAATTAAAAGAAACATTTTTCAAAAGAAAAGGATACCCCAAAAAAAGACCTGCCAGGAAGGATGTGATCTAACCACCTCCTATAGCTTATGCCATTGTTTATTTAAATTAAATAAATGTAATAAACAATTTTTTTAAAAAGAAAAGGAAACAAAAAGGCATGGGGTCCATGAGGACAAATTTTATCAATATCACAATAGGGCTTAGATCAGAAGGTATGAATTTTGCCCTCGGTAAAATCACCTGTGGGGACAAGGGTTATGAATTTAAGGAGGTGTTTGGTGCCTGACTTCAGGAAGGCAGGTGGAGGAACTGCTGACCACTATCTTGACAAGTAAACACTTCAACAGGAGCACAAATTGCACATTGTTATGGGTTGCAATGCTGCACTAGGACTGGTATACCAAGCAAACTGAAGAGAGCAAGAGAAAATTCCCTGTTGAGCAGGGGAGAACTGAATGCTCCCAAACTGAAGCAATGAAGAAAGAAAAATTGTTTTTTTGCTTTAACAGCAGATCTTGGGAGGCTTTGATTACCCATATAATTACCTAGATAGAAACCCACAGTCTAAAAAGACACATCCGTTCACTGACCATATACCAGCCTCCTGAGTGTAAGATGATTTTTCATGAGTCTTTGCAAAGAGCTGATGTGCTTTTTTTCCCTTCTCTAGGAAAAGACCCTCTTGAATGACACCAAAAATCCAAGAGACTTCATCCATTACAAGTCTGTATTTTCTTAAGTGTCATACACACTGATTCCCTCTATGTTTCTTCATTCTCTGAATAAGACCCATGGCCCATGGGGTATCCTTTTCTCACTAAGGGACTCTGGCTCTGGGTTTAAGCATATCAAGTTCATTTCTGGAGAAGGCTGATCTGTCTCTAAAGGGAAGGGATCAGCCTTTTCTCAAATTCTCTGGCTCCTACTCCAGAATAGAACTCTAGAGAAAATCTCTTAGATGAAGCTAATGAATGCAACATGTTTAGGCCTCCCCAAAAGGGATTAACAGGGTTCCTCCTGGAAAAGTACTAAATGTACAAAGTAAATCAGATAAAGGACAGCTATTTATTTCCTCCACCACAAGAGAAATGCTTAAAACTCAAGAGACTCATAAGCATCCATTGACAAATGTTTTTAAAACATGTAACAAATAACAACAAATAGCAACCCATCGCAGTTCATAGTCTCCTTGAGAAGTGGATATTTGAAACACAGGAACATACGTTTAGAGCTGGGAGGGTCACTAGAGGTCACTGAATCCAATTCCTTCATTTTAAAGATGAGAAATCTGAGGCCCAGAGAGGTTAAGTGATTTGTCCAGGGTCACACAGCTAGTCAGTATCTGAGGTGGGATTCAAATTCAAGTCTTGCTGAGTCTAAGTATGACATTCTATCCATCATACCATACTGCTGCTCTAAGGCAAGATTATCAATCAATGTGACTTACCCTCCACCCATGAAGACACTTATCCTGCTGTTCATTGACAGCCACGTGGTGATTTCTTAATTTATCAGCATTTCTCCAGTAACAGATTCCTGGAGTTGAAAAGTCAAGGACAGTCTCTATTTTTCTTATCAAACACAGTGGCAGAACATTTATTATTTCGCCAGTCCATCTATTTTACAAACTCTTGACAGCATTTCCAGACATTGTCAGGATAATTTGAGCAGCTTCTGGGTCCCTTAGGGTTCAATGTGTCTGTGCCAGGTAGGGCTGGCCAGCAGGAATCTGGCCTGGTTGTCCAGTTAGGATGGTGGTCATGCAGACCACGTCAGGCAGTAGAGGACCAGACCTGAAGAACCTCTGCTTTTCTAGGGAGGGTCATGTGAATATGGGATGTGGTTGGGGAGGGAGGGGAGGGATGTAATCCTAGGCAACAAACTGAGATCAGTGTCCAAGGGTACAGGCAAATCAGGTAGGAAAAGGTAGGTGTAAAAAAAATTAATTTTTAACTAGCTAATCTAATCTAGTCTGAAAAATTATATAATTGGCCTTATAAAAATTATGATTATATGAAAAATTATAATTGGGCCGTAAGTCCTGCTGTGGTCGCCATTCAAATGTAGAAATATTTTTGATGACTAGCCTAATTTGGGGGGACTAATCTATCTGAGTGACTAATCTGGGGACTTTTGACTAACTGACTATCTAACTGCTATTAATTTAGCATGGGCCATTTAAAAAGTTCCACCACACTGCTCCACTCCCAAATTGATAAGCAAAGGATTAAGAAGCCTCTTAACTAAATAATCAAAGCAGAGTTTATTTATGAGATACTATTTAAAATTAAGAATACAGGGAAATAAAATGTACAACCTGACTGCATTCCGGGTGACCTGGAACTTTTTTAATACAATAAGGGCCGTTACAGCCTCTTTCCTTAGGGTATGCTCCACTTTCACTGCTCAGCTCCTTTCACTTTGTAAATCCCCCTGCTTCTAACTTTCCTCTCCTTACTGAACTGCTGAACCCCTGTGTTTCTCTGTCACTGACATCTCCTTCTGTTCTCCTAGTGCTCCAGTGTCCTTCTGTTCTTTTAATCTTCACTTTCTCCAACCTGTACCCTGTGCTGACCGCTTCTGTGCTCTCTGCTGCCTCCTGTTCTGTCTGTCTGTCTGCTCTGTCAGTCTGCCCTCTGCCACGTTTGCTGCCCCATCCTTTGGGCTAAGATTAATTTTATTCTTCTAATCTTGTCAGTCCCCCTGAGTCTAGTCCTTCAGCCTCCCTCCTTTGCGTCTAACTCTCCAGTTTATATATATAGCCCATAGAGCTTTTTGGCTCAGTTGAAGCAGAGGGGGAGGGGCACCAGCACCTCCCACACAGAAGAGACCCTGAGGACCTAAGGCTTTTTAATCTTAGCCCAAAGGTAGGGTTCCCAAATCAAAATAAATTTCCACATAGGAATGGAAGTCCTGATAGAGAAGTCAGGAACAGCCCTAGCAAGCAGGTGCACATCATTAATTCAACAGAATGTTTAATGGCCCATAGGCATTCTTTGTCTTCCCCCCTGAACCACCAGTCTTTCTGTTGAGCATCTTTCCATTCATCATATCCACAAGTGAGAAGTCATCCTTGACTCTTCCCTCTGCCTCACCTTGCCACATTTCATAAGCCAGCAAGGTTTTCCAATTCTCCATCTCTCATATCTATCTCCTTCTCTTCACTCACATGGCCATTACCCTTGTTCAGAAAACCATTCCCTCTTGCCTGAACTATAGTAACAGCCTTCTAATTGGACTCCCAACTTCCAATCTCTTCCCTCTTCATTCTATCTGCCATGTAATTGCCAACATAATCTTTCTAAAGTATAATGTGGACCATGTCACTTGCCTGCTCAGTTTTATTTCTAGGATAAAATACAAATTTCTAGGCTTGGCATTTGAAGCCCTCCAAAATATGAGTGAATGAATGAATGAATTAATTAATTAGTTAGTTGATTGATCGATCGATCGATTGATTGATTAAAAAGCCTTTACTGAGCATGCACAATGCTCAGCCACAACACTAAGCTAGCTCTAGGGATGTTGTTGTTCAGTCCTTCAGTCATGTCTGATACTTCATAAACCCATGGACCATAGCATGCCAAAACTATCCATGGTTTTTACTTGGCAAAGATACTGGAATGGTTTGCCTTTTCTTTCTCTAGCTCATTCTACAGATGAGGAAACTGAGGCAAACAGGGTTAAATGACTTGCCTGGGGACATACAGCTAGTGTCTGAGGCAGGATTTGAACTCAGGTCTACTATTTTATACATAGATACCCTCAAGGATATTACTCTCAATTGGGTGAACAAAACAAACACATGAAACAATAAGCAAAGCAAACCAGACCAGTAGAAAGTAGTGTCAAATGATGTGGCATGGACTAGATGTACCATAAAAACTTAAGGAAGAAAGATTCTTGGGATCAGAATGGTCAAAGTTTTCCCAAAGGACCTTACAATATTCTAATTCATGTTATATTCCTTTGTGTACAAGTCTCATTGCCCCAGCTAGATAGTAAGTTCCTTAAGACTGTAGATTGTATCATTGGAATTTCCCCTGATATACAACAGTACTACTCTGATGCCTCATTATGGCATGAAGGAGACTCAGGGATCTTGAAGGTTAGGCTAGCAGACCACAAATGATAGCAGGATCTACCAAGTAGAAAAGGGCTTTGGGTATGGCCCTAATCAAGTCATCAAGCATTTAAAAATCCCAATTAGTGTGCATAATGAATCCCATGATGAGATCACATTATTTGAATTTGCACTACATATTTCTATTGGGCTGGAAAGTTACCACATTTTACATAATTCTAACTTCAAATAGTGCTAATTCAAGTACATTCAACCACTTTACTGTATTCATTATTCATATTAATCGAGATCTCACTATACTCTATACCAGGTATTATGTTAAAGACAGTGATAAGTTGTAATTGATTTCCAAGGACCAGACTAAGTATGGAAGGGCTCATCACCAATAGGCTAGTCATGAGGAGATTAATTTTTTGGACATATCAACAAAGAAAAACATAAAATTGTCATCAGTCCTATGTAACCCTTTTCTGCTTCTGCAGTGATGATATGAATGGTGCCATTAGGAAAGGGTCCAAAGAATGCAAAGAATCAGCTATTAATAACCTATAAAGATGAAATTTAAAAGTCTAGCCTTTCTGTTTGGATCTCCAGTGCTTAGCACAATAATTTACAGACAGCACTAAATGAATGCTTCTCCATTCATTTGTTCATTCATTCCTATAAACATAAAAGACTGCTAGTAAGCCAAATGTGGGATTTTTGTCCAAGAGGTGAATGACCAGACAAGGCATGGGCCAGTCCCATAGAAAGAATAAGGGATAATATATGGACCACCCATGGTTTCCATAGGTACTTAGGCAATATTAAAAGAACTATAGGAAGGCTCTCAGCATGTGGGAAGGTCCCCTACAGAGGATAGAAAAGGAAGTCATAGAGAAGAGTGGCTCAAAATTAGAAGGCTCTTGGATGGGCTACTCTGCATCTTTGGAGGAAGCACCCACATGGATGAGATCAAAGATCCAACAGAGTGTTGAAGTGTCCAAGCTTCTCCCTCTCAACCTTTAGAACCAGAAGGAACCTAATAAATGTTTGTTTTAATAATGATAAAAGCAAATAGTAATAGTTTATGTTGTACTTCAATGCAATATGTATGCATGTATATATGTGTGTTATTACATGTATATGGGTATGTATAGATATATATCTATATGTACATATATGTGTTTATGTGTATATGTGTGTGTGTGTGTGTGTATATATATATATATAATATGAAATCTCACTTGATCCTCACAACAAACCTATGAAGTAGGTGCTATTATTATTATCTCCATTTTATAAATAAGGAACTGAGACCAAGAGTGGGTAGGTGACTTGTCCTGGGTCATACATCTAGTAGGAATCTAAAGCAAGGTCAAACTCAGGTTTTCCTAACTCCAATTCCAAATCCACTCTGCCACCTAATCCCACCTTTAATGAATGAATAAATGAGATTTGTATAGTACTTAGCACAGTGTCTAATATGTTTAATAAATGCTTACTTTGAAAAATGAGCATCAGGACCTGAGCTGATCCATGAAGCATTTGTTTTGTTTTTCCTTTTTTTTTTTTTAAAGAAGACCAATGACATCATGAGAGTGATGTGTTGACTTTTGAATCAATCGGATTTAAGTGAAGCAGGGTTGCTCAAAGTCCTCAGCTTCACTTTCTCTTCCAGAGTCATTGAAGACCAGTGTCAAAACACAAATCATGCTTACTGGTGATGGCCCAAGATGCAGTGGATGACTGATTTTTTCTAAATCAAGGTAGTTTTCTAGGTCTCAGTTTGTTTGAGGCAACACCCATTCAATGACTAAGGGCTAGGCAAGAATTGAGACAAAAGATAGCCTAATCATGAAGGATTTAGATTTTGTAAGAAAGGATAAGGACTGATGATGACAACTTGAGGAAAGGCATGGAGGTGGAAATGAACATCTTTTATGCATGGGGCAGTGAGAAGATTGCCCTGACTGGAATGGAAAATATGTATGATGAAAGAATGGAGGATAAATTGGAGAGGCGGAGTTATATTGGATTAATGGAGAGTCTTCTATTCTGAACTTTGGCATGGCAGTTAAAGAACTATTATGGATTTTGGAAAAAGAAAGCAATATGGGGGGGGGTGTGGATCTTTTGGCCAGCTTAGACTATTAGAGTAAATGCCCTTTTCAACTCAATAAAAATTTATAAAGTATTTCCTAGACATTGGACACTGTGCCAGCCAGCTTTTACTTAGCATACAGCCTGAGAAAGTAGGCATAATGGTCCCAAGCATTTTTATTCCTGGGTGTTACTTTCCAATGATCCAAGAGTTCCTTCCTGTGACAAGTAGTCATGGCTAGCACTAAACACTGAGAGGGTGTCCCTTAGAGATCTGTATAACTTATTGAAAAGATTTTTGTTGTTCAGTTGTTTCAGTCATGTCTGACTCTTCATGACCCCATTTGGGGTTTTCTTGGCAAAGATAACTGGAATGGTTTGCCATTTCCTTCTCCAGTTCAAAAAAAGAAATGGAGGCAAACAGGGTTAGGCGACTTGCCCAGGATCACATAGCTAGTAAGTATCTGAGGCTGGATTTGAACTCATGAAGATGAGGCTTCCTGACTCCCAGCCTGCCACTTTACCCACTGTGCCACCTAGATACCCCACTGAAAAGGTACCTCAAATGAAATTATGAAGACAAGGGTCTGAATCCTGGCTCTACCACTTACTAGATGCATTATCCAGGGCAAGTCATTTATTTTCTCTGTGCCTTGGTTTCCTCATCTCCAAAATGAGGGGAATTGGCCTCAAGATTCCTCCCAATCTAAATTCAGAATCTTACTTTCCTTTCTTGCTGTCCTTTCCCAGAGACAGCAGGGCTGCTCCCTGCTCCCCTACAGGAAGGAGTGGCTTGAGTTGTGAGCCGTCCTTCTGCAGGTATTGAATTATGAATGCCCATCACCTTAAAGTAATTGCAAACATTATCACCGCCTATGTGAGTCCTCCACAGATCCAAGGCAATAGATTCCTTGGCTCCAACTCTCCAGAGTCATTATAAATTAGAGCAATCAGATTAACAGTGGGGCACAAGACATGTTCAGAAGAAATCCTGTTCAGGGGCATTAAAGGGGCCACCGAGAGCCCCGTCTCCACTTCCTATGAAGTTTTCCTTTCATTTGATCTATTCCACACATCCCTATTAAATAACTAATTATTTAACATCTTTTAAAGCTTCGTTATATATTAGACCAGGCAAGACACAAATGAGTGCTTTTAATAATATAAAAGGCCATTAGCTTCATTTACTGTTAATGTTAAAATAAACATGAGGCAATTTAGATATACTATTCCAATTTCACGGAAACTTTGATGTTTTTCTTCTCTAGTCACATAATTAAGGGAAAAACTACTAATGATATTAAGTTTGTACAGTGTTAATGACAGAAACAGGCAGTAGCTGAAATTGCAGCCATTAATATGAAAAAATAAAATATTTAACAGGGGAGATAGATGAGAGCAATTTTAATAAACCCAAATGAAGAAAATTAATTTTAGAAAGTTCTACAGTCCTTAACATGCTGCCATTATGGGATCTGTCTAATGTATTTTTGTGGTCCAGATATCTTATTGATGGTCTGAAGAAGCGTTCTGATTTTTTTTTAATATTCTTTGGTGGGTGGGTAGAGGTGTTGGAGGCTGGGATTTTTGCTCTTGCTCTGCCTCCCTCTCCCAAACTTGATACATGTATTTGCAGTAGTCATGATAGAGAAGCAGCCCGATGCCTGCATGGTGAGGAAAGGGAAACACTTGCCAATGGATTGAAGCTGAGCATCTGGCATTTGAAAGCCCCGGACTGGCTCAGTCCTGAGAATCATTCAAAGAAGAGGCAATGCGTCAATGAAGTCACTTTGGAGATGACATTAGTTCTCTCAGGCTTCTTAGGTGGGGCTTATTGCATCTGGGTAGAGAAGCTACCAACTCATCTTACTTTTCTTCCCTGAGACATTATTATGAAAAAAATAGATACCTTGATGAAAAAGGGGTTGCCAGTCTCTAATCCAGGCTCCCAAAGCCTAGCACTTTAGGAGAAAAACAAAAACACCAAAACATACATAGCTATTCCTACTTCAGATGTGAATGTACCTCTTGTCTCAAAACCCCCACTCATCCAAGTGCCTATAGCAATTCAATTTAATTCAAACATTCATGGAGCAGGAACTGTATTCAAGTCATTCTATTAGGTACACAAAGACAAAAATAACATAATCTCTGCCCTCAGGGAGTTTATATTCTGGTGGGGGGGGGTCCAGAATAGGGTCATGGATTTCGTGGTGGGGAGGTCAATGAAGACCTTAGAGGTCATCTGGTCCAACATTCCCTATTTTACAGGTGAGGAATCAGAGGTCCAGAGAAATTAAGTGACTTGCCTGAAGTCACATATGTAATATGTAACAGGATGGGGATTTGAACTCAGCTCCTCTCATTCCAAATCTAGGCTCTTCTTACTGTATCACCCTGCCTCTTTCATGCTGAGAGAATGAAAAATTGTCTCTTTTCCTAAAGACATTATCTCTGGTGTGGCAACAACATGAAAGGAGGTTGGATCATTTGAGGAAGGACAGAACACCAATAACTAGGGGTGAAAGTTACAAGAAAGGACTTAGAGGAGGTAACTCCTGAGCTAAGCCTGAAAGGAAGTCAAGGATTCTAACTGACGAAGATGAGGAGGGACCTCATTCCAAGCTTGGGGACAGACTGGACAAAGTCATAGAGGCCAGACATGAAATTCTGAGTCTGGAAAAAAGCAAGTAGGTTGATTTGATTGGGAATTTGCCAAACTTTTCACTTACACATGAAAAGGGATAATGTGAAGTAAGTCTGGGAAGGTAGGCTACAACCTGGTTGTAAAGAACTTTAAATGCCAAAGAAAGGAATTGATATTCTATGTTAGAAGCACTGCTAAGTGGATAGAGAGCCAGACCTGGAGTCAGGAAGATTTGAATTCAAATCTAGCCTCAGACACTTACTAGCTATGTGACCTGGGCAAGTCACTTCACCCTGTTTGCCTCAGTTTCCTCAAATGAGATGGAGAAGGAAACCACTCCAGTATTTTTGCCAAGAAAATCCCAAATGAGATCAAGAAGAGTTGGACATGACTGAACAGCAAAAGCTGGAAGCAATAGGGATTCACTAGAGATTTTTGAGCAAAGAAGAATCATGATCAGCCCTATTCTTTAAAAGATCATGTCAGGGGGCGGCTAGGTGGCGCAGTGGATAAAGCACGGGTCCTGGATTCAGGAGTACCTGAGTTCAAATCCGGCCTCAGACACTTGACACTTACTAGCTGTGTGACCCTGGACAAGTCACTTAACCCCGTTGCCCTTAAAAAAAAAATCATGTCAGCTTTGGGGATTATTAGACAAGGGTGACCCTAGAAGTGCAGGGCTCAGTGGGAGTCTGTTACAATAGTCTAGGGTTGAGGAGAGGCCTGGATTGTCATGGAGACCAAGTGAGTGGAAGGAAGGGAATAAATAGATGCAAGAGATGTTATGGAAACAAAGTGAAAAAGACTTGACAATTGATTGGATGCTGGGAGTCAGAGAGAAGGAGGAGTCAAGGATGATTTCAAGGCTGTGAACCTAGATGATTAGACACATGGTTGTTCCCTCAACAGAAATGAGGAAGTTTGAAGGAGGAATGTGGGTGGGTGGAGAGGGGAAAAGATACTGAGTTTTCTTTTGAATATGCTGAGTTCTGGGTGCCTATTCAGGACACCTGGTAGAGCTATCCACCTGATATAGGTGTGGGGCTGGAATTTAGGAAATTCAGGAAAGATAAGAACTAGATGGATAGACTTGAAGCCATTCTCACACAGAGATATGAGAGCTAATGGGATTGTCAAGAGAGGATAGAGATTGAGAAAGAAAACCTAGGACAGAGACTTGGGAAGTGTCCACAGTTAGGGGACAAGATGGGATTGTGATCCAACAAAGGAGACTGAGCAGGGGTGATCAGAGAGGAGGAATGGAAAGCAGGAGAGCAATTTCACAGCACCTGAGAGAAGAGGGGTTATCCAGAAGGACAATTAGACTGACAGTGTCGCAAGCTAACTGTGGGTCAAGAAGGTTGAAGATTGGAAAAAAAAACAAAAACAAAACCACAACCTACTGGATCAAGCAATTAAGGAAATATAATTTTAGAAAGAGAACTTTTAAGCAAATGGTGGGTCGGAAACCAATTTTTAAAGGACTAAAATGAACATGGGAAGTGAGAAAGTGGAGAAAGTGAGGGACAAGTTGGTAGGTAGGAGAGAATAGGGATAAGAGAGATAGAATGACCAAAGGGACAAGTTCCTGGAAAAAGAGCACATAGTAGGTGCTTAATAAATCAATATCATCTAATCCTGCTGCTACCAATGCAAGAATTCTCTCTACAGTATCCCTGACAGGTGGCCACTAAGCCTCTGAGAAGAGAGACAAGAAGCACCTGTTCTTTGCTAAACAGGAAAAATCAGAGGGAATAAAGAGCTCAATGGATTTCTAATATTTATTGTTGTCATCACTGTCTGTTTGCCCATTCTGGTGACCCCATACTATATATATATATATATATATACACACACACACACACATACATATGTAGGCAGTGTATATGTGTGTGCATCCATGTGCATGTGTTTATGTATACATACAACACATATAGATGGGTTTCAAATGTCAGTGCAGCTTTCAAGTTTTGGGATACCCTCTGTGTGTGGGAAGAGAGAGAAAGAGAGAGACAGAGAGACAGACACAGACACAGACACAGAAAGCGAGAGGCAGTGAGAGACAGAGAGAGATAGACACAAAGACAGACAGACAGAGACACAGAGAGAGACAGAGAAAGACAGAAACAGAGACAGAGAGATCAGAGAGATAGACACAAAGACAGAGAGAGAGAGATGGAGATGGAAATTCTCTGAGGCCTGCTTCAGAAAATATCTAGATAAGAATCACAGAAATAACTATCCAAGTTATAGTCCCTTGGGGAACAGTTAGAGCCAGGGCCAGACCTGAGGAAAATTGTGAAGTCAACCTGGTTTGGCTTGTAGTGATCCAATGTCTCTATTTTGCTCCAGTTTCTCCTGTATCATTCCTTTTCTCTCATTAGTTATCAGTATCCTTGTTTCCTCTTTCTCTTCCTTCTATTAAAACCCACTGTCAGAAAAGAATTCAGTAAACATATTCCACTAAGGTTTTAATGAGAGCCAAAGGTTAGTGGGTTATACTCTTCTCTACCACCCCCTTCAAATTGGAGATTTCTATTCTAACAAGGGACAAAGCCTCAAACCAATAGGAATAATTCACATGTATATTGTGTTTTTAAAATATCCCTCAAAACACCCGTGCAAGTCTTATTCCCATTTTGCAGAAGAGGAAACTGAAGCTTGGAAAGGTATGAGTGAATTCTTCTTGTTCATACAATTAATAAGGGCTAGGATTTAAATGCAGTTTTCCTGTCTTCAAATAAACTCTTTCCATTGCTCAAATCAAAGGCAAAAAATCTCTAATGGTAGAAATTCAAACATCAACAACCAGGCTGAGGAGGTATTTGGTAGGGCAAAAACCCCTTTCTCTATGCCATATAAATAGATCATATGTTGATTCCATATGTGTATAAATCCAAGCTCTGAATAATGGGTCGGACAACTATGCTCCCTTCTATAGACACTCACTCTTCCACATCCCCAGTGCAAACATCTGCTACTATCAATAAGTGAAGTGAACACCAATCCATCCCCACTGTTGATAACAAGATTCACAACAATCTCCCTAGTGATCATGGGACAGGAGTAACCACTCAGTGTCTGGAGGAGAACATTACCCTATAGCCTGTAGGCCTAAGGAATCTGGAGGCCAGATCCCATTCTGCTTAATCATCTCTGCAAGCCCCTAGTTCTAATTGTTCCACTGGGTTCTGAGCCACAATTTTCTTTTTTGGTCTAGAACTATGATTTCACCAATGTAGGGAAGTCCAATTGTGGAAACTGTCTCCATTAATGCAAACAAACCAGCAATTCTTCTACAACTTATAGTCTGAGAGAGTTTTCTGGGCCGGGTCATTGAAAAGTCAATAACTTGCCTAGAATTACACAGACAACATATATATCAAAAATAGGATCAGCAAGAACTCCCTGATTCCAAAACTTAGTTGATCCACTATGCCCCACTCTCTCCCCTGAGCCACACCATTGAAAGAAAAAGAGGAATAGGGTTAGGGACTGGTCCAGCAATGCTATCAGTGTAGGGAGCTCCCGGGTTAGGAAACTTCTTCTGCCAATGCAGGTCAACACCTTTTTTGCAACCTATTGTCTTAGAAAGTTGCCCAAATTACTGAAAAATAAAGTGATTTCCCCTGGGGTCACACAGACAGTGTGTGTCGGAGGCAGAACTCAAACCCAGGTCTTCCTGGCTCTGCGGTCAACTTTCTGTCCACTACATCATGATGCTTCACTTAAAAGAACAAAAGTAAAACTGAACATCACTGGGGATACATCCAATGGGAAAACTGCTCAACTTGGAGTCACAGAACCTGAGTTCAAATCTTGACTCTGCCAATTACTCCCTGGAGAACTGTGGGCAAGGCATTTCATGTCTCTGGGCCTCAGTTGCTTCATCTATAAAAGGCAGAGGTTGAACTAGATAACCTCTAAGGTACCTTTCAGTTCTAGGTCTATGATCTTATGATTCCCAAAAGTCCTATTCCTTCCTCCTTTTTCCATCTCCTTCTCTCCCATTTTAATTTCCTGTCCCAGTTCCTGCATGTCCGTGGGGTCATGCATTTAAAGAAAATACCGCTCCCTCCTCCTCTCCAAAACAATGCTATGATTTATCCTATCCTAGAGCATTTATTTACAGGAAATGATTAATTAAATAAATTATTTTCATTTTCCATTAATTGCCTTTTCTGGCTTGCTTTTTGCTTTTCTTCCCTGGCAACTCAGCGAGATAATCATTGGCGCGGTGACAATGGAGAGCAATCAATTTTCCTCACCCCACTGCTGTCCATGAATCAAGTCTCTACCTGGTGAGAGAGCCACCGCTGGTGTCACTGAGGCATTTAAGCTGTAATGTATAACAGGGAGTGGATGATGGTGCTACATCTTCAGACGGTCTGGGAGATTGATACGGAAGCCAAAGGGAAATGCATTAACCAATTTAACTGTCTGGAAATCTAGCATAATGAACATCCAAAGGTATCTTATTACTAGCTCACTGTTGCTTGCCTTTATTTATTTGTTAACATTTAAATTTTCCTTAAATTAGTTCGTGGGTAGGAAGCATCCCCGCCTATGTGGGTCTGGAAGAGGGCTTAAAAGTCTTTCATTGAGCTGAATACGTTCCAGGGGAAGGAGCATAGAATGTGCCTTTTAGAATCAGAGGGAACCTTAGGGATTATCTAATACACACCACTCATTTTGTAGATGAGGAATCTAAGGAACAAGGAATCTAATAATAATAATCTAGTCTAACCTCTGAGAGGTTAAGTAATTTAGGGTTATGGGATTTAAATCAGGAAAGGATCTGGCAGGTCACCTAGTTCAACACCCTCATTTTATATGTAATAATATCAGAACCTACCTTGGGACATGGAGCAAGGGCTCTTTATGCCACTGAGGGCCCCAACTCTGGGCTCATATACCCTGACATTGATTTAATCCTGAAGAGAGGATGGCCTTTAAAAAAACAACAACAGGTATATCGTTCCTTTTTATTTTTTTTTGTCCAAGGTCTCTGTTTCTTTTTACCTGTAGTCCAGAGCCACAAATGAAAACCACTTTAAAGAAAGGAAAAGTTTGGCTCACATCTAGGGTCCTCCCAAAAGAGACTAAGAATGGTTGAACTGACTATTAAATTTTCAGTGTGAGCATTTACACCCTGGAAATTGGCAAATGCTACAAATTAGGACTTGATTTATTGTTTTGTTGATTGTCCAGACTTAAGAAAGTAATGGTGAAAATATTAGTAATGGAGATTGAACTTAAAAGTGCCTCCTGGTTACATTTATTTTTTTTCCCAGAGATCTGGTTGTTAAACATTTACCAATACACTCCTGGCTCAGCCCCCACAGAGATGAAGAAACTGAGGCTTAGAGGGGGAAGAGACTTATCAAACAAAGTTGTAAATAGAGGAGCTGGGATTCAAACCCTGATTCTCTGATGCCAAATCCACTTCTCTTTCTACTATACCATGCTGCCTCTTAATCACACTGTTACTTAATAACAAAACCAGAATTTGAAGCAAGCCTCAGGGGCACCTAGGTGGTGCAATGGCAAATCCGGCCTTAGACACTTGACTCTTACTAGCTGTGTGACCCTGGGCAAGTCACTTAACCATCACTGCCCTGCACCAAACACACACACACACACACACACACACACACACACACAGAGAAGCAAGTCTCCTGGGTTCTAGACAATATAGCTTTCCACCCCCCCATGAGCCTTCTAGGAATACCACAGGAGTAGATGGCTAGAGGAGAGGAAGAAATTCCATGGTCAGTGAGATAGTCCACTGGCAGGGTTGTCTATGACCAGAGTTTCCATTTACCTGACCATCTCTGTTTTTGAGAAGAATTCAAGATGGAAATGTGGATTGCTCAACCCAGCCTTGGGGTTGAGTGACCAAACATCTAACTAGAAAAGAGCACCAGGGTAGGAAATACTGGCCCAAGAAAGGAGAAGAAACCTACCTCATAAACACTAGATAGTAAGCAATAGCCCTGAAATATAGGCTGGACTTCAGTCATCAGCAGAGGTTCTGGAGCCAGCTCATGTCAGCTTATAAGAACTGATTATTAAATTTTCCAGTGTAGGCATCTACACCTCAGAAATCAGCAAATGCTACAAATCAGGACTTAATTTATTGTTCAGTTGATTGTCTAAATTTAAGAAAGTGATAGAGAATATGTTAATAATGCAGATTAAATTTTTAAATGCCTCCTACCTACATTATCTCTTTTGGAGAACTGATTATTAAGCATTTTACCAACACAAGCCGGCCTACATCACTAACAGAACATTGGTGCTTTTGTGGAAGACCCACGGATAAGAAACAATATGCTGCACTTTTACACGAAGCCTCTACCTTACATACCTCTAGCCAGTAAAATCTAATCCTTTCTGGGTTTATCCATTAAGTGAAATAGCAACAGTAAATTAGATGACTTACTTCTTTTGGGGGGGGCAGGGCAATGAGGGTTAAGTGACATACCCAAGGTCACAAAGCTAGTAAGTGTCAAGTGTCTGAGGCCAAATTTGAACTCAGGTCTTCCTGAATCCAGAGCTGGTGCTTTATCCACTGCACCACCTAGCTGCCCCGATCACTTACTTCTAAAAAATAACCCAAAGACCACATGCTGGTCTCCTTCCCACCTCCAAACTGGAATCTTCTTCCCTCTTCATTTTACCCTGCAAGACATGGCAAGGCATAACTTCCCTCCATGAGCATTCTTCTGACCACTCATATTCTACAGTGATTCTGTTCTTTGTTCTAAACCATTAGGGATGGCCATTCCTCATACTTCTCACACAGGATATATGGATATTGCTCATTCTGTGGCTCAGCAGACAAGCTCTGTGGGCTCAGCAGACAAGCCCAGCTGGCTCTTCTCTCACCAGGTGCTGTAACTGACCAATCTTCTTGTAAAAACAATGCTCTGAGGAAAGCCACCTTCCCCCCTCTGTTTTTCCTTTCAAACCAGACGTGGCAGCAGAGAGCAACATACACTACTGAGAAGCTTCTCCTCATACTCTAGGTGGCACTAAAGAGCAAGAGTTGATGCCAGTTCAATCAGGCATCTCATAATTGAAGCCTTCTGACAGCTGATTGCTCCCCCTTAGTGCCTACAGTGCTGACCTCTTACATCTTGTTTCTTCAGTCTTCAATATTCACTTACCAGATTTTTTTATCTTCACCCATCACTTTCAGTGACATGAATCCGTTTTCTGGTACTCAGACACTCACCTTTTAACTTATAAAGTTAAAAACTCACCAAGTCTCCTTGTCCTTATTTAATCATCTTCTGGTCTCCAGTTATATATGACTGTTCATTTTGTGAGTTTTACCCTATTAACTCTTAAAATAAATACATGCAAATGAGACTGAGGGCTACAATGTCCTGAAGTGCTAGCCATTCTATTGTCTTCTGAAAGGTCAAATTCTAACATGCTGTGCTCCTGATGACTATAGTTCTTTACATCCCTTATTTTGTCAACATTTAACAAGTCCTTTGCTGACTCTCCCTGCATTTAAGTGATCAAACTGCCAACATCCAAAAGAAGCATAACCCTGCATCTTTCACTAGATAATTGAAGCCTTGATATTTGTGCCACAGTTCATTTACTATCCTCTTTTCAACCAAACTGGTCACAGATTACCTGAAAACCATTTTTTTACATATATTTTTTAGCAGTTTTTATCAAACCCAAGTTATTTTCCTTCTCTTTTCAGGCAACAAACTGTCCTACTATAGAAAAAGTGATTCCCTTATTTCTTTACAAGTTTAAAAATATTTTTCTTTATGCAAAATCACTTTTTGCACTCCTCTTCAGCAACAACTGTTCCTTATAAAAGAATAATACCTCAAAATGATCGTTGTTTTTCAGTCATTTTTCAATTGTGTCCAACTCTTTATGACCTCATGTGGAGTTTTCTTGGCAAAGATACTGGAATGGTTTGCCATTTGCTCATTTGACTGATGAGGAAACTGAGGCAAACAGGGTTAAGTGACTTGCCCAGGGTCACAAAGCTAGTAAGAGTCTGAAGCCACACTCTAGCTAGGTCCAGTGTTCTATTCACTGAGCCATCTAGCTGCCGTAAGTGGAAGGAACACCAGACTTGATTTGGAATCAGAAAGCTGATTACACTTTAGTGACAGCAACTAAGTCACTTCAATCTCTCTGGGCCTCAGTTGACTTTTTCTGTAAAATAAAGACATTGAAACATGAGAACTTCTGAGGTACCTCCCAATTATAAATTCCTAATTTTATACTATCTTGAATTTGCCCATTTTTCATGTGTGTCTGTCTTATCTCCAACTAAACTGCAAGCTCTTTGAGTACAGAGACTTATGTATGGGCACCTAGCACAAGTGAGTATATAGTTGCTTGATCACAGAATTGTAAGAAATTGTAAGGCCCATAGATTTCCAGCTGGAAGGGGCTCTAGAGATAATCTAGTCCAAGCTCCTCCATTTACAAATGAGGAAACTGAGGCTCAGGGAAGTGAAATGACTAGCCCACGATTATACAAGTTAGAAGTTGCAATTAGGTCAGTCCTCTGTATGATAAAGCAGTATAACTCCAGGAGGCTCCTATTCTTGGTTTACTTTCCCTGTGTGTCTTTTTTTGTGTGTGTTCCCTGTGTATCCCTGAGTCTGTCTTATGGGCTAGACTATACTATGAGCTTCTCAAGGTCTTGGGGAATGGTGATTTGGGGGGTCACAAGGTCAGTAACATCTATATCCTTGTCAGCATCTTCCGAGCCCTTCCTCATTTCTTCACATGTGCTGTCAGTGGTCGTGGGAATTGGTCAATCCCAGGGGCTCTGTCCAGAATCCAAAGGCAGCTTCATTATCTGATGGACAGAGAGATTTTTTACCAACAAGACATTAAAGATTCCTAATAAAGCTCCCAAGTTCTTATATAGTGGTCTCCAAATTTGCTTCAATCATACGTCACTGAATGGGCCTAAGGTTCTTTGATGTTCTCATTCCTGGCAGAGAGAGGATGGTTGGCCACACAGGGCCTGCCTCAGAAAAACCACCTGAAACTATTTTTGCCTTTGACCTGGAGATCTGACACTGATGAAGTCAAAGACAAAAGGAAAGATCCCATAGATCATAAAATATCCATCGCAGTGGTAGCCTAGAGAAAAACAAGAAGTGGAACTAAGTACGAGGACAATAGATTGAGAAATAAGTGAAGCAAGTTTGTTATATAAATGTAATTAATGAACTTCAAGGAACAACAAATGTGAGAAATTCAGAGACTTGGAATATTATGGACAATGACAACAGCATATGCAAAGAAAAAGAACACTAAAATAAGACCAAAACCCTATGGAACTCTAATAACCAATCTTGGCCTGAATAAGAATAAGGAATGCTTTTCCCTTCCTTCCTTGGAGAGGGTAGAAAAATGGCGTGAAGAATATTGAAAAAGCAGTCAGATGTAGATACACAGGTAGGCTTTGTTTATCTGTTTCCTTTTCTTTCGTTTTTTTTTCAGGGCATTGAGGGGTCAGTGACTTGCACAGGATCACACAGCTTAGTGAGAGTCAAGCTGTCTGAGGCCGCATTGAACTCAGGTCCTCTGAATCAGGGCCGATTGCTTTATCCACTGCATCACATAGCTGCCCCCCTATCTGTTTCTTTTACAAGGGAAGACTCACTTGGTAAGTGGGTTTTTTGCAGAGAAAAATATATATCCAGATACAGCTATGATATAAAACAAAAGACATCGATAAAACTTTAATTAAAAAAAGAAAAAAAACAGCCATAATATGATGCTTGGTGAATCAGTCCTCGAACCTTGGGTTATGAGGGCAATAAGCAGTTTCAAGGGTGGATAAAGCTATCACAGATGCATGGCTGATTTTCCCAGAGCTCCCAGAAATGACAGTTCAACAGCGTTGAGTACAAGTTTATATGCATAATAGAATGAAGAGATAGCTTGAACCTTAGGGACCCCCTGAGGAAAATTTTTGCTTTTACAGATGAGGAAACTGAGGCACAGAACAAGGAAGTGACTTATTCAAAGTCACACTGCTGGCCATTGGCAAAGCAAGGCTTGACTCCCACACTAATGTTTTGGACCCTTTTTGCTACCCGTGCTATTTAAAGGTAATATATTTTAAGTCACTGAGTGAGAATTCATTTCTCTAATTTCTCTGTGTAAACCAAGTTCTATTCCTACCTGCTAGACTTTTCACCCCTTCTATCTAATCAGGTGTAAAATGAGGGGATGGGAATAAACGACATTCAAGTTTCCTTCTAAAGATTCTATAATCATATATATGCTAATAACAAACAATTCATAAGAACTATATGTGGGGATACCATTAAGGTTTTTATTGCTGGTAGAAATGCATAATAAAACAACCATGTGAACCCTGCTTGCTTCAGCCAGCTTCATTGGTATGCTAATCCAAAAGGATCTTGAGAACTAAATGGACATCACTACCCAGTCTCTTCACAGCTCCTGTGAGGGTTATTTAGACCAAGTCCCTATAATGGGTTTTAAGGACATAGTTTCCCAAACAGGGATTTAGTAGAAGTTAAAAGAAATTTCATAAACCCAAGTCAGATCATTATCTGTGGACATGGACTTCAAGTCAGCACCAAAACCAGTCTATTAAAAGAACTGATCATCTTGGACTTTGGGCATTCTTCTACGTTCTGTTGGCTGTCTGGCTGGGTGTGATAACTCACAGCTTTCAGTCATGCACTGGAGGTGATAGACCTGTTCTTGTCAGGGAGAGGCTTCTAAGCACTGAACTCCCCTCGCTCAGAGACAGAGAGACACAGAGAGACACAGAGACACAGAAAGACAGAGACACAGAGAAACAGAGACAGAGAGAGGGAGAGAGGGAGGGAGGAAGAGATGAAGAGATAGAATATATGTATACAGACATATATGTAATATATACATATATGTATAAAAAATTTCTAAGCAACAGTACCTAAGAAAGAAATCAAATCAATCAACACTCCGGAAGCATGTATTAAATGCTCACTAGGTGCCAATCACTGTGATAAGCCCCCAGAATATGAAGAAATACAAAAACGTTGCTCCTGGCTTCAGGGAACTCACATTTGAGTTAGGGAGACAACATACAAAGTACTCCATCCTCATTCCTCAGTCCAGCTGAGTCCCACACCAAAGTCTACCAGTAGCTTAGCCCAGTCCCAGGAGTGTTCACACTGGACTGTGCATGTGTCTGGAAGAAACAAAGAAGTTAATGGAGCTAGTTTGATAAGGAAGCTGCAGAAAACATGACTTCCTTATCCCCTCTCCTCCAAAGAGGTGATGAGGGTGATGATTAAGGCAATTGGTGGGGCTGAGGAAAGACTCTCTCTCCTGTGGAAAAGAGGGTCTTGAACAATTGAACAGCTATTCAACCCTGGGCAAGCCATGTAATCTCAGTCTCATCTTCCTTATCTGTGAAATGGGGATAATAATAGCATCTGCCTCTCAGGGTTGCTATGATGATCCAATGAGATGAGGTGAAGCATTCTGCAAACCTTAAAGCACTGTGTTAATGTTATACGTTTCATAAACTCTGCCTTCCTAGTGCTTCACCTGTTCATGACAGTGACTTGGGTTGTTCAGCTTTCCCTTGCTTTGATGGGTCAGTGTGACCATGTGTCCATCAAGACTCTTCTTTTTGTTTGTTTGTTTGTTTTTTTAGTGAGGCAATTGGGGTTAAGTGATTTGCCCACGGTCACACAGCTAGTAAGTGTTAAGTGTCTGAGGCTGGATTTGAACTCAGGTCCTCCTGAATCCAGGGCCAGTGCTCTATCCACTGCACCACCTAGCTGCCCAGTGTTTTGTTTTGTTTTGTTTTGTTTTGTTTGTTTGTCAAGACTCTTCTTAACTTAGCCATGAAGTAGAGAGTTTAGACGGTGATTGCTAACTGGAACCAAAGAATGAAAAGGGGAGATTTAAATAGGGACTTGAAAGGGAGGTAAGATTTGGATTGTCAAGAGAGAAATTCCAAATTTGGTTGGTTTGTTTGTTTTTTGAGGCATTTGGGGTTAAATGACCTGCCCAGGGTTACACAGTTTGTAAGTGTCTCAGGCCAGATTTGAACTCATGTCTTCCTAGTTCCAGGGCCGGTGCTCTATCCACTGGGCCACCTAGCTGCCTCAGAAATTCCAAATTTGAGGGTGAGTAGGAAGCAGTGTGAGCAAAGCTCTGAAAATCAGAAAGTACATTCTGAGGAGGATGAAGAGACCAGTTCGACTTCCAGAGGAGGTTCATCTAAGTGAAGTAATTTATAGGATTATAAATCCAGAGCTGGAAGAGATATTGGAGGTTATGGGATCACAGATTTAGAGCAGATTAGAATGTTAGAAATTGAGTAGCTAGGTGGTGCAGTAGATAGAACACCAAAGCTGAAGTCAAGAAGATCTGAGTTCAAATCCAACCTCAGACTTTCACTAGCTATGTGACCCTGGGCAAGTTATTTAACTCCTATTTGCCTTAGTTTTTTTCATGTGTAAAATGGGAACACACTGGAGAAGGAAATGACAAACCACTCCATCATCTTAGCCAAGGATACCCCATAAACAAGTCCATGGGGTCATGAAGAGTTGGACACAATTGAACAACAACAAAAGGATTGTAGAGGCCATCTAGAATCCAAGGGTTCTTAACCTGGAGTCTGAGAACTTCTTATAAAAATCATTTCCTGATAACTACTTAAATATAATTGTTTTCCTATGTAATACTATGTGTTTTTTATGCACTTAAATAAGGTATTCTAAGAAGGGGTCAATAAGCATCACCAGACTACCCCAGGGGGCCATGACATAAAAAAGCCTCTAATCTAAACCAACCTCCCCATCTTACAAATAAGGAAACTGAGGCCCAGAGAGGTTACAGGATCATAGATTTAGAGCTGGAAAAGACGTTAGAGGCCATCTCACCCCCAGAAACCTCATTTGACAGACACGGCAAGAGAAGTTAAGCAATCAGACCAAGATCACATCAGCAAAAGTGACAGGCAGGATATGAACACAGATTCTCTGACACTGAATCCAATATGCTTTCTATCAGAGCTAAGGCTCAAAAAGTAGGTTGGGGCCAAGTCAGAGGGAGTCTTAAGTGTTTGGCTAAAGAGCCACATGGTGTCAATATTCTTGTCCGTGGTTGTAAGTGAGTGAGCTGGAAGCATCCAACATAATAAATGTGGATTTCTGAGCTCATTCACTTGCTTCAGGTAAGAACCACAAGGATTGGGCCTTGTAGAAGCCTGAGTTATTGCCCACACCTCCGGTGCCGCCCTGTGTTAAATGTCTATTTTTTTTCTTTTTTTGGTGGAGCAATGAGGGTTAAGTGACTTGTCCAGGGTCACACAGCTAGTAAGTGTCAAGAGTGTCTAAGGTCGGATTTGAACTCAGGTCCTCCTGAATACAGGACCAGTGCTTTACCCACTGCGCCACCTAGTTGCCCCCAAGCCCTGTGTTGAATATCTATGACCTACATGATACCTTTTCCTGGTGCTTGGCTCCTCTCTGCTCCCTTTATCAATTCCTTCCCACTTTTCGGCACCTGCATTTGTCCCTCAGGGGGGATAACCAAATGAGGAGCCAACCTCATTGATGGTTTAAGGACTCTGCAGAGGATCTGTTCTTCCTAATAACTTCTCCCACACTTTCAAGAGTATTTAAAAACCAGCCCGATCCATCAACTCACTGGTGGCAGATTCTCTCGCTCCCTCTCTCTATGGTGGCCTGCTGGGAGACCTCAGCCTGTACTGTGTGTTTAATTGTGGGGATTATTATGAGAGATGAGGTCCTATTGAGGACAGTGTCTGATCTTTACACTCAAAAATTAGACTTGATTTTTAATGCACAGTTTGCAGCCTTTGGGCATTCCCAAATACCCAGAAAAGCCTCCATGTCTTTCTTTCTAGGATCCCTCAGTCTTACAACTGTCTTTGTCAGTGATTTTTGTTGTTGTTCAGTCATGTCTGACTCTTCATGACTCCTTTTTGGGATTTTTTTGGTCAAAGATACCAGGGTGGTTTGCAAGTTCCTTCTCCAGCTCATTTTACAGATGAGGAAACTGAGGCAGACAGTGACTTGGCCAGGGTCACACAGTGTCTGAGGCTGGATTAGAACTCAGGTCTTCCTGATTCCAGGTCTAGCACCCTTTCCACTGCAACACCTACCTGCCCACCTAGCTGTTTCTTTGTCATTCCAGCCCCCAATCGAAGAAGGATGAAGTCACGTGATCTTAGGTGATTTAGTTAACACTTCTGGTCTTCAATTTCCTTTTCTTGTCCAAAGATATAGTATCTGCTCTACCCTACAAAGATGCTGTAAGCAGCTGGGTGGTACAGTGGGTCAGAGTCCTGGACTTGAAGACCTGAATTAAAATCCCACCTCAAATGCTTATTAGCTGTGTTAGCATAGGCTCTCAGTCAGTTTCCTCATCAGAAAAATGGGGATAATGAGAGCACCTACCTCACAGAATTGGTAGGAGAATACATTGAATTAATTGTGTACAACAATTTGTAATCTTTAAAGTGCTGTATAAATGCCAGGGATGATTATTATGTGTTTTTTTAAATACCCTATATATATATGTATACACACAGACATATATATATATACATACATATATACAGAGAGAGAGAGAGAGAGAGAGAGAGAGAGAGATATTATATATAGTTAGATTCCTGCTAGGCTGCTGGGTGGTACAGTGAATAGAGCACCAGAGCTGGAGTCAGGATGACTTGAATTTAAATCTGGCCTCAGACAATTACTGGCTGTGTAACTTGGGGCAAGACACTTAAATTGTTTGTCTTAGTTTCCTCAACTGTAAGATGGGGAGAGTAACAGCACCCACCTTTCAGAGTTGTTGTAAGAATCAGATGAGATAATATTTGTAAAGCTACAACATGCCTGGCACATAATGGATGCTACTTAAATGCTGGCTGCCACCACCACCACCACCACCACCACCATCTATTCTTTCAGAGGGCAGAATCACAAAATTTAAGGGTTAGAACCTCAGAGGTATCATGGTATGGAGGAATGAACACTAGATCTGACTTCAAATCCCAACTTTTTATGTCTATTTGCTATCTATGTGACCTACCTTGGTAGTTTACCCTCTTTGGGCGTCGGTTTCCTCCATCTGTAAAATGAGAGAGGGAGTTAAGTGGCAGAGTGGAGAAAGTACCAGGGTTGTAGTCATGAAAATTCATCTCCTTTAGTTCAGACACTTCCTAGCAGAGTGACCCTGGGCAAGTCACTTAATCCTGTTTGCCTCAGTTTCCGCATTTGTAAAATGAGCTGGAGAAGGAAATGGCAAACCACTACAGTATCTTTGCCAAGAAAATCCCAAACAGGGTAATGAAGGATTGGATACAACTAAAACAACTCAATAACAACAAAATGAGAGCATTGAACTAGATGGCTTTTGAGGTTCCTCTTACCTCTCTATCTATGAGCCTATCTTCCAGGCCTCAGGTTCTATGAGACCCTAATTCCATGGGTGCCATGCTAGGCACTTGGAGGAAGTGAGGATTTTAAACCATCAGACCCTACTTATTTTTTTCTATGAAATCTTTGAGGGGCCAGCTAGGTGGCATAGTGGATAAAGCACTGACCCTGGATTCAGGGGGACCTGAGTTCAAATCCAACCTCAGACAGTTGACACTTACTAGCTGTGTGACCTTGGGCAAGTCACTTAACCCTCATTGCTCTGTCAAAAAAAAGAAAAAGAAATCTTTGAAATCCTCTCTCCTAAATTTGTGGGTGATCAACATATTAAGTATAGTTTCCTCCTCCTTACCCATCATTTATGGAGAGGTGTAACAGATGTCTGGAAAGATGATGTCTTCCATCATTGCTGCTATATTATGCTTCTCTGCCAGCTTTGTGATCTGCTGCTGGAATTCATTTCATAATTCCTATCCTCCTTTTTGCTGGATGGTCTATAGCGTATTTCCACTATGAGATTACTCCTGTCTCTCAACTGATCATCCCTAAAATATTTTTACCAGATCCCTCCCCCTCAGATTCATTAATTTCCTCATGGGAACATTTTTCTTTTTTATATACAATGCTACTTACCCTCAAAATGTGTTGAAATGGAGACCTTCAATTCTTGCTGATCATTGTTGAGTGTATTCACAGGATTAGAGCTTCCAGTGCTTGAGATGAATGAAGCTAGATTTTAAAAATGTTAACTGGGACTCTTCCTTCCTTTATGGGGCTTTCCTAACTTTGCTCAAATTAGTTAGTCCCATATTGAACCTGTGTTTGATCCATAATTAGCAGATCCCAACAGCAACTACCTTCAACTCTTATCCTGGAGGTTTTCTAAGAAAATCCAGTTTCCAATAACTTCATGGATTCCCTTTCTTTCTTCCTTCCTTCTTCCTTCCTTCCTTCCTTCCCTTTCTTTCCTTCCTTCCTTCTTTCTTTCCTTCCTTTTTCTTTCTTTCCTTCTTTCCTTTTTTCTTTCTCTTTCTTTCCCTCCTTCCTTTTTTCCTTCTTCATTCCTTCCTTTCTTTGTTTCTTCCTCCCTTCCTTCTTTTCTTCCTTCATTCCTTTCTCCATCCCTTTGTTCCTTCTTTGTCCTTCCTTTCCTTCCTCCTTCTTTCCTTCCTTCTTTTTCCTCCCTTCCCTCCCTCCTTCACTTCTTTCCTTCCTTCTCCCTTCCTTCTTTCCTTCATTCCTTCCATCCTTCTCTCCTCTCTCTCTCTATCCTTTCATTCAACCACTTATCATACACCACCCATTGTTTATGTGAGCCTTTTTGTTATGCCACCATCTAGTTGACTTTTCTATCTAGTACAGCTTGTCAAAGTCAATTGACAAATCAGCAAGTTATTGATGGGTTCCCAGCACTGTACCCAGATGTAATGAGGGAATCTGCTAAATCAGGCTTGTTCTGATTATAGTGAGACTTGTGGGTCACCTGACCTAGGTATTGGCTATTGGTCTTTCAAAAGGGCCTTAATTCATCTTCCCCATGGAAAAGGAAGTGACACCTCTTTAGATATAGTTATTCATGAGACCAGTGTGGGTCTGCTGGGTTAAGAGGGGAGAGCCTTCTGGAACAAACTAGTTGTAATGATAAAAGAATTTAGAAAGTACTTTCCACAAACCAACCATGTTGATGATTTAAAAAAAAAATAGGACCTGTGATTTCATTGAGCAGGAACCTGCTGGTGAGTCAATGCCCTCTACCAACACTAGTTGCTATCTGAGGGCACTGACAGTTTAAGTCTGGTGGTCTGTCAGCCAATAAACATTTATTATTATAATTTTTTTTCTAATAAGCATTTATTAAGCACTTACAATTTACCAGAAGCTATCCTAGGTACTGGGGATAAAAAGGTCAAAATAGTTCCTGCCATCAAACAGCCCACATTTTAATGGGGAAAGCAATAAGCAAATAACTAGGTACCCACGGGATATAAACAGCATAAATGGGAGGTAATCTCAAGGAGAAGGCACTCACTGGCCTCTTGTTGAAGATGGAATTTGAGCTAAGTCTTGAAGGAAACTTGAAGGCAATTTAATGACTTGTCCAAGGTAACACAGTCAGTATACCTCAGAGACAAAATTTGAAGCCGTATCTGCCTAGCTCCTATATATATATATACGCTGCTTAGCTCCCATTTTGCTTATGAGAAAACTGATGCTTGGAGGGGTAGGAATGTCTTGCCCACAGTTATATACAGCAAGTGTCAGATCCAGGATACAAACCCAGGTTTTCTGACTCCAGGTCTTGCACTCTTCTCCTGGTTCCAAGCTTCCTTGCTAGGCTGCAAACTCACTCTACATGCTGCCTGCCTGAACGGATAATTAAACAGATAGCAAAATGAAATGCACTCTCAAGTTACCTCCCGGGAATCGATTGTCAGGAGTTTATGCTTTCATTTTGTCAGAAGGCTCAGGAGAAAAAAACAACCCATCTCGGGCCTTTGCCATTTAACAATATTGCTTTTGTAAACAAGTTGAAAGACCCAATAACTGTAAAACTTATGACACATCCTTAAGAGCCTTTGACTATATCCTCCTCTCTCTAAGTGGAAGAGCTTTTCCGACTGAAGGTGTTCTAATTAAACACTCCAGATTCCCCAGGGGACAGGAGCTCTTTAGGAATCCAGAGATGATTGGACAGCTCTTTGATCAATGGACCAGAGGTGGGGTGGGGGTAGGAGTCATTAGACCCCCTTCCCTAGCTGGGTTGGACATGGGGTGATCCTTCAAGTGAACTCTAGGGTCTCAGTGGACCTTCAATCAATCCATCGACAGATGTTTATTGAGCACTTACTAGGTTGTATGCAATGCATGAGTAGAGAGGCCACTGTGGGAGATATGAAGATGAATGAGACCCAATCCCTGCTCTCGAGGCAGTTGGGGAGACCCAATATGTCCAAAAGATAACTAATAAAGTATGTGATGTGTCCAATAAGTCATAGACAAGAAGTCCTGCAGGAATTCAGAGGATGGAGAAGTCACTGGGGGTGGAAAGGTTCCAAGAAGGAGATGAATCGTAACCTTCCTTACAACTTCTCTATCTCTGTAAAAGACTCCAACATTCCTCTCATCTCCTACATTCTCAACCTTGGAGTCATCCTTTAGTCTTCCTAACATGACATATCTAAACAGTTGACAATCATTGTAGATTCTTGTTATTGAATTCTTTTCCAGTCATGTCTGATTCTTCATGACCCTTATTTAGGTTTCCTTGACAAAAATATTGGAATGGTTTACCATTTCCCTCTCCAGCTCATTTTACAGATGAAGAAACTGAAACAGATGGAGTTAAGTGTACCCAAGGTCACATAGCTAGTAAGTATCTGAGGCCAGATTTCAACTTAGGAAGATGAGTATTCCTGATTCCAAGTCCAGTGCTCTATCCATTGCACCATTTATCTGCCCCCAAAATTCCTCACACTGATCCTCTTTTTTCCCCACTGCCATGCTAGGTCACCTCTCCACTTCTCATCTGGATTGTTTTAACATCCTCCTAATTGGTCTCTTTTCTGTCTTTCTCCTCCTTCACAGAATCACCAAATGGACATCCCTAGATCACTGGTCTGATCACGATGCTTCCATTCCCAAGAAACTTCAGTAGCTCCCTACTATCAAGACAAAAGACAAATGCCCCTCATTGGCATTTATAGCCTTTCACAGTCTGTTTCCAACATATCTTTCCAAATATTTCACATTCCTGTTCCTCATGCACTGTACATTCTTGACAAACTGGCCCATTTGCTGTTGTATAAACATGGAGACTGCTCTCCCTCTCTCTCCTCTGCCCCTTGGGATTTCTAGCTCCCTTCAAAGCCCAGATCAGGTGCCACCTCTTTTGTTGGCCTTTCCCATCCCCTAAATGACTTTGTATTTACTTTTGATGTTCCCCTCAGTAGAATGTAACTTTCATGAGGGCAAGGACTGTTTTTGTACATCCAATGCTGAGCACAATCCCTGGCACATCAAATGGAAATCAAATGGAATCAAAGGATAAGATTTGAATACATAGAGAATGGAGACTCAGGGTCAGAATGTCCATTGATGAAAATGGGCATGTGAAGCCTATACAAAAGATGACCCATGGTGGACATGATGAACTTCTTCAAGAATTTGAAGAGCTACAATATGGAGGAGGTATTATACTTTTTCTACTGGCTCTAGAAGACAGAACTGGGAGCAATGGGTAGAAGTTCAAAGAGATCAACTAAGGTTCAGTTTCAGAAACAAAAACTTCCTAACAATAAGAGCTGTTCAAAAGTGGGATGGGTTTCTTTAGGAGGTAGTGGGTTCTTCTCTTTTGGGTCTTCAAGCAGAGGGTGTCCCTCCACCCAGGTACAGCATGTTATAGTGAAGATTCCCTTCATGTATAGGTTGAACTGGATGGCCGTCGATGTACATTTCAACTCTCAAATTCTATGATCTGAATTCAAATCCTACTTCAGATATTTATTATATATGTGATCTTGGTCAAGGCACTTAATCTCTTTGAGAGTTAGTTTCTTCATCTCTAACCTTCATATCTCCTACCATATAAGGTTATTGTAGGGAAAGTGCTTTGAAAGCCTCAAAGCACTATGAGATGGGAATTATTGTTGCTTGCTGTTAGGGAATGGCCAGAGATTCAGAGGAAGAACTCTGAAAAATAAGACAGACCATGCTGACTGAACACTTTCTTGGAAGAAGTCCCTGTAGGGCCATAATCTAGAAAAATTATGAAGTAAGGAACGTTTAAGTTGCCTTTTTCCTTCCTCTCTCTCTCTCTCAATCTCTCTCTCCCTCCCTCTTTCTTTCTCTCTCTTTCAGCTCTTTCCTCTTATCCCCAGTCCCACCATAGTGCTAAGGATCTTCTCACTTCAGTGCCCAACTTGGTCCTGCTTAACCCATACCCTAGACCTCAAACTATGTCCCCTTCTGTCCAGGCCCTGCTGGATGATAGCTAGCTAAGTTGACAAATGACTCTGTTCTAATGTGGTTGTAATGGATTTCCTCTTCCATTTAGTGCATTTGCATTCTAAGAGTAATGTCCAAAGGACTAACCCTAACTGTGGGGTGGAGAATATCAGGGTCCTATGGCTGACCAGATTTTGGTGACAATTGCGGTGTCCCTCAAATCATATCCCATAGGTATTGTCAGTACATGGGGATCACAGATTCCAAATATGGAGTACTGTCTGAATAGAGACATCATCCTCTGAAATCACAACTAACAAGAATCAACAAAGAGATGTGATTTATCATCTACAGAAGTAACTCCACCTTAAAGAAATAATCTGTGTGTTACAAATAAGTAAATTACAAATAAATAAGTTAAAAATAAATAAATTTGGGGGCGGCTAGGTGGTGCAGTGGATAAAGCACCGGCCCTGGAGTCAGGAGGACCTGAGTTCAAATCCGGCCTCAGACACTTGACACTTACTAGCTGTGTGACTCTGGGAAAGTCACTTAACCCTCATTGCCCCGCAAAAATGAATAAATAAATAAATTTGTGTAATAAGATTAGGTGTTTATAGTTCAGGGAGAAGACCATGGAGTCTCATAAGAATTAATGGGCAATAAATAACCAGTCATGAAAATGATTATACCTCCTGACCAGGTATTCCCATTGGTGGGAATACTTGGTGCTGTAGAAAAGAGTACTACTGTATCTGGAGTCAAAAGACCTAAGTTCAAATCCTGACTCAGCCACTTAGTAACTGTGCGGCCCAGAGAAAGTCATTGAACTTCTCTGGTCCTCAGTTTCCTCATCTGTAAAATGAAGGGAGTCATTCCTGATTAAATGGCCTCCAGGGTCCCTTCTAGTTCTTGGATCCCTCCACAGTGAAGATTACAATTCATCGATACCTTCTTATCTTCTGCAGTGCATTCCAGTGTGTTTTCATCAATTCTCCACAGAGAAACCATCCACAATGCTTAAAATTTTCCTTGGGTTCTTTTGACATTTTGTGAGTATGGGGTAGCTAGGTGGTGCAGTGGATAAAGCAACAGCCCTGGATTTAGGAGGACCTGAGTTCAAATTCGACCTCAGACACTTGATACTAATTATGTGACCCTGGGCAAGTCACTAAACTCTCATTTCCCTGCCAAAAAACAAATGTGACTATGATTATAAAGGACCAATGATGAGGCATGTCACCCTTCTAACAGAGGACTCGAGATGCAGAATGAAACATGTATTTTTGGATACAGCCAATGCAGTAATTTGCTTTGCTTGATTATACCTATTTGTTATAAGGGTTTTGTTTTGGTTTTTCTTTTCTAATTAAGGGAAGTGGGGAATAGAGAGGAAAAAATATCTTTTGTAACAGAAAATTTTTTTTGACAATATCAGTATAATTAAACAGTCTTGCCTACTTCTCTGGACTTACATACTATGTCTCGACTGTCTACTAAATCTTCTCCTGTGTATTCTTTCTTCTACTGGCAAGTTCTTCCCAGAACTTCCATTTTGGGGAAGAGCCCAGGTCAACCCATCCTTCCCTGCTTAGCTACCATGCCCCTATGCTTTTATGTGTTGTCTTCCCCATTAAAATGTAAGCTCTGTCTTTCACTTTGCTTGTATTTGCATCTTCATATTTAGTACAGTGCCTGGCACATAGTAAGTGCTTAATAAGTGCTTATCAACTGACAAAAAGCATTTATTAAGTACCTACTATATGCCAGGCACAGTGCTAGATGATGGAAATAACAAAGACAAAAATGAAAAACAGCCCCTTCCAGCTACAAGTTTACATTCCAACAGGGAGACAAGTACATATATAAATATATATGGAAGAAATATAAAGTGAACAAAGACAAATAAGTAAAAATAATTAAGCACAAGGTAGTTTGAGAGGGAGGGCACTAGGAGTTGGGGACAATCAGGAAAAGGTTCATGTGACACCAGTGGTGATTGAGCTGAATCTTGAAGGAACAGAGGGACTCTATGAGGCCTAGATGAGGGGGGTTTATCTATTATCTCTTCCTCTTTCTGAATGGTATCCTCTCCACCCCCACCCCCCACCCCTATCTCCTTTTCTACTCACACACAAGTCCTTAATGATATCTTTTACATCACTGGAATTGTAGCCTAAGGGAAATGTTCCAAAGTGTGTTGGGGGGAGGGGGGATGGAGAGAGGGAAGAATACTTTTACAAAGATGTTTATAGCTGCACAATATAGAACAGCAGAAAAACTGGAAGCTTCCCAAATGCCCAACTGTTGGGAAATGGCTGGGCAGATTGTGGTATATTAATGCAATGGGGGAATATGATATTACCATTAAGAATGACAAATATGAAGGCTATGTAGAAATATGGAGAGAGTGAAAAAGTCAGAGAGAGGAAAAAAGAAGGCAGTGAGCAGATTGGTGGATACATGTTGGTAATAATAATATTCATCACTAATATGTGGATATATAAAGAAGAGCTCACTTTTCTGAAGAGGAATGAAGATTTACAAAACTCTTTCCTTAAAACAACCCCATGAAGTTAGGTGGTATGCTGTGACCATGTGGAAAGTGTGTTTGTTGACTTTGAAAGACTTGGAGATTCTGATCAACAATAGTGACCAACCATAATTTCAGAGGACTCATGATGAAACATGTCACCCAACTCCATCCAGATGGAGAGATGGACTCAGAGTCCAGATTAAAGCTTGTGTTTTCATTTTTGGCTGTGGCCAATGTGTTGATTTGTTTTGCTTGATTATGCATGCATGTAAGAGATTTTATTTTTCTTGCTTTCTCAATGGGAATGGGAGTGGGAAGTAGAAAAGAGAGAATTCAAACCTGAAAATAAAATAAAATTGAATTTAAAAAAATTAAAAGTACATTCAGAATGACACAGCTGCTTTGACCTACCCCGTTTACAATCTGGACTACTTTGCCTCTCTTTAGACAGCCCGATGGCCCCCTGCTTCCCAGGTCTCACATTAGAGACACACTTTGTGTGAACACTTTAGCCCCACTGCAGCCCAGAACTCCTGAGCTCAAGCAATCCACCAGCCTCAGCCTCAACAGTAGTGAGGATTACATGCTACCACCTCCAGCTTCAAACAGCTTTCAAACAACTTTAAAGCTGTTGCTTTGAGGAGGGCTTCTTTTTAATTGTAAAGTCATACTACCTCACCTCTGAACAAGTTTATATTGGAAGGGCCTGAAGTCAAATCTTGATTCTATTGTTTGTTACCTGTGTGACCCTGCACAAGTCATTTCCATTTTCTTGGCTCCAATTTCTTGATAAAATGAAAAGCTTATTAGAAATCTCTCTTGAGAACATCCAGCTCCCTTTGCCTAATTCTAAGATTACTTGGCAACTTTTCTGATTCACAACTTCTAGGATTTAGAAGCTAAAAGAGATCCCAGAAGCTATCTAGACCAACTCCTCATTTTTCAGATGAAGAAAGAAGTTAAAAGATTTGCCCAACATCACACTGGTAGGAAGAGTCAGAGGTGCAATTTGAAGTCCAGTTTTCATACTGCAGGCTAAGTGCTTCATCTCTGACATGTCATTCAGCTGGAGAAAGAGAAAGTGGCATGGACAGGTCAGTGAACCTACAGAAAGAGAGCTATAGAATTAGACACAAAGAGAGATAAGAGACTGATTGGAGTGAATGAGACCAAATGAAGATAGACAAATACTCAGAGACAAGGACAGGGAGGCAGTGATGGAAAGAGATGGAAAGGGAGGAAGGTAGAGCCAAGAAAGAAAGGCAGAAAAAAAAAGAAAGAAAGAAAGGCAGAAATTCTGAGGGATAGGGATTAAACCTGTGCAGTCTCTGCATATTAGAGAATTACCCAGAGCAGAGATAAGTAAAGTAACTTGATCAGATCACATATATAGTGTGTGTCAGAGGCAGGATTCAGAGCCAAGTCTTCCTAGTAGAGACAGACACATGGAGACAGAGAGAGTAAGACAGAGAGAGACAAACAGAGATAGAAACAGGAGGGAGGGGGAAGAGAGAGGAGAGGAGAGGAGAGGAGAGGAGAGGAGAGGAGAGGAGAGGAGAGGAGAGGAGAGGAGAGGAGAGGAGAGGAGAGGAGAGGAGAGGAGAGGAGAGGAGAGGAGAGGAGAGGAGAGGAGAGGAGAGGAGAGGAGAGGAGAGGAGAGGAGAGGAGAGGAGAGGAGAGGAGAGGAGAGGAGAGGAGAGGAGAGGAGAGGAGAGGAGAGGAGAGGAGAGGAGAGAGGAGAGAAAAGGAGAGGAAAGAGGAGAGGAGAGGAGAGAGAAGAGAGAAAAGGAGAGAGACACAGAGAAAGACACAGAGAGACAGAGAGACAGAGGAAGATGAGGAAGGAGGAGGATGACGACTACAGAGGAGGAGAGAGGAGGAAGGAGGTAGACCTTTCCCAAAATGCTCTCAATTACGGAGCAGCCCACCCCAGGCACAAGACCTACCGTTTCCTGGATCTTCCCCAGAACAGGGGAGTTGCCTTTGTCAGATCCAAGGGCTTTTCAGGTGCCCCTCACAGAGTGGCCTCTGCTTTAGCTCCTCAACCTAAAGAAGGAAAATCCATTTCCTTGGGAACAGCTGTGTTTCCTTCCCAAACAAATGTTCCCTTAAAATGTTCACGACGACGAGTTGACAGTAATGAACTAACATCTGTCCAATCGGCACACTTTTTTTTTTTTGGCAGTTCTGAAGCCTGCAAAGTGAATATTCCCTAATGTTCAACACATCCCCAGCACCTGCTATTCACAATCAGGCTTGTACCACTACGCCTAAATTAAGAACAGATGTGGGGACTGAGATAAAAAAGAAGAAAGGAAAAGAACAAGCTTTTCCCCAAATACTCTATTGGCATAATGGGCATGATAGCATGGGGGTGGAGGAAGGAGGAGACACACAACCCTCCCCCAACAATATGGGCCTTAGAAAGTGTGCCTTCCCTCTTTCTTCCTCCTAATAGTAATACTAGCTGATGTTTAGATAGTGCTTTAACGCCTACAAAGGACTTTACATCATTATCTTGTTTCACTGACACAATAACCCTGGTAGGTAGGTGCAACTGTTATCTCCATTTTACAGAAGAGAAAAACGGAGGCTCTAAGAGTCACATAGTTAATAAGTGGGATTGATGAGGAAGAAGAGAATTGCCTCTAAGTCTAGTCCATCATGTCTTATGCCACATGAAATTCACCTCCTTATTACTCATTGCCCTTGGAAGGCAGGCTTTTCACTATTTTTGCCTTCAAAACTGTTTCTACAAGTAACTACATTCAGGTCCAGCCTTCCCCAAAGAGTCACCTCCACTCTCTATTTCCTGTGCCTGAAATACTACCATTAGTGGTTCATCCCTTTGGCTCAAGGCTTTGATTCCAGTTCAAATGAAAGGGTAGAAGTAACAGGGATCATCATTAGATGTTACCTTCATTTATAACTCTATGTGAATGAACAGCAAATAATTTCCTGTGAGGTTCTGATTGGGAGAATTTAAGGGCTCTGCATTTCAAAAGGATAGGGGCACCACAGAGGAAGAAAAGGGGAGAGCACAGAAAACTGTGAGAGCTCCAAACAAAAAATTATTCCAGGGCCCCGATAGGATAACCAAAAATGAAAGCCCCTCCTCTGATAGAATGTAGGCTCTTTGAGAGCTAAGACTGTTTGGGGGTGGTTTTGGTTTTGGTTTTTTGTCTAGGGGGGAGAGAGAGAGAGAGAGAGAGAGAGAGAGAGAGAGAGAGAGAGCACTAGCATAGAAGCCAAGAAGACCTGGGTTCAAGTCTGACCTCTGATATACCTGTGTGACTCTGGGAGGGTCACTTAGTGCTAGCAACTCTCTAAATCTATGTTACAGAGAAGGGATCAACCTGTATCAATGCAGGGGTGGGGGGTGGGGTTCCTCACCTGGAAGTCAATAGTCAATAAATGTTTTTAAATATGGCAGACACTGTGTTAAACACTGGAGATAAAAATACAAAAAAGAAAGACAATCCCTGCCCTCAAGAAGTTTATAGCCTAATAGGGAAATATAAACCACCAAAGGACACACAAAAAGTGGGGTGTGATGGAGAAGATCAAAGAAATCCAAAAGAGTGGAGAACCAGATGGGAGATGAAGAAATGGCTGGCCTAGACCCCCTCCTTAAATGGAGTTTGGGGAGTTCATGACTCAAATGGACAGAGGGTGCTATTGAGTATCAAGGCTGAAAAGAAAGCTCCCTATACTAATGAAATTGCTGGTTCAGTCCCTATCCCCAGTGCTTAATAATTCATTTGGAACATAAATGCTCATTAATTGATCGATTGACTGATCTTTGGTGCAGAAGTAAAATTAGGAAACAGGCATTACCCCAGGCTCAACACTTACTAAATTAGATAATTTAGCCACATTTGGTGTTGCTGTGCCAAAGATATCAAAGCACTTTACATACATAGTCATATCACCTCCCAGTCCTGGTCTTGGGGTAGGACAGTCTCAGATTTAGAACCATAGAATGTTAGAGCTGGAAGGGATCATACAGGTCCAGCCCCCTCTCTCCTGGGCAGGACCAGAGAGCTAATGACTTGCCCAAGATCACACAGAGAAAAAATGCCAGTGCCAGGATGTATCTTCTAAGTCCTAATCTAGCGCTCTTTCTACCACATCACGTGTCTCTCTTTTAATTTTATAGGACAGAGTTAAGCAATGACTAGCTCCAGTTATCATCCTCTCACCTACCAAAGTCTTGGGTTCCACTTGTCAATCTTTGCTCAGAACCTAGACCTTCAATCAGTACTACCAGAGTATTATTTAGCTTAGATTCCATTAGTTCATCTCTTGTTTTCAATTCAAAAGTCCTGGGAATGTCTTCTGGACATGAAAAGACCTGATATTTCTCATCTTTCATATGTCAATGTTTTTTATCACCTAAATCAGATACCCTAAAAATATTGTATATACTCACAGAATCTCAGAGCCGAGAAGGACCTTAAAGAACATCTTGTGGTTGTTAGTCATGCCTGACTCTTCATGATCCCATGGACAATAGCACACCAATGCTCTCCATGGGGTTTTCTTGGCAAAGATGTTGGAGTGGTTCACCATATCCTTCTCCAATAGATTAAAGCAAACAAAGGTTAAGTTACTTGCCTAAGGTCACACAGCTAATAAGTATGTGAGGTCAGATTTCAACTCAGGTCCTCCTGACTCCAGGCCTAGTGCTTTATCCACTGAGCCACCAGCAGCCAGCTGCCTCTTTGGAGAGCATCTCATCCCATTCATTTTATAGAGGTAGAAATGAGGGGGCATAGAGGTTAAGGTCACACCTTGGTCAAGGTCGTATAACTAGTTAGTGGTCTCAATATCCCCTGAATGATCTAATTAGCCATGTGCTTTTCCAAATATATGCCTGTGTTTATAGAATCACAGAATGTTAGAGACAGAAAGAAGGAGCTTTAGACAGCATCTAATCCCATCCCCTCATTTTATACATTGAGAATACTAAGAGTACCATTTACACGGAGACCCCCGACAGAGAGTTCCTATGGTGATTTCTTTCAAACAGAAATACTAAATGGGTGGAGGAATGATACCATCCTAATAAAAGAAAAACTACTGAAATTAGCTGTGCTATATCACCCCTGGTCTCAACATGCCTTTCCCAGATTTATCTTTCTTTAATCGTCAAAGAACATTTTGCTCTCTATGTCTTTCCCTCCTTCCTTCTCTCCCTATTTTTCTCTATATTTCTCTATTGTTTCCTCCATCCTCTCCCTCTTTCATCACCTCCCTCCATTTTTATCCTTCCCTCCTCTCTCCCGCTCTCTCCTTTCCACTCTCTCCTTCCTTCTTTCTTATTCCTTCATTTATACCTTTACTCATTCCCTCTTTTTCTTCTTCTTCCTCCCTCCATCTTTCTCTCTCCTTTCCCAACACTCTCCTCTTCTCTCTCTACCTCCTTTATTTCCTCCCTCATTCCTCCTTTCTTATTTTCCTTCCTCATTCTGTCTCTCTGTGTCTCTCTGTCTCTGTCTCTGCCTGTCTGTCTCTCTCTCTCTCTCTCTCTCTCTCTCTCTCTCTCTCTCTCTCTCTCTCTCTCTCTCTCTCTCTTCCTCACTGTCTGCAGAACATACTAGGAACAATCTTTCCTCTCCTATCCCCTTTCTCTCTACCTGAATCCTACCTGTTCTTCAAGGCAGATCTCAATCCCCAACTCCTCTGTGAAGTTTCCTGATCACCTTAGCTCACAGGGCTCCCTCCTTCTCTGAATGATTACAGTAATCTCTCTGTGCCCTTCATTTATCACTTAACATCTGCTGCCTTGTATTCATAGACAGGGGCAGCTAGGTGGCACAATGGATAAAGCACTGGCCCTGAAGTTGGGAGGACTTGAGTTCAACTCTCACCTCAGACACTTACTAGCTGTGTGACCCTAGGCAAGTCCCTTAACCCCAATTGCCTTAAACATCCAGGGTCAATCCTACTGATCTATATCTTGCCACTGGGGAAGAAAGTGAGGTTGGTGACTTTGCACTGCCCTCCCTCAATTAAATCCAGTTCAGTGTAAGTCCTGACATCACCCCGATGTCATGGTCTTCTTCGAGAATGAAGGACTAACAAAACAACAACAATATAGACAACTTCTCATGTGCACATCTCACCTACCCCCAAAGCAAATTCCTTGAAGACATGGTTGGTGCCTTCTACTTCCCTATATCACTCACCCACCCACAATGCCTAGCAGAAAAGCTGGCTAGTGGTTAAGTAATCAGTAAATATCTTCTCACCAGTTAATTGATGTTGACCCCATCTTAACAATGCCATTGCAACTGGAGAACAGGGAACTCAGAAAACATCCTTGATACATGAGGAAAAAATAGGGTATAATGGAAAGAGCTCTGGATTTGCATGTAGAAAATGTAAATTTGCATACCACTTATTTGTGTGACCTGGACACATCACTTAACATTTCTTTTTTTTTTTTTTAGTGAGGCAATTGGGGTTAAGTGACTTGCCCAGGGTCACACAGCTAGTAAGTGTATGTTAAGTGTCTGAGGCTGGATTTGAACTCAGGTACTCCTGACTCC
Source organism: Dromiciops gliroides (assembly GCF_019393635.1). Taxonomy (NCBI): domain Eukaryota; kingdom Metazoa; phylum Chordata; class Mammalia; order Microbiotheria; family Microbiotheriidae; genus Dromiciops; species Dromiciops gliroides. The sequence goes on from NC_057862.1 coordinate 151,134,172, forward strand.
AGGGCCGGTGCTCTATCCACTGCACCACCTAGCTGCCCCTATCACTTAACATTTCTGACCCTGGGTTTCACCATCCATACCTGAAAATAGGCAGAAGCTATGATGGTTTTTGTTAGAATGGGATCCTCCTGGACTCTCCACCAAGACAGATAGCAGCCCATCATGATTTATAGGATTGTAGACCTAAAACTTGACAGAACATTCCTCATTTTACAGATGAGGAAGCTGAAGCACAAAGTGGTTAACATGACTTGCCCAAGGTCCCAGAGCTAGTATGTGGCAGGGGTAGGATTTGAACTCAGTTCTTACTCTATTCATCACACTAACATTAATTGATATAGTCTCAAGGAGCTGCTGAAGGAATGTGGAGATTAAATGACTTTCCCAGGGTCATCCAGTCACTAAGAGTCAGAGGTAGGATTTGAACCAAGACCTTCCTGACTTCAAGCCCAGCACTAGCTACAATGCTCTTTCCCCATATATTAAATGTGGAAAATAATACTAATACCTCCTATCTTACAGAAGCTATGAAGAACAAAAGACCTTGAATGTGAAAACTCTTTGTAAACCATAAAGTCCAATATAGAAAATATTCATATAAATATTTTATCAGTTAGTCAGAAGCAGAGTAAATAAGCATTTATCAAATGCCTACTATGTCCCAGGGACTTCACTAAATGCTGGAGATACGAAGAAAGCATAAGACAATCCCTGCCCTCAAGAAGCTTACAGTCTAATGGGATAAGACAATACATTTTTTAAAAGCTGAAAAGGGTAGGAGGAGGGTATGGTTAGGGAGGGCAGTGGATAGAGTACCTGAAGTCATAAAGACATCTTCCTGTGTTCAAATCTGGCCTCAGACACTTACTAGCTGTGTGACCCTGGGCAAGTCACTTAACTTTGTTTGCCTCAGTTCCTTCATCTGTAAAATGAGCTGGAGAAGGAAATGGCAGACCACTCCAGTATCTTTGCCAAGAAAACCCCAAATGGGATGAGAAAGAGTTGGACAGGACTGAAAAAAATGACTGAACAACTACAGTGAGAAATGGGTTATGGGGGCATGATGAAGCCCTGCAGCCAAGATAGGAAATAGTGTGAGGAGATATGAGTTAGAGTTGATTTCATTTTGCAGGATGAGGGGTTTCTAGAGATCAGGAAGTCTAAATGAGCAGCCAGGTAGGAAATGATAAGGTAGATGCCATAGATGCCCTCCTCACCTGGAAGATCTGGGGAGAGCTCCTAGACAACCCCCCCCCTTTCCAATAAGAGAGAGGGAGGGACTCTAGAGGCAGGGACTGCTGAGGGGGTGTCAGTTACAAAGCTGATGTTATCTTGTAGAATGAGGACTTTCTGGAGATAATGAAATCTAGTTGATGGGTTTTTCCTCTTTAAAACAATGGTACTGGGTTAAATAAGTTTTCAAGCACCTTCCAGTTAAAAAATACTATGATTTTGTAAAGTTCTCTGGCCATGCTGAGTCCCTTGAGAGTAGGGACTATCTTACCTGTCTTTGTTTCCCCAGTACTTAGCACAGTGCCAAGCTGCTTCATAAATGTTTATTGCCAGACCAACTGGCAGAGAAGATGATGTGATTCAGGCAGTCACAGAGCTCTGGAAGAATCTGATGACAGTAAACTGATAACAAAACCACCAACTTCTGCCACACTGCCCACAGATGCTCTTTTCCCGTCTCCTCATTAAGACCTGATTTTAAGAAAGTTCTAACATGGCATTAGTCATTTACATTTTAGTGTAAATTTAAATCTGCCAGATTATAAACTCCTTAAAGGAAAAGACAGTATCTTAAAATACTTTGTATCTAATCACAGTGTCTTGTATATAGCTTGTACTCAATCCCAGAGGCCAACTATTCCAATGTCTTTATTTTACATGAGGAATTTAAGGCCCAGGGAAGTAAAATGATTCATACAACATCACAGAGATAGAAAGAAGTAAATGGGATTTGAACCCAGGTCCTCTGACTCCAGAACCGGGGCTCATTCCACTGTACTTGCTGAGGTCAGCCTCTGCCTCCTACTATCTGTGACTCAGCTTAGGCAGCTGGGTGGCTCAGTGGATATATCACCAGCCTTAGAATTAGGAAGACTCATCTTCAGAGTTCAAAAATGGCCTCAGACATTCACTAGCTGTGTGACCCTGGGCAAGTCACTTCACCTTGTTTGCCTCAGTTTCCTCATCTAGAGAAGGAAATGGCAAACCACTCCAGTAACTCTACCAAGAAAACCCCAGATAGGGTCACAAAGAGTCAGGTATGACTGAAAACAACTGAACAACAAGAAAAGTGTCAGTTTCAGTGGCAAATTTTTGTAAGTGGACAGTGGACAAGAAGATCAGAAAAGTAGGCTGGGCTTAGATTGCAAAAGACTGTGATTGCCAGACAAAGGAATTTAGACTTTACTGGTAGGCCATGGAAGAGTGACTGAAGGTTCTTAAACAGAGAAGGTGGTGTGATGATTGTATTGTGTGAAGAAACCCAGTCTGGCCACAGTGCACAGGATGCATTGGAAGGCTGTGACAGGTAGGGAAACCCCATAGGAGGCTAGTGGAGTAATCAGCCTCCAGACCAAATGTGCCATTTTCACAGGGCAGCCCCTGATAGAAGGAGATCATGCACCTCTATGTTGAAAGAGAACTCACTCCAAGAGCATTTTCCCTACCTCTTCTCTGAGCTGGGCTCCTCTCTACAACATCCCTGACCGCATGTCCACCCGTCTTCCACCTGGAAGTCCCCTGGTAGCATGGAATCGACCACTCCCTGAGGCAGCCCCATCTGCTTTGGACAGCTCTAATTGTCCATAGATCTCGAGCTGAAACCTCTTGTTTTTTACCCACTGCTCCCAGCTCTGCACTACAAGGCTAATCCCTCTCTCTCCTCGATGACAGCTATCCTGTCCCTTCCTGGTACCTGAGTGTCTCTGATGTGTCTTCCAAGAGCACTGGCTGCCTCAGCCTGACCATAGGCCTTGGAACTGCATTCTCCCCTAACCAGTATCATACCAGCTGTTAGGTAAATCACCCTCCAGCTGCTGAACTCAATCCCTCCCTCAACTCTCCAAATGAAAAAAGTGTGTGTCTACACTCTTGTTGACCATTTGTATTCATTCCCACAACCAAATCAGAGCTGAATGACATGCTGCTCCTTTCCCCCAAGCAAGAGAGAACAGATGACCAGCAGCTGGAATGGCTCTGGCCTGAGTGATTCATTCCGGTTTGATCATTGAGGATTAGTGGCTACATTACCAAAATGCCCAAATGGCAGCCAGATGGAACCTTTCAGTTACAGAGAATGAGAGCTCTCTAAGAAGAGAAGGCAGGGAGGAATGGGGTAGGAGCCGGAGAACAGAAAGAACACTAGACTGTCTCCTGATTCTGCTGCTAAGGAGTTAGGTGACCTTGGGCAAGTCCTTTTCCCTCTCTATGTCTCAGGCTTCTAAAATTGCAAATTTCAAAAGTAGGTGAGGTGATTTCTCAGATTGCTTCCACCTCTAATATTCTATGACATTATTGTTGAAGATATCATCTTGAAGATGTACATCATCCTTCAATCAATCAAACAACAAACATTTATTAGAATTATATCATTATGGGGGCAGCTAGGTGGCACAGTGGATAGAGCACCGGCCCTGGAGTCAGGAGTACCTGAGTTCAAATCCGGCCTCAGACACTTAATACACACTTACTAGCTATGTGACCCTGGGCAAGTCACTTAACCCCAATTGCCTCACTAAAAAATAAAAAAAAATTTAAAAATTAAAAAAAGAATTATATCATGATGAATTGAATGAATGAAAGAAAGCAATAATTATCTACTTACTGTGTGCCATTTACTCTGGTCTGGGTATTCAAAACCAAAAATATCCACCTGCCACCCAGATCTCACCTTCGACTCCAAGAAGCTGTAACATGCATAGTGGCCACACCCCAGTAAAGTCGTCTCAGTAGACAGGATAAGCAACAGGCTTCAAACCCATCAATGAGTTGGGAGGAAGGAGGTGTCAAACCCAAGTGTCTGAAGACTTTCCCTGCAGGAATGGGCAGATGAGAACAATTTGTTCTAACGGCCCGGAAGGGAAGGAGGCTGAAACAGATGCTTCGGAGTACTTAGAGCCTGGTCAAACATTGAAGATGCCACAGTCGTCCACTGCATCTTGGGCTATCGCAAGTCATCCTGACTTTTGTCTTGCCACTGGACTTCAATGGCTGGAAGAAAGAGTGAGGCTGGTGACTTTGCATAGCTCTGCCTCACTTAAATCTAACTGACAGGAGTCAAGACTTCACAGGTGGATGTCACTGATCTTTGAAAAAAACAAAGACTGAACAACCACGCCCCTGAAATCCCTTTCTCCTTATCAGGTTCCTCTCCAGTTCCCTTCCTGGTTGCAGCTCTCTTATATAGGTTGTTCTCCCCAATTAGAATGGGAGCTCTTTGGGGAAGGGACGAATCTGGTCTGGGACCCACTCCTTCCTCGGGTCTGCCACCAGGAATTCCTGGTTTCCTTCAAGACTCAGTTCAGGCAAATAAATAAATAAATAATTTTTAAAAAATGTTTTAAAACTCAGTTGAAGCACTATCTTCTATATGTAGAGTTTTAAACTTCAGGTCCACAGAACTCAGAGTGGTCCATGAGTGGACTTCAGGACGGGGGTGCAGATCATAAAATTGGATGGGAAAAAAATGACATCTTTATTTCCACTAACCTTTAACGAAAGAACTAAAGAACACTGGCTTTGAAGTCAAAAGCCCTGAATTCAGATCATGTTTCTGTTTTCCCATTTGTAAGATAAAGGCATTGGACCAGATGGCTTCTGAGGGTCCTCCCAGCGCTCTCTCTCTCTCTCTTTCTCTCTCTCTCTCTCTCTCTCTCTCTCTCTCTCTCTCTCTCTCTCTCTCTTTCTCTCTCTCATTCTTTTATTGTTGTTCAGTCATGGCTGACTCTTTGAGACCACATTTGAGGGTTTCTCCAGCTCATTTTACAGATGAGGAAACTAAGGCAAACAGGGTGAAGTGACTCGCCCAGGGTCTTCCTGACTCCAGGCTTAGCCCTCTATCCATTTCACCACTTAGCGATGCCATATATCATTCTACAACCTACTAAGTCATAAATAGGTTGTCATCTTACATCAGGAGATGGAATTCTTACATCAGGAGATACCCATCAATGAATTCACATAGCCATTTTAACTATTCTGTATATTCGCAGTTAGGTAACACAGTGGATAGAGTACTGAGCCTAGAGTCAGGCAGACATGAGTTCAAATCTGGCCACAGATACTTATTAGCTGTGTAATCTTGGGCAAGTTGCTTAATCTCAGTTTCTTCAACTGTAAAATAGGGATAATATTAGCACCTATCTTCCAGAGTTGTTGTGAGAATCAAATGAGAGAATAATTGGAAAGTACCTGACAGGAGTACTCTGTACCAGGCACTGTATCTGCTTCTGATGTTGGTCAGTTGCTCCTCCTTAGGCAAACTGGGTGACCCTTCCCCTCCCCAATCCCAGAGACTCACCATATTGATGCTGGATTTAGTGCAGACATCTGATTGGCTTAGCCCAAAGCAGCTCAGGACTCCTGAGCCTAAGAGATCCTCCAACCTGAGACTCCCTGGTAGCTTAGATTACAAATGTGGTCCACCATAATCAGCACTTAACTTTTTTCAAAATCCTTTTACCTCTATTATATTTTCTTTTCATATCTGGAACAATCCTGGATGATAAGAAGGGTAAGAGGGGTAGCTAGGTAACACAGTGGATAGAGCATTGAACCTGGAGTCAGGAGGACTTGAATTCAAATCCAGCCTCAGACACTTGCTAGCTGTGTGACCCTGGGCAAGTCACTTAACCCCAATTGCCTCACCATTAAAAAAATAACGCTGGTAAGAAGGGTAAGAATTAAGCCCATTTTATAGCTGGGGAAATTGAAGATCAATAATGAAATAATTTGCATAAAGCCATAAGAATTAATGGAGAAACAGATTAGAACTGGTAGTTCCTTTTTGTGCTGGCAAGGAATTGGAACTTGAGGAGATGCCCATCAATTGGGGAATGGCTGAACAAGTTGGGGTATGTGAATGTAATAGAATACTATTGTGCTGTAAGAAATGATGAGCAGCAGAAGTTCAGAGAAACCTGGAAGGATTTATATGAAATGATGTTGAGTGAGATGAGCAGAACCAGGAGAATATTGTGCACAGTATCATCAACATTATGTGTTGATCAACTGTGATAGATTTGACTCTTCTCAGCAATACAACGGTACAAGATAGTTCCAAAGGACTCATGATGGAAAATGCTCTCCAAATCCAGAAAAAAGAACTGTGGAATATGGATGCAGATTGAACCATATTACTTCTTTTGTTTTTGGTGCTGTTATTTTTCTTTTTTGAAGTTTTTTCTTTTCGCTCTGATTCTTCTTCACAGCATGACTAATGCAGAAATATGTTTAATGTGATTGTACATATATAACCTATTCCCAAAGATCACTTGCTGTCTTGGGAAGGGGGGAGGGAGGGCGAAAAATTTGAAACTAGAAATCTTATAAAAACAAATGTTGAAAACTATCTCTACATGTAACTGGAAAATAATAAAATACTTTTATAATTAAAAAGAAAGAAAGAAACGATGAGCAGGTAGATTTCTGAGAAACCTGGAAGGACTTACACGAACTGATGCTGAGTGAGAGGAGCAGAACCAGGAGAACATTGTACACAGTATCAACAACATTGTGTATCAATCAACTATAGTTCCATAGGACTCATGTTGGAAAATGCTCTCCAAATCCAGAAAAAAGAACTTTGGAATCTAGATGCAGATGGAACCATTAAAAAAAAAAAAGAAAGAAAAAAGAAAGAACTGGTAGTCCCAGACTCCTCCCCCACTCTGGCCCTCTTTTCAGACCTGTGTGACCTACGAATGCTATCTATGAAATCTGAGAGGCCAAAGATTTTCAAACAATAACCCATGGAGGTCCAGTTACCCTGGGGCCCAAGTAGAGAGGATGGTAAGGGGAGAAATAGTTCTTATGGATATTTAAATTTTAGATGTTTCAGTCAAATTATGGAAGGGGGAGGGAGGTTCACAGTTGTGTGAGGAAATTATCTCAGAATTTAGTTCCTTTTTCTTCTTTGGTCTCAACATTTCACTATTTTATCCTACAGAAGAGTGTTTGTTCCCAAGCGTCACTAAAGGCCATGGCAAAAATTGAACAACATATGTTGCCATCTAAAGGTGGGAAATGGATTATATTTGTTTCCTGTGACCCAGATATAGACAACACAAAAGACAGAACCGTTCTGCTCCCCAACATTTACCTCCAGACTTACTGCCCTAATCTTGGATTATTTTATTTTCAAATCCCTCCCCACCTCAAATCAAAAAGTCACAGAAATTTGTACAAATTTCACTAAGTTCAATTTGCCTTCAGGAAAATGAAAACTTTCCTCCTTGATCAAGTTCTGTGATTTGGGTGAATATGAAATTTCCATGACAGACTCTGGGTCAGTTTCTCAACATCTAATTCATTCAACATCAACCAACAATCATTTATTAATCATATACTGCATACCAGCCACTGTGCCAAGCACTGGAGGTACAAAGATACAGGTGAACAGTCCCTGCCCTTAAGGAACTTACCTGCAATGGGGAGACAATCATAGGCATATGTTGTTTGTTGTTGTTGAGTCGTGTAAAACTGTTCATGACCCCATTTGGGGTTTTCTTGACAAAGATACTGGAGTGGTCTGCCATTTCCTTCTCCAACTCATTTTCCAGATAAGGAAACTGAGGCAAACAGTGTTAAGTGACTTGCTCAGGATCATACAGCTAGTAAGTATCTGAGGACAGATTTGAACTTAGGTCTTCCTGACTCTAGGACCAAAGTTTAAGGAGACTGGGTGAGGTGAGCACTAGCAATTGGGAGGAACAAAAAAGACTTCATGTAGAAGATAATGTCTGAGCCTTGAAGGCAACTGGGGATTCCAAGATGCAAAATGGAGGAGAGAGGGCATCCTAGGCCCAGAAGAACATAGAGTTTGGCCAGACCCTAGGGTGCAGGAAGAGGCAAAGTGTGTAATAAATCTAGAAAGGCAAATTGGGACCAGGTTGTAAAGAGCTTTAAACACCTAACAGATGGGCTTATGTTTGATCCTAGAGGTGATAGGGAACCACCAGGGTGTTCATATTAAAAGTTTAATATCTTAACCCTTCCCTGGGGTTTTTTACATTTCAAAAGAAGATAGAAGAAAGAGGTCAGTGCTTGAACCCAAAGGAGTTGTAGCAGGCTGGTGGGAGACATGAGAGAGACAGAGAGACAAAGACAGAGACACACAGAGAGAGACAGAGATGGAGACGGAGACACAGAGACAGAAACAGAGAGAAAGAGACAGGGAGAGACAAAAATAGAGGCAGAGACAGACAGACAGAAACAGAGAAAGAAGGAGACAGAGAGAAAGAGGCAGAGACAAGGGACAGACAGAGAGACAGAAGACAGAGAGAGGGAGGGAGGGAGGGGAAAGAGAGAGAGAGAGAGAGAGAGAGAGAGAGAGAGAGAGAGAGAGAGAGAGAGAGAGGACTGCTTCCCAGAACCCCCAAGATCACATGAAGGAATGTGATAATCCACAGACATTTTTATAATGGTTTAATTCAACATGGCCTTTCCTCATACCAACCCTATGTGACTATGGTATGGTGGTAAAAGGGGTGTTTTGGAGCCAAAGGACCTGTGTTTTACTTTGTTCCATCACGTGATGTTGGGCAAGACACTTTATCTCTTTTGGCCTGAGAGCCTGTGGTCTTATTTACCTCTCAACATAAATAGGTTATAGGAACATTTTGTTGTGGTTGCTGTTGCTGATGTTGTTTCAGTCATGTCCGACTCTTTGGGGTTTTCCTGGCAGGGATACTGGACTGGTTTGCCATTTCCTTCTCCAACTCATTTTATAGATGAGGGTGAAGTGACTTGCCCAAGGTCACACAGCTAGGAAGTGTCTGAGGCCAGATTTGAACTCACCAAGATGAGTCTTCCTGACTCCAGGCCCTGCACTCTATCCACTGCACCACCTAGCACCCCAACAATAACAATGAAATAAATAGACTGTAGGAGTATTATTATCCCCATTTTACAAATAAGGAGACAGGCTCAGAGAGGTCGTGGCATGCCCAGAGTCACCCCATTAACACAATCATAAATCCAGGAATCCAATGACTTCAGGTCCAAAGCTGTTTCACAGCCTCATAGATGATACTCTAGTATTGTAGGAATTAAAATTGGAAGGGGGGGGCAGCTAGATGGCGCAGTGGATAGAGCACCGGCCCTGGAATCAGGAGTACCTGAGTTCAAATCCGGCCTCAGACACTTAACACTTACTAGCTGTGTGACCCTGGGCAAGTCACTTAACCCCAATTGCCTCACTAAAAAAAAAAAAAAATTTGGAAGGGACCTGAGAGATCACCTCATCCAACTTCTTCATTTTACAATTGAAGAAACTGAGTCCCAGAGAGGCTGTAGGCAATTGCCTGTGTCAGACTAGATCCAATCATGGGAGCATAGCAAATGAAACAAAAACCAAGGGAATGATTGAAGATTCCAATTTGCATCCCTAAAATATCGTGATTCCTGGAAACCTTTCTAAATACCAAGTCATAAAGACATGAATCTAGAGCTGGAAGAAATCTCTGAGGCAATCTAATCCAGCCCCATTATTTTACAGATGAAGAAACTGAGGCCTAAGAATACTAAGTGACTTGTCCAAGGTGACAGAGGTGGGATCAGAGGCAGCATTTGAATCCAGGGTCACTGACTTCCCTCCTCACTTTTACCTCGGAAACTTTCTCAGCTAAAGCTTTTCCCTATCGCCCCATCCCCCCAGCTCCTCTCACTTTCTAGGCTTCTCTACCTGCTCAACACAGCCTTCTCATCCTAGAGCTGCCTCCACCCTGAGACCTATTGTCCTGATGGCTAAGTCCCACAATTTGATGAGGGGCTCGGACCCTCATCACCCCCGACTCCACCCATTATTCTGCCAACTATCCCACCTCCCCACTAGCAGCACTTTCCTCCCATCTCACAACCGCCCCCCCCCCTTACAACTCCCTTATGTCTTATCCTCCATCATTGGTATGGAGGATCCTTGAAGATTGTCTTGTTCATTTGCATTTGTTTCCCTAGAGCTTAGTAGTGCCAGTCGCATATTAAGTGATTAATAAATTCTTTTTCTTTCTTTTTTTTTTTTTTAGTGAGGCAATTGGGGTTAAGTGACTTGCCCAGGGTCACACAGCAAGTAAGTATGTGTTAAGTGTCTGAGGCCGGATTTGAACTCAGGTCCTCCTAACTCCAGGGCCGGTGCTCTATCCACTGCGCCATCTAGCTGACCCAATAAATTCTTTATCTAACTATCCACCCCACATTGGTACATCCTTTTGGTCTATTTTATGTCTATACATATAAATGTACATGTTCTTTTCCCAATTATTGTCAGCTCCTTGAGGGGACCATTTCATTTTTGTCTGAACCTCCTCTGCTTAGCACACTGACTAGTACACAGTAGGCACTTAATGTTGGTTGGTTGATTTGCCTTTCAAAGAGAGAGAATGGGAAAGGGTTAGAACCCTCTTTGAGGAAGCATATTTGGGACTTTCCCAGAGGGCAGTGGGATGTCCATCTAAGGAGTAACTTAAGGAAGACCCTGTCCCATTGAACTCTTTACCAGAAAAGGGAAATAATAGCAGTGGCCTGAGCCCTGGACCTCCTGCTATATATGGCTTGGCCTCCTGGCTTTGGCTGGTCCTGCAGGCATCTCTTGACCTTCTGGGGATCAGTGATGGAGGATGGGCCAGATGACCTAAGGGTCCTTTCATTTTCCTGTTCTAACTCAGAGGGCCTCCCTGACTCGTGCTGCTATCAGAACAGTCAACTTGGTCCTCCTCAGAGAATTGCTTTTTTAATTGGCTCATTGCATATGCAACGCTGGGGAGTGTCTTTGGGGCGATTTTGGATTGGAGTGAGGAACTCTGCTTTTCCATTTGATTAGAATGGTCCCCCAGTGCCTAAGTAACCACTTCTGGTGAGAAGACTCAGTGCCTCTTCCAAATGAGGGCTCTTAGAGAGAGAAAGGGAACAAGAAAAGGGGAGGGGGGAGGGGGAGAGAGCTAGACACTCTAAGAAATCCCTTTGTTTGTGTGGGAAACCCTAGACTCTGCAAACAATGGAAATGCCCTTATAATTCCTTTTGGATAGAAAATGTTAAAACCTCCGTAAATGACTATTCTCTTCCTCCTCTCTTCTTCCTCCTTCTCCTCTTTTTCTTCTTCCTTTTTCAAGAAAATAATGCTATTTAGGGCTAAAGGTTTTTTGGGGAAAGGGGGCTTAGCAATTTCTGGAACTCTGAGCTATAAAGAGGAATTCATTCACTTGAGCCAAAAACAATGTGTACTCTGTGGCACCAAGAGTCGTGCTTGGAGGGAGAGAGGGCCATCTTCCAAAGAGTTTGGCCCTTGACCCCAATGGGGATGCAGAGGAAGGCTCTGAGAGAGGAACACCACAGCAATAGTACTGTGGGAATGGTGGTCCAGCTGGAAGCATCCTCTGGTCATTCAAAGGAAGGTACAAGGATCATGGTGGGCAGGAGGAAGAATCGCTCCACCCACAATATTAGTGCTCTGGGTTGGAGTCCCATCCATCCTGAACTAGTAATAGTTCCTGGACCCCTCTATCCCATCTCCTCCCCATGTCAACAATGCCTTCAAGGCCACTGGTAGGCCCAAACTGGATAGGGAGTGAGGTAGAGGATGAAAAGTAGGGAAGGAAGAAAAAAATGGAGGAGAGAGAAGGAAAGAACAAAGAGAAAATACAGTGGTAGAGGAAGAATCAGAAAGACAAAAAAGAGAGCTAGAAAGAAGAAAGATAAGTAAAGGGGGGAAAAGGAAGATGAGGAAAAGGGAAGGGGAAAAGGAAAGATGGGAGAGAGAAAAGTCAGAAGAGAGAGATGAGGAAAGGGATAAAAAAGAGAAGGGAGAACAGAAAGAATAGGATAATATTTTAGGGAATATTTTAGAAAAACTGTGATAGACTTAGCTCTTGTCAGCAATACAATGATCCAAGACAATGCCAAAGGACTCATGATGGAAAATGCTCTCCACATGCAAAGAAAGAACTGTGGCGTCTAAAGGCAGATCGAAGCATACTAGTTTCACTTTTGTTGTTTTTGTTGTTTTTTCTTTCTTGTTTCTTCTTTCACAACATTATCAATGTGGAAATATGTTTAACATGAGTGTACATAGAGAACCTATATCATATTGCTTGCTGTCTTAGGGAGGGGGAAGGGAAGGGAGAGAGAAAAAATTGGAACCCAAAATCTTACAAAAATGAACGTTGAAAAACTAAAAACAATAAATACTATTGCTAATTTAAAAAAGAAACATAAAGTGCCTGCAAATCTTTTTGGTTTTGTTCTTTAGTGATGTCAGACTCTTTGTGACCCTACTTGTGGTTTTCTTAGAAAAGATACTGAAGTGGTTTGCCGTTTCCTTCTCCAGCTCATTTTCCAGATGAGGAAAGTGAGGAAAACAGGGTGGAGTGACTTGCCCAGGGTAATACAGCTAAGTGTCTGAGGCCATATTTGAACTCATGAGTCTTCCTGACTCCAGGCCTGGTACTCTATGCACTATGGCGCCACCTAGCTGCTCCTACCACAAACCTTAAAGTGCAATATAAATGCTACCTATTATTTTTATTATCATAGATTTAGAGCTGGTAGGGACCTTAGAAGTCATCTAGTTCATCCAATGCCTTCATTTTAGAGAGATGAAAGCGGTCCAGGGAGGGTAAAGGATTTGCCTCAAACAGTGAGTTTTCTGTGGTGGGCTGAAGCGGGGATCAAGGTCCTCTATGGTGGTTCTCAAGTCCAGAAGTTCTTTAACTTATATCAATACAATAAGCCAGCAATACCTCCTCACCCCCCCCCATCTGCTGCTAGGGATAATAAACTGGGGAAATGAGGAATTACGTCTTCTTTCCTGAGGCCTTCCCTCGGCCTCAGAGTCCTTTCTCAGCCTTTAAAATGCAGCTCAAGTGCCATCTCTGCCAGGAAGACTTTCCTGACCTTCCCCTACCCCCAATTACCAGCTCCTTCTCTTCCAAATTTGACCTTGTATTTTCCTACATCATTTATTTGGGTTTATTCAGGTTATAATGTAAACTCTTGGTGAGTATGGATTGTTTCATTCTGTACTTAATGGGCTAGCATATAGTAGGCTGTTAATAAATGCTTGTTGATGGATAGAGCTGGCCCAGGAGGGCTGGTGAGACTAATAGTTCTCCAGAGCCCTAGGTGTGACTGCTGAACACACTGAAAGTTGGGAAAGGAAAATGGAATTTCCTGTTAGTTCTGCCCTGGCTCAGACAGCACCAGAGGAAACAGTAGCTGAATTATCTTCAGTTTAACCAAGATGGTCTCCTTACAATAGGCATGGGATTAAGAAATCCTTCAAGGCAGCTAGGTGGCAGTGGATAGAGAGTACCAGCCCTAGATTCAGTTCAAATCTGGCCTCAGACACTTAACACTTACTAGCTGTGTGACCCTGGGCAAGTCACTTAACCCCAATTGCCTCACCAAAAAAACAAACAAGAAATCCTTCAAACCAGCTGCTTGGAAATGATCAGGGCCAATTTTCCTCTCCCAAACTGTGATGATATTCCCTGATTTTTTTGGCGGGGGGGGGGCTACCATATTTGTAAGAGTAGGAAATATTTCTGTTCTAGAGAAAATTAACTTTATTTTACATCTTTTATTTGTCACATGTTATGGTATATATAACTATAAAGAAAAAAAAAGACAAAGAAAAAGATGGGCTAGTCCCCTAGAGTGAGAAAAATAACCAATAGACAGCCTATATGTTATGATGTTGTTGTTTGTCCTTTGTTCTCCAAAGAGGACCAGCGTCAGGACTTGCATCTGAATTGGATTTAAGTGGGGGAGGACTGTGCAAATTCACCAGCCTCACTCTCTCCTCCAGAGCCATCTGGGTCCAGTTTCCTGATGTAGATCAGGACAACTAGAGATGGCTTTGGATGTTTGAGACAATCAAGGTTAAGTGACTTGCCCAGGGTCACACAGCTAGTAAGTGTCTTAGGTGAGATTTGAACTCAGGTCCTTCTGACCCCAGGGCCAGTGCTCTGTCCACTGTGCCACCTAGCTGCCCCCCATATGTTATGATAATCTCCACTCAATATCAAGAGGTCTATAGAAAGACTTTCAGCACATTAGGTAGACTTTTTGTGGTAGATTTATGGAACGATATGGATAAGAGCTGCACAAAATGGGCAGATATGTTCACTGCTGACTTCATTGACCACAGGAATACCCACATTGACTTGTATTAATTGGCATTTATAAAGTGCCTTAAAGTTAGCAAAGCATTTAACATATGTCATCTCATTTGAGCTTCAACACAGCCCGGGAGACTATTATTGCCCCCATCTATAAAAGATAAGGAAACTGAGGCTGAGAGGTTAAGTGATTTGCCGACAGTCATACAGCTAGTAAGTGTCTGAGATGACATTTGAACCTAGGTTTTGGGGGGCTCCAAAGCTGGCCCTTTATCAGGAGTCCTGAGTTTAATTAGAGCTAAAAGAAGATCAGGGTGGGGTTAAATCAAGTCTAGCACCAATGGGGTGAGTCCTCAAGAGTGGAAGACCAGCAGGCTGCCCAAGGAAGGGCAAATTGGCACATGCCAGAAACAGATATCAAAATTCCTGTGTAAATCAGTAGTAGGATTGGGGGTGTGAGTGGCTGGGACACCTCCAGTCTGGGCAACTCAGGGAGAGAAAGGGGGTGGGGGACTGAGAGAAAGGTAAATGGATATTGAAGGAAGGAGAGGGAGAGGGAAAGAGGGAGGGAGGGGGAGAAGGAGGGGAGGAGAGGGGAGGGGGAAGGGAGAGGAGAGGAGAGAGGAGGAGAGGAGAGGAGAGGAGAGGAGAGGAGAGGAGAGGAGAGGAGAGGAGAGGAGAGGAGAGGAGAGGAGAGGAGAGGAGAGGAGAGGAGAGGAGAGGAGAGGAGAGAAGGGAACAGAAGAGAAAAGAACAGAAGAGAAAAGAAAAGGGGGGAGGGAGAGGGAAAAATAAGTGAGGTGTTTTGGTTTGGGAGGTCATAGGGATGAGGAGTGGAGCCACAGGAGAGATGTTTGACAAGACCTTTCCAAAAGCAATGCTACTGTTGCTTTGATTATTGTTTCCAGAGCAAGAGATAGAAAGTTGGGACGGGGAGGGGCCTAGTCTCCTGTGTCATGTCATGGTCTATGGCCAGAATGATCCATTGGATAGTATCTGAGGGATGAGCTGGGGAGGGTAGGCTGTGTGTATTTGCACTGACTGACTCATGAATCGAGACTGCAGCGTCCCTGGGGAAAAATCGCTCCCTCTGTGTCTGACTTACAGTTTCTCTATGGTAGGAATAATGACAACTGTGCTATCTACCTCGAAGAAAAACAATTTCAGAGCTTTAAGGAGCCATGCTTTTTTCCAGCTGTGGAGGCACTATTCACCAAGGCAGATTGCAGCCCCCCAAACTTCTTGTCTGTCAACCTAAAAAGAGGAATCTCCTAGTGCCCACGAGCCTCTCCAAACTCACCTGGGCTGGTGGTGGGATGTATATTCCAATGGCACATCATGGCAGGGAGATGAGCATCTGGCTTCTCTAAGCCTCTGCCAACAAAGTGCAAGCTCTGGCAGGTCCCACCCAGCTGGAAAAAGTTCAAGGATGTGCCCTGGATGAATAAATGAGGTGATGGATGTGAAAATGGGTTTGAAAAGGATAAAATGCTAGACAAGTATAAGAGATTGGTATTATTATTTTTTTGGGCAGGGCAATGAGGGTTAAGTGATTTGCCCAGGGTCACACAGCTAATAAGGGTCAAGTGTCTGAGGCTGGATTTGAACTCGGGTCCTCTTGAATCCAGGGCTGGTGCTTTATCCACTGCACCACCTAACGGCCCCTAAGATTGCCATTATTTTATTTTATTTTGTTTTGTTTTGTTTTTCAGGGCAATGAGGGTTAAGTGACTTGCTCAGGGTCACATAGCTAGTTAAGTGTCAAGTATCTGAGGCTGGATTTGAACTCAGGTCCTCCTGAATCCAAGGCCAGTGCTTTATCCACTGCACCACCTAGCTGCCCCCAGATTGCTATTATTTTAACCCTGACTTCATTTCTTTAAGGTCTTGATTGGATGGGGTAAGATATCCCTTTGCCAAGCACCATTAGAATGGGGAAGGTTTCCCCTTGGTTAAGGCAGTGCATTTACTACCCCTCCATAAAAGCTGTAGCTATCTAAATGGCATAGGATTGTTGATTTATAGCTGGAAAGAATCTTAAAGAGTACCTAGTCCAAACTCCTCATTTGACAGAAAGGGAAACTGAGGCCTGGGGAGGTTGCCTAAGCATTAATAAGTACAGGTAATGAGGTAATGAGCATTAAAGGCATGATTTGAACACATGCCTTCTCTCTCCCTCACTGGCCTGCCACATAGGATCTGTAATTCCAACCACTAGTGTCCCTGCTTCGGGCAAGGACTTATTTCCCAGTGTCCCCTGGGGTTACTGAACCTCTTCCTTTAAATTCAGAACACTAAGATTTCGAAGATTATTGGAGCAGAGACTTTAGAGATCCAGTCCAACACTCTGATTTTACAGGTGAGGAAAGTCAGGCCCAAAGTGGGCAAAAGACTTAGCCAGGGTCACACAGTAAGTTAACAACAGAGTTGTAACTAGAGCAAAGTTGAGGTGTTTGTACGGAGGACAGCTAAATAGGGCAGTTCCTGGGCACAGAGGAAGGTGATGTCAGCTCTGCAGACTCCCAGGATAATGCCAAGGAGGAAAAAGACGGCAGTTTGACCAAGAAGCTCTAGGCTGGAGGCTCTGGCCAGGACTAGAACCCAGGTGTTGTGACTAGCGCTCAGTCCTACCGCATGACATGACTGACCATCCAGGCGATCTGCCTCGGGCCTTATTCTCCACGTAGGAAGCACCAAACTAGGCCTGGCCCCATACCTGAATGGAGTAAGTTGTCACTAAAAGTTTTTACACAAAGGTCTCTGAAGTGCCTGATTCCTAAAAGTGTCTCCATATCCCTGGCCTATCACAGTACCATAAATTTCACAGAGTCACTCCTCTAGGTCAGGATCTTGAAGGTCCTAAGGAAAATGTGTCTATGTTACTAAAGACTAGAGGACATATTAGCACATTATCTGTCATCAACTTTCCTGCAGGCAGTTTCTCAGATTGGGATACAGGAGGGATACATTTTAATGGAGGGTTAGGGGAACAGGTCTGGGCAGTCGGGTGGTGCAGTGGATAGAGCATCAGGTCTAGAGTTAGGAAGACTTATTTTCCTGAGTTCAAATTTGGCTTCAGACACTTACTGGTTGTGTGACCCTGGGCAAGTCACTTCCCCCTATTTGCTTCAGTTTCCTCATCTGAAAAAATGAACAAGAGAAGGAAATGGCAAATCACTACAGTATCTCTGCCAAGAAAACCCCAAATAAGGTCATGAAATTGAAAATAATTGAAACAACCAAACAACAACAACAGAAAGGGGAACAGGTCTAGGGCATGGGTGTCTAAAAACATGGGCAAGCCCAGGTGGGGATTGATTGGGAAGTCCAATGGAAGGCCACCAGAGATAGTATAAGGGTAGCATGTGACTTAGGTAAGGGAAGTCAGAAGGAGCAGAAGGACTAGGAGGAAGCAGGAGTAAGAAGGAAGGATAAGCACAAACTCTTGACACCTTCACAATATTACATTTACAACCTCATTTCTTGCCTTGCAGAGAACAGGTGCTTAACAAATGCTTGTTGAAATTAATTGAATTAATCAACTTTCTTTACAATTCTACCCCATTGGATCATATGATTTTGAATCGGAAGGCCCCTTAGAGATCATTTAATCCAACCCTCTCATTTTACAGAAAAGGAAACTGAGGCCCAGAGAGATAAAGTAATTTACCCAAGGTCACACATCTTGTAAACAGAAGACTCAGGATTCAGCCCCGGGTTGCCTGACTCCACATTCAGTGTTCTTTCTACCAAACAATAGCATTTAAGGTTCTCTGCTATCAGACCCTAACCTCAGTTCCAGGCTTTATCTTCTTTCTCCTACTCTCTAACACAAATGCTCTGCTCCGGCCAAACTGGTCTACTGGACTTTCCCACTTCCGTGCTTTTGATCATGGTATTCCCCAACCATGAAGTGCTTTTTACCCTTTAGAAATACCTTGTACAGGGGCAGCTGGGTGGTTCAGTAAATAGAGCACCAGCCCTGAAGTCCAGAAGACCTGAGTTCAAACCCAGCCTCAGACACTTACTAGCTGGGTGATCCTGGGCAAGTCACTTAACTCCCAATTGCCTTCCAAAAAAGAAAAGAAAAAATGCTTTGTAGAAATTCCTCAAAGCACAGCTCCAGTCCTACCTTTGCTCCCAAAGCCTTCCCTGACCAGACTAGCCTATGCTTATCTCTTTATTCTATACTGAGATATATGTATAATTTACTGTATTTATAATTAAATATAACTGACTGTAGGATCAAATACAAGCTTCTCTGCTTGGCATTTAAAGTCTTTCACAACCTGGTCCCAGGCTTCCTTGCCAGATTTATCATAGGGGCAGCTAGGTGTCGCAGTGGATAAAGCATCAGCCGTGGATTCAGGAGGACCTGAGTTCAAATCCAGCCCCAGACACTTGACACTTACTAGCTATGTGACCTTGGGCAAGTCACTTAACCCTCATTGCCCCACAAAACAAACAAACAAACAGAGTTATCATAGACTATTCTCCTTCATGAACTTTGCAGTCCAGTAAAGCCAGCCCATGTCCTGGTTGTCCCCGGTCCCTGGAATATCCTCCTTCCTCATTTCTCTTCCTAGAATACCTATTTCCTTCCAAGCTCAACTCAAGACCCACCTTCTGTGTAAAGTATTTGTTTCCTCATCCTCCCAGCTGCTAGTGCCTTCATTCCAAATTTACCTTGTATGGGGCAGTTAGGTGGTGAAGTGGATAGTGCAATCAGCCCTGAACTCAGGTCCTCCAACCTCAGATATTTACCAGATATTTACCTAAGCAAGTCACTTTGCCCTGATTGCCTCTACCCCCACCTAAAAAATGACCTCATATTTATTCCACATAAACATATATTAACATGGAGATAGAGAGAGAGATAGAGATGGATGTGGATAGATGTAGATGTAGTTGTAGATATAGATATAATGACATAGATATAGATATGTCCATGTCATCTCTTTTGTTTGAATGTAATATCCTTGAGGGCAGGGACTGTTTTAATTTTGTCTTTGCATCTCCAGTACCTTGGGTTTTGGTGACTGGATTGGATTCTTTGCTCTGAGAATATCCTGACCGCTGTTATCACCATTTATAAATACTAACTTATTTCCTCAGTTGTGCTGTAAACTCCTGGGGTGCAGGAACTATGTCTATGCTTTGGTTGACTAGCTCTCAGATCTTTCCAAATCTGAAAACTGGGACATTGCTAATGGCCACGGGCAGAAGTTGGTACAGCCAGAAATTCCCTGCATGCCTCTCAGTCCCTGTGTTTAGAGGCATAGGCCTGCCCACCTTCTCATAGGCCGCTGCAGGTCCAGGAGCATGCCAGCCCTTCTTGCTTTAAATGGATTTTCAGAACATATAGTTTTTATCTAGTCAAACCTTCTGGATCCAATGTGAGCCTAGCTTGTAAAAGGGCCATTTTGGTAATAACAATAATAAACAGCTCAAATTTCGATAGCATCTTAAGGCTTATGAAACCTTTACTCAAAAGCTGCCAGTGATATATGAAGCGTGAGTGCTTATGGTACCATTTACAGGTTCTTTTTATTGTTGCTGCTGCTGAGGGGCAATGAGGGTTAAGAAACTTGCCCAGGGTCACACAGCTAGTAAGTGTCAAGTATCTGAGACCAGATTTGAACTCAGGTCCTCCTCAGTCCAGGCCTGGTGCTTTATTCACTGGGCCACCTAGCTGCCCCCAGTACCATTTTACAAGTGAAGAAACTGAGGCTTAAAGAGGCCAAAGGACTTGTCCACTTTCACACAGGGGGTAGATATCAGTGCCAGGATTTGAACTCTGGTCTCTTTTGGGAAGTTTTCCCTGACCACCCTTGCCCATACTGATCATTCTCCTTTGCCTGAATCAAGAACTGATAGTACCTACAATAGAAAAAAAAGTGGCTTCCTCCTGGTTCTGGGATCAATTATGAACTCAGCTCGTCTCAGTCTGAACTCCAGTGCAGCAAGCTTCAGCTCCCATCTTCATCAATTAAGGCACCCACAGCCCGTTCCCCTTCATCCCTTGCTTCCCTACCTGAATCCTCCTGGTCTTTCAGAGCCCTGATGGAGTCTCACCGTCTTCTTGAAACCTTCCAAGTCCTTCATAACTCTCCATCCTCTGACCTCCTTCCAGTTCTGACACTGGCTGTGTAATCCAGGACAGGAGGTTTAATCTCTCTGGACCTCAGTTTCCTCATTTGTTAAATGAGGAGTGGGGGGATGATGATCCCTGGGGTCCCTTCTAGCTCTAGATCTGTGGTCTCATAGACAAATCTCCAGTTACTGTCTGTAATGCCCTCTTGGCATTTTGCATGGGATACTTTGTATTGTGATCTGTTGCTGTTTGTCCTTCATTCTTGAAGAGGACCATGACATCAGGAGGTGATGTCATGGCATTCAGTGAATTGCATTTCAGTGAGGCAGGACTGTGCAAAGTCACCAGCCTCACTCTCTCTTCCAGAGCCATCTGGGTCCAGTGGCAAGATAGACATCAGGACAACTGGCAACAGCTCCAGATGCAGTGGCAGACCATGGCCTTTTTAAGCTGAGATCTGTCTCAGGTCTCAGTTTGTCTGAGGTAATGCCAGTGGGTCTCTTAACCTTCCCAACTAAACTGTGCAGTCCTTAGGAAAGAGTTCTAGAGTTATTCCTTGCACCTCCCCTCTCTCTGCTTTTTTTTTTTCCCTCAAGGAGCTTACAATCTAAAAGGGGAGACAACATACAATAGGAGGCGGGAAAGTGGGATTTGGGTCCAGGGGTACCCAGAAAGGGGGTGTCTTGTTCCATGGGGTTGAACCAGGCAGAGCAGCAGATGCCTGGTTTGATCCCCCTATAAAACCCAACACAGGGCTGAGTAAGCTCTAAATTACAAAATAAGCATCCCAAGGTTGGTTGCTTGACAAAAGGTAGCCGTAATGCAAACAATGCAAGGCATAAATGATCTATTAATTCCTGGTTTGGCTTTGTCCCTTTTTATGACTGTTCTGGATGCCATAGCAGAACAAGCTTTCTATTTCTGTCTTCAGAGGACTGATAGGAAAAAAAGTGTTTTTCATCCCTCACACAACCAGCATGGGGTTGAGAGAGAAACACTGAGAAGCCAAAAGTCAGAGCAGACAAAATGTGTTCTGTTCCCTCCACTTTCACTGCCCCACCTTCAAGGCACTGCCCAGTGCAATGCCAGGCCCAGCAGGGACTTTTATCTTCCTCTTATGGTTCATCCTTCAACTGAGAGTCTCCTAAAGCATCATAGAGCCCTCTGAGTCCAGTGTCCTGAACACTGTTCCAGGTACTTTATTATAGCTCTGACTAGTCCATAATATGCAATCTAGCTCTTCACAACAACTCTGTGAATGTAGTTGGTAATCATCAGACCCATTTTCCTGAGGAGGAAACTGAGTCTCAGAGAAACGAAGTGATTTACCATACTTGGAAGGCTGCAATAAATAGAGAGCACTGGATTCGGAGTCAAGGAGACCTGAATTAAAATCTAGCCATAAACATTTACTAGCTGTGTGACCCTGGGCAAGTCACTTAACCTCTGTCTCCACCAGTTTCTTCCTCTGTAATACAGGGATAATGATAGCACCTATCTTTGTTTGTTGTCTAACTCTTCATGATCTCCATATGAAATTCTGGAGGGGGTTGTCATTTCCTTCTCCAGTAGATTAAGGCAAACAGAGCTTAAATGACTTGGCCAAGGTCACACAGCTAATAAGTCTCTGAAGTCAGATTTGAACTCAGGTTTTCCTGTCTCCAAGCCTGGTACTCTAGCCACTGAACCACCTAGCTGGCTAGAACCTACCTTACAGGGTTTCTGTGAGTATCATGTGAGTTAATATATGTAAAGTGCTTTGAAAACCTTAAGGTCCTATATGTTGTCACCATCGTCATCCAAGTCACACCATCAGTGGTCAAGCCAGGCCTGGACCTCCAATCTCATCTTATAGTCCGCGGTCCTTGTTTGAGTAAGACCTAAAATAGTGAATGTGAAATCACTTAGGGAAGCTTAAAGTAATACAAAAATACCAGAACTGGGGCCTTGGGTTGTCCAAGTTAGTCAAATAACCCATGCTCATTCATTCATTCAACAAGCATTCTTTAAGACACCTACTATGTATTGAACAACTCTGTTTCATGAAAGGCCAGTTAAAATCCAAGGAATTCAATGGATTAAGTACTTTCTGGCAGTGTTCCTGAAGGTAACCTTCTGATCCCCATCGTAGGAGATGCGAGAGCATGGCATTACCCAGGATAGCTGTTATGAGATGTTTGAACAAGACTGTCCTATATCTGGGTCAGAGGCAGCTCAGACTCGGCATGGAGGAGAAATGCCTCCCCAGACTCTGGATACCTATTTCAAGGACAGAGGAGGTGAGGAAGGTCTGAGGGTGCAGGAGAATAAGGGTGACCTTCTCCTTCCTACATCTCCCTCCAACCTGAATGCTTTGTGTGGCAATGTCACATGATCACCACCAGAGGGCACTCATGCACCAACAACAGCAGAGACCTTAAAAAGTCTTCCTGATAATGATGGAAGTTGGGGCAGCTGAAAGTCATCTCCCATTTTTTGAGACACTTAACTTCTCCTGCTTATTCCACAAATATCCCTTTCGTCAAACCTCTCCTACATGATTGGAGGCTTGCATCTCTCGGGGACTTTTTTAATAGTAATTTTCAGGAAATTACTATTGATTTGTCATTTTACTTTCAAAGACTTAAGAACTCCCAACATTGTAATGAGCAGCCATGCATGGCTCCAGAGGACCAGAGATAAAGTATGCTGTTCACTTCCTGATGGACAGGTGATGGACTCCAGGTGGTGCAAACTGAGAGAGAGAGAGAGAGAGAGAGAGAGAGAGAGAGAGAGAGAGAGAGAGAGAGAGAGAGAGAGAGAGAAATAGAGATTGATATTTATACTCATATTTATATTTTTACCCATATATTTATGTTTTGGACATGGTCAATGTGGAATTTGTTTAGTTTGACTATATTTGTTACAAGAGAAGATGGGTTTTGGTTATTGAAAAAATAAAATTTAATTTTTTTAAAATTGGCATTGTTTTGACTCCTCCATCTGGAGGCAGGAGTTGGGGGGAGAGGAAAGGGAGTGGATGGGGAAGTTTCCTTATGGAGTAAAGCCATGGACATAAGTTTAAGTGAATATTGACTATTTTGCTGACAGACTGGAGTCCATGACTCGGACGGGGATGTGAGCTGACAGAGTGCTGGGTTTAGATTTAGATTACCAGGGTTTGGATCCCAGCTCTGCCATACACTGTGTGACCTTAGCTAAGTTACTTGGTGGGCCAGGCTTCAGTTTCTTCATTTGTGAAACAAAGGGTTTGGACTCAATTACTTCCAAGGACCTTCCCAGCTCTAAATCTATCATCCCCTGAACTCCTAAGAAGCATCCCTGAAAACTGGACTTGTACACAGACTATCTTATAGTTGTTCCTGCTGGACATTAGAGGTTTGGTCCAATTCCTTTCTCTTTCAGAGGAGGCAAAAGGACCCAGAAAGAGGAAATTACTGAGGTCACCCAAACAGCAGAGCTAGGATTGGCATCCATGTCCAGGGCTCTTCCCCTGATTTCCCACTAACTAGCTCACACTGACCATTCTGCGTAAGTTCTCTCATCCAAATTAACTTATCCCTGGCCTCCAGTCTCATGGTGGTTATTATATCAGGGTGGTTTGTGTCGAAATGTCCTAACTGGGGAAGGAAGAGTGGGTATGTTAACAGCAGGTAGCAATACAAGAATAACAATGCCACTGGATATTGGCAGAGCTTTTTGAAGTCTGGAAGCAATTTTATATGCATTGCTCCATTTCAGTGCAAGAACAATCCGGGTGAAGTAAGTCTGGCACTTTTATCATGATCTGTGATCAAAGATCCAGGGCTAGAAGGGACCTGAGGGGTCATTTAGTCCAACCCCTTAATTTTTCAGAGGAAGAAACTGAAGCCCCGAGACTCGTTCAAGGTCACACAGTTGGTGGCATTCAGACTTGAACCTAGGTCTCCTGACTAAATCCAGCATTCTTTCCACTGAATCACTCTTTGATTTGCCCCATACCTACTATTATCCTGTATAGGTGGCTCCAGGGGAAGTGAGAATGTAGGTCATTTCTTCAGCAGTGAAGTCTCTGTGTATGCCTCTGTCCTTTCTTTTTCTGTCCTGTTATTCTCTGTATTTATCCTTAGGTCTCTGCCTCTGTTCCACTGTCTTTCTGACTCTGTCTCCATCTCTCTGTCTTTCTCAGTACCTTTTTCATTCTCTGTATCTGTCTCTATGTCTTGGCCTCTGTTCTTCTGTTCCTCTGTCTGTCTGTCTGTCTGTCTCTCTCTCTCTCATATTTCCTGCATGCATGTGTACAGCACACACACACATATAGAAATACACACAAATACACAAACACTCTTCCAGTCTATAAGGAGGCTTGGTCCCCAAGCAGTATGTTCTACCTTGGAAACTGAGGATGTCAAAGAATAGACTGACTATGCCTGTTGCTTTATGGGGCTAACTAGATCATCCCCAAATCACAGAATTCCTTCAGAGCTAGAATTTGGAGATCCATCTATTCTGAACCCTTCACTTGACAGGTAAGCAAAATGAGACCCATAAAGAAGTGACTTTTCCAAGGTCACCCAGGCCAAAATTAACAGCAGATCCAGCACAAAAATCCTGGTTAGTATTTCAAATGGAGAGTGAAGAGGGAAAACTGGGTCAGCCGATGACAGGGTCACCTCATGTGCCCAATGATATGAGGAGCCACGAACCTGTGGTCTGTCAATCCCTATGACCAAGGCACAAGCAAAGGTCCTGCTGTATGACATCTCTGCCTCACCCTACCTCCTGAGCCCCAGCTATCTTCATAGGAGACATGATGGCAGCCATATGTTTTTAGATGCTTGTATAAGAGTATGGGATAAAGCTCATTTCAGACTTTGCTCTTCTCAGTCTTTGAATGGCCACCGTGAGTAGTCTATTCACAGATGTAGAGTGTAGAAAAGTAGGAATGTCCCTTGCATGGCTTAAAAAGGGTTGAACCCTGGATTAGTTTGTACCAAGAGTGATCTAATAGAAGATGGTAAGGGGGTACAAGACTGGCAGTGAGTTATTCCATGTTTTTAAAGACAGAATAGTCAAGGAACTAAGCCTGTTAGCTGAGTTGAGAGGTGGAAAGAAGCAGACTCAAGGAGCTCAGCAGAAAGACCTGCGCAGCAGAAATACTCTGACCCCATATAAGAGAATACACTTGGGGGCAGCTAGGTGGCGCAGTGGATAGAGCACTGGCCCTGGAGTCAAGAGTACCTGAGTTCAAATCCGGCTTCAGACACTTAACACTTACTAGCTATGTGACCCTGGGCAAGTCACTTAACCCCAATTGCCTCACTAAAAAAAAAAAAAAAAAGAATACACTCGGGGCACTTCGGTGTCAGAGGTGTGGGTTGCCTTGGCCACATGCATCCTCTATGTTTGTACCTCCTCACCTTGTAAACTTGATCTTCCCATGTATTTTGGGAGAATGTACACCAGATTGATGAGGGGAAAGTTTCATTGCTATCATACATGCTATATGCCATTTCAATATATACCTTTGTTTTAGATTTACACCAGGTGTCAACTGGATGACTATTACAGGTACAAAAACTTTGAGGGTCTTCCCCACTCAGACTGATATTTTTGTGATGGTAAGTTAGGTCATCTTTTGTCTTAGTTCTCACCTAGCTCTTAGTCATTGGGTGGGCATGACCTCAGACAAGCTGAGACTCAGGAAAGACCTTAAGTTAGAAAGGCCAAGGTCACCTACTGCATCCTGGGCCCTCACCAGTCATCTTGACTTTGGTCTTGCCACTGGAGAAAAGAGTGAAGCTGATGACTTTGCTCAGCTCTGCCTCACTTAAGTCCAATTCACAAACAAGTCAAGACATCACCCTTGTGATGTCATCAGTCCTCTTCAAGAACGAAGGACTAAAAAATACAGGTGTCTGCACCAGTGGAGACTGGGGAGCGGTAATTTTAGGTAGATGGACCTACAGAGTACCTTGAAGCTCAATAATCCTAAGGGGGGAAAGGAGAAGATGAGAGGGACAACCTATAATAGTGAGTTAAGGAAGAAACCTAGATGGAGTCCTACTGTTCTTTGGTGGCTGGTTCAGAATATATTTTGGGTGGACTATTCAGTTGTAGGCACCCATGGGAGAAATTCTAAATTCAGGATTTCAATCTAATTAAGGAAATCAGGATCTCCTAATTTTGCAAGAATCCACTGGCGTAATTAGCATTTTCCCCTTTTGTTTTCATGCTTAAGTACAATACTGGTTGTATTACTGTGTCCATTGCTGTTGACAGGAGCCATCTGTCTGTTGCATTTCTCAAATACTGATGTCTAGCAATGCACCTAGAGTCGCACAAAAGACTCCTCATTAAAGGTGTGCTTTTTGATGTAAGGGACAAGGATATTGAAAGTGTTTTGCGGATGTATAACTTTTATTGAATTTCTTGAGTTCTTAAGGGGGGGTGGGGATGGAGGGAGGAAGAGAATTTAGAACACAAAGTTTTAAAAATAGATGTGAAAATTTGTTTTTACATGAAACTTGGGGGAAATTCTAAATAAATTTTTAAAAAGAAAGTGTTTTGTGAACAGTATAGATATTTGGGGGGAGATGTGCAGTACTCACTAAGCTACATGAGGAGAAAGACCACCCTGGTGGTTTTCTGCAAATAACTTCCAAAATTCCTGAAATGGGGATTTCAGGCAGTTATTGAAATTGGACCAGGGCAGCTAGGTGGCATAGTGGATAGAGAACCGGTCCTGGAGTCAGGAGGACCTGAATTCAAATCTGGCCTTAGACACTTAACACTTACTAACTATGTGACCCTGGGCAAGTCACTTAACCCCAATTGCCTCACCAAAAAGAAAAAAAAAGAAAGAAATAAAATGGACCGCTAGTCCTTTCACATAGGATGAAAGAATATCACATTGAGTTAAAATTAAGTTAAAATGAAGGAGTTTCTATAATTCCTATAGATAGCAGAACTGATCTAAAAATAAGGCTAATTGAGGAACTACAAGCAGCTGGGTGGCTCAGTAGATAGAGCTGTGGGCCTGAAGTCAGGAAGGCCTAAGTTCAACGATGGCCTCAGATACTTGAGAAAGGTACAGGAGTGGTTTGCTATTTCCTTCTCCAGCTCATTTTATAGAAGAGGAAACTGAGACAAACAGGGTTAAGTGACTTGTCTAGGGTCACACAAGCTATTAAGTGTCTGAGGCTAGATTTGAACTTAGGTCTTCCTAACTCTAGGCCCAGCTCTCTATCCACTGAGCCACTGACTGCTATACTTGTTTTCATTTCAATTCACCAAGAATTTAGTAAGTGCCTTCTGTGTATAGGACACTGTGTGCTCGGTGCTCTAAATGTAAACACAAATAAATACCCTCCTAATTTGATACCTTTTCTTTTCCTTTTTCTTTTCTTTTTTCTTTTTTTAATGATACCCTTTCCCAGAAAGATCTTCATGGTGTGATAAACATTCCTTCCTTACTAATCCGATCCACCCTATCCAATTCCCCTTAAAATTTAGTGACTGATTTTGTGTGTCCAAGGAGAGAATGAATATATGATGTTGTATAGATTTTAATGAGCTCTACTGACCTTCCAACTCTTAATCTCTGATACTGCAATGTCAGCAAGCAGTTATTAAGCACTTTCTGTTTGTCAGTCACTCCGCTGAGCATAAAAGCAGCTTTTGTTCTCATGAGAGAGACAACAGGTACAAATATGGGGAGACACAAGATACATACAAGTAGATACAAGGAGATTTTAGATGGGACATTTCTATCAGTGGAGGGTTTTCCACAGAAAGTGGGGCTTAAACTGAATCTCAAAGCAAATTAGGGATTCTGAAAGGGAGAGCAGTCCAGGCCTGGGGGATAACAAAGTCACAGAGATAAAATTTCAGTTAGAGATTAGTGAAAATATGGGGCAGCTAGGTGGTGCAGTGGATAAAGCACTGGCCCTGGAGTCAGGAGGACCTGAGTTCAAATCCGGCCTCAGACACTTGACACCTACTAGCTGTGTGACCCTGGGCAAGTCATTTAATTCTCATTGCCTCCTACTCCCCCCCTCAAAAAAAGACATTAGTGAAAATAAAATTGTGGGTTGTTGTTGTTTTTCCCCATCCACATTCACAGACTCCTTGAAATCTACTGTTGGACCTGTTTGGGGTCTATGGACCCCAGGCTAATAATTCTTGGTCCAAAGGTTCAATCATACCCTATGGTCCTATAGTTACATCAGTAGAAGTAAATGGGTAATTCATTCAACAGGTCAAGGTCAGTCCAATGCATCCTTAATGTGGCCATTTTTCCAGCAAGAGTGGAAAGCAGGCCATAGCTGATTTTAAATAGTGGCAACATTCAGCATTAGAATATAGCTATATACACAGACTCTATCAGAAATAAATAATATACTCAGATGTACACATGGACACACACATACATGCCCAGTTTTTTGACCCTCATCCAATCCGGGCCTGCTGTCAGCTCTGCACGGATACCCACCCCACTGGCCAATAATCCAAAGCTGACTATATAATGACGATGATCTTCTAGGTCCCTTCTAGTTCCAAATCTATGATTCTGTGTTGATGATGGTGAGAATAATGGCAGCTAATGTTTATATACAGCCTAGTATATGCCAGGTACTGTGCTAAATTAATTATCATCCTGTTTGATCCTCGTAACAGTCCTGGGAGGTAGGTACTATTCTTTAGCTTTGCCAGTCCTACCACTTTATTCATTGTTGGCCACTGGGCAAGGTCAGGGAAGCAGCTCAAGAGGAAGAGCTAAAGCTCTTATACAGACAATAACCACAGGACAACCTCCCCCTTATCATCGGGTAAAGGGGATGCTCCTACATACACACACACACACACACACACACATATGCACACACATACACACATACACACACACACACACACACACACCCCTCCTCAGGTCACATACTGCCCTTTTTATTTTTTACTTCAGGCCACCTTTAATGGTCATTTCAGCTTGATTTTGGGGCTGAGAGAGAGAATGGAAGCCTACAAAATCTGATTTTCCTTAGGCCTAGCTTTTATCTAAGCTTCTCTCTTCATGGGGCAAGGAGTGGCTAAAATACTCAACCACATTTTACAGAGAAGAAAATAGTCTCAGGAAAGTTTGAGTGACTGACCACATAGTAAAGCAATAGCAAAAGTGTTTCAAAAACCTAGCCCTGTGTCCCCCTGAGTGGAGAAATATCTCCCCACTATGTGACTCTCTAACTGGGAGTGTATGAGTAGAAAGTGGGACTTACCATGGAAAGAATCCCCCTGCTGTGATTGGGAGCATATCACTTAAACACTCTGTATCTCACTTTTCTAATTTGTAAAATAGGGGGACCATCATGGACTTTCCCTCCTTACCTACTCTCCCCTACTGTTCCCTGACTCCTTTGGTAGGTCGAAGGAGAGAAACTTGAAAAATTAGCTTTAGGGAATATCTTTCCTTCCAAGGGAAGACTCCATTCATCAAAAGACCAGGGAGTGAGTATAGACAGCTTCCTTGGGTGTATTCCTGTCCTGGAGGGTAGGGGAAAAAATAGGATATGGACAATACTTGGGTGGGAGATAACAGATTGCAGTTTCCTCCTCCCAACACGCACCTGGACAAAAACATGAATCATAGATGGTAGCATGTCAGAGCTGGAAGAGACTTTAGAGACTACACACACACACACACACACACACACATACACACATACTATTGAAGTCCAATTAAAGATGCCCAGGGAAGTGTTGACAAGCAGATGATCATAATATGACAAAGAAAACAGAGAATGGCCTTCAGCAATCAGTGCTTACATTAGACCTTGCCCTTGCCACCCTCAGACTTTCCAGAGTTCCCACCCCAAACTCCTGGTATTTCCTTCCTGTTTCCTAATTTATCCTTCCCCTGCTCTCTGCTAACTGACAATTGGTTAGCTTCATTTTACAGATGAAGAAACTGAGGCCCAGAGAAATTAAAGGCTTTGTTTCTGGTCACAGAGCAAATCAATTGAAGAGCTGGGACTAGAACCCAAGATTCCTGGCTCCTTTCCTCTTCAACTTACTTCCTTCCCTTTATCCCAAACCAGGCCTAGGATTTCTTATGCACTTCTCATGTTCTAACTGGTATGTCATTTATCTGGAGAGATGGACTGGCAGAATAGGTAGAGAGCTGCCTCTGAGTCAGGAAGTGCTTAGTGAAAACTCCTTTGGACACAACCCTTGTCCTCTCAGGGCCTCTGGGAATTTTAAGATGGAATTTCATTCTAGAAAGTTCCCTGTACCAAAGAAATTATAGAATTATAGGTTCTCTCTCTCTCTCTCTCTCTCTCTCTCTCTCTCTCTCTCTCTCTCTTTCTCTCCCTCTCTCTCTCCTAGATGTTTTATATCTGTTTGTATATGTCTATATTTGTTGTTGTTGAATCATTGTTGAGACTTTTTTTACACCATTTGGGGGTTTACTTGGCAAAGATACTGAAGTATTTTGCCATTTCTTTCTCTAGCTCATTTTACAGATGAGGAAACTGAAGTAAACAAGGTGAAGTGACTTCCCCAGGGTCACACAGTTATAGTGTCTGAAACCAGATTTGAACTCAGGAAAATGAATCTCCCTAACTCCAGGCTCAGCATTCAATCCATTGCACCACATTCTATCTATCTATCTATCTATCTATCTATCTATCTATCTATCTATCTATCTATCTATCTATCTATCTACCTACCTACATACCTATGGATAAAGAAATATATGCATGCATATGTGTGTATTTATATATGTGTATGACCCATCATCACAACTAGATTGTAAATTTCTTGAGGTCAGAATTTGCCTCTTATATTTCTATCTCCTTTGGTTCTTAGCAGAGTACATTGCACTTAGATAAATGTTAACTGATTAGTTGAATGCATGCATGCATGAATGAAGGAACGAAGGAATGAATGAATGAATGAATGAATGAATGAATGAATGAATGAATGAATGAATGAATGAGAACAAAATGGGGGCATTAAGTTTCTAAGCAGGAAGGACAATAGGGCAGTTAGGAGAGCAGAGCAGCTTTCCTGTTTCTGGTTAGGGAGCCAGATGCTGGATCCCTAAGGTCCTCTGTGGAACAATCCTATGAACACCAAAAGGAGTTGAATTCTCTGGTTTCATTGTTTTCACCCTCTCTTTTGCAAAGGGACCCCGGTCAAGGAACTTGCAAAACACCAATGGAAAAGTAAGCCTTGGAGGTATTCAGTTTTCCCACAGAGGAATTCTCTAGCCCAGTGAAAGTGGAGACAGTAGTTAGAAAGTGAGGCAATGCACATTGCCTCACCAGAGAGTACAATTAATATTGTGTTCCACGAGCTCAAATTAAAAAAAAAAAAGCACTTGAATCCAGGGAAAACAGATGGAATTGTGAGGACAGATTATTTGGTGGTGAATGCTTGACATCTATATCAAAAAGCCATTACTGACCCTACATGGTTAATTGGATTAGAAGGGATTGTGAGAGCCCTTTGACCTGGCGAAGGGTGACTCGTGTATGTTAGCACATTTACGCTCCTCTCTGAAAGGTATCTCTCCCTCAATCTGCTTCAGCACTGGGTGACTAATCCAGAGCCTCTGATTTCTATTATTAATATCTCCATCACACCATATGTTCACAAACTCAGCCCATGTGCATCTTTGAGAAGAACCACCTGGGACTCATTCTGCCTTCATCTGATGCAGAGTAAATATGTTGGGTACAGTCAGTGGGGGACAGTTTGGGAATTTTCTTTGGAAGCTTGGAAGGGAGGGAGGGTCACAGTGGACCAGGTGAGGGGATAGGAATAGTAAAGTCAACAAGCATTTAGTAAGTGCTTACTATGTGCCAGGCATTGTTCTAAGAACTGATGAAACCAAAAACGGCAAAAGACAGTCCTTGATCTCAAGATGCTCACAGTTTAATGAGGGAGATGATATGAAAATAACTTTGTGCAATCAGACTATATGCAGAATAAACAAGAGATCATCAACAGAGAGAAGGAACTCAAATTAAGCCAGAAAAAGCTTCTTATAAATAGCAGAATTTTAGCTGGAACTTGAAGGAAACCAGGTAAGGCAGGAGATAAAAATGAGGAGGGAAAGAATTGCAGGTGTGGGGGACAGCCAGAGAAAATTCTCAGAGCCTATAGATGGAATGTCTAGCTCCAGTAACAGCAAAAGAGCCTGTCATTTGATCAAAGAGTACATGGAGGAATAGGGCAGTGTAAGGTGTGTGAAGACTGTAAAGGCAAGAGGGGGCCAGTTTATAAGGGCTTTGAATGAAGAGTTTCATATCCTCTACAGATTAAAAAGGGGACAATTAGGTGGTACAGTGGGTAGAGGACTGGGCTTGGAATCAGGAATACTAATCTTTATGAATTCAAATCTGGCCTCAGACATTTACAAGCTGTGTGACCCTGAGCAAGTCACTTAACCCTGGTTGCCTCAGTTTCCTTATCTGGAAAATGAGCAGGAGAAGGAAATGGCAAATCACTCCAGTATCTTTGCCAAGAAAACCCCAGATAGGGTCACGAAGAGTCAGAAATGACTGAAATGACACAATAACACAGATAAAAGCAGAGGACTTTAATATCCCTACACCTCGGGGTAATAGGGAACCACTGGAGTTTATTGTCAAGGGGGTCAATTGGTCAGATTGGTGCCTTAAGAGCATCAATGGAGCTGAATGGTGAATGGACTGGAATAGGAAGAAACCTGAATTAGAGCAACCAACCAGTAGGCTTATACATAAGGTGTGAGGTAATGAGGGTCTGAACAAAGATACTAGGAGTGTCAGAGGAGAAAAGGGAGCATATACATGAGATGTAAAAATGGACGAGACTTGGCAACAGATTGAATATGGAGGGGTAAGGAAAAGTAAGTAGCCAAGCATGACACCTAGTGACCTAGGATGAGATCCTGGGTTATGACAAGTATGGCAGTGCCCTCCTCAGTAATAGGAATGTTAGGAAGAAGGGAGGGTTTGGGGGGAAGATGAGTTCAATTTGGGACATGTTGAGTTTAAGATGTCTACAGATATGTAGCTTGATTTGTCCAATAGCCGGTTGGAGATTTAAGTCTGGAGGTTAAGAGAAACGTTGGGTCTGGATAAGTGGATCTGAGAACAGAGATGAGACCCAGGATATTATTGGTATTGGGGACTCCCAGATGAGTAAACTCCCTCTACCAAAGAGGTAGGTACCTTCTAGTCTGAAAAGTTTCCTAGGGCACAGAGAGGTCATGTAACTTGCCCAGTGTTAGCCATTATTTGCCAGAGGCAGGAATTAAAACCTAGTCTTCTTGGTTATGGGGCCGGCTCTCTAGTCATTGAGCTACACTGCCTTTCTAAGGTAATCACAGTAAATCATCTCTTGTTCCTACATCCTGCTTTACAGTCTTCACCAGGCTTCATCTGAGCCTCTCAACAGTGTCCAGAGGTCTGGTTACCTTTTCTACAGATGAGAAAACTGATGTTAAGTAACTTGCCTGAGGCTGCATGACTCACAGGTCATTGTTTAACAACACTTCTTTACCAGAGGGCTGAGCCTCTTATTCCCTAATCAGAAACCAGGCTTCAAGTGACATTACCAGGAACCCTAGATTTGGAATCAGGGGATCTGTATTTAAACTTAGGCTCTGCTACTTACAAGCTGTTAGACTTTGGAAAAGTCATTTAGCCACTCTGGGCCCAAGTTTCCTCATCTGTAAAATAAGGAGATTGGTCCCAAGGAAGTTAAATGTAGAAAGAAAGAACCTATATATAACCAAATATTTATAACAATGCTATAAATAAATATATATATATATAATATAAATATAAGTATTATAGCAAAAAGCTGGAAACAAACCAGATGCCGACTGAATAGGGAATGGCTAGACATTTCCAACACAAGTGTAATAGGCTATTACTAGGCCATAAGTAATAATGAACATGAAGAATATAGAAAAGCAGAAGATTTAAATGAACTGCTGCAAAATGAAGTAAGTCAAATCAGGAAAACAAGGACTACCATAACTGCAACAATGTAAATGGGAAGAACAATTGCCAAAGAAAACTAAAACAAGATACAAACAAAATCATTCTATACTTCTGTGATGGCCCATCTTGGCCCCAAGGAGAGATAAGAAATGCATCTCCCTTCCTTATTTGCAGAAGTTGGGGATTATGGGTGTGGGACAACACATATATTGCTAGATTTAGTTGATAGTTGCTATTTTGGTTGGTTTTGCCAAGTTGTGCTCTCTCTTACAAAGGATGGCTTTCTTGGTAGGAAAAGGGAAGAAATTGATTTGGAAAAAAGATGATAAATAAATTAAATAAACAAAAAAATAATTGAATGAATTAATGAATGAACAAATAAATAAATGAATAAATAGATAAATGAATAGATAAATGAATGAATGAACAAATAGATAAATAGATGGATGAATGAATGAACAGACAAAGAAATGATAAAAATAAATGAACAAATAAAGAAACAAATAAATGGATAAACAGACAAATGAATAAATGAACAAACAAACAAGTAATTTCTAAAATAAACTGGTCAAACTAGCTAGAAATCACACCAGGTTATGACTCCTGGAACAAGGAATACGATGATTTAAAATTCATGCTCCAAACCAGGACAGGACCCAAGTATACTGATGCCAAGCTCTGGCATCTTCCTATGCCACCATGCTAACGGCCGAGGCAGCTTTCCACTTCTCCCCCATACCAATCTGGATGGATTTTGAATGTGGTAAGACCTCATCAGAAAGGATGGAACAGTATTTACAACTCTGGTCTTGACAATTTTTATTGTGCAGAAAGCCTGTCACTAGCTCTGTTTACTTCTGATAAATTAGGTAATACTGCCCGACCAGTTAAGAGATTTTTTGTAGCAAGTTTTATGAGCAGGATAGATTGTTTCGAGTTTCTGCAGTTTGATAGGGTCCAAGCTCAAATCCAGCCCTAGTCAAAATGGCAAAGTAGGTGTTTTATCTTCCCTGCTTCATCCCTCTCAGCTCTCCCTCCCTCTGACTATGTTCAGAGTATTCTAATGTGCTCTTTTTCCGTTTGTTTGTTTGGGGGTTTTTTTGGGGGGGAGGCAGGAGAAGAGGGCATATAAGTCAATGTGTTCCCATCCCAGGAGCATTCACACTCAAAGCCTGATTTCTCATTGGGTCTGAAAGACTGTGTTCCCTTTTAAAGTCAAGTCTACTATCCACACAGTCTGATCCCAGGATCTTTAAAATCATAGCTCCACTCCCACCCCCTAACCCCCATATACACACATATACATACAAACAAGTATACATACACTTGTGCTATTGGATGTTTACATGCATTAACACTATACTCACTAGAGCAGGTAAAAACAAAACACTGCTTTCCTTCTGGCTCTCAGTCCAGAGACCAGTGTTTCCCTGCCCCCTTCCCAACCGCACCTCCCACCAAGTGCTTTCACGGGCCTTCCCAGCCTGTCCCTTGCTTCTATTTCTGATGGTTGACCAATGACTTAAAGGATGATAGCGGTAGATCTGGAAGGGACCTCAAAGGTTGGCTTTACAAATGAGGAAACTGAGGCCCAGAAAGATGAGGTGATTTGCTAAAGGTCACACAAGTGGCAGATCCAAGAGGTGAACAAACATTCTGTCTCCAGAACTTGCTTTTTTTTTTGCTGCTACACGTTGTTGCCTCACATATTTTACACATGAGACAACTGAGGCTTAGAGACACATCTCTTCCACCTTGTTCCTCCATTCTCCACTCTTGCCCAAAGCCCAGCTTCATTCATTCATTCAGTCCAACAAGTATTTATTGAGCGCTTGCTAGTGATCTAGCCTTGTGCTATCCTTCCTGGAGAATACAGAAATAAAAGACATGGTCCCTGCTCCCAAGGGGTTTATAGTCAAGGTGGTGAGATTAGACATACGCATCCTAAATAGTTAACAATACAAATGTGCTAAGTGGCCAGTGAGGATTATAGGAATGAGTTTAAAGGATCATAGTATCTTGGCTCTGGAAGCTGGAAGGAACCTTAGAGGCTAATCAACATTCTCATTTAAAAGGAAACTGAGTCCCCAGAAAGCCAAGTAACTAGCCCAAAGTCACCCACAAAAGTGTCAGATAACCTAAATCCTCTGACTCCAGAGCAATAGGAAAGGTCACTTTGACTGTGAACTCCTTTGAGAGCTCAAACTGTCTTTTACCTTTTTTTGGTAGCCCCTGGACTTAGCACAGTGCCTGATACATAGTAGGTGCTTGATAAATGTTTATTGATAAGCTATAGGTGTTCAGAGGAAAGATGGGGGGGGGGGAGAAGAGGGAAACTGAGAACTATTGTGGGCATTAAAGGATCATCATGACTCAGACAGGAAGAGAGGATGAGGAAAGGCATTCCTGGCAAGGTAGATAGGTGAGTAAAAGTGAAGAATCAAGAATGCAAGAGGTGAATCCAAGGAATAAGGGCAAGACCAGCCTAGCTGAAACACAGGGTGTGATTAGATTTCCACATTCTCTTCTCCCCCAAGGCACTGATGCATTACCCTCCTCCCTAATCTTGGGCAGATGCCAAAGGCAGCAGAAACTATGGTCCCCACGTAATGGAAATATCCAATTGAGTGAATTTTTAGTATTATAAACACTGGGTCGGCAGCTAGGTGGCACAGTGGATAAAGCACCAGTCCTGGATTCAGGAGGACCTGAGTTCAAATCCAGCCTCAGATACTTGACACTTACTAGCTGTGTGACCCTGGGCAAGTCACTTAACCCTCATTGCCCTGAAAAAAAAAAGTTAAAACATAAACACTGGGTCACAGGATCTTGGAGAGACCTTGGAGAGCTTAAACTTCTATACCAACACATCCTACCTTTTACAGAGGAGGAAACTGAGACTTATACAAGTGAAGCATCACACAAATAGCTAAGTAGGAGAGGCAATATTTGAACCAAGGTCCTGTGACATCAAAGGTAGTGCTGTTCTCTCCTCTACAACATGGTGCTAGGGAGTAGCAGAGCTGGTGCCTTTGTTAAAATTGCTAGAGCTGTTCTAGAACCCAGCTTTTCTGACTGAGTCTAAGAATTTTCCCACAACACTCCATGCTAAGTGTCTCATGTTTCCCAAAAGTTCTATGTTATTCCGAGACTCTGACACCCACCCACACCATCACCATTTGTCTCTAGAAATGTGTCTCTTTTTCCTGCCCCAGGGGGAATATACTCTTCTCTAGGAGGCACTGGGTGGAGAGGAAGTCTTTGACAGGTTGTCAGAAAGCAGCCTAGAAGTGATGAATTTCTAGGATCGGTTATTGCAAAACCCATCCCTCTGCGGGACTCTGCTTCCAGCAGTTTGGGAAGTACTGAGTGATTTTCTAATCAATTGTCCCATTCAATTTCTCACAAAATCTCTGGGTGAGAATGTGAGGATTCCATGACATAGATCATAACTGTGGACCTGGAAGAGACCTCAGAGGTCACTTAATCTGACCCCTTCATTTTACAGAGAAAGACACTGAGGCCCAGTGAAATTAAGAATCTTGGTCTCACAGGAAGTAGGCATAAGAAGCAGGATTTGAACCCAGGTCTTCTGGTAGGCCTGGAATCAGGAAGGCCTAAGTTCAAATATAGCCTCAGACACCTACTAGCTGTGTGACCCTGGGCAATTCACTTAATCCTGTTTGCCTCAGTTTCTACATCTGTAAAATGAGCTGGAGAAGGAAATGGCAAACCACTCCAGTGACCCAAGAAAACCCTGAGTTGGGTCATGAAGAGTGTGACACAACTGAACAACAACAATCTCTAAAGCCAGTGCTAATATAGACTAGGATATAAAATGTGCTGTCAAGGATAAATACTTTAAATATTTCTCTACTTAGGTGGATCTGCCCTCTCAACGATGTGAGTACCCTCTCCAATGGTGTAGGTCACAACTCAACCATGCCTCTTCAGCTTCTGCACTCCTGTCCACAAGTGGCCCATCAAATGTTCTGGGTAGGGTGAAGGCAGAGGGCAATCCTCATAATTTCCTCCTGTCACATGGGCAGGCAGCTAGAGTAGAAAGATAATTGGATTTGCAGTTAGAGTCAGAGGACATAGAATCAAACTCCAGGCCAGCTACTTAGCTGTGTGACCTGGAACTAGTCTCCTTCCTCTCTCTGAGGCTATGTTCCTTCATTTGTAGATCAGAGTTGTTAAATTCATGAACTATATTAAAATGAAATGGGAAAATGCTTAACAAACTAAAAAATACAATAAAACATAGATAATGTTAATTTGTATTTTTTTAACTCAACACATATCCTGAAGGGATCCATTTCTGGACAGTACTGGACTAGGTAACCTTTTTGGTCCCTTCCACCTCAAAATCCTATGTGACTCCCTCATTGCAACCTTTTGCCCCTGGAATAAACAACCTGCCTTCAGCTTTATTCATCTGAAAATTCTCATCGACATAAAAATCTCCATTTGGAGCTTCTTTATTCCCTTACTTCCAACTGTTGAAATCTTGCCTCTCAACACCCTGCTTAGCTGACACTTCTTCCATCAATCTTTCCCTGGTCCTACAAACTAGAACTAATTTCTCCTTGCTCAGCCTTCTCCTAGCCCTTATATTTGAATTTGTATCGCAGATCATAGTTATATGAAAATATTCCTTACCCCCTCTCTCATTCCACCTTTAGCTTCTTGAGGGCAGGGACAATGTCATTTTACATCTTCTTATCTAGCCAAGCTCTTTGTACATGTCAGGTATTTAATGAATGCTAAACTAAATTGAATTCCATTTCCTTTCATCCCAGACTGAAATCATCCCCAGCTTTCAGGAAACTAATTGGGGGGGGGTGGCCCAGGGAGATGGGCCTGTCCCCCACATCTCTGTAAAGATCTCCAACAGGACCACACATATATAGCCTGGTGGCAGTATAGAAAGGATAACAGACCAATAGTCAGCAGACCTGGGTCTGGATGTATAACAAGGCAAATCACTAAACTTCTCCAAGTCTCATTTTTTTTCATCTCTAAGATGAGGATGATGTTAATTGTACTAGCTGCTTCAAAAGATTTTTTGTGAAGAAAGAACTTCGTGAACCTTAGAGTACTATAGAAGTGT
This sequence comes from Dromiciops gliroides, assembly GCF_019393635.1. NCBI lineage: Eukaryota > Metazoa > Chordata > Mammalia > Microbiotheria > Microbiotheriidae > Dromiciops > Dromiciops gliroides. Next base: position 151,173,698 of record NC_057862.1, read on the forward strand.
AAGTGCATTTAGAGTTCAGAGAAAGTTCATGGAATATTAGAAGTGAAAGAGACTTTAGGGATCGTGTAATTCAAATCTCTTCTTTTACACTTGAGGGAACCGAGACCCCAAGAGAACCCATTGCCAGTGCTCCCGAGGTCACAAAGCACATTGGTATTATTATATTCAGGCAATTGCATCCATTCAGTTGCCACTATAGATCCCAGGTTCCAAAACTCCTGTGCCATTCTAAGAAAGTGTGGAGGTTGTAACCTTACAAATAGGCACAAAAATGTACATTGCAGATGTTTAGCCTGGAGAAGAGAAGACTTGGGGAAGGTATGATAGGTGTCTTCCTTTACTTGGACAATTTATTCTACTTGGCCCTCGAGAGTAGAACTAGAAGTCCATGAAAGTTACCTAAAGTATATATTTGAATTAATTGTGAGAGGAAAGTTCCTAATAATTAGAGCTATTCAAAATTGGAATGGATGCCCTTGGAAGGAAACAAGCATTTATTAAACACCTACTTGTGTGACAGGGGAACAGCTAGGTGGCACAGCGGTTAGAGTACTAACTTGAATCAGGAAAACTCATCTTCCTGAGTTCAAATCTGGCCTCAGACACTTACTAGCTGTGTGACCCTGGGCAAGTCACTCCACCTCTGTTTGCCTCAATTTCCATATCTGTAAAATGAGCTGGAGAAAGAAATAGTAAACTACTCTAGTATTTTTGTCAAACAAAAAAACAAATGGAGTCACAACTGAATGACTGAACAAAATGTGATAGGCACCGAACCAAGCACTTTACAAATGTTATCTAATTTGATCCTTACTACAACCCTGGGAGGTTGGAATTATCATTAACCTCATTTTACAGTTGACAAAGACAGAAGTTAAGTGGCTTGCTGTGAATGTGTGTAAGGCAGGATTTGAACTTACATTTTCCTGACTCCAGGCCTGGTGCTCAATCCACTGTACTACCTGGCTATCCCCATGGAAGGCAATGAGCTTCCTCTTAACTGGAAGTCTTTAGGTGGAGAATAGATGATCACTTGTCAGGGAGGTTGTGGAGGAAAATTTTGTTCAGACACAAGTTGCACGAAGAGGGCAGTATGGTACAATGGTTAGAGCCCTTGGTCTGCAGTTAGAGGGTTTGGGTTCAAATCCTACCTCTGATGTTTACTCCCTGTACAACTTTGGGTAAGTCATTCTCTGAGCTTCAGCTTCCATGTCTATAAAATGAGGTTAGACCTAGAGACCTCTGAGGTCCCTTCTCATTCTAAATCTATGACCCCATCACTATGTAGCATTTATATCATGATATTATGTTCCAAGCACCATGCTAAGTGCTTTAGAACTACTGCCTTCATCTGATCCTCACAACAACCCTGAGAAGCAAGTAATTTTATGATCATCCCCATTTTCCATATAAGGAAACTGAGGCAAATAGGTTTAAGTGACTTGCCCAAGGTCACACAGCTAGTAAGTGTCTGAGGTCACATTTGAATTTAGATCTTCCTGACTCCCAATCTAGTGCTCTGTGTACTATGGCACCACCCAGCTGCATGTCCTCCAAGGTCCTTTCTACCTCATTGAATCTGATTCTGTGATCCTTTGAAATTCTACCTCACACCCAATGAAATTGCAAACCTATTTCAAAATGGCAGAACAGGATTAATGGGATTATAGAGACACAGTTCTGTCTTTATGTTCCTGATGGAACTACAAATTGATAGAAATTTGTTGGAAAGGCATCTGGGCAGTATATAACTGAAAGTTATAAAAATAACCATACCCTTTGATCACCCAGATCAACCATACCATTTGACCAATCCAGATATTGAAAATCTGAGAATATTTAACTGGGAATTTTTTAAAAGTTCTACATCCAAAGATATTTATAGATGCGTTATTTGTTATTAAAAACAAAACAACAAAAAAGAACCGGAACCACTAAAATTTCCTGTAATTAGAGAATGACTGAATAAACTACAAATGATCAATTTAATGGAATAGAGCATTGTGGGTAGCTTTGATAAGGATAAGGAACACAAAGAGCTCTAGAATAATAACATATAGAAAATCATGCTTCAGAAAGCAAAACAGGAAAACTAGTGGTAGATGTAAAGGCTCTTCAGGAGGATAAGTGTGCTTACAAATATATGGGGATAAATAGACAGAAGGAAATTAAAGGGGACACAGAGAGTGGTTGATAAGATGTTATGAGCATTTTATACATTGAAAGTGATTTGTTGGAATATAAGTAGTTGTACAGTGTATTGAAATTTGTTTTGTTGATGTTTATTGTTATGTTTAATTCACAATTGGCCTTTTTCAAAGGAGCAGGAAGCTTGAGATCTGCCCTTCCCAAAGAAGTAACCTTCCTTGAAACAGAGCCACAGAATAAGTCAATAAGCATTTATTAAGCACTTACTATGTATGAGGCAGAGATCATCCCTTCCCTTAAGGAATTTATGTTCTAAAAGGAAAGATGTACATGCAAAATACATACAGAGTAGATGGAAGGTAATCTTAGAGAAGTCCCTAGCAACTCCAGAAAGACCTCTTTCAGAAGCTGGAATTTCCATAGATTGGGAAAGGGGTAAGGAATAAGGAAAGAGGGGGAAGAGGGCCAGCCACTACAGAAAGTTCTGGTCCAGTGAGCATTCTAGACCCCCAAAGGGGATCTGTCTGAATGTACTGATGCAATCTTTTTTCACCTCAAGTATCCATGAATTGGGCAAATATTCCAATGGATGCCCTGGGAAGAAACAGGAAGGTACCGGCTAATAACAGTGGGCTATTATTTTCAGTCAGTCAATAAGCATTTATTAAATGCCCACTGTATGCCAGACACTATGCTAAGTGCTGGGGATGCAAAGAAAGATACAAAAATGTGATTCCTGCCTCCATGGAGCTCATAGTCTCATAAGGAAAAAAACATGCAAACAGCAATATATGAACAAGATATCCACAGGATGAGCTGGAGATAATCAACAGAGGGAAGGCTTTAGCATTAAAGGAGATGGGGAAAGCTTCCTATAAAAGGTGGCATTTTATCTGGGACTTTGTAAGGAAGCCATAAAAGCCTTATTGTGACTCCCACAGTGGATTCCATTGTGACACAAACAGCTATATTGAGTCAGAACCCATTTCTACTTGGCATTAGCACGAGTCCATGGCCACATCATGGGATCATGGAGCAGGGAGGGAACTTGGAGGTCACCAAGCCAACATCCTTATTTTAGAGATGAGAAAACTGAGGCTCAGAAGAGTTCCTGTCTTAGTCCAATTTGGAATCCCGAATTTAAATCTACATGCTCAAATAAACAATCCACTTAATAAAAATATTTTCAAGTATCCCCAGATAAAAGCAGTTCCCAGGGAGGTTAAAAAGCAATTCAGGATGAGGGCAGCTAGGTGGCACAGTGGATAAAGCACTGGCCCTGGATTCAGGAGGACCTGAGTTCAAATCCAGCCTCAGACACTTGACACTTACTAGCTGTGTGACCCTGGGCAAGTCACTTAACCCCAATTGCCTCACCAAAACAAACAAAAAAAAAGCAATTCAGGATGAAACAAGCAGATAAAAGATGTTAGAAAGGAGGCAAAAAAGCATTTGGCAAGGAGGTTCCCCATAGCCCCAGGAGCTTCTGCCAAAGTCTTTTCTTTTTTGCTTAAAGGGCCCACAGTCGGGTCCCAGATCAACCCACCAAGAGCAATGTTAACCAAAAAGGCCCCAGGTCTATACCACAGCTTCCTTCCTCACAACATCTCTAGCTGCTGCTGTGGTAAGTTAACTCACACCACCCCATTTCCACCAGAATCCTGGCCCACAACATCACCCCACTGAAGTCAGGAAGTCAGGGTCTTGCCAATGGACAGTTACCTCCCCTCTCAATTTCCTTAGGTCTTCTGCTTCCTTATATCTAAAATGAGAGAGGCACAGTCTGGTGAGGATTCCATAAATTGTAGATTCTAGATCTAGAAATGGAAAGCACTCAGAAACCATCTGGTCCAATACCTTCATTTTACGGATGAAGACACTGAGGCCCAGGAAGGGTAGAAGACTTGTCCAAGATCACAAAAATAATGAGTATAATTGGGATAGACTAGCCCATGGGGTCAAGTTCTTGGAGTATACATACTTATTTCTCTCCTAGTTCTAGTCCAAGAGATTGTGTAAAAGTCCAGTAAAAGAAACTGTGTAAGAGCTTACTTCTGGTCACAATGACTCAGGGATTCACAATGGGTGATAAAGAAGAGTTCTCTAATTGGCTGCTGAGCCTCAAGCAATGATGACTCAGGGGTCACTGAGCCCTTTATCACTCTCTTTCCTTTGTGGCTTCAAAGTTGTGATTTAGTCATTTTTCAGTCATGCCCTCCTCTTTGTGACCATATTTGGGTTTTTTCTTGGCAGAGATACTTGGAATGGTTTGCCATGTCCTTCTCTAGCTCATTTGATAGATGAGGAAACTGAGGTAAACAAGGTTAAGTGGCTTGCCCAGGGTCACACAGCTACCAATTGTCTGAGGCTAGATTTGAACTCATGAAGATGAGTCTTCCTGACTCCAAGGCCTAGCATCCTATCCACTGCACCACCTAGCAGTCAGTGGCTTCAGATGCAAGACTGTTTTAAGTTGCCTCTGAGTTTTGGCTATGTTGGCTGTGAGTACCTGCTGTCCCCTGTCTTTTTGTGTTTGTTTTGGGGGTTTTTTTGTGATCTTAGGTGAACAGATATTCCAGGATAAAAATACTGAGATAACTTTGTTAATTCAAGAGATGCAGAGTCCCAAAAGAGGTTCCATCAGAGATGAATGGTGACAGTAACAATGCCCTCTGAGGTAGGATATCTGACATGCAACAGGTCGGGAAAGACAGTGACCTGAGAATGTGGACAGCTTCAAGGCATGTAACCCCTTGTGGAGGAGACAAATATCAGGACTCCTTGAAGGGAGAAAATGACTTCCAAGGCCAAGAGTTAGAAAGCATCCCCTTTACCATGTGTTCCCTGCATGAATGTCTCACTACCGTTGTATTTTAAGTTTGAGTCCACTCTCCTCAAGGACATTGTGTGTTTTTGTGGGAGAGTGTTTTCCGGTTTTGGCAGGAATGCTTGTACTATCTATTCTTACCATACCACCTGAGTAAATATCTTTTCTAAAAGCTAATTAAGTCTAGCTAATTGTTAATTGGAAACACACTGGTGTGGGCTCAGAATTGAAGTAGCTACCCATAGAATTAACTACATCTAGAAACCAAAGTAGCAGTCATACTTGTTGGGGACCCTAAACTATGAATGCATGTTGGGTCAAGGATGACCCAAGGGGCAGCTAGGTGACTCCATGGATAAAGCACTGGCCCTAGATTCAGGAGGACCTGAGTTCAAATCTGACCTCAGACACTTGAAACTTACTAGCTGTGTGACCCTGGGCAAGTCACTTAACCCTGATTGCCCTGCCAACAAAAAATTACCCAAGAGGGAGCGCTATATGAGAGGTAGGATTTGAACCCAATTTCACTGACTCCAGAACAAGTGGTGCTTCCAATGTGCCACACTTCTCTTAGGATCCTTCCATCCATACATCTAAGATCTCTGAGCTCAGAGAAGAGAGAGATTGCTGTGTGCCAGGGTGGTCAGGCTTCCAAGGCCTGAGGGAGGAGATGGGGTTTAAGCTGGGCCACAAAACACACCAGGACTCAAACAGGCAATGTCAGGAGGGAAACGTGGTTTCCAAATGAAAGAAACAGGCTCTGCAAAGGTGAAGCAGCAGTAAAGTTCTAGGGACAGAAAGAAGACAGGACTATTTGACTTTGAAGGTTCCTGGAGGGGAATAATGAGAGAAAAGTCTGGAAAGGTGGGTTGAGATCATGCTGCGGACAGTCTTGAAGGCCAGGTTGAGGAGTGTATTACTTTACATTGGCAATCACAAGTCATAAATAACATTCCAGCGTACCTTACAGACCCTGAAAATCAATTAGCCACTCCACTTATGATTAATGGTAAGGAGGTTTTAATAGCTTGTTTGGGGTACATTATTACATATGGAAGCACATCTTTGGTTTCATGAATTCTCATTGAAGCATGACACGTCTCCAGGGAAACTCTCGGAGGAGCTCAGGCTACACCCCCTCCACCCCCCCACCCCGTCTCTCATCCCCCTCTACTACCACCACCAGTCAAAGGCTGACCTTCTTTCCCCTCTTTTCCCTGAGAAATCTCTGCACTGCATTCCAGGATTGGCTTTGTACTGGACCACTCAGGGATTTCGAGAATGGGGAGGGGGGCGGAAATGGGATATAGAGGAGCCAGGACTGTCACTTGAGCCCAATTCAGTCCATGTCTACACCAGCAGAGGGAAGCAAAGAGCTAAGGCAATTATGCGGGTAATTCTAGCAGACCCTTGTAGATTTGGAACTGGAAGGGAGCTTGAGGATCACTTGTGTTCCAACTTCTTCATCTTAAAGATGAAGGAAACAGAGAGATTAATTAACTTCTCCAGAATCACTTAGGTAGCAATTGTCAGAGCTGGGATATGCATTCAGGTTTCTTAACTCTAGTTCCCTAAAAACCACCACCCTTTCCACTTCAACATACTGCCTCTACTAAGAAAAATTATCTGGAATTGAGCATCAAAAGGGGAGGGAGGGGGGGCAGCTAGGTGCCACAGTGGATAAAGCACTGGCCCTGGATTCAGGAGGACCTGAGTTCAAATCTGACCTCAGACACTTGACGCTTACTAGCTGTGTGACCCTGGGCAAGTCACTTAACCCCCACTGCCCTGCCAAAAAAAAAAAGGGGGAAAGGGAAGGGAGTCCAGTTGATAATAATTAGCAGATATAAGGTTTGTTAAATTCTTCTTCTTTTTTGCTATGAGGGTTAAGTGACTTGCCCAGGGTCACACAGCTAGTAGGCGTCAAGTGTCTGAGGTCACATTTGAACTCAGATCCTCCTGAATCCAGGGCCAGTGTTTTATCCACTGCACTACCTAGCTTCCCCCTGTTAAATTCTTTAATCAACACTACCTCATTTTATTCTCAAAACAAACTTGGCACATAGGTCCTGTTATCATTCCCATTTCACAGATATGGTAACCAAGGCAGAGAGAATTTAAGAGACTAGCCCAGGGTTACATAAACTGGTGAATGAGGCTGGATTTAAATTCAGGTCTTCCTGACTCCAGGTTCCTCACCCCATCCTAGAGGGTTCATATTTCCATGGTGCTTTTCCAAAGCACTTTCCTCACAACTACCTCATCCTTTAAAAATAAAACAAACAAACAAACAAAACCCTTCCCTTGACCCTGTTATCCTCTCAAGCTACCATCCCTTTAGCTCTTCTCCTTTTCACTGGCAGATTCCTAGAAAGAATTGTCTAGTCTCCTTGCTTCTATCTCACCATCCAATCTCTTTTCAGTCCCTGGCAATCCAACTTCCTACCTGTACAGCACTCAATGAAAACTGCCTTCTCCAAGGTTGCCAATGATTTCATAAGAATGAAGTCAGATGGTCTTTTCCCACTTGTCATTCTTCTTGATATCTCTGCAGCTTTTTTTTTTTAATTTTTTTTTTTTGGTGGGGCAATGAGGGTTAAGTGACTTGCCCAGGGTCACACAGTTAGAAAGTGTCAAGGGTCTGAGGCCGGATTTGAACTCAGGTCCTCCTGAATCCAGGGCCAGTGCTTTATCCACTGTGCCATGGTTAATGGCCATTCCCTCTCCTGGACACTGTCTTCTCCAGGTCATTATCTACCCTGACTTCAGCAACCATCACCCTGATCAGTCAGCCGCCACCAATACTGAGGCAAGACCTCCACCAGCAAAAACGGTTATTACTAACTGAAAGCTCAGATGACGATTAGCATTTTTTAGCAAGGAAATATTTTTAGGGGGCAGCTAGGTGACACAGTGGATTAAGCACCGGCCCTGGATTCAGGAGGACCTGAGTTCAAATCTGGCCTCAGACACTTGATGCTTACTAGCTGTGTGACCCTGGGCAAGTTATTTAACCCTCATTGTCCCGCCCCCCAATTATATATATAATATATATGTTATATATTATATATATACACACATATATGTATACATATATATTCTAATTAAGGTAGTTAAGGTAACTGTTTTAGACAAAATACTACAGTATGATATAAACATAGCTTATATATGCACTGGGAAACCAAAAACATTCATGTGACTTGCTTTATTGTAATACTCACTTTATTGTGGTGGTCTGGAACTAGAACTGAACCTTCTATATCTCCAAAGTATGCCTGTACAAACATTACCTTCCAACAGCTGGTGACACACTCTCCCTCACTCCACCTCAGTATCTGGAGAGGGTGGACTCAGACAACACAGTTTTCACATCACATTGGTCCCACAAAGTTAAGTCCAAATTCTGCATTTCTGCTGAATGAGCCCTTGCCTGAGATACAGCGGGACCCAAAAGGTTGCTCCTAGCTTCTCAGGGTCTCACCATGGACTACCACCTAGCAGCCCCCTTCTTAGCACAGGACTCCTGTACTATAGACTATATCTATCATAGGATTTAGTTAGATGGAATCTTGGAAGTCATCTAATCCAGGGCTCTAATTTTATAGGTGAGAAAACAAAGACCCAAATGGGTGAAGAAAGTCACCTAAAATCCCCAGGTAGGAAGTAGTAGAGCTAGAATTCAAACCCAAATCTTCTGATGCTAAACCTAGTACACTTTCTACCACACCACATTGACTTTCATGACTTCTTATAATCAGATTCTGCAGCCTCCTCAATATATTTTATTAATATTCACTGTCCCAGGGGAAGCTAGGTGGTGCAGTAGATAAAGCCCTGAATTCAGAAGGACCTGAGTTCAAATCTGGCCTCAGACACTTGACCTTTACTAGCTATGTGACCCTGGGCAAGTCACTTAACCCTAATTGCCCAGCAAAAAAATTCACTGTCCCATTCAGTGAGCTGGTAAATGTTTAACAACTGACTCTGAAAACCTCATTACCCACTTTTCAATTTTACCTAAATTATGAACATATTTTCTCCATTGCTTTCTTAAGTCTAGACAATCAATAAAGCAATACATCAAGCTCTATTTGTAGCATTTACTGATTTACAAATTACCATTTTGGATTCACATCTCCTGTCATATTTCAACTTGTTAGTCTTTCCTAAAATAAGGCACCTAGAATTGTACACAATAATCTAGATACAGACACGGTATAGCAAATGCTCACATTGAAAAATTAACAATCAGCTCTCCTGAGCAGGTGGATCCAGCATTTCTCTGCTTGTAGGATTGCTCCCTAAATGAAGAAGAGGCTGGAGTGAGTGGGCAAACAGTCACTGACTCAATCTATGTATAAGTCTGGCTTTACAGGTAGCTACCTACTAAGCTCCCAGCTTCCCTGTGTCTTTGTGTTTCTTCTTCTTCTTCTTCTTCTTCTTCTTCTTCTTCTTCTTCTTCTTCTTCTTCTTTTGCAGGGCAATGAGGGTTAAGTGATTTGCCCAAGGTCACACAGCTAGTAAGTGTCAAGTGTTTGATGTCAGATTTGAACTCAGGTCCTCATGAATCCAGGGCCAGTGCTTTATCCACTGCACCACCTAGCTGCCCCCATTCCCTGTCTTTGAAGAAAGAGCCCCATTGGCCATTCTCAAGTTCAATGAGAGTCAGTGCCCACTTCCTTGGGACCAGGGAGATGTGGGTTCTCATGAAAGCCCCATCACTAACTGAGTGCACTGGGTTTTCATGATTGTTGGCTCTTGGTTCTCTTCCCATCTGACTTCACTTCTTTGTTCCTCAGCTCCCACATCTAAAAAATGAAAGGGTCAAGAATTGGCATAAAACATCAATAGAGCTCAAAGGGACCTTAGAGTTCTTGTAGTTTGATTTGCTCATTTTATAGAGGAAAAAACTGAAGCACAGAAAAACCTGGCAACTTGACCAAGGTCACATAGTAAGTAATAAACATCAGAGCCAGGATTCCAGCCTAGGACCTTTAACTCCAAATCTGAAACCATCTGAAAATCTGAAATTCCATGTCCAGAGCTCTTTCTATCCCTCCGCCCCCCCCCAACCAATCTCTCCTTCCTAGTCTCTCTTATTAGAGGGCTGAAGCGTTCCATGGGACTTCCAGGCAAGCATCTTTGAAGCATAGTGTGCCATCTTTAATGCCCCTTCCAACCCTTAAACTCTGTGCTCTTTGGTGGATCTGAGATTTGGCAACTGTGGAATGGAGAAGATTGCCCATGAAAAGGAGGGTACTTTCATTGTCACCCTCCAGAGCTCATCTTTCCCAGCATGCCTTTGGAAACCTCCAGTGTTTCCCATCAAGGCATGATGGAGCCCCAGGAGCACCCCTCAACTCTCCTCCTATCTTCCCCTTCCCCCTGCCCCAATCAGATCTGTAAGCGAACATCACTCCAAGACTAATTACCGTCTCTCGTCTGTCAGGTGCCTGCCCGTCATTGCCAGCCCCGGTGCCTTCACTAACGACATGTCACCACAGTTTTACAGCGCGTAGCTCGGAACAATTTTACACCTCATTTGATTTATTTTCCCTGATTCGAGCCTTTCTCTCTCAGCGCCTGCCAGGCCCATAAAGAAGATGGGTCTGAGAGTGCTGGGAAAGAAGGGGCATCTGTTCACCAGGCAGATGCAGAAGGGAAGAAGGAGGCACCAATTCCCTTCTTCCCCTCTCATCCCTGACCTGGTCCTCCCCACTCCCACCCCAAGCTTAGATGCCACCACAATTCCTGTAAACATCTATATCACTGAGGGATGAAAGCAATCAAAAGTCCTTTCTTGATGAATGAAGAGTTTGAGCCTGACTTCATTCTTGAGTAAAATAGCTAATCAGAGAACACTGGAGTCAGAAGGAATCTTGACAGTCAAGCCCTCAGTCTATAAATGAGAAGTCACAATAAACTTCTTTGCTTCCTTTTGGAGTCAATGAGCGTTAAGTACCTTGCCTGGGGTCACACAGCTAGTAAGTGTCTGAGGCGAGATTTGAACTCAGGTCCTCTTGACTCCAGGGCTGGAGTGCTATAGACTTCATCACCTAGCTGTCCCCACACTTAACTTTGAATAAATGCTTGTTGACGCTCTTCTCACCAACACCAACTACCCCCGAGTTCACTCAGATAGATTGTTTCACACACACACACACACAGCAGATGGGCTGATGGGCTGATGGGCAATAATCCTTTCTCTCACTTTAGATCTCTCCCTAACTATTGATTCTTTTGGTGGAGTTGGTTTGTGATATGCCCAGATCTCTCCCACTTAAACAAAAGAAAAATCTTGATTCAACTCCACTGTTCCCTCAAACTATTATCCCATCTCTCCTCCCCTTCTCATCCAAACTCCCAGAAAAAAAGTTGTCTACACTGAGAGCCTCCACTTCTCCTCTCACTCACTCCTTGACCCTTGGCAATCTAGCTTCTGACTTGACCACTCAAGGAAAACCTCTCTCTCCATCTCCCTCTCCCTCTCTCTCTCCCTCCCTCCCTCCCTCCCTCCCTCCCCCCCCCTCTCATTATCAATGATCATATTGCCAAATCTACAAAATTTCCCTCCTTATGGACTTTTCTACGTGTTACTGTTGTCCTCACTCTCTTCCCAGGTCTTCTCTATTCTCCGGGTTGTCCTGACTCTTCTCTCTTGTTTCTCTTCCCTTTTTTCTTCTTTCTTCTGTCTGACCACTGTTTTTTCAGTCTCCTTTGTCAGATCATTATCCATGTCATGGCCTCTATGGCTCTGTCCCTGGCCCTCTTCTCTCTGTGTTCTCTCCCTTGGGTTCAATTCCCTATTTCTCTCTCCTGAGCTCCAGTTTCACAAACTGCCTGTTGTACATTTTGAACTGTATAACCTATAAGCATCTCAAATTCAACATGTATAAACTATATTTCATCAGTCACACAGTTGCCAAAGTGATTTTCCTTAAGCATAGAACTGACCATATCACTCCCCTACTCAACAAACTCCAGTGATTTCCTATTGTCTTGAGGATAAAATATGTTCCTTTTTATAGTTCTTAGCCCTTCATGATCTCTGCCTCCACATATCTTTCCATTCTCATTATACATTACTCCCCCTCCTGCACTGTGCAATCCAGTCAAATTGACTTTCTTCTTTCTTCACCCATGGCATTTGATATCCCAGAGCCATGCCTTTGCATTCGCTGACTGTCTCCTATACCTACAATGCACTTCCTCCTCAACTCTTCTTCATAGAATCATTCTCTTCCTTTAAGATGTATTCTATTAGGGGCAGCTAGGTGGTGCAGTGGATAAAGCACTGGCCCTGTATTCAGGAGTACCTGAGTTCAGATCCAGCCTCAGACACTTGACACTTACTAGCTGTGTGACCCTGGGCAAGTCACTTAACCTCCATTGCCCCACCAAAAAAAAAAAGTATTCTATTGTCTTCTACAATAGACTTCTTCTGATTCCTTCCCCTATCTGCTAGTGACCTCTCTACCAACCTACCTTTTATTTGAATGCCCTTGTATTTACTTGTATTTATTCTCATGCTTACTCTGAATATACTCATATATGATCTTACTGTCTCCCCATTAGAATGTAAAACCCTTAAGGATACTAATTGTTTTATTCTTTATTTCTATCCCTAGGATCTAACACAGCATAGGCCCTTTATACATGCTTATTGATTGTTAGTTGATTGATTACTTTCCCATTCATTGTTTAATTTGAGTCTCACAACACACCCTGTGGGTTAGGTATTATTTATCCACATTTTACAAATCAGGAAGCTAAGGCTTTCAAGTTCACCACTGGTGGCATTGCCAGCACTTTGTATTCTGGGTACAGTGCTGTTTCTACTATGCCATGAAATATCTAAATTTTTGAATTGGTATTCATTAAGCATATGTTCTATTGGTCTCCTTCTTTGCTTTATCCTTCCCTGGTTTGGGTAAAAGATTGCAATATTTCTTAAAAGGAATTTGAGAGAGTTCTCCCTTTCTCAAATTTGTGTTCTATGATCTATCAAATAAGGGATTGTACTAAATTTCCTTTTAGCCGGGGATTTGTGTGTTTGTGTGTGTGTGTGTATAATGCACTCCTTTAACAGTTTGGTGAAACATTAATCCTTTTCAAAATGTGTTTAAATAATGGAAGGAAAATTTCAGTTTAGAGGTTACTGAAAATACATCTTTTTTTTTCCATCCAAATTCACAGACCCACTGAAATCTATGCCAGGATCCCAGTTTTAGAACCTCTGCTTTAAAATGTCTTCCAGCTCTAAATCGTATGGTTCTAAGAGTATAAACTCCTTGACAACAGAGAATATGTCATTTTTCTCCTTTGTCTTCCCAGTGTCCAATACGGTACAACACACTGTGCACTTAATAAATATTTATTGAATTAAATTGGATTAGAATGGAATGGAAGTGGAACCAAGCCATAGAATCTTCTTTTCCAGAGACCTCTAAAAGAAAGGTTGAATTGGTGATGGTCCTATCTGGAGTCAGGGAGATAATCTCAGTTACCCTTCCCAAGTTGCCTTTCAGGTAAATCTACAATTCCATCACTGAAAAGGCATAGGCACCAAGGCCCATGAGTCTTTCTACTACAAGTCAGCTTGAAAGGTCTTATCTCAGGTTCACACAATCCAACCTCTCCTTCTCTTCCCTTCCCCACACCCCCTACAAATTTAAAGTTATTCAGCCTGTTGGAGGAGAGGAGAAAATTCTTCCAAGGACAGGAGAAGAACACAGGAACTAGGGGAGAGATCAACAGCCACAGCTTCAGTACCAGGCATTAGACTGATCATTTTTGGAATATTCATCGGGAAACTTGGTGCTTGGGGGAAATGGGCCTCTGACACGCTGCCCTCAGTCTGCATGTATTGGCTGCTGTTCCCAAAAGCATTTGATTTCTCTCCTGCAGATGGAAAATATTTTTCAGCAGAGCCCTAGTATTTGACTGGTGAAACAATAATATTCCTTCTCTGGATGTCAAACATCCAAATAAATAGAAGCGCTCTCTCTCTCTCTCTCTCTCTCTCTCTCTCTCTCTCTCTCTCTCTCTCTCTCTCTCTCTCTCTCTCTCATCCTCTTTCCTTCACCTCTCTACCCCTCCCTTCTCTCTTTCTCTCTTTTCCCCTAAGGATTACAAAGGATGCTCTGACATCGATTTCTGGAATACATTCGTCCTGTGAGGGCGAGGGCTGAAATTTGCCAGAGGGAGTGCTTATTTAAAAAAAGAAAAAGAAAGTGTGGCCTACTTAAAGTTTACTCAAAATGTTCCTCTCACTCAGGGGAGAGAAAATGTTCTAGCAGCATCCAGCTGTCTTAGTCCTGGGGTAGAGGCGGGAGGTGGGGGGGAGGGCTTATGGCAACATAGAGTCCCTGCCAATTCATCTGGACTGGGAGGACCCTCTCTAGGATACACCAATCCCACTACATGCTGAGCCCATTCAAGTTGGGTCAAGTCAACAAGTATTTGTTGGAGATTTAGTGGACATCCAACCTTCACTTGACCCCAAGAGGGGAGAAATGAACTTCAAGAAAAGAAGAACAAAGGGAACCTTTGGGGGCCTTATATCATTGATATGATTATATCATTGATCATATGATATCATGTATCATCAAGCCCAATTCCACCATTTGACAGATACAGAAACTCAGGCCCAGAGAGGGGAAATAAATCAATCAACAAGCATTTATTATATACAAGCCAGACACTGAGCTTGGCCCTGGGAGCTCCAAAGACAACACTAAATAGTCCTTGTACTCATAGAGTATGCATTCTATGAGGGGTAATAACATGTACATAGGTAAGTGTGCACAAAATATACTTGGGAAAAGAGAGAAGGCAGTTACTCAAAATCCTATAATGAGTTCATAATGGAGCCAGGACAAGATAAGAACCAAGATCTCTTAGCTGCCAGTCCTGAATTTGAAGACATGGTTGCCAATGACTTTAAAAACTCTAATTAGGTGTGAGAAGGTCAGTGGACATGAAATAATTAGAAAACAAAAGAAACTGCTGCTCCAGAATAAAGAGGTAAAAGATGTGATAGTGCAGGTGTGCTTCAGAAATGTAGAGAAGAGAGTATGGTGAAGCAGAAATAGCCCCAAATTTAGAGTCACAGGATATGAGTTTGATTCCCAGCCCAATTTTGTCCCTCACTTAATCTGTATCTGTATGACCTTGGTCAAACCACTTCAACCTTCTGAGTCTCAGTTTCCTCATCTTTAAAATGATTGGAGTAAATGAGCTCTAAGATCCAAGGGTATGCTGGTAAATGTTTAACAACTGGCTCTCCAAGTTTAAAAAAATAGCTTTATGACACTAGGGGAACAGTGAAGGAACAAAGATGAATCGAGTTGATAAGAACAAACTCCTTTTGTGGAAGGGGGGATGTGAAAATAGCGATAGCTAGAGTGATTGTTGGCTATTCAGAGGCAATGGAGGAGTGCATTCTGAGTAGGAGTAACCCCTGAGCTCAGCCTTATCTAAACCACACATGACTGGGGCTGAGGTTCCCTTTGTCTATCTCTGAGTACAATCCAATAGTGCCTAAGATCTGCAGGACTTCTCTTAGTCATACTATTATTATCTGGATAGTCATTCTTCGCGGGGCATTTTTATGTGAAGCCTCTTTTTGCAGACCTGACAAAGATAGGGACACAGCAGGCAGTAATGAGATAGACCAAAGACATCAACATCGGAAGATGTTGAATACAGGAATGTATTCTGCTGAGGATGTCTATGTGGTTTGTATATTATTAGATAGATCCTCTGGTTAGATCACCTTTGGGAGAGACTTTTTTTTTTGTTGGGCAATGAGAATTAAGTGACTTGCCCAGGGTCACACAGCTAGTAAGTGTCAAGTATCTGAGGCTGGATTTTAACTCAGGTCCTCCTGAATCCAGGGCTGGTGTTTTATCCACTGTGCCACCTAGCTGCTCCCGGGAGAGACTTCTAAAAAATTCTTTGAAATTCTGAACTTTCTGATTATATTGTTTCCCTGCTTAAGGAGCTTCAATGTTTCCCCATTGCTGTGGAATAAAAACAAACTCCTTTGTTTGGCATCTTAAAGCTCTGACAATCCTGCCTATATTTCCAGTCAGATTACACGTTACTCTTCTTTTTACAATGTACTATCTAACAAAACTGGCCTAATTGTTGTTCCCTATATACACAATGTGCCATCTCCCTGCTCCATGCCTTTGAAAAGACCAGCTCTCATGCCTAGAATTCTCTCCCTCTACAATTTTACAACTTGTAACACCCAGTACCCTTCAAAACTTAATTCAAATACTTCTTCCTACAAGTCCTTTCCTGATTCACCAGCTGTTAGTGGCCCCCACCCCCAAATCACCTTCTTTTTATTTTTTTATATTT
This sequence comes from Dromiciops gliroides, assembly GCF_019393635.1. NCBI lineage: Eukaryota > Metazoa > Chordata > Mammalia > Microbiotheria > Microbiotheriidae > Dromiciops > Dromiciops gliroides. The sequence continues at coordinate 151,190,043 of NC_057862.1, forward strand.
TTATATTTTATTACCTGTGCATCAGTTGAACGTAAACTTCCTGAGGGCAAAGATTATTTCATTTTTCTATTTATGTCCCCCATCACCTAGTATAGTACTCTATTTTTTTTTTAATTTTTTTTTGCGGGGCAATTGGGGTTAAGTGACTTGCCCAGGGTCACACAGCTAGTAAGTGTTAAGTGTCTGAGGCCAGATTTGAACTCAGGTCCTCCTGAATCCAGGGCTGGTGGTCTATCCACTGCACCACCTAGCTACCCCAGTATAGTACTCTAAGACATATTAGACACTTTATAAATGCTCATCGATTGACACCACAGTGATACGTACAGAACCAAGAACAGTAACCAAGTAAATTCAGTTTAATCATCTTGGATGCTAAGCAAGTCCTCTGGGCTGCTTCTAGTCTTCTGACCTGGTTTTGACATGTAGCCTGGTACTCAGAAACAGCCTGTACTAGGAAAAAGAGAAGGAGCTACATACCTTTTAACATAACAGGGCTGAGTTTCCCACTTGCAATTCCTTTCTCTCTCCCTCCCCCATCTCTCTTTCATGTGCAAAACATGTTCCATGAATATCGAGCTATAACCAAACACAATTTGTCTATTACCTCTGATAGTGTCCATTCACAAACACACACACACTCACACACTATATATATATATATATATATATATATATATATAGAGAGAGAGAGAGAGAGAGAGAGAGAGAGAGAGATGGAATTGGAGATAGAGATAATGATAAAGAGGGATAGAGAGAGAGAAATAGAGAGACAGAGATATCCTAAATACAGCTGGAGTAATACCAGAGGACAATTAAAACTAGACAGAGTTTGCCATGTGGCAACCATATGTACTGGCTTTTCTGGGACAGTGCCAATTTAAAATAGTCTCTCTTGTGGTCCCTATATACTATCAATGTTGCTAGGAATCAGTGTGACAGCAGAGGAACACAGCTGATGCCAGGCATTAAAGATGAGCATCTAGAGATCCACCCATAACTGGTAAGGAAATAATAATTAAGCAAACTGTGCATTTTCTTCACAACCAGCATACACTGAGTAGATCAGTCCCTCCTTTTGCCTATCATAGCGCAGTGTATGAGAGAGTGGGAAAGTAAATGGGCAGGTAAAACTTGGAGAAGCCAGCAACAACCTGTCCATGGGGGTTTGGGGATTTCCTTCATCTCTATCTGTTGTGTTATTTGATTCCTTTTACCTTATGTAAAAAAAAAAAGCAGTCAGGCATTCATTTGGCATATCTGTATTTCTCTGAGTGCCTGGCATGGTCTATGGCCATTTTCTGTAAGACCCAGTATGCAGGACAGAGTATTGCTAAGCTGGGTGTTGGTGGTGGGTCTGATGCTCAGAGACCATATGATTAAGTCAGTCATTTGATAAGCATTTATTAAGCACCTCCTGTATACCAGGTACTTTGCTATTGGAGATGCAAAAAAGAGGCAGAAACAGTCCCTGCCCTCAAGAAGCTCACAGTCTAATTAGGAGACAACATGCAAACAACTATATACAATCAAGAGATATACAGAAGAAACTGGAGAAATTCAACTAATGGAAGATATTAGAGCTATTAAGCATAAGCGTTAGGAATTAAACTATTTTTTTTACTCCAAGTACATGGTTCTGTCTACTATACCAACTCGATTATTTGGTTTACTATACTGTAGAAAAGACTTCTATGAGTGAATCGTCCATGTGCATTAGAATAAACATGTATATTAAAAACCTGAGAGCCCCAAAAGATGGAAGATCACAGTCTGAAGAAACATTGTTATGATTAATGAGAATGTAGGCATGCTAGCCTATCTGTGTGTGTGTGTATAGATAGATAGATAGAGAGAGAGAGAGAGAAATAGAGAGATAGAAAGAGAGATAGAGAGAGAGATAGAGAGAGATCGAGAGATAGAGAGAGAAAGAGAATATACTTGTGGTTCATTCAGTTCAGATGGAATAGAATGAGCCACTGTGTAGCAGTGGGACAATTGACCAAGAGATGCCTTTTAAAACTTGGATAGGTTGAGACTGGACTTCATTGGTGTAGGGAACTTCCAATAAGGAAAAATCCCTCCACCAATGGAGATTAATACCTTCTCTGAGTTTTAGAGCTGCCTAGAGGCACTGAGGCATTATCACTTGCCCTGAGTTGCCCAGCTATCTAGTTTTTGCTGAATTTTATTCCCCATGTAGTTTCATTCTTTTCAATAAAGATAATGTCCAAGAAGGAGTGTTGAGTTCAAAATGAGGAACTAGTGAGCCCTGGAACCGGAGCCATTAACTAGGACAAGAGTTTTGGGGTGGGGAAGAGAGGGAACTGATTTGCATTGGAAGAACTCTGTATTACCCTCCAAGAGACCTCTCTTCTGGAACCCTCTCCATCCAATACACACAAAGGGCGGAGTGAAATAGATGACTTCCAACTCCTACCACCAGGGGCCTCACCCACCATCATCTCAGAGAAGGAGAAGATGGGCACCTGGAATCAAATCTGCATAAAGACAGGATGGTGGTGGTGAAGGGAAAAGGCAGTGGGTGGGTGAAAAAAGGTGTTGAACCATTCATTCTCCCACACTTGAATAAACTAACTAGCACCTAATGAGCAAGGATAATTATTTAAAATGGGAAGTTAAAGGAATATATAAATATATATGGAATAAAAAATATATAATAATACATAATATATAACCATATATGGATTATATATATACATATATACACACACACACACACACACACACACACACATATCTATCTATCTATCCAGAGAAAGAGAGAGAGCTTAATTCCCAGGGAAAAAAAACCTTCTATACTGCTTGCTTCATCTCTTACCCTTCACTTCTCAATCCTTTGCTATCTGGCTTCTGACCTTAAAACTCAACTGTGATTTCTCTCTCCAGCAAATGAGAATCTCTTAATTGCTAAATCAGATAGCCTTTTTAAAGTTCTCATTCTTCTTGATCTCTCTATTGCTTTTGACACTCTTGACACATCTTCCTTCTGGATACTCTCTCTTCCCTCAACTTTCATAATACTGCTTTCTCTCAGTTTCCCTCCTACCTATCTGATCACTCCTTTTCTGTCTCTTGTTGGATCATCTTCCATGTCCTACCTGCTAACCATGAAGGTTGCTCATGGTTCAATCCTGGGCCCTCTTTTTAATCAATCTCTATACCATCTCTCTTGATGAGTTCATCAACTCCCATGGTTTCAAATATCATTTATTTTGTGGGGCAATGAGGGTTAAGTGACTTGCCCAGGGTCACACAGCTAGTAAGTAGTAAATGTGTGAGGCCAGATTTGAACTCAGGTCCTCCTGAATCCAGGACCAGAGCTTTATCCACTCTGCCATCTAGCTGCCTCCGAATATCATTTATTTTGCAGATAAATCCCCAGATTTACATATGAACTCTAGTCTCTCTCCTGAATTCTAGTTCTATGTAGCCAACTCCTTATTGGACATCTCCAACTGGATGTCACATAAGTATCTCAAAATGTGTATAAGACAAACCTTATTATCTTCCTCCTCCCTTCCCTTTCCTCCATAAATTCACCCATTCTCCAATTCTCCATTTCTATTGAGGACATGATCACAATTCCAAGCACAAAGGTTGGCAACCTTGGAATAATCCTCAATTCTTCTCTCTCCTTCTGATATATCTATCAGTTGCCACATCTTTCAGATATATATGTATATTATTATATTGTTTTATTATATAATTAATTATAAATAATTTATATATATATATATATATATATATATATATATATATATATATATATGATATATATATATATATATATATAATTATCTCTCCTTGTCTCCTCACTCACTTTCCCAATTGAAATCTTCATCACCATTCTTCTGGACTTTTACAATAGCCTCCTAATTAGACTTTAGGTTTCCAGCCTCTCCTTTTTCCAATCAATTGTCCGTCTATACCAGCACAAGTCATTTCTCTCATCCTTGACCAAGTCACTCCCCTTTTCAAGACCTTTAAGTGATTATTCCCTATTGCCTCTAGGATCAAATGCAAACTTCTCCCAGAGACATTGATTTAAAGGCTTTCATAGTATGGATCTATCCCACCTCTCAAATTTCTTTCACATCACTCCTCACATACATTTTTCTTTCTCCCACCTTGCCCATACCATTCCCCACTCTCTGGCCCATCCCTGCCCAGAATGCCCTTTCCTTTTCTACCTTCACTTCTGGATTTTACCCACTTTTCACAGAACAACTTGAGTGTCACCTCCTCTGGGAAGTTTTCTGTAAACATCAAAGCTATTGGCAGAGACCAACATCCAAGATTAACTTAGAACATAGATTCTGGGCTGGACAGGATCTCAGCAGCCTTCTAGTCTGATCCCCTTATGTTATAGATGAGGAAACTGAGTCTGAGAGGTGACGGAATTCATCAAGGTAACACAGAGAGAGGATCAGAGGAAGGTCTTCTGTCTTCAGAGCCTAACACATTCTTCTCTTCTATTCACCATAGCACCTCATATGGGTGTTTATTAAGAATTTTTTTTACCAACTTTCTAAAGAGACAAAGCCAGTCTCATGAAATCCAACTGGACTCTTTTGCGCCTTTCTCTCTCTCTCTCTCTCTCTCTCTCTCTCTCTCTCTCTCTCTCTCTCTCTCTCTCTCTCTCTCTCCCCCCTCCCTTCTCTTCTCTTCCTGTCTTTCTTTCTCTTTTTCTCTCTTCTCTCTTCTCTCTCTTTCTCTTTTCTTTTTCTCAGGAAGAGCTCATAGTGAGAAAGAGAAGAATGAAGCACAATAAATTTGCTCTCTGCAGGGAATTTTTGCCAAGCTAGGTATGAAGATTGCCCTTTTCATTTTTTCAGAGAAACCAATGTTTTTAAATATACATTTATATAGTGCTTTGAGGCTTATGAATCATTTACTTTATAACAATCTTGTGAGAGAGAATGTATAAGCATCTTTCTTCCCATTTTACAAACTAAAAACAGATCACAGGATCACAGATTTGGGGCTATGAGTGGCCTCAGAGGTCATCTAGAGGCAATAAGGTGGACCAATGAATAGAGGGCTAGATCAGGAAGACTTGAGTTTGACTCCTGCCTCAGACACTTGCAGTGTGGCCATGGGCAAGTCACTTAACCTCCCTGTAAAGATACTTTCCTCCTCTATATAATGGCTATAATGATATTAATAATGCCTACCGCACAAGGTTGGTGAGAAGATCAAATGAGAAGACATATAAAATGCTCTGCAACTTTAAATCTCTATATAAATGCTATCTATTATTATTATTATCTAATATAATTCCCTTATTTTACAAATGAGAAAACAGGCCCAAATGATTTGCCATGATCCTCCAGCCAGCAAGTATCAGAGATGCATATTGAACTCAAGTATTCTGACCAGGTCTTAAACCTGGTCCTTGAATGCTAGAACAGTGCTCCTTCCATTCTCAGCTAATAACCCAACCCTGGCCTCCCAGAGAAAGGGCCAACCTCTTTTCCCTCCCACTCTTCCAGAGAGGGTTCCCAAAATCTTGCCCAACTAACACGATGAAAAAGAAACCAGTTCTTTCTGGCTCCATAGAAAAACAAATCTGGTCAATTTTTTCTTTAAAGTGCCCAAATCATCTATTCACTACCCTGGTGCTATGCAAACACCAGGTGGACAGGCGGAAGTGACCAGGACACCAAAGAAGTCAAACAGAGCTCTGTCTACACCAGTCTACACCATAGTGCCCAAGTAATGACTTCTTGATGGGACCTGGCTGCTATTCAATCCCCTTTCCCAGTTGTCATAGTTTCTGGGGTGGATGAGAGCGGGATTAGGGTGGGGAATGGGAAACATAAAACACCTCTTCTCGTAATATTCCTTTCTACAATTAGGAAATAGCTCAGTATGTGCACGTGCAGTGCACTGAGCACACGTATGCACGCGCGCGCGCACACACACACACACGCAATCATCTTCTCTCTGCTTTTTATAGTGAAATTAGATGGCCCACCCCCACCTCTAACCAAGCACTCCAAGCTTCTCTAAAACCTAAAAGCAGAAGCAGGCCCTGGCAAAATTCTGAAGTCTGAGAAGTCTGGCTTCATTGCCCTCCGTTTCCCCATTCTCTATCCTTACAGGGAACACCGCAACTTAAGACAACAAGAACCTTCAAGTCCTCAGTGAGTGTGTCTCCTCCCCAATTTGAAAAGTTTTTCTTGGATCATTTATTCTCTCTTTTTTTCCATTTATTCTCATTATACAAATCAAGTTCCAGGGTTTTAAGGATCTTAGACTAAGTTCAATTGATCTGTGGGGTTTGTTGATAGGACATAAACTAGTTTCACGGGCATACTTACTCACAAAAGGGGTACACCTCATTGCCCTCCTCATTTCCCACTTTTGAGTAGATATCCAAATTCTAGGAAACTAGCTTGGGCCAAGCAGCACAAGCTGAATGACCCACAGGTACTATCAAGGTAATGAGACTTTTGTTCCAAGGTGGACAAGGGATTATGGAATCTTTGTTAAAAGCACCAATCTCCGGGTAAGCAGATGAAGAAATGCCTAACGCATAATAGGCACTTTAATAAATGTTTACTGATTGCTTAGCAGGAGATAGAAGAATTTCTTTTAGGTAACAGGGACTCATGAATCAGTCAGGAGCATAAATCTCCAACTAGAAGGAGCACCAATCTTCAACTGGGCCAATCCTGTCATTTTACAGATGAAGAAACTAAGGTCCAGAGAGGATAGGTAACTTACTTAAGGTCACACAGGAACTGAATGACAGTGGATTCAAAATCTGGGCACTATGACTCTCCGAGTTCAGCACAGAAAGTTCAGGGAGGCCCAGCATCTCTGGTGTGAGGGCTGCTCATCTCCCTCTGCTGTCCACCTGCTACCCACCTCTCACCTGTGGCTCCAAGAAGCTGTATAGCATTCATACTCAGCAGACAGGCTACACCAAGTTGAAGGTAACTGACAGGCCTCAAACTCATCTGTGAGTTAAGGGGATGTCTACTCCAAACATGTAAACACTTCCCCAGTGGAATGGGCACATGACAACAGTTTGTCCCCGTGGGCATGAAGGTGGCTGAAGCAGGCACTATGAAGTGATTAGAGCTTGGTCAGACATTGAAGACCCCAAGGTCAGCCTCTGTGTCTGGAGCCATCACCAGTCATCCTGACTTTTGTCCTGCCACTGGACTTCAATGACTCTCAAAGAGAGAGTGAAGCTGAAGTCTTTGTGCAACTCTGCCTCACTTAAATCCAGTTCTCTTGCAAGTCAAGACTTCACCTCTCAATGTCATTGGTTCTCTTTGAAAACAAAGGACAAGTAAGCATTATGGGAGGTTCCCCTCATTTACATATTCTACACCAGAGACTGTCCCAGGGCAGAATAACCAGAATTGTGCCCCAAAGTGTAGATATTTAGAAAGTACTGACTATCCTTAAAGGGGAGAGCAGGGGAGGGCAGGGGAGGGGAGGATGCCCTTGCCACCAGAGCTCCTTAATTTTTCTTCTGAAGAATCCCAGCCCAGACTCACAGCAAATGACTTGACCAGCTGTGTAACTGAAACCTGAGATTCAGGCTTAACAGAAAGTTTTTCCTGTGTCGAGAGCATTTATCCTCCAAGTCATGTTCCTGAGGACAAAAGAATTTCCCATGCCTCTGGAATTAGCTTCATTTCTCTTTTGAGACAGTGAGGGAGGGGATCAAAAGCAAAGGAGGGCATCTGCCCTGCTAAGGACTTGCCCCTCCATCGCCCTCAAGACAAACTGTCAACCCACCCTGGGCAAGACTGCCAAATCCCCGAATTTTGTCTTCAGCACACCCAGCCTCCCCTTCCTATTCCCTTCTCCCCCAATTCAACCTCCTTCACCTAGTTCCATACCTCTACCCCAACCAATACCTCCTGCTGTCCCCAACCTCCTCTTATTTCCGGCAGAAAACCTGGGAAACTTCATTGGCACTGAAGCCTTGGATTTACTAAGCAATCTCTCCCAGGGGGCTTGGTATTTTAAAAGAGGAAACTGAAGAGGCCAACTCTGAGTGAGTCTGAAGAGGGGAGGGTTTGAGGGAGGAAGGGTGAGTGGCTTCCCAGAATCCCTCAAGTCACACCACGTAGGAGGTTACTCCTATTCCACCTATGGCTAAGGCCAGCTCAGACAGTCTCATCACTCCAGCATTAATATTTGGCTGAGGAAAACTAATAGGTAAAAAGAAGAGCTCTTCCCAGCCCCCACAGCTCCCTGCTCCACTCCTTCTTTCAGGCACCTCTCCTCTTTCATCCCCTCCCACTCCCAACAACAAAATGCTAAATCTGAGACTCCCCTCTAAATTATCCCTATGTCCATTCTCTCCCCAATCTGATATAATCAGAAAAAAAGCACTACATTGGAATTAAGAGACCTAGGACTAGAGTCTGATACTGACTTTGCCACTAAGTCACTGTTTACACTTGGGTAAACCACTTTCTGGGCCTCAACTTCCTGAGATCAGTAAAATGAAGGGTAGGACTAAATGATTTTGAAGGTGCCTTCAGCTTTAAGACTCTATGATGCTGTGATTCTAGTACCCACTAACACTTTAAGAATTGCAAAGCCCTTGGGCTCATTCTGTGTTGCTACCTCTTGATTCTTCACTCTCTAGGCTCTCCTTGGAGAGAAGCCAAGATCTGAGGTCCTGGTACAAACTGAGAAAATATCAACTAGGGAAGAAGAGTGGGCAGCAGAGGAAGTGGGGCTAACCACTAGGGGAAGCTCAGAGCAACCAGAAGAAAGAGCCCAGTGCAGACTTTTCCCCCCTTCCAAATGCTGTGTGGTGGTCACAGTGGTAAGAACTCAAGGTGTCACTGATTTCAAAGGTGGGGGGGGATGTATGTTGCATGTGTTTGTTGGGGTGACAAGACAAGGCTCAGGGCCAACCCGAAGCAAAATTGGAAGATGAATTTTTGTCTTGGGGTCCTTGGACCTCCTTCCCTCAGGTGCTTAGTGTTCAACCAATCATTCAATCAATAAACATTTATTAAGCACCTACTATGTGCCTGGCACTGTGATAAGCACTGAGGACACAAAAAGAGGCAAAAGACAGTCCCTGCCCTCAAGGAGAATCTAATCTAATGGTCTCACATTGCCCTGGATTACTCAGGCCCCTTGTCTACAAAATTGTAGCAAGTCTTCCCCTCCTCTACCAGCAGCCCTTACTCTGGCTTTCCATTGACTTAAAAGATTTTTCATTTCAATTCAAAAGATCTCTAAGTTCCTTCTATGACCTGTGGTCCATGACTTTATTTTTAAAAAATATTTTGATATTAAATATAATTAATACCCTTTGTAATCCTAGGCATTTTACTTATGCATTTAAAAACATTATTCTGGGACGGCTAGGTGGCGCAGTGGATAAAGCACCGGCCCTGGATTCAGGAGTTCCTGAGTTCAAATCCGGCCTCAGACACTTGACACTTACTAGCTGTGTGACCTTGGGCAAGTCACTTAACCCCCATTGCCCCCCCAAGAAAACAAAAAACCAAAACATAAAAACATTATTCTGAGAATGGGTCCATAGCTTGATCATATTGCCAAAGGGGTCCATGACACAAAAAAAGTGAAGAATTCCTATTCCATGAGTAAGATGAAAGGCACAAGGGATTGAGAGCTATCCTTGAAATCAGGAAGACTTTGTTTCAAGTCCCATTTCTGATACATAGAATGTAAGCTCCCTGAGGGAAGGGATTGGGTTGGGGGGGGGGGTTGGGGGGTGTCTTTGAATCCCTAAGACCTCAAACAGTGATTGGCAGATGGTAGGTATTTAATAAATGTTTGTTGATTGATTGATTGCTTGATTGATGGTTACTGCTGTATGATCCTGGACAACTCTCTAAGACTATAAATGCAGAACAGGTGCTGATCCCAAAACCTGTCTCTTTAAATCTCAGGACCTTCTCTTTTACTCTACTTCAGCCTCCCACATGGATGGTCACACAATGGAATCTCACTCTTAAGTGTTCCACTTTCTTAATCTAAAATTCTGACATTCCTCTACTTGACCATCATTCCATCTTTCCTTATTCCTTATCCTTCCTAAACCTGTTCTTCACCTCCCTCAAGGACTCCAATCTCTCAGCTCCACAGGACATTCTCCCTGCTACAACTTCACATTCCACTCTTTCCCATTTCTACCCTAGATTAAAAACTACATCACCCTCTAATCCCTCATCCACTTGCCCTATAGTATGTACCTAATTCCGTGCCAAACCAAAGCCCTGGATTATTCCCATCTTCTATTTTTTTCTCTCCTAGTCAAGTGATTGATGCTCAAGAGAGCTAGAGGAAGTCACATAATTATGCTAACTGAGTCAATTACATTCATGTTATCCAACTTCAATTGGGTCTTCACTGCAGAAGCCCATCATTCCATTCCTTCCTAACTGATTCCCTATCTCACTTGCAACAGAAGTCTTTCTTTCATTAAAAAATTATTTATTTTTAGCATTCTTTTCTTTTTAAATTTTGAGTTCCAAATTCTCTCCTTCCCTCTTATCTTCTTCCACACCCACTGAGAAGGCAAGCAATGATATCAATTATACATGTAAAATCATGCAAAACATATTTCTGTATTAGCCATATTTCAAAAAAGGAAGAAAAATAAAGTGAGAAAATTATGCTTTGATTTATACTCAGAATGCATCAATTCTCTCAACAGAGGCTTTTCTAAACCTTATATTCTGCTCTCAAGTCTCCCACCCTCCCTCTCACCCTCTCTCTCCGAAGGGACCTGGGCTCTTACTTTACTGTGAAAATGGAGACCATTCACTGTGGGATCCCTCTTCATCTCAAAATCCCTTGCTATCATCTTCCCAGTCTCTGACAATAAAGTGGCCCCTCTCCTTTCCAAGGCCAATCCCTCTATATGTGCTTTCTTTCCCCCATCTCCTCTAGAAGATTTCAATTTCAATCGTCTTTATTTACTATCTTCTTCCCAAACATGACCAAGTCTCCCCCTTCCTTAAAAACTCTTTACTAAACCCTACTATCTCTTCAAGTTGTCATCCAATATCTTTCCTCCTTTTCTGAATTAAAATCATAGAAAAAGCTGTTCACATTCACTGACACCACTTCTCTCACTCACCTCTTAACCCTTGGCAGTCTGGCTTCCAACATCATAACTCAACTGGAACTGCTTACTCCAAAGCTATCAATGATCTCTTCGTAGAATATATGAAGAGATATGTCTAACCAGCATGTGGCCTCAGCTATCTGATCTTGGATATGAGTGAAAATAATGCTTATTTTTTTGTTTTCAAACCTAGTCTTCAAAGGAGCCTGAAATTTTGACTTTTGTGGAGAGCATGAACAATGCCAGCATTGCCACAAATCTTCTAGGGAGGAGCAGATGTGATCCAGTACCACCATAGCTGGCTAATCTCTTTCTCTCTCTATCTCCAGTAGGGGTTTTGAGCTAGAGTTATATCTATTTACCACACATCAAATATCTGTAGTCTAGGGGTACATAAGGCACTTTCTTTGATTGCTATGAAGGGGAGAGAAATGGTTAGTTTCACCAGCTTAGATCCTTCCCATCAAATGCTGCTTTCACAAAAGGCCATCATGAATAGCTTGTAAACTTCTTTATCACAGTAAGTGGAAATCACAATCATACAGATTAAGGTAGATAGAAGAAAGAAAGAAAGAAAGAAAGAAAGAAAGAAAGAAAGAAAGAAAGAAAGAAAGAAAGAAAGAAAGAAAGAAAGAAAGAAAGAAAGAAAGAAAGAAACCACAATAAAGATGCTCTTTGACTTGGGAGCAAGAGAAAACCTCAGCTGAACCAAGGATAGGAGGATATCTAAAGGGTGAGGGTGGGGGGTGGGGGAAGCTGAGGTTGAGAGTATCAGTCTCTAGGGTACAGTGGTGCCCTTGGTTCAGAGAAGTCTTTTAGCCAGCCAGGAATTAGGAAACCTGCCTCAGACTTGAGAAGAAGTGGAGTTACATCTTTTGGGGGGGGGGCAGGGCAATGAGGGTTAAGTGACTTGTCCAGGGTCACACAGCTAGTAAGTGTCAAGTCTCTGAGATCAGGTTTGAACCCAGGTCCTCCTGAATCCAGGGCCAGTGCTTTATCCACTGCGCCACCTAGCTGCCCCCTAGTGGACTTACATCTTTATGGATATGGAAGTCTTCCAGTCCTAATACTTTTTGATCTATTTACTGCACTTGACACCATTGACCACTTCATGTCTAGGAGCTTGCCCCACCAATCCTTCCCCCTCTCTCATCTTCAATCTCATCCTATTGATTGTTTCTTTTCCCAATTAGGACAGCTAGGCGGTGCAGTGGATAGAGCACTGTCCCTGAAGTTGAGAGGACCTGGGTTCAAATCTCGCCTCAGACATATACTAGCTGTGTGACCCTGGGAAGTCACTTAACCCCAATTGCCTTAAACATCTGGGGCCATCTCCAGTTATCCTGATAACATATCTTGTCACTAGACCCAGATGGCTCTGGAGGAGAGAGTGAGGTTGATGACTTTGCACAGCCGTCCCTCACTTAAATCCAATTCACTGCAAGTCATGACATCACCTTGATGAAGAAGATACAAACAACAACAATAACAATAGACATCCTTCCCTGATGTGCACAATTGCTAGTGTAATCTTTATAAGTCATAGCTCTGATCATTTCACTCCTCCTGCCCCAAACTTTTATTGACTCTCTCTTGCCTCTAGGATAAAGTACTAACTCCTCAGCCTGACATTTAAAGACTTCCACAATCTTTATCCAACTCATCTTTTTAGCTTAATTTTACAATTCTCCCCTTCCTACTCTAGGTTATATCTGAAATGTGAGATGAAAAAGAATAGTGTCAGTACAATGTAATTGGAAAGAACAATAAGATACAAGTAATCAAAATTGAATGCTGAAAAATTGGAATAACCAAGTTTGGCTCCAAAGAAGAGATAAGAAGATGTCTCATTCCATCATCCTGCTTCTTCTTTTTTCATCCTGCTTCTTTTTCGGGGGGGGGGGGCGGCAGGGCGGGGAGTGAGGGAGGGGGAGGTCTGTGGGTGTGGAACATTGCCTGTATTATCTGACTTTTTCAATATGTGGACTAGTTTTACTGAAAAACAAACCATTTCCCTCTATTTTCTTATTTGTGTAACTCAGATTGCCAGTCATTGCTGGGGCATTTTCATGCTGCCGTTTGGGTGTCAGATTAGTAGAGAGAATGCTGATACAAGGTTGAGAACTTCTTTGAAAGAAGATTTAGTGTGAAAGCTTCAGAAAGAAGGGAGAGTCTGTCTGCTTAGAGAGGACATAGATGGTACTAGGCTCTCTTAAGAACTGACTTCAGAAATGTTGAGAAAGAGAGAAAAAATTTAGGATTTATAGAAATGTAAAACAAGCTTCTCAATATGTCACTGATTATCCACTTGCCTCCCTAGAGACTTTGGAGTTATTTCCCACGGGTGGGATTGGGGTTTCTCTCTTGGTTTGAGCTGAATTCTCATTTCACTCCCAGCAAAAAGGTCATTCATTCTTGTTGATTCTCTGGTATGGTTTAATCTATTTAATTGGAGAACTTCTCCAGTTTCTGTTTGCTACTTTTCTTGGGAAAATATCTGCTCAATATTTACTATTTGTGATGGATGATCTTTCTGTAACTAGAAGTTTGTGGAAAGGAATCAAAGCCTGTAGGCATAAATTTGGGGTAATTCTTACCCCTTTACAATATAAATACCGGGGACAGGATTTGAACCCAACTGGTATCCCTAGACCAAAAATATTTAGAGGATCACGTCATTATTATAATTATACTCCAGTGCCCCTCTCAGAGACTTGGAAGAAGCACCCAGCCTCCAATCTCTTTTCCTGCTCTACTTAAGTCAGAAATATCAGTTTTCCTTAGAGAGGAGTGGAAAAGATTCCAGAGATGTCTATCAATGCCTCATGTGAGCCAGATTTGAAACTCAATTTTCTTTTCATCCACATCTTTTTCTATCCCACCATCCCCCATTCCCATCATTTAGAAAGCAAGAAGAAATAAAATCTGTTACGAATATGTATAGCTGCAGGGGGCAGCTAGGTGGCACAGTGGATAAAGCACTGGCCCTGGATTCAGGAGTACCTGAGTTCAAATCCGGCCTCAGACACTTGACACTTACTAGCTGTGTGACTCTGGGCAAGTCACTTAACCCCCATTGCCCTGCAAAAAAAAAAATATGTATAGTTGGTGACACAGTGGATAAAGCACCAGCCCTGGATTCAAGAGGATCTGAGTTCAAATTCGGCCTCAGACACTTGACACATTCTAGCTGTTCGACCCTGGGCAAATCGCTTAACCCCCATTGCCCCTCGCAAAACAAACAAACAAACAAATATGTATAGTCAAGAAAAAAAATCCTACATTGGCCATGTCCAAAAAAATTGCCTCAATCTGAACTTTGTAAACATTATTTTTGTATCAGGAGGTGTGTAGGATATTTCTTCAAGAGTCCTCTGAAGTTGTGGTGGATCGTTGCATTCATCAGTTCCTAAGTCTCTCAAAGCTTTCTTTACAATATTGTTGTTATTGTATAAATTGTTCCCTTGGTTCTGTTCACTTCATTTTGCATCTGTTTTCATAAATATTAGCTTTCTCTGAAACCATTATAGCACAATAGTATGCCATCACATTCATATACCATAATTGGTTCATCCTTTCCTTAATTGATAGGCATCCTCGGTTTCCAATTCTTAGATAGTACACAAAGAGCTGTTATACATATTTTTTGTACATAAGGGTTCTTTTCCTTTTCCTTTGATCTCTTTGGTGTATAGACCACATGGTATTATTTCTGGTTCAAACGATATGCAAAGTTTTAATAGCTTGTGGAGAATAATTCCAATTTGCTTTACAGACTGGCTAGACTAGTACACAGTACCACCAACAATGTATTAATATACCTGTTTTCCCACAATTCCTCCACATTTGCCATTTTCCTTTTTTTTTTTTTTTGGTCAACTTTACCAACCAAATGAGTATAAGGTAGTATCTTGGAGTTGTTTTATTATGCATTTCTCTAATTATTAGTGGTTTAGAATATTTTTTCATTTGGCTATTGATATGTTGATGTGAATTTCTTCTTCTGAAAACTGCGTCTTTATATCCTTTGACCATTTATCAATTGGGAAATCCTTTGAGCTACATTTAGACAACCCACTTAGAAATATATAACTTATATTGGAATGCAATCTTACCTTTGTTATAAGATATTGTTCTTGAAATACGGAGGGGGGACATAAAGAATCAGTCAGATGTCAGGTCAGGAAGAGTCAGAGCCAATATTTAAACCCATGTCTTCTGACCCCAAATCCAGTATTTTTACCACAATCCACCTCTTCATTCCACTGGCTGCCCCCTCTGAGGCCCTAGCCAGCTGCCAACAGCTAATCCCCTCCAAGAAAAAAAAAATAGAGGGCCCAGGGCAATTACATCTATTCTCTATATCTGGTGGCAGTTCAAATTGTACATAATTCCTTTAAGTGATGAATTAGGAGCTAAAATTATCTGGATATTCACTTACTTAAAGGGTAGATAGTATGAAAAGAAAGTGGAAATAGGCTCAGTTTTGTGTCACCTTTCAATTTTTAAATTGTTTCATTGATGAGCCTTTTGTCTTTGACACTACAAGGCTCTCCAGATATACCTCCTCCAACACCCTCTCACTCTTCTCCCAACCTCCATACAATCTTCCCTTGTTGCAAATGAAAATAGTCAAGGAAAACCAAAGGACACAGCAGTTGCTTCTGACAATCTATGCAGCATTTGTCTCCTTTTGCCTCTCTTTCTCCTTTATATCAAGAAGAGGGATGAATTCTTCTTCATTTCTCCTTTGGAAATGATTTTGCTCATTGCCCTTTATCTGAGTTTAACTGCCTTTAATTTTTTTCCTACTTTTCTCATTGTGATCATTTTGCTTATTGATCCTGACTTCCTCAGCATCAGGTCATACAAGTCTTAGGATGTTTCTCAGAAGTCCTCACATTTGTCATTTCCATTATATTCATGAGCAACAATTTGCTCAGCATTCCCCAATGAGCATTTTCTTTTGCTGCCATACTGCTGTGTTCAATATGTTTTTGTTCTTGAAAATTGAGTGAATATCTGTATCCTTAATCAATCAATCAATCAATCACTTATTAAGAGCCTAGGATATGCCATGCATTTTGCTAAGGACTGAGAATACAAAAAGAGTCAAGAGATAGTCCGTGCCCTCAAGGAACTTACAACCTAGTACAATATTCTAACATCATAATTTTAAATACAAATAAAGAGACCAGAGAAGTAACCCTAGTTAAGTCAGTAACAGGCTCAGTGACCTTGGGTAAGTCACTTCAACTTTATGGTCCTCAGTTTTTTCATATGTAAAAAGTAAGGATTAGGCCAGGTGATCACTAAGATCCCTTTGAGTCCTAACATTCTCTGAATGCCTTCAAATTTATTTTTTAATGATTTTCTTGATGCAGGAAATTTCAGAAATGAACTGCCCAATGCAGGTAAGCAACTGCTCTACAATTTGTAGTCTTTAACATGTTGCCATGGGACACTGAGAAGTTAAATTTAAGTGACTTGCCTGGAGTCACACAGTCTGTAATGTGTCAGAGGCAGGGCTGGAATCCAGGTATTCCAAACTGTGAGGCTGGCTGACTCTCTAGCCACTATGTTAAGCTGCCTCTCTATTAATGTATGTATTTGATTGACATGTCCTGTGTTTCAGGGTGAACAATGGACTTCGGAGGGAAAGAAATTGAGGGAAGGAGGGAGGACCAGTGACTTCTAAGTGGCTGAACTTCCCAGAAGGATAACCCAAACCTTCACACATATTAAATAATTTGAGAAGAGTGAGGTAGACGACCTTTAAGTTGCCTTCTCTTATCTGGAGATCTTCCATTCCCTTCCCCTTTAAAGGGAAAAGGGCTGTCTTGGAAGGGAGAAGATTAAGATGAGCTCCCTCTTAGAAAATAATCTGCTTTAAACATCAGGATGGAAATCTCTAGGAAACTTGACATTTGAGTGTTCCATAAGCATTATAATGGATGGCTGTCTTCTTTTTGAAATGGCTTAGCATTAAAGTTTAATGAGCAATGCGTATTCTGCTGGAAACTTGCTTCCCATCTGACAGATTGGAGACCAAGCCTGGGTTTGCTAACTGGGCTAGTCATAAGAAATATGTCTGTTTCTTCCAAACTGACAGCTCCTCTCTTTGGGAAGTTGTACTTTGATGAGGCTTTCTTTACCATATTTGATTTCTATGACAGAATAAGTACCCATTTTCTCACTAGAAAGCCATTAACATGATGTTCAGAGAATAATCCCTAACATAATAAATAGATATTTCTTTTTGTTAAACTTAGATTTAAGGATAAATGGCGTGGGTAGGGGAAAGGCCAAAGCATGGGAAAAGTCTCCATTTTCTTTGTAGTGTAGTTGAAAGACCACCGGATTTGGAGTTAAAAAGCTAGTTTGTAATCCTGCCTTTGACATTTACTACCTTTGTGATTTCGGTAATCATTTAACCTCCCAATACCCCAGGTTTTTTTTAATCTGTAAAATGACAAGCTTGGACCCATAACCTCTAAGGTCCCTTCCAGCTCTAAATTCTAGGATGGTAGTTTTGTTATGTGACCTTATTAACTCCTTAAAAAAAAATGAGGGGTGGCTAGGTGGCGCAGTGGATAAAGCACCAGCCCTGGATTCAGGAGGACCTGAGTTCAAATCCTGCCTCAGACACTTGACACTTACTAGCTGTGTGACCCTGGGCAAGTCACTTAACCCCCATTGCCCCACCAAAAAAAAAAATTGAACAGGGAAGCAGAAGTAGGACTATTCCTTTAAACTTTAGGATCTTTGTCACTTTCTTCTTTTGTCAGTTTCTCTTTCTGTGTGTAGTCACCTGGAGGAAGCAGTGTTGTACAGTCTTGAACAAAGCAGTCTTTAGAGTCAGTGGCCTGACTTAATAGCCCACCTCTGATGTATATACTACCTGGGTGACCAAGTTACTGAATCTTCCTTTACACTTTCCTCATCTGTAAAAGGAAGGAGTTGGTGCTATAAGAAATGACAAGCAGGATGACTTCAGAAAGACCTGGAAATGATGTATTGTGAAGTGAGCAGAAGCAAGAGAACATTGTGCACAGAGACAGTGATATTGTTTGATGAAGAACTGTGAATGACTTGACTATTCTCAACAATACAATGATCTAAAACAATCCCAAAGGACTATTGCTTGAGGAAGTTTTGTTGTTGTTGTCGTTGTCGTTGTTGTTGTTTTGTGAGGCAATTGGAGTTAAGTGACTTGCCCAGGGTCACACAGCTAGTAAGTGTCAAGTGTCTGAGGCCAAATTTGAACCCAGGTACTCCTGACTCCAGGGCTGGTGCTCTATCCACTGCGCCATCTAGCTGCCCCAATAATGGTAGATTCTTTTTGTTTTGTTTTGCTCTGGTTTTTTTGCGGGGCAATGAGGGTTAAGTGACTTGCCCAGGGTCACACAGCTAGTAAGTGTCAAGTGTCTGAGGCCAGATTAGAACCCGGGCCCTCCTGACTCCAGGGCTGATGCTTTATCTACTGGGCCACCTAGCTGCCCCCTCAAAGGACTATTGATGAAACATACTATCCACCTCCAAAGAAAGGACTGATATTGATAGAACAGACTGAGGCATGTTATTTTTCACTTTCTTTCATTTTTTCTTTTAATCAAGTTTTCTTATACAAAATGACAAATACGGTAATGTTTTACATGTATAACCCATATGTAATTGCTGCCTTAGGGAGCAGGGAGAGAAGGGAGGGAATGAGGGATAAAAATTGGAACCCCAAACTATAAATAAAAATGTGGGTTTTTTTAAAAAAAGGAAAGGGGCAACTAGGTGGCACAGTGGATAGAGCACCGGCCCTGGATTCAGGAGTACCTGAGTTCATATCCAGCCTCAGACACTTAACATTTACTAGCTGTGTGACCCTGGGCAAGTCACTTAACCCCAATTGCCTCACTAAAAAAAAAAGAAGGGTCAGACTAGATGACCTCTTAGATCCCTTCCAGTTCTAACTCTCTGATTCTATGATAACAGAATGACTGGCAAGAATAGAATCTTTAGGATCATGGGGTCAACCTTCCAGTTAAGTCCTGTAGGGGTGTGGCTGGAGGATCACCACCCAAAATAAAAAATTCTCCACCTCTCCCAGGGTAGTGCAATGCCTGAAATCCCATCATTATGAAATAAATGGATCCCCTTTCTAAAATCTAAATCCCTCTGGGACCTGTATGTAACATAGTAAAAGTCATTAACACCTAACATAGGGAGAATGAGCTTATCAGATGTTGACCAGAGGGATTCACAGGCAGTAAGTGGACATTGTTTACTTGGAAGGGGTGGGGAGCACATTAAAAGGAAGGAGAAGAGATGCAGTCCTAGGAGGGACCCTAGAGATCATCTATCTAGTTTAACCCCCCTCATTTTACAGATGAGGAAACTGAGTCCCAGAGAAATATGTCTTCCTAAGATCCAGAATTCAAACCCAAAGCCTTTGAACCTAAATCCAGCATTCTTTCCATCATACTACATTGCAGAAGGAAAGGGTGGGGGGACACTAAAGAGTCCAGGTGCCTGTTGCTTTTTCCAAGGACCAGCTGTTAGCCATTGGCTAAGAGGTGAGAGACATGGGTTCTTTGGGAAATGATCACTTTTCTTCATATACTATTGCCTCTAGGGAGGGAAGAAGGTAGGGAGGAGGGAAAGAAGGAAGGGAGAGAGGGATGGAGGAAGAAAGGAAGGAAAGGCAGAAGGAAGGAAGGGAGGGAAGGAGGAAAGAAGGAAGAGAGGCTGGTAGGGAAGGAGGAAGGAGAGAAACAGGAAGAAAGAAAAAAGAAAGAGAAAGAAAGAGAGACAAAGAAATAAAACTGTAAAATAAAGCCACCCACAAATAGTCCAAAGAAAAGCTCTACTCTATCAATGCAAACGTCTCCACTTGGCAGCTACATCATCAGATGATTCATCCCAGGGCTCGAATTGCATAATCCTCCCCACCGCAGGCAGGAGAATGAAACTAGGAAACTAATGCAGTGACATTTAGTAGCAAAAAGAAAACCTACACAACATTTGTGCAAGGCCATCCAAAAATAGCGTGTTTGTCAATTCTTGGCCTCGGAAAATGTGAGTTCATTTGAAAGGCCCAAGTTGGTCTTTTTTCTCTCCCTCTTCCAGAGAGAGAGAGAGAGAGAGAGAGAGAGAGAGAGAGAGAGAGAGAGAGAGAGAGAGAGAGGAGAGAAAAAAAAACTGCTGAATTTCTAAATGCAGGATTATCCAAACCATCTCCACTTTGGAAACCTTTGGATTTGAGGAACGGAGGGTCTCACAGATCCTTTGTTCTGTCAGGCAAGGAAATTGGATTGTAAAGAATAGGGTCAGAATTGATTTCACAGGGACTGATGCTTTCAGTCAAAACCAGGCCCCACATAGTCCCTCCATCCTACCGCTTCCCTCTCCCCTGCTTCCCCATCCTTCCACAAATTAACTTTATCACTTTAGGTTAAAGGATCACCTAATGTCTCTAAAATACAAATATTCCCCAGGAAGGCAACATTTAAGTAACTATCACTCTTCATGCTTCATGTTAATTCATTTATCAAACCACCAAGCAAAGAGTAGAAGAGATGAAACACAGAAGAGTTCATTTTTTTGTGTGGAATTAGGGCTGGGTTTAGAAAATGAGAGCAAACTCTGAAAGGGAAAGGAGAACTCAGAGAGAGGTTGGCTAAGATTTGGCCTTTATCTCTTGCCTGGTTCTCACCACCAGGCACATCTCTAGGCAAGAGAATTGCCAAGAGTCCATTCATTCAAAGAGGCACATCCAAGGTGTGGTCAATTACTTCAGCTGTGGGGGCTCTAGAGTGAGCCTCAGTCCTGGATCAACACTGATACCTGTGAACAACCCCACTCACCACAATAAGAATACAAGCCTTAGGGCAGCTAGGTGGTGCAGTGGATAAAGCACCAGTCCTGGATTCAGGAGGACCTGAGTTCAAATCTGACCTCAGACACTTACTAGCTTTGTGACCTTGGACAAGTCACTTAACCCCTGTTGCCCCACAAAACAAAACACACAAAAAAAGAAAGAATACAAGCCCTGTGGGCACCCCCACAGTGGCATTGTGCCTCCCAGTCTGGCCCTTTCCTCCCCTCCAAGCACATTACAATCCAGCTGCGATGACTTTTTGTGATTTCTCCAATACCAGGCTCTATCCCCTGATGCCTTTTCACAGGCTGTCCCCTATGCCTGGAATGCTCTGCTTAATCACATCTGCTTCCTGACTCCCTTTCCTTCAAAACTCAACTTAAACCCCACCTTCTGCAGGAGCCCTTTCCTTGTATTCCTCCTGCTCCTTGCCTCCTATCTCTGACATTATTTTCCATTTACACCGTTTACAGGGTGTTCCAAAAGTCTCAGTGCAGTTTTAAGCTGCACTTAGACTTTGGGGACACATTGTATTCCCTAATAGGGACTGTGTTTTTGCCTTTCTTCACCTCCCCAGAATTTAACACAGTCCCTGGCACCTAGTAACTACTTAAATATTTGTTGACTGACTGACTAACACCTAATCCTCTAATTCATCAGTTCCCAAAGTGTGGTTTGGGGATCCCTGGGGGTCATTTAGACCCTTTCAGGGGACCCATGAAGTCAAAAATATTTTCATAAAAATACTAAGATGTCTAAATTTCTAGTTTGGTAAATAATAAATAAATAGCTATAACCCACATAAACAAAAGCTCTTTGGGGGTAGGTTCTCGATCATTTTTAAGAATGTACTCTGATTCATTTGCTCCCCACAGTGCCTGATTCTCCCTAACCCTTATGCCACAAACATACTAGGAGCATTCCTAGGTAGATGATCCATAAAATAGTTTCTTCTCTGAACCATCTTGAAGTCTTTAAATAGATGGTTGGTTACTCATCAACTTTGAGGATCATCTACTCCAAACTTCTTATTTCATAGATGGGGAAACTAAGGCTCAGGGTAGAGTGATTCACTCAATCAATCACATGACTGGTTGGTAGGAGAACTGACATCAGAACCCAAGGTTCCAGAGAGGGCCAGTGCTCTGTCAATACCATACCACTGCTTCCCAAATGCCCCAAGCCCCTACCAGGGTGACCAGTAGTCCACAGAAAGGTCCCCAGGGCTTCTCAGGACACAACGTGCTCTCTACTCCCTGGCTAAACAAGGATCATGATTAAGAGGGACCCTCGGGGAGAAGAAATTGACTCTAAGGCCAGCCATTCTTTCAACCATAGCAGCAGAGTTTCAGTGTCTCCTATCAGCAATCATGCCCAGAAGAAGGATCAGCCAATTCCATCTCAGCAGAAGTAGAAACCATATTGTCATCTTTGTTTCAGTGGTGTTGGGTCTGGGCAAACTGCCTAAGTGGAGCCGTAACTAGTGAGAGGTAAAAAGGTGTCTTCCCCAGGGTGACACCATCTGGGGGAGGGGTAAGTTACTTCTTTGCATTGACCCCACTGCCTCCCAGGGTTGTAGTACCCCAACCATCTCCTAAGCAGCACAGTGCCTGGAATGCAGTAAGTGATTAATAAATGTTTGTTGACTCTTGATAACTTTCATCCCAGAAGTTTCATTTCCCCTCTCCCATGGCCTGTTCTTCCCAACACATAAATTTGCCACTAGCTATGACCATGGGCCAGAATGGACAAAATGGTTAGAGAATTGGTCTTGAAACTAGAAAGACCTGCATTCCAAGTCCTGCCTCTGGCATACTGCCTTTGTGACCCTGGTCAAGTCACTTAAATTTTTAGTGCCACAGATAATATCTTAAGACTATAAGTTGCAGAGATAGTTGTTGTTGTTTAGTCTTTTTTTAGTCACATCTGGCTCTTCATGACCCCATTTAGAGGGGTTTTTTGTTTGTTTGGCAAAGATACTGGAATGATTTTCCATTTCCTTCTCTAGCTCATTTTTTTCCTGTTTTTTTTTGGGGGGGTTTTGTTTTTTTGTTTTTTTTTAGGGAGGCAATTGGGATTAAGTGACTTGCCCAGGGTCACACAGCTAGTAAGTGTTAAGTGTCTGAGGTCAGATTTGAACTCAGGTTCTCCTGAATCCAGGGCCGGTATTCTATCCACTGCAACACCTAGCTGTCCTTTAGCTCATTTTAAAGATGAGGAAACTGAGGTAAACAGGGGAAAGTGACTTAACCAGGGTCACACAGTTAGTAAATGTCTGAGGCCAGATTTGAACTTGGGAAGATGAGTCTTCTTAACTCCAGGCCGGGCACCCTATCCACTGTGCCACCTAGCTACCCATTGTAGAGATGGTGCTGACCTGCATTGGGAGAGGGAGTTTCTGAAATAATATGTCCAGTGCCTGTCTCCCTCTCCCTATCCATGTGGTCCTATGGCTGAGATGGATAACACATGTAGCCTAAGGGCTGAAAAGCTAACCATATTGTGATAATTACTGCTATACATGCATTTTTGCCTAGGATTCTAAAAAATACTTTCTCCCCAGTTTAGCTTCCTTTTACATCTTAGGGCTGTGAAACTTCAGAAGTATCCAATTTAGCATTGAAGCAAGAAAAGATTGGGACCACTGCACTCTATTGCCATTGAAAGGAAAGGATTCTTGTCCATGGGAATGAAGTGGCAACAAGAGGGTGTTTCAATGTACCAAGATTATATTGGGCATGCCTACAGAATTCAAAAGACCCCTGTTTAAACTCCCCTTCCCCAGGAATCTTTCTCAGATGAGGGGAAAGTAATCAAAAAGATGCCTCCTGTGACAACCACTCAAACTACTCTCTTGCATTGGAACAAAAGGAGAAAAGGGGAGGAAAAGAAATTAATCAGTGAACATACATTGAAGTCTGCTAAGAACCCAGTCCCATGGTAGGTAATGCTGGGGGAAAGAAAGGTCTAGAAATATAAGACCTGCCTACCCCTCAGGGAGTTTATAATTTAGCTGAAGAGACTAGAAGAGAATGTACATGACATGCTAGGATGAGTAACTTTTGCATTTTTAGCCTTGACTATGAATGCTATAAGAATTTTTTAGTGAGGCAATTGGGGTTAAGTGACTTGCCCAGGGTCACACAGCTAGTAAGTGTTACATGTCTGAGGCTGGATTTGAACTCAGGTCCTCCTGACTCCAGGGCCGGTGCTCTATCCACTGTGCCACCTAGCTGCCCCTAATGCTATAAGAATTTTGAGAGGGAAGTTATTGAGAGCTGAATGGTTGGAGAAGGTTCATAGGAAAAGGCCATATTTGAGCTAGGTCTTGAGGGATAGAGAAAATCTGAATAGGCAGAGAGGAATAAGAAAGTCCTTCCAAGAGATGAGAACAGCATGAGTAAAGCACAGTGGCAAGAATGAACAGGGTCAGATGACACAGAAAAGGAAGAGATGTCATGTCAACACTCTGGGGGGGGGTCAATCATTTTAGAAGCAGTTTTTTGGGTGCAATGGACACACTGATCAGGGACCACCTTTACCCATCATTTAAGCAGGCTCTCAAAGCCCTATTTTTTTGTTGTTGGTTTTGTTTTGTTTTGTTTTGTTTTGTTTTGTTTTGTTTTGTTTTGTTTTGTTTTGGGGGCAATGAGGGTTAAGTGACTTGCCCAGGTTCACACAGCAGTAAATGTCAAGTGTCTGAGGCCCAATTTGAACTCAGATCCTCCTGAATCCAAGGTCAGTGCTTTATCCACTGCACCACCTAGATGCCCTCTGCCCTTTTTAAAAAACCTGGTTGATAGTATATGCTCAAAAGTAACAAGGCTTCAGGGGCAGCTATATGGCTCAGTGGATAGAGTAGCAACCCTGGATTCAGGAGGACGTGAGTTCAAATCCGGCCTCGGACACTTGACACTTGCTGGCTGTGTGACCCAGGGCAAGTCACTTGGCCCTCATTGCCCTGACCAAAAAAAAAAAGTAACAAGGTTATGTTTCTTTGCAAAAGATTACAAATTTCCACTTTTCTGGGACTTTTTTTTTCCTTGCCACTGGTTAACTCTCAATCAGTGTAATTTGACTCCCTCCTTTGAACTGAATCCAGATACTGGGCCTCAATTTTCCCATTTATAAAATGAAAATGTTGGACTCTGAGGGCTCTGTCAGCTATTGCTTCCTATAATCGGAGAACAGACTGAGAACGGCACCCCCTCCTTTTTGTGGGGATGACGCTGAGTTTAAATTGTTTCCTAACTGCTGCGTTCTGGGTTCAGTTAAGTTAGCCTTCGGGTGCACAGAAGGGGAAGTGACAGTCCTGGAGAAGTCTGGAAGGAGGAAAGGAGAGAAGACAAAAGAATGAGGAGAAAGTTTTCTGCCTCTGATCAATTGAAACCACAGGTTCTAACTCAGTTATGATGATTTTCGGAACCAAAAATTTAGCCAAGTGGACTGACAAGGGAATGCTCTTTTCAGAAAGCCTTGTTAGAAATAATCTTTTCTTTTCTCGAAATTGGGACTGTCCTTGAAAATCCAGGATTTTGTGGTCTTGGTAGTGCACAAATAATAAAAGAAAAACCTCCCTTTGTACCCCTCCATCTCTTGACTTCTCTTCCCTCTCCCACTGTTTTCCACCCCATAATTCTTTTTTCCTTCCCATCCTTTTTTTTCTCCCTACCTACATTTTACTCTTTTCTTTTCTTTCCTTTTTTTTTTTTGGTGGGGCAATGGGGGTAAGTGACTTGCCCAGGGTCACACAACTAGTAAGTGTCAAGTGTCTGAGGCCAGATTTGAACTCAGCTCCTCCTGAATCCAGGGCCAGTGCTTTATCCACTGCACCATCTAGCTGCCCTCATTTTACTCTTTTCAATACCCATCCCCTACTCCACAGTAGTCTCCACACTTCCCTCCTCTCTCCTCTCCCAATACTTCCTTCTCTCCCCTGTCCTCTCCACAGCCCTTCCTCTCCTCTGTCCCTACCATCACGTCCCCTCCTCTCTCTCCCTCGAATTCCTTCTATTTCCTTCTCTTGCCTTCCCTCTCCACCCTTTCTCCTCTCCCCTTCTCTCCCCTTTCTTCCCTATAGCCCCTCTTCTCCTCTTTCCACCCTCCCTATAACCCTCATCTCCCATTCCTCTCCTCTGTCCTGCCCAAACAAACCCTCTTCTCTCCCTTTCCCTCTTCACCCCTTTCTCCCCTATTCTTCCCACACCTTTCTACTGGCTTCCTCCACACTTTTCTTCATTCCCCTACCTTCTCCATTCCTTTCTTGTTTCCTTTTCTCTTCCCTTCCCCTGCCCTCCCCAAGCTTCCCTTCTCACCAGTCAAAGGCAGGAGGGCCCTGCTAGAGGCTCTGTTTTTAGCCCTTGGGAAGCAGGATTCAATTAAGGTCCCATTGGGAGGAAGGAGAACTAAAGCTCATTAAGGAAGAAAAAAAGGAGAGAGAGAACATGGTCTTCCTGGATGTTTTCTGAAGGAGGAAGCAATGCATTCTAAGACAAATGGCTCTGTGACCTCTCTGAACTTAAAAGAGGGGAGGAGGAGGAAAGAAAAGAACTATGTGACTCCAACAGCTGTGGATGCCAGACCTGATCCGACCATAGGAGGTGGAATTGCCCAAGGGCCTGAGCCGCTTGTGTCTCAGTCCTCTCCATCCTAGCTTGGCAAAGTCCACCTCAGCTCTCCCCTTCTAGTTCTCCTTTTCCCGCCCCTCTCTACCATTTTACCACCCCTCCTTTCCTCTTCTGGGGTATCCAATTGCTTCCATTCTGGGAGGCAGATCAGCTCATCCACACTGAAGAATCCAGGACTTCTTATGTTACCCCCACAAAAAACACACACACATGTTTTCATTTTAAAACAAAAGGCTTGAGAGAGGACAGTATCAAGCCCAAAGGAATGACTCTAAGGTTAGGACTTCTTCAGGCATTTATCCTAGGCAGAAGTGATGTTCCCAAACAGGCAAGGGACCTCTAAGTGCTTTTCCATCTTACCTCCTACCGTGCAGACACCAAGGTCTGCTTCTAAACTCACAGTCATAGATGTTATATAGTGGAAAGGACATTCTGGTGGGATCAGAGAAACTTTGTTCAAATCCTGATCCTGTCACTTACCACCCACAAGTTGTTTAATTTCTAAATTTTATTAATTAAGGATTAATTATGTATAATTATTGATTAATTTTTTGCTTAATTAATTGCTTGATTTCTCTAGGCCTCAGTTTCCTCAAATGTAATCTGAGGGATTTGAACAAGATGGCCTCAAAGATCACTTCTTCTCTAAACAGTGCTCTGTAAGAAACTGGGTTCCTCCTCATGTTGTTCAATCTTGTCCAACACCTCATGATCCCATTTGGGGTTTTCTTGGCAATGATACTGGAGAGGTTTGCCATTTACTTCTCCAACTCATTTTACAGATGAGGAAACTGAGGCAAACAGGGTTAAGTGACTTGCCCAGGGTTACACAGCTAATAAGTGTCTGAGGCTGGATTTGAACTCATGAAGATGAGTCTTTCTGATTCCAAGCCCAGTGCTCTACTATACCACCTAGCTACCCTCTTCATGCCCAAGGCATAAACATTTAAGTCAATTTATGAGGATCTCCATTTTTTAGAGGCCTGAGCATAGATCTAATTTTTTAAATAGAATTATACTCCTGGGGGCAGCAAGGTGGCGTAGTGGATAAAGCACCTGTCCTGGATTCAGGAGGACCTGAGTTCAAATCCTGCCTCAGACACTTGATGCTTACTAGCTGTGTGACCCTGGGCAAGTCACTTAACCCTCATTGCCCTGCAAAAAAAAAAAAAAAAGAATTATACTCCTTTTTGGGGACTTCTGGGAGATTCAGAATGGTCCATTTTTGTCCTGGTTTTCAGTTGCCTGATTTCTTGGACAGAATAAGTAGGATCATAGGTCTAGGGTCTGAAGGGGACCTCGGGGTCATCTAGTCCAATCCCTTCATTTTAGGAATGAAGAAATTAGTCTAGAGAGGTTAAGTCACTTACCCAAGGTCTCACAGACAGTAAGTGGATGAGCTGGGATTCAAACACTGCCCAGCACTCTTTCCATTGTTTCAGCCACTAGAGCTGGCTGGATCCTTAGAGATCACCCACTGCAAGGGCTTTGAACCTTTTGTGTATCATGGGCCCTTTAGGCAGTCTGGTGGAGCCTGCAGACCCCTTCTCAGGACTGTGTTAGTTGCCTACATTCACATTTGAAGGAAAGGCTAAGTTTTAGTGAAATGTTAGTGAAAATAAAGATGTATTTTTTTCCCCATTCAAGATCACAGACCCCCTGAAATCTACTCACAGACTTCAAGTTACGAACCCCTGGTCCAATTCATTAACTGAATAAAGTAGCAAAGCATAAACCTACAGTATATAGGTGTCCCTCTAAGATGATGAGTTGGTCCAAATTCCACAGATAATAATAGCTAACATTTACATAGTGCTTTCTATGTCCTAGACACTGCACCAAGCACTTTACAAATATTATCTCATTTGATCTTCACAACAACAACCCTAGGAGGTAGGTGCTGTTATTATCCTCATTTTACGGACGAGGAAACTAAGGCAAATAGAGATTGAATGACTTGCTCAGGGTCACACAAGTGATAAGTGTTTGAGGCCAGATTTGAATTCAGGTATCCCGGATTCCAGGCCTTGTTCTCTCTCAAGCATACCACCAGCTGCCTAGATACCAAAGTATCCCATTCCCCTGAGAATATATAAGGCTACAAGGTATCATGGAAATAGTTCTAGAGGAAGAATCAGGATACCTGAATGTTAGCTCTGGTTTTGACACAAGTTCATTGTGGGACCTTGGGCAAATTGTGTAATCACTTTGGGGGATTTTATTTCTCTTTCTGTCAAAAGGGGATACTGATCAGAATCACAGAATTATAAAGTCCTCTGGAATAGTCCTGGTATCGCATGATATGAATGTATTTTGAAATATGTAAAATCCATACTTTTATGACTGTATATGGAAAAGAAAAAGGTGCTGAAGATTTGAGGAATTTAAGAAGTGCAAGATACAACCCCATTTGGAGAAAAAAGTGTATTTCTTATGAAACTTGAGTTTTTAACAACAGAATGAGTGAGGCTAGTGCAACAATTTCAAGCTTTCCCAAGGTTCCATTAATTTCTGTGGTCTGATGAAGGAAGGGTAAGACATACACACATACTGCCAACTAGGGAAGAAAAAAAGAAAAAGAGAAGAAAATGAAAGAGGGAAGAAAGAGAGAAAGAAGGAGGAAAAGAGAGATAGAAGAAATAGAAAAAGAAAAAGACAAGGAAGGGAGGGAGGAAAACTAAGAAAAGGAAAGGAAAAGAAAATAGGGGGGCAACTAGGTGGCGCAGTGGATAGAGCACCGGCCCTGGAGTCAGGAGTACTTGAGTTCAAATCCAGCCTCAGACACTTAACACTTACTAGCTGTGTGACCCTGGGCAAGTCACTTAACCCCAATTGCCTCACTAAAAAGAAAATAGGAAAGAGGGAGGAAGGAAGGAAGGGGAGAGAGAGGGGAAGAGATGGGGAGGGGGGAGAGGAAAAGACAGAGGGAAAGGGAGAGAGAGAGAGAGAGAGAGAGAGAGAGAGAGAGAGAGAGAGAGAGAGAGAGAGAGAGAGAATGAAGGGAGGGAGGGAGGGAGGGAAGAGAACCCCCAGCTTAACTAGGAATTTGCAGTGGATTCCCGCTGACCTTTTTGTACGATTATTTGAACCAGATGTTTCCATTTTATGTGCTAATTTATAATAGCACCCATTGTCCTGCAGCTGGGGACAGAGAGGCAGCAATTTTATAGAGAGCCAAATGAGTCTTAAGGTCCAGCTAAAACCTCCAGGCTCTGGGGAACAAACCACTCTAAGTCAGCAACACTCCTGGCCAAGAAAGAAGTCCAGACCTCTGTTTCCCGAAACTGTCCTCCCCTAGGGACTTGGGGGGGGGGCGGGAAGAGGGTTTGGGCGGGGACAAGAAACAAAGTCCCAGTAATTTGTATCTTGCCTTACCACCTCACCGTAGTGTGGGGAGGTAGGAAGAATGCTGGATTTAGAACCCTCAAATCTGGAGTTCTCACCTGTGTGAGTTCAGTTAAGTTACTCTCCCTTCTTAGGTTCAAGTGTAAAGTAAGGTGCTGGACTAGATGACCTTCCAAGTCCCTTCTGGTTCTAAATGTTATTATCCTAATGGCCAAGGAGTTTACTGTCAAGGTCAAAGCCCCAGTTTGTTAAAACTTAACAGTGTATGGAAAGTCAGTAGATATCAGTCAAACAAGGCACAAGGGGCTCCAAAGGGAAATGGGGGAGAAGTAAGAAAGCTTAGAGTAGACTTTATCTCTTTATTAATATACTATGTAGCTTTCTATCCTCCCTCCCCCAATCACTGACAAAAAGTGATCCATTGGAGAAGGAAATGGCAAACCACTCCAGTATTTTTGCCAAGAAAACCCAACGGACAGTACTCAAATGATAAAAGAGATGACATCCAAAGATCAGCACCTCACATCTAAAGGTGTCCAATATGCTAATGGAGAAGAACAGAGGACAATTAAAAGTAACTGCAGTACAAGTGGAGAGGCTGGGTCAAAGCCTAGAGGAAGCTCAGCTACAGATGGATGTGTCTGGTGATGAAAGGAAAGCCTAATGCTCTAAAGATCAATATTGCATATTGCTGGAATGTAAGACCTATGAACCAAGGTAAACTAGATGTGGTCAAAAAGGAGATGCAAAGATCAAATATTGACATCGTGGGTGTTAATGAACTTAAATGGATGGGAATGGGTGTATTTAATTCAAATTGTAATGGGGGGAATTGGGGTACGGTTGGATCAGGGGTTGGGGTTCTTAGGAATTCCTCTTTAAAGAATTACACGCTCTTGCACACAAAAGTAGTTAGAATAAGGTGGTAGTTTATTTAGGGCCAAGGGAAGGGGAGGGTGGGGGGAGGGAAACCATGAAAGAAATCCTTAGACTTCTCATGGGGAGATAAGCACAAAGCACATGGCTCAGAGGTACCAAATCTCCTCGAACAGGAGACTGGAAGGTACTTTTATAGAGGACTGATGGGGGTGGACCATCTGCCTGTGAAAAGTTCCTTTAGTGAGGGAGGATCGTCCCCCACTGGTGGTAGCTGGGGGAATTGGGTGAGTGGAGGACCATCCCCCACTGGTAGTGACTAGAGGAATTCGGTGAGGGGTGGCTCTCTCTTCAGGATACAAAGGCCACAGCCACACCCAAGGGAGACCAGAATGAAGGGTGGGAATCGAAGCTAGCTCAGTCCAATTTGGTTCTGGCTTATCTCTCTAGGTGTTATCTGTCTTCTGGCTTAGTTTCTCAAGGAGAAGATTCCTTGATGTGCCCCAGAGAAATTCTGGGGTGCTCTGCACCCCATGACAAAATGATCACTACATATGCTATTGTGGACAAGAATCCCTCAGAAAATATGTAGTAATAACCCTCATAGTAAAAAAATAAAAGAATGAGAAAAGAAGTACTGGGGTATAATCTCAAAAATGATAGAATGATACCTTTTCAAATCCAAAGCAAACGGTTCAACATCATAGTAATAAAAGTCAATGCTCCAACCACTGATGCTGGAGGCCAAAGTTCAGTTCTATAAAGACTTACAACATCTTTTAGAAATAACTTCCCCCAAAAAAGATGTCATATTTATTCATCATAGAGGATTGGAATGTTAAAGTATGAAATCAAAAGATAAGTCAAGTTTGACCTCGGAGTTTAAAATGAAACAGGGCAGAGACTAATAGAGTTTTCTTCAAGATAACTTTGCTGGTCATAACAAACACTCTTTTTCAACAACCCAAAAGGCAGCTCTACACATGGATATCACCAGATGGTCAAGATAGAAATCAGATTGATTATATACTTGCAGCCAAATGTGGAAAAGCTCTATACGTTCAGTTAAAAAAAGGTCTGGAGTAGACTGTGGCTAAGATCATGAGCTTCTTATTTGTAAAATTCAGACTTAAATTGAAAAAAAGTAGGGAAAATCATCAGATTATGCATGTATGACCTAAATAACATCCCTTGTGAATGTAAAGTGGAGATGATAAATAGATTTAAGAAATTAGATCTGGTAGAAAGAGTGCCTGAAACACTATGGATAGATAGGTTTGTAATATTTTTTAAGAGGCAGCAACAGCAACAACAAAAAACATTCCAAAGAAAAAGAAGAGCAAGAAAGCACGATGACTCTCTGATGAAGCTTTACAAATAAATAGCTGAGGAAAGAAGGAAAGGGAAAGATACACCTAACTGTATGCAGAATTCCAGAGAACAGCAAGGAGAAATAAAAGGTTTTCTTGAATGAGCAATGCAAAGAAATAAAAGAAAACAATAAAATGAGAAAGACAAGAGATTTCTACATGAAAATTAGAGAAACCGAGGGAACATTTCACGCAAAGATAAGCATAATAAAAGACAAAATGGTAGGGACTTAGAAGAAGCAAAGAGATTAAGAAGAGATGGCAAGAATACACAGAGGAAGTATACAAGAAAGATCTTAACATCCCTGATAATCCTATAACTACAATGGTGTGGTTACTGATCTAAAGCCAGACATCCTAGAGAATGAAGTCACTTGAATTAGGAAGCATTGCTAACAATAAGGCTAGTGGAGGTGATGGAATTCCAGCTGAGCTATTTAAAATCCTAAAGATGATGTTATTAAAGTGATACATTCAATATGCCAGCAAATTTAGAAAATTCAATAGTGGCCACTGGATTGGCCAAGATCAGTTCATGTCCCAGTCCTAAAAAAGGATAATGCCAAGGAATGTCCAAATTACTGAACAATTGCACTTGTTTCACATGCCAGCAAGATTATGCTTAAGATTCTGCAAACTAAGCTTCAGCAATATGTGAACCAAGTATTACCAGAAGAGCAGACTGGTCTTTAAAGAGGCAGAGGAACTAGAGACGAAATTGCCACCATTCACTGGATTATGGGAGGAAGCAAGGTAGTTCCAGGAAAAAAAAAACCCACCTACTGCTGATTCATTGACTACACTAAAGCCTTTGACCATGCACATCACAACAAAATATGGCAAATCCTTAAAGAGATGGGAGGACCAGATCATCTTACTTATCTCCTGAGCAACCTGTATGCAGGCCAAGAAGCAACAGTTAGAACCAAACACAGAACTGATTAGTTTAAGATTAGAAAAGGAGCAGGACAAGGCAGTATATTGTCACTTTATTTATTTAACTTATATGCATAGTACAACCTGAGAAATGCCAGACTGGATGAATCAAGAGCCAGAATAAAGGTTGCTGGGAGAAATATCAACAGTCTCAGATAGGTAGATGATATCATTCTTTTTTTTTTTTAAGTGAGGCAATTGGGGTTAAGTGACTTGCCCAGGGTCACACAGCTAGTAAGTGTTAAGTGTCTGGGGCCGGATTTGAACTTAGGTCCTCCTGAATCCAGGGCCAGTGCTCTAACCACTGAGCCACCTAGCTGTCCCAATGATATCATTCTGATGGAAAAAAGGAGAAGAGGAATTAAGAAGCATCTTGATGAGGGTGAAAGAGGAGACTGTGAAAGCTGGCTTGAAGCTTAACATTAAAAAAAAAAACACAAAGATCTTGGCAACTAGTCCTATCACTTCTTAGCAAATAGAGCGAGAAGAAATGGAAGAAGCATCAGATTTCATATTCTTGCGCTCAAAGATCACTGAAAAGAGTTGACTGCAGCCATGAAATTAAAAGATTCCTGCTTCTTGGAAGGAAAACTATGGCAAATTTGAACAACATACTAAAAAGCAGAAATATTACCTTGCTGACAAAGGTCTGTGTAGTCCGTTATGATTTTTCCAGTAGCAATATATGGCTGGAAGAGTTGGACTATAAGGAAAGGTAAGTGCCTCAGAATTGATGCTTTCTAATTGTGGTGCTGGAGAAGACTTTTGAGGGTCTGGACAGCAAAGAGATTAAATCAGTCAATATTTAAATAAATTAAGTCAGGCTATTCATTGGGACAAATACTGAAGATGAAGCTTAAATACTTTGTCCACATAATGAGAAGATGGCACTCATTGGAAAAGACTCTGATGCTGGGAAAGATTGAAGGCAAAAGGAAAAGGGATGGCAGAGGATGAAGCGGATAGATAGTATGATGGAAACAATGGACATGAACTTGGACAGACTTTAGGAGATGGGCTAGAAGGGCCTGGTGTGCTATGGTCCATGGGATCATGAAGAATCAGACATGACTGAATAATAGTTTTCTATCCTTGTTGATTATCTCTGAATCTGACTTCCCTTTGGGGCTAGACCAACAGGAAATCTGAAGTAGTTATCTCTTAATGAGGCATAGGTTAAGGCTTTGGAAAGGGCTCAAAGTTGATGCCATCTCTCTAGTTCAAACCACAGCAGTGTGGTGCTATGGAAAGTGATGGGATTAGGATTCAGAGCAGATTTCTGTTTGGGATTCCTTCATTCCTGGGATTAGAGTCGTCTTCACTCAGTACATATGGGACCTTAGTCATCACTTTAACTCTATAGGTCTCAGTTTCCTCCTTTATCAAATGAGAAAGTTGAGATGAATGACCCTTAAAATTTCTTCCAGCTTTAAGTCTGTAATCTTAGAGGGTCTCTAATAGGCCTTCCTGAGTTCCCTTTAAACCCTGCTTTGGTTGTCTCCAATATAGGAGAGTGTGTCATAATAACAAGAGAATATTCAGGGCAAGATGAGATAACTGGCCAGTGCAGCCTCTTGTTTTGAAGCAATCGAGTTTATTTTCCACAGGAATTATGTTGTTGTTCATTCAGTTGGTGTTCAGCTGGTGCCTCCAGGTCCTGGAGGCAAAAGATTTGAGTTATCCTGGAAAAGCCACGCACTGGCCATGTGACCTTGGGCAAGTAACTTAACCTCCCTGTGTCTTATTTCCTAATTTGCCAAATGGGGACAGAAATACTTGCCAGCTTGCCTGACAGCTACCTCCTGAGCAATAAAAGTTAAGTATGTAAAGTCCCCTTAAAGGATAAGGAGCTAGATACATTTCGGCTTTTATTAATACCTACAACGCTTTGTTAAGTTGATGTGCTACATTGTTCTAAAGTGTAAGAGTGGTACAATGGACAGATGCTGACTCTGGTCAGAGAATTGCATGTTCAGATCCCAGCTTTGCCACTTACTTACTGCCTGTGAGACAAATCACTAAGCTGCCCTGGGTCTTGGTTTCCTCATGTGTAAAGTGAAATAGTTGGGGGCAGGGGTAAAGGTTAGGGACTGTGCACTCCCTTCTGGCTCTAAATTCTATGACCTCAATTCCTTTACTGCTCTAGATCTATGTTCCTGTGACCCATGAGGTCCCTTCTAGCTC
Organism: Dromiciops gliroides; assembly: GCF_019393635.1. NCBI lineage: Eukaryota > Metazoa > Chordata > Mammalia > Microbiotheria > Microbiotheriidae > Dromiciops > Dromiciops gliroides. The sequence goes on from NC_057862.1 coordinate 151,225,362, forward strand.
TAGATCTGTGTGCCTGTGCCCTCTGAAGACTCTTTACAGTTGTAGATCTACGTTCCCATGACCTCTGAGGTATCTTTCAGCTCTATGATCTTTCCATAAATCTTTCAAAGAGGATCTTCCCAAAGCAATGGAGGCTTTTGGGGGGGGGAGGCAATTGGGGTTAAGTGACTTGCCCAGGGTCACACAGCTAGTAAGTGTCAAGTGTCTGAGGCTGGATTTGAACTCAGGTCTTCCTGAATCCAGGGCCAGTGCTCTATCCCCTGTGCCACCTAGCTGCCTCCTCTCTTTCTTTTAATATATCTCTGGCTATCAGTGTAACACTTGGGCTTTATCTTTCCTTTTTAAAAAAACAACTATTATAACTATTACTACTACTATTAATACTAGCAGTAGTACTACTACTATTTGCAAGTACTCCTACTACTACTGCTTCTCACTGCTCAGAAATCATTTCCTACTGACAGGATTAAGCTCAGATTCGTTAGCTTGGCATGAAAACCACCAAGAGGCCCCATGGGACACATCCAGTCTTATCTCCCACTACACCAGCCAACCAGTTTGCTCTGCTTCCTCTCTTGAGTAGAATGCCCTCCCCTCTGCCCCACTTCCACCCATCCAAATCCTACCCATCCTTCAGGGCTCAAATCCTATCTGAGCGTCAGGGCCTTCCCCAGCCTACTGTGATCTCATCTCTTCCTCCTTTGAAAGGCTCTGGCTCATGCTCTCTGTACAGCTCTTCATACTGTCTTCTTTGTGCAGGAGACCCTCCAAGTTCAAACACTTCATTTGTGATTTCAAATATTTTCTGGGTTGAGCAAATACATGTTTTGTTTGTTCTTTGTAATTTGCGTGGTTCTACTTTGTTCCAGTGTTTAGGGTGTTCTGTATGATTTTATTCCGTATTTTGCATGTTTATTTGATTATTTGTTTTTGTTCATGGATATTGAGTTTGCAGTAAAAAGTTTTAAGAAAATATTTCTTAGGCCAAACCACACTCTTTTCCTTGGTATAATTGCTTTAACTGAGCCCTTTGAGGGTGCATGGCTACTTGTTATCCTTATTCTTTTTTTTTTTTTTTTTGGTGAGGCAATTGGGATTAAGTGACTTGCCCAGGATCACACAGCTAGTAAGTGTTAAGTGTCTGAGGCCAGATTTGAACTCAGGTACTTCTGACTCCAGGGTCAGTGCTCCATCCACTGCGCCATCTAGCTGCCCCAGCATGGCTACTTGTAAAGAGGGACACAAACTTTTCTATCAGCTGATGGGTCATGGAGGGAGGAAGGTGTAGATGGAAAAGAGGCGGTAAAGGTGATGAGTATAGCAGCCTGCAATGCTGATGTTGACACACAAGAAATAGATTGCCTGTTCTCCTCCTTCTCCATCCAGAACTGCCATCCATGAGGATGCCTCCTAAGGCTTTTGCAGAGAAGAGTGCTGGACAGGAAGTGTTCAAATCCTGCCTCTGATACTTATTAGCTATGTGACCGTAGCCAAGTCACTTAATTTCTCTGTGCCTCAGTTTCCTCATCTATAAAATGGGGAGGAGATTGAATTCAATGACTTCTAACAGCCCTTCAAGCTCTAAATCTATGAACCAATCAAAAAGTTTTGTTTTTCAGTCATGTCTGACTTTTCATGACCCAATTTGGGGGGTTCTTGCCAAAGATACTATAGTGGTTTTCCATTGCCTTCTCCAGATCACCTTACAGGCGAGAAAACTGAGGCAAACAGTGTAATGTGCCTTGCCCAGGGTAACACAGCTAGCAAGTGGCATTTATTCATTATTAAGGTCTGCTAAGGCAAGAAAAAGAGAACTGGGTCTGTGTAGCCTATCCTATCTCTGCTACTTATTAGCTATGTGGCCTAAAACTCAAACTCCATGAGCCTCAGTTTGCTCATATATAAAGTAAGGGACTTAGACTAGATGAGGTCCTTTCTAGCTCTAGTTCTCTGAGCCCACAAAAATGAGATTGATCATTTTGGGTAAGATTTTAAAAGAAAATAGTGTTTTCTGCTTAACCCTTGACCAGTCAGGAATTCCATTACCCAGAATCCCCCTTTCCCTGAGTATTCTGGTTGATAGAGTTTTTACTAAAACACTTCCAAGAATCTGATGCTGAGACACTAGAAGAAGAAAGAGAAAACCCAAATACAGAAGCTTACAAACCCCTTGTTCCCTTTCCCTTGCTGAAACTTAACCTCTCTCCAATAGATTTTTGGAGGGAAGCCTGGAAAACAAATTAATTAAGCAAGTAAATAAATAAAAAGGGTTTGCTTCAGGGGTGAAGGGTTCACATGCTGAGGTCCAGCCTGAAGCAGAAATTTCGTGGCTGAGCTATAAAAACGTTCAGCATCTAAGAGTTTATCATGGAAAAACCAGCAGGACACTAAATAGCAGCTCAAGCGGGTGCTGTTATAATTATGAGGTTAGCTCCAGAAATGTGCAACAGCTGCTTGCTTATTCCCAGCGGGTGTAGGAAAGCATTTGCCCTTCCAGGAGAGCATCTTCCCTGTCTGGTCCTATCGAGAAACTCTTCTTCAGGTCTGCAATTTGGAATCTTTAATAACCCATTTGCACTAGCCCACCAACATCTTCGAGCCAGGGGATTAACTACAGGCTCACAATATTGACTCTGAGATGAGAGATGTAAAACAGGACCCTTTTGCTTGTCTGACAGCTACTTTCCTCTGAAATCTGGCTTCAAACTTTTGATAGTTTCCCACTGCCTTGAGGATAAAACCCAAACTTTTTTGATTTTCAAGGCTCTCCATAATCCAGAGGCACCCTGATCTTTTTTTTTTCCAGTTTTATCTTACACTTGGCAGAGTGGATAGAGAGCCAGCCTCAAAACCAGGAAAACCTGGGTTCAAATCCAAGTTCTGACATGCTGACTCTATGACTCTGGGCAAGTCAATTAATCTTTCAGTGTTCTGGGTACCTCTTTAAGAGGATAAGTTGCAAGGAAGGTGCCAACCTGCGATGATAGAGAAGGAATTTCCTTCCTACTACACATTTATGTTATAGAATCTCAACAGGACCTTCACTGCAGCAAGGCAATTCTTTGACACCTCCCTAAATGACTCACTTTCCCCCTCGCCACAGCAGCTTTCCCAAAGCTTTTCATCCCTCCGCAAGCCTCTCATAACTTCCCCCACTCCTTCCCACCTTAACAGAGGACATTGCTTCGTATTTCACTGAAAAAAAAACGAGGTCATTCCCTAAGAGCTCTCTCTTCTTCCCTTCTCTTCAACTCACATCTCACAGGGGGCTTCTGCCACTATCTCCCCTTCATCCCTGTTTCACATGATGAAGTGGTATTTCTCCTTGCCAAGGTAAACCCCTCATCTTATACAAGTGATCCCAGTCCATCCCATCTTCTCCAATAGATTGCTCCCCTTATTGTCTCCACTCTAAATTTATCTTTGCTCTTTCCCTGTCGATTATCTGTTTCCCTACTGCCTATAAATATACTCATTTATCACTCCATCCTCAAAAAAAAAAAATCTCATTTGATCTATCCATCCCTGCTAGCCATCATCCCATTTATCTCCTCCCTTTTGTGGCTAAACTCCTTGAGAAAGACATATAGGATAGGTACCTCCACTTCCTTTTCTTTCACTGTCTTCTTAATTCTCTACAGTCTGGCTTCTGACCTCATCATTCAACCAAAAGTACTCTTCCAGAGTTACTAATGATGGTGTAATGTCCAGATCTAATCATCTTTTTTCAGTTCTCATCCTTCTCAATGTCCCTGCAGCTTTTTGATACTACCAACAACCCTTTTACTTCTTGATACTCTCTTCTCTCTAGGTTTTCTTGATAGGATTCTCTCCTGCTTCTCCCCGTACCTGTCTGTTCCTTTGGCATATTTTTCTTTGCTGGATCTTCATCCAACTCATGTCTATCGAAGGTATGTGTCCCATAGGGCTCTGCCTTGGGCCCTTTTTTCTTTCTATACTATTTCACTTGGTCATCTCATCAGCTCCATGGATTCAGTTATCATCTCTATGCTGTTGATTCACAGATTTGCCTATCCAGCTCTAACCTCTCTGCTGACCTCCAGTCTTACATCTCCAACTGCCCTTTAGATGTCTTGAACTAGATGTCCTGTAGACATCTTAAATGTAACATGTCCAAAATCCTCCTCTCTTCCAAACTTCCCTGTTACAGGAGAGGGCATCACTATCCCCATGGAATTATAACCTAGGCATCATCTTCAACTCTTCTCTCTTACTACTCATAATCAATCTGCTACCACGGCCTGTCAGTTTCATCTTTGCAACATCTTTTGTATACATCACCTCTAACATTGCCACCACCTTGGTACAGACCTTCATCATCTCATGCCTGAACTATTACAAAAGACTGCTAGTTAGTTGGCCTGCCTGCCTCAAGTCTCTCTCCACTGCAGTCTTTCCTTCGCTCAGCTGCCAAAGTGATCTTCCTAAATGAAAGGTCTGACCAAACTGCCACCATACTCACTCCAGTGGTTCCCTATCACCTCCAGGATCAAATAGAAAATCCTCTGGCAATCAAAACCCTTCATAACCTGCCCCTCCTCTAATTGCCAGTCTTCTTACACCTTACATGCCCTCTCTTTCAAGTAGTATCCTTTAATGTAGTGATGATCGTCTCTTTTCAGGTCCTCAAACACAACACTCCATCCCCAAATCTTCACTGGCTGTCCCTCATGCCTGGAACTATCTCCCTCCTTATCTCTGCTTCTTCAATTCTCTGGCTTTCTTCAAGTCACAACTACAATTCCATCTTTTACAAGAAACTTTCCTTATTTTCCCTTAATTCTGCTGCCTTGCCTCTGTTGATTATCTTCAACTTATCTTGTATATAATGTGTTTGCACATAGTTTTTTGTTTGTTTCTTTTTTCTTTTTTTTTGGATGAGGCAGCTGGGGTTAAGTGAATTGCCCAGGGTCACAAGTAAGTGTTATGTATCTGAGGCCAAATTTGAACTCAGGTCCTCCTGAATCCAGGGCCAGTGCTCCATCCACTGTGCCACCTAGTTGCCCCTGTTTGTTTGTTTTTTGCTTTTTGAGTGTTGTCTACCCATTTTTACTATGAGTTCCTTGGAAACAAAAACTTTCTTAGTATGCCCAATATGTACAATATGCTTAGTATGCTTAGCACAATACCTGGCATGTAGTATATGCTTAATAAATATTTATTTACTAACTGACTGAAAGGTACCTGTATGAATGAATGAAGCTATGGATCCAGTCCCTATTTCATCGCCAACTATTTCATGTCCTTAACTAATGACATGCAATGTGGATTCCAATCTTTCCTCATGCTGTTTCCTCAAACAATAATGCCATATCCATATAGCCATATCCAATTTATTCTTTGAAGTCTCTCCTTCATGAAGTCTTCTTGAACTTTTCCCAAACCATAGTCCTCCTTCCTGTGAATTCCTCCAAAACTTAGTGGTTTTTGTCACTTATTACATACTGCCTTGTACTGCTATTGAATTGTGTGAATTGCCAGTTTTGGCAACTATAGTGTAAGCTCCTTGAAGGCAGTAACTGTGTCATACAGTTCACTGGCCAAACTCCTACAAAAAATAGTCAATAGTCACTGCCACTACTTTCTTACTCCTTAACCTGGGATTATAAGATTTAGAGATAAAAGGGACCCTAGCAATCATCTATTCCACCTCATTTTAAAGGTGAAGAAACAGAGATCCAGAGAGATGACATTACTTTCTCCAAGTCACCCAGGAGGTAGGAGAGCTAAAGATTCAAACCTATTTTCCTTTTCAGAAAGGGGTAAAGAAAGGGATAACTTATATTCAAGGTGGCAAAGTCTGAAGTGTCTGTGCTTAAGCCAGCAGGGGTGTGAAAGATGGGATGCCCTGGGTACTTCCTCAAAATGGAAGTTCCGGGGGCTCACCAATGGGAGGAATGAAGGATTCTGTTTTAGACCAGGTTGAGGGTAACCAATAAGCTTCAAACCCATCAGTGAGTTAGGGGTCTGTGAAGACTGCCTCCAGTGGAATGGATGGATGAGAAGAATTTATTCCAATGGCCATGAAGGTGGCTGAAGCTGATGTTATAGAGTTCTTAGAGCTTGGTCAGGCATTGAAGACCTGAAGATCATCCATTATATCTCAGACCATCAACAGTCATCTTGACTTTTGTCCAGGCAGTGGGCTTGAATGACAGGAAGAGAGGGTGAGACTGATGACTTATAGCTCTGCCCCACTTAAATCTGATTCACATGCAAGTCAATACATTGTCCCATTATTCAATACCTCCCTTTCCTTAGCTTCCTATACTCTGATGGTTCATTTCCTACCTTTCTGACTGCTTTTCTGGTTTCTACCTTTAAATATTGCTGTCCCCCAAAGGTTCTAGCCTAGGGCCTTCTTCTCCTATCTCTATAACCTCTGCCTTTATGATCTCACTCACTTTCATGTTTTCAATGATCATCTCTATGTGGTTAAACATCCCAAATCTATTTCTCTATGTCCAAATTTTCCTCAAAGCTCCATGCCTGTGTTTCCAATCACCATCTATTTCCATTTGGATGCCCTGTTGGCACTTCAAACTCACTATGTCTAAAACAGAATCCTTCATTCTTTCTCTGCATCTAAAAACTGCCCCTGCTGCTCATTTCTCTAATTCTGTTGATGTTATATTATCCTTCTAGTCTCTGAGGTCCATAACCTTGGACTGATCCTTAATTGATTCTTTTTTTGTTTGTTTTTGTTTTTGGTGAGACAATTGGGGTTAAGTGACTTGCCTAGGGTCACACAGCTAGTAAGTGTTAAGTGTCTGAGGCCGGATTTGAACTCAGATCCTCCTGACTCCAGGGCTAGTGCTCTATCTACTGCGCCACCTAGATGCCCCCCTTAATTGATTCTTATATCACTTTCACACACACACACACACACACACACACACACACATTCTACTCATACACATTCAAATAGTTTTGATGTCTTGCTAATTTTGCCTCCACAATAATCTAATATCTTTTCCTTCTTTCTACCACAATAGCATCAGCATTGAATTCAAACTTCCACCTCATCTTACCTATACACTTATAATTATGTCCTTATAACAGGGATTTATCATCAAATTTCTGAGTCCCCTTATGCCCTTGTAATCAATCAAATGAGATTATGGGTTTTTTATTGTAAGGAGAACCTTGCATGGAGGTCCCCATGGAGAGACATTAACCTTATACCCTTACTGAAAGAAAACATGGATCTTCTCTGATTGGGCCTACTGATGGCACCCTTGGAGATGATTGGTGACTGAGAAAACCAGGGGATGACCTCTTGTTGGACCTTTTCTGTGGTCTATAAGAATAAACTATGGGCGCAGCTAGGTGGTGCAGTGGATAGAGTACCGGCCCTGGATTCAGGAGGACCTGAGTTCAAATCTGGTCTCAGACACTTAACACTTACTAGCTGTGTGACCCTGGGCAAGTCACTTAACCCCAATTGCCCCACAAAAAAAAAGAAAGAAAAAAAAAGAATAAACTATTAAATGGCTCCACCTTTTTCTTGTACCCATGGGACCCCATTAACCACATTTGGGAAAACCCTAGATACACATTATACCTTACCTGTGTCTTAAAGATTTCCCTGAAGTTTTATTTTGTGGTGGCAGCAGAAACAAAGAGAGAATTGACCCTGTAGGGCATCAGGCCTCCATAATCATCCTTGAATTTAAATTATTCCAGAGTCTCTTTGGATGGTCTCTTGCCTTTAGGTGACACTGGCATTCCTATTTCCAGTCAATCTCTCTCTCTCTCTCCAATCCATTGTTTATACTATTATTGGGTAATCTTCCTGATGGACTTCTCTACCAATAAATGTTCATTGGTTCCCTATTACCTACAAAAAATATAAAGGCAGCATCCAAAAACCCCAACAATAAAGTGTGAACCCTTATTTCTAGCCTTATTCCCTGCTTCTTCTATTTATATAATCTATTGGACCACTCCCCATACCTAATTCTTATTCTACCTTCTCTTATCTACATATGTCTTTGCTCATGTAGTCCCCATATTGGAAAGAGACTTTCACTCTCCTGTCTCTCTTTTTTTAAGGACCAAATCAATCTCCACCTCCTCCAAGAAACCTTCTCTGACTGTCCAACTCCCCATCTACTTAGGTGAAAGTCATCTTTTCCTTCTAAAATTTTTCATAGCACTTAGCCTAAACCTCTCTCTTTAATTATTTCACTTCCCCACATATCATAGGTACTTGTGAATCTGTCTTCTCCATTATACTGTAAGCTCTAAGATACATTATATTTATCTTTGTATCCCCAGTGTCATAATAGATACTGAGTAAATGTTTAATCAAATCTTTTTTGTACAGAGCAGGCAAGGAATATTTATTGACTGATGGATTGAATGTATCCTATAATTATGACCATTAACAACCATGACTGCTAAAGCTAGGACAGAAAGAAGGATTTGTTCAAGTGACACAGTAAATCTACTCTATACTAGCAATCATTTCATGCCAAAAGAAGGCATAGTATCATGGTTCTAGTTATTCAGTTGTGTCCAATTCTTCATGATCCCATTTGGGGCTTTCTTGGCAAAGATCCTGAAGTGGTTTGCCATTTCCTTCTCCAGCTCATCTGACAGACGAGGAAACTGAGGCAAACAGAATTAAGTGACTTGCCCAGGGTCACACAGCTAGTGTCTGAAGCCAGACTTGAACTCAGTTTTTCCTGACTCTAGGCACAGCACTCTATCCACTGAGCCACCTAGCTACTTCCTACTATCATTATTATCTATCAATAGACAGAGTTGATTTACAGCTGCTCTTTGCAGCTTTGGTTAGGGGTTTGTTTGTTTTTGCAGGGCAATTAGGGTTAGGTGACTTGCCCAAGGTCACACAGCTAGTAAGCGTCAAGTGTCTGAGGTCTGATTTGAACTCAGGTCCTCCTGAATCAGGGCTCTATCCATTATGCCTAGCTGCCCCCTGGTTAGCATATTTTTAAAAATTCATTTGCTGAATTTAAAATAAGTAAGAAAATGTTGCTTTTGTTACTCAACCAGCACCCAATGATAACATCTGCTTTATCTTCAAAGAAAAAAAAGTGTCCTGTCCTTGAATATGCAGTTTTTCTTTTTCCTCTGTTGACTAGGAGGGCAGTTTTTGTTTGGCCATTTAAAGGAATGGAAATGTCTATTACCTGGGACTATCCCCTTTGGGATCCTTTGTGGATGATACACAGATCCCTGAATAAAATATTTGTTTGTTTTTTTAAAAAGGAAGCAACTTAAAAAGGGACAACTAGGTGGCACAGTGGGTAGAGAGCCCAGCCTGGAGTCAGGAAGACCTGAGATCAAATCCAGCCTCAGCTACTTCCTAGCTGTGTGACCCTGGACAAGTCACTTCACCCTGTTTGCCTCAGTTTCTTCATCTGTAAAATGAGCTGGAGAACAAAATGGCAAACTACTCTAGTATCTTTGCCAAGAAAACTTAACTCAGGGTCATTAAGAGAGACTTGACTGAAACAATAGAACAACAACAAACTTAAGAAATTGTATCCATTGAAAAGCTGCTTTTCTTGCTATAGTTTTTTCTTTATTGGGTCCCTAGTAGTACATTTGAAGGGCTCTCTCAAGTCCGGTGTCTTTAAGGTCAAACATTAACAGGTCCCTGAGTTACAAGACCATTTCACTAAGGGAAAAAACAAAACAAAACATTTTTGTCCTATTCTTTAAGGGCTAACAAACTCCATTTCTTGAGCGCCAGAAGTTAGAGGAAGGAGGGTGTTTACTGAAATCAGATAAACGATTTGGGCCCCCGAGCTGGTTAGAGGAGAGACAAAGGGCTTTGTCTCCCAGCATTGTGAGAACAACATCTGGGAAGCTGACACCAGGCTCCCCTTTCCCCTGTTCGAGGCCTCTGACTGTTTAAACAAGAGAAGAGAAATAGCAGTTTCTGAGGTTGACTTCTGAACTTCACATAGATAGGAAGGGGGTGGGGAGCCACGACTGACTGAAGGCACATTTTTACAAATGAAGGGAATTGAAACCCTCTGCTAACATTTTCCTTGGATGACTTGTTAATGCAGTAGAGGTAACCCTCAGTTCTAGATGGCCGTGATGACAATAGAAAACAAAGTCTGGCCCAGGCTACTGAGTTGGAAAGGTGACCCTTCTTTGGGGGCTGGATGCCTTTCATTCAAGGATCAGCCTAGCAAAAATCAAAAAGCTTCCTCAGCAGCTTGGGCACAAGGTAATGAGTTGTTTTGCCACAAACATTTCTTTTGTGTATACCTGTGTTTGTGTGTGTGTTGGATAGTAACTCTTTTTTGTTTTGTTTTTTGGGGGTGTTTTTTGTTTTGTTTTTGTGGGTCAATGAGGGTTAAGTGACTTTCCCAGGGTCACACAGCTAGTAAGTGTCAAGTGTCTTGAGGTCGGATTTGGACTTGGGTTTTCCTGAATCCAGGGTCAGTGCTTTACCCACTGTGCTACATAGTAACTCATAGACACTACCAAATTGGAGAGCAATTGGAATCTGCAGATTCAGGGACCGAGGGGGTCTATTTATTAGCCTCACCTGCTCCAAGAAGAAGAACTGGTACCCCAGAAAGCTTATTTATTCATGAGGAGGCATTGTCAGGGCACTTAATTGTCATTCACTCATTGGCTATACCCTTGCATTAAACTAATCTCATTTCCATTATAGGTCTACTGGTAATTTGTTTGACCACCAATCAAAATCTCTTGGCTTAGTCCCCACCCACTTCCTCCTTTCTTCCCTTTTTGACATCCTTCAAGCGATGGTTCTGTGCAAAGGATCATTATTTTAGTAAGAAGTTTTACTAAATTAGATAAAATGGTAGTTTAAAAAGGCAAGTTCTGGGGGCAGCTAGATGGTGCAGTGGATAAAGCACCGGTCCTGGATTCAGGAGTACTTGAGTTCAAATCCGGCCTCAGACACTTAACATTTACTAGCTGTGTGACCCTGGGCAAGTCACTTAACCCCAATTGCCTCACCAAAAAAAAAAATGATAAAAAGGCAAGTTCTGACCTATATATGGGGCAGGTAGGTGGTGCAGTGGATAGAGTGTTGGACCTGGAGTCAGGAAGATCTGAGTTCAAATCTGGTCTCAGACACTTACTAGCTGTGTGACCTTGGGCAAGTCACTTCACCCTGTTTGCCTCAGTTTCCTCATCTGTCGAATGAGATGGAGAAGGAAATGTCAAATCATTCCAGTGTCTTTGTCAAGAAAAGACTGAATGACAAGGGGCAGCTAGGTGGTGCAGTAGAGAGAGCACTGGCCCTAGAGTCAGGAGGACCTGAGTTCAAATCTGGCCTCAGACACTTAACACATACTTACTAGCTGTGTGACCCTGGGCAAGTCACTTAACCCCCATTGCCCTGCAAAAAAAAAAAAAAAGACTGAATGACAACAACCAAACCAGTGTATCTCAAAAGCAGCAAATTGATTCATTTCCTCCCCACCCCCAACTAGGGCAGAGCTACATTCTCTATGACTTCTATTTTAAGATTATGAAACAGACAGAAAAATTCAGGTGCTTAAGCAAACTTCCTCATTCTTGGATGGCTCAAGGAGTGGGTAGGTTTGAGTTACACAATTCCCACTGGCTAGTTGCTATAATTCTCACTCATTGCTCTAATAGTGGTCAGAACCAGGATCCCCCTCCCACTCCAGGCTCAGTTTGGGGGAGGGGAGGGACTTCACTTAATCCATTATTCCCAATTAACTGGTTTCTCTTCTACAGGAACAAAAGCAAACTTTTCTTTACTGGACACAGACACAAGTCAAAGCACTAGGACAGATTATACTAGCCATGCTACCATAACACAATACTCAACCTTCACCTTGTAAATTTCCATGCCCAGAGGGAAAGAAATGGATTTGTGAAGTCATCTGCACAGAGAGAATTTTGTAAACTTTAGGAGTCAACTCCTGGGTTGAATTCTGACTTTAACCTGCTCTTTGATGCAAGTCCTGTAGTTGTTTTGTAGATCTTTGGTAGGAGAAAAAAATTGTTAACTAGATGATATAGGTAGAATAGTACACAACTGCTCCTTACTCCTAGTCCCCAGGTACTCAAGCATAGCACAATGCCTGGTACACAGTAGGTATTTAATAAATGTTTATTGATTGGTTCTCCCTTCATTAGATAAGGAGGGAGACTGGGAGGCAGTCATTCTGGCCTGGCCCCACTCCTCCCTTTCCTGCCCCTACCACCACAGCAGGAAGATTAGAGAATTCCAAGATTAGATAATCCTATTAGATTAGATGAACTTCAAATCTATGCTCTTATGCTCTAAATAAATGTCATTGTCATGTGAGTTCATGAGGAGAACAGAGATCTCATCATTTGGCTGCTACCCTAGAGAAGATGATGGTGTCCAGGCTGGGACTGGAGAATTTTAGTTAAATTTTAGAATAGAATGCTGAGGTATCACTCAGTTGAAAAAATGGGTAGCTCCTTTTTTGGTATGTTCTTTAATTGACCTTACCCTGTTATATTATTTCTAAATTGATACATTCTTTCTTCCCTTACAAATAAAGACTACAACAGATACTCCTATGGTCTAGGACCTTCAGAGATGGAGAAGACAATGAAGTAAGTAGGTGCTAAAACCACTATGGCCAAAGATGTTTACAGCAACTAAAGGAAGAAAAACAGGAATTAAAGTTTGAATTTGGCATGGATTTGGAATTTAGTGGTCGTGGAAGTGTAGTAAGACATGAAAAGGGAAAACCAAGGTCTCCAGATAGGGCTCCTAGAGAAGTAACTAAGCTGACCACTCAATATAGTTATCCAGGACTATTCCAAAGGGCTCATTATAAAAAAAAAAATGCTACCACCTCCAGAGAGACAACTGATGGATGCTGAATGCAGATTGAAGCATATTTTTTCTTCCTTTATTTTTCTTGCTTCATGCACACACACAAAGTAGCTAATACAGAGATATTTTTTGCATGATTTCATATGTCTAATAGGTATCTTAAGTGGATAAAGCACCAGCCCTGGATTCAGGAGGATCTGAGTTCAAATTTGACCTCAGACACTTGATGAGTACTAGCTGCATGACCCTGGGTGAATCACTTAACCCTCATTGCCCCACAAAATAAAATAAAATTTTAAAAAATATAATAGGTAGCTTATTTCTTGCCTTCTCAATGAATACAGGAGAGGTAGAGGAAGGGAAAGAATTTGGAACTGAAAAATCAAAATTAAAAAACAACAACAAAAAGAGGAACAGCTGAGTGTCAGGGAGGCATTTTTTTAAGGCCTCTATATCAGTAGGGAACAGTACCTATAGGAAGGGACGCTCATTTCTAAGGCAGAAAGGACATGAAGGTTGAAGTGAGGCTTCTGTCACTTACATGCAAAAGAGATTCTGAGTTGGTGACTTGCATGGATCCTGGAGGTGCTTAGTGGGGAAAGTTAAGTTCCAAGAGAGGAAGAATACTTAACAGTGGAAGTAACACCAAGCAGCTGTTTCCTGTTCAGCAGGTTGTCAGATGTAGTTGGGCTGCAGATGAAAAGGATAAAACTCCACAGAAATACCTGGCTTGGTTCTGTATTTCTAGATATTTTTTGTTTGTTTCTTTTCTTTTTCTTTCTTTTTTGTTGGTGAGGCAATTGGGGCTAAGTGACTTGCCAAGGGTCACACAGCTAGTAAGTGTCAAGTGTCTGAGGTCGGATTTGAACTCAGGTCCTTCTGACTCTATTTCTAGAATAATCATCTCCAGACTTTTTTTGATCACATACCCCACCAGTAAAATGATTTGTACACGAATTCAATATCTAGCTATATATAAATTATAAGCATGTACAACTGTACTAATAATACTGTGTATAATAATACTGCTTACACTAATACTGTGCATATTATAAAAATATGCAAAATATGGATATTTTAAAGGTATATAATAATGATGAAATACACAGGTGGATCCTTGATCTCATGGATTCAGGAGCTCCCTCCTATGACATATATAGCAGTCCATTCATGCTTACCCATCTTGGGATATTCCCTTACCTGTCATCCCCAAAGTTTGCTAGAGGGGGTCTACCCAAGACCTTCCTTACTCTCTCTGAAAACCACAAGGGTCCCTGTAAAGTACTCTGGCCATCTATCTGTCCTCCCTTGCTCTTTCTACTTGACCAATCTGCCCTACAATTCCTTGATAATGCTCCTCTGTTCTTCTTGGGAGTTCCCTCCATTGATTCTATCTTGCAGCCTGCTCCTACCCACCATATGCCCCTTCTGTTGCTCTCTGCATGATGCTTATCTTTGGTTCATCAGAAGCAGTACTGGGCTATACAGCCATATCATGATACACATGTAAAATTGCTAATATGTTCAAAATAATTATTATGTTTTACTTTATGTGTTGAAATAATGTAAAAATCCTCTTCATCCAAACCAGGGGAGTTAGGAGGTATGCCCTGCTGTGGCGGGGGGGGGGGGGGGGGGGGGGGGGGCCCGGCCGGCAGAAGAGGGAGGACTGGAACCACTGGAACCAAGGGTTGGGCCAGACCAGAATGACTAATTGCCACCCAGTCTCCCTCCTTATCTATTGCTGCTCAGGGATAATGAAGGGAGAACCAATCAATAAACATTTATTAATTGCCAACTATGTACCAGGCATTGTGCTATGCTTGAGTACCTGGGGACTAGGAGTAAGGGGCAGACTGTTCTGCTATAAAGACAGAGAGGAAGGTCAGGGAAATGCAAGTCAGGGATTGGGCCAGGTGGGAATGATTGCCTGCCCCAAGGGGTAGGGTTAAAAGAGAAGAAGACCAGAGTGCTTGGGTACCAAGGCTGGGGCTGGGGACTGGGAACAAGAGGAAGGCTGTTGTGGTTCATGGCAGGGATTGTGGGTGGGGAGGGCAAGAGGATGTAGACAACCTCCTAGACCCTCACATCAGGCTTCTTAGGACTATGGACTAGACTTTTAGGGAGAAGCAAACAGAGGACCCTGGTAGGAGATGAGTACTTATGTGGGGAATGTAGGCAAAGTTAGGAAATACCCACTGAGGGACCTGTTCAGTAGCTTTGTGTTATTAGAAATAACTTGTCATACTATAGATTAGATGCTATTTGTGTATAGTTATTCCATCCACATCATGACTTTCCCCATCATGGTTTGTATATATCATGGGTCAGCCTAAGAAATTAAATGGGAGGGGCAGCTAGGTGGCAAAGTGGATAAAGCACAAACCCTGGATTTAGGAGAACCTGAGTTCAAATCCAGCCTCAGACACTTGACACCTACTAGCTGTATAACCCTGGGCAAGTCACTTAACCCTCACTGCCTCGCCCCCCCCCAAAAAAAATTAAATGAGAAGTTGGGGGGAGTTTTGCAGAAGCTACAGATGAGACATAAAGTCCAGCAGAAGACACAGAAAAAGTATAGAAATTCAGAAATGCATAAAATATATGTATACTATTGTATAATATCAACCTAAATTTTACAATAAGGTCCTGTAAACCCCCCATAAAAGAAAAAGAAAAAATGAGACATCTCTGGTATGGAGAGAGGGCCAAAAAGATTTAGGGCAATTTTCCAGATCTATGGGGCACCATGCCCCTAACCCCAGCAATGTGGAAGGGATAATTGCATTTTGCTTTCCTTTTAATAATATTTTCTTTTTTTTCTTTTTTCTTTTTTTTAGCCAGGCAATGGGAGTTAAGTGACTTGCCCAGGGTCACACAGCTAGTAAGTGTCAAGTGTCTGAGGCCGGATTTGGGCTCAGGTCCTCCTGAATCCAGGGCTGGTGCTTTATCCACTGTGCCACCTAGCTGCCCCCTTTAATAACATTTTCCATGGATGCATTGTGGCCAGTGTGCTTACTAGGAGGGAGTTTGTAATAGGCTATCCAGTAGACAGGTTTTTCTAGGTTTTAAGAAGGGCTTGAGCTGAGAAAAGTTTGCTATTCCCTTTGTACTGGCCAAATGTAGCTTTCATCCTTAGTTACAGCATTTATTAGTTCACTAGAAGACTTACAGCTGAAAGGGACTTTAGAGGTCATCGAGGCCAAATGCTTCATTTGATAGATGAGGAAACAGGTTTAGAGAGGCTATGTGACTTACCCAACATCACACAGCTAATAGCAAAAATAGGATTTGAATGTGGGCAAAATCGAGTGTTCTACTAGCCCTCTCCTCCCCCTCATACTTCTGTTACTCCCTCCCTACTCTCATTAGAGAAAGAGAGAGAGAGAGAGAGAGAGAGAGAGAGAGAGAGAGAGAGAGAGAGAGAGAGAGAGAACGAACTGTCCTCCCCCTATCCAGGCTGGGCAACTATTGGACAACCTTTGGCACATCCTCTGGTGGAAATGTTCCAATACTGGTGGCATCTGAGGCATTGCCGGCTTGGACCCAGTGAACAATGGGAAGCTATGTGCCCTAAGAGGAACAGGACTCATTGAGTAAAAATAACCTGTCAAATCAATTAAGGCAGCAGAGTCAATTAGGGTGACCCCATGGGAATAAATATTCAGTGTTTAACTTAATCATCTTCCAGTTCTAATGGCATTGATGCCACGCTTGCTGCATGACTAAGTCAAGTGACTATTACATAACTGATATTTTCATTTCCTTCCCTCTCCTCAGAATGAGCCGAAGTGATATGTTGTTTTCCTCAAGGAAAGAAGAGGAGAGAAAAGAAGAGAAATCTCTGAACCAGAACAAATACTACGAAAGGAAAAAAAAAAGGAGGATCATTATTAACAAACATATCTACCTAATGGCCCCTAATGACCTCCAACATGTCATCACTTCAGCTGCTGGAGCTTTGGTTTCCTGCTCTGGTGAGCTGGGTTAACTCAGCTCATATATCCTTTTGTTATTGTTCAGTTGTTTCTGACTCTTTGTGACTTCACTTGGGGTTTTCTTGGCAGAGATACAGAAGTGGTTTGCCATTTCCTTCTCTGGATCATGTTATAGATTGAGGAAACTGAGGCAAACAGTGACCTGCCCAGGGTCACACAGCTAGTAAGTGTCCGAGGCTGGATTTGAACTCAGGAAGATGAATTTCCCTGACTCCAGGCTTGGTGCTCTATCCACTGTGCCACCTAGCTGATCTAATATTCTATGAACCTATAATTCTAACAGACAGGTGGAAATCCCATTAAAGCTAGTGGGGGTTTTAAAAGTTGTATTGATGCCATTTTTTCCACATCATTTGGTCACCTTCCAACAACTCTGCCCATCCCTATCCTACAACCCTTCCTTTAACATAGGACGGGTAAGCAAAACAAATCACCCCATTGGCCATTCCTATATACCACTGCCTTTTTTTGTGTGGGAGGCAATTAGGGTTAAACGACTTGCTCAGGGTCACACAGCTAGTAAGTGTCAATCATCTGAGGCTGGATTTGAACTCAGGTGCTCCTGACTCCAGGGCTAGTGCTCTATCCACTGCGCCAACTAGCTGCCCCTCCATTGCCTTTCTGATGAGAGGTAGGAGGCATGCTTCACCATGAGTCCCAGCTGTTAAGGCCTTTTCCTCTCAGATTGCCTTTCATCTAGCCTGTATATATCCTCTATGTGCTTGGTGATTTACATGTTGTCTTCCAATAAGTTGTGAACTCCTTAAGGGCAGGGACTGGGTTTTGCCTTTCTTTGTATCTCCAGGGCTTAATATGGTGTCTAGAACATGGTAAGTTCTACAGTGGACAGAGAGCTGAGGTCAAAGCCTGGAAGACCTAGGTTCAAAGCAGGCTTTGGCACATATTGGCTATGTGACCTTTGCCAAGTCTCTCTATCTTTCCAGGCAATTCTCTAAGCAAAGGGTTCTTAACCTGAGATCTGGGAACTTTTTTTTTTGTAGGGCAATGGGGGTTAAGTGACTTGCCCAGAGTCACCCAGCTAATAAGTGTCAAGTGTCTGAGGCCGGATTTGAACTCAGGTACTCCTGAATCCAGGGCTGGTGCTTTATCCTTGCGCCACCCAGCTGCCCCTGAACTTTTTTTAAATGAACATTTTAAGAATAGAATTTGAACTTAATTTGGGCTCCTTGTAATCTTGTGTATTTATTTTATGCATTTAAAAACTAATCTTAATGGCTGGACAAGTTGTGGTATATGAATACAATGGAATACTATTGTGCTGTAAGAAATGATGAGCAGGAGGAGTTCAGAGAAACCTGGAGGGTCTTTCGTGAGCTGATGATGGGTGAGATGAGCAGAACCAGAAGAACATTGTACACAGTATCATCAACATTGAGTGTTGATCTACTGTGATGGACTATATTCTTCTCACCAATGCAATGGCACAGAAGAGTTCCAGGGAACTTGTGATGGAAGAGGATCTCCAAATCCAAGGGAAAAAAAAAAAGAACTGTGGAGTATAGATGCTGATTGAACCATACTATTTCTTTTGTTTTTGATGCTGTTGTTTTTTTCTATTTTGAGGTTTTTCATCATTGCTCTGATTTTTTCTCTTAAAACATGACTAACGCAGAAATATGTTTAATGTTATTATGTGTATATATATATAACCTATATCAGATTACCTGCTGTCTAGGGGAGGGGGGAGGGAGGGGAGGGAGGGGAGGGAGGGAGAAAAATCTGAAATTGTAAAGCTTGTATAAACAAAAGTTGAGAACTATCTTTACATGTAACAGAAAAAAATAAAATACTTTATTAATATAAAAAATATTTTAACAAAAAAAACTAATTTTAGAAGAAGTTCACAGGCTTTACTGGGATGCTAAAGAGGTCCATGATGAGAGAAAGAGACAGACAGACAGAGAAACAGAGACAGAGAGAGACAGACAGACAAACAGACACACAGAGAGAAACAGAGACAGAGAAACAGACAGAGACAGAGATGGAGACAGACAGACAGACAGACTGACTGACTTGCCCAGGGTCACACAGCTAGTGTCTAAGGCCAAATTTGAACACAGGTCTTCCTGACTCTCGGGGCCAGCATTCTATCCACTCTGCCACTTAGCTTCCCATCACCTAATGTCATCACCATACAGCATGTCTACCCCAAGCATGTGAAGACTTTACCTCATGGAATGTGTGGATGAGAACAATTTGTTCCAATGGCCTTGAAGGCATCTGAAGCAGGAGCCATGGAGCACTTAAAGCTTGATCAGACATCGAAGATGTCATGTGCTGCATCCTGGGCCATCTCCAGTCATCTTGGCTTTTTGTCCTTCCATTGGACTTTGATAACTTAGAGAGGAAGACTGGAGACTTACAACTTTGTACAACTCTGCCTCACTTAAATCCAATTCATGTACAAGTCAAGATATTACCCATGATGTCATTGGTCCTCTTTAAAAATGAAGAACAAAAAAATCATGCAGCTAACTCGAGTTTTGATTGAAACAACCAGCTTCAGTCTCTAATCTCCTCTGAATAGAGGGCTGAGTTCCAAACTCCCCAATGCCTTCTTTTATAGAAAACAGAAACTGGACTTTTTGGCTCACTTCACTCTGTAACTGCTGCCCTATATGGATTTAACTCCAAGAAACAGGACAGTATCCCCTGGTCTCCAGTTCCCCACCCCAACCCTTTCCTGCTTCCTTTTGTATATTTTCTCCACCTATTAGATTGTAAGCTCCTTGAGGGCAGGGACTCTATTTCTTTTTCTTTTTTTTTAGTGAGGCAATTGGGGTTAAGTGACTTGCCCAGGGTCACATGGCCAGTAAGTGTTAAGTATCTAAGGCCGGATTTGAACTCAGGTACTCCTGACTCCAGGGCTGGTGCTCCACCCACTGCACCACCTAACTGCCCCTATTTCTTTTTATTAATTGTATCTCCTGCACCTGTATTAGCATAGTACGTGGCCTATAGAAGGTACTTGATAAATGTTTTTTGGATTGAATTTATTGATTAGTTTGGGCAGCCAAATGACACAGTACATAGAGTGTTACTGTGTGACCCTGGTCAAGTCACTTAACCCTGTTTGCCTCAGTTTCTTCATCTGTAAAATCAGCTGGAGAAGGAAATGGCAGACCATTTCACTGTCTTTGCCAAGAAAATCCCAAATAGGGTTACAGAATCTGAAAAACTAATCATTAAATAACAACAACTGATCTCTCTCTTTTTTTCTGATCAATTTCTTTTTTAAATCTTTGTTACAAGGGATAGCTCTCTGGGAGGGAGCAGGAGGAAGGTGATAATGAGTGATAATAGGAAGTGATAGTGAGTAAAATATAGAATATATCAATAATTTTCCCCTATAAATTGGTAATCATGAAAAATATCTCTGGCATCTATATGCTGTTTTCCAAATATTTACATTTGCAACTCTTTGAACCCTTACAACAGATCTGATGTTATTATGCCCATTGGACAAATGAAGAAACTTGGGCACCTATAGAAATCCAAAAATCATCAAATCAAAATTTAGAGCTAGGAGAAATATGGGTCATCTAGTCTAACCACTTCATTTTACAGATAAAGAAACTGAATCTGGATAAAGAGGATAAGTGACATATCCAAAGTCACAGATGTTGTTCAACATGTTTAATGCTAAGTGATTTACCCAAAGTAATCCAAGGCTCCTTCTAGTGCCATGTAGTAGGTGCTTAATAAATGTTTATTGACTGACAGTGTTCTTTTCATCACACCACACTTCCATCTCTATGATGGGAGACAGTGTAAAGAGAAAATTGACAAGACTCCATAAGCTACCAAATGTAGGAGGTTAGGGAGAAGGGAGAGCTAAAAATAACATGGAGGCTTTAGACATGAGTAACTTGGGGATTTGGTGGTACCATTGACAGAAATGGTGATCTAAAGGAAGAATAGATTTTATGGTAGAAAATAATAAGGGTTTTTTGGACATGTTGAGTTTAGGAAGAAGCTAGGGACATCCAAGTGTCAATGTCCTGCAATAACAATAATAATAATAACAATAATAACAATAACAATAACAACATATCTATAAAACATGTTATAGGGCAGCTAGGTGTCTCAGTGGATAGAGTGCTGGCCCTGGAGCCAGGAAGACTCATCTTCCTGAGTTCAAATCTGACCTCAGATACTTACTAGCTGTGTGACCCTGGACAAGTCACTCAATCTTGATTGCCTCAGTTTCCTCGTCTATAAAATAAGCTGGAGAAGGAAATGGCAAACCACTCCAGTATCTTTGCCAAATGGGGTCTTGAAGAGTCAGACATGAATGAAACAACTGAATAACAACAAAGGCACTTTACATAAATAATTGCCCATGAGCCTTACAACACCCCTGTGTGGCACTATAGGTATTAACTGTCTCCATTTCCTAGACCAGGAAACCTGCCCGTGGTTGCATGGTTAGTATCATAATCTGAATTGGAACTCAGCTGTTCCTGA
This sequence comes from Dromiciops gliroides, assembly GCF_019393635.1. Classification (NCBI taxonomy): domain Eukaryota; kingdom Metazoa; phylum Chordata; class Mammalia; order Microbiotheria; family Microbiotheriidae; genus Dromiciops; species Dromiciops gliroides. The sequence continues at coordinate 151,246,674 of NC_057862.1, forward strand.
TTAGCTGGAGAAATATATAGTCATCCCTAAGAATGGGAAAAAGCCACCCCACCCCAAACCTTTATTTTAAATAATTCTGATCATATTTATTTAACACATAAAACAAGTAAAACAACACACTGTACCCATTTTAAAAGTTGCCATTTTCTACATGGTAGAAATTCATATGTCCCACACTTAGCCGCAGGTGTTCTTGTAGCAACTACTTCACAGATTTTCTTCTCCTATGACAAGGACAAGATACAAAGATCACTGCAGCAGAAAATCACATGACTGAGTACACATGGTAGAGAGACAAAGAAGAGGCACTCTCAAAGAGTTTGTGGCCCATAGATTTTTAGCGCACTAAAATGTTTAAGAAAATTTAACTGCTTATAATAAATCGATGTCTGTATACTTATGATAGTAAATTTAAAAATAGATTGATATATAGTATTTTTGCATTTATAACTTATTAAATGCGTTGTTTTCTTTATATATGCCCATCATCTGTAATTTTCTGCAGTCCACTGCAAATATCCAAAACTTCCCATTTAATTATCAATGGTCAACCCTCGAATAACCAAAACTGCAAATGTGAAACCCATGAATGTTGAGGGATGACTGTAATTATAGTTTGAGGGAGTAAAATGGTGGAGGGAAGAATTTTTTCCCATAATGGGGAAACCTAAGCATTTTCGTCAGGGATAGGTTCTAGAGTCTCTCTGTGAAGGAATCCTAGAGTTACCACAACAAATATTCTTGTAATGAGGGACTAGGTCTGGACAATGAGAGCTCAGTCCTTGTGTGCCCTGCTGATTCAGTCCCCAAGTGGACTTTAGAGCATGTGCAGGTATTGTTTCTGACCTGCTTACCATGTGAAAAAAAAAGGAACTTTTCAGTTGGCAGCAGATCCAGAACTGAAAATGTTTACAAAAGGCACTAATCAGAGATCATTCAGTCTTTACTCTCTGCGGGGGCTGGAGTGAGGAGGCAATAGCTTCTATATAGCTGCAGGAAGGGAGAGAAGCCTTGAGCCTTAATCTCTTTCCCTGGACCCACACAAGGCTGTGAGTACATGGTGTCTCTGCTGTTTGCCTCTTTGTTCTTTCCAGGTTCTAGGTGAAGGAGAATCAGTCTAGTCTTTGACCTTGACAGCTCCAAAGGTTGAGAGATCAAGAGTAAACCATAGAAAAAATTTTAGACAGTCAAGCTCAGGGAGGATTTAAGTCCCAAGTAACCAGCTTGACCCAGCATGTTGTTATTGTTGAGTCATTTTTTTTCAGTTGTGTCTGACTCTTCATGACCCCATTTGATTTTTTTGTTTTTGTTTTTGTTTTTTTAGCAAAGATACTGCAATGATTTTCCATTTCCTTCTCCAGCTCATTTTACAGATAAAGAAACTGAGGCAAACAAGGTTAAGTGACTTGCCCAAGGTCACCTAGTCTGAGACCAAATTTGAACTCAGGAAGATAAGTCTTCCTGACTCAGGCCTAGCACTCTATTCACTGTGCTATCTAGCTGCCAAGACAGGCAAGATAGAACAACAGGAATTCATCCATTGGCAATACCTCATTCAGAAGTTAACTTGGTAGGGTGGATGGGATGTTCAGGAAGAACTAGCACCTCTGTTATGAGTGATTGTTGAACCCTTTTAAGGGCTGCCCATCCACCTTTAGTGTCCATCTTCACCTAATTCTCATCTGTGCTCCCAAGAAGTTGTAGCCTAGGCTAAAACAGGTTAAGGGTAACTGCCAGGCCTCATATCCATCAGTGAGTTAATGGATGTCTACCATGAATGGATAATGGATGGATATGAAGACTTTTCTCATTGGAAATGAGCAGATAAGAACAATTTGTTAAATGAACATGACGGTTGCTAAAGCAGGCACTTTGGAGTGCTTAGAGCTTGGTCAGACATTGGAGATCCCAAGGTCAGCCTCTACATCCCAAGCCATCACCAGTTGTCCTGACTTTTGTCCTGCCACTGGACTTCAGTGACTCAGGAAGAGAGAGGGAGACTGATGGCTTTGTGCAACTCTGCCTCGACTGCAATTCATGTATAAATCAACACATCACCAACGATGGCATTGGTCCTGGGGGAAAGGGAGCAGGCAGGAAACCAAACAGCAGCTACTTGAGGTTTTGGCCTATATTCTACAAGGACCAAGGTTGAAAGGGGGAAGAGTGCCTTCAAGGTTTGTTTGGTTGGTTTTCGGTAGGAAGAGATTATTTTTGCTTTTGTTCTTGCTTTATCTTTTCAGTAAATGTCTTTTGGTCAAAGCTAATTGATGTTCATTGGTTAAGTGATCACTAATCTCTAGCAATTAAGATTTGAGAAAACATCTCACCAATGCAATGGTACAGAAGAGTTCCAGGGAACTCATGATAGAAGAGGATCTTCAAATCCAGGGAAAAAAAAAAGAACTGTGGAGTATAGATGCTGAATGAACCATACTATTTCTTTTGTTTTTGGTGCTGTTGTTTTTTTTCTATTTTGAGGTTTTTCATCATTGCTCTGATTTTTCTCTTATAACATGACTAGTGCAGAAATATGATTAATGTTATTATGTGTGTGTGTGTATATATATATATATATATAACCTATATCAGATTACCTGCTGTCTAGGGTAGGGGGGAGGGAGGGGGGAGGGAGAAAAATCTGAAATTGGAAAGCTCGTATAAACAAAAGTTGAGAACTATCTTAACATGCAACCAGAAAAGAAATAAAATACTTTATTAATTAAAAAAAATAAAAATAACAAAAAAAACCCCAGAATACTTAAAAAAAAAGATTTGAGAAAACAGCAAAATGGGGGGGGGGTTTGAATCAATAGCATTAAAATGTAGCAGCACCCTGAATCCCTATGGGGTACTCCTAGAACCTTGCTTTAGAGGACCTGACTCATACACGTGGAGTTGGGATAAGGACCATCAGAACTTACAATGCCTACACTATAATAACTGTCTTTTCTAGCTCTCTTAACATTATACACGTTATCTCTTTTTTTTTTTAAGTGAGGCAATTGGGGTTAAGTGACTTGCCCAGGGTCACACAGCTAGTAAGTGTTAAATGTCTGAGGCCGGATTTGAACTCAGGTACTCCTGACTCCAGGGCCGGTACTCTATCCACTGCGCCATCTAGCTGCCCCTACACGTTATCTCAACAACCTGAGAGATAGGTACTACAGATATCATTCTACTCGTTTTATGGCTGAGGAGACTGAGACTCAAAAAGATTAAGTGACAACCTATAGTCACACATCTAATAAGTATCAAAGACGGATTTAGAACCCAAGACTTTCTTAATCCAAGGTTCAATACTTTATCCAAGGTCAACATAAGGTCAATGCCATATGGAAGAGGGGATTCAGGGAGGCTAACAGGAGTCACATGAGAGTACTATCTAACTTTTACTTCTTCCTGGTGGCAGGCTATTGGTGTGTCTCCTCTCGTTTCTTCATTTTCTTTCTTTCTACAGTGACTACACATGCAAGATGTTTCCAGGACAATCCCAATTTCAAGAAATTAAAGTACACTTAGAATGGGGCTTTGCAAAAGGATTACTTTTAGTGAGATCATGTATTATGATACTTGCAAACCTATGGGTTTTGTCCAGAAAAATGTGTCCATACCTCTTTTGCTTCTCTTCTTTTCCTACTAGAGAGGAAGGTAGAGAGCTAATTAGGGAGATACTGAGCTTAACCAAAGTCCTTGAACTGGAAAAGGCATGGATGAAATGGATAAGTTATTAAGTTGTGTTGTAATATTCAAAACTGCTTTGGTGTTAAGTAGTGTAAGTAATATTATACCTCTTCTACAGATGATAAAATTTAGGCACAGAAGTTAAATGACTTCCTCAGAGAGGTTAAGTAACTTGTTCAGGACTATACAGCTAGTAACTGTTAGATCCGGTATTTAAACAAAGGTCTACGGGTCCAGTACTCTTTCCACAATTTCTATTCCCAAAAGCATGGAGAAGAGACAGTGTGGTATGATGGAAGAAGAATGAACTTGGAGTCAGGGGATCTGGGTGGAAATTGCGATACTTATTAACTGTGTGGCCATGAGCAATTCCCTTCACCTTTTTTTATCTCAATTTTCTCATCTGGGATTTACTCAATGGGATTGATAATACCTGCTGTATGCATCTCATTGTGTCTTTGTAAGGATCATAGGATCATAGATTTAGACCAAGAGGGACTTATGAAAGAAAGAAAAAGAAAGGAAGGAAGGAAGGAAGGGAGGGAGGAAGGAAGGTAGAATGAATGAATGAATGAATGAATGAATGAATGAATGAATGAGGGGGGTATTTATTATGAGTTTGCTATGTGCCAAGTACTGTGCTAATTTCTGCAGATACAAATAGAAAAGTGAGACAGCCCCTGTTCTCAAGGGACTCATATGCTAATGGGGCAGGCAACTCATATGTGAGGTTTCAGCTGCAAAGCAGATGAAAAAAGCCCAGTGGTCCTTAGTGTTCGGCAACAAGGCAGATGGCAATATATCTTCTTTAGTGTCATCTCCATTGATAAAACCATATGTGTTTCTGATGTTTAACCACTTAACAATGCCAAGAACATTCTTTCCTGGGCTTCATTAGCTGTGGCTGTTGAGGAGGTGGGACCTGCAATATCAGTTTCCATGTCAGGTCTCTATAGGTAGGGATTGCTCCTCTCCCAGGTGGCTCAAGGCAGGGGTAGCCCAAGGGAGGATGTTATTCCCAAGATTCTTGGGCACTGGTACCTAGGTTACCTCCACAGGGATCTAAGGGTTATCTAGGCATAGATTAAATTTTTAGAACCTATTGGGACTTAGTTCAACACTCTCATTTTTCAGAAAAAAATAAACTGAGGCTCAAAGAGGTTAAAGTGATTTACCAAAATTAAACAGGTTGAAGTGGCCATTTGTTCACATCTTTTGACCCCTTGTCTATTTGAAAAAGTCTTTTGGTCTTATGTAATTGTATGTATATTTGTATGTATTTTGTTAGTATCTTGAATGCTAACCATTTTCCCCTATTCTACCACTTCCCTTCCTATAATAGAGGCATCCAGTTTGTTTGTGCAGAAGCTTTTCAATGCCATGTACTCAAAATTATAGAATTTATTTTCTGTCATTGTCTTTATCCCTTATCAAGTTAAGAATACATCTCCTACCCATAGCTATAAAAAGTATATGATCTGCTTGTCATCTATTTTTTATGGTATGAGCTTTAATATTTAGATTATGTATCCATTTTTAATTTATTGTGGAAATGGCATAAGATATTGTTCTATGCCTAATTTCTGCTAGAATGATTTCCAGTTTTCCCAACAGTCCATATCAAATTCCCCAATGCTGTTTGAATGAGAAGAAAGTCCTTAAATGAACTTCACTAGGTCTGTATTTCAAAGACATCAACGAAAAAGGAAAAGAACCCATATGTACAAAAATATTTATAGGTTGTTCTTTTTGTGGTGGCAAAGAATTGGAAACTGAATAGATGCCTATCTATTGGGGAATGGATAAATAAGTTGTGATATATGGTTGTAATGTAATACAATCGTGTTATAAGAAATGATGAAGATGATGGTTTCAGATAAACCCGGGAAGACTTATATGAACTGATGCAAAATGAAGTGAGAACTAGGAAAACATTGTACACAGTAACAGCAATATGATAATATTGTAATGATAATTAGCTGTGAAAGACTTAGCTACTTTAATTAATACAATGATCCAAGACAATTCCAAAGGACTCATAATGAAAAATGCTATGCCAGTAAGAGAAGTGATAAATTCTGAGTGGATTAAAGCTTTTTTCCCCCACTTTTAAAGTGGAAAAGATAGCTATTCAACATGTTGGTGGGGGAGAGATGGTGGCCAAGTCAATTGCAAAATCACAGAATGTCAGAAATGGAAGGGACCTTAGAGATCATTTCGTCTAATTCACCCATTTTTTCATAGATCCAGAGATGTGAAATAGATTGCAGAATGTGACACAGCTAGTAGAGAATTGCATACCTGGGACTAGGCCCTAGATCTCCAAATTCCAACTCCCGCCTTGGAAAAAAGTGTGAAGAGAGTTGGCAGGCAGAAAACTACTAAGTTTCTAAAGGGATTAACCATTTTAAGGGTGTATTCAAATCCCCAAAGAAAAGTTTAAATATAAGTAACCCAGGTAAATCAATCTACAGTAGGTGGAAGGTGTAATAAAGACATATCTGGGGGCAGCTAGGTGGCACAGTAGATAGAGCACTGACCCTGAAGTCAGGAGGACCTGAATTCAAATCCAGCCTCAGACACTTGACACTTACTAGCTGTGTGACCCTGGGCAAGTCACTTAACCCCAATTGCCTCACCAAAAAAAAAAGAAAGAAAGAAAGAAAGAAAAGAAAAGAAAAGAAAAGAAAAAAAGACATATCTGGATAAAGGGCTCTCTGCTTTCCTTTCATATGCTGGACAGTTGCTTCTGCCCACCTCAGATAGTGTAAAATATGTGGAATGAGCATTGATAATATTCTCCTCTCCGTTTCAACAAGTTAATTATACATCTACTGCGTAAAGGATACTGTTAGGCACTGGATGGGATTGGGGTGAGGGCAGATGTAAGGAAAGAAGGAAAGAAATAGGCATTAACCATGCCTACTATGTGCCAGACACTATTTTAAGTGCTTTCTAAATTTATTTGATCCTCACTACTATCCTGGGAAGTAGGTGCAATTATTATTATCCCCTGTTTACAGTTGAGGAAACAATGGCAAACAAAGGTTAAATGACAAATACAAAGTGAATCCTTGTTCTTACAGAGTTTACTTATTCTCTCTGCCTTCATAGAATTTGTAGTTCACAGGATCATAGATTTTAAGCTGGAAATCAACCCATCAATCAATAAGCATTTAAGTGCCTCCTATATTCGAGGCACTTCACTAGAGGCTGAGGATACGATATAAAGAATTGAACAGTCCCTACCCTCAAGTAGTTTAGGTCATCTAGTCCAACCCCTTTACTTTACAGATGAGGAAACTGAGGGCCAGGGAGATTAAGTGGCTTGTCCAACAACATACAACTTATAAGTGTCAGGGAGGAAATTTTAATTCAGGGTTCTGGCTCCAAATCCACAACCTTTCCATCCCACCACCCCATTTTGTACAGTTCATAGGAATCATGAGATTTACACCTAGATGCGATTTTAGTCATCTACTCACCGAAACACAGTCGGCAGCCCAGCACTCACCCATTTGTCACCATTATAAGTTGTTCTGGATCCTGTGGAGCCATTACTAGAGACGGTTATGGGCTAGCACCACACATATTCAAAACCTGAATGGAGAATCCATAAACCCAAAGTTGGCACCAGTGTGTGGAGAGGCTAAGATAACGGCTTCTCAGCAAACCAGAGCACTCCATTCTCTAGCTATTCTGAATAAATCAGAGGGTATCACATACATGTTTTTTTTTTTCATAGGATGATGGGCATCTGATTCCCAAAGAAGAGAACAGGAAGTGAGCTGAAAATCACTTATAAAGTCTACATATTTCTTAACTGTTTTTATTCATCAAGCCAAGGTACTCCCAGAGCTACCTCGTGGTCCCTTCTCATTGAGAAACTGGGACTGTGGAAGATGCTGGCACTGAAGGATGCTGAGAGGAAGTGAGTTCATTGCTTCTGAAAGTCATTCGGAAGCTGAGGGCATCCTGCCAGCATTGGGCTTGTCCCAGGGACTTCTGAGTACATTTCTTCAGCAAGCTGCAGTTGGCATTTAAGGCAGGAGGCCGAAGAGGCAGCTGTAGGGTGAGTGTACATTCCAAGCACCTCAGGGACAGTTACAAAAGAGCTCTCCCTCAGGCGCCACCCCTAGCAGTCTACATTGTGGGTGGAGAAGTTCTTCTTGGGACCCCAGGAGTATCAGAACTATTTGGATAAGCGCTTCACCTACAGCCAAGGGGAAATAGCAATGACAGGAATTTACTGGGCAGGAAGGGGGCAAGTGCTTCTGGCCAGAGGCTGCATTTCATCCTGGCCAACAAAGTAGTTTTGTGTTTTGTTTGCTCTGATTTCTTCTCTTCCGCCCCCCCCCCCAACTAACCCTTTGCTTTTTAAATATATTCCTTGATGGAATGGAAGGGTTATTTCATTTTTGTCTTTATAATCCCAGTGCCTGACACATTGGCACTTTTTGAATGAATGAATGAATGAGCAAATGAATGAATGAATAAAGACAAAAACAAAACAGTCCTTGCCCAAAAGGAGTTTATCTTCTATTGGTAGGAAGCAACATATAGATAAGTAAAGAAACAATCTCAAAAATAGAATGGCAAAGGGTGGGACAGGAGTAATTGTACCACCTACCTCACAAGGTTGTGACAGGACCAAATTAGAAAATGTTAAATAAAGCACTTTGCAAACTTTAGAGCACTATATAAATGATGTTCAATTGTGTCCAACTCTTCGTGACCCTGTCTGGGTTTTCTTGGCAAGGATACTGGAGTGGTTTACCAATTCCTTCTCCAGCTCATTTTAGAGATGAGAAAACCAAGGAAAACAGGGTGAAATGACTTGCCTAGTATCACACATCTAGTAAGCATCTGAAGCCAGACTTTAACTCAAGAAGAGGAGTCTTCCTGACTTCAGGCCAGGTGACTTTATCCACTGCACCACTTAGCTCTATTAAAGTTAGTACCTAGTATTAGTTAGTACCTAGATAACATGTCTGTATTTATAAATGAGACTTCTTAATGGGACCATATGCAGTAATGTTGAATTAATGGGGCCACAGAAGTAGTGGGGCACATAGTCTAGTGAGGGCTTCTTGAACTTTCTCCACTCACAATCCCTTTTCCCCTGAGAAATTTTTATGTATATATAGGGATATAAAATAGGTATACAAAACCTTTTTCTATTGTCAGATTTTTCATGACCCCCCACATTCAGTTATTTGACCCCACAGTTTAAGAAGTTAGGGTCTAGGGGCAGCTAGGTGGCACAGTAGATAAAGCACTGGCCTTGGATTCAGGAGGACTTGAGTTCAAATCCAGCCTCAGACACTTGACACTTACGAGCTGTGTAACCCTGGGCAAATCACTTTTAGCCCTCATTGCCCTGGAAAAAAAAAACAAAACAAAACAAAAAAAGGAAGTTAGGGTCTAATGGGAATCAACATTCTTAGGCCTTGCCCCATGTAGGTTAGGTTAGTTTTTCCTTAAAAGGTATTGAAATTCTCCTGAAGATTTAAGTGACTCAGCAGACTAAAGCTCAGGCTATTGATATCACTTCTTGGTCATTTGTGTACAAAATGACTACAAGCCCCCTAATGCTTGACCAGAGGACCACCACATATAACACAGAGAGGCAGGGGAGTTGAACCCAGCTGAATCAACTTAGCATCCTTGATGAATATCTTTGTTGAAAATCCTTCCCTTGCTATGTCTCTTTTGTTAGTGATCAGATTTGTCTGCTCGTGGTTCATTTCATTCTAGTACCAAACACTGAGGTGACCAGTAAGGCTGGGAACTCATGTCCAAGTCACCTCCCATTGTGGTTTGATGCTGATTGACAACCCAATCAGTACTACAGAAGTACTAGAGGCTGATACCCATCCCCTCCCCTGATTATATATAAGAAAAAAGTCTAGGGCTGCAGCCTTAGGATGAAAAATCACTGATTGATATTCTGGAACTGCTGGAGCCCTAGTGTACATGGTAAGGGGAAAGATATGGCCAGGGGGACAACAAATACCATTTAATTCAATAAAAATATATTAATCACCTAACTGCAGAGGACACTGTGCTAGCCCTGAGGTAAGGTATATAATTTAAATGCAACTGTGGTAAGAGGGCTAGACTTAGAGACAAAAAGATCTGGGTTATAATCCTGCCTCATACTGAATGAATAAGTGAAAACACACACACATTTAATAAGTACCTACTATCTGCCAAGCATTGAGCTATGCCCTAGGAATATAAATACAAATTAAAAGATAATCCCTCCCCTCAAGAAGCTTATATTCTAATAGGGGGTGGTGACCAACAAGGGGTCTTTGGGTTTGGAAAGTTACAGGGACAGCAAATGGAACCATGGGACAAAAGATAGCAATAGCAGGTGCAGTACTGATTTGATTATCTTTCCAGAACTGGAAAGTAATGGAGCGGGGAAGGGTCGTTTGGGGGGATTGAAAGTACAAGCAAGGTGGTTGACAGATAAGAAGAAGACTGGAGAATGAAGTGATGAGTGTCTGAAGCCTGCCCAGATATAGTGGGCCACATAAGGACCTCACCAGATAGAGTGCCAAGCCTGAAGTCCTGAAGTCAGGAAGACTCATCTCCCTGAACTCAAATCTGGTCTCAGACACTTACTAGCTGTGTGATGCTGGGCAAGTCACTTCACCTTGTTTGCCTCAGTTTCCTTATCTGTACAATGAGCTGGAGAAGGAATTGGCTAACCACTCCACTCTCCTTGCCAAGTAAACCCCAACTAGAGCCACAAAGAGTCAGACATAACTGAAAAGACTCAACAGAGACAACAATAGTCAGAACAACAGGTCCCCAGGGTGGGGGATGAAAATGTTAAGTACTCCAGGACATAATCTCTGGTTCCAATGGTGAGGTGTTGGGGAGATAACTAGCCATGTGACCTTAGGCAAGTCATTTATTTAACTTCTGTTTACCCTCTCATCTGTAAAATGGAGATAATAATAGCTCCTCCTTCTCAGGTTGATTGTAAGAAGCAAATGAGAAAATGTATATCAAGTACTTTTATTTTTGTTTTGTTTTTTTGTTTTAGGCAATGGGGGTTAAGTGACTTGCCCACGGTCACAAAGCTAGTAAGTGTCAAGTGTCTGAGGCCGGATTTGAACTCAGGAACTCCTGAATCCAGGGCCGGTGCTTTAACCACTGCGCCATCTAGCTGCCCCCTATCAAGTACTTTAAAAAAAAATTTTTTTGCGGGGCAATGAGGGTTAAGTGATTTGCCCGGGGTCACATAGCTAGTAAGTGTCAAGTCTCTGAGGCTGAATTTGAACTCAGGTCCTCCTGAATCCAGGGCTGGTGCTTCATCCACTGCACCACCTAGCTGCTCCCTATAAAATACTTTTTAAGTCTTAATGCCCTCTTCAAAGGTTCTTAATCTGGGGTCCATAAATTTGTTTTGTTTTTCATTTTGATAACTATTTTGGAATAATCAGTTTCCTTCATAATCCTGTGTACTTTATTTTATGTATTTAAAAACATTATTCTGAGAAGGGGTCAACAGGTTTCACTAGGGTTCCTGGTATACAACAAAATGAAGAATCACTATCCTATGTAAACATGAGTTATTGTGGTTGTGGTTGTTGCTGTTATTGTTATTAATGTTATTCCATTCATGTCTCTTGGAGTTTACAATCTAGGAAGGGTAAGTCGAATCTTCCAGCTACTTATCTAGTCTCAAAACCCTGCCCTCCTTCCTAGAAACAATGCCCTCACCCACAGGAGTAATTCCAACACTGAAAACTTGAGAACATTTCTGGTAGACTGATGAGGCAGAGAAGTTTCAGAAAGTAGGGCTCTCAGAGTCCCTTAGAATACACTTCACAGGAGACTTCCTAACACGCCTACATCTAGGGCTAGCCCTGTCGTGTAGACAGTCCCATGAAATATGGCTAGTTCTGTCTCTCTGCCTCTCCCACACATCTTCTGAGTCTTGTTTTTTCCCCCTTATCTAAGTAAACTATGCACAAACATGACTATTTTCCTCATGCTTAAATCACTCTGTGACATGCCCAGAGACAAAGTGAATCTTTAGCCAGTCCTCTGTTTGGGTCAGAGCTGATCAGGAGGAAAGAGAGGGGAATTAAGGTAATGACCAAGGCCATCTGGGGCCCCCAAAATAAATAAACTCCCTGGATACTGAGGAAGTAGTAGATCTTTGGACCCTGCTGATCCAAAGTGTGTGTCTCCCCTAATCAAATGCACTGATTCACTCCTCTTCCCACAGAAACTGGCTTTTTGCCAAGCATCGGATGAGCACTTATTATAGGGGAAAGAATCAACTGGATGGCTGTCTGGGAAGGAAAGGGAAAATCTTTCAGGTACTGAGCTTTCTGCTGCTGTTGTCATTTTCTATTTTTACTGGCACCCTTAAAGCAAAAAGGACACAAACCCACACAGATGAAGAGAGCTACATTCTCTGCTCATGGCAATTACAAAGCTGGATCCGCCCCCATATCTAACCAAATCCTTAAAGTTTCCCAGATTGGGGTCCTGAGCTCCGGGGAGGGGGGGGGGAGATCAAGGGTAAAGATGACTGATTGCTAAACTGCCATTTTCTTTACAAAGTACTTTGACATCAGTTATATCCTGTTATCCTCTGAGTCACCCTTTGAAGCCACTGAGAGATTTAATTAAACACATTCATTCATTCAAATCATTTGTTCATTTAACTACCTATTATTGTACACAAAGCACTGTACTAGGCCCTGGAGAAGATAGAAAATTTACATGACATAGGACCATACATTTAGAGCTGAAAGGGACTCCAGAGGTCATTTAGGGAAGTCCATTGCCCTTATTTTACAGCTGGGAAAATTGAGGCCCAGAAAGGTAACATGATTCACCTAAGGTCACAGAGGCAAGATTTAAACCTAGGTTCTTTGATTCCAAATCCTTCACACTTTCCATTGCAGTATGGTGGTTGAAATGCATCATCATCATCTTTATTATATAACATAAACCAGACCCTCATAGAGCCCAAAGTCTGGGGTAGTGGTAGGGAGGACGAATAGAACATAACCACAGGTAGCTCTAATGCAAAATGCAATATGTTAAATGTTTTAGAGAAGAGCAAAACTATGTGAAGTCTGGGGCGGGGATCTGAACAGAAAGATTTGGGAAGGATTCCTGGGGAAGAGGTCATAATTTTAGAGTTGGAAGAGACCCTAGAGATCAATAAGTCCAACCCCATCATTTTAAAAGATCCAGAGACTGAGAGTCAGAGTCCAGTGATTTTTTTTGGGGGGGGGGCAATTGGGATTAAGTGATTTGCCCAGGGTCATGCAGCTAGTAAGTGTCAAGTGTCTGAGGTCAAATTTGAACTCAGGTCCTCCTGAATCCAGGGCCTGTGTTTTATCCACTGGGCCACCTAGATGCACCCCAGAGTCCAGTGATTTTTCCAAGGATAATTGGGTAACAGGTAGCAGAAGTGGAGGACAAAAGGTGACAGGTTATCTCTACCATCTCCACTTCCTCCCAACTTCCTCCCTCAGACACCTCTGGAACGACTCTGAGCTCTGATAGCCCAGTTTTTAACATTCTCTTGCCTGGATCCACACCTCGATTGCGAATCCTGGCCACCTCTGCGAAGCTACTGTGAGTGTGTCACTCCTCTTGCTTTCCAACTCCCCTAAATGTTATCTTCCCACATTAGAATGTAAACTCCTTGAGGGCAGGAACTGTCTTGCCTGTTTATATTTTTATCCCCAGCACTTAGCATAGTGCCTGGCATTTAATAAATGCCTGATAAAAGCTTTATCTATTTGTTAATTGCCTGCCCTATTCCAGACATTGTGTTAGGCACTTTGGAAGACAGATAAGAGTTCAAAAAGCAAATATTCCAGGTAAAGGGCACAGACTGAGCAAAGGCAAAAAGGCAGAAGCATGTAGGGGTTCTAAGGAGAGGGGAGAAGGTGAGTCAACGAGTTGGCCTGGGTTGTAGAAAGGAAGTGATTGGCAGGAGATTGGAAAAGGGCATAAGGTTGGGGCAGCTTTTAGAGGGCCTGAAATACTAGGGAGTGGAAGAATCTCCAAGTCAGCGCTGCGAGTAATGAAATAAAATGTGTGAGTGGTGAATGAAGCCAAAAGGTCCTGGTCTCTTGAACTTCTTGACTCTGGGTTCAGGTGGTTTTGATGTCCATGAGTCTGCTGAGCTATTTGTTCCCAGCCTCTTCTCTCTGTCTCTCTCTGTCTCTCTCTGTGTGTCTCTCTCTGTGTCTCTCTCTGTGTGTCTCTCTCTGTCTCTGTCTCCGTCTCTCTCGCGCGCGCGCTCTCGCTCTCTCTCAACACCCCCCCCCCACTCCCCTAGCTAGCTCTGCCTTCATCATCAGGAAATAACTTTAGAATCGATGCTGTTCCATGGAGTAGAAAAAGGCAAGACAACAATTTGACACTTGCCTGCAACATCGGGTGACCCTCTGCAAATCACTTACTCTTCATGAACTACAGTTTCTTCACCAATAAAACCCGTGTTCAGGTCACCAGTGGCATAGCACAGTCCTCATATTAAAGTCCTTATCAGTCAAGAATGTCAGACACTTCCCTCGGAAATGGGACCAGCAAAATTGGGTCACCTTACTCTCCTATCCTCTTATCCCTGTCTTTTTCCCTTCAGGCACTTCTACTAATGACCATTCCCACCTTCCTTCTCATCCTTCTCCAATTAAATTCAACAACCATTTACCAAGCTGCCTACTATGTACAGATTACAGGGCTTGGCGTTTCCAGGGAGATTCAAAAGATTAAATAAAAGAAAATCTCTGCTGTCTCAGTGTTTACAATCTAGTAAGACAGAGGGCCTTGCTTTCAATTAAAGCCTAGTCTTAAGGGTCCTAGGGATATTTGCATTTTAATAGGGGAATCTTAAAGAGCCCCTGGAATGAAATCGAATAGGGGAATGACTGGTAGTAGGGTTAATCATTGGGGCAGGGACCTTGTCCAAGGGTCCTTCAAATAATAATCAGGTGCTTACTCTCCCTAATCCTAAAACTGCCCCTGGAAGGAAAAGTGGGCTAGAAAGGAAAAGAAGTTCTTAAATAAGGTAGTCATTCTTCTCAACCCAGGGAGATTTTCCTGAAGTGTCAAGTCTGAGGGTGGGTGCTCACTGCCTAAAGCAGAAGAGTGAAGCCAAGTGCAGACAAGTGGGTGGAGTGCATGAACACGGCAACCCCAGAGAGATCTTCCAGTTGTGTGTGGGCTCCTGTTCCCATTCAAAGGGAGGGCAAAATAAGAAACTTGCTGTTCTGTTTCATAATTAATATTTGTGTTTGGAGCTTTCACATCTGGCTGGATTCTCTTCCTGCCAATGACTGACCCTTTGTAGATGAGGTTCCCACAGCAGGAGAGAGGGAGAGACCTGGGTGCTGAAGCAGCTGCTGACCCTGAATAAAAACATCAAGATGTTCCTAGCATACACAAACTAGATATTGGATGCATCCCTCCCAATGGACTTTAAAGAAATCTTTTATGATACAATATTTAGCAGGCTCCCTGTAGGGGTAAAAGTGCTATCATTTAAAACTGGCCCAGCTCTGCTTAAAGAACAAGAAAAATAGATTTTAATAACAACATGACATGCCAAAGGACCACTGAAATTGAGGTTTGGGTCCAGGGAGAAGTGCCTCTCTTTGGGAAATATGAGGAATCTGAGAAAAGTGGGATGGGAGGCAAACATGTGTTCCATTGTAGCTCGGAGAAAAACTCCAAACTGGGGGGTTGGGGTCAGCTAAATAATTGCAGGACCTCTGTTCTTCTGAGGTCAGTGGGGACTAGCTCTGAACCATTCAGAATTCACAGGTCAAATAGAAGATGGAGTGGGATTCTGCATATGCTCCATGGGTGGATTGTTCACTGTCCACTGCCTGAAGGAGAAATGAATTTAGAATGGAAAGAACCATTGATTGGTAATCAGGAAAGTGGACAGGTGTGCAACCTTGGGCAAGTCCTTTAACTTTTCTGAGAATCAGTTTCCTCATTTGTATGAAGGAATTGGAATAGATAGCCAGGCCAATCAATTAGTAAGCATTGATTGTGTCTACCAAGTGCTAGGGTGTTTCCAGAACTGAATCTATGACCCTATGGTTCCCAAAGTTTCCTTTAGCTCTTTATCAGATACAGTTCCTTCTTCTTCCTTCCTTTCTCCTCTCATATTCATAATTATTCTCTATGCCTGCTCTCCTGCTCCTTTCTCTTTTCTCCATCTTTGATTCTTCTTTTCCTTCTTCTTCCTCCTCCTCCTTTTCTTCTTCTTTCTTCTTCCTCTTCCTCCTCCTCCTTCTCCTTTTTCTCCTCATCCTTCTCCTTTTTCTCCTCCTCCTCCACTTCCTCCTCTTCCTTTTCCTTCTAGAAGGATAATAATACCTGAAATTGTCTACTTTGCAGAGTTGATGGTGAGAACCAACTAAGATCATGATATGATATATGTGTTTTCTAAATTGTAAGGCCTTTTACAAACAGGAAAGCATTACCATTATCACTTTATCATGAAAAAGTTTTACCAGATCCTTCCGGCAACTAGCTGAGCAGGGCCAGGAGGAGATAAACTTGTCAGATATGATAGTAGGGAGGACCCTGAGTAGTCCCAGGGTGAGGGAGGCACTGGGAGCTCTAGGAAGGAATGACAGTAGCTACTGGGAGGACACTAAAGCCGAGCTTCCTTTGCTTTCCAGTTTTGCTGAAGGCAGGAGGTCTCTAGATCGGCACTCTCCTCTGAGGTCTTTAGCAAAGGATCATAAACATTTTGCCTTTCCCCCATTAGAAAGTGAGCTTCTTAGGGCCAGGGACATAGACTGGTTATCAGAAGACAGCATGGAATAATGGAAAGACCATTGGCTTCTACATCAAAAGAATGGGATTTGCAGCTTTGGTAAGTCACTTCTGTTTTCTGAGCCTCTGTTTCCTTATTTATAAAATGGGAATAATATTTGTAATACCCACCTTACAGGATTCTTGTGAGGGAAGTATTCCATTCATTTTTTTTAATTAATAAAGTATTTTATTTTTTTTTCCGTTACATGTAAAGATAGTTCTCAACCTTTGTTTATACAAGCTTTACAATTTCAGATTTTTCTCCCTCCCTCCCCTCCCTCCCCCCTCCCCTAGACAGCAGGTAATCTGATATAGGTTATATATATATATATATATATATATATATATATATATATATATATATATATATATATATATATATACACACACACATAATAACATTAATCCTATTTCTGCATTAGTCATGTTATAAGAGAAAAAAAATCAGAGCAATGATGGAAAACCTCAAAATAGAAAAAAAAACCAACAGCATCAAAAACAAAAGAAATAGTATGGTTCATTTAGCATCTATACTCTGCAGTTCTTTTTTTTTTTTTCCTGGATTTGGAGATCCTCTTCCATCACAAGTTCCCTGGAACTCTTCTGTGCCATTGCATTGGTGAGAAAAATATAGTCCATCACAGTATATCAACACTCAATGTTGATGTTACTGTGTACAATGTTCTTCTAGTTCTGCTCATCTCACTCATCATCAGCCCACGCAAGACCCTCCAGGTTTCTCTGAACTCCTCCTGATCATCGTTTCTTATAGCACAATAGTATTCCATTGTATTCATATACCACAACTTGTCTAGCCATTCCCCAATTGATGGGCACCCCCTCAACTTCCAATTCTTTGCCACCATGTAAAGAGCAGCTATAAATATTTTTGTACATGTGGGTCCCTTTCCCCCTTCCATGATCTCTTTGGGAAAAAGACCCAAAAGTGATATTGCTGGGTCAAAGGCCATTCATTTTAATGTACAAAAATGCATTTTTGTGGCAGTTGCTCCCAAAGTTCTTAATATGAGATGTTGCATGTAATTGTGTTCAGTAAATACCCTTGCCAACTCACTGGGACTGGGGAAGGTAGGCTTCTACCATACTTGAATATAAGCTGCAATTCTTCTCCTCTTCCCTACCCCATATTCTACCCCCTGTCTTGTACCCTTCTATGCAAGAGTCTGTAAGTCTTTAATAGCCAATATATGGTGCCAAATGACACCAGAGGGTGGTAAGAAGGAAACTTTTTTTTTGGTGAGGCAATTGGGATTAAGTGACTTGCCCAGGGTCACACAGCTAGTAAGTGTTAAGTGTCTGAGGCTGGATTTGAACTCAGGTCCTCCCGACTCCAGGGCCAATGCTCTATAAACTGAGCCACCTAGCTGCCCCAGAAACTTTTTTTATATCAAATGAGGACCATAGCGTCATGGGCTAAGAATTGTAAGGGCCTTAGAAGTCATCCAGACCAACCCTCTCATTTTACAAATGAATAAATAAATGGAAGAAAAAATTACTTATTAAGTATTTAAACACTGTGCTAAGTATTAGGGATACAAACAGAAAAGCAAGACAGTCCCTGCTCCCAAGGACCTCACATTCTAATAGGTGACGACATACATAGGAGATTTCCATTGATAAAATTATGTCCATCTCTGATGTTATGCCCTTTGACAGATCCAAGGATCTTGGTGCCAAGAACTTTCTTTTCAAGATTTTCAGTTGCCATGGCTGCTGAGGGAGTGGAGGCTGAAGCACTTGAAAAGGCAGTCGCCAAGGTTTAGCATCATAAGAGTTGTCTCATTCAAATATGGCTGCAGGGTTAGGTAGGAAGCAGGACTGGTGAGCTGAGATTCCTGGGGCTCTTGGGCACTGAGTCCTGGGGAGTAATGGTGGTGGTGGCGGTGGTGGTAGTGATAGTGATGGTGATGGTGGTAGTGGTGGTGGTGGTGGTGATGGTGGTGGTGGTGGTGGTGGTGCCTTTAGTCTCACTCCCAGGGCATTTTGCTGTTTCATCTCCACTGGCTTACCTGCCCCATAATTGCCAGATGGTGGTGGTGGGATAGCACAAGAACTGCTCACAAAATGTTGACTGTATGTTGTCACAATATGCATGGGACTGGAACAAGAACCATGAGGAAGCTTTTTTCTATATTTTAACTATGCCACAAAAGTGCACAATATCTTATTCTTTTCTCTGCCAATTTCCACAAAGCTTTAAATTTTAATAGAATGGGAAATGGGAATGAGGTCAGGATGCCCTCTCTAGATTTTGAGCAGTCTCTGCAGGCACTTGGTAAGTTATAAGGCTGCTAACTGGAGAAGAAGTGGGGTTGCACGGGTATAATTAGAAGTAACAGAAGCAGAGCAGGTAGCAATAGAAATGGGGATGGCTTATCCAATCAATCTGATGTTTGCATGCCTACTGGGTACAATGTGCTAGATAAGACTCCATGGGGGCAGGATGGTGTAAAGAGACAGCATCATTCTTGAGTGAAAGGAGTTTAAAATCTAGTTCTGGGTGGCAGGAGGGGAGTCAAGAATACGGCACACATCTGAGACAAAAATCTAAGAACACTCTTCAATAAATGGCATGGTAAAGAGTGGCATAGATTATATATGTAGCGTTGGCCTGGAATGATTGGGGAAAGACCCACATACGTAGAATTTAGATGGGGATTCCAGAGAATTTGTTCTTAAAGGATTGTCTTTTTATTCCCCAGTATCTCTTCATTTCTTCAAATACTAAATCTCATTTTCCTTCTGCACTAATACTCATGACGAATGGAAGCAAAAGAAAAAGTTTTAACTTTTTTATGTACAATATATTCTGCTTATATTGCTTTTTTCCTCATTGAATGATTACTATATATATATATATATATTTTAATCCCAAGAAATATACTTTGGTCATGTTGAAGTCTGCTTTAAAGCCTAATTAGTGCTTTATTTTTAGAAAAGTATGCATGTGATTTTCAAAATCCAAAGAATGAGAAAACTGGGGCAGCTAGGTGATGTGGTAGATAGAGTACTGACCTGGGGTCAGAAAGAACTGAATTTAAGCATGGCCTCAGACACTTGCTATCTGTGTTAACCCTGGGCAAGTCATTTCACTGTTTGCCTGTTTCTTCATCTACAAAAAAGGGATAACGATAGCACCTACTTCCCAGGATGGTTGTGAAGATAAAATGAAATAATAACTGTAAAACACTTAGCATAGTGCTTAGCCCCTAGTAAGTACTACATAAATGTTAGCAATTTCTTCTTCTTCTTCTTTTTTTTCCCTCATCCAGTTCATTTTATTTTATTTTATTTCTTTAGTGAGGCAATTGGGGTTAAGTGACTTGCCCAGGGTCACACAGCTAGTAAGTGTTAAGTGTCTGAGGCTGGATTTGAACTCAGGTACTCCTGACTCCAGGGCTGGTGCTCTATCCACTGTGCCACCTAGCTGCCCCATCCAGTTCATTTTACAGAGGAGGAACTGAGGTAAACAGGGTTAAGTGACTTGCCCAGGGCCAGACAACTAGTTAAAGATTGAGGTTAGATTTGAACTCAGGTCTTCTGGACTCCAGGCCCAGCATTCTATCCACTGAGCTACCTAGCTGCTTCTTCTACTGTACTAAGGAGTGGTTTTCCTCTCTGCAAATAGAGGTAATACTGACTGACAGCAGTGAAACCATGTACTGGTTCCATCACCTGTCACAGAATAAGTATGTAGTGAGGAGGAGGGTAGGCCCTCCCACTCCCCTACCATCACTACTGGGAAATAAGCAAAATTGCCCACCCCACCCAGCTGGATGTTTCCATTTTAAGTCCCTTTCTTCATTCCAGAATGTGCTACTCCCCTATTAGATAAATTCCTGTGTTGCCTCCAGATCAAATATAAAATCCCCCATTTGGTTTTTAAAACCCTTCATACCCTGGTCCTTCCTTCCCTTTCAGCCTTCTTATATCTTACTCTATCCATGTCCTCTCGATTCAGTGACACTGGCCTCCTTGCTGCCCCTTGCATATGATGTGCCAACTACTGACTCATAGCATTCTTCCTGGCTGTCCCCCATGCCTGGAATTCTCTCCCTCCTCACCTCTGCCCTCTGGTTTCCCTGGCTTCCTTTGAATACCAGCTAAAAATCCCATCTTCAAGAAGGCTTTTGGTGTCTTCTGTAGTGTTAGTGCTTCCTTCTGAGACTGTCTCCAAATTATTCTGTAGATATTTTGCATATATGTAGTTATTTGCATGTTATCATCACCACCCCTCATACACTCACACCCATATCCATACCCATACCCACTAGATTGTGGGTTTCTTGAGGATAGGATCTGTTTTTGCTTTTCTTTATACGCCCAACACTTAGCACAGTGTCTGGCACATAGTAGGGATTTATAAATGCTTCTTGTTGAATTACACCAGACATTTTCCATTTAACCCCTATTTGCCTCACTGGAGAAGGAAATTCAAGGAAATCCAATATATTTGCCAAGAGAATCCCACAGACATAGTCAATGGGGTCAGAAAGAGTCAGACATGACTGAGCAACAAGAAGACATTTTCCCAGTCTGGGCAGGGTCTTTATCTCTAAACTCCTTAGACTACGATTCTCTTCTAAGGCATAACTAGGTGCTAGCTGTCAATGGCTAGGTAGGACCCAACCCTGGGGCCTTTGGATTGTTTTGTTTTGTTTTTTGGTGAGGCAATTGGGGTTAAGTGACTTGCCCAGGGTCACACAGCTAGTAAGTGTCAAGTGTCTGAGGCTAGATTTGAACTCAGGTCCTCCTGACTCCAGGGCCAGTGCTCTATCCACTGTGCCACCTAGCTGCCCCCTTTGGGTTTTTTAATAGGGAACTCTCCAGACATTGAAAGTCTTGAGGACTCAGAGGTAAAAATGGATAATGACTGGAAGCCAAGTGATGGGTTGGAGTTGTGAATCAGAAAACTCCCCCTCCTCCCAAATGACATACCACACAGATGGACCTTACTGAATGGGAAGCCAAAGGTACCTGTTACCTCAGCCATGGGAAGAGATCTTTAAGAGAAGCACCTTTGTTTCCAATTCACAGTTGCTTTGGGTTCATCTTGTAGAGACCAAGCAAGCACATGAGGAAGCTGAGAGATTATTCTCTTAGAGGTCATCTAGTTTAACCCCATCAGTTTTTACAGGTGAAGAAATGCAGGCCCCAAGGGGTTAAAATGCTTGTCGAATGTAACACAGGTAACAAGCATCAGAAGGAGGATTTGAACCAGTGCTTATGCCGCTCCATCCTATTTCCTGTGCAGCTTTCCTGGTGTAGCAGAAAGGGCCGCCATCTATGAAATCAGACAACTAAGGTTCAGATCCCACTTCTGATAGCTATTACCTGTGTGACCTTAGGTAGATCATTTGGGGTCTCTGGGCCTCAGTTTCCTCATTTGTAAAATGAGGGGGTTGGATTAGTTGGTGTCTGAGGCATCATTGTTATGTCTTACTTTTAAGAGCTAGCATTCTTATTTCTTGGTTTAGGTGCTTGGCTCTCACATCAAGAACTTGACTCCCTCTCATATTTCCTAGACTTAAAAAAAAAAAAAGACAAAACAAAGTTTGATTCATCCCCACAGACTATTTCCATGAGTGGCAAGCACTGTGTGCTTCTCATAATCGACAGTGTGTACATGTGCCAGTCTATATATGTATGTTATTTTAAAGGTGGGAAGCTCCCACACCTTCCCCTCTGTCTGTCTGACCACACAGAGTGGCAGCTCCTAGGCCTTTGTTCATATCTATAGGATCAGTCAAATTACTCAGCCCCAAGCAGTAGGATCTAAATGAGGATCTGGAGAGGAGGGCCCTATTCCCACTCACTTTCCAGAATTCATATTTTTCACCTGGGATGGCAGTAGGGGTGAACCTGGCTAATTGGGCTGGATTGTTGTTGTTTTTTAAGTCCACCTTACTGAAGTGATTACCATGATCTCCAAGTGCCAAGGGGCAGAGAGAGAATTCTAGGCTGGAGGAGTCATGGAACTGCCAAACCTAGGTTGTCATTTTTGAGCTGAAACCATCTTTCTCCAGCCCATGAAGGAACGCTAGGAAAGGGAAAACTTATTTACATGCATAGTAGCAGACACAAACACTGATACACACAAACACAGCCGGATGTCTATAAGATGACATGCAGAACATGTATGAAGGGTAAACCTACATAAACACATATGTCTACACACAGGAACACAGACCAAGACACATAAAACACCTACAGTTAACCCAGAATCATACACTCACAAAGACACCCCCCACCCCATCCTGCCTTCTCATCCCCTACCCCTCTAAAACCTACAATTACTGATCTTTTGAGAGAGACCTAAAAATATTCCTCCAAACACTGCCCTTTTGCTCAGACTTGGCACTGGCTAGCCCTGCCTGCCCACGCTGTTCATCCTGTCATTACAGACAACCTGTACACTACAGCTCTGTCCTAACCATACCAGCTCCCTGCAGAGGCAGCTTCCTGATTACAGAACCAGTCCCCTTGACCCCAAATCATCCCAAGGTCATGGCTAGATATATCTCCTCACCAAGGTCTTTTTTGGTAAACTTTCCCTCTAGTCTCCCTTTAGAAGGTGAGACCACTTTTCCCTCCTGCCTCTCCCCACCTCCTATTTCCCCTAAACTGAGAAAATTTCTTGGAGGAGGTAGCATGGAGGTTGTTAAAGCCTTGGTGGGTACTGGGCCTATACTCCAAAGAGAGCAAAGAAAGAAGGAAAAGACCCATTTGTACAATAATATCAATGGCAATAATATTAATAGCATTCATTAAAAAGGTATACTTCTTTTTGAAGTAGCAAAGACCTGGAAACTAAGGGCATGCCCATCTATTAGAGAATGGCTAAATAAACTGTGGCATGTGACTATAATGAAGTAATAGTGTGTGTGTTAAGAAATAATGAAAGGGATGGTTTCACATAAACCTTGAAAGACTTGTAGAAATTGATACAGAAGTAAGCACAATCAGGAGAACAATTCATGCAATTATAATATTATAAAGAAAAAGAAACCAACTTGGAAAGACTTGAGAAATTTGGTCTTTGACCAAACTACTGACAGAAATGGACTCAAGATAAGACATCCATTTTCATATATGAGCAAGGTGGGAATTTGTTTTATTTGACTATGAACATTTGTTCCAAATGTTGTTTTTGTTTTTCTTTTTTTCCTGTGTAATATGGAGGGGGGTGGGCAGAGGGCAGGATATAAAAATAATAGCTGACATTTACATAGCAATTACCATTGTCAGCCACTGTGCTAAGTGTTTTACAATTATTTGATCCTCACAACAACCATGAGAGGTAGGTACTATTATAATGTCCATTTTAAAGATGAGAAAACAGAGTTGAAATGACCCTGAGTCACACAGCTAGCAAATGCTTGAGGCCTGATTTGAACTCAGGTCTTCCTGATGCCAAGCCTGGTGCTCTATCCACTTCACCACCTACCTGCCCATGGAAGCAAAAGAAGCAGAGAAGGAAAAGAGAGTCATTGAAACATCTTTTTTTAAAAAACCCACAGAAGGGAACTGAAGGAAAGCCAGAGAGAACAGAGAAGTAGAATAATTAAAAATTTCTTTTTTGCGAGGCAATGAGGGTTAAGTGACTTTCCCAGGGTCACAACAGCTAGTAAGTGTCAGGTGTCTGAGGCCGGATTTGAACTCAGGTCCTCCTGAATCCAGGGCCGGTGCTTTATCCACTGCACCACCTAGCTGCCCAGTAGAATACATCTAAAATTACATATTGAATTTACTATGTAATAATTATCTTTGATAATAAACATTTTTATTTAAAGTTTTGAATTCCAAATTGTATCCCTCCTTCCCTCCCCTTTCTCTGAGGGGGTAACCAATCAGATATAGGTTATACATGTGCAATCATGTAAAACATTACCATATTAGTCATTTTGTATAAGAAAACTTGAATAAAACAAAAAAATAAAAGAAAGTAAAAAATAGCATGTTTCAGTCTGTGTTCAGTTAATATTAGTTCTTTCTTTGGAGGTGGATAGTATGTTTCATCATCAGTATTTTGGGATTGTCTTGGATCATTGTATTGTTGAGAATAGTTGTCATTCACAGTTCTTCATTAAATAATATTGCTGTCTCTGTACACAATGTTCTCTTGGTTCTGCTCACTTCACTATACATCAGTTCACACAAGTCTTTTCAGGCCTTTCTGGAATCATCCTGCTTGCCTTTTCTTATAGCACAATAATATTCCATCACCATCATATACCACAGCTTATTTAGCCATTCCCCAATGGATGGGCATTCCTTTGATTTCCAGTTCTTAGCCACCACAAAAAGAGCTGCTATAAATATTTTTGTACAAATAGGTCCTTTTCTCTTTTTTGGGGATGTCTTTGGGATATAAACCTAGCAGTGGTATTGCTGGATCAAAGGGTATGCACAGTTCTGTAGCCCTTTGGGCATTGTTCCAAATTGCTCTCCAGAGTAGTTGGATCTTTTCACAACTCCACCAACAGTGGATTAGCATCCCAGTTTTCCCACATCCCCTCCAAAAATCCAATATATAGTTATTTTTAAAAACTCAAAATATTGGTGAACATTCACCAGGGGAATGGTGAAAGGAGAATATTCCAGCATAGGGAAAATGGGAATAAAAGTGGGAACATAAAGGTGGCAATTGGAATGTTTGGAAGGAAGCAAGCCCCCCTAGTCTGGCTGGAGAATGGAGGGAAATAATATTAGATAAGGCTGGAAAGACAGGGGGAGGCCAGATTATGGAAAATCTTGAATGTGCCTGGGAAAGGAATTTGAACTTCACTGGGAGGCAGTAAGGAGCAATGGGGTTTTTTTGAGTGGATGGCTGACATGACCAGATCTATGAATAAAATCTATTATTCTAGCAGTGGTATGACGAATGGACTTGGGGAGGTAGGGAGTAGAGAGTAGAAGCAGGAAGACTTTGTGGTAGTCTGGTATCGGTCGTAGGGTAAATGAGTGCCTATAATAGAAAGCAGTGTCATTGAGAGATGTTGCAAAGGTCAATGGATAGCATTGTGTACCTTGGCTAGATATTTAGAGGTGAGGAAAAGAGTCAAAGAGAGCCCTAAAGTTGTGGGAGAGTGAGTGAATGATGGTGCCACAGATGGTAATAGAAGGAGGAGCAGGTTGTGTGGGGAGGATATGATAAACTCAGGTTAGGATATGCTGAGGTTCGGATGGTAGTAGAATATCTAGCTAGACATGTCCTGTGGTATGGAGGAGATGCTGGTGCAAAGTTCAGAAAAGGGGTCAGGAATGAAGATAGAGATTTAAGAATCATTTGTAAGAGACAGTAGCTGAAGACACAGGAATAGATATGATGGGGGAGGAGAGAGAGACAGAGACAGAGACAGAGAGACAGAGACAGAGACAGAGAGACAGAGAGAGACAGAGAGAGAGAGCCCACACATACAAACAGTTCGGGTAACACAGACATTAGGGATGCAGGAAAAGGTCAAGTGAGGAAATAGGAATAATTCAAGAAGGATGAAGAAAACCAGGGGAGTAACTGTCTTGGAAAGAGCATCTTAAAGGGCAAAAGAAATGGTATATCAAAGTCACACAAATAATGGATGTCAGATATGAGATTTGAAAAGAGGTCCTCTGGGGGCAGCTAGGTGGTGCAGTGGATAGAGCACCGGCCCTGGAGTCAGGAGGACCTGAGTTCAAATCTGGCCTCAGACACTTGACCCTTACTAGCTGTGTGACCCTGGGCAAATCACTTAACCCCAACTGCCTCACCAAAAAAAGAAAGAAAAAGAAAAGAGGTCCTCTGATTTTGTACCAGGAAAGGTATAAAGGATTAAGTGACTAGGAGGTGACCACTTTTTTTTTTTTTTTTGGTGAGGCAATTGGGGTTAAGTGACTTGCCCAAGGTCACACAGCTAGTGTCAATTGTCTGAGGCCGGATTTGAACTCGGGTCCTCCTGACTTCAGGGTCGGTGCTCTATCCATTGCACCACCTAGGTTCCCCGAGGTGACCACTTTTAAGAAAGGAATTTTTAGTGGAATAGTAAGGGCAGAAAAGTTGCAAAGGGTTTGGATGCAAATTAACTCAACAGGGTATGACCAACATTAGACAACCCTCATTTCACTATCCCCAGTAAGGCCGTTCACTTTGGCCTGGAATCTTCTGTCGCTAACTCCCAGCAGCACAGTCTAGCAGTCAATGATTTTGTTTTAGGCTTGGCTCTGCCACCAACTAACAGCTTTACATATTTAAAAGATCATAGAACAGAGGCAGCTAGGTGGTGCAATGGATAGAGCACCGGCCCTGGAGTCAGGAGGACCTGAGTTCAAATCTGGCCTTAGACACTTAACACACTGGCTGTGTGACCCTGGGCAAGTCACTTAAATCCAAGTGCCTCACCAAAACCAAAAAACATAAAAAAAAACAGATTATAGAACTGGAAGGGACCTTAGAGATCATTTCATCCACCTCTTTTACCTCACAGATGAGGAAATTGAAGGCCCAGAAGAGTAAGGAATGCCTGCAGGGCAAACTAGGCATGTCTAGGCACACCTTGTTGTCTCTAAAAAATAGTATTTTATATCTTATTTTTACAGTTTGCACACAAATGGTACAAGGCCTAGTTATAAGTTTGTATTTTTTAAACAAAGTTTAATTTTAAAATTGTTGGGGTTTTTTGGGTTGATTGATGAATATTTGAAAGTTGTTTTTTTTCATTGAGTCTATGAACATTCAGAAAATGTTATCCTTAAAAAAACCATAATCCCCTGGTTGCATAGAATCCTAGGGAAATGGGTTACTCATATACAAAGCTAGTTTGTAGACACTACTGACTCTCAGTCCAGTGATCTTTTATTGTACATTTTCTCCTTATCTGTAAAATAAGGGACTTTTGTTAAATGCTCTCTAACATGGCTTCTAGCTCTAATATTCCCCATTTCTTCTCTCTCAAGGATGTACATCCATGGTATCCATAGTGGTGAAACGTCAATAATAACTAATAACTAAAATTTATATGGTGCTTACCAGACACTGTGCTAAGTACTTTACAATCATTATCTCATTTGATCCTCAGGGTCAACACCACAAGGTAGGGGATATCATTATTGCTGTTTCACAGATGAGAAAACTGAGGCAAACAAGCATGAAGTGACTTGCCCATTGTCACAGAGCTAGTAAGTATCTGAGGCCTAATTTGAACTCAGGTTCTCTTGACTCCAGGTTCAGCACTCTATCCACTGTGTCCTCTAGCTCCCTTTAGAGATCAAAGATTGATTCAAAGTTGATATCTAGAAGGTCTAACCTTACACTAAGCACAGAGCTAATATGAGTCTGACAAAAATGTGAATGGATGATGTTGACTCTGACACCTGCCTGCCTGACCTTCTACTCTCAGGACAAACCTGAGCCTTTCAGAACCTTCTTTATGGCCCTCAATCACCACCGGACAAATACCCCTTGCAGGTCTCATGGCTAGAATTTTTTGATTTCTTCTCAACAGCTAAACAAATCTATTCCCTGTTCCTGCAAATATGGCTTGTACATTCCCACCTGTCTTTGCTCATGCCTTCCTCCAGATTGGAGCATCCTTTCCTTTTGCCTATTGGATTCCTATCCATTCTTTAAATGTCAGTTTGAGTCTCATCTTCCTCCACAGAGTTGTTTCTAGTAAAAGTGATCTCTCCCTCCTCCCTCTGAACTTCAGTAATTCCCATTTGTCTGTACTACTTCTCAATCACAAAGGAGAGTGATTTTCACAAATGTGCTTAATAAATGTTTTTTTCATTCATTTAACTGTCTCCAAATATATATGTATGTGTTTCTATATACACACATATACATACACAAATACATATATACATATACACATACAGACATATATAATACACACACACACACACAGAGGTCCCCAGATTCTAGAAGAAAGGACCCATATATTGAACTTTTTTGGACATCTTCTGGAATTTGAGCACTGTGCTCACTCTTGCATTTAGGGCTTAATCATGCTTCTCCCTCCCCCACATAAGTATTTATTGGTATGTGAATTTATTTTATTAGAATCTATTATTTATTGAATTAGTGTTACTATCAATAACGGTAAATTAAAAGTTAGAAACTGAGCTATGTGGTTATTGTAGTGTTTTTGCCTACCACCTGGAGATCATATTTTGATTACTCCTAAGATACAATTTTTTCCCCACTTGCTTCACTGCTAAATTCCTATGTTGTAATGTTGACACTAGATTGAACTGAGGTATAAATATGAAACAATACTATCAGCTTCACTACATTCCCTGCTTTTGCAAATGCTTTCATCAGGCACTCGATTTCATTCTTGCACAACCAGAAGGCAGGGATTATTATCCCCATTTTGCAGACTGGGAAAAGCAAGAGTTGGAGAATAGATTTTCAGAAATTCATGAGCTTTTAGAACTGGGACACATTTTGAAGATTATTTAACCCAACTCCTTCATTTTATAGATGAGAAAACTGAGTTTATCCAAGGCCATGAGTGCAATTTAGTATGTGTGTGTGTGTGTGGGGGGTACTAGGAGTAGAAGCCCAGCTGTCTTGACCCCTAGTTCAGGACTTTTCCCCACGAAACCACAGCTGGGACAATGTTGACGTTAGGAAAGGGCTGAGAGTAGAGAGAAATAACCCAGAGCAACAGTAGCCTAACTAACAAGGATGTGTTAAGTCATCCACGGTGAGACCTCAAGAACCCCTGGAGCTTGTTAGCTGGCTATGTGGATTCTGCTTTCCTCCAGGCTTTTTGTGGCTCTGCACCCTCTTCAGGTTTCCTAGATAACTTTTTTTCCCCTCACCCCAGGGATTTCCTGCTATTAAAAACGTACAAACAAAGGCACTTGGCGTGTTTGTGTGTGTGTGTGTGTGGGGGGGGTGATGGGGTGAGGGGGTCCGGCAGGGGGAAGCCAAGGAGACTGGGGTGCAATCTCAAGGCTATGCTTTTAATTTTGAGCCTTGAATTCTATGCTCCAGACCCCCTTCTGCTAATTTCTTGTCCCCTTAAGTGTTCCTGGCTTTTCAGTTCTCTGTCCATTTCTCATCCAGTATAATTGAAAACCCAAACTCCCATGGATTTCCCTCCCCAGATCTGGATACACACTACCTTGGAACTCAAAACTCCAGACCACTAAATTTGGCATCAAGGAGCCTGGATTTTAAACCCAGCTACACTAGGTTATTTGACCTTGGGCAAGTCACTTTATCTTTCGGGGTCCTCAGTTTCCTACTCTCTAAAACCAAGGGGCTTGGACGATCTCCAGGATCCCTTCAAGGTTTCATCCACTCCTTTTAGCCAGATAAAAAGTTTAAGCATTTCCTCAGATTGCTCCAGCCTTAATGCCCACTTCTGAGACTCTCTAGATTTGAAAAGCAGATCGCAGTGCCCCCCCTCCCCCAAACAAAACTCTTCGAAATGTTAGTTTCATGTATTTTACAGAGAATAAAAGAGAAATAACTTGAGCACGACTAGGCTGCTTTAATTGGAGTAAGGAGGCTACGTAAGTGTGTCTGCTTTGGGGGATAGAAGTACAGGGTAGTCAGTGTGTGCGTGGAAATGTGCACCCCGCCCCCCAAGTTTAGGACACTCAAGTTTTCTTGAACTGCAAGGACACAACTTTAAAAAAAGTTTTCTCAAGTTGGTTCGCTCTGGGAAAGAAAAGGGGTGACTGTCCTCGCTTCTTTTTCATTCTTCCCACCCCAGCCTTTTGCACGAGTTTCTCGGGGGCTCCTGGGTGTCATCAGGTGGCCTAAGAGAGCGAGGGACATCGCAGGAAAAAAAAAGGAGGGGGTTGCAGGCTATAGCTTTCTCTCGGGAGAGCCGCCCCACAGCACCAACGCCCACGTGGGGGTGTGTTTGGCGTGGGACCGAGGGCTGGTCTCTTTCCTTTGGGAGCAGGGGGCGGAGAGGGCGCCACAGCCGAGGCCAGCCTAGAGGAGTGCGGGCGGGGGTGGGGGGGGCACAGAGTAAGGACGACGGGGCGGCGCGTTTGGGGGCGGCGGGGAGGGAGCCCCGGCGGGCGAGGGGGCGGTGACAGCCGCTTGGAAAGGAGGCTGCACGCCGATTTGCATGAGAGACAGACTGGGATCGGGGCGGGAGCCTGAGCGCACACACCGAGGCCTGGAGGGAAGAAGGGGAAGGGGAGGGGAGGGGGCGAAAGAAATCAGGGAGCCGAGGGGAGGGGAGGCCACGAAGGCGGAGGGATCTGCGCATCAAAGCGAGCAAGTAGAACAAACTTTGATTCGTGGGCTGGACTTTTCTTCCCAGAGGCGGCACCCAAACAGCAACACCGTGCGGAAACACAAACTTTTTTCTTCTCTCGCTGCTGCTGCTGCTGTTGCTGCTGCTGCTGCTGCCGCCGCTGCTGCTGCCGCCGCCGCTGCTGTGCTTTCGTGGCCCTTCCACACCCCCACCGCCTGGACTCTCGTCTCCCTTCGTCTCGCCTTCGCTCTTCCCCTTGAGTGCACAGAGACGAGGAGGAGGAGGGCGGCGGACCTCAGGCCACCCGCGGGCCCGGAGCTTTGCAGAGCCGAGGTCCGGGAGGAAAGTTCCCCGGGAGTCGAGCAGGGAGAGTTGGAGCGAAGTTTGGCCGGCCCCGGCCGGGCGCTCCCGGGATCCCCGACTTCTCTGTGCGCCTGCCTGCCTCCCCCTTCGGGGGGAGACCCCTCTGACCACCCCCACTATGTCTTCCATCCTGCCCTTCACCCCCCCGATCGTGAAGCGCCTGCTGGGCTGGAAGAAAGGCGAGCAGAACGGGCAGGAGGAGAAGTGGTGCGAGAAGGCGGTCAAAAGTCTGGTCAAGAAGCTCAAGAAGACCGGGCAGCTGGATGAGCTGGAGAAGGCGATCACCACGCAGAACATCAACACCAAATGCATCACCATCCCCAGGTGAGGGCGGGGGTGCTGGTGCCGGAGCCCGAGCCGGGCAGGGGCACCAGCCCTGGCACGGGCGGCGGCTGCTTCTCCCTCCCGGGCCTGGCCCCGCTGTGTGTGTGTTTGAAACGGGGAAAGTGGGCGCGATCGAGGGCTCGGCCGTGAGTGTGTGTGCGTGTGCGTGTGCGTGTGTGTGTGCGTGTGTGTGTGCGTGTGTGTGTGTGTGTGTGTGTGTGTGTGTGTGTGTGTGTGTGTGTGTGTGTGTATGTTTGGGCTGGGGAGAGGCGGGGGCAAGGCAAGGCACCCAAACAAAACCTCTGCAAAGATGGAAACTCTAGGGTTTCCACGCGGCCCAAACCAGCCTGGGAGGAAAGAATTGGGGGACTAGTGGCGGGCGAGAGGGGCGGGGGTCCTCCTTGCTGTTGGAGCGCGGGGCTTTCTCTCCCGGCCGGTAGGGGGGCGGGGGGAGGTGGGTGCGGGCTGGAAGTTTGTTTGGGGCTCCGGCTTTGTTTAGCCCAGCTCGATGGTGCGCCCCTCCTCCCCAGCAGCGCAGTGGGATCTCGGCCTTGGCTCCCGGCACTAGTATAGGTGGTTCTGTCTGTCTGTCTGTCTCTTCCTCCCCCTCCTTTTACTTTCCCTTCCGTCTCTCCCCCCTCCCCCCTCCCCCCAAGGAATGCAGTCCGCACAGCTAAGGGAGGGCCTGCCGGGGCTAGGGTTGTGGGTGAGAAGCCTGGACCCGTGTGATTGACAGATTCCTTCTCTCTTGCTCTCTTTGCATTTGGGATTAGTTTTTTTTTTTCCCCAGGAGTATTTTTAGATTCGGTTCTGCCAGTTTCTTCCCTCCCCACTCCCCACACTCCCTCCGCTCCTGCACACGTACAGCTCAGATTAATGCATTGACTTTCTAGAAGAGAGGAATTAGTGTTGGACTGTTTTCTTTTTCTCCCCATACTCTTAGGACCGACTGTGAACCCCACCCCCCCACCCCCTCCGGACCGCCAGTAGCTAGTCCTCCGGAGGGTGGTTTCTCTTTTTAGCGGGGTTTAGGTTGATGCAAAAGTCTTTAGTACCCTGTGGAAGTGGAGTAGTTCTGATGCCTACAAAAGTAGGCCTCAGCTAATGTCGTGCATTCCTATAGTGCCTTTATTTCTAAAGCACCTTCCCATCTGTTTATCTTCTTTTATGCTCTCAGCATCCCTATGAGGGGATGATAGGGAGGGGTTTCACAGATGGCTTATAGAAAGGGTCAGTGACTTGCCCTGGCTCCCTAGAGGCTCCACTGAACTCTGTGGTTTTTGGTAGATTGGAGGGGGAGGGCCAGTGGAGCCCGAGGAAGAATTGAAACAGAGGGGAACTGTTTACCCACTCCCTCTCCTTTCCATCCCCCTTCTAGTGTCGGTTCTGTTCTGAAGGAACTCTGGGGATTTGCTCCTGACTGGGTCTATCCAGGGCTCTGATTTAATCCAGGTTACCTGGGCTTCCTTGGGCTTGGCCAGCAGAGGCCTCCAGTGTCCATATCAGCTCAGGGCTACTCTCAGCCTCAGGGATGTATCATCTCCCACCACCACCTGCCTCCGAACAGCTGTGAAGGAGACTCACAATGCCTGGGTATTTATCCCAGGCTGTCTTAACACCGGGGTCAGTCTTCACAATGCTGCATCTGTTCATGTGAAGCAGCCCTCATTTGGAAATACCGATGAAGTTCATACTTTGAGTTTTTCTTAAAGGCAAATATAGTCAAAAAGGGAGAAAGTATAATACTGTCTTTAGAGTTCAATTTTATACTGCGGGTCTAGGGGCCAGCAATGATTGAAAGAACAGGTGGCCACTGTGTGATAGCAGGCAAGACCCGAGTTTCAGTCCCAGATTTTGTTACCTCCAGGACTCCTCTGGGTAATTACTTCTCAAGGAAGATTGATAATACCCATCCACTTACCTGATCAGGATGTGATGAAGACAAGTGAGTGGCTGGTTCTTCTTGGTATCACCCACAACTTATGCTATAAGTGTAGAGGCCAGAGGAGATGCTTTAAAAATACTGTATTTCTTTTTTGTTTTTTAGTGAGGCAATTGGGGTTAAGTGACTTGCCCAGGGTCACACAGCTAGTAAGTGTTAAGTGTCTGAGGCCAGATTTGAACCCAGGTATTCCTGACTCCAAGGCCAGTGCTCTATCCACTGAGCCACCTAGCTGCCCCTGTATTTCTTAATTGAAGTGTTAGGGGTTCCTAGAAAGTAACAAATTGTGTAGCTCATTGTCATTTAACTTTTGGGTTCTGCAACCATCCTACTCCACAGATTTTCCTTGCCACTGTGACAATCTTGCTATCATAGGCTCAGGATAACCTCATAATTGACAGTCTAAACAAGAGCATTATTGGAAGGACCAGTCTCATATAAGTATGTTTTCTAGTTCTCTGTCAAGTGTTCTGTAGGTGGAAGGGTTCTTTATATGGGGTCTGTGAGCCTCTCCCCCTCCCCCCTTTTGGATAGCTTTATTTCAGCACAGTTAATTTCTTTTGTAATCCTATGGGTTTTATATCATGCATTTAAAAAACATTATCCTAAGAAGGGGTCCATAGGTTTCACCAGACTGGCCAAATAGTCTGTGATGCTAAAAAGGTCCAGAACCCCTGCTGTAGTGAGAGGGAGTTGATATGGCTAGGATGGTTTTGGAATTCCAAAAGCTCAGTCATTATCTATCCCCTAGTTGAAAGAGGACTCCTGGGAAAATCCTGTCCTGAATTTGCATTGTTGATTGGGATGGAAAGCTCTGGTAGGGAGGCAGAGTTGCATTTTCCTCTCTCTCCCTAGGCACTGGTCTTTGGAGTTAAAATTGCTATACACTCCAGAAAAATGGGATTTTCGTGTCAGCATCTTGTGCCTGAACCTCTGGGTTCCTTTGTTTCATAAGATAGAACTGCTGTGTTGGTTGTGGGAAGAAAATTAAAAATGGAGGTAATTGGCTACAGATTTAATGATAGCAGCATGTCTGCCATAGCCCTGCATTAACCTGAATCTGCAGGCAACTTGTCAAATTGTCTGCCCTCACCACTGAGGTCTGGAGAATTAAATTGTAGGAAATAGCACCTAATCCCTTGATTGGGTGTGGAGCATTATTAGGGAATCATAGAACACTGGCATTGGAAAGGGTCTTAGAGATCATCCAAACAAATCTCATTTTATATACTAGGACCTTGAGATCTAGAAATGGGAGGGAACTTTCTCTAGGTCACATGGCTAGTCAGTGGGAGAGTTGAGGTTAGAACCCATATCTCCTGGCTCTCAGTCTCAGTCCAGGATTGCTTATACTTTGTTGTTGTTGTTGTTTTAGGCAGTTGGAGTTAAATGACTTGCCCGTGGCCACAGCCACACAGCTAGTAAGTGTCTGAGGCTGGATTTGAACTCAGGTCCTTCTGACTCCCAGGCCACTGCTCTATCCACTGTACCACCTAGTTGCTCCATTGCTTACACTTTTAATGAAGTCTGTTTTAGCACTTGGCAGTTTCAAGGATTATACAAGACACGGGCATTTTCCTCAGAAGGCTCAACAGTCTAAGGATATATGTATGGTCTGGGCAACAGATCTGAAGAAACAACTAGATTTCAAACAGCTAGGACCTGGTATCTATGTAGCATGAACTTTAAGATTTGCAAAGCACCTTATATCTTGTGAAGATGATAATTAGTGATAATAATAATAACTACATCACACTTTAAGATTTGTAGAATTATTTACATATATTACCTCATTTTATGTTCATAGCAACCCTGGGAAGTAGGTGCTATTATTATCCCCATATTACAGAAGAGAAAACTGAGGCAGACAGAGGTCAAGTGACATGCTCAGAGTTACCTAGCTAATAAGTAATCCTGAGCCAGGATTTGAATTTAGGTCATCCTCACTTTAGGTCCTATACCTTATCTACCTCAACACCTGTCCTGTTTTCCCCATTTTATAGATGAGGAAACTGAGACACAAATGCTAACAAGCTTACTCAAGGTTTTATAAATAGTAGATGTTGGAGGCTTTGAACTTATTTCTCTCCTGACTTCAGGAGCAGCGTTCTTTGTAGATTTTCTAATAGCTAATAATAATTATAGCTAATATTGAGCACATAAAAGGCAGCTAGGTGGCCAAGTGGTTAAAGTGCTGGAATGTTAGGAAGACTTATCTTCCTGAGTTCAAATCTGACCTTAGACACTTACTAGGTGTGTGGCCCTGGACAAGTCATTGTTTGTCTATTTGCCTCAGTTTCCCCATCTGTAAAATAAGCTCCATATCTTTGCCAAGAAAACCCCCAAGGGGGTCATAAAGAGTCAGACACGACTTAAACCAACGACAGTACTTTACAGGTTTGCAAAGCTAGTTTACATGTCCTAGAGGTCTTTTTTTGGGGGTGGGGTGGGGCAATGAAGGTTAAGTGACTTGCCCAGGGTCACACAGGTAGTAAAGTGTCAAGTGTCTGAGGTCGGATTTGAACTCAGGTCCTCCTGAATCCAGGGCCAGTGCTTTATCCACTGTGCCACCTAGCTGCCCCACCATGTCCTACAGGTTTTGACTTTCATTCCTACATTCTAGAAATGGGCGTCATGGTACTCTGATCTTTTTTAGTACCTAGATAATTTGAAAAAAAAATTCTGTGTACATTCCAAGCATGGGGGACAGCTTGAGTAAAGGAGATGGGAGTTGGAATATCCTCTGTGATGAAATGCCTTCTCCCAAAGCAGATTAGTTACTGTTCCTGAAAGTTATCTTAGAAAATTGCATGGAAGTGAGTGTGGAGAGGCTGGGACTTTACCCAGGGTAACCCACCAGCATATGTGAGGGGCAGGATAGCACTCAGGTGTTTGTGAGTCTGAGGCCACCTCCTATCCATTGAGAACATATCCTCCCTCTTGCCCTGAGATGATGGGAACAACGTGAAGTAGAGAGAAGGCAGCTGCCCTTGAAGGGAGAGAACCTGGCATCTTTACTAGTAGCATTTCTGGCTTGAAGAAATGAGTTCTATGCAAAAATATTGCTCAAGTGTGCAGTGTCAGGTCATGGTTGTTGGGAATTACAGAGGATGGGCACCATCTCCCTTGATGGAAGGAGTGAGTCTAAAAGTGCAAATCTGTACCTCCCTTAATGTGTACCTTCAGTTGACTCCCTGTGACTTCAGCTTTGCCCACCAGGGGCGGGTGCAGTGGGAAGCACCTTTGATTTGAAGGCCCAAGGATATCATTTCCAATGCTGGCTCTGCTGCTTTTGACTTGTGTATCCTTGGACAAATTACTTCTCTGGTCCTCTTTCTTATTTATAAAATGATGAGGTGGATCTAGGTGACTTCTAGGTCCTTCTCTACCACCCTTCTTTTTTTTTTGCAGGGCAATGAGGGTTAAGTGACTTGCCCATGGTCATATAGCTAGTAAGTGTCAAGTGTGTGAGGCCAGATTTGAACTCAGTTCCTCATGAATCCAGGGCCCAAGCTTTATCTCCTGTGCCACCTAGTTGCCCCTCTACCACCCTTCTTGCTTGAAATCTATGATTCTATCACCAAGACCTAACCAGTCCACAAATATTTTCTTACCAGACCAGCCTTCCCCCAAAGAGTTAAAAAATATATGTGTGTTAAAATAAACCCTTCATATTTTCTTTCTTTCTTTCTTTTTGCAGGGCAATGAGAGTTAAGTGATTTGCCCAGGGTCACACAGCTTAAGGTTAAGTGTCAAGTGTCTGAGGCTGGATTTGAACTCAGGTCCTCCCAAATCCAGGACCAGTGCTTTATCCACTGCGCCACCTAGCTGCCCCCCCCCCATTTTCTATTGACCTCCTTCCTAAGTTTATAATGGGGCAGCTAGTGGATAGTGGATAGAGTGCCAGGCCTGAATTCAGGAACATCTGAATTAAAACCCAGACTCAGAGACTCACTAGCTATGTGACCCTGGGCAAATCACTTCACCTTTTTTGCCTCAGTTTCCTCATCTATAAAATGAGGCAGAAAAGGAAACGACAAACTCAAGAATCTGCCAAGGAAACCCCCAATGGGGTCATAGTCAGACACAATTGAACAACTAATAGAGTTTATGATAAGACATCTGAGTGGCACCATAGTGCCTAAAGCACTTGGAGTCAGGAAGACCTGAGTTCAAATCCAGTCTGAACAATCTTCACTGACATGTTTTAGACTTGGGTATTACTTCCTGGCCGTTGGTGGAATTTGCTATCTCTCCCTTTCTTCGCTGCAAAGGGGCAAACACCCCCCAAGAAGGAGTGGAAAGAGGAAAGCTGCATCATACTAATAGCAGCTTACATTTTATGTGGCACATCTCAGTTACAAAGTGCTTTCCCTAGATATGTGACTCTGGGCAAGTCATTTGGTTTTTTTTTGTTTGTTTGTTTTGTTTTCTTTTCAGGGCGATGAGGGTTAAGTGACTTGCCCACGGTCACACAGCCAGTAAGTGTCAAGTGTCTGAGGCTGGATTTGAACTCAGGTCCTCTTGAATCCAGGGCCAGTGCTTTATCCACTGCACCACCTAGCTGCCCCCTTGGCAAGTCCTTTAACAGAGGTCAGCAGCCTTGGCAGTCCTTGTCTGCAAAATGAGAATCAGAATACCCCGAACCTGGCATGGTTGTTGTGAGGATCAAATGACATAACATGGACAGTGCTTTGTAAACCTTAAAATACTTTGTAAATGCTTCCCATTATTGTTGTCATCTAAGGCTCAAGGCATCCCTTGAGATAGGATAGCTCATATGTTGTTAGTGGACTGAATGTTAGAGTGGCAAAGTGGATAATTTTAAGGTTGCCCTGCTACTAAGTTTCAGCTCTGGGGCTCAGTCCCTTCCTCCTGATTTTCTGCTCAGTTGAGTGCTTTTCTTTCTGTAGTTGACTGTGTTTCTTTCTTTTTTTTTTTTTTAAGTGAGGCAGTTGGGGTTAAGTGACTTGCTCAGGGTCACACAGCTAGTAAGTGTTAAGTGTCTGAGGCCAGATTTGAAGTTAGGTCCTCCTGACTCCAGGGCTGGTGCTCTATCCACTGTGCCACCTAGCTGCCCCTTTTGACTATGTTTCTAAATGATAACTAGGATAGGTTAGAATTAGAAAACCAGGAGAGGCAGGACTGCTGCCAAAAATTAATGCCTCCATTAGATTGTAAGCCTCTTGAGGGCAGAGACTGTCTTTTGCCCTTTTTTTTTTGTATCCCCCTGTGCTTGGTACAGTGCTTGGCACAAAGTAGGCACTTGTTATTCAGTTGTGTCCAACTCTTTGTGACCCCCAGGTGGGGTTGTCTTGGCAAGGATACTGTGGTGATTTACCATTTCCTTCTCCAGCTCATTTGACAGATGAGGATACTGAGACAAACAGGGTTGAGTGACTTGCCCAAGGTCACACCACTAACTAGTAAGTGTCCGAGGCCAGATTTGAACTCCGGGAAGATACTTTATCCACTGAGCCACCTAGGCACCCCAAGACACTTAGTAAATGTCTATTGACTGATTGTTACCTCTCGGGCTTTTTGGAGCCAACCCTCATTTACCCCAGAGCTTGGAATCCAGCTGGGCTGCTGATATATGCTAGTCAGGCTACTTGCCTGATGCTTCTCAGCTTAATGTTTTAACTAGGAATCCAACCAGCATCCTTTCTTTAAGTCAGTAGGTAGCTGATTTCACAGTGGCCCAGGGATGGGGAGATGCCCTGCCTCTGATCACTAATCACTCCCTTCCTCTCCAGAAAGCCAGCAAAGAATGTTTGTACTTTGAGAGGCTGGTGTTCTCTGTGTATTTGCCTAATTTTACAGATCTTGCCAGAGAGAATGACAGGTCTCGCACTCCCCACAGTGGTTGTCATCTGTTCTTCCTTAGGCTGAGTTTGAGCTTTCTTTGTTCTTTTCAAGAAGACTATAAGTATTTAGCCAACAGCATCCAGGTTTTAATTGGAAAGAACAGAGTTAAAGTACTCTTAAAAGTAAAGCATGTCATAAGGTCACTTTTCTTGCAAAACTGTTTAGGCCTGGGATCATCTGAAGCTAGAGCAGTTTCCCAAGACAGTAATCAAAGGAGGAATAAGGAGAAGGAAATACTTTTTTAAAAAAAGTGTTTTCCCCCTTTGCTGTGGAATGAGATTTCACCTGAGAACAAAAGAAGTAATAGCAGTTCCAAGCTGGGAGAAATTTGATTTAAACAAATTATTTTGATTTTTTAGGTAAATGTTGTGTGTTGGCAGTTGATCTGAGTTTGGAAGGAAGGTGACATCCTCACATTAATGCATTTGAATAAACATAGTGGGAATAGTCAAAATTAGTGGAATGTGTGGTTTTAGAAGAGTCCCTTTGTGTCTCTTTTTGAAATTTCAAGTAAATCATCACCGACTCTACCCAATAACTTTCAAAATCATTTTTTGACTAGAAGACAATAGTCATGACAGAAATTCTGAGAAATGATGTATTTGTACTGTATTTCATAATTCTGTGTTCCAGTTTTTCATCCCCCTTCGTGATTTTTTTTTCATATTTCCATATCATTTTGTTTGCAAAAAACTTTCCTCACAGTAACACACATTCCAAGTTCAAGGCTCTCATTCGAGAAAGAGATCTGATTGTGCTTTTAGGATATGTGAGATTCTTACCCCAGTTCTAGTAAATTTAAAACAAACAAACAAAAAAGCCTCTTTGTAAGGATATTAATTTTAATATACAGCTAGTAAGTGTTAAGTGTCTGAGGTCAGATTTGAACTCAGGTCCTCCTGACTCCAGGGCCAGTGCTCTATCCACTGCGCTACCTAGCTGCCCCCTCAGGACATTAATTTTACAGTAACTTATTTTGGGCAATAGAAAAGGCCCCCAAATACAGTAGCCATCTGGTTGTGATGAGAAATATGAGATGTTGATGAAATCAGAAAATCTGATCCAGGCTTATCACATCAGGATTTCAATTAAAATGAGTCCTTTAAAAATAAATATTGGTTTAATAATGTAAACTTGTGATTGCTGTATTATTATAAATGAAATAAAATTAACAAGATTTAATGGACTGAGCGACCATTAATTTTCACTTGTTAATTTATTAGGGGATTCTGATGCCATTTGATGCACAGTAATGGCATTATTCTGCTTGAGATCCTCTATGAAATAAATAGGACCAAGCAGTGCTGGAATTAAATTGAAATCAGATTTTATTCCCCTGTTATCTTATTCTTCTCCCCCATCCCCCCATGCAATTAAATTCTCCAAGGTTGGAATGCAGTATTCCCATTCAACAAGGCTCATGAATAGTCCTAATTAACTTTTGTCCTTGCCTCCTTTGATGTACTGGTGTAACTGTCTTCCCCACCCCCAACTCTTACCTTACCCCCTTTCCACATCTGATTTTATTGGTTAGCAGGGAAGAAACCAGACTAAATAAGATAGCTGGTAAAGGCAGAAGAAGCCCTCCTTTTGGGCTGTAAGTGAGCAAAACTAGGTGGATTGATTGTAGCCTCTATGGATGTCTAAGCACCCTCTTGCACCAACTTGACTGCAAAGAAGTGCTTGGTAATTATGTTGCTATGGGCAAGTCTGTTGTTTCTTCCGAGGCAGGTTTATTTAGCCCATCTCAAGTGCAAATGATCCGAGGGAATAATTGGATATTACTGTTTTGGGGGAGTCTCCAGTTACCTCTCCATATTTTTTTTTTTTTTTGCGGGGCAATGGGGGTTAAGTGACTTGCCCAGGGTCACACAGCTAGTAAGTGTCAAGTGTCTGAAGGCTGGATTTGAACTCAGGTCCTCCTGAATCCAGGGCCGGTGCTTTATCCACTGCGCCACCGAGCTGCCCCCTCCATATTTTTTAAATTAAAAAAATTTTTTTTTTGAGGTTGGGCTCTCTCTTCCAGGCTGGAAGTGGCAACCATTTAGGACCCAACCTCATTGGTGATGATCTTTGACCTGCTCTGAATTTGCCCCTCCTTAGCCTGCTTAGTGAAAACATTTTAGCCAATTGCCGCTCATGACTCCCATGCTCAAGTGATCCACCAATCTCTGCCTCTTAGGTATCAGGGATTATAGGTTTGAATCACTTTGCTTAGCTCTTCCAAATGTTTGAACAAACAATATCTCAGGAAAAGAGTGACTTCTCCTATTTTTATCATTATGACCACTGTGTGTGATGTTTTCGTGCCAACCAAACCCTTTAGCTGACTTGTAAAACACTTCCTTGGTACTAAAAATTGTGCCTCCCTTAGCTGGCCTATTTGGGAGAGAGCTGAAGAGGGATTGAAACAACACATTTTCTTTCAAAAATTTCTTAGCAATCTTTTGTTTTCAGGTCATCGTCCTTTCTGAATCTGTCTCTCCTGCTTCCATAACCAGTAAGCCAGCTATCCTTTCTAACAAACCTATCAGCTTTAGTCTAATCGTTATACCCAGTGTTTCACATTCGGAGTCCCTCATTTGTGCAAAGGAGGAAAGCTGGTTCAGCTTACTTCTTAACATTTAGAGGGCTTCTTGCATAAAGTAAAAAGAGAGAAACCCATTCACTGGGACCTGATATACCCATAGTTCTTAAATGGTTAACAGTTTTTAGAGATGACAAATATATGGCAGAAGTCATGATGTAAAATGCATGGCAGAAGTCAGTGTTTATTATTTGAGGCCCTCACTGTAAGTAGCAACCAGAAATAGTGTTTCTCAGCACAATATTACTAGACTTTGGAACCTCTAGGGAATGAATTGTTTTGGAGAGGCGATTTTTTTCCAGATAGCAGAGGGCTTGCCTTTCTAAGCATCAAGACTATTTTAACCTCTTTGGGTGGAAAACTTTCTGAAGTATATGACATACTTCTCTGCCATTTTGGAAAAAAAAAAGATAGAATGTAATTTAACTTTTTCTTGATGACTCAGGATTATTAAAAATAAATGATGATGATACTATTTCAAAGATCTGTGATATATGAGTACTCTTCAGGAGTGCAGATTATAATTTCTCCACACCTTAGTAGACAGTTTCCTAAGTCACTTTGGCTAAAGGAATTTGTCACTTGATAATTCCATTCTGTGGTGATGAGCTTTTCAAAATTTAGCTAGGTCATGGGTTTAAAAGACATACAGTTGATTATCCCATCTTTACTCAAATCCTTTTCAGCATTGTAGTGTAGGGACCAATTTTTAATTGGGGAGTGTTAGCTAGGTGGCTTGATGCAATATTAGGGCAAGGAAGGAGACTGACAGTCTCCCTCAAAACAGAACAGGATTTATTTAACAAGAACGAACTTAAAACACACACACACACACACACACACACACACACACGATCAGTAGGATTAAGGGAAAGGAAATAAAATGGGGAAAGGGAAATAATACAACCTGAACAACACCACTGCCCAGGAATCAGCTGAGAACACATAGCAGCGTCCTGTCACCTTCCAGCTTCAAGCTAGAATGGTGAGAAAAACCTCCCTTCTTCCCAGCAGACCCCCGGCTGACCACACACAGCCCCCAGCCAATTGGCTGGCTGCTCTGACAGTCACATGACTGCCCTCACTGGGCTTCCAATCATTATAATTTTGCCAGGCTCATGTAGGCGTTGGTGAGTGGTGATGACGGGAGGTGCTAGCGCCATGGGGACGGCTACAACCAGTGGGTGGAGCACTGTGCCATTTGCGGAGCCCCAGGCCAGTGCACGCACCAAGGTTTTTAAAAAATTCTAGCCAAAAGATGGGGTAATAAAAACCTCAAATAACAATTAATTCTTTACAGTAGGATTTGCCAGAAC
Organism: Dromiciops gliroides; assembly: GCF_019393635.1. Taxonomy (NCBI): domain Eukaryota; kingdom Metazoa; phylum Chordata; class Mammalia; order Microbiotheria; family Microbiotheriidae; genus Dromiciops; species Dromiciops gliroides. The sequence goes on from NC_057862.1 coordinate 151,289,814, forward strand.
CTTCTCTGCTGGTAAAAACTTGGAGAACTCAAGGTAATGTTCTATCAGAGTAGGATTTTGGTGAAGAAATGTATATAAATTCATTTAGATTGGTTGCAAAGTGCTTTACATACATTTCATCCTCAAAACAACCTTATGGGTCTAGGTATTATTTTCTGTTTAATTTATGGAGAAACCAAGTAGATAAGTGACTTACTCAAAGTTAGTAAATAGCAAATTCAAGATTTGAAATTAGGCAACCTAACTCCAAGTACCATGGTCTTTCCTTCTTTACCATAATGGCACCATTTAATTTTGCCTTAATCCAGGCTCCAGGATCTGTTTAGGAGTCTGCCTGCTCTCTAAAAAGATCCCTAGAAACCTGTATCTTTTTGAGTTCTTGAGTCTATTTCATAGTTTTTCAATCTTTTCTCTTGCTGTGAATGTGTCAGTTGTTACTTTTCCCTGTTGTCATTCTGTCTGATGGTGGTAGCCTTTCTTCCTCACCCCCTACCTCCCTACCCCCTCCCAGCAGTGGTTTGGGCTTTAGATCTGCAATTGAGGGTCTTAGAAACCAGTTAATTAAGCTGGTTAGAATTATACATAAAGTAAGAAAGAAGCAGCTCTGTGCCAAGCTAAGGGCCCTGGGTCCTTTCTTGTGAATGAGGTCTGCACATCTACTTTAGTGACATCTACTTTGGTCACTCAAAGGTCTTTTGCTTGTTTCCTTGTTCTTCACTGAGCTCATGGATAGGTGACCTTTTGCTGTACATATTTTATCAGTTAGAGATATATCTCTGTCTTTGGGAACAATACAGAATGCCTTTAGTTCAGAAAGAGATAAAACAGGCTGAAGTTTGCTTTAACAACTCCCTTTCTTAATGTACACTAACTATAAAGGTAAATTAATTGTATAATAGGATTTCAGAAGACTTACTAAAAGTACTTAAGAAATTTATATTCAAGGATTTGAGATGTGATGATTTATATGCAAAAAATTTATCAGCTAATTACAAATGATTTTTTTTTTTTGGTGAGGCAATTGGGGTTAAGTGACTTGCCCAGGGTCACACAGCCAGTAAGTGTAAAGTGTCTAAGGTCAAATTTGAATTCAGGTCCTCCTGACTCCAAGGTCGGTACTCTATCCACTGCGCCACCTAGCTGCCCCACAAATGATTCTTAATCATTAAAGGATACATAAGACCCTCCATTTTATATATATGTATGTGTGTCTATGTGTCTATGTATGTATATATATATATGTGTGTGTATATTTATATAACTATAACTATTTGTCTGTCTCTCTGTCTGCTTGAAACTAGGTCCCCTAACTCATGGACAGCTTGGTGTTGCAGTATCTAGACTCTCAGGCCTGGAGTCAGAAAGATGAGTTTAAATCCAGCCCCAGCTGCTTACTAGCTGTATGATCCTGGGCAAGTCACTTAATTCTGTTTGCCTCAATTTCCTCATCTGTGAAATAAGCTGGAGAAGGAAGTGGCAAACCACTGCATTATCTTTTTCAAGAAAACCCCCAAATGGAGCTACAAAGAACAACAGCAACATTGAAATTCCTTCTCTCACCTAGGCGGAAGATATTTCAGCCATTTAGGGCCTGATTCCCATTGCTGATGAGCATGGAAGCTTTGACCTTCTTTGTTTGTGACCTGGACTGACTTAATCCTCCTCACACAGCCTGGTGGGTGCTAGATCCCAGGGGGCTCACTGTATGAGTGCTAGACTTTGAGCAGCCACACCATCGACTTTAGCCCACCAAAGCCCAGAACTCCTGAGCTCAAGTGATCCACCTCAGTCTCTTTGTAGGAACAAGCATTATGAGGGCTACCACACCCAGATATTTCCATTTAGAAACACTAACAATCTAAAACAAATTAGTGTGTGTACCCCAAATGACAGAACTATAAATCAGAGTATGCAGATTGTTCTTTCCCTGTCCCCCCCTCCCCCCATTAGTCTTTTTTTTCTTTTTTTTCTTTTTTGGCAGGGCAGTAAGGGTTAAGTGACTTGCCGAGGGCCACACAGCTAGTAAGTGTCAAGTGTCTGGGGTCAAATCTGAACTCAGGTCCTCCTGAATCCAGGGCCGGTGCTTTATCCACTGTGCCACCTAGCTGCCCCCCCCCCAGTTAGTCTTAATTAGATTTTACTTTATGATGGAATGTTGAGCTCCCTCTGATTGCTAGCAGAACAGGATTTTTGGGCTACAGGAAAATGAGCTTTGTCCTTTTCTTGCAGTTTTCATCTCTTTAAAGAACCGACAGTTTTCTTAAATTACTACCCCACTAATACCCCACATGGTTAAATGTGAGACAGACATCATAGAGGACACATTTGGAAAAAAGAACACACATGTGAAAAAGTTTACCAACAGCACTTCCTTTATTTATTTTCATGTATCTATATAAAGAAATGCTATATTTTCGTGCGTAAGCACAGGCCTTTTGTGAGGCAGCCTGAAGGTTACAAAGTTTAAACATCAGTGAGGAAATGTAAGAGGTAAAATTTCCCCCAGAAGTCTTAACTTTTCCTGTATCCTGCAACACTTGCTGGGTAAATCTGCCAGTCTTATTGTCCCAAATGCTTTGTAGTCCATTGCTTGTGAGAGAGCTGATCCTCTGGCCCTGTTGCAGCCTTACAGGCCCGCTGCTCGGCTTCCACTACCAGCCGAGGAGCCAGTGACATCACGAGTTACTTCCCTGCCAACTTGTAGTTCCCAGGATAACCATTTTTTACTAAACTTAAAAAAAAAAAAACCAACAGTAATGCTTTTTGGATGTGTGTTGTTTTTTGTTTTTAGTCTGTCAGAACTGAAATTTTTTCCCTTAAAAATCACCTTTGGGCTGAGACCAAAGAGAATAATTGAGCCAGGCAGGACTTTTTGAGTCCTTACAAGTGGCTGAAAGCAGGGGCTTATGATGGAAATCAGGTTTTTCCTTTTGATTTGAACCTTCCCTGCAGTAGGCTTTTTTTCCCCTTCCCTTTTACTTTTACGCATATTCCCCATGAATATGCGACTCAAAAACTGGTTCTTCTGGAGAGGTGTGGTATGGAGTGAAAACAGCTGGATATCACTTAGCCCTTTAATTTGAAAAAGACAGTACCCCTACCTTGCCCACTCCGGGGTCTTCCCTTGCCCTCCCCCTTCCCCTAGGCTGTTGCCATTTATCTGTATTCAAAAACCTCAATTAAAAAAACCAAACCAAAACAAAACCCAGCATACTTTAGGGAAGCAAAGCCCCAAATTTCAAGAGTTGGTTAGGGGGTGGGGAAAGAGTTGGTTCCTAGGGGTCTGAAATTGGGCTGATGGGCATGTTGGTGTGAAGGTGTTCCTGTTGGTCCTCGTGGACCAGAACACTGTAGGCTCTAAATGCATGTTTGTAGAGTTAATAGGAGTAAAGTGTTGACTTGCCAAAAAGGGGTCCAACCAAAATATTGAAAGGGAAACAATACTGCCCTCCCCTCCACCTCCCCCCCACCTCCACCCATCCTTTCTTTAATTGTTCAGGTGACTAAAAATAAGTGTATTGAAAACAAACTTTCATGAATCAGTGCCACCAAGGGTAGGGGGAAGGGGGTGCTGTTAGGGATTCAGAAGGAGATATGCCATGACTCATGTTTTTATGTTGCTGTTGCTGCCCATGCCTTCACGTTTTAAGAGCAGAAAGGCATGTTCTCTGAGGTTTTTGGAGATCCCTTATTTTCCAGGATGTAGCTTTGCATTGTGGGACTGGGAATGATCAGCTTTGATCCCAACCTCTTGGATATTGTTGTGGCTGGAGGCCACACGGGAGAGAGAGTGTGTGTATGTGAACTGGTTAGGTTTGTGTAACGGGTCTTCCAGATCTTCTGGAGAGATGAGTTCATTTCAACCATAACTTAATAACAACAACAATAATAACTAACATTTGTTAGGTAGCATCTATTATGTGTTAGATCCTGTGCTAAACGATTGACAAATATCCTGTTTCATGCTGACCACAACCCTGGTTGGTTTTAGTCTTTGGATCACTAGATCCAAATTTGGGCCTTAATGGTTTTTGAGGGCATCTAGGTAGCTCAGTGGGTAGAGTACTGGGCTTGGAATCAGGAAGATTCATCTTCATGAGTTCAGATCTGCTCTCTGACACTTAATAGCTGTTTGACCCTGGGCAAATCACCAACAAATACACTGGCTGGTTTATTACTAGGAGATGACAATAAGAGATGAAACTACCAGTAAACAAAGGAGAGAATTGGACAATTATCCAGTGAATTTTAGTCAATGCTGCTGGCTCATTGTTAGATTAAAGCCTCTAAGTCTCCCCCTTAATAGCAGTTTGTACTGTTGCTGAAATATCTAGTTCATAGTCACAAATACACTGAGAGGCGACATATTCTAATGGGTAGTAGTCTAGTCTGGGTTCAAATCCCAGGGATGACATAGATTTAGAGACTGCCTGGATGGCCCTGGGAAATTCACTTAATCTCTCAGTTCCCTCCACAATTCTCTCAGACTAAATTTTTTTTGTTTTGTTTTGGGTTTTTTTTGGTGAGGCAATTGGGGTTAAGTGACTTGCCCAGGGTCACACAGCTAGTAAGTGTCAAGTGTCTGAGGCCGGATTTGGGCTCAGGTCCTCCTGAATCCAGGGCCTGTGCTTTATCCACTGCGCCACCTAGCTGCCCCCTCTTTCAGACTAAATTTCAGAATAATTCCCAGTCTGCCTTAGTAGAGGAGGTTTTCTGAGGAACTCCCTCCCTAATGAGATCCCAGGTCTGGGAGTGAACACAGACCCTGTTGGTAACTTTTGTTGTATTCTGGACTCCTTTTGGAGTCTGGTGAACCTACAGACTCCTCAGAGTCATGTTTTAAAATAATTGGAGGAAATTTCAATGAGAAGTTAGTGAAAATAAAGATGTCATTTTGTCTCCTATCCAAAGTTACAGGTCCCATGAAAACTGTCCAGAGACTGCCTTTATGGAGCTCAGGATAAGAACCCTGCCTTCGACTCTCTGAACTTGGTTGAAATCTGGTTTTGTTTACCATCAGTTGAGAAAACTCATTCTACATATAGAGAGTATATAATAATTAGTAGGAATGCCTGGGTTAATCACTAAGGTTCTTGATAAGAGTACATCAGAGGGGCAGCTAGGTGGCACAATGGATAGCTGTTCCATGCTTAATTGGCATAGTGGCTGGCACATAGTAGGTGCTTAATAAATTTCAGTTGACTACTGGTCCCCTGGATGCAGCCAGGTATAAAGCAAATCACTTGACACTACTTTAGTGTAATGTAATTTAACTTTAGTTAACTTTAATTGAATTTTTGTGTAATTTAACTTAACTTTAGTTGTATTGTGCTTTTTTACTTTTTCAAAGTTCTTTTTATTTATGTTACTTCATTTCATCCTCAAAATATACCTGTGAGTGAAGTAGGTAATGTCAGGTTATTATGAAACTATTTATATAAAATGTTGGAAGGTAATTCTAAGGCCATCTAATCCAGCCCTTACCCAATTCCTGAAACTCCTCAATGTCCCTGTGGTCACCTGGCCTCTAGTACTAGAGAATTCATTGCCTCACCCCGTCCAATCCTACTACCCCATTCCATTTTTGAATAGTCCCAATTGTTAGGGATTTAGGAAGTTTTGCATATGAAGAAATGGAAACACTGATTTAAGTGATTTGACATATAGAGGTGTATTTGACATTTGACATGTAGACATAGATAGTAAGTGTCAAAACTGGAACTAGAACTCAGAGATCTGAGACCTGATTCTGACTGCTTGTCTCCTATTCTTCCTCTAATGGCTTGGGAGTCTCAAGGGTCTACCCTTACTGTGGAATTCCCACTCATCCAAATTCATTCAATCTCTGTAAAAAAGAAGACCATATTAAGTATTTAACAGATGGAACAGGTATGATTCTTATATCTGGTCATATCACTGCTCTGCAAAAATAAGATTTTTAAAAAGTCTTTTTAAAAAAAATCTGTATTGATAGCTTTTGTTTTTATATCATCCTCATTTCCTAATATATCACCCTCTTCACCCTTCTCAGGGAGCAATCCCTTGTAACAAAACATTAAGAAGAAACAGAAGAATAGGGGGCAGCTAGGTGGTGCAGTGGATAAAGCACTGGTCCTGGATTCAGGAGTTCCTGAGTTCAAATCCGGCCTCAGACACTTGACACTTACTGGCTGTGTGACCCTGGGCAAGTCACTTAACCCCTATTGCCCCACAAAAAAATAAAATTAAAAAAAAAAAGAAGAAACAGAAGAAAAAAGTCACTAACCAACACATCAGATGAGTGTTACAATACAATATTCTGCACCCATAATGCCCTATCTCTGCAAAGAAGGGAAGGCATTTCTGCATAGTGATCATTACCTGCTCCCTGACAAATAAAGGTCAGTGAGTTGTCATGCTCTCTTGTCAAAGCACTTTGCTTTCACACCATGTGATCTGCTCTCTTCCCCTCCCCCATTTGTGTTTTTGTTTTGACTTTGCTTTATGCCTGGAATAACCTTCCTTCCCTGTTCAGCCTGCCTCTTTTGCCTATTGATTTTCTTCTTTTTTTTTCCTAAACTTTTTTTTTTGGATGGGGCAATGAGGGTTAAGTGACTTGCCCAGGGTCACACAGCTAGTAAGTGTCAGGTATCTGAGGCAGGATTTGAACTCAGGTCCTCTTGAATCCAGGGCCAGTGCTTTATCCACTGCGCCCCCTAGCTGCCCCCTTGCCTATTGATTTTCTACCCATTTCTCTGTGCCCAACTCAGATGCTATGGTAGTGGTCTCTGGTGGGTGGGGGCACTTCCCCAACTCCTCCCATTGGAAGGTCAAGTAGCCAGAAGGCAATGATTTATTTCCCCTCAGAATTCTAAGGGGTTCTAGTACAGTTGCTTGTGAGTTCCTACTCATTGATTATCAGTTAGACTTCTTCACCTTTCAAAAAGGGTATTTAATAAGCAGATAATGACATTTGTTATAGAAACACCTCCTCATCCCCACCTCACCTCCAGACTAAGGGCTCCTTCTCCCCTTAAACACACAAGGTCCCTGGGTACAGTGGGCTCATCTTCAGAGTAAAGTGGTAGTGTGGTCCAAATATAGAGAACACATGTAGCTAAAAAGTACCTCTCAATTTTTGGTCCAGGCAGTTGCTTTTTCCCAATGTCTCTTCTTCTTAAAGTTCCCCTTAAATATAGCTTTCTTCTGAGTCCTGAGGGTCAGTGCCTTTCTAGGGTCCCTGGCCTAACCACCCTTTTCTCTCTAAGGTTTTCACTCTCTGGAGCTGTCACCATCTTCAGGTTACCGACATTCCCCATCACTCGCCCAGTGCTTCTCTGTCCACTAATAACACTGTGTTGGACTCTGATACTGTCTCTGGTCACTGGTGGGATTTCCGTTGTCTCCGATGGAACCTTAGGATTTCCCAAACTCACAAGGTCACCATTTCGACAATTTAATCTCAGGATACTCATTCAGCTAAGGTCAGGAAAGACTAAATACAAGAAAAACAGAAGTGCCAAGTGCTCATGGGCATATGGTAGCCGGGTGGGGATAGAACAGCCACCCTTACCCTCTACCCAGTGGCTCAAAGCAGTTCTACCAGGAAGGAAAAGAGACTGAAAAATCTTCAGGCTATTCTTTTTTGTTTGTGAACTCCGCTTGGGTCAGTACCTCCTGAATCATTAGTTCTAGCCCTACAGCCAATGGGAAGACATTTATCATACAATATTAGCCCCTCAGTTCCTCATGGTTGGAAATAGACTTTCAAAGTTCCACATATTGGATTGGAACCAGGCAAGGAGTGTCTGTACATTCTCTGTATAACCTACTAGGAAGGACAAATCCAAATGTGCTTTAAGGAAGGGCAGCTAGGTGGCGCAGTGGATAGAGCACCAGCCCTGGATTCAGGAGGACCTGAGTTCAAATATGACCTCAGACACTTAACACTTACTGGCTGTGTGACCCTGGGCAAGTCACTTAACCGCAATTGCCCTGCAAAGAAAACAAAACAAAAACAAAAACAAAAAAACAAATGTGCTTTAAGTACTGGGACCTCATTGGCCAGTTCGCTGGCCCCGTCTTCCACTGTTTTTTTTCTTGAAGCCTTCCTTCATTTCCTTGGTAACAATCTTTTATTTCTCAGATCTCACATAGTACTTTATTTAGTATTCTTCTAATATATCAGCCATGTAACATTCACCTTCAAGTGATACATAAATGTGAGTTATTATAGTTATCAAATCTATGTATCAGTATACTAGCAAGCATTTATTCAGGCCTGTTATGCGTTGGGTCAGACAGCTAGGTGGCTCAGTGGATCGAGTGCGAGGCCTGGAGTCAGTAAGATCTAAGTTAAAATCTGGCCTCAGACACTTACTAGCTGTGTGACCCTGGGCAAGTCACTTTACCCTGTTTGCCTCAGTTTCTTTATCTGTAAAATGAGCTAGAGAAGGAAATGGCAAACCACTCCAGTATCTTTGCTAAGAAAACCCCAAATGGGGTCTCTAAGAGTCAGACACAACTGAAAAACAACATGCCCTGGGCCTACTACTAGATGCTCAAGCTATAAATGTGTGTCCCAATAGCCATCCTTAAGAAACTTACATTTTACCGAGGGCTATAGCATATTTACAGATAAGTGCCCCAAGGATATATGCAAAATAAATGCACGGTTATTTGGACTGGGGAGTCATGGTGCCTCTAAATATGGAAGAGTCAGCCGAGGCCTGTGGAAGAATTGTCCTTGAGCTGGGCCTTGAAGGGAAATTTGGTTTCCTGGCAGTTGTAGAGGTGAGGAGAGAGAGCATTTCAGGCATGGGGGCCAGCTTCAAAAACACAGAGGCTGGGGATGCAGGTTATGTATGCATGGGGAAATAGCAGGTAAATAACAGGTTCGACTGGAGTGTAGAGTTCTCAGGGGAGTCACAGGTCATTAGGAAGGGTACTTCCCCCCCCCCCCATCAAATGGAAATAAACGTGAGGGCAGAAACTGTATCTTTATCTGAACTTTGTCTCTCACTCCAGTGACTAGCATAGTGCTCTGGTACACAATAGGTGCTTAATAAATGCTGAGTTGAATTAATTATTGGCACTGACTCCCTTCATCTTAAAATCACAAACTGTTTAAGTTGATCTATTTTAATTTTTTTAGAAAACACTATTTTTATCTAAGCTGTAGCCCCCCTAAATGGTTTTTTGGCAGAGTAAGTAGTGAGAATTTATTGGATTCCTGCCCTGCAAAGAATTTTGGAAAGAGCAGAGGAAGGAAGAAAAACAAAAGCAATTAACCTGCTCTTTAACCCTCTTAGACTGTTGCTAAACCACTTTCCCCAATTTCTTGTCATCCTCTTTCCCACCCCCAACTCCCTTACAACATATGCATTGACCTTTGTTATGATTGTGGTAAGTGAGTGGAACACGCCAGTGGGGTTGTGGATAACTTCTACCCTGTAATTAAAGAACCTGCATGTGACCCCAAATAACTCCTCTTACTCCAGTTGAATTCACAAAAATCAGTAGGACCTTGCCTTTTTCACTCTTTTTTTTTACCCTTCCCATCTTTGACTTCTTCATCTTGCCCCACTGCCCCTTCAAAACAAGGTTTTATTGGAAGTCCTGAAAAAATTGCTTTTCTCAAGGTGTTTTGGAATCCTGGAAGGAGCCAGGGTTTGAATCCCAAGTCCTTTTGCTTCCTTCCTCTGTGTAACCTTAAGCAAGTCACTTACCCTCTTCAGTTTATTCATTATAAAACGAGGGGGTTAGAATAGAAGCCCTGAAATTCTTTCTGGGGTTCTAGGCCTAGATAGAGTCACTATTGTCCTCCCCCTTCCTCAAAAAGAAAAATTGTGTGCAGCCGCTAATGAGTGTTATTTTTCATTGTATACCTATTTCTCTCTACACGTATGGCTTTTTAAAGAGATGTCCTTTTAGTACCACTAATGTACTGTACAACCACATAGCTACCGTGGACCATTTTGAATTCCCACAGGAGCCTACAGGGACTAAAAGGAAAGACTGCAGTTAGAAGAAAAGTAGAATATAAATTGAGACTGAAGTTGGCCATCCCTTGGAGAATTTTAGCTTGTACTGCGGTGTTCAAACTGCCACCTTTTGTTGGTCTTGCCTCACTGTATAAATAGAACAGGAGGCATTTCCTCCTTTTCTATAGATAGAAAGAAGGTATGTGGGGGTATGCATGTGCGTGGGGGAGTGAAGTGGAGGGTGAGGATGTACTTATTTAGGCATTATCTGAACAGGTCACTAGGCAGCTAGATGGCACAGTGCATACTGTGTCAGGAAGATTCATCTTCCTGAGTTCAAATCTGGCCTCAGATACTTACTAGCTGTGTGACTCTGGGTAAGTCACTTAACCCTGTCTGCCTCAGTTCCTCATCTGTAAATGGCAAACCACTCCAATATCTTTGGCAAGAAAACCCTGAATGGGGTCATAAAGAGTTGGGCATGACTGAAATAACAGAACAACAAAAGAACAGGACACTTCTTTAAGGTCAATTCGATAAGCATTTACCAGGTACCTACTATAGTGAGCTGGGGGAAAGATATGGATTCTAAGTGAAGTCACTCCCTTGTGGAGCTTACAATTTAATTATACCCTGGCCTTCATAGTAGGCTACTGGGGAAATGTGGATATGTTGCTTCCTATTCCTTTGTTGGTCCTCTTTCTTCTCAGTCTCTAGTACTGTCTATACCCACCCCATCACTTCACATCTAGATGACTACAATAACATAATGAGTTCCTTTCCTCTTTTTTTCATTCCAGCTAGCATGTAACAAAGGATAATATATCTAGGGCTGGCTGGGACCTCATGGCCCATCTAGTCTAACTCCCTAATTTTACAGACGAGGAAACCAAAGACCAATGAAGTTAGTTTCACCAAGGTCACTCAGGTAGTAAGCATCAATCAGGATCTGAACGTATTTCCCCTGACTCCAGAGTTAGTGCTCTTTCCATTGTACCAGGCTATCTCCTATGAATGGAGTGGACTGGATGATCTCTGAGACCCATTCCACCTATAACATTCTATGATCTCATGACTGGCACATGAGACAGCGTAAGATTGCTTGCAGATGGGACAGCTAGATGGCGTAGTGGATAAAGCACTAGCCCTGGATTCAGAAGGACCCGAGTTCAAATCTGACCTCAGACACTTAACACTTATTAGCTGTGTGACCCTGGGCAAGTCACTTAACTCTCATTGCCCCACCAAAAAAAAAAAAAAAAGATTGCATGCAGAATTGTGGATATAGAATAAAACCATAGCCTCTTTACTCTAGCCTGGCCTGGATCCTCATGTCTAACTCAAAGGGACCTGGAAGTGAGTGGAAATCTTCACTTCATTCCTATTAAAAGGCAACATTGAAGAAAGCAGCTTTCTTGTTCATAACCATACCATTGGCTGAAGATTCTAGTCCTAGGTATTTAAACCCATGTGTGTTTAAGGGATGGGATTTTGAGTTTTTCTGTGCTATGGGACAGATCTTGAAGAAGCATTCTGGGAAAGAGTGTGAGTGAAGGTGAAGGAGAGTCTAGGGGGGCTAAAAGGACACCTGGTTCCTATGAATTGCCAGTAACATGTTTTGTGACCCTAGACCAGTCATTTCAGTCCTCCCACCCCCCACCCCCTCACCTCTCCTCTTTCACATTCTCACTTTCCTGTTTGCAAAGTGATGATGAAACTCACTTGAGTTGTTGAAGTGGGGGGAGGAAAGCTTAAGTGCTTAGTTTAAGGGTGTCCTTCCTCTCAAGGAGTTCTTGCAGTATTGTAGCTTTGAAATTGCTTGCATTTAAAATTTCTGTTGAGTATTTTTTGCATTTCCTGGATGCTTTGAATTTGGGGTGGATTTTCTCAGAAAGTCATGCCTTTTGGAGGGAAAAATGAGAATTCCAGAAATGTCTGGTGTTAAAAAAATGTTTAGCTAGTCCATACATTGTTCATCTGTCTTCTTCTAGTACCTTATGTAGATAGAAAGCACTTATGTCATGATGCTCTGGTTATGAACCTCTCCACCTTGTCTACTAGCACGGATCCAGAGAAACTCATTGTGCCTGTGGTCTAATGCTTTCATTTAGCTCTTAATTAATACAGGAGGAACTGGGGTGGCTAAGGCACTTGGCATTCATCTCAAGGCTCATAAAAGGATTTTTTCCAAGTTATTTGAGGTACTTTTACTATTCGACTGAAGCAGTTGTGATCCATGCATCACTTGCTCCTCCAACTCCACCCTCTCTTTGGGGAGAAGCTGACTTTAATGAAAGCATACTTTTGCTCTGTCTGGCTTCCCTTCTTCCCATTGATGAAGAGATTGAATGACCTTTTGAGAGACAGGTAACTGAAGAAAGAACCTGCTTTCTTTGAAAACCTTTTCTTGAATTTCTAGGATTTTGGCCAGGTGAGTCAGGGTGTGAAAAAGCTCTGTTCCTCCCTGGTATGAGGTAAGAGGCTGGCATGGCAGCCGCTGCTGGCTTCTGAAAGCTTCCAGTATCTTCATTATTTCCTCTCTCATGGAGGAGGGGGCAGGAAGATAAGGGAGGCTCACCAGCTGCCCAGTGGCACCCGTGATTCTTGTAGCTAGTGGAATGTGTCCTAAATTCTTCTACTAGTGGTCTCCGATATTTACCATTGCCTGTCAGATATTTACCATCCTGCTTACAAAAGGGAAGTATGGTCGTATTTCTAGCTCTCTTGTGGGCTAAGTAGTTGCTGTTTGTTGGGGCTAATGTGGGAAGTGGTTTCTGCTAAGATAGTGATGAAATAACAATGCTTACAAAGGGCTTTTGATCCAAGAATCTTTCTGCTTTACCTTTTGGCTACTCATGTGTGTGTGTTTTGTTGTCTCTCTCTTTCATGAACCTTATTGAGAAAACTGAGTCATTGAAGAACAAATTATCTGACCCAATTGATTGAGTCAGATTTGCATTTGAGATCTAAGCCTTGGCTAACTGCTGCTCTCTATCCTTGACCAGGCTTTCATTGAATTATTTCAAATCTTAGCTCTGAGACATGCTGGCTATGTGAAATCAGACAATTCACTTAAACTCTCTGGGTCCCTAAGAAAGTCTTTTTTTAAAGTAATAAACATTTTTATTTATACTTTTGGGTTCCACTTTTCATCCCTCCCTCCCTTCCTTCACCCTTCCTGAGGTGGCAAGTATTACCATATTAGTCACTTTGTACAAGAAGAATTGAATAAAAGAAAAAACATGAAAGGAAGTGAAAAATAGCATGCTTCAGTCTGTTCCATCAATATCAGTTCTTTCTTTGGAGGTGGATAGTATGTTTCAATGGTCCTTTGGGATTGATCTTGGATCATTGTATTGTTGAGAATAGTCAAGTCATTCACAGTTCTTCATCAAATAATATTGCTGTCTCTGTGCACAATGTTTTCTTGGTTCTGCTCACTTCACTGTGCATCAGTTCACACAAGTCTTTCCAGGCCTTTCTGAAATTTTCTTGCTTGTCATTTCTTATAGCACAGTGATATTCCATCACCATCATATACCACAGCTTGTTTAGCCATTTCCTAATGGATGGGCATTCCTTTGATTTCCAATTCTTAGCCACCACAAAAAGAACTGCCCAAGCAAGTCTTTAAAATTATAAATTGCTAATCTATATTGCTAATCTTAAATTTAAGACAATAAATTGGCAGGGAAAGATTCCTCAAGGAGAGTACCATACAATCAAGGAACAAGCATTTATTAAGCGCCCACTGTATATTAGGCTTTGGTGACACAAAAACAAACAAAATCATCCTTCCCTCAAGAAGCTTCCTCTCAGGGGAAAATTATATGCATGTATATACAAAATATATATTATATACAAAATAAATACACAGCAATTTGGAGGTGAAAAAGTACTGGCAGTTGTGAGGATCTAGAATGTATAGGAAATTTTGGACCAGAATTTTCAAAATTAAAAAAATACCTAGTATTGGTATGTTGTAAATTGGTGGATTGTAAATTACTTGGGGGAAGGGACATGTGTTCTTTCAATCTTTATAACTCTGTCAATAAGCATAGTGCCTTGCTTGTGGTGGGTGTTTAATAAATGTAGATATGAATTATTGAGAGCTGCTTCTTTTTGTTTTGGTGAGGCAATTGGGGTTAAGTGACTTGTCCAGGGTCACATACCTAGTAAGTGTCAAGTTTCTGAGGCTGGATTTGAACTCAGGTCCTAATGACTCCAGGGCTGGTGCTCTATCCACTGTACCACCTAATTGCCCCCAAGAGTTGCTTCTTTTAAAATTATTTTCATACAGTGAGTTCTACAGGTGCAGTAAACATTTTAAAAAATGGATGAACAGCCATTTAGGTAGTTTCAGAATGACTTAACTTACCTACTGGAAGTAGAAATTGGAACCCTACAGTAAGGAGTGAAAAGAAAGGGTGTTTTGGGGTTGGTTTCACTCCATGTGTTAGGTGCCACGGCTCCTGCCTCCTCTTCCCGTAACAATTTTCATTTAGCTGGTTTCATTGCTGTATGTGCTTATGTAAGATTGTGGGCTGGGCGTTAAAGCATCTGTTCTGTATGGAAAGTGATAGTGGTTTTCAGAGGAGAAAAGGGTGGTGGTGGTGGTAGAGGGGAAGGACAGGGAAAGCTTTTGGTTCTCGAAGTGTGTTTATTCAGTAAGCACTACTGTGGGTGAATGGTACCAATGAGGTTTGGAGCCCCAATTTTGTCCTGTCTCTAAATCAGTGGTTTTCTTATACTTGTGGGGCTATGGAGTTGTCTTTGTTTGGTTTTCCCCATCTAAGGAAGCTCAAGGATTCCCAAGTGTTGTGGTGAAGTGGGGCTTAGAGGGAATGGGAGTAGACACTCATTAAATACTTCATCACCTTGAATTCAGGTTCAATGAAACTGTGTTGAAAGCTGGGTTATATCTTGGGAGGGAGGAGATGAGGGTGTGTGTACAGCAATGAGGGGTAGGTAGGGAAGGAGTCATGTTTCCATGAATGCCTTATCCATTTTGCCAGACTACACTATGCCTCTCGGCAACATCAATACCAGAATCCTTTTCATGATTGATTATAATTTATACTGCTGGGCACCATAAGGGCACATACATACATATTGAGGGCAGAATAAAGAATATTATCAAGATGTGAAAGGACAGTTCAGTATTTGCATCCTATCTAGGCCATTCATCCAGGGAGGGGGAATCAAGGATGAATATTTCATTGGAGTAGCTGCCAGGGAGAGTATCCATGTAAACTATAGACTTCATTTCTTCACCTGTCAGAAGAGCAGTTTAGACTAGATGACCTCTAAGATCTCTTCCCCCTCTAAACCTTATGGACCTACAGAGGGAGCCAACCTGTGGCCCCAGTTGATATCGGAGGACTCCAGAGAGGAAGTGATCATTTAAGCTGAATAAATGGGAGGAGAGAGATTGTCTTCAAGAAGCCTACCCTCTAGTTAGGGAGGCAGGCAGTAGTCATGTGAATGATGGTAATGGGCAAAATGCCAACATTCATTTCAGAGATTATCTGATAGAACTTCGGAGAAGAACCTGGAGGAATGAGGTGAGTGTCCCAAGAGGACTTTGAACAGGTGTGCCTAAAGCAAAGAGTCAGTGAAGTTGGGTGGGGAGAGGGAGGGTTATGCCAACTAATGCAAATTGTAGCTTGCACCTTCTTCAATTCTGTGTGGTTTCTTTGTTCTGAGATGTGCTCCTGGTAAACAAGCAAGCCATTCCCCGACCCCCATTTCCCAACAGTAACCAGTTATCCTGGTACAGCCAGCTTCAGCAGTGCTCCTCAGCAGTGCTCCCACTGGCAGGGTGGGGCTTTGTGCCTGGGCCCCGTGTCAAGACCTTTGCTTTCTGCTTTGGGGAGTAAATTTTCCTGTGGCTTATCCCCTCCCCACCTTTTCTGTCTTTGCCAGATCCCTGCTTTGATGACTACCATCTACCCACCTTAATTTCCCTCCTAATTTCACTTGGATGGTCTTCACTTCCTAGACCAAAAGTGCTATGTTATCCTCCAGTGTTCAGATATGTGTCTGAACATCATGTATATGTACATGTATATATACACATGCATGTTTGGTAACTGGAGGTCTCTGGTTGCCACTGGGGTGGACTGGTAGCATTAGTCTGTTAACCATTGCCTCATAATAGCTTCCAAGGTTTCACTCACATTGTGGGTAAAGCTCTTAGTACTGCAGTGGAAAGAATATTGACTCTGAGGTCAGAGGAACTGGATTCAAATCCCAGGTCTGCTACTTATTATCTGTTTAATAATCGCTTAACCTATTACTTAATGCCAGGCCTGCATTTTCTCAGATGTAAAGTGATGTATTGTACTAGCTAACCTTTCCCTTCTAGCTCTAAATAAATGTGTGTGTGTGTGTGTGTGTGTGTGTGTAATTTTTCCAGATGATTTCTGATCAGGAGATGATTATAATAAGTACTAGATAAGGACACCGTTAAGTAAGAGTGGCAGGCATAAAGTTAAGGTAGGAGGTGGGGAAATGCTTTATCTACAGACATATACATTTTGGGGGGGGCAGGGCAATGAGGGTTAAGTGATTGCCAAGGATTACACAGCTAATTAGTGTCAAGTGTCTAAGGTCAAATTTGAACTCAGGTCCTCCTGAATCCAGGGCTGGTGCTTTCTCCACTGCACCACCTAGCTGCCCCCCCCTTTTTTAAGACCCCAAATTTCTGGGCACTAGCACCTAAGTTTCCAGTAAACATTCCCTCCCTTTTTTTTTAACTTTACTTTTTAATTTTGTGTTTATGATCTTTGTGCTTTGAAATAATTTTGCTGCTCCCTTCTGCCAGCTCTGCCTGGAACAGGAGAAATAAGCCAAAACCTTTGGAAGTTGTGGTTTGCATCTGTGTCCTCAGTGTTTGCCAGGGGCGGCTGGGTTGTGAGCCCTGGAGTGGGATAGCTCCCGGGCTCAATGCATATGAACTGTCCTTCTAGAAAAGTGGACTACTTTACTTGACTGTACGTTAGGGATGGTTGGCTTGGTAGGCCTTCAACCTTTAAAGCAAGAAGGGATGGTTGCTTTGGTTGTGGTATTTTTTGTGGGGTTGGGGTTGGGGGGGCACTCCAGAGTGGGTTGTTTTCTTGGTTCCTGCTTCTCCTATTTTTAGGCCTCTCTGTTCTAGAATGAAAGTCACCATATGCCAGGCCTGGGTCATAGGAGTTCTAAATCCAGGGATAACCATTCCTGAGTATTTGGGGGTTGAAAAGTGCTCAGTGTAGGCCAGTGCTGGCATGTGAAAACTGACCCCAACTGGCAGATAACCTGGTGAAAAATGTCACTGTGCTTTTGGTCATTTTCTTATTTAGTCTTTTGGAAGGCCGTAGAGTCACAGGCAAACATAGATGCCAGTAAGAACAACAGCAAAACAAAAAAACATCAAAATAACAAGAAAATCCAAACCCAAACAGCCTTGATTTCCCAAAGAAACAAAAGGAAAAAAACAACCCTCCCCAGTTCTCTGATGGGCTATGCCTGAGGTTTTATCCACCAGAGGTAGAAAAATGAGAACCAGTTTTGGAGAGAGAGGGTAGGAGAGATATTAATGGGGGACAAAAGCACGGGGGCACGGGGGAAACCCAGAAGAGCAGGCAAGCTCTCTCCCAGAGCCCATGTGGTGGGGGTGGGAGTGAAGGAAACATGGGCTGTGTTTTTCTTTTTTCGCACCACTTTTATTTCAGTCATGCTAGGAAGGCTATTTCAGAATCCTCTCATTTAACTCCAGCAGCTGTTCTCAGGATAATAAGGGAAGCGGCATCTTGTTGCAGCTTGGGACCAGAGCATTTGAAAGCAAACAGGCAGGAGAGAAATGTCAGTTTTAACAGTGAGCAGGCCACCTGGGGGTAGGCACAGAGCATTGTCACAGGTGCCTCCTTCCAAGGAGGAAGACACCAATGAATTCAGAAGGGGGGGGGGGGGAGGAAGTCAGCATTTAACCTGTTCTAAAGAGTCTCCCAGAAGGCCTCAAATAAACAAAGCTTTCTATGAAAAGTAAGTAAGCTTGAGTGTTTGAAAAGGAAAGTCAGCTTTCTCTTGCAAAATGAGCATTCTGTAACAACTTTCCCCAATAATGGAGAAGGAAAAGTGGGGATAGAGATCCCTAGAGTGATGAGACAGACTTCTTGAAAAGGAAGTGTGTCCCATCCTTCTTAGCCTTGCAATCAAACTCTCCATCTTTTTTTCCTTGCTAGACTCCTAGGGGGTGATGCAGAAGCAAACATTCCCTTTTAATTGTAATAGTCTTCTTTGCCTGCAAGCCCACAGTACAAATTCATCTTGTACTTTTGAAACGTCAAGAGAAAAAAGTAGAATGGATGTCCTAGGAGGGTCAGTAGACATTGATGGTGATTGAAGAAGGGTGGGAGAAGATGCTTTAGCAGCAGCAGCAGGATACTATGGATGGGGAAATGAAATTGAAGCAGCGTGATCAGGGGTACGACGGGTGATCAGGCTCAGTTCCGACACCATGCGAGAGGCATGCCTTCTCACTGTGACTTCTTTTTTCCCAGGGCTTCTGTTCTGCTGGTGTGAGAGCAGGCTTTGCCTGGCACTTTTGGATCCCCGGCGTGAAAGTCTGGATCAGATTTGCACAGGCACGTGGGGGAAGACGCTGGTGGTCAACAAGCATTTGTGATTTACAGGGGCAGCTATTGCCAGCTTGTTCACAATATGGCCTAGCAGCGATCCATACTTAAGGATTGGTTTTTCTATGGTTCATAAGCTATAATTTGGTTCTGACTCAAGGTGGCCATTCTAATTCATGATAAATATGAAGATGGCACTTGGAGTGCATTGTCTACAAATGTTTATGACCAGAATCATAGGATGTCAGAACAGGAAAGGGGCTTAAGAGAGCAGTGAGGCCAAATCCCTTCTTTTTACTGATGGGGAAACTGAGTCCCACAGAGGAGGAATGGCTTACCCAGAGTCACATGTTTATTTAGTTTAAAGGAGTATTGATTTAGAGTTAGGAGCAAACAGGGCCCAAGACTAGCACTTTGCAGATGAGGCAATTGAGGCCAAGAAGAGGAAAAATGATTTAGCCTTGGCCACCTATTTAATTAGTGCTGTCATAGGATCGTGGATTTACAGCTGGAAAGGAATGGAGAAGTCACTGAATTCAACCCCGTCACTCCAGAGTGGAGACGTAAATTGCCCAGGGTCATCTGGCTAATAAGATTTGAACCCAGGTCACTGTCCTTCATCCTGTTCACTATTCCATGCTACCTCTTGACAGTGGGGGCGGGGGGCAGTAAGAACCTAGGTTTCCCAATTTCCCAGTCCTGTCCTCTTTCCCCTATATACTGTACACGGCCTCTAAAAAATGACCCTGGGAATGACAGTGGCAATGGTTGAAGGGCTATCTCATACCAAATTGACTTAACTTCTGACTGGAGTGATTTTTTATGGACAGTAAAAATTCAGTTAATCTATAATCTCGCTGGAAACCTCAGACTTTTGTTTTTGACAGTTTACTTTTATAGGAAGTAGTTACTGGTGCAGCTAGGTGGCTCAGTGGATAGAGCACTGGGTTTGGAATCAGGAAGACTCATCTTCATGAGTTCAAATCCAGTCCTCAGACTCTTACTGGCTGTGTGACCCTGGGCAAGTCACTTTACCCTATTTGCCTCAGTTTCCTCATCTGTCAAATGAGCTGGAGAAGGAAATGGCAAACCACTGCAGTGTCTTTGTCAGGAAACACCCAAATGGGGTCACAAAGGCACCACTGAACAACAACAACAAATGATAGCTATCACTTAAATATTCTGCTTTTTTGGTTTATAAAGCACAAAACATACATTATCTCATTTGATCCTCACAACAAGCCTATGGGGTTAAGTTGTACAGAGTTAGGATAAGAGAAATTTAAGAGACTTTACCCTAGACACACAGTAAGTGTTAGGGGTAGGATTCTAACTCAGATCCCTCTAGCCTCCAAGGGCACCACTTTTTCTTCTATAGTACATGCTGTGTAAGTAGTAGGGAAATGAAAACAAGTTGGCAATCTAAATATTTGTTCATCTTGTTTCAGTCACATCCAGCTTTAAATGACCCCGTTTGGGGGTTTTCTTAGCAAAGATATTGAAGTAGTTTGCCATTTTCTGCTTCAGCACCAGCAGATACCCCTGTAATCTCTCCCTGACCAACTGCTCAGCCCTCTCACCAAACCTTGAGCTTAGTTCCAGAAGAAACTGGTGTTGCAGCTGATTCAGAGGCTCCAGGGCTCTGGCTCGGTTCACTCACAGACTCAGGGATGTGCTTCACTCTCACCTCGGTACAACAGACCTTTCCTGTTGACCTTCCTTTTTTTTTTTTTTTCCTGTTGACCTTCTAAGCTGTCTTTGGCTGGAGAATGATCTCACCCCATCCTTTTGTGGGTTCTGCTGCTCCAGGAATTGTTTTATGGCATTATTGGAAGGGATTTGGAAGGATTTGGGGGAGAGCTCCGAGGGGTCACTGACTGCCCTCCACCATCTTGGCTCCACCCCACTAGTTCTTAGTTTGCCATTTCCTTCTCCAGCTCATTTGACAGATGAGGAAACTGAGGCAAATTGGGTGAAGTGACTTGCCCAGAGTCACACAGCTAGTAAATGTCTGAGGTCAGAGTTGAACTCAGGTCTTCCTGATTTCAGGCCAGTTGGCCCTATCAATTGTACCACCTAGGTAGCCAATTTAAATATAGAAATCACAAACTCCACCCAACCATTCAAATCCTAGCTTCTAGAGTAGCTAGGTGGGACAGGACCTGGAGTCAGGAAGACCCGAGTTCAAATTTGGCCTCAGATGCTCACTAGCTGTGTGATCCTGGGTGAGTCGCCACTTAATCTCTGCCTCAAATTCCTCAGATGCAAAATTGGGATATAATAACGGCACTCACCTCCCAGGGTTGTTGTGAGGATAAAGCAAGATAAGAGTTGAAAGCACTTTTCAAACTTTAAAGTTCTATATAAATGATATTATGATGACTAGTGTTACACCCTGGGGACATTATAAATTCACCCTAATCCTCTAATTCTGTTTCTTTATAGGACATTTAAGCAGCAAATACTTGTCGAGCTCTTGTCCTAAGTCCAGCCCTTAGCTAGAGCTGTGGGGAGGTATAAGGCATGCACAGTCCTTGGACTTGGGATGCTTTGAATCCCTTAGTTGATGTTCAGAATGATGACCCAATTCAGTCCAGGCAATATCTTCCTTAGTCAAGAAGAAGAAACTTTTCTTTACTAGATCCTAACTTAGGGGAAGCATGAAAGTATACGTTGTTAGGCTGAATTATGAGATATATAGCATCCAAAACATGAGAAGTCACAGTCCAGTTGTGCTCTGCCTGGGCCCCACCACATTGAGGATAACGTGTCCAGTTCTGGTTTCTGTGTTTGAAGAAGGGTATTGACAAAGGGGATCAGGTTGATGCCATCCAGTGATTGGTGGAAGGAGCTATGGCTGTTTCCTCTATAAACTAAGGGGAAATGGTAACTGTCTTCAAGTATTTGAAGGATTATATTGTGAAAGAGATTTGAGTTACTCTACTTGAACTCTGAGAACAGAATTGAAATAGGAGCAGTGGGTCAAAGTTGTAGAGAGGCAGATTGGGCTGGGGTTAAGGAAGGCCCTGGCCTTCATATAGCCAGAGACACTTAACAACTCATTGGAAGTCTTATCTGGTAGCAAGTGACTCAACGGAAATCACATTTAACCATCTATAACTTGAGGCAAAGTCCTCTCTCAAATTGGAGAATAATAAGAATCTGACTTTTAAGAAGCCGCCTGAGGAATAGAAGGACTTTGTCCAGCTGCACCTCCCAAGCTTTTGTGGAAAACAAATAGCCTGCCGAAGTGGGATGGAGCAAGGGAGGGAGTTCTTTCTCTCTCTAGAAGTCTTTGGGCAAAGGCTGTTGCCCACCTGTTGGGGATGTTGTCAGAGGGGACTCTTGCTCAGGTATGGTTTGATCCTGAGATCCTCTGAGATCTCTTCCAGCTCTGTGAAAGATTAGTAACTAACAAAGACAGCCTTCTGCTTAACTCATAGATAACCAGAAAATTACTTACCGTTTTGTGCTCCCTGAGCATCATGGTTAATGGTATATTACCACAGTGACTTTTTAAAGGGCTGGGACTTCTAAAGGGAAAAAAATGTGGCAAATTTGTTGATATTTTAAAATCATCCTCTCCTTTGCTTTATGTAGCCTATTGATGGCCAGACTTTAGACTCTGGAGAGAACAACAACAATATGAATGCTTAAAATTAGAAAAAACCTTTTATCTACAAGATTGATCACATTTGTTCCTCCGTTAAGTACAACAGATATTATTATCCCCATTTTACAAGTGAGAAAACTGAGGCTCAGGAAGTTATGCGATTTGCCTCTGGTCATATAACTGGTCTAAGTCAGAGGTGGAATTTCAACCTGGGTCTTCCTAACTGTGCATTCATCACGTTCTATAAGACTACCTGTCCTTTATGTAGCACTTTAGAATTTTCTAGAGTTTTAAGAGCATCGTTACAACCTCTCCATGAGTAAGCAGGATGGGTATCATCATTGCCACCATCATCACTACCGCCACCATCATTATTTTACGCAGCAAGTCATTTCATCTCTGGGATCTTGATTCTTCACTTTGGCTGGACAAGTTTTTTATGGCTGATCATAAAGCCTAGTTTAAGTCATCCTAGGTTTAGCCATAATTTTCTAAGTGTGCCTGATGATAAGCACAACACTACCACTGAGTCATTTTGATTATGAAATTGGAAAAATAGGCCTTTATATGCCCCCAAAGCCCTCGACTCCACCCCGCTACGCTCAGAGCCTTTATAGTTCTTTCCATCATCTTTGTTTGAAAGGATCCCATTAAAATGGTAACCCTTCCCAGGCACATTTTATGTATGTTGTCAGGCTACAATATTATTAACAGACCACCGAATTGTGTTTGGTCTAAGGCCAAGAATCCTCCCCAACTTGAACATTTGATTATCTGCCCCAACAATGCTCGATCTTTAGTTCACTGGAGGAGAATCTGTTTATTTCATGGTTTTGAGAGTTACATTGCAGGAATCCAGTATAATTTACTGTATTGTTACCATCTGGTTCCTTAGAGTCTGTTTCTTTTGGTTTTAATTGTACTTCTTAGGAAACACATGCATGCACCCCACTGGAAAAATAAGCCCCTTCCTCCCTTTTTTCCACAAATACTTGGGAGGTGTGGCTGAACAAAATCCTTCAATTTCTCAAGTGTCTTCTCATTATTTTTACTATCTTACTCTCCATACCCTCTCTGTTCTCTACCCAACTTGGAAAAGTTTTGTTTTTAGACTATTTGAATAATACTGTCTAGAAGGGTGATGGTCTCTAAATTGAGAGAGGATATTGCCTCAAATTATAGATGGATAAATGTGATTTTTGTTGTTGCCTAGGTCTCTTCTTCCCAAACAGTCGATTATTTCCTCCTCCAGTAGCACATAGTACTGTTTACATTGGTCTGTGAGGGAGTTGAGTCACTCACTACCAGATAAGGCTTCCAGTGAGTTGTTAGGTGGCTGTGGCCACGGCCTTAGATGAGCTGTTTATAGGAATGCTAGAATGGTAATTCTCTTCCCATGTTTGGTTGCCCTGTGTTGGGTGGGGAAACAGAGCCCAGGCATTGATGTGGTGATGTAGGCTGGGGCCTCTCACTTTTTCTTGATGAGTAGCTACTTTTGATTTCTCTGAAGTCTTCTTTTGAGCCGAGGGGGGTGGTCAAGGCATGGCGAAGAGTTCTAGTCTTTGACCGAAGAATGGGCGTGGCATTCCTGTGACATCCCCTGCCACCTGTGGCAGTGTGGCTTGATCCTTTCCCCTTGATTGAGCCCGGTACTTCGCTTACCAAAACCCTCTGCCCCTTCTCTACTCCATGTGACTAAGACCTCCCTAGTCCAAGGGCGAGGTTAAGCACATTAGTCCATCTATACACATTTATTAAGTACCTTCTGTTTTTGAGGCATAAGGTTAAGCACAAAGGGATAACAATGACAAAAAAAATGAAACAGTTCTTGCTCTCAGAGGGCTTGCATTCTATCAAGGCAGACAACATATATTCTGAATGCAGAACAAATATAAAACAAATGCAAGGCAGTTAGGGAGGAGAGTAGCAGTTGGGGCATCAGAAAGATGGTGTAGAAGGTGAGCCTTAAGCTGAGTCCTGAAAGGAAGTGTGGCATCCTCTCTCTTTTCTTTTTCTTTCTCTCCTTCATTCTCTGCCCTGCTCCCTCTCTCCCCCAACATGGAGATAAAAATGCAATGGTCTCTGCTCTTCTCAGCGAGCTCACATTCAACTTTGTCTTTTTATTGATGGATGTAATTCTCATTTCGTTTTAAAGATCTAGATTTTTTCTTTCATAAAAGTATTTTATTGTTTTCCAGGTACATGTAGAGATAGTTTTCAACACTTGTTTTTATAAGATTTCTAGTCTCAAATTTTTCTCCCTCCCTCCCCTCTCTCCAAGACAGAAAGCAATCTGATATAGGTTATATATGTACAATCACATTAAACATATTTCTGCATTAGTCATGCTGTGAAAGAAGAATCAGAACAAAAAGGAAAAACCTCACAAAAAGAAAAAAATAGAAACAGTGTGGTTCAATCTGTATCTAGATTCCATAGTTCTTTTTTTCTAGATTTGGAGAGCATTTTCCATCATGAGTTCTTTGGTACTATCTTGGACCATTGTATTGCTGAGAAGAGTCAAGTCTGTCACAGTTGATCAACACACAACATTGTTGATACTGTGTACAATGTTCTCCTGGTTCTGCTCATCTCACTCAGCATTAGTTCATGTAAGTCCTTCCAAAGACCTAGATATTTCTAAACATAAATGAAGAGCCCACATTTCCCACAAATAAATACTATGCATTTGGTTTTTCTCCATTTAAACAAGAGTAGTTAGTAGATTTGTTTTGTAGTAAAAGGGCTAATAGTTTCCAGGTTTTACATCAGCTTTGAATTATTATTATTGCCCAGAAGTTGGACAGGACCTAGCATCAGGCTAACCATGCGGCACAGACCCAATAGAGTCTCATCGGATTATTTTCTCATGATCATAGACTTTTTTTTTTTAATGTATAAGGTATTTTATTTTTTCCGTTACATGTAAAGATAGTTCTCAACTTTTGTTTATACAAGCTTTACAATTTCAGATTTTTCTCCCTCCCTCCCCCCTCCCCTAGACAGCAGGTAATCTGATATAGGTTATATCTATATATCTCTATACATATAGATATAGATATATGATCATAGACTTTTTTTTTTTTTTTGCAGGCAATGGGGGTTAAGTGACTTGCCTAGAGTCACACAGCTGGTAAGTTTCAAGTGTCTGAGGCCGGATTTGAACTCAGGTACTCCTGAATCCAGGGCCGGTGCTTTAACCACTGCGCCACCTAGCTGCCCCCTGATCATAGACTTTTAAAAAATAAAATTATATAGTTTTTATCCTGAATTTAAATACCCAAAAAGGAGCATTTCCACATATACAGTGGAACACAGAAAAGAAGATTGTATGAGAAACTACAAATCTATCTCCATTTCATAGAGCTTGCTTTTTTAAAAGTATATAAAAATTCTACATTGACTTTCTTTTTTTTCTTTTTTTTTTTTTGGTGAGGCAGTTGGGATTAAGTGACTTGCCCAGGCTCACACAGCTAGTGAGTGTTAAGTGTTTGAGGCTGCATTTGAACTCAGGTACTCCTGAATCCAGGGCTGGTGCTCTATCCACTATGCCACCTAGCTGCCCCCTCTACATTAACTTTCGAAACTGCCCTACTTGTCTGTGCTTCCTCCCAGAATTCCTTTTTTCCACTTATGTGTATTTTTAAAAAGTGTTTCAATGACGTTCCATTTTTCAGCATCACTATTGCTAACTACTTCTCTCCTCCCACCCCTACCCCAAATTAAAACTGAAAGAAATGATTTTTTAAATCCTCATGCTCATATCTGAAAAATGTATGCTTGTTTTTGTACCTTGAGTCTGTCTTTTCTCTGTCAGATGGGTGACATGCTTCACCTTAGGCTTTTAGAAGCATGGTTGATTATTGCATTGATCAGTATTATTAAGTCTTTCAAATTGATTTAAAAAAAAAACCAACAAACTGTATTGTTGTTTGTGTATAAATTGTTCTTCTTGGGTTCATTTTACTGTGTTACAGTTCTTACCATCTAGGATTCTCTGAGGTCTTCTCTTCTATCATTTCTTATGGAGCAAGAATACTGTTAAATTCATATATCACACTTTGTTCAGCCATTCCCTGTTTGTCTAAGATTCACTCTAAAGTTCTAGTTCTTTCCCCCTTCCCCTCCTTCAATTTTCCCTTTGGATCATAAAGTTTGCTTTGGTTATCTTCATTCCCCTCCCTGGTATCATTCTCTTTCTCCATCCCTGCTTGTTTTTCTTGTTTTTGTTTTTGGGAGGTTTTTTTGGTGAGGCAATGGGGGTTAAGTGACTTGCCCAGGGTCACACAGCTAGTAAGTGTCAAGTGTCTGAGGCCAGATTTGAACTCAGGTCCTCCTGAATCCAGGGCCGGTGCTTTATCCACTGTGCCACCTAGCCGCCCCCTCCTACTTGTTTCCTGTCTGAGTTTGATAAATTTTTATACCAGACTGTATGTATGCATGAGTATGTGTGCATGTGTGGGCTCAACCCTCCTTTGTTTTTGGGTAGGGCTGAAGTCCATCTAATGCTTCCCCCTATTCCATATTTGTAGATCCTTCTTTTCACACAGCCTAACCATGAGAAATAACAATTGCCATTCCCTTCTTCTTCCTTTCTATACTTCCTTTCCCCCTCTTAAAACTCTCTGAACAGAACCAGTCCACCCCCAGGCCACCTGCTTTTCTTATTTCTTATTTAACTCCCATAGTATTCTTTGATGACATTAAGGTTCTGAATGGGCACTTATTTCTTCTCCTCCTTTTAGAATGTTAGCCTTTCATCAATTAGTCAACAAGCATTTATTAAGCACTTAACTGTATTCCAGGCACCATGTTTAGTGCTGGGGATACAAAGAAAGACAAAAAAGTGTCCTTACCCATAAGCAGTTCTATTAGGAGAGACAGTAGGCAAATGTACATGTGTGTGTATGTGTATATATGTACATGTATACACACATATATGTGCGTATATCTTACATACACAAGATATATCCAATATAAGTTAATCTCAGAGGAAAGGCACTAGTGGGAGTGGGAAGGTGGGAAGGGGAGACCAGGAAAGACCTCCTTTAAAAGGTGGGATTTGAGCTATCTTGAAGGAAATCAGGAAAACCAATAGGAGGGATAGCTAGTAAAAAGGCAGAGTCAGGAAATGGAATATCATCATTACACAGCCTTTTCCAGTTACTAAAAAAAAAAAAATCCTCTCTAGGTTTCTCTTTATTCTTGTGTTTGTATTTCATAGTTAGTCTCTTCAGAAGTGTCTGAATGTCCTCTATTCCATTAAAGATCTACTCTTTTTCTCTCTCTTAGGATTACACTCAGTTTTACAGCAAGTTATTTTTGGTACAACTGATAGCCCTCGCCTTTTGAGATATTATTTTCCAAGATTTCCTTGTTCATAGTAGAAACTACTAGGTCTTGTTTGATCCTTCCTATAGTTCATTGGTGCTTGAACTTTCTTTCTGGATGCTTGCAGAATTTTTTCATTAACAAGCAAGCTCTGAATTTTGGCACTGATATTCCTGGGATTTCTCCTTAACAAATTTCTTTCAGGAGGTGAATGGTAAAATTTTTTTTCTATTTTCATTTTGCTGTCTGATTCTAATAGATCTAGGTGGTTTTTATTTATTTTCTTGAAGAAAAGTATCCAGGCCTTTATTTTTTTAAGAAATCATGGTTTTATGGGACTCCAAGGATTCTTAGATTATTTCTCCTGTATGTGTTTTCCAAGTCAGTTGTTTTTCATAGAATATATCTTATATTTTCTTCTGTTTTTTAAAAAAATATTTTGGTTTTATTCTAACATTTCTTGGTTTTTCTGAAGTCATTGATTTTTGTTTGGTCTAGTCTAATTTACTTGGGTTAGGAGTTACCACTTTCTATTCTAATCTTTTTATTCAATCCTTCCCATTCTTTCCTTTAGAGCTTTTATTTCATTTTTTATCTTTTGCTTTATGTCTTCTACATATTCATGTAGTCTTTGTGGAAAACCTACTTCCCCCGCTTTGAATCTTTGCTTATAGTTGTTGTGGAATTACTCTCTCCTTTTGGGAGAACATCTAGATCTGCATTTTTTTTATACTGGTTAGTGTCTTCTTTGGTTCACTCATTTGTCTAGCTGTAGCTGAACTGGGGTTTTGTGCTTTGTGCCTTGCACCTTGCTGTGTTTTGGGGTATAGGGGTTGGCCTTGCTTGGTCTCGTCTGTCTGAGTTCTTTTGTTGTGCTCCACCTCTTGGGGAAGTCCAGCCCCTTGGTTTTGGGAGTCTAGCATTTGGATTCTCAGGGCTCTATATGGCATTTCAGGATAGAGTGCTAGGGATTTCTTGAGTCCTGGACTTCTGGGTATGTGAGCTGTCTTGGTCTGGCTGCTACTCCTGCCCTTCTCCATTCGTTCTGAACCATCTGAAGTGGTTTTTTTGTTCTGTTTTGTTTTGTTTTGTTTTTAAAGGTGAACCCATTGCTCTTACTGCCTCTGGACACAGGGCCTTGCAGTCTGTTTCTGCTAGGGCTTCCAGCCTGTTTATCTGTGCTGGGACTGGCTTTTTTGACTTTCACCTTTACTCTGTTAGTTTCTGGCTGGCTTTTTTTTTTTTTTTTTTGCAGGGCAATGAGGTTTAAGTGACCTGCCCAGGGTCACACAGCTAGTAAGTGTCAAGTGTCTGCATCTGGCTGGCTTTTTAATGCAGTTCGGGGGTAGAAAAAAATCACTTAACTGCAATTTATCATTAGATTTATTGGTCATTCTTCATTCTAGTGTGAATTTGAAGCTTTTGCTGGAGCAGGGAGGTGGGAGCTGGATACTTTGCCTCCATGTAGGCAGTCATCTTGGCCATTAAGTCCAAAATAACAGAATGTTAGCTCTAAAAGGGACCTCCTACATACCACCTGTACAGCTCCTTTTACAGGTGTTCCAGTGGAAGCCCAGAATACTGGCTGGAGGAAAGAAGTCTTCTCTTCCATCCCTTCTGAAAAACCAACTTCCTAGACAAATGGGTATCCCTTCCACATTTGAGTAATGGCATGACTTTAGGGAATGTAGAATGATTCACCTGTAATGATTCTGGTGAAGTGAACTTTGAACTTGGGCATGGGTTTGACAGGTGGTATATAAAGTCTGTCTCCTCCCCTCCCCCACCTGCTTATGCTATTTTAAATGCTCTGGAGGACATTGCACCTCCAGGCAAATTGAAGCCACTGGAAAAATAAGTAAACCCACCCTGGTCTCGTACAGACAGTAGGAGAATATCGATGACAGAATAGCAAGCCACTGAACTTCATGATTGGTTTTTCTCTAAGAGTCCTGAGGGATCTGGCACGTCAGACTGCACCAACGTGGAGCAAAGAGCTTTTTAGATATTCTTTTCATAAGGTAAACTCAGCACAAAATGATCTTATTGTTTCAAGCTATGCTCAAAATTGCTACCCCGAGGAGAAGGTTGGTGAGGCAAGAAGGAATATGATTACATGGAACATAAGGCTTGCTCGGGCAAGTAGTAATGACTGCGGATAACTGTGTGGGTAACAGGACTGGTGCTTTTAACTTAATAAATATACATTATTCTAATGGAGCCAAGAAAGATCTGGAGATTATAATTACTTAAAATCTGCTTTACAAGCATTTAGGAAAACACATTGAACTGTGCCATTCTTGAAAGAATGTGGCCATGCACACTGAACAGGTGTCTCAAGGAAACATTTATTTATTTATTTATGAAAGGTAGCATAAGGTAATGGATGAAGAGCTGGCCTTGGAAGCAGGAAATCGTTCCTCTGACATATGTTGGATGTGGGACCCTGGTCACTTGACCTCTCAGTTCTCTAGGCCACTCTCTAGACCATAAATTGAAGTAAAGGTCCTGACCTGGACTTGTAGAAGGAGTTTCATCATGTGGGAGTTCCCTAGATGGATAAATTACAGTTTCAATCTCTGTTCCATCCCGACTTAAGAGAACATCAAGTTGCAACTAATTAAAGCAACATACTCGTTATTGGGAAACCTATAAAGTCGCAGTCCTTCCTCCTCTCTTCTTTTTCTCCCTTCTTTCTTCTCTTCTTTCATTCCTTTCTGCCCTTTACTTCTTTCCCTTCTTTTCCCCTCTTTCCCTCCTTCCTTCTTTTTCTTCTTTCCCCTGATTTATGAAGGTATTCAGTTATATTGGGCTCAAGAATAGTTGATGTTTGCTTGACTTGGGACATTTGAAGATATCTATCCTGTAATAGTATACCCAGCTGATTTTTTGAGGCTTTTATTCATTAGTTAATTTTTAATTTATTTAGTATTTTTTGTTGTTGTTCAGTCATTGTTCAGTCATTTTCAGTTATGTCTGACTCTTCATGACCCCTTTTGGGGCTTTATTGGCAATGATAGTAGGTTGATTTGCCATTTCCTTCTCTAGTTCATTTTACAGATAAGGAAACTGAGATGAATAGGGTTAAGTGACTTGTCCAGAGTTACATAAGCTAGTAAGTCTCTGAGACCAGATTTGAACTCAGAAAGATGAATCTTCTTGAACTATAGACCCTGCACTCTATCCACTGTGTCACCTAGCCACCCTTTTTTAGTATTAAGGGGTGACTTTTAGCTTGAGTAGGAAGTAACTATAATAATTAATTACATTCAATATTTTTAACAATAAATCTAGAGGGCAACTAGGTGGTGTGGTGGATAAAGCGCCAGCCCTGGATTCAGGAGGACCTGAGTTCAAATCCAGCCTCAGACACTTGACACACTTACTTAGCTGTGTGACCCTGGGCAAGTCACTTAACCCTCATTGCCCCACCAAAAACAAACAAAATCAATAAATCTTAAAAAGTTCTGGGTCTTTTTTTTTTTTAATTTAAGGGGGAGAACTTGGTCTGCCTATATCACCCAGACTCACTCACGAGTCTCTTAGGAACTTCTAAACCTTAGAAAAATTTGAGACTAGGTTCCCCTTTCTCACCCAGGTTTGCCCATGCCCCACCTGGCAACTTCTAAACCTTTTGCAAACAGTCATGAATCTTTATTCTCTCTATGCCAGAAGACAGGGTGGTGAGCTCTATTAGACTGAGCAGTGTGTGAAGGGAAGGGCAGCAGGAGATGACATACCTTGAGCTCTGGAAATCTGGTTTGTCCTAGTGCCTTAGCCATGGGTGGCCATTTGGGCTCCCTTAAATCACTTATTGGGCTCTGCTCTCTACAGAAGCTGTTTGATTCACAGAATGATAAAAGCTGGAAGGAATTGAGTGATAGAGACAGAGACGGAAGGGGTGCACAAGACACTTCATCTCTCGACTCCGGGTGTTTTCACTGGATGTGCTCAATACGTGGAAGTCTCTTCCTCCCCATCACCATGTCCTAGATGTTATCAAGTCTCAGCTGAAGTGCTACCTTTGGCAAGAAGCCTTTCCCAGCCCTCTTCAATTGTAGTGCCTTCTCTCTCAGATTGTCACTGATTTCTCCTGTATGTGTCTTGTTTACAACACAGCTGTGCTTTGTCTCTTGTCTCTCTCCAGTAGACCCCTGGGCTTTTTGAGAGCAGAGCCTGTATTTTCACCTTTCTTCATACATCCCCAGTGCCAAGGCACTTGGTAGACACTTAGTAAATGGTTGGTGACTTAACTTGTCTCAGAAGTCATCTAGTATAACCTGTGCTTGGGAAAAGATCTCCATTACGACATGCCCAACAAATAAACACGTGGGCTTTGCTTGAAGAACTCCTGAAGTCACTTGTCATGTGTCACCCACATTCTGTGTCTTCTTGTACCCCTGCTCCAAGCACTGTCTTTCCAAGCACCTTAGAAAGTATAAATAGTATGAGATACCAACACTGAGTCATCCTAGGATCATCAATTTAGATCCTAATAGCTAACATTTCTGGAACACTCCAGGCTTTGCAAAGGACTTTACATATGTTAACTTACCTTATCCTCACAACAAACCTGGGAGGGAAGTCTTGTTACTCTCCCTATTTTGCCCACGATCATGCCGCTAGTAAGTGTTGAAGGCAGGGTTTAAATGCTGGTTTTCTTGACATCAGGACTTGAGCTCCATTCACTATAATATGTGGCTGCCTTATTGGTTATCTAGGCCAACTCCTATTTTTACATGAGAGGAAACATAGATTTATGGAGATAAAGTGATTTGCTAAAGCACATGCAACATATCTAGGGCAGCTAGGTGGCTCAGTAGATAGAACACCAGGCCTGGAGTCAGGAGGACTTGAGTTCAAATTTAGCCTCAGACACTAGTTCTATGACCTTGGGCAAGTCACTTAACTCTGTTTGCCTCAGTTTCCACATCTGTAAAATGAACTGGAGAAGGAAATGGCAAACCACTGCTGCAGTATCATGACCCTAAACGAGGGCACAGAAATTGGACATGAATGAAAAAATAACTGGATAAATATATATACACACACACACACACACACACATACACTATATATGTAAATGTGTGTGTGTGTGTGTATAAGAATGTATGTATGTATGTATCAGTGGTAGAACTGGGCCTAGAACCCAAGTCTCCTTTCTCCTGGACTAGTGTGCTTTCAGCTATGTTGTGATGCTTATTTGCAAGGAAATACTGACCTGAGAAAAGCCACCAAAGGATGCTAAGCTAACCTGGCTTGTTGGTGAAGGTCTAACTCCCTTCTGCTGACCCTGGATATACACCCACCCTACTTCCTTAGAATAAATCTAGCTTTGTCAGAGCAAGGATCAGGCCTCATAAACAATCTAGGAATATTTATTAAGTGAACACATGCTTGTGTTTTTCTACTAGGCACTGGCCAGAAGCTAATCTAAAAAGACTGGGTGTCTGCTTGTAGGATCTTACAGCCTCAATGCAAGACAGCATAAACAAACACCAACATGAAGGGAAGCATTTTTACTCTGTTACAGCTCAAACATTTAAAGAGGGGAAGGAAACAGACCCCGCTTACCTTCCTGTTTATTTTTTTAGAGTCCTCTTTGGTGGTACCATTGAATTTTTATGGTTGGAAGAGAAGCATGGATGTGGGGGAGGGGTGGGAAGAGGAGAAAGAGGTAACAAGCAAGCCCAAGGACAGTAGGGATGGGGGAGTAGAGGAAGCCATGCAAAATCATTTCACTGTTGGGTAATAACTAGTGAGCTGTGTGACCATGGACAAATCACAGCTCCAGGCCTCAGGTTCTTTAAGTATAAGATAAGAGGAAGGGAGGAGATGGTCTCTAAGGTCCCGTCAGCTCTAAGCTTCTGGATTGGTTTCTGCAAGATTCAGATTTCCCAATGGATCAAACTTCACCAAGATGGTCCTCAGACTAAGTGCTTAGAACATTTTGTAAAGTAAGCTTAGCAGAAAATAATTGAGGGAGAATAGACGTCTGAATCACCTATTTCTTTTTCAGGTCAGGTAAGGAAGAGAAAGATTGGTTTTGTAGCCCATGACATTAAAATCGAGTGGCAGATTAGGCATCAATAGGGTGATATCTTGACTTGTAAGTGAATTGGATTTAAGTGAGACAGGGCTGTGCAAAGTCACCAGCCTCACTCTCTCCTCCAGAGACATCAGAATACAGTGGCAAACCATAGGTCAGGATGACTGGAGGTAGCTTCAGATGCAGTGGGAGACCTTGGCCTTTTTAAGCTAAATAGATTAGGATAATGGATAGAGAGAGAGCCAGCCTCGGTGTAAGTTCAAGTCCTCCTTTTGACATTAGCTTGTGACCTTGGGTGAGTCACTTAACCATTTAGTTCCTAAGCAGTTCTTGAAGATGGTAAATGACAGAGTTGCTGATCAGCATTTGTAAAGGCAGTTTTCAGTTGCTTTTGCTGTTGTTTAGTCATTTCAGTCATGTCTCACTCTTCATGATCCCATTTGGGGTTTTCTTGGCAAAGAGTGGTTTGCCATTTCCTTCTCTAGCTCATTTGACAGATAAAGAAACTGAGACAAGTAGGATGAAGTGACATGCCCAGGGCCACACAGCTAGTGTCTGAGGCTGGATTTGAACTCAAATCCTTCTGACTCCAGGCTTGGCACTCTATCCACTGTGACATCTAAGTTGACTCTATTAGTGAAATACCTGGTCTGAACAAAATGCTTACTGGACAAAAATATATGCTTAAACATTAGACGGCAAAGATTGTGAAGTAAGAGAAGGTATAGTTTCATTAATGAGGGACTAGTTCATTCAACAGCCAGTTATTAGGTACATGCTAAGTGGGTAACCCAGCTGCCTTGTATCGATGAGGAGGAGGAGGACACATTTATTTAGGGCTTGCTTCCTATGTGTCAGGCAAATAAGCCCCAGGGATACAAATTTCAGCAAGCCAGACACATGGACACACATTCTGATTCCATCCTCGTGACCTTTTCTTTCCCTTTTTTGTTTCTTTTGCTTCTGTGGTTAATAAGGAGTCCCAAAGAGGCAGCTAGGTGGTACAGTGGATAGAGCACTGGCCCTGGATTCAGGAGGGCCTGAGTTCAAATCCAGCCTCAGAAACTTGACACTTACTAGTTGTGTGACCCTGGGCAAATCACTTAAACCCAATTGCCTCACCCCCCCAAAAAAAAAGAAAGAAAGAAAGAAAGAAAGAAAAAAAGGGGTCCTAAAGAGGCCCAACACTGGAACCTGGGAAATTGAAGGTGGTGAGGGAGAAGCAGGGCCCACTTAATCCTCCTGTGCCCTCTTACTCATCCTCTGCTTCCCTCTCACCAATCCCAAGTCTTGTCACTCTGGTTAACCGTCGGCAGCTCAGAAGCAAACCACAAAGTATAGCTGAGGTTCAGATGTGCTCATTTTTAGGGTGGGGCTCATGCTTTTCTTTTGCCACAGTGAGCTAATTAAGGAAAACAAGTTACGTGAGTTAGAAGAGTGCAAGTTACTTTGACGGAGCATTTCAGAGGGCTCACTTTGACCGTAGGGGCAGGAAGGGGGCAGGAGGCAGGAGAGGGAAGCAGATTGCTATTGTTTAAGTGGACTGTGCTTTTTTAATTCACCAAATTAGATGTTTGGGGGTTTTTGGGGGGAAGGGGAGGAGGACATTTTCCAGGCTCCTTAAGTGACCTGGGGAAAGTACAGTCTGATGGCCTGTGATAGAATGAGTTGATGGTGGTTCCTTTGCCTCTGGAGATAGGCAGAGTAGAGTGGTTAAATGCTTTACAGATGTGGATGATAGGATGCAGAATGGTACTGTTAAGGTCATCAAACCTCTCATTTTACAGATGTGGCAGCTGGAACTGGGGGAGGTTAAGTAACGTGTCCAAGGTTACATAGGACTTGTGTCCAAAATTGCCTTCCATGTCTGTGACCTGAGAATCATTTGCTGCCATTTTCTTTTCTCATGAAATCCACATAAGGAGCCAAATCACTTAATGCAGAAGGTAGTGAAGATAGATCACTAAAAATGTGGATTTGATTTTTGTAAATCAAAGAGTTTTTTAAAATGTATGAGCAGAGTTAGCTGTTTAAACGAAGCCTGTTATAAACCATTTCATAAACTGAAGTTATCCCCTAATTTATCTTTGTGGAAATTCAGACTTTCCTATCTGAAATTTTCATAAAGGGAGAGGGGCCTTCCTGTAAATAACATGTGTTAATACTCATTCATTATTGATTACAACTCACCCTAGAGAAGATGTGAGTAAATATTTCCAGAGCTAGTTTATTAGGATTTTTGTAAAACATAGTAAAAAAAAAAAAGCCTTGAGTTTGAAATAAAGGGGACAGTCTGACAGCAGGAAAAGAATTCTTGAATATGTTAAAAGCAATTGCTTTCAAATGGAGCAGTAAGATTAAATATCTGTACAGGTAAGCTCCCACCTTCTTACAAATATGAATAACATATGTAAAGCATTTTGCAAACTGAAAAGCATATAAATGCCTCTTCTCCTTCTCCTCCTCCTCTCCTTCTCTTTCTACTCATCCAGAAATAATCTCTTGCTCCTCAAACCATTTGTAGCACTTTGTATCAGTGCTATACCATGCATTGATCACATTCTCACTATGTATTACAGTTATTTTTGTAGCATCATTTTATCTACCTACTTTAAAACATAAGCCACATGAAGGTATAAACTGCCAATGGTTCGGCTTTGTGTCTGCCTCTCCCATCACCTAAAAGAGTACACTGGGTACATTTAATAAGTGTTTCTTTGATCAACAGAGTTTTACAATGTAGATCCATGGGATGGAATAATCTGTCATAAATTTAAAAGTTCTTTCATTTATGAGAATTAATTTCTGGGCTCAGACATTTCAGACCTCTTGAAGAGATCTTTAATTTAGAGAGCCTTTGGTCTGATTTAGTTGGGGGAAGAGGGACCCCTTTACTTGACGATCCTGAGAATTCACAGAGGAAGAGCATCTTTGGGTTTTTTTCCTTTTATACAGATTCTGAATGAATGGAGTTTGCATTAATGAGGTTAGAGCATCTTGTTTCATTTCACTTGGGTTATTTCTACTTCCTGCTCTTCTTGCCTGCTTTCACTGCATAGAGACCATGTGCGTTCCATACTCCAGTAGTTGCTTAAGAGTGAACTCTCTTGTCTTCTTATTAGAAGGCTCCACAGCTGTTCAGAAGAAACATTTGGTCTCTGGAGTGCTTGTACATGTGAATGTGAATGTGTGTGTGTGTGTGTGTGTGTGTGTGTGTGTCCTTCTTGAACACTTCTAATTGGACTACTCATTTTCAACATCCTTCAAAAGGAACTAATTATGTGTAAATAGACATGTTTGGTGTTTAATGGAAGGCCTACCATGTGACCCTATTTTTTCCTTTTTAAATGACTGTGAACATCTGACATTGAAAGAAGTAAGAGGCCTTCCACTAACTGATGTGGGCTTACTGTAGTTTCAAACACTGTTGGCCCTGTCAGACCATAAATGAAACTGCAGCATGGTGAAACATTTGTGGTCCAGAAATTGGGTGAATAGAAATCATTGAACTGTTGAAATGCTTGGGCACCAGAAGAAGGTCTGGAAATGTTAGTGGCAATATCTCTGTTTATTTTTGCAGTTCTGTATGGAACATGCTCTCTTCTCTCTTCCTTAGTATTGCAGTATCATTTTATTGTTTTTGTTCAGTCCTGCCTGACTCTTCATGACCCCATTTGGGTGATTTGCCATCTCCTTCTCTGGCAAGGAGAAGATGAGGAAACTGAGGCAAATAGAGTTAAGTGACTCTCCCAGGGTCACACAGCTAGTAAGGATCTGAGGTCTGATTTGAACTTGGGTCCTCTTGACTCCAGGCTCAGCGCTCTATCCACTGCACCACTTAGAGCTGCCTTATAATTTTCTATTAAATGTAAATAGATTGTGAAGTAGTTTCAGGTCAGTTAATTGAATTAAATGTGTGCTTTAATTCTTAAAAGAATCTGAATTCTTGGGTCCTTCAGAAAAACTACTGAAGCTTTGTGGTCCCTCACCAGTGTGTATACTTCTACCTGGCAGAGGACATGTTAGTTCAAACATTTATTTGAATAGTTTAGTGAATACAATGACAAGATTCCTTCCATGGGCACATGGAGGATGGTTTCCCACAGGTTATATATAACATGACCAATGCTAAGAAGACACCTGCAGAGAACATATGTGACCAAGGGACATGTATGAATGACACATGTGTAGGAACACATGACTAGAGACCCCAAAAGGAGAGTATCCATACAGAAACAAGACTAGTCAGAGAACATGTAAAGAAGCACATGTCAGGAACTCATAGTCAGGTTGTACATGTAAAAGATACGTGAACAGGGCAACTTACACCTCTCATGCTGTAGAGTTGCTAATGTCCTCCAATTCTATTGTAGCACTACTTTGCTGGACGTCATTTCTCTTCTCACTACTGGTGTTTGTGATTACTGCTGGGTACTTACTAATCATCTCTGTGATGTGTTACTATAGTCATCCCTTCTAGGAATCTACATGGTTATATACATGGTTGCTGAGCTTCTCTCTGCTGCCAGATTCTGGGTGTTCTGTCTTTCAGATCATCTTCTGGTCATTTCTGTTCCTGTCTGGTACAGTATAGTGCCTAGAAAGCTTCCCTGATAAAGGTAGTCTGAATTATCTTTAGGCAGAGCCAGAAGCTATGAATCAACAAATCAATCAATAAACATGTATTAAGTGCCTACCATAATCAGACACTGTGCTAAGCTCTGGGAATATGATTAACGAAAGACAATCCCTTCCCTTGGTGAGTTTACAATCTAAAGGGGAAGACAACACACAAAGGGAATCAGGAAAGCAGTTGGAGTGGTCCCTATCACATACATACCAGGAGACGGGGGCATCTTGTTACATGGATTTGAAACCAGATAGGGCAACAGATGCATGGTGGAGTCACCTCACATGGATAAGGGACTACAGAACAGAAGCCAGGCACAGTTTATGCAGGCTAAGACTGAGTCTCTTCTTTAAGCTTCTTATGTCTGGGAATTATGTTCCATTGTCCCAGACAGCTATTTGACTTAGGGTTAGAAATTCCCTTTAACTCCCACTAAACTCCTTATAGGAATCCTGTGCCCTCAAAACCAATTCTAGCAGACTTTACCAAAGAAACTTCCACAGGAGTGTGAAACTATGTAATCATAGTTTTCCCTCCTCTAATCCATCTTTCAGCTCTCTTCCATCTTCTTCCCTCTCCCTAATCTTCTGGATCTGCCATGCAAATGAGTATGAACCACAACAAAAACTAGGCAGAAACAATATTGTTGCCCTCTACACTCTGCCCTGCATTCATTACAGAGCTCTTTCGGTGACTAAAAGACAAACAAAACACACAACCCTTGGCTACAGGGTACTCTTTTGACCAGGGGAAAAAACCTCTTTGTCTCCCTACTTATGGATAAAGAATCAGAATTTTAGAGACGTTTTTTCATGACTATACTAACTAAGCATTTGGGATGCTGGCCTGAGTTCTGGAAGACTGAGAGACAGATGGTAACAATAGAAATATGAACTGGTTTCAGGAACTTACCAATGTTGTGGTTGGGAGGCTTTGTTTATTGGGTCTAGAATTTTACGTGTCTAGGAGGAATTTGAGCACTTGAAACTTGGGTCTCCATTTAACAGAAATACCTTCTGTCAAGTCAGCATGGTGTAGTAAGTGCTAGATTTGGAATCAGGAAGAACTTGGTTTAAATCTTATCCCAGACACTCTATCTCTGTGACCCTGAGCAAGTCATTTAATCTCTTTTCACCTCAGTTCATCATCTCTAAAAAGAGGAGTTTAGATTAAATGGCCTTCGAGCCCCAAATCTACACATGAAGTCATTAGAGCATTATTTTTTGTTTGTTTGTTTTACAGGACAATGAGGATTAAGTGACTTGCCCAGGGTCACACAGTTAGTAGTCAAGTGTCTGGGCTGGACTCGAACTCAGGTTCTCCTGAATCCAAGGCTGGTGCTTTATCCACTGTACCACTTAGCTGCCCCCATTAAAACACTAATAAGTACACAGACAGACAGACAGACAGACAGATACATACACACACACACACACACACACACACACACACCCCGGTGCTAGATACTGTAATACACAGTGGAAGTTTAAAGAAGTGAAATATATTCTTACCCTTGAGGAGCTTTTAATTTAATTGTATGATCTTAGTTAAGTCATTTCCTTTCCTGTGGACTTTAGTTTCTTCATCTATCAAATGAGGAACTGTATTAGATAGATCACCAAAGTCCTTCTCACCTCTAGTATTCTGTGATTCTAAAAGAGGCAAAAATGAAGTGACTTAAGTACTTTTTAAAAAATTTCCAAATGCCTGTTTCCAGTGAGCAGGCTTTTCCCTTGGTAAAATTGCTTTGTAGTCACTGTTTTCTAGGATGGGAACTTTAGCCTTCTGTTCCTCAGTTTACTTGACAGGAATCTTTTAGGGGAAGGAGGCAGCTGTGGTGTTGGTAGTAGTAAGGAATGATAGCAATATGTTAGTCTCAAGTTAAATGTGAATTAATAAATTAAAAGGTATCTCAAGCACCCACTATGTGCCAGGCACTATATTAGGTAATGGGGATGCAAATACAAAATAAGATAGTCCTTCCCCTCAAAGTAAGGAGTGGACATTCTAATTTGGGACAAATTATTTAGGACTATGGTGGTCAAGGAAGTGAATTCTGGTCCTGGAGAGTTATAGGAATTTTTAATAGAACCACAGGGCAGTGGAATGTCACCTTCTTTCCTACAGTAGCAGTAGTATCGATTTAATAACTGTTCCCAGAGCCATGGACTGGGATGTACATGTGCTGTAGCCACAAAGATGACTTCCCTGGTAGACCTTGGTTTTCTGGTGGATGACCAGATGGGAAACATCTGGCTTTCCTGCTCTCTCCCATCTACATCTGTGTAGATTCTCCTGTTAGTCCAAGCTATGACAGGCTTGATGCAAATATTCTTAGGGGCCATTTGATTGTAAGTGTTTGGGGCTGAGATGTCCTACATGATGGGTGAGAGAAGGAGGAAATCTCTGAAGGCACCTTTTCTCCTAAAGCCTGAGCTTTCTTTTGGTTGCTATACTCTATTTGTACATCTTGGCCACTGCTGAGCTTCGGTGTTGTTCAAAAGCCAGAAACTAATCTCCTGGTGTTGGGTTGATAGAGTGTAAGATAGGAAAGAGCACTTTGGCCAGAAGAAAGTCATTCATTGGAGAGGAACGCTTGTGTATGCTTGTGTATGCTTGTGCGTGTGTGCGTGTGCGTGTGTGCGTGTGCGTGTGCGTGTGTGCGTGTGTGCGTGTGCGTGTGTGTGTGTGTGTGTGTGTGTGTGTGTGTGTGTGTGAGAGAGAGAGAGAGAGAGAGAGAGAGAAAGCAGAAGATAGTCAAGTTTAACCACGATTTCCCCCCTTTTTAAACCCAAGTTGCATTCACACATAGCAATCCCATACTCACTTAAAAATGTGTGAAAAACCACTTAAAATGTGTGAAATGTGGTGCTTTTGAAAGTTTGACTTACTTATATCCACTTTTTCTTGAGCAGCAGAAATTATTTATAAATGCAGAGACCATCAGCTTATGTGAGTTTCAAGCATGCCCAAGATACTCTAGGGTCCTGACAGTCTGACATGTGTATGTTTGTGGGTATTTGTGCATGGGCTTTCATATGAATGATCCCTTCTTCCCCATAATATAGGTATTAAACAATTGCTGCCAAGTCCCATTGGACTGAGCATAGTAGATTGATTCAGTTGTGGGAGGTTTGGATTACTAAGAAAACAGGGTATACCCCATTGTCTACAGGATAAAACTCTCACACAGGTATTCAAGACCTGCCACAGTTAGTTTTTCCTTAGCCAGTCTTAGATTTATTTTCCAGAAGTCCCTGTTTCATCCACTCTGGTCTCATGCTTGAATTTTGAGCAAGGATTTGGTTTCAGATGTTCTAAACTGATAACATATTTTAAAATGTCTAAAAATATGTGCAAATGAATTACACCTGTGGATTTCCCACCTCTGCAAAGTGGAAGGATGAAGGTGTCTTTTCATATCTTTTTTTGGAGGCATGCTTGTTCTTTCTAATTTTGAAGTATTCACTTTTGATTATTTGGGGGGGTTCTTTCCATTTACTTTGTTGTAGTTACTGTGTAAAGTGGGGGGATTTTCGGCTCTGCTTACTTCACTTTGCACTAGTTCATGTAGGTCCTTTCATTCTTCTCTGTATTCATCATATTCATAATTTGTAACAGCACAGTAATATTCCATTACATATATGTTCCACAAATTTGTTTAGCCATTCCCTAATTGATGGGCATCCACTTTCCTTCCAATTCTTTGTGACCACACACACACACACACACACACACACACAATTTTTCTTCTCTAAATTGTGGCGTACGTATATGGGGATTTTCTACTTGTCAATGACATTCTTATAGTAGATCTCTGGGCCCAAAGGCTATAGACATTTTAGTCTTGTCATAGCTCAAGATTTTTTGGTTCCAAATCATCAACATTTGACTATCTCTCCATGTACAAACCATGTCTACAGTGAAGTGCCTCTGATGACGGAGACAGGAAAATCTTTGATTTTTTGTGGATTCAGGATCAGACTGGGTCCTAAGTTACTGCGTTGCCCTGAAGCTGTTCCCTCAATAAATGAGGGAATTTCCTTCCTATATTACTCAGTTCTTTTAATCACATTTGTTACATGGGGAAACTGAGGTTTGTTTAGTTAAGCCTTTATTAAGCATCTACTACATGCTAGGCACTGGGGAGAAAAACAAGCAAACAAAAGGAATAGCCTCTGCTCTTAAGGGACTTAGACTGGTTCATGGGGATGGGGAAGGGGAGAACAGTATGTAAACAAAAAAGTAGATTCAAAATATATACAGATTCCCTGTGAGTGGCGAAAGGTACTGTCACCTGGGAAGGGGTCTTATAATGTCATTTAATTCAGACCTCTTTCTCCTGATGGGTAAACAATTCTAGAGAAGGGAAGCAACTCATCCAAATACATTTAGGTAGTAAACAGTGGTGTTAGAACATTATACCTAATTAAAAAGACTCATTTGGGGAGGGGGGAGAGAGAAGGAGCCAGCACCAGAAGCCATGTTCCCAGATTCTTGATCCATCAGAGGAAGGTCTGTTAGCAATCAATCTGCCTTCTCCCTCAAATTCTCTCCTCACCTCCAGAGTTGATGCCCAACTCAACTACATGCCAGAGGAGAGTGCAGTATTGAACATTAAGAATGCTACCACAGATAGTTCCCTAAATACCCTTTCGGATTCCCCTTTATCAGCTGCAAAGGAGTTTACAGAAGCTTTGTCCTATAGAGGTCAGTATCATTTTTGTGCTAGCAGGAAAAAAAAAATTATCTTCAGAGTAATCCAGAAGATTAGCATAATCCCTAAGGAAAAGCCAACACATCCCAAGATGCTTGCACTCCTTCCATTACTGGTCTGACAGGTATTGTTGTGATGCATGTCTTGGTTATTTGGAGCTTCTGGAGGTCTCCATCCAGTTTATCTTTTTGAACACTATTTCTTGCTCATATTACTGGAAGAGGGGAGGGAGCTCAACAATAAGAGAAGCTCTATGTCATATGATTGTGAATTGGGAATGTGAGCACTATTCAGGCAGAAGCTCTGAGACTTTTTAAATTAACATTGCAGATTGAGCAGTGAGTGAAGGATCAAAGGATGGAATGAAGTGCAAGTAAAGGTTAGTTTGTATATTTTCGAAGACAAATATGCCATATATGACAGGATGCAAGGAGAAACGTCTAATGTTGATGAGGTGGCAGTTCAGGAAAGCAGAAAGATTTTATAAAGACTAGCAACTTGATCTGTGCTATACATTCTTGCAGTAGGGAAATTTACAACCAGGAAAAGGAAGCAGTGAAACAGAAGCCCCTCGATCAATTTCTCAGAAACCTATTAAATGACCATAAATCCTACCACCCCCTCCTAGTCTTTTCACAGAGGCCTACCAAAATCTACAAGAATGTTGCACTTCTGAATTTCATGAATTTGATTGGTTGAATCTTTCTCTTTTTGATTAGCTATAGTTAAAGTAAGGCAGGAATTCCATAGTTAGAAGATGATAACTTTATGTTTTAAACTATGATAAAATATTAAGTACAGTTTCATGTGATTTCCTACTATATTGGCCCACAAATATATATGCATTTCAAAGCATTATGTTTACTTCCTATTTTCTTTTTATATTATAGAACAGAAAGGGTCAAATGTACAGCCTTTAGGCCATATGTGGCCCACAACACTTCCCAGAGTGTTGAACTCTATTAAAATATAATTGGGAAATATTTGGCAAATTAAATAAAATGCATAAAAGATAGATAATGTTATATTTAAAAACTAAGTCAATATAAAGCCCAGAAGGAACCTGACATATAGTTTGGTGGCCCTTGTTTCTAT
The DNA here is from genome assembly GCF_019393635.1 of Dromiciops gliroides. NCBI lineage: Eukaryota > Metazoa > Chordata > Mammalia > Microbiotheria > Microbiotheriidae > Dromiciops > Dromiciops gliroides. The sequence goes on from NC_057862.1 coordinate 151,333,829, forward strand.
CTGAGTTTGTTACCACCGCTCTATCCTATATTATAGTTGATTAAATATTGTGTTCAGTAATATGTCCTTGGATAGGAATGTAATCTCCAATTATAACACTGTTGTATGAAAATTGGATTTGACTTCATCAATTTAACTCTGTCTTTCCTAGAAAAGTAACTCCCCGAAAGTCTGAGGGCTACCTATAGTTTGGAGAGATCACTATGCAAACATTTATGTATTAACTCTTATAGTATCTGTCATTTAATGATAGAAACAGTATTATAAGTGGTATCATTCTTACCCTGTTTGTGTAGGGTAGAATATCATCAGTTGTGGGACAGTTGTAGATTAACAATTAGCCATTCTAGTCCTGCATTCTAATTGCTGACTTAGAAGATCTCTCAGATCCCTCCCAGCTCTACAATTCTCTTATTTTCCACTAACTAGGTATATGACTTTAAGCCACAAAACTTAACTCCTCTGGGCCATAATTTTGAGAGCTATAAAATGGATCTAGTATCTGCTTTGCCAACGTCATAAGGTGGTTATTGTGATGATTAACTGAAAGAAGGAATACTTCATTGATTCATTCAATAAATACTGAGAATGTACTGTGTATATGGAAAAGCAATGAGAGACTTAGGAACTGATATAGAATGAATCAGGACCAGGAAAGCCATACACATGATGACTACAGCATTGTAAATGGAAAGAGCAATGATTGAATGCTATGAAATTATAATGACCCAAATTTAGTCCTAAAGAAGAGATGTGAGATGCACCTTTTTCCCTTCTTTGCAGAAGTGGGGGGGGGCGAGGAGGAGGAGGAGGAGGAACGGGGGATGGACTATGGGTATGGGATGCTCCTTTTATATCAGTTTGGCCAATACTTTCATCTTGCCCAATTGTTTTTCTCCCCTATTTTTCTTCTCTTCTATAGGGATGGCTGGCTCTCTGGGAATGGGTGGGGGAGGGGTCTAGTGGGAAATAAAGGTGATATAAAGAAGTCAATAAAAATTTAAATTTGAAAACAGAACCTACAGCACTATATATAAGGAACTGTGGGGGAGGAGACAAAGAGAAGTAAGGACTCGGCTTTGAAAACTTACTAGGGTGTCGACTTAATGTAAAATTACTATAATAAATTCATAGGAAGGAGAGATGAGTTTGGGCTAAGGTAGTCCTGGAAGGATCCCTGGAGTGCTGGACTTTGAATGATGGGGTGGAATTTGAATTGGCTGAGATTTCCCTTTGAACTTTGCTGATTTTGTAATTCTGAAGAGTGAGGAGGAAATTCCCAGAAAGGGGGTGGGGGTCTGGATGGTGTGGGCAAAAGCACAAAAGTGAGGAGATTCTCCGTCTATTCCAGCCTGGTTCATGTAGTGGGAGAGAGGTTGGGGCCAGACGGTGGAGGGCCTTAACATTATGCAATAAGGATTTTGAATTTTAATCTGTAGGCGATGGGGAGCCAGGCCTTTAAGAAAGTAACAGGCAGCAGGGGGAAAAAAGCAGTATTGACTGAAAGGGGACTCTTCTTCAGAGCTATGGAATGCAGAGGCATGCTGAAGCTTGGATAAGGGCGTTTGTTTAATTTGTGGGTCTTGCTGTGGGTGGAATTTTCATGTGCTTGAATAATGGCTACTTTATATACAAATGATAAATGTTAGTCACCCCGGTAGCAGAAGGAGTTTCTTGTGTTGGTGATGGATTTTGGCATCTCAAGAGAAGGAGAAAAAGCCACAGAGGGTTTCCTCACAGTCAGAGCCTGGGAGAGGGGAAACAGAGTGTCGTTTATGTTGTGGGGCATTGGTGAGCCGGAAATTCTCTCCACCTAATACCACAGCTGGGGATTTAAAGTGCCAGCTGCCAGTGGCTGTTCTCAGCCACTACTGACATGGTAACAGTAGCATCTTTTGCTTACCTTGGGTGGGCTCAGGACCAGCCATTAGCATCCCGAAAGGTAGTTTGTTTCCAGTGCATTCTACCCTCACTTTCTTTTCAAGAACTTTTTGCCAAGCAGTCTACAGGAGGATATAGTGACTTTGAGAGATACAAGGGGTAAAGTCCATTTAGGTGGCCCACAGGCTCCTTGTTTGATTCCAAGCAGAGACTCTAATTATAGGATAAGAGGGAGAGGAGGAAAGGGGTCTTAGAGGCTATCTAAGCCAACCCCTTCATTCTTAGATGAGGGAACTGAGACCCCAGAAAAGTTGTGACTTGTCCAAGGTAACACAATGAATAAACATCAGAAGGGAATTTGAACTGAGGTCATCTGATACCAGAACCAATGTTCTTTCCACTGTAACAGTGAATGATTCTTTTGGAAATCTATCCTGGGTGTTCCTCATTTCTCTTTCTTTCTCTCCCCACCCCCACCCCTACAAGTGTTATTCTGTGTTATTATAGCCTTTTTGGGCAGAGATTGCCTCTGGTTCTGGGTCACAGCTAGGAAAGGGGGGTCAGTGCATTACAGGATCATAGATTTAGAGCCCAAAGAGACCCCCTCTTTTTGTAGATGAGGACACTGAGGTCCAGAGAAATTGTTACTTACCCAGCCTGATGTAGATCAGAGGTGTCAAGCCCATGGGGGCCTCATAGCTCCCCAGAGCAAGGGGAATAGATTAAAATGTAATTGGGAGGGGCAGCTAGGTGGCATAGTGGATAGAGCACCAGCCCTGGATTCAGGAGGACCTGAGTTCAAATCCGCCCTCAGACACTTGATATTTACTAGCTGTGTGACCTTGGGCAAGTCACTTAACCCTCATTGCCTCTCCCCCCCCCAAAGTAATTGGGAAATATTTAACTGTATAAATCAAATGCAATAAAACAGCTAGATGACACAGTGGATAGAGCGCCAAACCTGGAATGAGGAAGATCTGAGTTCAAATCCAGCCTTAGATACTTACTAGCTTTGTGACCCTGGACAAATCACTTTGCCCTGTTTGCCTCAGGTTCCTCATCTGTAAAAGGCGCTGGAGAAGGGGCAGCAAGGTGGTGCAGTGGATAGAGCACCGGCCCTGGATTCAGGAGTACCTGAGTTCAAATCTGGCCTCAGACACTTAACACTTACTAGCTGTGTGACCCTGGGCAAGTCACTTAACCCCAATTGCCTCACTTAACCCCCCCCCAAAAAGGCGCTGGAGAAGGAAATGGTAAACCACTCCAGAATCTTTGTCAAGAAAATACCAAATGGGGTCATGAGGAATCAGACACAGCTGAAATGACTGAACAACAATAAAAAACTTTCAATAACATTACTTTTTTTTTTTTTTTTGCAGGGCAGTGAGGGTTAAGTGTGTGCCCAGGGTCACACAGCTAGTAAGTGTCAAGTGTCTGAGGCTGGATTTGAACTCAGGGCAGGTGCTTTATCCACTGTACTACCTAGCTGTCCCAATAACATTACATTTTAAAACTAAGTTGATATGGGACTGCTGGGATCCTTCAGAAGGGTTAGTGACTGAGTTTTGATTTGAATTTGACACCAGTGATGTAGATAGTAAGTGGCAGAATCAGGATTCGATTCCAGGTGCTCAGGCTCTAAATCCAGGGCTTGCTCTCTTTCCACTTGACCACACTACATCTTGAGGGGAGAGCCAGTCTTTGTGAGCAGTTCTTCTTGGTTTTTAAAGTGGAGGGTGGGGAGGAGGTACCAGCAATTGCTCAAAATGAGGTAAGGTTGCTTTATTATTATGGTCTGTGGCTTTTGTCTCCAGCCCATCCCCCAGCTGCCACAAATCACCCAGGGACTTAATAGCAGCTCTGATCTGGCCTGGGGACTTAAGTGGATCTTCCCTTTCATGGACTAGTTTTTCCAAACAGAGCATTTGGTCTCTGGATTCCTCAGAGAATTTGTAACCTAAGAATTCGTTTATTGAAAATGACAACTTTACTTTCTAAAAGGTACATAAGTAAGTCAAAAAACTCTGATTTCTCCCTTGAGAATGAAAAATAATCAAGTGGTGGTAACCTGATCCAAGCTGACTCTGCAGATTTGGGCTTTTAGAATTACATCCTTGATTGATGGCCTTAATGTGGGAAGAAAAGAGATTTATATTGAGGTGCACACACAGCTGACCTCATTCTGGATGGTCTTATAGTGATGTTCCTCTGTGACCTTTGCAGAAAAGTTTGCAATAACACAATAAACATTTTCACACATGGCTGGTATCCAGCAAAGTAATTCATGTTATAGCTCCATGCTTTCCTATATTTACAACTTGAAATAGAATTTTTGATTTGGGCGGAACCTTGGGAGATCTAGTTTAGCCTTCTTTTTAAGGTGAGAAAACTAAAATTCAGAGAATACCCAAAGTTATAGAGGCATAGGGGAGAAAGGATCACCAATTCTCTTGATTCTCAGTCCAGGGTCTTTCTCATCATTCTTTAAAAAAGTATTATTCTCTTGGGGGCAGCTAGGTGGCACAATGGAAAAGGCACCGTCTCTGGATTCGGGAGGACTTGAGTTCAAATTGAGCCTCAGACATTTGACACTTACTAGCTGCTGTGTGACCCTGGGCAAGTCATTTAACCCTCATTTCTCCGAAAAAAAATTCTCTTCTTAAATATAGATAGCATTTATATAGCACCTACTATTTTACTGACACCGTGCTAATCGCTTTACAAATATTATCTCATTTGACCTTCGGGGTGCTCTTATTATCCTCATTTTTTGAGGAATATGAAGCTGAAAGAGATTAAGTGACTTGCCCAAGGTCATACAGCTAGTAAGTGAGGCTAAATTCAAACTCAGGTTTTCCTGACTCCAAGCCTGGTGCTCAATCTACTGAGCTGCTCTAGAAAAAACCGATTTCATTAGTTTTGTTTGAACCTTAACTGTTACAGAAACCAGGACACACTTAAAAATGAGGCTACTTTATGTGGGTCAATCTGTGTATATAGGTATATTTCACTATTAGAGAATTCCCAGATTAATTTATTTGCAGGTCTTGTTTTCCATTATAAATTCCCTGTGTGAGAGGATCTTTCAAGAAGCAGTTTTGTTTGAATAGACGCCTGGATTGGGATTGAATATGAATTCAAGTCTCATCTCTAGCACTTTTAAAAATTGAGTGACCACGGTCAGCTAGGTGGCTTAGTAGATAACATGTTGGCCTCAGATCTGCAAAATAGGTATATTACCTCACTTAAATTAGGAGTTGTTGTGAAAACCAAATGAGATGACCTATGCAAAGCACTTTTCAAACCTTAAAACACTTGAATGCTAGATATTGCTACTACTACTGCTACTCCTCCTCCTCCTCCACCCCTTAGTGCTTCTGGCAACTCTGTAGGACTTTCCAGTTACAGATTTGTATCATTGGGAAAAGTCTCTGGACCTATAAGATTGTTTCATATATGAATCTGGACTGGATAGAAAATGTCCCTTTTTCAAGGGTCTTGGAAACTTGAGAGGTATTTGGCTCTACTTGAAACTGTGTGAACCTGGGCATGACTTTATCTCTTTACCCCTCAGTTTTATCTTAATTATTAATTAATTCATAATTCTTCCTTTTTATTTCTTAAATATGAGGGAGTTGAGACTAGACTGGATGGTTTCTAAGTCTGCTCTGCTGCTAACATTCTCTGATTCCTTGATGATTGGACACAAAACATTTCCTGGAAATTCCTACAAAGGATTGGAATGTGCTCTGATCTTTTTTACCCCTGCCCTGTAGTGGGTAGAATGCTTAATTTCGCCAGTAGTACTGGTGAGAAATGTTAATACTAGGCTAAGAAAATTAGGCAAGAGACACTGAATTATTTTATGATGCGTTCACATACATGCATACGTAGCCCTTCATATTCACAGGATGAGTAAAACCCACTGGGCTGAGAAAACTTTGGAGCTGAACTTCATGTGACCTTGTGTGCAGCTTACCGTTATATCTCATGCCCTGCATGCTGGGAGCTGCCTCTTCTGATTGCTAAAGTCATTACCCAAAACAGGAAGGGGAAGCTGGGTTCAAGCTGGTGCCCTATCCTTACCCCACCCCCCACCCCCACCCCCATTAGCATGTGAAGCACTCTCCTCGTCGAACATGCAATCCAGCAAAAGGCAACTACTCTATACTTAGACATCTGAAGGACAAAAAGCCAGAACTGTAAGACAGGTCAATATTTTGGAAGCAAAATGGGAGGGGGGGGAGGGAGAGAGAGAGAGAGAGAGAGAGAGAGAGAGAGAGAGAGAGAGAGAGAGAGAGAGAGAGAGAGAGAGAGAGAGAGAGAGAGAGAGAGAGAGAGAGAGAGAGAATGTATGTGTACAGATAGACCCACATATGGAGCTACTAAATAGATAGGATACCAGCCATGGAGTCAGCAACACCTAAGTTTAAATCCAGCCTAAGACACTCACCAACTGTATGACCCTGGGCAAGTCACTTAACCCTGTTTGTCTCGGTTCTTCATCTATAAAATGAGCTGGAAAAGGAAGAGGCAAACAATTCCAGTATCTGCCAAGAAAGCCCAGAATGGAGTCACAAAGAGTTGGACACAACTGAACAATGACATGGATCCCTTAGATAACATGAAATAATTTAGGAAGTAGTGTAGTGCAGTGGAAAGGGTTTCTAGTTTTAGATTCAGAGGACATGAATTCAAATCTTGACTACCAGTAACTTTCAGTATGGCCTTAGAAAAGTCACTTCCCCTCTTTGGCTTTCTAAAATGTGGGGTACTGGACCCAGTCACCTCTGAGGTCTTTTCCAGAGCTGATTGATGATTCAGTGATTTTTTTTTTAATTGGAAGAGATTTTTGAAAATCATCTAGTCCAAAGGCCCTTGACCTGAGGTCTGTGAACTTAAAAAAATTAATATTTTCATAACCATATTTCAATATCAGTGGTCTCCTTTGTAATTCTACGTATTTTATTTTTATAGACTTAAAAAGATTATTCTGATGAGTCCAGAGACTTCAACAGACTTCTAGAAGGTTCTGTGACTGAACAGAAGTTCAAGAATCCTTGATCTAGCCCACCACCCTCAGTTGTGCAGATGAAAAACCAAATGACCATATATGTGACTGATTTGTCTGAGGTCCCAAATCTAATTAGATAGAACCAAGGCTGGAACCAAAGTCCCTTGTCTCCCAATCAAGGGGTGGTTAGTCCCCAGGGACTCTCTGAATGAAATGACTGTTTTCCCTTTGGGATAATATTGGCTTGATTTTCTGAATTGTCCTAGCCTGAGTTTGTCAATTGTCCATGTAACCTCCTCCTAGGAAACTGTCTAGTTCATCTTGCTTTCTTCCTGTCTCTGATCTTCCATTCCTTCTTCATTCTTCAGATATTCACATCTCCATTTTATGGTGCTAGGTAGTAGTGGTGGTGGTGGTTGGCATTTGGGGAAGGAAAGATACAGAAGTATAAGATACTATTCTTGTTCTGAAGGAACATCACTCTATTAGAGTTGACACACAGAGACAAAAACATGCATGGATCATGTCACATGAAGTTTTCTTTCCGATTGGAACCACACAGCTTAGTTCTTATTTGTTCTCTCTTATGTAAAAGTGTTCTTTCTTCCCAACTAGATGGTAGAAATGAGGGCAGGAGTCTTCCACTTATCTCGTTTCTCATTGGGTTGTTGTTAAGGTTGTTTCAGTCATGTCTGACTCTAGGGCTTTCTTGGCAAAGATACTGGAGTGGTTTGCCATTTCGAAATGCTTCTCCAGATCATTTTACAGATGAGGAAACTAAGGTAAATAGGGTTAAGTGATTTGGCCAGGATCACACACCTAGTAAGTATCTTAGTCTGGATTTGAAATCAGGAAGATGAGTCTTCCTCACTCCAGGCCAAGCACTCTATCCAGTGTTCCACGTAGTTGCCCTGAGCAGTTTCTGGGCTCATAAACATGTAATACTTTAGATAAAGTTGATTTTGAGTATATTTTAAAAATCTTTTTGTGTCCATTCTTTCTCTAGTTAGGGAGGAGCACCTAGGTGGCTCATTGGATAGAGCACTGGCCCTGAAGTCGGGAGGACCTGAGTTCAAATGTGAACTCAGACACTTACCAGTTGTATGACCCTGGGCAAGTAACTTAACCCCAATTGCCTTAAACATCTGGTACCATCTCTAGTCATCCTGATGTACATCTTGCCATTGGACCCAGATGGCTCAGGAGGAGAGAATGAGGCTGGTGACTTTGCACAGCTCTTTCTCACTAATATCCAATTCACTGCAAGTCATGACATCATCACCTCAGTCTCTTTGAGACCAAAGGAAAAACAACAACTCTAGTTAGGGGATCTCTTTGTTCATCAAACTTATACAATAAACATGTAATAATAATGATAATATAATAAAAGCTTTCAAGCTTATTATTTGTTAAAGCATTGTGTTGGATACTTCTGCTATTCAAGAGATGAAATCAGGTACTATGTCTTATATTCATGATGCTTAAAATCTGATGTGAATAACCCAGACAGTTCTGACAAATGTAGGGCCCAAGCTTGCTATTATTATTGCTTACTTTTTTGAAATTATTATGATTCCTATTAAGCTTCTTGAGAACCAGTCGAATTGTGCAGAATGCTAGAGTGTGTGTGTGTGTGTGTGTGTGTGTGTGTGTGTGTGTGTGTGTGAGATCTGAAGGATGGCAATGACCTTGGAAAAAAAATAAAATTAAGTTTGCTTTGCCAGCCCTAAAAAGTGCCCACCTTTCCTCATCCACAGTGTCAGAACTGTACCCTCCCTCTGACTGAGTCCAAGTCCCTGGAGTCTGCCCAATGGAAAAATCCAAAGTGTATGTCTCTGAGCAAGATCCAGGCTTTAACTGGACAGACTCTCATAGAACTGATGGCACAGCCTCAGCAAAGTAAAGCTCCTAATTGTGCTTGGCTCTGGGTTGGCCACTCGGCAGAGAGGACCACCCAGACAGAGGGCATCTCTGCCTTATGGAAGAGAAGGACTTCTCTGTCCATCATGTGGATAGTGGGGATGTGGGGGAGGGTGGAGAGAGAAGGGAAGGGGAACAAGGTTGCTGGTTGTAGGGGGAGGAGGGCTTCTCTAAAAAGACAGCTGATTGAAGCATGACATCCTGACAGGAGACTTGGACAAGTGGTTTATCCTTTTCTCAGTCTTAGCCTTCTCATCTACATAATGGGAATGATAATATCTGCTTTGTTTTTCTCACCGGGTGTTTGTAAGGATCAGATGAGATCATGCATGTGAAAGAACTTTGGGAAAACTACAGATTACCGTGTTGTTCTTTGCCTTGGGAAGACAATGCATATATACATGTGAGAAGAAAATCAACTGCACAGTGGGATGTGTGGCAAGTGCTAGATGAAGGGCACAGACAGGTCTCTACAGCGAAGGAGAAGGCCCAAGATCATTGATTGGAGTGTGCTAGATTGACTTCATGGAGGAAATGGGATATGAGCTGAATCATGGAGAACAGGTCAAATTTGATATGTACAGAAATGCTCAGAGGTAGGAAATAATGAAGACTTTGTGGGCTTTTTTTTTTACTCTATTGAATGAGTGGAAAATATGTGTCCAATGAGCTTGTTTAGATGTTGTATTTTCTAGGGCATTTGGGGAATTACCTAGCTATCTTTCTGCTAAATTATCTCTGAAAAATCTTGTCAATGAAGGTGATAGCCTGTCAGATTTGGGAGATGAAAGAGACAGAGGGGGAGTGATAATTCAACATCAGTCTTCAAAAATAGCTGTGGAGAGTTTGGAAATCCCCAAACTCACTTCCTCCAAGAAGGCTTCCTAGGTTAACCCAACATAGTTTCCCATAACTCCATTTTTCTCTATCTCATCAGCACTTGTACCATTTAATTGTATCCATTTTCATAGAATCATGTAGCTAGAAGGATTTCAGGAGTGGTGTAGTCTAATCCTTCACCCCAGTTCTGTTCTTATTTCCTTGTGGGCAAAGCTAGCAGAGAGGCCCGTAAGAATCCTGAGTGGGTGGACTCATGGTTGCTCTTGGTTGTTCTGGATGTGATCCTATGTTGTGTGTTGTGTGATCCAACATGGTTCCTGAGGTGTTGGGCTCAGGGTTTGGGCATCTTTCTTATTTTATAGCTCCAGCTCAGAGAAATGACCTCCTCACAGTCAGTTCACATTCTAGCCCTACTATTCACCAGCATTATAACCCCAGGCAAACCTCTTAACCTTTTTGAGTCTAAGTTGGACTAGCTTTCTAGGGCTAGTTCAAAGGTCACCCTCTGGGGGGCAGCTAGGTGGCGCAGTGGATAAAGCACCGGGCCTGGATTCAGGAGTTCCTGAGTTCAAATCTGGCCTCAGACACTTGACACTTACTAGCTGTGTGACCCTGGGCAAGTCACTTAACCCCACTGCCCCGCAACCCCTCCCCCCCAAAAAAAACAAATCAAACCAAAACAAAGGTCACCTTCATCCCCAGTCAAACATTTATTAAGCATCTGCTATATGGAAGACACTTGCTAAGTAAGTACTAGCATTACAAAAAGAGGGAGACAACATGCCAATATACAAAACAAGCTCAATACAGGATATACAGAAAAGAGGCACTAGAATTAAGTGGGGTTGGGGAAGACTTCCAATCAAAGCTGGGGTTTTATTTTTATTTTTTATTTTATTTTTGTTTGGTTTTTTGCTGGGCAGTGAGGGTTAAGTGACTTGCCCTACCCAGGGTCACACAGCTAGTAAGTGTCAAGTGTCTGAGGCAGGATTTGAACTCAGGTCCTCTTGACTTCAGGGCCAGTGCTCTATCCACTGTGCTACCTAGCTGCCCCCTGGGTTTTTATTTTAAACCATGTCTTATTTCTCTGCCCTGAAGAGTGCTCTCTCCTTTCTGATCTTCTACAGAACTTTGTTTCTTAGGACATTTCCCACGGATTATTTTATATTGTACTTACTTGTGTACACATCTTGTTTTGCACTTGACTATAAGTTTCTTGAGGACAGGGACTATGAATTGGTCATTTTTGTAATCCTCCTGTCGCCTAGCACAGAGTAGGTGCTAAATATTTGTTGAATCAATGCAAATCATGGAATTTCAGAGTTGGAAGGGGCTTCCACGGCCATCAAATCCAAACCATACTGAAACCTACATACGTGATCATTGATCATGCAGCCTTTTCTTGAAGACCTCTGGTCCTCTCTCTGGTGATGGCTGCCCTACTGCCTTCTGAGGCAGCCCAGTCCATTTATTTTGATAGTTCTAATTGTTGGGAAGCTTTTAATTATTTAATGTATATTAGGGAGATAGTGGAATAGATTTGGGCTCAAATAAAAAGAGTACTTGGGTTCATCCCACATCTGACAGTTATTATCTGTGTGACCTTGGGCAAGTCTGTTAATTTCTCTGGGCTTAATTTTTCTCATTGGTAAAATGAAGGGGATGGAAGAAATGGCCTAAGAGGTCTTTCCAACTTGGAATCTTTGTTCCTCAGCCTAAATTTGCCTTTTTGCTCCCCTAAGGCCAATGAAAACAGATCTAATCCCTCTTCTGTGGGGTAGGCTTTTTGTTTCTTTTTGAACAGATAGAAGGAATGCTCTTAGGGTTGGTTGTATGTGTGGCAAGAAGGGGTGTGCTGGATCCACCTCTTATCAGGAGTTAAATTTCCAGTATGAGCATTTACATCCTGGAAATCAGCAAAGTATAAATCAAGACTTGATTTATTGTTTTGGTGATTGTCCAGACTTAAAAAGGCCAACATCTCCCACTGCATAGAGGTCATCTCTAGTCATCCTGATTTATATCTTGCCACTGCACCCACATGGCTCTGGAGGAGAGAGTGAGGCTGGTGACTTTGCATAGCTCTCCCTCACTTAAATCCAATTTAGTGCAAGCCATCACCCCGATGTCATGGTTCTCTTCGAGAATGAAGGACAAACAACAACAACAAGACTTAAGAAAGGGATGGAGAAAATAATGTTAATAATTCACATTCAACTTACAAGTGTCCATGCATTCATTCTCCTGCCCACCCCCACCCCTGCCCCATATCCAGATGGTTATTAAACATTTATCAGTGCAACATTGGCGTTAAATGTTTCTACAGACCAGTGAAAGGAAGAGATCAGGCATGCGGTAGACTGAGGGTGGGCTCATCCCTTTGAAGAGCGTACAGCCATCCTGGATCAAGAAGAGGAGAGCTTCTAACTGGGAAAGATTCTGCTCCCTCTGAGTTTTAATCAAATGATAGAGCAAAGGTCTTTCTCTCTCTCTCTCTCTCTCTCTCTCTCTTTTCCCCTGGAAATTTGAGAGGAACTCCAGTCACCGCCTAGAATCTCATTGGCTTGAGATGAATAACTTTTTCATCTTCCTCCCCGGATTTTTTCTTTACTCATTATTGATGAAATTCTAAGAAGAGTATTAGGTGCTCTTTGGAATAAGACCGTGCCTTTTACTGCCTGACATCAGCTCTTCCACTTGGTCACGGTGGATGGAGGCAGTATCGGGTTCTGACAGCTCTAGGGGAACACAGTTGGTGGCTAATATTGGAAATAAAAAGTAATACAGTACATGTTTTACTGTTGTATGTATGTCCCAACAAAATGTATGTACTAATATAGGAGACTTGTGTTCAGGCCAGTGGAGGATAAGACGTACAAGATATGGTTCCTGCCCTCTGGGAGTTTATCATCAGAAGGCAACATGTAATGTAGAAATTATGTTTTGGATTGAACCTGTGATTTCATCAGTAGAGGAAGTTTCAGGTGAGAATCTTCTGTCATCGGCAGCTAGGTGGCGCAGTGGATAAAGCACCGGCCCTGGATTCAGGAGGACCTGAGTTCAAATCCGGCCTCAGACACTTGACACTTACTAGCTGTGTGACCTTGGGCAAGTCACTTAACCCCCACTGCCCCACCAAAAAGAAAAAAAAAGAGAATCCTCTGCTACCTTAGGTCAGTGCTTTTTATTCAGCAGAGTCTGAGCTATTGGCCTGGATGTGTTGAGAGGCTCAGTGACCTATCCAGGGTTACAAGTTCAGGATATGGCAGAGATGGGACCACAACCCAGGTATTCCTGACTCCAAGGTTAGTTCTCTACCCACTCTGCTATGCTATAGCCTATACTATATACAATGTGATATTACAAATTCTTTATTATTTCTGTAATTCATGGGAATTTATAAGAGATTGGACCTGTGGTTCCTGTTATAGGAAATCTCTGGATGAGGGAGCTCCTTCTACCAATTCAGTTGGGCAGTGTATAGATAGTCTTCAAGAGTGATAATAGCTAGTGTTTGTATGGTGCTCTAAAATTAAAGCCTCGAGGTGGTTCAGTGGATAGAACACTGGGCTTGGAATCAGGAAGACTCATCTTCATGAGTTCAAATCTGGCCTCAGACACTTATTAGATGTGTGACCCTAGGTAAGTCACTTAACCCTGTTTGCCTCAGTTTCCTTATCTGTAAAATGAGAAGGAAATGGAAAACCACTCCAGTATCCTTGCCCAGAAAACCCCACAATGGGGTCACAAAGAGTCAGACAGAAGTGAAATGACCCAACAACAAATTACAAATATTATTTCATTTGATCCTTACAGCAACTTGTTAATATCTCATTTTACAGATTGGGAAACTGAGGCAGGCAGTTAAATGAGTTTCCTAGGATCACATAATAAGTGTTTGAGGCCAGATTTGAACTCAGATCTTCCTCATTCCAGGTCCAGTGTTCTATGCATTGCTTTGTCCAGCTTCTTAGGGCATGGAGAGATCAGGTGATTTGCCCGAGATTGTATAGTCAACAGTGTCAGTTATGGCTTGAACACACATCTTCCTGGCTCTGAGGCCAGCTTTCTATCTGCTATGTCATGCTGCCTTTCTTCCTTGTAATATATAATATATTATATGGTATACTGTAACGATTGGAATAACGCCACCTGCTGGAGACTTACTGTAGAAGAGTTCTGCCCATGAAGCGAAGGTCTTTGAGGGCAAGACCAGGAGTCTTTTCTTTAGCATCAGGAAGTGACGCGGGCTAGTGGGAGGAGTAAGGAAGAGACTGGCGCTCAGTCTCACGCTCTTTCCTTTGGACTCTGGTGGAGAGCGGAGCTAGAAATGTGCTCTCCCTTTAATAGATAGGAATCTAGGCCTTTCTCTCTTTACCAAATTCTTATTCTCCTTAATAAATGCTTAAAAGTCTAACTCTTTCTAAAGCTTATAATTTATTGGCGACCACTCATTAGATATTTTAGACAGTTTAGCTAGAATTTTAGCCCTTAACAATACTATATAATTTATTGTTATTATTCTATGTAAACATAAGATAATAATTGCTGACATTTAGATAGCATGCTACATATATTCATTTGATGCCCTTAACCCTGTGAGCTAGGTGTCATATATGTGTGGTAGCATTTCCATTTTATAGGTGAGGAAAATGAGAGGTTCAAGAGAGGTTAAATGACTTAATTACATAGTTATTATTGAAAGTGAGATTCAAACTCTGGTCTCTTCTGATTCTAAGTCCAGTGTTGTTTCTATACTGTTGTTTCTATATTGGTAAATGGGCTGTTAAGTAACTCAGTGGATAGAGTGCTGAGCCTGGAGTCAAGAAGACCAGAGTTCAAATCTGTCTTCAGTTAGTTACTCACTCTATGACCCCATGAAAGTCATTTAACCTCTCTTTGCCTCAGTTTTCTAATCTGCAAAACGGGGATAAACAGCATCTACTTCACAACGGTGTTGTAAGGATCAAATAAGATAGTAATTTAGGGGCAGCTGGATGGTGCAGTGGATAGAGCACCGGCCCTGGATTCAGGAGGACCTGAGTTCAAATCTGGTCTCAGACACTTAACACTTACTAGCTGTGTGACCCTGGGCAAGTCACTTATCCCCAATTGACCAACAACAACAAAAAAAAAAGATGAACCTGATTAAGGGGGCCAGCTAGATGGCACAGTGGATAAAGCACCGGTCCTGGATTCAGGAGGACCTGAGTTCAAATTCGGCCTCAGACACTTGATACTTACTAGCTGTGTGACCCTGGGCAAGTCACTTAACCCTCATTGCCCTGAAAAAAACAAACAAAAAAAACCAGTAATTTTAAAGCCCTCAGCAAAGTCCCTGGTACATAGTAAGCTCTATGAAAATGTTCACTATTATCCTATTATTATTATTCTGTTGGAAGTGACAAATGAGTGGTACACTAAGAACCATAACTGTTCAGGAGAGAGGCAGTCATTACTGTAAGCTGAGTCTTGAGCAGGGCCTTGAAGGAGTTGGCTGTAATAAGTAAGTATTCCACACTGGGGGATTAGTGTAAGCAGATATATCAAGGGAGAAGGTTGAAGGTGTGTTCAGGAGATGAAGATCAGAAGCATCAGCTAAATAGGGGAATGGTGGGAAACAAACTGGGAAAGTCAGTTGAAGTCAGATCAGGGAGGGCTTTGAATGCCCCATGAAGGAACTTGGGATTTTCATTTTTGTCTGTTAAGGGTCAGAGACTTTTGAGTTGGATGGGACTTTAGAAATTCTATGATCTAAAAAAAAAAAAGAAAGAAATTCTATGTCTTACCCAGAGGTTCACGCACATGGCCCAGTGCTCCCATGTACAGCAGAACCTGATTCAAGTGTCATTGGGAAATATTGACCAAAATAAATAAAAAGGCAGAATATAGATCATGTTAATATGTCATTTTGGGAGTCAGTATGTGGCCTATAGGGATGCTTATGTATGGCTTCCTGGCCCCTGTTTCTATTTGAGTGTGATACCACTAACCCACTCATTTTACAGATATGGAAACCAAAGTTCAGAGAGGGGCAGTGATTTGATCAATGGGGCACAGATAGTGAGCAGAGCTTGAGTTCAGACCCCCAAGCCTTTGGATTCCAATTCCTATATTCTTATCCCTGCGGAGTTCTTTTTCCAGTGGGGTTATATTGTACCTGTGTGAAAATAATTAGAAAGACTGTTTGCTTTTGCCCCTCTTTCTTCACCAAAGGAGGTTGGAGCAAAGCTTATTGATGGGCCTAGCTGAGTCACAGCCCAGAGTGGGGAGTGAGCTCCCAGACCTGCTGGGGATTTCCACGGAGCCTCAGCATTCACAGCCTTCTCTTTCCTGTCTTGCTGTGACGCAAGGCTGCCAGCCTCCGAGTCTCTGGTAGCATACCTTCGATTGCCCTCTCTTCTGCCTCCTGTACCTTCTCCTGTACATGGAGGGAGCCTTTTTGTGGTGGTTTTTTTTCTCAAGTGACTTTCATCACTCTCGAGGGACAGGGGGAGGGGAAGTTTATTGGGTGTGGGTGTGCGCCCTTCATCCTGTGCATTATCTCTGACATGCTTGCTTTTGTGGGCATGCAACAGCTACCTATAAGGCATGCCAAGGAGGTGGGCCCCTGGGAATGGAGGCAGAGTGAAGACCGTGATCAAGAAGTGAACAATAGAACTTTTGAGTATGTATCACTGTTTGCTTTCTTTTTAGGATTTTTTTTTTAATGGGACCTGTGATTTCAGGTCCTGTGATTGATAATAGCCTGTTGTCAAAGCACTTTTGAATTCCTAATTGACTCCAGTATCAGCCCTTTCTGAACTGGGAAGCCGTCTTTTTTTTTTTTTTTTTTTTTTTGCTTATGGGGAAGGAAATACACAGTTATTAAATGCCTTACAGACACTGTGCTAAGTGCTTTACAAGTATTATCTCATTTGATCTTCACAACAATCCTTGAAAGGTAGGTGTTATGGAGGTAGACAGAGGTTAATTGACTTGCCCAGGGTCACACAATTAGTAAATGACTGTGGCTGAATTTAAACTCAGTTCTTTCTGCCTCCGGGCTCAGCATTCTACCCACCTTTAATTTCAGGTCACAAAATGTATTTTTAAAACAAGGGTTCTACTCAGTCTATAGCCCAGTGACAAATGAAAAACCCCAAGAGATAGAGTTCCTGGGTAATTAATAATCCATATATTAGGCTAGCCAGCAGTCAATCAATTGATGGTTAGTGGTTTCTCTCAATAACCAAAGATGACCCGTGGAGAGCCTGAAAGCCTTAAATACCATTTTTTTGGGGAGGGCAATGGGTGCCCAGGGTCACACAGATAGTAAGTGTTAAGTGTCTGAGGCTGGATTTGAACTCTGGTCCTCCTGAATCCAGGGCAGGTGCTTTATCCACTGAGCCACCTAGCTACCCCAAATACTTTTTTTTTTAAGGGAATGCCCCGGACAAGTGAAAATCAACCCCGATTGGTGGGCATTTAATGAAGAGGTGGGCTAGAAGTCCTCAGCTCCACCTGTTGAGAATGTGGCTTGATCATGCGACTGGGTCACCTCCAGCAATCTGGACAGGAGAATCCATTTCCATCCAGACCACTCTGGTTGGTTTTCTCCTTCATGAGCTGGGTCACCCTCAACTCTAATGGAGGGTTACAAGGACAGGGGTTCCTTTCCCCAAGCTAAGAACTCACCCAGGTCAGTGTCTATTTATGCCCCTAAACAGAGGTTAGGTCTCCTAGTTGGGTGGATCCCAATTTAATAATTGGTTATTAATCTAATAGTAAAATAATAATTTGTCTCAGCCCCAAAGAGTGAGAGTTCTTTGTAGACTCCTGGATGGCTTTGAGGCACTTCCCAGTCCTTAAGCAACTCTGTGGGAGGAAGAGGGTTTAGACACTGCCTTTGCCACTTGCTGCCTGTGTGCTTTTGGGCAAGTCATTGAATCTCATTAGCAAATTAAGAGATGATCTAGATGCTAGATGATCTCTGAAGTCCATCCCACTCTAAGTCTATGACTCCGTGACAAAGGGACTGAATATTTGAACTTGAGTATTTTTAAAAATCCACAAGAATTCTGTTAGGGGAAGCAGCATGGTAGGATTGTGGCCTCACCAGGAGTCAGACGATCTGGTTCCTTGTTTTTATTCTACCACTTACCAGCCATTTGCCTTTATGTAATTCATTCAACCTCTCTGAGGCTTCATTTCCTAATCTGTAAAAAAGGGGGATAATCATGTCATATCTATCTACTGAGCCAGTTGGGAAGACTCATCTTGCTGAGTTCATATCTGGTCTCAGATACTTCCTAGCTGTGTGACCCTGGGCAAGTCTCATAATCTGATTTACCTCAGTTTCCTTAACTGTAAAATGAGCTGGAGAAGGAAATGATAAACCACTTCAGTATTTTTGGCAAGAAAAACCCCAAATGGGGTCATAGAGAGTTAGACATGACTAAACAGAAGAATCAGAGAATGACTGAACAACAAATTCTTAGGATCATCAAGTGAGATGATATGAGTAGAAGGTATTTGAAAAACAGTAAAGACTACTCCCCCAAAAAAGGATGTAAAGTGGTATTACTTAAAAAAAATTTAATTGGCCAAGACAGTTGTTGAAGTTATATTTTAGCTCTCATGGGCTGTGATGATTAACCAGAGATTAGGGAATGAATAGCTAACATTTATATAGTGCTTACTATGCGCCAGGCACCATAGTAGGCATTTTACATATATTGCCTCATTTGATCCTCACAACAACCCTTGGTGGTAGGCACTATTATTATCCCCATTTTGCAGATGAAGAAACTGAAGCAAATAAAGGTTAAGTGGTTTGCTCAGGGTCCCACAGACAGCAAATGTTTGGGGTCTGATTTGAACTCAGGTTTTCCTTACTCCAAGCTCAGCACTTTATCCACTGCATCACTAGCTGTTTCCAAATAAGAATAGGAATAAGACAATATTAATTCAGTATTTATAGGACTATACAAACTTTCCCATTATGAGGAAATCAACAACTCCATGAATCCTTCCCTGAGCCCTTTCCTCTCCCTCCACTTTTCCTTGAACTTAACTGTCCTGCTCAAATCTTTCAGAGGGCTTTGCTTGGACCTCATGCTTACATCATATCTTGATTTATATAATTCTGGCTTAAATGCCATCTTCCATACTATATTGCAAGCTCCTTGAAGGCAGAATCTGTACCTTGTTTATCTTGGTATTTCCAGTCCTTAGCATACGGTAGACATCTTTTTTTTTTTTTTTTTTGCAAGGCAATGAGCGGTTAAGTGACTAGCCCAGGGTCACACAGCTAGTAAGTGTCAAGTGTCTGATGCCGGATTTGAACTCAGGAACTCATGAATTCAGGGCCGGTGCTTTATCCACTGCGCCACCTA
This sequence comes from Dromiciops gliroides, assembly GCF_019393635.1. Taxonomy (NCBI): domain Eukaryota; kingdom Metazoa; phylum Chordata; class Mammalia; order Microbiotheria; family Microbiotheriidae; genus Dromiciops; species Dromiciops gliroides. Next base: position 151,352,861 of record NC_057862.1, read on the forward strand.
GCTGCCCCCTGGTAGACATCTTAATGAACGTGAGTTGATTGTTTCCAACAACGGGACACATGTTGGAGACCAATGCTGGTCAGACCTAGAACATGTAAATTTATCTTATCATTTAGATTGTCAAGTTGGATAATGATGGGCTTTACTTTTGTTCTTTGTTTGAAAAATAACAGGCCATCATCACATTGTATTGAGGGGGAACTAGAAGCCTGAAATCAGATCTTCTTGTAGGAGGGATTGGGATCATAGAAAGCCCAGCTGCTGACTAATTCTGGAGTTGGGTCATTGCAGGGAGCTATAACCCAATATGTGGGTTATCGTTGCTGGGGGTAAAGTCATTTATTAGAGTTGTCTACCTCACCAGGAAACCTCTCCCTTACTGTGGGGGAGGCGCGCCCTTTGAGAACACATTTCCCCTGGGATTGATGGTTATACAGAAGCTGAAAAATGTTTAGTAACTTTTTTTTTTCTGAAAAGACATATTTGGTAGGCAAGTTGTATACAGACGATGTTACACTAAAAACTGTGCATTTGCTTCCCCCCCCCCCTTTTAATCAAAGAATGTTAGAGCTAGAAAAGCTATTTTACTGAGGAGGAAGCACGGGCCTAGAGAAGGGAAAGGACTTGGCTAAGTCATGCAGCCAGTAGCAGAGCTGGAAGGAGGCCTCTTCTTGAGGGCTGGGGCTCTCTAGTGGGCCTCTCTTCTGTCTGCTAAATTGCTGAAGGCATGACTCTGACATCACACTTTATTGGCACGTCCTTCATGAAGTTCCACTCCCCTACCAAGCCCCTCCTCTTCCACAAGGCCACAATGATCTTTTCTGTCCTGAAAGTTTAGAGTCTCTATCTGGTGGTTTGTCCCATACTCAACTACATCATATCTCTCCATCTGTGTGATAAGCAACTGAGGTTAGAGAGCAGGTCTTATATACCTTCTCTTCCCTGTAGCACCTAGCGTGGAGCACAGAGTAGATGTTTCATACTTGAAGATAAAAGTAGGGGGCAGCTAGGTGGCACAGTGGACAAAGCACTGGCTCTGGATTCAGGAGTACCTGAGCTCAAATCCAGCCTCAGACCCTTGACATGTACTAGCTGTGTGACCCTGGGCAAGTCACTTAACCCTCATTGCCCTGGAAAAAAAAAAGATAAAAGTGGTCTGTGACACTTTGACAAGGAAGTGAGTTCCTCATCATTGGCAGTCCTCAAACATTCACTAATGTCAGAGGGGATTCTTAACTAGGATGGCCTTGGGGGCCTCTTTCTAGCTCTGACATTCTAGGATTCTGATTTTTTTTCTTTAGGGCAACTCCTCCTTTAAATTCAATGGTTACATTTTCTCTATCTATCATCTATCTATCTGTCTTTAATTTTTTTCCCAATTACTTGTAAAGGGTTTTTTTTTTTTTGAGTTCCAAATTTTTCTCCCATTCTCCCTTCCCTCCCCTCCACTGAGGACAGCAAGCAGTTTGATTATAGGTTATACATTACAATCATGTTAGACATATTTCCACATTAGTCATGTTGTAAGAGAAGAATCAGAACAAAAGGGAAAAATGCAAGAAAGAATAAACAAGAACAATAACACAAAAGTAACAACAAAAGTAAAAATAGTATGCTTCAATCTGCATTCAGACTCCATAGTTCTTTTTCTGAATGTGGAGAGCATTTTCTACCCTAAGTCTTCTGGCATTGTCTTGGATCATGGTATTGCTGAGAAGAGTTAAGTAAGTCTATCACACTTGATCATCATAGTGGTTATATTTTCAAATGGGTTAGAAAGGTCCTCATTTCTGTCATCTTGAACAGAGATGTGCAAAATATCATCATGCTACTTCCTGAGTATTGTATGCATTAGCAGAAAGTGAGCCGCCCCCCTCCCCCCAGTATTCATTAAATTTCCAGATATACATAGTACCGTGTCTGAGTCTGTTCAGAAGGCAAAGCAGGCCCTTCTGGGAGCCTCCAACCAAAACCAGACCTCATCAATACTAGCCAAACAGGAGAACTGTGGAACATACTCAGAAAGCCAGGCTCATGAATGAAAAAATAAATATTTACACTGTCTGAGGGCTAATGTAAAATGTCTAACCAGGCATTTTATTTCTCACTCCCTCCTTTCCCTTAAAAACAGTATGTGGTTAAAATTTTTTTTTCTTTTCTTTTTGAAGAAATCCGAGAGAGTTAAGAGGTTAATTGGCCTGACTCCATACTCAATTGGGAAGCTCTACTCCTCTTCATCTGTCTGAGTCCCGTATAGCTTTTTTTTTTTTTCAATTCAAGCTCGTCTTCTTCCATGAAGACTTCCCAAGCTACTACAGTCCCCAGCCATCTCTCCCTCCTCTGAACTCTCAGTCCTTTATGAGCCCTCAGTCCTTGTCTTCCCTACCTAGACTGAAGACTCCTTGAGGATAAGGACTGTGTCTTGCACTTAGCTCACATCCATCCATTGCTTAAAACATCCAATACACATTAGTTGTCTTTACACAGAACTCCATCCTGTGCTGTTCATAATGGAGTGGGTGGGAGCCAAGGCCCTGAAGCCTTTGGGAGCTTCCTGATGCTAATAAGTAGCAAAGTCTCCCCAGCCTGCTTAGAATGGCCACTAGCTTTCTCATTGGAAACCCCCCAGGAAGTTTAGAGGCAGAAAAATAAAAGCAACCTCCTTAATCACTCACCACTTTTAAAATGTGCCTGACTCACCCAGAACTAACTGATCTTTGGCCAGGCAGGGGTAACTGCATGGATTTTATTTTGTGGTTTATCATGTCTGGCTCTCTGAGAAAATTCTCAAGGAGGAGAAAAAACAATCAGTGTTATTTTCTATAGGGTTTTGTTGGTTGGTATTTTTGTCTTGTTTTGTTTTTTAATCATGGAAATTGACCCTCTGAGTTAGAGGGCTCTAGCTGCTTATCTTTCTTAGCTCTGCTCATTCTCTCATGCTGCCCTTGATTAACAGTAAGACTTCAGTCAATTCAGAGGTTCTGAGACAAAACCTTTCACTTTAAACAAAAGTTTGTGTAAAAACCTTGTAGGGCAGTCTTGTGAGAGGATTTTTATATGCCTGTTCCACTCATGGTTTCAAACAACATAAGGTTGATATTAAAAAACTGAACAAAAACTTCTCTTAAAATTCAATGTTCCTTTGACCTGTTTACAGAAGAGAACAAACCCAAGAAGAATGAATGTCCTTCTTCTTTTTTACAAACTTGACATTTCATATCACATGGTCAGAGATTTAGAGGCTAAAAGCCCCTTGGAGGCCCTTTCATTTTTACATATGAAGGAAGTGAGGCACAGAGTGGCTAAGTCACTTGCCCAGAGTCACACTTTGTAATTCATTGACTTGATCATGGAAACCCAACTTTCTCTTTGGGTAATTTTTCATTCCCTAACTCAGGCTTTCTCTGACATTGATCTGGGAGGAGAACAGGCATGCAAAGGTGAAGGTGAAAGGATTTGCAATTGGAAAATCTCTTAACAATCATTTCCTCTAACCACCTCATTTTTACAGGTGGGGAAAGTGAGGTCCAGAGAGGTGAGGTCATTTAGGAAAGAGAATTAGTAGTAGAAACAGGATTCAAACTCAGACCAGAGGGTCACAGATTTAGCATGGAAGGGTCCTTAGAAACCATCTAATCCCAGCCTCTTTTTACAGATGAAGAAACAAAAAGTTTCAGAGAAGGGGCGGCTAGGTGGCACAATGGATAGAGCACCGGCTCTGGAGTCAGGAGGACCTGAGTTCAATTCTGGCCTCAGACACTTAACACTTACTAGCTGTGTGACCCTAGGCAAATCACTTAATCCCAATTGCTTCACACCCCCCCCCAAAAAAAAAAGTTTTAGAGAGGCACAGTAATACCCCTAGGAGTTGGCAGACTGGATTTCAAACCTTGAACTATTCTTCCAAATGATTTTCTAGGTTCTGGGACTTGGTGACTACTAAGCTCAGCTCAGGGCATCTTGTCCCTCCCTCCCACCTGCAGCAGCTTTGACTAAAATAGCTTCTTCAGAGCAATAACAATATCTTATGTTTCTTTGTCTCCCTTCCCCCACCCGTACCCCTGGTGCTATAGACAGCAAGTTTCATCTGAATTCAGAGGAGGAAGAAATTCCTGGGCCCCTGGAGTGGTCAGGGAAGTCTGCAGAGAACCAGGCAATTCAGGAAAATAACATGATAGCCAAAGACTATCCATAAGTGGGATGTAGAATTGTGGCTCTGAATTCCTTCTTTCGTTGTGTGAGTGTGTGTGTGTGTGTGTGTGTGTCCCACCCTGAACTTGTCTTGGAAAAACAGCCAAGATTAACCTTAGTGAGGTTGGCTAGGAGGTAGCCTCTCTTGTTTGAGATAGCTATCAATATATATGGACAGCAGAGATTATGTGAGAGAGCTGTGCCCCTTTTTGTCCTGGGCAGTTGTGGAATTATGAACATCTCATTATGCATTATGGACTACACTCTAGCTCCAGGAAGCTGCAACCTTGGTGACCTTTTTCTTGGGAAGCCCCTACAAAACCAGGGAGACCACTTTCAGGAATTCATTTCTTCAACAACCATTTCTGGAGTGCCTACTATATATTGTGATGTCCCGGGAGCTGGGGAGGTTGTTACCCCCAAGCTCACCTTACTCAGAAGCTGTTGCATGAAATTCCACCACCAGAGAACCATGTCTTTTTAGCTTAAGACTTTGCACCATGAATAATGCAAATACCCCTGTGCAAAGTAAGATTTCATTAGGTAGATATGGGGATAGGGAGGGGGTAATATGAAACATGGGTAAGAAATGTAGTGAGGTATGCATTTTTACTGGAGTCTGTAAAGTGTGTGAAAGGGAAATGGAAAGATCTTCTACACAGTTGAGGTCCTTTAGTGACAGGCTAGGAAACCTGGGCCTCATTCAATAAAGCCACATAGAATGATGATGCAAGAGAGACAAAGGAAGATTAATGGAGCAAGGCAGGAGGATATAAGATTAGGAGCAAAGGGAGGGAAGATTAGGAGAAAGGTCAGGTCTTTGAGCCAAGAGAGAAAGAGGAGAGGATGGGTGAGAAGTCAACTGAGTTGGCTTTGAAGCCCTCCATTTAGGAGATGAAATCATCTTCCAATTTTAACAGGCATGCAGGTGGAGGAAGGGACTTGAGAAGAGTGGGAAACATTCCTACGGCAACAGAGAATCAATGAGTGAAAAACAAAATGATTAAAAGCTCTGTGGTACTTAGTTTAGATACAGTCGTGCCAAACTCTGTTACCAATTTGTTTGGTGAAAACAATGTTACAGGAAATGATAGTACAGGGAGCACTTCATTTCATAGAAACAATGTTACAAAGGAGTATCCTCCCAGACAGTGTTTGTGTCAGATCTCATGTCTTTCAGAGGAATTTTCATTACAGTGTAGCAATGGTGTTATAAAGGACCTCATATATAGGGTATGACTGTATCACCTTGTATTCTAGTTATCCGGGTAGGTTTCTTTGTAACCAGATTGGAAGTTCCATGAGGACAGGAACTTATCTTCTTGTATCTCCCACAGTGCCTTGCACCTTTGGCCCTCAAATATCTAAATGGATTTATGAATAAGCTCATAAATGACTCACTCAGAAGCCAGTGGAGCACGGATGTTGGGTTAACCTGCCCTGCTTTGCCCTTTTGTAGGTGGGGAAAGGAAACAAACCGTGGTCCAGACACCCAGAAACTGCATAATAATAAAAATAATACCAATAGCTGACATTTATATAAGATTTGTACTCTTGTTCTCATTTGATGTGCACAATCAACCTGTGAAGTTTGACGGCATAAGTATTCAAGTCCTTAAAATACTCTTGCATGAAATTCCATTAGATCTTCATCCCTTTAGCTTAAACCTTTGATCCATGGTCAAATGCAAGTTTATCCTTTTCACTACAGTCTCTCTTGAATCCATAGTTTCCTTCTGGACTCTGGGCAAATGCAGTCCTGTCTACAGGAAGCCTTTCTAGACTGCACAGGTTGCTAATGCTCTTGTCACCCCCGTTGCACTGCATCTATTTTATATGCATATGTCTGTGCTATTTCCTCTGCTGGACTTTTTCAGAATAGAGATTACTTTATTTTTGCCTTTGCACCCTCTAGTGCCTAGCACAATGTCTGATATATAGAGCCAGTATTTAATAAATGCTGATTGACTGAACCATGATTTCATCACACATGTGAGCACTGTTGCATCACAAACTCCCATGCCTTGGTTAATGATTTTCATGGGTTCCTTTGACCCCCAAATTTGAACTTCCTGATGACTGACTTTTGGGAGGATTCTCTCCAAACTTAGCTGGGCTGACCATCACTGGGTCCTTATTCAAAGCCTTTGGCACTTGTTAGAGCCCATCAAAGCTTGTAGCCTATAAGACTCCAGGGTTTCTTTTACATAGGGATTCATGAGGCCCCTGGGCCAAAAGAAATACCTAACAGTTGTGTTTATTAAGTGTTTAAGTAGAAAATTTAAAATATTCTGTCATGCTCCTGTGAGTTGGATCTAGCACCTTGGTGTACAGTTCGGGAAGCTTGGGGACAAGGCTTTATGAGTAGAGGTACTATTTCTATTTTATAGATGAGAAAGCTAAGGCCGTGCGGTCAAGGGAACTGCTCAAGAATTAAAGAGCAGAGCTGAGATATGAACATAAGCCCTGATCCAAAATGCAGTATTATTTCCCTTATTCAGTACTGTCCCTGAATGCTGGGCTGCCATCAGGGGAAACTCTGTGACCCTCTTGCCAACCCATTTTTCGGGGAGTGTGTGGGCTTAGGCTGATAGCTAATCATTTTATGCAGGAGGTGATCCATAAAGGCACTAACACACCTCTCTCTCTCTCTCTCTCTCTCTCTCTCTCTCTCTCTCTCTCTCTCTCTCTCACACACACACACACACACACACACACACACACTCCCTTTCCCAATATGTCAGGCAGATACTTTGGTGTTCATTCCCCTTCTCTATGCAGGGGGCTTTTACAAAGCCACTTAATGCAAGGATGAGCTCAGTGACACTTGCTGAGCTCATTAGAATTACCGATGGTAAAGAATGGAAATGGGCCCTTAGGAATGCTTGTCTGTCCTCTTGCCAGCCCAGTGTTGTTCTGTCTAGCCCATTTGAGTCCTTTTAAGTTTATGGCTATAATCCTTCATACTGTAATGTAAGTTTGCCCTGGATGACAATATAATATTGCAGTTTTTCAAGAGAAACTTAATTGGACTTTTTTATGCAGTATCTGGGGATGGGCTCTGTTTCCATTTTCCTCTAAAAAACAATCATAAGGAAAGATAATATTATCTTATTTCCAGAAATTATGGAGCCAGATTTGAAATTAATTTACAAAGCCATTAGTATCTTCTATTTGTAAACCCTAAAACCAAAGTAAATTCATTTCCTTATAATTAACTACAAATTAAAAAGAGGGGATGTTATGGACTCTTTCTAAAAAAGCAATGGATTAAAATCCATAACAGTTATCGGATGAGGGCCAACTGTTGCTCTAGTTATTCCTCAAGCTATTTGTCACCTTGGGAGGGTAAGAACAAATTCATTGTCCCCATGTCTGTCCGCTTCATCAAATTTCTCCCACGTGAGTTTCACAAGCATTGGAAATCAGAGAAAGCTAAGGATCCAAATTAAGAAAATGAAATATTTTTGTTTGCTCTCAGAAAGAATATTCTAAAAAAAATCTGTTTTATGCTAGTCTTTGGCAGACTTCTCTGATTTGCAGCAATAACTCACATTTGTATAGAGCTTTATGTTGAAAGTGGGGGAAGGGGGAGAGACACTTTCACACCTGGTACCTCATTTGGTCCTGCCAGCATCTCCATGGAGTAGTCAGTCTTATCCTCATTTTAGAGATATGCGGGGGGGAAGAGGGGGGAAGGACTTTTTGTTGGAAGATTTCAACCCTTTCTCCTGTCTGAATATAAAAATCATATCCTGCAGTCTCCAGTCCTGTGGCACAGCCCCTCCTTATTTCTCTGTGATTATTCAAAGAGCTTTTTGGAAATCAATTGCTAAAAATGTAGTAAGTACCTGTTATGTGTCAGGCCCTTTGCTGAATGCTGGGGATACAAAGAGAGGCAAAAGAGCCCTCATGGAGCATATAATCTAATGGGTGAGACAACAAATATATACAAAGCAAGCTCTATACAGGATAAATAGGAAATAAGTAACAAAAAGGAAGACACTGGGATTAAGAGGAGTTGGGGGGGGCAGTGTAGCTAGGTGGTGTAGTACATAAAGCACTGGCCCTGGATTCAGGAGGACCTGAGTTCAAATCCAGCCTCAGACACTTGACACTTTCTAGCTGTGTGACCCTGGGCAAGTCACTTAACCCTCACTGCCCCAACTAAAAAAAAAAAAAAGAGGAGTTGGGAAAGACTTCCTGTAGAAGGTAGGGTAGCTAGGTGGTGTAGTGGATAAAGCGCTGGCCCTAGATTCAGGAGGACCTGAGTTCAAATCTGCCCTCAGACACTTGACACTTTCTAGCTGTGTGATCCTGGGCAAGTCACTTAACCCTCACTGCCCCAACTAAAAAAAAAAAAAGAGGAGTTGGGAAAGACTTCCTGTAGAAGGTAGGGTTTTAGCTGGGAATTAAAGGAAAGCGAGGAAATTGGTAGTAGGAGTAGGGAAGGGAGAACATTCCAGGCATGGCTGACAGCCAGAGAAAATGCCTAGAGCCTAAAGATGAAGTGTCTTGTTTGTGGAACTGAATCGAAAAGTATGCCCTGGGAAGTAAAGTGTAAGAAACCTGGAAAGGTAGGGAACAATATAAGTAAAGGCAAGGAAGTAGAAAAAGTTCAGAACAAGTCCATAGGTTGGGCAAGTTGTCCACTTTGGCTACCATATAGAGAATATGGAGCATAATGTGATAAGAGAGAGCTGGAAGGGTTGAGTGGCCCCAGATTGTTCCAGAAGCTTTCTTTAAATGTCAGGCAGTAGAATTAGAACTTCACTTAGTAGGTCGTAGGAAGGCATGGAAGATGTTTGAGCAGAGGAGTAACTTCACCAGCTCTTGGAATAAAAAAGAATGAATTTGATACAATTGTGGAGGATCATTTGGAAGTAGAAAGTGGAGACCTGAAGGACTGTTTGACTGTGGCAGTAGTCCAGGGAGGTGAGAATGATGGTTTGTGCTGGAGCTGTGGCTATAGGAATAGAATGCCAAGAACTAGTGCTGTCGCAGTAAAGTAGAATCAAGAGAACTTGGCAGCAGAGGCAAGAAAAAGAGGAGATTCCGTGCTAGCCCCAAGATCGTGTGGACCTGGGAGATGAGTGTTGGAAGAGGAAGCAGGCTTTAGGAAGGCTGGTTGAGTTGGATGTGTCTGTGGGACATTCAAGTGAAGATACCAGAAAGGCAGTTGGAGATGTGGGTTTGGAGTAGGGGCCAGCCTGAAGGTGGTGATGAGGAACAAGCTACAGAGGACCCCATTTACAGAGAGGGGCTCATTCATCTCCTTCTGTGATTGCTCACATTCAGCTTTTAAAACTTAACAAACATTCAGCCTTTCTACTCTTCTGAGAAGAGTCCCTGTTCTCAAGGAGCATACAATGACAAAACTAGGAGGAACTCCCATTTCTCTAGGCACTTTATAAGTTCCAGAGTGCTTTTCTTGCACTAGCCCTGGGAGGAAAGATCAGGGCAGAAGGACCACATGCCAGTCACTGAGGAGGTGAAGGAAGGCCAAATGGCCCCTGTTCTCAGCTTATATTCTAGTGGGGAAACATGTAAATAGGCCCAGAAAAGATAAATACAGAGAGGATGGAGGCTAACCTTCGAGGGGAAAACACTAAGGGAAGTGCCTCCTGCAGAAGAGGCGATTTCTGCTCAGACTTGGAGGAGGCCAGGGAGGGAGGGAGGGCACTTCAGCCATGGGGAATGACCCAGTGCCAAGGCACAGAGACAGGAGATATGGGGCATCCTATATACGGAGCAGCAAATACACCATGATGGTTGGCTCCACCTTCCCACTTACTTGCCTTTGCTCAGGTTGTTCCTTGTATACATCTGCAATGCCATTGCCTGCTTCTCGGCCAACCTTTAAGGCCCAACCAACTCAAATGGCGTGTGGAGGGTAGTGGCAGAGTGGAAGAAGCCCCCAAGGGCAGGAAGGGGCCAAGTTCCACAGAACTCGAACTGCCAAACAAAGGACTTCACATGTGAGCATGTAGCTGTGCAATAGAAAACTCCTGGAATTCACTGAATTTGGAGGTGGAGGTAATGGGTGGTCAAACCTTCCAATTTAGCAAAATCATCTTGGCAGCTGAGAGGAGGCAAGATTGGAATGAGGAGAGAAGCACGGCAGGAGGCCCACTAGAAAGAAAGGCTATTGTGGTAATCCAGGTGTGAGGAGATAAGGACCTGAACAGGCCTTGGCCCTTGGAATGGAGAAAGGAGATGCCAAGATTACTATGCCTGTTTTAAAGAGGAGGAAGCTGAGGCTCAGGGAGGTCAAGGGACTTTGCTAAAGACACAGACATATCTAGTAACGCGTGAGGAGCTGGACCACACACAGGCTACCTCTCTTCCACCTTAGTCTGGTAGGAAAGATATGACAGGGACATGGATATTATACAGTTAGACAAAAGAGGATGTGGCCCATTATTAAGAAATATTAACAACGCTCATGGAGGGCTAAGGGAAGAGAGAACATTTTCTGAGGGGGCAGGTGTGAAATCAAGGAAGGCACATGGAGGTGATGGACGGCACCCAGATCTGGGTCTTCAAGAATCCTATCAATTACTTGTCTTCTCCAAAGGAGTGGGAGGGGCTGGAGGAAGGAGAGAATTTGGAACTGAAAATAGGAAGAAAGGAAAAAAGGAAGGAAAGAAAGGAGGGAAAGAAGGAAGGAAAGAAAGAAGGATGGAGGGACAGAAGGAAGGAGAAGGGAGGAAAGAAGGAAGGAAGAATACTGTTTGTTGGTATTTAAGGAGGTACTGACCCATGCCCAGTGCTTTTGCCTAAACATAGCACATATTGTTTGGAACGAGGGGGACTATTGGACAGGGTTTACTCTGTCGTATATTCAGATGGCTGAAGACTTGTTCTCATCTGAATACTGAACACGCAAAAAAAGCTGATTAAAGATTATTCCTTTTTATAGCAAAAGATTGTTTTGCTTGGTTTCATGAGGCAGATCCAAGAACACTGAGGATAAATGTAGAAGAAACAGGTTTTATCTGAAAGTTTGGAAAAATTGCAGAACACTTAGAGCTGTCCAGTAAGTAGAGTGAGCTGCATCATGAGATAGTGAGTTCCCTGTCACTGGAGGTCTGCAAGCAGACATTGGATGATCAGTTGTCATGTATGTTGTAGAGGGAAGGGATTCTCTTTCAGGTACCAGTTGGATTGAGTGGCTACTGAGATTCTACAGTAGTCAGTGATTTAATGTTATTATTATTTTAGCAGTTTAAAGTAGCCTGGTTATTTCCAAAGCTCAATAACCAGGACCAAACCCAGTCACAATACATTTAAAATCAGCTGCTTCTGAGAATGAAATCAGCTTGTGGTTAATTAGTAGTAAATGGATAATGCTGCTCCCAGAGGCTATCTGTGATCCAGTCAGCTTAGATGTATTGGAGCTTTAAGATACTATGAAGCTATTGGAGAGCTTTGAGAAAAGGCCTCTGGAAAGCTTTTCCATGGAGCTGATTTGACCTGAGGTCCTGGTGATAAAATTTCTGTGTGTGTGTGTGTGTGTGTGTGTGTGTGTGTGTGTGTGTGTGTGTGAGAGAGAGAGAGAGAGAGAGAGAGAGAGAGAGAGAGAGAGAGAGAGAGAGAGAGAGAGAGAGAGAGATTGAGATTGAAAGCTCATAGGCTGGCTTCAAAGACCCATGTAAGCTGCAACAGAAAATCAACAACTCATGAGTTTTTTAAGTGCTCAGTGTGTGAATCTAAACACCACCTATGTGCATGTGAATGGTACCTGGACCTGGTGGTTATTTCTATGGGAGGAAGGGGAAGTAATCAGAAACTAGAGGGTTTAGGGCACTAGGTGAGGTGGAAAGGAGAGAGTTGGGAAGGGGTTCCCCTGAGCAAGAGAAATTTAAGATAGATATAAGGAAGAACTTCTGGATAAATTTGTCAAACAGCTTCAGAGGTTGTTTCCACTATCCCATTCTTATACCTGCTTGAGGGCACTGAGCTTCTTTCAGTTGTTGGAATTTGATTCTTACTAACAATTCTTCCTGATAGCTTTGGTGAGGGACACAAGGGAGGAAAGGAGGGGAAGTTCTACTAAGTGAAAGCTGAGGATTGGAATTCCCTTTTCTCTAGGCTGGTTGATTTTTTTTTCTGCCAAGCACAGTGCTAAACATTAGGGGTACAAGGAAAAGCAGCTTACAATCTCACGGGGCAGACAGCATGCAGATAACTGTGTTTAAATAAGCCGCACTCAGGATAAATTGGAAATAAGCAAAAGAAAGGAAGGCACTTGAATAAAGGGGGTGAGGAAAGGCTTCCTGTAGAAGGTGAGGTTTTAGCTGGGCCTCAGAGGAATCCAGGAGGCAGAGATGTGAGAGGAGAACGTGGGGACAAACGCCAAAGATGCCCTAGGATCACGTCCCTTCATCTGTCAATCAACCAATATCTGGTGTCCTCAGTTCCATAAGGGCAGTCAATCCATGGGAAGTGCAAAAGAGGAGGTCTGGACAATAAATTCAGCCCTATAGGAGTTCAAGGAAGAGCCAATCAGTGCGGACCGGAACAGTCAGGAAAGGGTTCATCCATCGAGGTGGTGGGATTCCCTATCCATTTTAGGAGAGCATAGGCAAGCGCAGCTAGGTGGCACCCTAGTGCACAGAGTATTGGGCCTGGAGTCAAGAAGACCCATCTTCCTGAGTTTAAATCTGACTCTGAACACTTACTAGCTGTGTGATGCTGAGCAAGTCACTTCACCCTGCTTGCCTCAGTTTCCTCATCTGTAAAATGATCAGGAGAAGGAAACGGCAAACCACTCCGGTATCTTTGCCAAGAAAGCCCCAAATGGGGTCACAAAGAGTCAGTTGCAGCTGAAAAATGACTGAACGGCATTCACAAAGAAAGGCACAGAGATATTGCCGAGTGTACCTTGCTCAAAGTGTAGTACTGTTTTTCCAGAATGTGTAGAGGGTAGATGTTGTCCTTTGGATTACTCTTAGCACTCAGTAATGCTGAGCTTTGTCCATAGCAGACTCTTAATGAATGAATTAAAGCCTAATATTTGTTGGGTGGGGAGGCGGAGGTGGTGGAGAATCTTTGCCACTTGAATGGTTCATGGGGGAAGGTAGAGTTTATTTTGGAATCAAGTAAGGAGTCATGACCCAGATTGGGGTGTCAGTAAAATTTGCCCATGATGAGTCACTGTTACCACATGGACTAGGGTGTGTGAGATTTCAACAAAGTGGAATCCAGTGGCCTGTTTGGAAATTGCTCTTATCTAGCGATGCTTCCTTCCGCTTGCCCCAGCGCGCTCTGTCTTCTACTTCTTGAGATCCTGTTGGGCAACTACCAAATCAAATGTGGTTTTGCTAACTTTTGACACTGATTGATGTGGTTCTTGTTTAAATGGGTGAGACATCTCCAAATTCAAAAGCTTACTGACCAAGAATATCCCAACTTTGTACTTGGAGAACCTGTGTGGTTTAAACACCAGCTCTTCTATCCTAAAAGTCATTGTTTTGACCTTTTTGTGTAAGGCCAAAGGAAACTCTTGGTTTAGGTTCATTTTGATGAAGCAGGTAAGAAACACTTCTGAGGAATGCATCTAAATCCCTACTTGCCAAGTCTTGTCAATTCTATCTCTGCGATATCTCTCATATCTAAGGGTATGCTAGAAGCAATTCCAAGCAACTGAAGAGAGCTGCTTGTTAAATTTTTAGTATGAACATTTACACCTTGGGAATCGGAAAAAAATGGAAAGTCTGGGGCTTGATTTATTGTTTTATTAATTGTCCATATTTAAGAAATTGGTGAACATATTAATAATGGAGATTATACTCTTAAAAGTGTGTTGTGAGTCCATTTCCCCCCCAGAGAGCCAATTGTTAAACATTTACCAGCATAATAGACTGCTCATGCCATTCCCCTTCTTTCCCTTCCTAAGGCCATCACCTTAATTCAGGCTTTCATTATCTCTCACTTGGACTATTACAATGGCCTTTTAATTGTTTGCTTTTCTAATCCAGTGATTCTCCAACTTTTTGGTCTCTGGACTACTTTATCTTCTTAAAGATTATTGAGGAGCCCACAGAGCTTTTGTTTATATGCATTATGTTAGTTTATGTTTAATAGTTGTATTAGAAATTAAAACAGATAATTTTTTTTAAATTATTGTTTAAATAACAATAAACCCAACTATTTGAATGAAACATAAATTCTACAAAACAAAAAACAAATAGTATTGAGAAGAGTGTCGTTGGTTTAGATATTATTGCAAATCTCTTGTCGGGCTTCATAGAAGATAGCTGGATCCTAAATCTGCTTCTGCACTCAGTCAGTCAGGATTTGCTGTTTTGGTTGAAGTAAATAAAGAAAGACCAGCCTCACACACAAGTGTAATTGGAAGAGAGAGGTGTTTTCTAATAGGCACATGACAATTTAGCAGTGATATGGAAATGGCTTTGACCTCATGGATCCCCTAGAAGGCTCTCAGGGATCCCCAGGACTCAGTAGGCCCCACTTGGAAAACTACTGGTCTAGTCAATTCTTCACAAAGTAGTTGTATTAAAGTCTGTCCATGTCAGGAAGCTCCAGTGGCTCTTCATAAAGTCCTCCACTTGGCATTTAAAGCCCTTTATTCACAGTTTTGCTTTGGCCTATCTTTCTAGACTAATGCACACACTCTGCATTCCAGCTAAACCAGCCTTCCTGGTATATGATACACCGTCCCCTCCCCTTGTGCCTTTAAATGGGCAATCCTCTTTGTGTGCCATGTTCTTGCTGGAATCTGCCTCTTGGAACTGAGGACCTTTCAAGTCTCATCTCAGATACTTTCACCTAAAGGAAGGGTCTCTTTCCCCCCTTCCCTCCCCTAATACTTTCTTCTCTCTCTCTCTCTCTCTCTCTCTCTCTCTCTCTCCTCCTCCACCCCATATATGTGTGTGTGTGTTTATGTGTATGTATATATGTATATATACACATATACACACTCACACACATATACATATATGGATATCTCTATATTATTTATCTATAAATGCCTCATTTCTATCTGGTAGAATGTGAATTCTTTGTTAGAAGGTACTATTTCTTCTTTTTTCTTTCTTTTATTTGCGGGGCAATGGGGGTTAAGTGACTTGCCCAGGGTCACACAGCTCGTACGTGTCAAGTATCTGAGGCTGGATTTGAACTCAGGTCCTCCTGAATCCAGGGCCAGTGCTTCATCCACTGTGCTACCTAGCTGCCCCGAGAACTTAATAAATACTTTTTGAACTGAATTTGAAATTCGATATTACTTCCTTTTGACTTTGCCCACTGTTAAAATGATAGGATCATAGATTCAGGGTGAGTAGGGATGTCAGAAGGCATCTTGTCCAGCTCCTTTATTTTACAGATGAGGAAACTGAGACCCAAGGAGATTAGGTGGCTTTCCCAAGGTCATGTAAGTAGTAAGCATTAGGAGTGAGATTTGAACCTGGGCCATACAATCACAGATCATGACCTAGATGGGACCGCAGAGGCTATCTAGTATGACTCCATTTTACATATGAGGAAATTGAGGTCTAGGGAGCTTAAATGAGTTGCCTAAAATCATACAGGCAGGAATGGTCCAGGGGGAGAGTTAAACCCAGGTTTTCTGACTCCAGAACCAATCTTCCTTCCACTAAAGCATGCTGCTTCCTTTTAAATATTGGGTTTTACTGGGTTCTAAGGACCATGAGGATATTTCTGAAGTTGGGGGAGGGGTTGCTCCTACAAATGTGACCAACTTTGTAATTTGCCACAGTTAGGATCCATGAGTAATGTCCTTGTGTACAGAGTTTGGATTCAGATTGGGGATGCTGTAAGTTATTCTAATAGCTTTTCTCTAGTTATTATAAATGTTCCCTTCCCAAGAGGATACAAAAAGCTGAACTAAATGGGATAGTTTTTTCCTAGGAAGATCTTCAAGTAGCACAAACTTCATTCATTCCTTTGTCATCATTCTTCCCTCCCCACCCACCTCTTACCCCCCGCCCCCAATCAAAAAAGATGAATGTATCTGCCTTAAAAGCAGCTTGCAGACTAGGGGAAAAATGTTTTTGGACTCTGGAGGTGGAGGCTGGCCGTGGAGGAAATCCCTACATGGATGGACCGGATCCTTTACTCATCTGACATCTGCTCAAATTCCCCCTTCCAAGGACTCCATTCCCTGTTCATGACATCAGTGCCTTAGACCTCAGAGGGTAGAAAAACCTAAGAATAGAGATGTTCTACTAATGTCCGGGGGAGGGGCCAGGCTGGGAGTCAAGCCTGTTAGAGCCCATCCAACTGTGAGGAAGTTATGAGTGGTTCCCTGTGACAATTGAACTGGAATAAGTAAACATCTCTCATAAAAGAAAAAGTCCCGAGCCTGTTTCTCTCTGGTGAGCTGGAATTCTAACCTGTAAGGCTGGATCTCCCTTCCTGCCCTTCCCCCTCCCCCCCCCAACCCTCCTCATTCATTATACCAACCCGGGGCTATTGACATGTACCTATTTGTACACACACACTGCTAATTGTAGACAGAGGAATTGGTGTTTGCCCAGATGAAGAAAAGTAGCTCAGGCTAAAGTCCAACAGAGAACTCATAAATACCTTAAGCCTTTCCCAGTGTTTTAAAAGTCTTTCTCATTAAACCTTTGAAGCAAACTCATATTTCTTATTGAATTTGTAAGGGAAAGTATTTTACATCATTAAAAAAAAAATAAGGTTGTTTTCCCTCCGGTCTTTGTTAGAATTTGATCTGTGGCTAAGCCATTGATTCCAAGTCGCAGATTCCGAGCAGACTTCAAAGCAAATTGGTCTTTCCATTGTCCGCTCACAAAATTACATTCCAAGAGGCTGGAGCTTTGGAAAGGCAGTTTGACACAGATGATGCCTTGCTTTAGCCCCGAGTTGCCCAATAAAGTTATCTTGGACCTATATGAGGCAAGGACCAAAGAGAAACCTAAAAATAATTCCCAATTTCTTGGAATAGAGGCCTGCTTGCAGAGTGGTTGGTGTTCACAGTGTGTGGAGAGGCCTTCAAGGTTTTAAGCAAAGGTATTAGGTATTTTTCTTTGTTTCTTCTTTTCAAAATGTGCAGGAAGCCTCAGTTAGGGAAAGAAAAATAAACCTCAGATACTCTCCTGATATCCAGTTACATCACGTCTTTGTATAAAGTATCAAGACAGGAATACTTGATTTCCTGCCTGGTCTTTCGGCAGTTACACATTGTATCTGCTCTTGCCAAGGTTTTTATTAAGGGAAGCTAAATATTAATTTGGTTGCCTTTCCTCCTCCTCCTTCACCCTCCCAAGCATAGGTTTAAAGATGGGGTAGGGGATCATTTGATTCTTGAGCTAAATCAGGGAGGGAGACAATACCCATGACCATTGGGCTCCCCAGCCATTGGTGGCCTCTGCTCCTTCTCACTGCTCTGTCCTTGACTTGAAGCAGTGGAATGTACATAGAGCAAGAAATGTTTCCATTCCAGTATTGCCTTGGCTTGTGGAGCCATGAATCTGCCTTCATTGCAGCTAGTATGTTCTCAGTCCTCAGTTCACATATCGTCACTAGCCCCTGCTGTCTCAGGAGACAGACACATAACCTGAATGGGACAGAAGTTGTACTGAGGAAGTAAGGCAACCCTTGACATCCTAGAGAAAGAGACTCCAGCACAATTTTGGCATGAAAAGGAAATCCGAGGATGATCAAAACTGATATTGGTGAGATGGCTTGACACCCGAGAGCTCATCTTGTGTAAATTTGGTCATTTTCTGTGTCAGCATCCTAAGATAAACCTCTAGTTGCTCTACCCTAGTTGTATTTCTATGCTTGAGATGATAGGATCCGAGTGACCAAGCTGGAAAGGACTTTAGAAGCTATCTAGTTCAAAACCCTCACTTTACAAATGGGGAAATTGAGGCCTACAGAGGTAAAGTGACTTAGAAAAGGTAGTCGTTGTTGTTCAGTCATTTCTGACTCTTTGTGAGTCCATTTGGCATTTTCTTACCAGAGATACTGGATACGAAGATAATGGTTTTCCATTTCCTTCTCCAGTTCATTTTTCAGATTAGGAAACTGAGGCAAACAGGGTTAAATTACTTGCCCAGGGTCATACAGCTAGTAAGTGTCTGAGGCTGGGTTTGAACTCATGAAGATGTGTCTTCCTGATTCCAAGTCCAGTGCTCTATTCATTGTACCACCTAACTGCCCCTGTGAATGGCAGAGCCAGGATTCAGAACTGTGTCATCTGGTGCCAGCTTCACTGTTGTTGTTTTCCCCATTCTTCCATGCTGCTTCCCACAATCTACGGTCTGGGAACCTCTGGACTAGCATAATGGCTACAGGCAGATAGTTTTGGATATGTCTCGCCTTTCCCTTTTTCCCCTCAAGCTCTCTTTTCTCATTCTTGTTCCTCTTTCTATCCTCTTTCCTTTATGTGCCCCTCCCCCCAATATCCTTTGTGTCTTTTTGGCATGGAATAGTGCTGACCTTTTTCTTGTGTCAGGTCACACTGCTCCCTGGCCTTCTGGTGCTCAGATCTCCCTTGGGACAGCCTGTAGAATCATCTGGCTAGAGGCCTGCAATTGTTTACATAAATTATAGAGATGCCTCCTCTGTTCTCAGAGCAGGCCTATAGTTTACTTATGAATATTTGAGGCCTGCACAGTGGCCAATGATCTACAGTGGGTGAAGGTCAGGCTTTCCCTTCAGCTGTGTGTGTATGCATTCTTTTGTAGGGTACATGTGCAGCAGGAAGGTTTGGATTGGATTGAATAGAGCTGAATGGAATTGAAGATAGGGGACCTACAATATTTGGAATCTGTCCATTGGAAGACTAAAGGCACAAGGAACCTATGAATAAACATTGTTGTGAGTGAGGTGGATCCAAGGAAAACAACAGGGACCGATTTCACACTCAGATTGCCCCCCCCCCATCTCACTCCAGTTTTTGATCTTGTAGTTTGGGAGGAGGAAGAGGAGGAGCAGGGTGTAAGGAAAGAGCTCTGGATGTGGAAGTGCATGATGGCGACCCAGATTTCAGCTCCACGGTTTACTACATGTGAACTCTTGGTAAAATAAGTCAATCAATCTGAGTCTCACAAGTCCCTTCTGTAAAATGGGAGAGGGGGAGAGTGGATTCAATTACCCATAAGGGCCAGTTCTCTTGAGCTCCAAATCTGGATAAGAAACAAGTATTTATTAAGCACTTCAGTGCAAGATATTGTGCTAAGTATTCTACAGATAATCTTATTTGTTCCTCACAACAATCCTGGAACCTAGGTTCTAGTATTATTCCCATTTTACAGGTGAGGAAACTGAGGCAAGCAGCAGTTCAGTGATTTGCCCTGGGTCACACAGCTAGTGTCTGAGGTCAGATTTAAACTCATGTCTTCCCTGAGTCTAGGCCCAGCACTCTATCTACTGAGCCAACTAGTTGCTCTACAAGTCTAGCTACTAGACTTGTTGGATTTGTCATTTCAATCCTATAGGAAACTCCCAGGTCAATAGAAAATCTCTCTACTAATGCAGATGGGCACCTCCTTAACAATTTATAGTCTTGGTTGCCTAGAACACTGAGGGTGAAGTGACTTGCCTAAGGTCACATGGTCATCTCGAGTCAGAGTGGAGACTTGGCTTAGGTCTTCCTGGCTTCGGGACTGGCTTTTTCTCCTGCTCTGTACTTCCCTTCAAACTGATCTTAAACACATTCATCAACGTAGTGAATTTAGGCTGAGCTAATTATTGACCATCTTTCTAGAGTCTGTCTGTGGAAAGCCTCTCAGGCAAATTGGCAAAAAGCCAAGTGAGCAAGGGAAAGCTGTAGAGGCAAAAAGAATCTTTCTGCCCTCTTTGTCACTATGATGCTATTTATTTTCACAAGTTCGTTGTGAGGTTTGGTTTTTTGTTGTGGTTATCGCTGTTGTAATGCCAGATTTGGTACTTCTCAATGGTTTTTGAAGATAAATTAGTGAATAGGTTGAAATGCATTTTTCCTTCAGGAAGGATTTCCCTTAATTCTGTCTCTGTCTCTATCTCTGTCTCTATCTCTCTGTGGGGGGGGGAGGTCTTTTGCTAACTCCTCTACTCAATCTTACCCCTTTACCTCTTATATTCATCTTCAGGGTGGGTTTTCCCTCCTCCCATGTGTGTCTTAGCTGTCTTCTACACTGAGTTCTCTGAACCCTCTGAGTTCCACATATTACCTCCTAGAGGGTCTATGCAGTGAAGTGGCAGCCTTGGGAGCAGCCCGGGTTTTTTGCCTCTCTCTGCACTGTCTCCTCTAGGCCCTGCCCTACTGCTGCATCTAAGATTCAATCTAACTCTGTTCAGTTAAACAGATTTATGGAGCACCCTCTGAAAGGCTCTCTGCTGTGTCCTGGGAATCACAAGATGAATAAAACATAGTCCTTCCTATTGTGGCACTTATTAGGGACAAGACAGGGACAAAAATATCCATAATATGAATTAGAATCTGCTCAGTGCTTGGAAGATGTGCTTAGTTCAGAACAGAGAAGGCTTCAGCAAGGAGCTGGTTTTGGAATTGGGCCTTAAAAGAAGAGGGGAAGCATTTTGACCAATGGATGTTGTGACAGAAACTTTGGAGATAGAAGACATATTTTAGAGGTTTCAACCTCAAAAGCCCTATAATAGGTAACTGTGGCTTCACAGTCAACTAGTAAGTAAAGAAGAAGATACAGGGGCAGGGAGAGTGGAGGGTCATAGGGTCTCCAATATGTTCATATGGGTTAAAGATGTTCCTTGCAAATGTTCAAAGGGAACAGGATAAGCTAACATGCAAGAAAAATACCTTAGCAGCCAGGAGGGTGGCCAGATTCAAACTTCACTTCTGAGGCCAGTTAATGACCTTTTCCCACAGGGACATAACCTTTCATACTTGTTTACATATCATTTTTATTATGGTTAATTGTGGATATCTAGTACATGGACTGTAACCTCTGAGAGGACAAAGAGCCCATCTCATGTAAGCCGTTTATCTACTCTCTAGCAGATGCTGACTGTTGGATTTGGCCTAAACTGAACTAAGTTAGGAGTTTGCTTATCATTCCTGGGATTTGAACTTGTGGAGGGACATCCTGCCTCATTTGGAACTTCCTTCTGCAGCTGAGGGACTGTTCCTGGCAGGGTTTGGGACCCTCCTGCAGGCACATCAGGCAGCTGTTTGACAGCTGTTGTGTCTCGCCCCAAGACAGCTGGAAGAAGGAGAAGGAGGAGGAGGAGAAGGAGGAAGAAGTGGAAGAGGAGGAGGAGAAGCCCTGGAGATGAGCTCCCATTCATCATTTGTATATCAACTTTCATTTCAGATTTGGTAAAGAGTACTTTGGGCTGTTGTGATTCTTAAGGCTCCTTATCAGTGTGCGGTTCTGTTGTCAACAGCATCAGTTGCACAGTATGGTCAGTCATTAATTCAAAAATATGAACCTTTAAATAGAAATAAAAAGCTAAGATACTAAGATTGAAAATTTCCCATGAATAACAGTTTTGATTTAAAAAAAATAGGGATTAGCCCACCTGGTACATAGCTATCTGTTTGTTTTGTTTCATTTTTTGCTTTTAAAAATTGTTCAGTGGATAACTTGGCTCAGAATTTTACCTCAAGATATTAAAGGGAGACATGGTTGGTTGGGTGTGAAGTACTTCTATACCTTGATCTGAAATCTCATTGAGAGAGTACTCCCTTCAGCTGTGCTGATTCCATCCAATCCTTGTCTAATCCTTTGAGACTGCTGTCCATGGACTCCCATATGTTCTCTATAGAAGTTCAATCAGGATTCTGGGGCTCTTCCTCTAAACACCATGTGGCATTTCCTGGGTGTTAATGGAAAGCATAGGTTATTCATTGGTTATCTTTTGCTTTCATGATAATGGACAACCTCCCTTCTGTTCCAGTCATACATCTCTCTGATTATATCCTTTGAATGAATGGGGAGAAAACACTAAGTATTTATTGTGTATCAGGTACTGTGCCAAATACTGGAGTTACAAATACAAAAAGCAATACACAGTCACCGCATACAAGGAACGTACTTTCAGATGAGGGAAGACAACACATATAAGGAAGTGTTGGCCACGGAAAGATATTTAGGTCTGGGCAGTCACAGGGATGGTGAGTGGAGTCATAGAGCAATTGATGAACATGTCCTTTTTAGTAATGATGCTGTTGAATTCATTTCTTTCCAGGCAAGAGGTAGAAAACTGGGTTAGGGGAGAGGATGGGTGGGAAAATGGCTGGAGTGCAGGGTGTGGTGGATCCTGGATCTCTAGTTATGGTGAACTCGCACTCGTCTTGAGTTCAGAGCGCCGGGTAGGGACTGGAGCACTGGGTGGGAGCAACATAGGAGGAAGATGGCTGGGGAACAAAGTCCTTTTCCCTGCTTCTCTATGCATCTTTTTTTTTCTTTTAAAAAGTGTTTTCTTGATTTCCTCTCCCCTCTTTTGGGACTTTGCTGTTGTTTCCTAATGCTTCCCCCTTCCTAAAGAAAAAAACCCTCTTTTGTATAAAAGAAATCCAGTTAAATATACAACTGTGTTGGTGATATATTGCAGTCTGCTCACATCTACCACATGTTTCTCCATTGCCCTTTGGGTGACCCACAACTTGAATGCTTCAGAGACTCTGGTTTTCCCTGACTCCCAGAATATAGCATCACTATAAGAATATTGATGTATAAAAGATGGGCCTTTGTTTTAGGAAGAAACTTAGGGTCATTGAAAATACTGCACAAGTTCCCAAAGGCAGTCCCTTTAGTTCTAGGCCTAACTCATTGATCATTTGTAATATCTGTTCAAGGTATGTGTGCTAGTGAACAGTCTCTATCGGTTGTCCATCCTACTGCTTATTATAGCCCAGGCAATAGGCATTCTTCATGCACTTGATTATTCCTACATGGATAGTTAGGGGAAAATCTTACGGGTAATTGTGCCCTGTTCCAGGGTTTGATAAAGTCACCACAGTGGCATCTATAAACATTGTCTGGGAAACCTCACCATCTAAAGAGAATCTTTCTCCCATTTGGATTCTGGGCTAGACATCCTCCACGATAATGGCAAACACCTTCTATGAACATCTTCATCCTGTTTTATGCCTAAACTTTCTGTGAACAGTGGGAAGGTCACTGAACAAAGTTATTTCCGTTGTCAGACCTTTTGTGGAATCTTACATGATTTTGACACATGCACAGGGGATAACTTGTTGGAATATTCAAGGTGGCATCTTGCTCTGCTGAATCAAATGCTTTTTATTTTTTGGAAAAAAACAAACCAATAAGCCAATGGGATTTTGCATTTTTTATAATTTCCAGTGAATTGGGTGACTATCAAGATGTGGTTTGCTGTAGAATGTTACACTGGAAATAAATGATATACTTTAAATTCAATAAATTCAGTTCAATATTTACTAATCATCTATTTTATGCAAAAGACAGAGCCAGAAGCTGAATATAAGAAGATACAACCCATCTATCCCTAAGGGACATAGTCTATGAGGGGGATTAGACCAGGAACACAAATGTTTAATAGGAGGCAGGGTGATAGAATCAAGGAAAGATTCAGGCAAAATACAATAGAGGAATTTGGGGAGTTAGATTCTACTTCTACTTGGAGAGGATCAATCAGGGAGGGCTTTATGGAGGTACCTGAGCTGGGCCTTGAAGAAGGAGAAGATTTCAAGAGGAAGTAGTGAGGAGGAGATGGCAACTTGGGCCTCAAGTCCATCTGTATAAGACTATACCTCTCTGAGGCAGGGAGTTGATAAGAGTTTGGGGGAGATGATCAGTTCCTCTGGCTTCCAGCTGTGGTTCAGTGTTCTCTTCAGAGGGAGGTCCTTAGAGGGAGAGGAAGACTGAGAAAAAGCCAGCATGATGAAGGTGCTGGCACAAAGGATGTGAGATATTCAGCATCAGAGGAGGATGACACAAGATCAGGAAGCAGCTAGGAGTGTAGGGTTGTGTGAACTTGGTGTGTAGGAAGCACAGAATAAAGTGAAGTAGGACCAGTAAGGGAGTTTGGAACCACATTATAGAGAGCCTTAGATGCAGACTGGTTCGAATTTTATCCCATAGACATAGAGACCATTTTGTCTACTCTCTTTTTTATAGATCAGGAAACTGAGGCACAGAGAGGTTAAACAATTTGCTCAGTTACACAGGTATTAAATGGTAGTGCTGGGATCCAAACCCAAGGCCTCAAACTGCAAATCCAGTGCTTTTTGCACTTTAGCCAAATTTGTTCTGTAATGGGCAGTTACTGGAGGGTTTTTTTGAGCTGAGGTTGACATGGTTTGTATCTGTGCATAGAATGATTTTTTTCTTTTTTGAAAGAGTGTGGGAAGAATGAATTAGAGGGATTGGAGAGACTGGAGGGAATGAGACTACTTAAGAAGCTATTCCCATAGTTTAGGTAAGAGGTGATGAAAGCCTCAACTGATAGGGAAGCACTTTATAAATATTGCCTCATTTGATCCTCACAACAGTCTTAGGAGGTAAGTGCTATTACTATCCCCATTTCTTTTTTCTTTTCTTTTCTTTTTTTTTGGGGCAGGCAATGGGGGTTAAGTGACTTGCCCAGGGTCACACAGCTAGTAAGTGTCAAGTGTCTGAGACCGGATTTGAACTCAGGTCCTCCTGAATCCAGGGCCAGTGCTTTAACCACTGCGCCATCTAGCTGCCCCCTACTATCCCCATTTCACAGATGAGGAAACTGCGGAACACAGTGGCCCTATGTGTCCTGCTCCTCTTCTGCTTCCCCAGATTACAGGAGCCATCCTACAGGGCTGCAGAGATGCCTGTCTATTTCTTTTTTTCTTATCTTATCTTATCTTATCTTTTCTTTTCTTTCTTTCTTTCTTTTTTTTTTTTGTGAGGCAATTGGGTTTAAGTGACTTGCCCAGTGTCACACAGCTACTAAGTATCAAGTGTCTGAGGCCAGATATGAACTCAGGTCTCCCTGAGTCCAGGCCCAATATTCAATCTACAGTAGATTGATTGCCAGTCAACGTGACCTGGCAAGTGATTGATTGGATGTGTGAAGGAAAGTTAAAGGAAGAAAGGAAATAAGCATTTACTTACTACTTATTGTGTGCCAGGCACTGTGCTAAAGAGGATTCTGAGTCTTTCATCCTGGGTAACTGAGTGCTCTTGATATAGGTATAGATGGTTGGTGCACTTAATAGAAAGAAAGTTTGGGAGGAGAGACAAATTTAGGGGGTGAGATTATATTGGAGGTGCCGGCAGGACATCCAAGTGGAGATGTTCAGTGAGCAGTCGGACTTGTGGGATTATCTGCTAAAATGTGTGCTTTGTTAAAGAGACTTAGGCAGATGTGTGTTGTTTTTGGTTGTTGTTGGGGTTTTTGTTGTTGTTGTTGTTAACTTATAAGTTTATTTTTTAAAAAATATTTCCAATAAGATGAAATGTTTGTCAAGAGTATATTTGGCCCTACTGCCCTAAATTTTTGCTGGGATATTTCATGCTTCATCTAATAACTGATTGTTTATGAGGCCCCACTAGCAGTTAAATAGTAACAGCTCGTTCTACACATGACCCAGCCATAATGTTTATAGAATCAGATAGCATACTGTCTTTGCAAAAGCTGTGGGGCCCTGTCTTCGCCTTTGCTGCTGTTGCTGCTTGAAGCCTGATGCTATCTTCCGAGTGGGCTAAACATTGCTGTGTTTCCTCTCTCCCCCCCCCCTTTCCCGACTCCTCCATTTGCCAGGAAATGGGGATGAAATCACTGATTTGTAGTTTATATCATGGCAGGCCTCCTGCCCTTTATAGGGAAAGACCGAGCATTTTCAAAGGGGAGAAAATGAGCTGATACGAATCCTTTTTTTCACTGGACCCCATACACAAAGGATGGTGGTGTTGGCTTGAAAATAAAGTTTTATAACTAACAAGTGGCTGAGTTTAAAGTCCAGCAGATCTCCGGAGGAAAATAAGGGGGAGGTGGGGAGAATCAGCAAAGTTACCATGGACTGGATAAAGGGAAAATCTGATATGAATAAGACAGGGTGGGAGGAGGTGGCCCTTAGGGCTAAACCCTATGTGTCCTGCTCTTCCTCTGCTTCCCCAGATTACAGAAGCCATCCTACAGGGCTGCAGAGATACCTCTTTCTTTCTTTCTTTCTTTCTTTCTTTCTTTCTTTCTTTCTTTCTTTCTTTCTTTCTTTCTTTCTTTCTTCCTTCCTTCCTTCCTTCCTTCCTTCCTTCCTTCCTTCCTTCCTTCCTTCCTTCCTTCCTTCCTTCCTTCCTTCCTTCCTTCCTTCCTTCCTTCCTTCCTTCCTTCCTTCCTTCCCCCCTTCCTTCCCCCTTCCTTCCCTTTTTCTTTTTTGCCTGGGTAATGAGGGTTAAGTGACTTGCCCAGGGTCACACAGCTACTAAGTGTCAAGTGTCTGAGGCCATATTTGAACTCAGGTCCTCCTGAATCCAGGGCTGGTGCTTTATCCACTGGGCCACCTAGCTGCCCCCCTGCCTGTCTATTTCTAAGCAGCTCTATCAGAAAGCTTTGGAGTGGATTTTGGGGAGTGTTTGGCAAAAACTGGTCAAAGGAGGAAGTTTTTAATCTCACAGCATGCTTTCAGAGCAGCCTGTACCATTAAATTAAAATAGACCTAAAATAAATTGTCCCCAGCTGTTGAGTTTCTTAAATGTACTTGGGGCTATATGCAGGAATGTCACACTCATAGAGGGTGGGGTGGGGGATGGGATGTAGACTGTGAATAACTCGTAGAGGTGAGGGAATGGATGTCTGAAAATAGGGTTTGCCTGACCCTTCTACACCGTGGTCACAGACCTGCTTTAGAAACAATTACTTCAGTCTTGGTGGGAATATTGGGTCAGCAGCCCAATGACTTATTGCATTAAATAAGAGATAAGGCAGCAGGGAGAGGGACTAATAGCATAAAGCTGTATGAGAAGCAGAAGATAAACTGATAGCAGATGTATTGTGGGACAGATTTTTAACTTTGAATACATCAAGTCTAAAATACGACTTTGGCTTCTGTTCTTGGCTCTCTGTCTCCTTTAAAGGAACTGCAGCTGCCAATCAAAGACTACTTCTTAGTAGATGTCCTGTAAATCATGGTTGGTTGATCAGATGTCATCAGAGCCTCTACTACCCCCTTGCACCACCCCATCTTTTAAAAAATAAAACAGAAACACCCCACCCTACCCCCGTGGCTCAGAACCAAAATTCCATTTACATGGATTGAATTTAATTTGGGGACTCTTCATACGATATCTTTTTTAGTTCATGGCCTTGTTCAGTGTTCTGAAAATATCAGAATTTGACATGTGTCAAGGTGATAAAATAAAAGGGGCCCTCTGCTCCCTTGCAATCACTGAGGCTAACAAGACATGAAATCTATGATGTTTTATTTGAATTCAATAGGAGGGAAAAAAAAGCAAAAATGTGTAGACTTGCACCTAAATCCATTATCAGTCAAAATGGTTCTCCTTCCTTCTCCAGTGGATTTCCACCTCTCCTTAGGTCCTACACAGTCTCCTAAGCTTATAGACAATTCTTAGACCTTCTAGACAGTGACATAGGGGTCCAAGGGCAAAATCCTTGCAATTTCTAGAGAGTCAGGCTTTATAGTCTCTTTCTTCCAGCAAAGAGAGTATTCAGGGCCAGGACAGTTTACACCTAAGAAATGAACTCTGGATTAACCCTTCATTAAGAAGACCAGAGAGAGCAGGAGGGCCTTAATTTATATAGTAAGTCTACAGGGATAGGAGCTAGAAAACATCACCTTTGTTGCATTATTTGAGTCAGAATAGTATCCCTTAGTCCACAGAGCAGACAGGCAGTGCAGACTTTTCGTAAATAGAATTCTTGCCTAGAGGTGTTATGATGGTTGTATTTGGTGTGAGTTGGGGTGAGATGGTTAGTTTCCTGGCATGCTCTTTCAGAAGGCTGAGTGGGAGTGCAGACTGAAGGCTTAGTCATGGGGCAGGTGGTGGGGAAAGGGTGGGAACCCTCTATGACTTTCACCCAAATGTTTGGGATCTTGTCACTCAGTCACACCATAGTATTTTCCTATTGTATTTTAATTTTTTTTTTCGGTTAAAGAAATATCACCATCCACATAGCTCAGGGAGGAAAAACTGAGGGATTCTCTTTCCTTTGGGAGAGCCAGCGGCTGCTTGATTATTTGGCAAGACAAAGTTTGAATCCATACCAGCAGAGGAGACAGACACTCCCCCTCCTTCCCTTTCCTGACCCCTCTTGGGAAAACCCCAGGTAATGCTGGAAGTTACCTTGGTGATTCAGGGAGCTAGGTGATTCCTGACTCACTCCTGGGTCACTACCTTGGTATTTTGTTATTGTAGGGAGCTCCTTTGGGGCACACTGTGGATAATTACTTGTTGGCATTTTAAAAGATCCCTTGGAGCTTTTCTGTCATCAGCAACTGTTGCCCAGCCTCCTGGGCTAGCGGCTTTGTCATCTGCTTTCCTCTTATCCCTTCTTTCCCACCCACCACCACCACCACCACACACCTTTGTTGCTTCCTTCATAATTTAGTTATTCACTTCCTGTCCTAAAAGTTATGATTGAGAATCCCTTGGATTGCTACCAAAAACACCATCCTCCAATGGTATTTTGTCTTTCTCTGGGAGAGGGAGGTTCATGCAGCTGGGTTAGAAGGGCTTTCAGAATGAAACCATCTCATGAACTGAGGATAATGGACTGGAAGAAAGACTACAGTTGGGTTTGGGTATAGTGGTTGCTTTTGAAGGTTACCCAAAGCAATCTGTGGTGTGTTAATCTGGGAGATGAGAGTAAGTGACCTCTCTTAGGAACTTTCTGTTGGAGTAAAAATGATTCCCCCATCCTTTTGTGTGGGGGGGGGGAGGGGTGGGGAGTGGTGAAAATTAGTGTTGGGTTTTTGTTTATTTGTTTGAGTTGTTAACCTAAATGGGAAATGAGACATGAAAACTTTTCAGATTTGGCAGCTTCAGTGCCTCTGTCTATGATGACCTAACCTTAGTAAATGGTCTTCATGAATTACTCTGGCTGAAAAATCTTCCCAATTATAATAATAGTCACATTTCTATAGCACCTACTGTGTGCTAGGTACTGTGTGCTAAATGTTTTGCAATTATCTCATTTGATCATCACAGCAACTCTGCAAGATGGGTGCTATTGTTATCCCCATTTTAAAGGCTTTAAAGGAAACCGAGGCAAGCATTTAAGTGACTTGCCTAGAGTCACACAGCTAGTAAGTGTCTGAAGCTGGATTTTAATTCAGGTGTTCCTGGTCTGATAACCTATCCACTGTACCACCTAGCTGCTCCCAGTGATGAGTCTTTTTGTACTTTGTAAGGTTGGTCTTCAGGTGATTCAGATGAGCCCTCACTAAAGTTTTTCATCCTTATAGGACCTGTCAGAACTTCTGTTCAACTGAGAGTCCATGTTGGGAAGTGGCCTTGGAATTAGGGTCATGGGGTCATAGAACAGGAACTGGAAGGAAATTCAAAGACCATCTAGTCCAGCCCCCTTATCCAATGGATGAAGAAGCTGAGGCCTGAGTCAATCAGCAGGCATGTATTAAGCACCTACTATGTGCTGAGGATAGAGAAAAGGGCAAAAGACAATCCCTGCTCTCCAGGAGCTCACAGTCTAATGGGGGAGATGACACACAAACAACTATATACAAACAGGCTACAGACAGGCTAAATTGAGATGATCCACAGAGAGAAGTCACTTGCAGAAGGTGAGACTTTATTTGAGACCTGAAAGAAGCCAGGGAATCTAAGAAGCAGAGGTCCAGGCGTGGAGGACAGCCAGTGAAAATGGAAGCTGGATTGTCTAGTTCAAGGAACACTAAGGAGGCCCGTGTCTCTGTCTCCAAGAGTATTTGCAGGAGGGGCATAAGGTTGGAGGGGGCCAGAGTTTGGAGGGCTTTTAAGAGCCCAACAAGATTTTACATTTGATCCTGAAGGCAATAGAGAGCTTCTTCATAAAGCTTTTCCTGGTTCCCTGAGCTTCTGGGGCACCCCTCCCCAAGCTACTTCCTATTCATTTTGCTTATTTTCTTTCTTTCTTCCTTTCTTTCCTTCCTTCCCCCCTTCCTTCCCTTTTTCTTTTTTGGCTGGGTAATGAGGGTTAAGTGACTTGCCCAGGGTCACACAGCTAGTAAGTGTCAAGTGTCTGAGGCAGGATTTGAACTCAGGTCCTCCTGAATCCAGGGCTGGTGCTTTATCCACTGCGCCACCTAGCTGCTCTGCTATATTCTTTATGTATGTCCATGTTAGCTCTCTTATTAGAATTAAAGCTTCTTGAGGGCAGGAGCTGTTTCACTCTTGTTTTTGTGTCCCCAGTGCTTAGCACAGTGCCTTGCAACTAGTAAGTGCCTAAGAAATGCTTGTTGATTGAACACAACTAACCAACACTTTCAGACCCCTTATGAAAGTATATTTAACATATCTAGATGTGTGTGAGGCCAACTTATTAGGTTGATTTCCACCACTTCTGCAATGAAAGGAGGTCACTAGAGAGAATTATTTCTTTGAGAGGCAATGGGATGTAGTAGATAGAGTGGTGAACTTGGAGCTGGGAAGAATTGGGTTGGAATTCTGCCTCAGACACTTAGACCTAAGGTCCTTACTCCCTGAAACTTACCATCCAAGTTGGATTACTGTGACATGGGCAAACATGCAGAGCGACCTAGAACCAGGGAACTGAATGTGTTAAAACAACTACATGGGGGGTGGCTAGGTGGCGCAGCGGATAAAGCACCGGCCCTGGATTCAGGAGTTCCTGAGTTCAAATCTGGCCTCAGACACTTGACACTTACTGGCTGTGTGACCTTGGGCAAGTCACTTAACCCCCATTGCCCCGCAAAAAAAAAAAAAAAAAACCCCAAACAACTACATGATCTTTGTATCTGTGCTTTCATTAGTGCAGGGCACAATCTCTCACCTGTGCATGGGTCACCCCCCTATGCCTTTTCATACCGTATACCCTTTGTCCACAACTTTCTACAGAGCTTCACTGGAGAGAATCTAGCCCATGTGCTGGAGGCTTACAAATAGTCATTTGCTGTTATCTAAAGAATATATAAGTAGCTAAATTCGAGCATGATTCATACTTGTCAAAGTAAGTGCATTTGGGGAGAAGTTGATGACCGGAGTTACTATGCATCTCTCTCTTGGATGTTAAGTGGAGAGGAGAAAGAAAGGAAGAATGAATAAATGAATGAATGAACTAATTAACTAACTCTGTCTTTATGTGTGTCTCTGTCTCTGTCTCTCTCTCTGTATCTCTTTCTGCCTTTGTCTCTGTCTGTCTCTCCCTTTCTGTATCTCTTTCTGCCTGTCTCTGTCTTTCTGTCTCTGTCCCTCTCTCTGTCTCCCTCTCAAGGAAGTGTGGGAAGGCTTTGAGAAGAGAAAGTAGATTTCTTAGGCAAGTCACAATTTTTCTGGGCCTCAGTTTCTTCATCTGCAAAATGAGGGACTTGGACTAGATGAATTCTGAAGTCCCTTTGTACTCTTTTTTTTTTTTTTTTTTAGGCAATGGGGGTTAAGTGACTTGCCCAGAGTCACACAGCTGGTAAGTGTCAAGTGTCTGAGGCCGGATTTGAACTCAGGTACTCCTGAATCCAGGGCCGCTGCTTTAACCACTGCGCCATCTAGCTGCCCCCCCCCTTTTTTTTTTTCCCTTTGTACTCTTAACAAGTTCTAGTGATGATGAGACTAGTGACATCTATGAGAAGGCTGCTTTTGAATAGATTACTGAACTAAGCCGAGAGGTATTTGTTGTTATTTAGTCATCTAATTCACTTGTGTCTAATTCTTCTTGAATTTGGGGGTTTTCTTGGCAAAAACACTGGGCTGGTTTGCCATTTCCTTCTCCAGCTCATTTGACAGATGAGGAAGCTGAGGGCAAACAGGGCTAAGTGACTTGACTGGGATCACACAGCTAGTAAGTGCCTGAAACCAGATTTGAACTCAGGTCTTCCTGACTCCAGGCCAGGCACTTCATCCACTGTGCCACCAGCTGCTCTAACATGAGAGGTGAGGGAAAGGCTATTCCAGGATTATGGTATACCTTGAGAGGTGTGGAATGACTGGTTAAAGAGACTAGAAATCAAGTTTTCTCTAAGAGCTACAAAAAGAATTACAAAAAGTGATGAATGGGTGTTTCTTTCTTGGATCCTAGATCAGTAATTTAGAGCTAGAAGGGACCTCAGAGATCATCATTTCACAGATAAAGAAACTGGTGCCCAGAGACACGAAGGCCTTTGCCCAAGGTCACACAGGCTGGCACTGGAAATAGGTCCTCTAACCCCCAATCCAGTGCTATTCCATTGCAGCCCACAATGGGGGCATTATTATCTGTCACACAGCCAGGGTATGGTCTTTGCATTGTTGGTCAGAGGGTCATCTGGGGAGAAGCAGAAGGCCAAGGGCATTTCTAGGGTGGGAAGAAGGAGGGGAATGCCTCACTTATGGCTTGGGGCCTCTCCCTAGGTCCTGGAAGCACTCTGTGGCTTCTGGTGTACACAACTGCTCTGTCGTCTGCTGAATGGATGGATATTGGGAGGGGCTGGGGCATGGCCGGCACCCCTGTTGCCATAAAACGCTGCTCACTGGGGCTGATGCTGTGAAACAATAATAATAATTTAGACAAATGTTCAGATAATAAGCTAGAGAAGTAGGTCCTGCTAATTATGTGATCCCCATTTTATAGATAAAAAAACTGAGACTGAGATGTTATGTGGTTTGCCCC
Organism: Dromiciops gliroides; assembly: GCF_019393635.1. Taxonomy (NCBI): domain Eukaryota; kingdom Metazoa; phylum Chordata; class Mammalia; order Microbiotheria; family Microbiotheriidae; genus Dromiciops; species Dromiciops gliroides. The sequence continues at coordinate 151,385,768 of NC_057862.1, forward strand.
TGTTGCCACAGCTGGTGAGTGTCCCAGGTGGGATTTTTGACCCAGTTCTGCCCAAGCATCCCCTCCATGGGGCCATGTCAATCCAAGGGATTTGAGCATTGACTACGTTTAAACCAGAAGAATTCCTGAACTCAGGAAGCTGTAGGAACACTCTGCCGGGGAAGGGTCATACAATGAGAGATATTTATTTCCTCTCCTGATGCCTTGACTCAAAATTCTCCTCTCCACTCCCCTTTCTTAGCTCCCGCGGCTGTAAAATATTAACTTTAGTGAACCCTTATCCTCAAGTATCATGTCTCTGCTCTCCAGTCACCGAGGTGGCCGGTTTGCTTTTCTGTTTATAATATTTCTGAGATTGTTTCTCTGCTTCAGCAAGTGACTCATAATGAAGAAAGTCGGAGCAGGACAATTAGAACACAGCCTCCTCCTCTGCCCTTTTCACCTCTTTTTTTCCCTCTTCTCCTTTCTCCTCCCCACCTACCCAGACTCCTCCACAGGAGTAGCCTGCTTGCACTTTCTATTAACTCTTGGTGGAAACTTCAAGGTTTGTTTTGATAGAAAAAGGTAGCTTTCTCTCTCTCTCTTTTTTTTTTGGTAGGGCAGTGAGGTTTAAGTGACTTGCCCAAGGTCACACAGCTAGTAAGTGTCAAGTGTCTGAGGCTGGATTTGAACTCAGGTCTTCCTGAATCCAAGGCTGGTGCTTTATCCACTGAGCCACCTAGCTCCCCCCCCCCCCAAAGGTAGCTTTCTCATCTTTGTCCCTTTCCATTTATCTCACCTGGAAACACTGTGAGAATCTTATGTATGAAGAAAGAAAGGAAGGAAGAAAGAAAGAAAGAAACCTCTTCCCCAAACGTGCAGTCTGTCCACAGGAAGTGATTCACCCTTTACCGATTCATTAAAAGCATTAGGGTCAAGGAGGCAAGACGCTGGGAACATGCCATGGGAAAAGAAGGACAAGTGGGACAGTTCAGTGCCAGAATGATCATTTCTGCTTTGTCGAAGAAAGCAGAAAACCCAGAATGACTAAGAGTCTTGTAATAAGATGTGTTTGCATTGGGAAGTGAACAAATATTGAAGTTCTCCCCTAGATAAGCTGTGTGAAGTCATAGTTGTGAGGGAGATGATTTCTCAGGTTCTGCCAGATTTCTTCTTAGGTGACTAACAGAAATTTTTAGTTTGGGGGCAGGGGAAGGGAAGGGAGGAACATTCATTATGGATCTAAATCCTATGTATATCAAGAGGCTGCATGGTTTTACGGGGGTAGAGTACTGGACCTGGACTTAGGGAGAGTTGGCTTCAGTTGCTGATCACCCTGGGGAAATCATCTAACATCTCTGAACCTCAGTTTTTCCATCTGTAAAATTGGGGTAGTTTTAATACCTCCTCCTTTACAAGGTTGTTGTGAGAATCAAACAAACCAAAATATGTAAAATACTTGGCAAACCTCCAAGTCCTACATAAATGGGAGTTAATTTCAGGGGATAGAGAGCAGACAGGTCTTGGAATCAGGAAGCCTTGGGTTCATATCCTGCTTCTCGCTTATAATACTTGGGGTGCACCTCAGGAATTGCAGCAATTGCAGAAAAGTTGATGATGTCCATTATTTAGCTGGAATTCTTATCCCAATGAAATCACAGGCGTGGACCCAAACAAAACATATTAAGAGAGAGAGACACCAGTTCAGTATTGAACAGAGGACTTGCCTCAAAATCAGAAAGACCTGGGTTTGAGTTCTGTGTCAGGCTGAGGCTATGGTCAAGTTATTTAACTTCTCATTACTGCCCTCCCCCCACTCATAAGTTATAAATGATTGCTGAGGTGCAAAAAAAGGGAATTTTCATTTTGGGACTTTCCCATATGGATGAAATCAAATATCCTCTGCTTGATGTCCCTGCCTTAAGTCTCTCCCCACTCCAGTCCATCCAACACTCAGCTGTCCAAAAAGGTCTTCCTAAACCCAGGGCTGACCATGTTCTCTTCTATTCAGTAAGTTCCAGTGGCTCCCTAATTCCTTCTGAGATTAAATATAAAATCCTCTATTTGATATTCAAAGCCCTTTCTAACATGACTTCTTCCAAGCTTGCCAGTTTTCTTATGCTTTAAAACCCCCCTTCTCCCATGGACTCTGTGATCCAGAGACACTGGCCTCCTTGTCTTCAAACTAGATACTCCACCTCTGGACCTGGGCATTTTCACTGGCTGTCCTTCATGCTTAGAATCCCCTCCCCCTCCTCTCTACCTCCCAGCATCTTTGGCTTCCTTCAAGTCTGCGCTACAGCCCTGCCTCCTATAAGAAACCTTTCCTGATCCTCCTTAATGTTAGCACTTTCCTTCCATTTATCCTGTATATAGTTTGATTGTAAATAATTTCATGTTGGCTACCCTATAAGCTCCCTGAAAGCTGGGACTCTTCTTTCTCTAGATCCAATATTCAGTGTTTAGTGCAGTGCCAGGCACATAGTAGGGGCTTAATAAATACTTGCTGACTGTCTGGACTTTTAAAAAAAGGCATCAAGAACATTGGCCTGTTCATCATGAAACCTGTATTGGAGCTGAGGCTCTCCCACTAACTAGCCTTGTTGACCATAGGCAAGTGTCACATGCCTTCCTTGAGCTCCAAATGTGCTCATCTGTAAATGAGAAGAGGGTATTGGGTAATATCTCCAGACTTGTCTAGTGCTACAAAACTATGAGATGTTCTTCTTTTCTGCTGGCCCTTTTTCCTCCCTCTTCGAAGTGAAAACTTTTCTATTCAGACTTTTGAGGCCCAGGGAGAACTTTATGCCTGAAATTGCAATTGTATTCCTTCCCATAGGCTAGAATATTGACCTGGAAAGAAAGAACTTTCTCTGCCCTTGTGCAGTGTTGCAAAGCAACGTTTCAGCTCCCCCCAAGCTCGTTCTAAACAACAACAGAGCCCTGTAAAGTGTCAGAAATGTTTCACAGCCTTGGGGCAGGACAGAATCCTGATTTGTAATACAAAATAAAGAGGTTTCTGCTCCAGCTGAGCTTAATTACTGCTCTTCAGAGGTCCTGTGATGGAGGAAGTGAACCCTTTTAGAGCATGCGATGAAAGTCCTGGCCAAAGAACATTTGCCCCAAACTGATGGGGACATCCCCCGAGGCTGCAGGACCGAGCCTGGGACAAGGATTCCCAAGAAATGGCAGCAGAAGAGATGAAAAGTCAGCTCCACCTCAACAAAAGGTTAGGGCAAAATGAGAATTAGCCAACATTCACGTTATATTGAAACAACTGGATTGAAGCTTCCAACAGGCTGGGCAGTATATTCACTTCTTCCATGAGTGTGGAACCAGACCCTAGTTGGATGTGGTACCTTCCCTTTGAGACCCCAGAGTAGTTACTACACATTGATTCTCTCCATCCCCTGACTGTTTGGCATCATTAAAAAACAAAAACAACGGGGCGGCTAGGTGGCGCAGTGGATAGAGCACCGGTCCTGGAGTCAGGAGTACCTGAGTTCAAATCTGGTCTCAGACACTTAACACTTACTAGCTGTGTGACCCTGGGCAAGTCACTTAACCCCAATTGCCTCACTTAAAAAACAAAACAAAACATTTTTAAGTGCACAAAAGGCAGATTTACTCAGTGGCTTGGGGGTTGTCACAATAAAAATATACCACCACCACCACCACCACCCCCAACTAATTACCAGAAATTTTGACCAACTTTTTTTTTGCGAGGGAAAGAATGGGATTAAGAATAAGAAAGTAGGGGCAGCTAGGTGGCACAGTGGATAGAGCACCAACCCTGGATTCAGGAGGACCTGAGTTCAAATCTGGCCTCAGACACTTGACACTAGGTGTGTGACCTTGGCCAAGTCACTTAACCCCAATTGCCTCACACACACGCAAAAGAGGAATAAGAAGGGGAGAGACGGGAGAGGGATTTTCTAACAGGGAAAGTAGAGAAATCCTATGAACCATGGAGCCTGAGGTTAGTCAGAGTTTTGTACTCCAGCCCCAGGGACCTGCTTCCCTTCTTTGTTTTACTCTGTGTTTTTGTTTTTCACCCAGGAAAGAAAGTAGCATTTTCCACAGAGGCAGCATGGGATAGCACAGATGCCTGCCAGATTGGGTATTCAACCCAAAGTCCTGTGACTCCAAGGCCAGTTCTCTATGCACCATACCATAGCACTCCCATCTAGCTTCTTTTGCAGATGAGGAAACTGGGAGCTAGAAAGGTCAAGTAGCTTATCTAGGACCATACCAGGGAGTTAGGAAGCTGAGCTGGGATTTGAAACAGGGTCCTTCAGGCCCCAGGATCACTGGAGCATAGACTTAGAGGTAGAAGAGACCTTGAAGGCCATTAAATCCAAACTCCTCATTTTGCAGATGAGGAAATAGAGGCACAGAGGAGTTAAGAGACTTGCCCAAAGTCCCACCTTAGTAAATGCTTGAGGCTGGAATCGAACTCATGTCTTTCTGACTCCAAGTTCCATACAACCCTATAGTGTAATAGAAAGAATATTGGGGCAGCTAGGTGGCGCAGTGGATAGAGCACTGGCCCTGGAGTCAGGAGTACCTGAGTTCAAATCTGGCCTCAGACACTTAACATTTACTAGCTGTGTAACCCTGGGCAAGTCACTTAACCCTAATTGCCTCACAGAAAGAAAGAAAGAAAGAATATTGGACTTGGTGTCACTAGACCTAGTTTCAACTCCAAGTTTTGTCTCCTTGTTATTAACTGTGTGAAAGGACTTGAGGAAATCATAATCATTTTCCTCACCTGTCAAATGAGGATATGAATATTTGTACTATATAGCTCAGAGGACTGATATGAGGAAAGTGTTTTCTAGCCTGTGAGTGGTGTAGAATTGTGACTGCTACTACTATTATTACTATGACTATGACCACCACCACCACTGCTCATTTTTGTCTAGTTGTTCAGACATATCTGACTCTTTATAATCCCACGGACCATCATGTCCATGGGGTTTTCTTTTCTTTTTTAAAATAATAAATATTTTAATGTAAAGATTTGAGTTCCAAATTCTATCCCTCCTTTTCTCACCTTCCTCCTTCCTTATAGGGTAAGCAATCAGATAGAGGTTATACATGTGCAATTATGTAAAACAATTCCGTATTAATCATTTTGTATAAGGAGACTGGAATAACAGGAAAAAATGAAAGAGTGAAAAATAGCATGCTTCAGTCTGTTCAATCAATATCAGTTCTTTCTTTGGAGGGGGATAGTTTGACTCAACATTAGTCCTTTGGGATTGTCTTGGATCACTGTATTGCTAAGAATAGTCAAGTCATTCACAGTTCTTCATCAAACAGTAGTGCTGTCTCTGTGCACAATGTTCTCTTGGTTCTGCTCACTTCACTATACATCAGTTCATACAAGTCTTTCCAGGCCTTTCTGAAATCGTCCTGTTTATCATTTCCATCACAACCATATACCACAGCTTGTTCAGCCATTCCCCAATTGATGGTCATTCCTTTTATTTCCAGTTCTTAGCCAACACAAAAAGAGCTACTATAAATATTTTTGTACAAATAGTTCTTTTTTTCTTTGGGGGGATGTCTTTGGTTTATAAACCTAGCAGTGGTATTGCTGGATCAAAAGACATACACAGTTTGATAGCCCTTTGGGGATAGTTCCAAATTGCTCTCTAGAGTGGTTATTCTGTTTACAACTCCACTAACAATGGATTAGCATCCATGGGGTTTTCTTCGAAAAAATAGTGAAATGGTTTGCTATCCCCTCCATTTGATTAAGGTAAACAGAGGTTAAATGACTTGCCCAAGATCACATAGCTATTCAGTATCTGAGGCCAGGTTTGAACTCTGTTCTTTCGAACATCCTGACTCCAGTTCTGGTGCTCTATCCACTGTACCACTTAGCTGCCCCAACCTTGTTCATAGCTTTTATGTTAGAAAACTGCTTGAGTGTTATATGTGTTTCAAGATTATTTCAAATAAATTGGAATCTTCCTTTACATTTAACTCTCTTGGAGGCATAAGGCTGCCTACTTACCCACCCACCCACCCCTCCGCCTTGGGAGGGAAGAAGACGCTGAGTTCAGCTGAGATAAGTATGTTGTGAGACCAGGGCTAGACCCCGATAGAGGGGGTGAGGCCATGATGTACTTTGGCTGGCTCCACTTTGGGCTGGCATTATGTGTCTGTTGCACATGCTGAGACAGCCTCTGGTGACAGCTGTCTTTCCCCTTTCTCCCTCTCTGCAGCCACCTGGGTACAATTCACATGGACTTGGGCAAGCAGGTTAGCTGGGAACATTAGCAGCTGGTGGGAGTATCTTGATCCCAGGTGTCTGCATTGGAGAAGAGGTCAGAGTATCAGACATAGAGATAGAAGTGGCTTTCTGGGCTACAGTTGTGACCTCAAACCTGTTCTCTTTAATTTTTATTTTTTGCTGTAATTTTCTGTATATTTTACTTTCAATTTGATAGAACTCTGGCTTAGATTGATATGTTTTTGTGCTTTTGTAGGTTATTGGGAGACCATGGTGAAAGTTGAACTGTTTCTAGTAGAAGTGATTAAAGTACCAGTATTAGATTTCTACATCATCCCATTTTCAGCTTCTCATGAACTGAGCCAAACTATAGCATTGGAGAATTTGCTTAAAACACTTAGGAACTTGCTTAGAACACAGTTCTTAAGGGCTAAATTAACCAAAATAATGTTCTCTAGCTTTTAGTGCTCATAGACCTGGGTTGTAGTCCTGGGTCTGTGACTTAAGATCATAAGATTTTTGAGCTGGAAGGGGGTCTGCTTGATCCTCTAGTCAAACCTCTTCATTTTACAGATGAGTAAACAGGGACCCATTAAAGTGAAATAACCTGTCCAGGTCGCACAAGAAGGAAGTAGCAGAGACTAGATTTGAAATCAAGCCTAAGTCTTCTTTCCCCTGTACTATTGAAGTAATGTGATGATAAGTCCCTTGACTCTAGAGTTGGAGAACCAGGGGTTGAATCCCACATCTGATGCTTGCTATTCATATGATCTTGAGGAAGTCATTTTAACTTCTTTATTGGATAGAGTGCCAGGAATCAGGAAGACTCATCTTCCTGAGTTCATATCTGGACTCAAACACTGACAAGCTATGTGACCTTGGGCAAATCACTTAACCCTGTTTGCCTCAGTTTCCCCATCTGTCAAATGAGCTGAAGAAATAAATGGCAAACCATTCCAGTATCTCTGACAATAAAACCCTAGATGGGGTTTCTGAGTCAAGATTTGAACTCAGTTCTCCCTGACATCCTGACTCCAGGCCAAGCACTCTATCCACTGTTTGACCTGCCTGCCCTCCCTTACCCAGTTTGCATTCCACTAAAATACTTCCCCCTAACCATGCCTTCCCCAATTGTTAGTTTTTTTGGTTCAAGTGTGTTACTTTACACTGATTCCTATTAAATATCCTATTACTAGTTTCAGCCCAGTGTTCTTTCTAACCTGTCAGGATCTTTTTTGGATCTTGACCCTGTAGTTCATGGTGTTAACTCATGTCTCAGTTTTGTGTCTTGGATAAATTTGATGATTTTGTCATCTACACTTTTATCGAAGTCACTGATAAAAATGTGAAAATAGCACATGGCCAGCAGGTACCTGAAGCCCTGCATTGGTGACCTACTTCCAAGTTGACATAGAATCACCAATGACTATTCCCAGGCATCCAACCAGTTTCAAATCCCACTATGGTCCAGCCCACATGTCTTATCTTTTTCTATAAGAATGGCATGAGATACAGTATAAAGTGTTTTGCTAAAAATCTACAGAAATGAAATCTATAGTCTTCCCATGATCCACCAAGTTTGATAAACTTGTCAAAAGCAAATAAAGTTAATCTGGCATGACCTGTTCTTACAGAAACCATGCAGGCTCTTGTCATCTCTCCATAATCTTTCAAATATCACTGACCGTGGCTGAGTTCTTATAGTTCTTTCAGTACTCAAGGATACAGTTCAGACTGGACCAGTTGACTGACCTAGATCATCTAAGCTTGAAGAAATGAAAAAACTCAGCTAAGAGACATTTAAGTCATTTGCCCAAGGTCACACCGTAATTTGTGGTGTTAGAACTAGAATTCAGCTCTTCAGAATCCTGTTCATTGTTCAGGTGCCCTTCAGTCACGAGAGTGTTGTCATCTGTCCTTTGCTCTCGAAGAGGACCATGACATCAGGGTGACGTCATGACTTGCAGTGAATTGCATTTAAGTTAGGCAGGGCTGTACAGAGTCACCAATCTCACTCTCTACTCCAGAGCCATCTAGGCAGGATATATATCAGGATGATTGGAGAAGGCTCCAGATGTTTAAGGCAATTTGGCATTAAGTGACTTGCCCAGAGTCACACAGCTAGTAAGTGTTCGAGTTCACATTTGAACTCAGGTACTCCCAGCTTCAGGGCCAGTGCTCTAGCCAACAAGCCACCTAGGTGCCCCTCCCTAACTAGAGAAAGAATGGACACAAAAAGATTTTAAAAATATACTCAAAAAATCAACTTTATCTAAAGTATTACGTATTTATGAGCCCAGAAGCTGAAACCAGATTTGAACTCAGGTCTTCCTGACTCCAGGCCAGGCACTTCATCCACTGTGCCACCAGCTGGAGATAATAATAGCACGTCCCTCCCAGGGTTGTTGTAAGGATCAACTGAGGTAATATTTGTAAAGTGCCTAGCATAGTGCCTGGCATCTAGTAGGTGTTACATGTATTTGTGTCTCTGTCTATGTGTGTATGTATATGTATATGTATATATATAAGATTTTGAGTTCCAAATTCTCTCCCTCCCACCCCTCCCCTGCCCATTGAGAAGCTAGCTACTTAATACCCATTATACATATGAAGTCATGAAAAACCTATTTCCTTATTAGCCATGTTGCAAAAGAAAAAAAGGCAAGAAAAATAAGTGAAAAAAATGGCTTCATTATGCATTCTGAGTTTATCATTTCTCTCTCTGGAGGTGGAGAGCATTTTTCATCATGAGCCTTTTGGAATTGTCTTGACAGGGTTTATTGACTGACTGACTGATGGACTGACCTCCCTTCACTTGGACCCAGTTTCCTTATCTGTAAAGTGAGTTCTTTTGACAGAGATGGCCTCTGAGGTCCCATTCAACTCTAAATCTATGATCTTATGCCCCTGTGATGATATTTGTTGATTGAATGATCTCCTGCTAGTCTGAAAGAGTTAAGGGCCTCCTTGAAGGCCTGAGTCACAGAGAGAGACGTGTTTTCTCCCAGGGAAAATTGTGCTTCGGTTGCCAGAGGGGCATGTGGGCCGCATAGCTTAGCATTACTCATGATGGATGAGTGGCTAGTTCATTTCATTTGGTAAAAGATCCATGAGCAAAGCGTGGTGGAAAGAGCTCTGGTCCTCAGAGGGAGGGGGTCTGAGTTTCCCTGTCTTTGGGCAAATCCCTCTACCTCCCTGGGCTTTTCTTTCCTTGTGTGTAACAGGAGGGACTCAGATGTGAAGGACTCTAGAGTTCCTATTCCAACTATCATATTCTGTCACTATGTAAATATCCTTTCTGCAGGGGATGAGGGGTGTGGGGTGGGATAGTTCTTTTAAAAATAATACTTGGTTTACCGAACGATAGAAAAGAATCAGGAATATTCTTGTTTGTTTGTTTTTTCGGGGCAATGAGGGTTAAGTGACTTGCCCAGGGTCACACAGCTAGTAAGTGTCAAGTGTCTGAGGTCAAATCTGAACTCAGGTCCTCCTGAATCCAGGGCCAGTGCTTTATCCACTGAGCCACCTAGCTGCGCCCAGGAATATTCTTATATGAGCCATTGTCAGCAAACTGTGCAAACGGATTTCCACAACCTCCAGAATCCTATCTTTTATAGAAAGCAGCTCACCTTGTCAAGATGCCAGAAGGGTTAAGTGAAAAGAAGAGGGAACAGAAGAGGCTCTGGTGACACACCTGCCTTCAGAACAGATGGCTCTCTCTGTGCCCTGTGAAGTTGCACAGCCTCTGTCTGGAACAGTGCACAAGTATTGATTCACATTTCTCAGAGCTGCAGCTCTAATAAAGCCACAGCAACAATATCCATTTTTGCTCCTTGAAGGAAGTCATCTCCTGAAGGTGTTTCAAATCATTTCTCCCCCCTTTTAAAATGAGCTTTATTTGCCGGCCTCACACTGAAGTAGGGTTTCTAAAGTTGTATTTTGTCACAGTCTTTAACAGTCTGGGGAAGTCTACAGACCCTTTCTCAGGATGGTGCTCCTGTATGCATAAGAAAAAAAATAGAATTACAAAGGAAACCAGTTGTATAAAATACACTTATCAAAACATTAAAAAATACAAGAGGGGCAACTAGGTGGTGCAGTGGATAGAGCACCGGCCCTGGATTCAGGAGGACCTGAGTTCAAATCCAGCCTCAGACACTTAACACTTACTAGCTGTCTGACCCTGGGCAAGTCACTTAACCCCAATCGCCCTACAAAAACAAAACAAAACAAAAAAACAAGAAATTCACAGATTAAGGACTCCTGCCCTCAAATCTCAATCTGATGCTTCACTGTGGCATGGAAGTGACCTTGGACTCTCAACATCTAAACCATTAGAGCCCATATTTTGGCAGGATGTATCGTGCTGTAAAGCTTGAGGTTGAGCCTGAAAATAGGCTGTTGTTTGTAGCAAAGGGCTGGCCTAGGGAAGCATGGAGAGGTTTATTACTAGAAGGTTGGGCCCCTTATTAGTGAGATTCCTCACTCATTCCTTATTCAGGCCATGAAAACCATTTTGTGAAGTTATGGAGTGCTTGTAGTCCCTGTGGATGAAAAGGCTACTCCTACTTACGAAAGCTCAGATGTCTTGAGATATTTGAAGGATGGTGGGACAGTTCCTTTATCTTGGTTCAGAGGCATGGTGGAGCAAGAGAGGACAAGCCCGGAAGTAGGTGTCAAGAGACTTATTAGCAGTTTAAATTTAGGCAAATTAGCCTTGCTGAGCCTCAGTTTCCTCATTTGTAAAGTGGAAGGTAGCAAGATTAGATGATCTCAGAGGTCTCCTTTTCTCTCAATTCAAATGTTCACCTGCTCTTTAAATCTTACCAAAGCACTCTGTCTGGAGCCCTTCTTTGACACTATCACACTCTCCCTTGTGTTAAACTTACCTGGGCACGACGCTGGATAACATAATCTCCCTGAGAGGAGTGACTTTTGGTTTTGAGCCCATCACTTAAAAGAGTGCCTTGCATATGGCAGGTGCTTCATATTTGTTTGTTGATGTGGGTTTATAAAATTGCATAAGAAATAGTCTTCTTGTCCCTTATGGTTTTGAACCAGAAGCAGAATTCTATAGTCCGATCACCAGATTGGCTCTGTCCAAATAACTTGACTCTTGCCAAACATCATTATCTACCAGAAGGAAGGAAGACTTCTCAACATGAAGAGTGCACAAATGAATGATGTGCTGGCTTCCAAGGCAGGATGAACTGGAAGACTGAAAGCCTAGTATGTAGTTAAGGGTTTTCATTAACATTACAAAACTGAAAGTTATCACCATACTCTTCTCCCTGTCTGCTGTGCTGTCCAATAAGACTGACTAGCATTTATATAACATGTCAAGGTTTTGGAAGTTCTTTACAAAAGTTATCTCATTTTATCCTCCCTACCTGGGGGGAGGTAGGGGTACTTTTATCCCACTTTACAGGTGAGGAAACTAAGTCAGATAGCATTTAGGTGACTTGCTAGGTCACAGAGCTCATAAATGCGTGAGATCACATTTGAAATCTGGTCTTCTTGGCTTTGGGCTCTGTACTTTATTTATTGTGCCACCTAGCTGTCTGCTAATTCACTGATCTTCAAAGAAGTGAAAACGGAATTTAAAAAAAGTAAGCATGATATAGTAGAGAGGCAGCTAGGTGGCACAATGGATAGAGGGCCAGGCCTGTAGTCAGGAAGGTTTGAGTTCAAATCTGACCTCAAGACACTAGCTGTGTGACCTTGGGCAAGTCATTTAACCCTGCTTGCCTTAATTTCCCCATCTGTAAAATGAACTGGAGAAGGAAATGGCAAATCACTCCAATATCTCTGCCAAGAAAACCCCAAATGGGGTCACGACTGGATGAGACTAAAAACAACTGAACAAACAATAACAGTGCCCCTTTCAAGCTCCAAGTCTATGTTCTATGTTTTAAAAAAGAAGCATTCTTAAGGTGTTTTGGAGCAGTAGCTCCAGGGAATAAGTCCACAGCCCCTTTCCCCCTGCCCCAACTCCCAAGGTGGCTTCTCTGAAGGGAACAAAGCTCAGAATATTCTGGTATTTTTTTACTAAGATGTGGTCACACCTCATAGGAATTCGTTTAGTTATCACTGATTTTCCTGGATGATAGGTCTACCCTGAGGCTGCTTCCAAGCCTTTCCCATTACCAAAAGATTTTAGGATTATAGATTTAGGGCTGAAAGGGACCTTAGAGTTCATCTAGTCTGCTTCCTTTATCCCTGTTCTTTCTCCCTCCCCCCCCTCTCCCAACCCCCTGGAGAATGGCCCAATAGACTCCACCTTCACCATCTGCTTTGGACCGTGTGGTGTTTCCACATCCTTGGCTGCTGGTCCTACCACCATTTTGGGACACTTTACAGGTCCCAGTTGGAGCCAATGGGAGGAAACCTAATTTCCTGCCACAGGAAATGGTCCGGCTGGTGGAGAATATCTTGAAGGATTAAAACCTCCTGTTAAAGGAGCTTGAGGGAGTTGCTGGAGAAGGACTCTGGAAGGGGAGATGGAGCCAGGAAGCCACTGGGTGTGGGAAGAGGTCTTGGTCACAAGTGGCAGGAAGCCCAAAGCCTGGTTAACTGGACAGCTCCCAGGGGTGGAGGTGGGAGGGTGGGAAGGAAGGATTGGGGAAATATCACTCTTAAGACCCAGAAGCTTTGTGCACTAGATAGAGAAAGGATGATGAGGAGGTGAAGATTGGTCATAATTCAGGCATCTCTATGGCAGACCGTGTTTATAATATCATTAGGAAGGTATTGCCTTATTTATGGCATTTATTTCTTTTTTTCTTTTTTTTTGGGGGGGGTAAGGCAACTGGGGTTAAGTGACTTGCCCAGGGTCACACAGCTAGTAAGTGTGTAAAGTATCTGAGGCCGGATTTGAACTCAGGTCTTCCTGAATCCAGGGCCGGTGCTCTATCCACTGCACCACCTAGCTGCCCCTATGGCATTTATTTCAAATGGCCGTGTTCCCCTACAATCTCTGGGAGTGTGTAAAGAATGCATCAATTACATTAAATCCAGCCACTGAAACTCCCAATTTGTTACAGTTTTCTAGAGTGCTTATAGTGTTTCATGGGTTCGGAGAGATGTGGAGAAGGGAGGACCAGGACCACTGCTGACTCCGGGCATCACAAGACCCAGAGGAAAAGGAGGGTGCTAACTTGGGAGGCCTGAGAAGCCCTTTCCCTGAAGATCTTTGCGAACACAAGGAATCTCTTTTTCTCGTCATCTTTGCTTACATAAGAATGTAAGGGGAGCATGAATGCAGGGGAATAGACTAGTTGACCTTTAGAAATGTTCTTTGATCTCAGTTACAGAATTCTGATTAATATTCTGCCCCCCCCCTTTTTTGCTCTGTGTTAGAAACCATAACAAGTAATTGGGAGTGAGAATAGTGGAAGGAACACAGCTTTGAAAGTCAGGTCACCCAATTTCTAATCACATTACTGTGGCTAACTCACGAGAAGAACCACTCAAGTTTCAGCTTCAATTTCCCTATCTGCAAAATGGTGATATCAAAGCCTGCCTTACTATGACCATAGGGTTGTTGTAAAGACCATAAGTCATCTTGTGTGTAAATTCTTAAAAAGTTGAAAGCCCCCTCCAAATACAAAGCATCATTATTTTTCCAACCACATATCCTGTGCAGTGAAAGGTAGAAATAATCAGTGCAATAGCCTGATGGAATGAGTGGAAATCAGGAGATCTATGTGCTTGTCCTGACTCCGCCACTACCTACACAGAGCAGTGGATAGAGCACCAGGCCTGAAGTTTAGGAAGACCTGGGTACAGATTCTTCCTCAAACACTTACTAGCTGTGTGACCCTGAACAAATCACTTCACTCTGTTTGCCTCAGTTTCCTCATCTGTAAAATGAGCTGAAGAAGGAAATGGCAAACCACTCCACTGGCTTTGCCAAGAAAACCCCAAATGGGGTCATGAAAAGCCTGACACAACTGAACACTCTCAGCTGTGTGAACGTTATGTCCAGAGTAAGGTGACTAGGATTGTGGTGCAACTTTTTGTTTTCTTTCTTTCTTTCTTTCTTTTTTTTTTTGGTGAGGCAATTGGGGTTAAGTGACTTGCCCAGGGTCACACAGCTAGTAAGTGTTAAGTGTCTGAGGCCAGATTTGAACTCAGGTCCTCCTGAATCCAGGACCGGTGCTCTATCTGCTGCACCACCTAGCGGCCCCCTGTGGTGCAACTTTAAACCTTGAAGCCACCTCAGGGGGAGTCAGAAGACTATTCAGCCCAGAAACTAAGATGATTGCTGTTTTCCAGTATTTAAAGTGTTCACCAGGGGAAGAGGGATTAAATTCTTCTTGCATGGTCCCAGATAGTAGAACTAAGAACAGTGGAAGTTGTGAGGCAGACTTTGGCTGGATATAAGGTGTCAGAAGGTGAAATGGGCCACCTTAGGCAGTAAGTACCTGTGTGTGTGGGGGGGGGTCAAGAAGAGAGATTGCGTGAGTCCTTGTTACGACCTCTCAGGGTCCTTTTCAACTCCGAGATTCCAAGTTGTTTTTCAAGTGGTTCAGATCCTCCTTCTGACATTTACCAGCTGGGTGACCACAGGCAAGCAACCTAATTCCTCAATGCTTCAGGTTAACCCTTTGAGACCTGAAATTATAGACAATGTGATGATCTGAATTGGGGGAGACATAGAAGAATCTGATTCCATAAATGTAGGTAAAACTTCCATTGGGCTATACTGTAACTCGTCTCCCCATTCTTATCCAGTTCAATCCCTGTCCATCCCTTTCTGCTACCCTGTCCAGTCACTGCCTCTCCAGGCAGACCAGAAACTCAGTCCTTCAATCTTGAAGGACTTAATCCTTTAAACTCCCGAATTCAATGCCCCAAGGACCTGCTACTGTCCTTAGTAGTGAGGGCCTCTTGGCACCACAGCTGGGCCTGCTCCTTGCTTTGTACCCTCTGCATCATCCCCTCTCCAGCCAATTCTTTTCAGCCTCTAGCTTTACCCTGATCCTCTTCCCCCCCCCCTTCTAGTTCTGGAACTACAATCAAAACAAGATCTCTATTGCTACAGGAAAGGGTGGGTCAATCTTCTCACCTGTGGCTCCACTCATCATTGCTGTAACTTTCCAAACCAAAATACCCTTTCTGGGACACCACTCCCAAATATCTGATGCCTTCCTGTATTAGAAGCTAAGCTCCCTGAGGGCAGGGAGCAGGAACACTTTTGTATCCTCAGGGCTTAGATCTAGTGCTTGGCACACTGTGTAACTGCTTAATAAATGCTTTTTCACTCATTCATCATTCATTCACTCACTCATTTCCTGGATACTCACATAAGACTCCCATCCTTAGCTCTTGATACATAACTGGCCCACCTCCTGTTCTGGTCATGCATATCCAGGATGATTGTTGGTTTGGGACTGGGATTGGTTTTTGCTTTTTTTGGGGGGGGGTGCTAATTATCACATGCACATCATCATTTGTAGCATCTTCAATTATACCTACTATGCATCTTTTGATTGTCCCTTGAATGATGCATCTATACTTTTGATTCCTTTGAGGTCACATTCTACAATAAGACACCATATGAACCACTGAGATAATATTGGTGTTCAGACAAGCCTTTGTGATATGGGAGCAGTTTGGATCATTGGAACCAATAAAACAGATAAATACGCAATGTGCCCCCCCCCCTTAAAGACCCAAGGACCCTTTAGTGGAAGGATATTAAGCATTTACCCAGGGCTGATGGCTCTGCTTGATCTTCCTTTTTTTATGGCATGATCTCTCTGCCCCTTGGAAAGCCAAGATCCATTTGCCCTCTCTTTCCTTCCTTCCCTGCCACTCTTTCTCACAATTTTCTTTAACAGTTTTTCTATAAAGTATTGAATGCATTAACTCTTCTTCCCCTTTGGGGGCTGTATTAGCTTCTGCCTCCAACTTGTTTCTCTGGGACCTGCTTCTTCCTACCCTCCCCCGCCCCTTCTTTTTTCACTGTGTAGACTTTGTAAGCAGGTACCAGGCATTCAAGGAACAATCAGCCTTTCCTCTGCAGGGAGGTTGCAGCTGTCCATCCAACCCTTTTCTCAGGCTATTATCATAGTCCAAAGAGCAAATGTGATGGTCAATTGACCTAATTCATGTGCTGAGCTGGTGCTTTTTAAAAGAGAATGGGATGAACTGAACACTTCCATCCTCTTACCCACTGCACACTCCATTTATGGCAAGTACAGGCCCAGAAGAACTCTACTACTGGGATTCACTGTTCACATTTCCTAGTGTGTCTGTTGTCACTGTGTCTAAAATGTTTATAGACCTGCTCCCTTTGTCTGAGTTTTCTTTGTCCAACAGAGGTAGTGTGCAGTTGTATCCACCACTAATATTATAGAAATAAGATCACAATAGCAACTCGTGTTCATAGAATGCTTTACGGTTTGCAAAGTACTTTACAAATATTATCTTATTTTATATTTGCAACAACCCTGGTAGATGGATGCTGTTTTCCTCACTTTATAGAGGAGAATACTGAAGAATACAGAAGGATCACACAGCTAGTGAGTGTCAGAAACTAGATTTGAATTCAGATCTTGACTATAGCGCTAGGGCTTGAGTGTATAGATAGATAGATAGATAGATAGCAGCTGAGTGGCTGGGCCTAGATCTTCCTGAGTTCAAATCTGCCTTCAGACATTTACTAACTGGATGACCCTAAGCAAGTCACTTAACCCTGCTTACCTCATTTTCCTCATCTGTAAAATGAGCTCGAGAAGGAAATGGCAAACTACTCTAGTATCTTTGCCAAGAAAACCATAAATGAGATCATGAAAGTCAGACACGGCTGAAAAACAACCAAACAACAATACACACATTGGGAAAAGTATACATATTATTAATTATATATTATGTATAAATTATATATGTGAATTCATTTTTCAGTTATACACACACACACACACACACACACACACACACACACACACACACATACAATTTTCCATGTACTTTAGTGTTGTCTTCCCAGCTAGAGTAAAGTTTTTAGAGGTCAGAAGCCATGTCGCCTACTTAATGATTCATTCATTAATCTAACAATTATTTGTGTTTCTTGCATGCCTGTGTGTGGGTGCATTTGTGCATGCTTGCATGCAAAGATAGGTAACAGTTCTTGCCTTCAAAGAATTTAAAGTCTGGTAGAAATCACATATCTCCTACACAAATAACAACAACACAAGTCAGGGGGTGGCATAAATCCTATCCACACCAGTACCCAGTGGACACTTAGCACATGTAGCCTGGTGCAGACTGGTTTTGCTTTCAGAAGATTCATTCCACTTCTGGGTGGGATAATTACCAGCCAGGTGATCTCATTTAAAGGGGTTGCAATAGCCCAATCAACAAGTAAAAATAACAATAGGCACTTAACTACCTGCCAGCCACTGTGCCAAGTGATAGGGATACATGTATAAAGAATGAAACAATCCCTACTTGCAGAGAAATGACATTCTAAAGGGAGAGACAAATGCACGCAGAAATATAAACAGTATAAATATGAAGTCAGTAAATACATACTTATAGAGGATATCCCCAAAGTCTCAGTGCAGCTTTAAGCTAGTAAAGCTTCGTGTGTGTGTGTGTGTGTGTGTGTGTGTGTGTGTGTATCTCTGTCTGTGTGCTCTCGAGCACCCGAGTGCTCATGCAGTCACCAGTGTGGTCCCTCCTCCTTACAAAGCAGACATCTCAGGTGGGCTCTGCCCTGGTTTGGAGTTGCTAAGAGGAATGTGAATTTGCCGCAAATGACAACAGGACAGAAGCAGAGAGTTATTATTCACAGTCTAAAAATAGGGTTTCTTCACACACACACACACACACACACACACACACACACGCACACACGCACACACATGCACACGCACACACACCCCAATCCCCCTAACCCTCCACTGGCTCTGGGCCTCCTGTAAGGGGGGGATTTGGATGTTGTTAGAACAGACTTCTCAATGATAGTAGAGACTTGTTTCCTCTGCGTTTAAAGACATAGTGACTCACCAGTGTTTTGTTGAGATCAAAGCAGCCATGCGCCCTCGGACAGCCCTGGGTAGCCAGAAGTGTTTGGTCACAGGTCGGAAGGGCTTTTATGGCTAAACTACCAAACATAGCCATTCACAGGAGGAAAGAGGGGGCTGCTTATCTGGAGTATATTTCAGCCTGACAGAAATGACCAAGGGTAAAGAGGGGAGTCTCCTCTGGAATCCCTCACTCTGCATCTTCCCACTAGGATGTCCCCTTTGCTTTCCAAGCCTTTCCCAGGGTTTACAGCAGGATTGTAGAATTATCCATTTGACCTGAAAAATCTTTAACATGAAAGTCACTTTTGTTTGATCTTCATTGTGAATGTTTTTAAATTAAAAAAAAATTAACTGACCATCCTTCACCTCAGAATCAAACCTATGTGTTTGTGTGTTCTAATACACAGTAGATTCTTGGAGTAAGAAGTGTGGCAGTTTGTTGATTGGGACTTATTAAAGACACCATTTGTACTGGGTTATTTTGGGAATGTGGAAGCTTTTTATTGTGCTAGCTTTTATTTTTATCTCTTTGGTTTATTTGAGCCGCCTCCTTCCCCCACCATGTGACTTGGGGCAAATACTGGGCTTCAGGCTTCTTATCTGTAAAATGAAAGTCTTGGACAAGATTATCTCTAAAGTCTTATCCAGGGCCAAGTTCCAGAATTCTGTGCTCTTGATGTCTCCTGTTGTTTAGTCATTTTCAGTTGTGTCCCACTCTTTGGATACCCCCCACTGGGGGGTTCTTTTGGCAGAGATACTGGAGTGGTTTGCCATTTTAATTCTCCAGCTCATGACAGGAAACTGAGACCGGCAGGGTAAAGTGACTTGCCCAGGATCACACAGTAAGAGTCTGAGGCCAAATTTGAACTCGTGAAGATGAGTCTTCCTGACTTTAGGCCATGCACTCTATACGCTCTACCACCTATCTGACATTTCTTGCTAATACATGTCTACATGTGAAATAAGTGTGCATCTCTTCCCAGCTCCTTTATGTCTCTATCATATATACTTACACGATCATAGATTTAGACCTGGAATCGACCTTCACTTTACAGATGAGGAAATGGAAGCCTAGAGAGATTAAATGACTTGCCCCAAGTTCACCTAGGAAGGAAGTATCAGAGCTAGGATTTGAACCCAGATCCCCGGAATCAAAATCCAACACTCTGCACTACACTCTGGGGCATGCTGTCCTTACCCCAGCTTAAAATATCAGCTCCCTGCCTTAAGTCCAGGCACTGTCTCAACCCTGCTCCCCACCACCTTCTATTCATAGCCTAGTGATTAGTCCATAGGAAGTACTTAAGAAGTCCTTATTAACTGATTGGTTTTTGTTTTTTTTGTTTGTTTTTTGGTGAAGCAAATGGCGTTAAGTAACTTGCCCAGGGTCACACAGCTAGTAAGTGTCAAGTGTCTGAGGGCAGATTTGAACTCAGGTCCTTCTGAATACAGGACCAGTGCTTTATCCACTGTGCCACCTAGCTGCCCTAACCAATTGGTTTTGAATAAATTAAAATGGCTACAACTTGAGAAGGGCCAGGCCTAAGTCTTAAATGTCTTTTCTTTTTCCCCTGAGCAGATCCTTGGATGGCCGACTGCAAGTATCCCACCGGAAAGGGCTGCCCCATGTGATCTACTGCCGCCTTTGGCGATGGCCAGACCTTCACAGCCACCATGAGCTACGTGCCATGGAGATGTGTGAATTTGCCTTCAACATGAAGAAGGATGAAGTCTGTGTGAATCCCTATCATTACCAGAGAGTAGAGACACCAGGTACTGTCAAGGTCTCCGCGAAACTGTTGGATTCTCCTCCTGCAGATCAGATGTGGAGGCTGCCTCTGAGTGTGTGTGTGTGTGTGTGTATAAATGAATGTATGTATGTGTGTAAGTATGTAAGGATGAGTGTGTGTATGGGTGTATGTGAGTATATGTGGATGAGTATGTGTGAATAAGTGTGTGTATGTGTGTGTGTGTTTTAAACTCTCCTGCCCACTTGTTTTTTCTTCTTTATTCCCTGATCCTACCTTGTTTCCCGAGCAGTTCTACCTCCTGTTTTGGTCCCAAGACACACAGAGATCCCAGCCGAGTTCCCTCCATTGGACGACTACAGCCATTCCATTCCGGAGAATACTAACTTCCCTGCTGGGATCGAACCCCAAAGCAATTACATTCCAGGTACACACCATCCTGAGGGCTGCTTGTGTGCTCTGGCCAGCTGGGGAAAGAACCAGGAACTCTTGGGAGATGGACCAGGGTGATATGGCGCAGAAATAATAGGCAATTTTCTTTCCCCTCAAATCTCCCTTCTCCCCCCACCCCTGCCCCCCAACGTGATCCTCTCCTGTTTGGTAAATGCTTGGCCTGCTGGCTGGCTGACTCATAACCACATCTCCATTGGGAGGGGCCAGGCTCCCTTTAACTCTACGAGCACTAATGATGCTTTTCTTGGCAGGGAGAAATGGTGTAGACCTTTCCCTTTTTGCAGTCATTTATTTTGGAAATGGAAATAGAAAAACTGGGCATTTGTGTAGCTCTAGCCCTCCCTGCCTCCCTCCTGCCAAACCGTTTTTAGGGTGTCTCTGATTATCCAAGTGCTCTCTGTGATGGGGATGAGTAATAGTGGTTTTCTAACTACAGGCCTCAGGGGAGGAGGGTGACTAGGGAAGGAGTGGAGTTAAAGAAAGCCCCCCACAGACCCATGAGTGACAGCTTTCTCTCTGAAGAGACCAATAAATCCATCAATAAACTATGCAACTATGTGCCAGGCACTGTGCTAAGCACTGTGGATACAAAAAGAAGCAAAAGATAGTCCCTGTTCTCAAGGATCTTATAGTCTAATGAGATACAACATGCAAACACACACACACACACACACACACACACACACACACACACACACAGAGCAAGCTATATACAGGAAAAGTAGGAAGTGATTAACAAGGAAGGCGCCAGAATTGAGGGGTTGGGGAAGACTTCCTATAGAAAGAGAGACTTTAATAGGGACTTAAAGGAGGCAGGGGAGGTCAGTAAGTGGAACAGGGGAGAGAGAGCATTCCAGGCATGGGCAACAGCAAGAGAAAATGCCTGGAGCGGAAGGATGGAAGGTCTCGTTTGAGGAATAGCTGGGAGGCCAGTGGCAATGGATCAAAGAGTACATGCTGGGGAGTAAGGTGAAGTAAGACTGGAAAGGTAGGTAGGGGATAGATTATACAAGCCACTTCTATTTCGCCTCCAGTTAGTTTAAATGTCTTAGGCTCGAGGGAAGACCCATGACTTCACATCAACACATGTCCTCTTTGGGAAGCTCTGTAGACAAGTCGCCTGAATCACTCTGGCCAAACATTTCATTACCTGGTGGTCATCCTTTGTTGATAAACCTCTCTGACCTTAGCAAGGCCACCCCTGACATGTCAGTCCAAGCCGGGTCAAGTTCAGAGCCCGTTCAGCTTAGTAAGGACCTGCCAGAGCTTGTGCTTCATTGGCTCAGCCTTTTGAGAAGCCAGGATCATCTCCACACCTGTATGAGGCACCAGAGTATGACTTCAGCAGAGGGAAGTTTGAGTATTGCTTTCAGTGTATGCTGGGCTTGGTCTAGTGTCAAGGAAATCTGTCAGTCCACAAGCTTTTATTAAGTGCCTCACACTGTGCTAAACCCTGGGTGTAGAGAGGCAAAACGTGAAGCAATCCCTGCTGTTGGGAGCTTACATTCTTTAGGATCATGCAGATTGGTCACTGAAATCATAAGAATTGTCCAACTTGCCATTTTCAGCTCCTTTCTTCTCTTCATCCATTTAGCAGAGTTTTGAATACCTGTTCTGCTGAGTGCTATGGGGAATGTCAAGAAACATGCAAGACCTTGATCCTTCCCTGCAGGACCCTGTATTCTAGTGGGGGAAGCAAGACATAGATGCATCAACAGATTTGCATGTGTATGAATAAATACTAAAATAATGAATCATGTAATGTAAGCACATGCTCAGTACCAGGTGATGAGTACAGACCATAAAAACTATACACACTTAAAGGATAGAAGGAGAGAACATGGGATGGGATTATGAGGGAAGGAATATACAAGAAATAGTTCTTGAATTTGGCCTTGAAGGTTAGACAGTCTGATTTAGGTCTTTAGAGAATTAGGCCTTCAAGACAGGAGGAACAGCAATGAGCAAGAAAATTGAAGATCTAATGGGAGATATATGTATGCATAGCTTTCTGTAGCTTAAGCCAGCTTATGATAATGCAATTCATCACATACTCCTTTGGGAGCTGCCATGTGCCAATATGTTGACAGGTGCCACCATTGTTTGCTGGCTCCCTTCTCATTAGGAATGGGGGAGCATTAGACTGGATAGCCAAGCATTTTAAACCAGGTTATGTGGAGCCCTAACACTTTCCAAGACACTGAGCTCATTTAATACCTCCCCAACCCTCTGCTTTTTGATTTCCAGAAACCCCACCCCCTGGTTACCTGAGTGAGGATGGAGAAACCAGTGATCACCAGATGAACCACAGCATGGATGCAGGTCAGTCACTCCGAGGTTTGACTTTTGGCTGCATAGTTTGACTGTAACTCTTCACAGAATTTCAGCACTAGATGAGACCTAAAAGATAAACTAATCCAGCTTTCCTCTCCACTCCATTTACGGATGACATGCCCAAGGTCACATAGAGAATTAGCGACAGAGCCTAACAACTGAGATCTTGTTAATTCTCCCCCTTTCAATGATACCACATAGTGCCTAAACTGTTCTATTTCAAAGAATGTGAAGGACTCCCCCCCCCCCGCCCCCAGTGGGTCCGTGTTAGTAAAGTGGATTTCAGAGGGAGGAGGCCTGTGTAGACATGGATTTCACTGACATAGGAAACTCCCAGTATGGAAAACTCCTTCTAAAGATGCGAATCTGCAACTAGTCTTTAACTGTCTTAGAGAGCTGTCTGAAGGCATGTCAAGGGGTCTGTAGATAAATTTAACAGGAGGGAATGTGTGTGAACTTGGGGAAAATTACATTTTTATTTCAACATAATTGGTTTCCTTTATAATCACCTATCTTTTATTTTATGTTTATGCATTTGAAAACATTATTCTGAGGAGGGATCCATAGGCTTCATCAGCTTGCCAAAGGGGTCCATGACACACAAAAAGGCTAAAAGCCCCCATATTTGAGAGTATATGTGTATGTATCCAGTTGCATGGGTGATCAGTCATTTTTCAGTCATGTCCAACTCTTTATAACTCCATTTGGAGTTTCCTTGGCAAAGATACTGGAGTGGTTTGCCATTTTCTTCTTCAGTACATTTTACAGATGAGGAAACTGAGGCAAACAGGGTTAAGTGACTTGCCCACGGTCACACAGGAAGTATCTCAATCTGTATTTGAACTCAGGAAGATGAATCTTCCTGACTCCATGCTCCGAACTCTATCCACTGTTTCACGTAACTTCATATGCATAGGTGTATATGTCTCTGCATTTCAAAGTAAAATGAATGTAAAAATACAAAGTAAATAATGTAAAATATGAATTAAAACACAGCCATTTTTTGATCATCTTCCTTTTTTATTATCCAGAGCCATGATTTTATTACACTTAGAATGAAGTGTGGACTTAATTGCATCATTTTTTTAACCCCAAAGTCTGAGAGATCACTATAAACTGGGATCAGACCAAATGCTGTTGAGATTTGACATGGACACTGAAGGATGTAAAAATATTCCCTTTTAAATTATTATTATTATTATTATTATTATTTTGTGGGGCAATGAGGGTTAAGTGACTTGCCCAGGGTCACACAGCTAATAAGTGTCTGAGGCCGGATTTGAACTCAGGTCCTTCTGAATCCAGGACCAGTGCTTTATCCACTGCTCCACCTAGCAGCCCCCTAAAATTATTTTAAAAAACATTTATCTATGCCTAAAAAATCTTTATCACTTCACAGTAGACACTTCCCTCCCTTGCCTCCCAACCCCCAGAATCCTTCCTCTAACAAAGAAGTACAGTTGAATAAGACAAGCTGACATACTGACCATGGCTGACCATAAACACTCCACTTCACACTTGCACCCCATCACCTCTAGAGAGGACATGCTTCCCTATTTGAATCCTGCAGTTAGGAGCTATCACTGCAGAGACCAGGGATCTGATTTGCTTCAGGCTTGTTTTCAGGCACATCACTGAGTTCCTTGTGTGATTTGTTTTCTTCCTTCTGCTTTGATCTGCTTCTGTTCATGCAAGTCTTCCCAAGTTTCTCTGAATTCTTTCATCATTTCATTTATCACAGTGATGTTTCATGACATGGCCAGCTATTCTCCAGTTGATGGGGAAGAGTGCTGCTTTAGATTTTTCTCCCCCTTTCTTTCTATCTGCAAAAGATTTCAGCAGTCAAGAGGGAGGATTGGTGCCCATTCCACACAAGGGAAAGGACATGAGAGAGTGGCAGAGTAGGGAATAAGTGTGGTAGGTGTGGGACAGTGAGGCTGGATGGGCTAGAGTGGAGTTCCTCTAAAGCAGCAGAGGGAGATGGGTAAGTTAAGAAACAAATCGTGTTTCATGTAGTGACCAAGCGAGGAAGATGTTGGATTGGCTCCTGTATTCCCGACTTGAGGAGCTCAGGCCAGTTCTTCTACTTGAGCCACGTCTCCAGATGTTCCCATGTCATTTGTAATGGGGCTGGATTGGCTTCTACGCCAGCAACTTCTTGAATTGAACCTTAGCTGCCACATATAACGTGTTTTGCTTTGTATGTGGTTATGCGAGGAGATGAAGCCAAGTCGATGTCATATCCTAATAAAGGCAGGCGTGTCTGAACTTTTTGCACACACAGAGACCAGACATTGCCGAGTCACCCTTCTTTACGCACAACTGAAAAGAGGCTGGCTTTCTGTGTGATTTCCAAAAGAAGGAGGAGGGAGAGTTACCTTCATTTTGCTGTAATAACTCAGATGAGGTAGGACAGACATGGGTTTACTTGCTGAAATCTAGTGCTGGGCATCTTGACACCATTGATTTTTCGGTGCTTTCTTTTGCTGGCAGTGTGAACAACATCTGGAATGCATAGAAAGCCTTCCTGAGTAAAATACTAAGT
The DNA here is from genome assembly GCF_019393635.1 of Dromiciops gliroides. Taxonomy (NCBI): domain Eukaryota; kingdom Metazoa; phylum Chordata; class Mammalia; order Microbiotheria; family Microbiotheriidae; genus Dromiciops; species Dromiciops gliroides. The sequence continues at coordinate 151,411,109 of NC_057862.1, forward strand.
GACCGCTGTGAGCCTACAGCTATAAAATGTTGGCACATAAGACACCTAGCTAACCAACATATGTCCAAATGTCACATTTATTCTGACTATCTATTTTTTCCTCTTTACCTCAAAAGCAATTCTTCATTTTTAAGGAATGGTTACTTTTCTAAAAATAAATTTTTTTTAAAAAATCCCTCTTGGGAGTAGTGGTTGCATTTTGCCCTTTCTTTCTGTCTTCTCATCTCTTAATCCCTTTTTCCTAATCTCCTCTATCCTTTCCCCCCTTCAGTGAATTTGGAGGGCCCTGTTTGCCTATAGGAAGCACTAAAGATTGCCAAAGTTGGAAACTGTTTTCATGATTGTATGGAAACAGCACTAGAGAATAGGTTCCCCCAGCACCGCGGGCCCCCCCCCCCCCCCCCCCCCCCCCCGCCCCTTCTCTAGTCTCTGCTTGAAGCTGCCTATAACAAAATCAATTTAGATGGTCCTTTCATTACCAGCTACTCAAGGGCTTGGTTTTCTAGGCAGGTGATACATGAAGAGGTAGACACTCAACCAGAGTTGTCTTGTTCATTCATAGTAGAACCATATTCAAACCATTCCAGACCATTCTCACAGCCTTCCCCAAGTAGTGTTTGCCCTAGGGCAGAATGATTCAGGCTGCTTAATACCTTCTTCCAAGAATTTAAACCAGCCCACTCTTTTTTTCTTCTTACTTCAAGCCTTTGTCCCCAGTCATCATTTCCACTCTTTAAGAATCATCATAGTGGGAAAATTATGCCATTGCATCTTCATCAGTTCATCAAAGGACATCACTTATGTCCCTTGAGTTTGGGAGGTACTCACATTGAGAGAATGCATCTATTGAGTACACTCTCTCTAGGACCTCTCCCACAGTGGTTATCTTAAGTATTTAGACTGGGTACTCATTAGGGAGATTATATACGAAGTCCAAGCAGAAAAGTTCAAATTCTCCCCATGTCCACCATGGTCTAAACTAGTGGTGGTGCTACATACATTAATGTTAATCATCCTAACAACAAAAAAAAGGATATTTAATTTTTATTATGTATAAAGTGTCATGCTAATTACCATGGGAGATATTTTTAAAGTATAAAACACAGATCCTGCCCTCAAGGCATAAATAGGTGTGTCTACAATATAGGAAAACAATAGTCCAAGGTATATATAATGGCTGATGCATATAAAGGATGGGCCAAAAGCCACAATGTTTTAATAACTTTTTGAAATTTTTTTCTTTATTTTTGGCCATTTATGAGATTTAATTTTTCACATATAATGTAAATTCATTTCCTTTATATATTGTATATGATGCTATGATATTATAAATAAAGAATAAAGGAGTTATCAAATATCAAAACCCCTTTGTAACTTTTGGCCCACCTTGTAGTTAAGGACTCTAGCAGTTCAGAGGAGGACATTTAGTTTATCATCAAAAGGTTGAGTAGTGTTAACTTTTGGGGCAGCCATGTGGTACAGTGGATAGAGCACCGGCCCTGGTTTCAGGAGTACCTGAGTTCAAATCCAGTCTCAGACACTTGACACTTACTAGCTGTGTGACCCTGGGCAAGTCACTTAACCCCCAATTGCCTCACCCAAAAAAAAAAAAAAAGGTTGAGTAGCCATTGAATGAAATCATCCTAAGTAATTTTGTAAAAAAATAAGTAATTTTGCATAGATTCTGGGAACAAATAAGTGATAGCCAAGATTTAGAAGTTCAGTGTTACTTTAGGGGATTTTGTTTGGTTTTTTGCTTATGAAGTCTAATTAAGGTTAGGAGGAGCAGATTAAGATTTATACATGTGTAGATGTGTGTGTATGTACATGTGAGTTCACGTGCCACATTCCAGTGTGATCACTCACTTATATGACTTCTAGGGCAGGTTTGTGAGTTTTCTGAAATTTGAGATTGGGATTGGGATTTCCAGATGCCTGTCGATAGTGTTTAGTACACTGGGCAGGCCAACCAATCAAAAGCTGTGACTGTGGATAATTGAGAGAGCTGCTGCCCCACTTGGCTCCTAATCCAACCTCTGGCTGACTGGGTGCATGGGTATGGTGACCATATGATCTGTATTTTCTGGGAAAGTCCTGCTTTTAAGCAGGGAAAAGTATATTTTTACCGGGTCTTTGCAAAGAGAATATCCTTTGTCTGACCATGTGTTCTGACTTTTGGTTTGGAAAATACAGTCCCTCTATGTATGGGCTACTGAATATGAGGGGAAGTTTCCATCTAATCTTCATACTCCTTTTGTCAGCAATGAACAATAAGAATTCCCTTTTGTATGTATAAGAAAAGTAGCCTGCAGTTAGAGCTGCAGAGGTCATATATACTGAACTCCTTTATAATATGTGTTAAATGTTCAAAGAGAGCTCTTTTCTGCCCTCAAACAATTCGGTTCAGCTGGCAAGTCATTAAGCATCTCCAATATGCTGGGCACTGTGCTAGATTCTGGGGAAATACAGACAAGAATAGAATCGTCCAACAGGATCTTATATTTTACTTAGAGTGGAAGAATATATGCGTAGATAAGTAAATCTTAGTCAAGAACCATTTAGATGAGTCAACATATTGTATGTGCATGTGTGTATACGTACATGTCTACTCATGTACTGGGGGTGGGGCAGATTAGTAAAGGGTTTCTAGACAAGGTATCTGAAGTCTTAGTGCCATTTTAAGCTTTGATATCTTAAAATGGCAGCAAGCCTTTTGTGGTAGCCTATAGCTAAGCCTTGACTAGAGCCAGGGGTTCTGAGAGACAGAGGAGAGAAGGGAGAGCATTCTGGGTAACAGGAACAGTCTGCACAAAAGCATGGAGACTGGGGATGGGCTGTTGTTTGCGTGGAGAACCCCAAGAGCCGGGCCAGCTGAGTGCTAGAGCACTTGAAGCAGAGTGACATGGGATAACTGATAGGAGAGATAACAACACTGTGTTGCTTTTGCAGGTTCTCCAAACTTATCTCCGAATCCTATGTCCCCCGCCCACAATAATTTGGGTGAGTATTTCTTCCTTTTTTGGTTTCTGCTAAGATGAAGTAACTCCCACTGAGTAGGAAAACTGACAACTGGGGTGCTAGGAAAGAAAACCATATGTGGGGCTGTATTTCTCTTGGGCACAATGAATGACTATCTCTCAAACTTAAAGAACCACAATGGGTAAGTGCAGTCAGACAAGCAGAAGTGTGTGGTTGATGCAATCTTCCTCCTTTTCCTCTTCCTCCTTCTCTTCCTCCTCCTCCCCATCTTTTTCTCCTTCTCCTCCTCCTCTTCCTCCTCCTCCCCATCTTTTTCTCCTTCTCCTCCTCCTCTTCCTCCTCTTCTTCTCTTCCTCTTTCTCCTTCTCGTCTCCTCCTCCGCCTCCTCTTCAGTTACCAGGAAGCTATTCCAGATCCATTTAGACAAACGTCTCTAATCCAGCAGCCCTCTTTGCCTCCATCAGGGCACGAGTATTTTTCTTTATCCTTTTTGATGTGTACAACAAAGCCTACCCCATGTGGGGAGCCTGCCTGGTAACAACTGAATTAGATCTCATCCAAAGGCACAAATTGAGTGTGGTATCACTTCACTTAGGCCTCAGGAAGGATATTGATGTTTGGGTTTTGAAGACCTAGAGCAGGGGTTCTTAACCTCAACTCATAGATCTAAGTGTTGGTGGGGAGATTTCAAGGGGGGGTCCCTGAATTTGTTTGGAAAAAAGGAAATCTTTATTTTTTACTAAACTCTAACTAAAATTTAGCCTTTCTTTCAATTACTTAAAAAAATAACCAACCCAACAACCATGCTTTTGAGAAGGTGTCTGTCCAGGGGCTTCACCAGAGAGTGGCCAAAGGTAACATAATACATAGAAAGGTTAAGAACCCCTGGTTTAGAGGGTGGGGAGAAATCCTCCTGGTTTGGTTCCAGGGGGAGCCAGTTTACTAGTAAGACAGATTTTTCTTTGTGATTCAGTTGAAGGAAGGAAGGGTGGAGGGAGACAGAGACAGAGAGAGACAGAGACAGAGAGGCAGGCTTTGGTTACAGGTTTAGAAAGTTGGTTACTCTGGCCTTTGGATCACAATTGGAATCAAGTTCATAATGTCATTAATCATGGAGGGGGGTTGCAACTTAATATTTAATACTTAGAGTGTGGAAAAACACTTGAAAACCAGGCACGGGAAGAGAGCAGAGGGGTAAATGAAGGCAAATACAGATGTGAATTTCTTTTAACCCACCTCCCCCGATACATACTCATAAAAATGAATGTTTAAGGCAGGCTGAAAAGTTGAGCATTGTAAAATATGACAGGGATATGGTTTAACTTCTTTGTGCGAATGATTTCATTGTTAGTGTTGGGCGTTGCACAGGGAAAATCAAATTCCTGATGTGAAAGGACTGTAAGAATGATTAAAAACAAACTCTCCAGACTAGAAGCTATCTTATGCCCATGAAATTAAAGACAGAGATTGTGAACTTGACTTTTTGCTTCTAGTCTTTAAGTCTTGCTGTTTTAATTTTAAGTCTTGAATATTTAACACTAGGCATGGAGACTAGTTCTTTAAGAAGGAAAAACAATTTAGCAAGTTGGCACTGGCTCACCAGAGTTTGGGGTTCTGTTTAACACTTAGCCCAGTGCCTGGCACATAGGAGGTACTTAATAAATGCTTGTTGACTTTTTATTTTCTTATTATTTTTTACTTAAATTTTGGGGGCAGGGCAATGAGGGTTAAGTGACTTGCCCAGGGTCACACAGCTAGTGAGTGTCAAATGTCTGAGGCCGGATCTAAACTCAGGTCCTCCTGAATCCAGGGCCAGGGCCCTATCCACTGCACCACCTAGTTGCCCCCAATTTGTTGACTTTTTTCTTTTTTGTCATCCTTGCGTAGGGGCCATGCTGATCTTCTCTGTATCATTCCAATTTTAGTATATGTGCTGCCGAAGTGAGCACAACTTGTTGACTTGTTAAAGAAATACAATTAAAAAAGGCATGGTTTTCTTGAGAGCAATTGAGAGGACTGTGATGCCCAAACAGTGATTTGTAGAGGGTAATTTTTCCTAGCTATTTCCTCACATCCTTCCAAAAGAAGAAATTAATTTGAATTTCTCTCTATAATGTGCAGAAAAGAAAATGGAATTCTAGAAGGAAAATCATTTAAAGTGTTAGGATTAGAGGGGACTTGGTGACATCTTGTCCAATATTTCTTCAACTCTTTTTGTTCTGTGGAACCCTAGGGTGCTGCAAATCAATGCCAGGGGTCCTGAAGGGAAAAGAAAGGGATAATGAAAGGTAGTCCCACATAACATGTATGTTCAGTTCATGTGAAAAACCATTAAAGATTAGTCTAAATTGGTCATATGACTAAAAAATTGGTTTTTTATGGGCCTAGAATCATTCAGTGTACTAAATAATGTATAAAACAGAACCATTATGGTCTATTCTGTTATACAATATATTACATCACATCACATCACATGTCAGCCTGAATTCATAAACTAATTGATGTCTATTTCTTTTCTTTCTAAAAAATTGCTAAAAAATTTTTTGTACCAATCCTATCTATGGGCAATTGGGTAAACTTAGAAAAGTTGAAGAGACAAGGAAGCAAAGGGTTAATAATCAAGATTCTTATAATGAAATAAATACAGTGCCTCAAAAAGAGTATAATAAATCATAAAGAAATACATTTTTCTGGGTTTTGTTCTGTTACTTCTAATTTGGGCTTTCTTTTAGTGATCCGGAGGTCCAGCATAGTTATATTACCAAATTTAAAAAAATAGTTAAAAAGAAGAGATGGCAAGATGTGTATGCTGGACTTTGGCTTTGGTGTCCTGATGGATGTCTGAATGGGCATTGGAACAGTCTCCTAAAATATTGGCTTCTCAAAGGAAAGGCGAAAATGAAGCATTTTATAGAGCAAATTGTTGCAACAAATATTGTTCCCAATTATAAAACACTTTCTTGATTGCTAACACATCCTTCTCACTCATCAAGTTATTTATAACATTGTTAAATTCAGAATAACATTGATCTAAAAACAGAAGATACTCTAACAATTGGCTTTATTATGTTATCTTGATGACCTCTAAGGTTCAATCCAGATTCGAATCATGATCCTATGATCTTATTTGTATGTCTGTATTATCACAAGATCATAGGTTTAGAGCTGGAAGGGACCTTAAAGGATATTCAATAGACTCTCTTATTTAACCAGAGAGGTTAAGGGACTTGTCCAGAGTCACACAGCCAGTGAGTGTCTGAGTCAGGATTCAAAATTCATTTCTTCCAAACTCCAAATTCAGTGTTCTCTTTACTACACTTCCATCAGAAGCTTTGAATGTTCACTTTAACGTGTGAAAAAAAAATTTTATCATCAAAGAAATACATGATACAGAGAGTGGATATTAGATGACATTCTTCTCCCCCTGAATAGAAGTTTCAGAGCAGATATTAGACGACACCCCCCTCCAAAAATACCTAAAAACATGAATTCAGTAGGTATGTATTAAGTGTCTACTTTGTATGCAGTTTGTAGTAGGAACTTTAGCCTTACAAAATGATGCTCTTGACACTTTTGTCCTTTCCCTTTGCTTTCTTCTCCCCATAAGGACCAGACATTGTTAGTTATTTTTATGAGGGGGTAAGAGAAAATGCAGTTTTCCTAAATTGGGCTGGTTATTGCTGTCACTCCTCAGTGTGCTGGTAAATGTTTAACAACCAACTCTCTGGAGAGAAAATAAATGCAAGCATGACACACTTTAGAATTTAATTTGCATCAGTACCATTTTGGCCATCACTTCCTTAAGTCCAAACAATCAACAAAATAAATCAAGCTCTAGATTTGTAGAGTTTGCTCATTTCCAAGATCTAAATGCCCACACTGAAAACTTGTAAGCTTTCAAGACCTTGTTTGAGGTGCTTAAGTACATATCCCCACCACCCACCTCTGTTCTGCTCCCCATTCAAACACTGATTGCCCATTGGGCATCTCTACCTTCCTGAATCAAAACAACCTTTCGGACATCATAATACCATGGAGGGAAACCAAAGGGGTGGTGATCTCAGTAGAACATATCAGAAAACTACCAACAATCATAGCAGGTGCTTTGTGAAGGGTTGTCAAATTTGATTAGAAATGAGAAAATGGCATGGTGATTCTCCTGCTGTCATACAAAACTGGTGTGTGTGTGTGTGTGTGTGTGTGTGTGTGTGTGTGTGTGTTCCAGATTTTTGAGAGTGTAAAATTGGGGAGAAAATTTGGACAGAGAGGAGGAAGATTTATGATCTTGCTTGAGAAAATCCTTCCAGATGGGTAGGTTATTCCTTGGCTTTTCCTTGGGGATATGTATCAATGCTTTGAGTAAATTTAGGTATCATTTAATACCTTGAAGCAGTAATTTGTTAGTGATGTGAAGGTATCGGTGCACTTAGCCAGAGGCCCTCGGTGTCCAGTGAACAGCTTACTTGACTGTCAGGGTAAAGTCCTATCAGGGGTCTCCATTATATGAGAACTCCAATGTTGGCCTTCCCCAAACAGAACTGAGACTAGGTGTTTAGGAGATTTGATACTTAAATGGCACAAATGGGATGGGGTTTGGGGACGTGGAGGGAGGAACAGTATGTGACTTCTGGGCAAGTTATTGGATTTCTTCAAGCTTTTGCCAGATGGATTAGTGTTAGATTACAGGTTCTAGGAGTAAGTGGAACGTGGACACGGCCTATCTTGTTGCCTTTTGTTTGTTTCTTTTAACCATCTTCTCTGCCAAGTTTGGCTTCTGTCAGTGGTCCATTGGCCACATTAGATTTTTACACTATAGCATATTTCCCTCCTTTTGCCCTCCCTCTCCATCCCCCTCACCCCCAACTGGATTTGGTTCATTTACAGATGTTTTTAATAGACGTTTCAGATGCCAAGTGCTTGCCTCCTGGGTTTTATTCTTTTTTTCTTCTTCAAACAAAACAGAAGGAGTATGCCAGTGCAGAGCTGATCTCAATATTGAGGTTATTTAGGGAGTGTAGCCTGGCAAAGATCCAGTCCTAAGTTAAGGCAGTCTCTTGTTCCCAATGGAGAAGTTGGGCAACCTCCACTCTAGAGAGCATTTGGGTGACTCGTTGTTGTTGCTGTAGGTTCAGTCATCCTAAACACTTCTCCTTTGGCAGAGTAAATGAGCATCAAAGGGCCACAAATGGGCAGCCGGCAGAGGGAAAAGGTGTGGACTCCAAGTCAGTCTATAAGTAGCCAGGGATATTTGGGAGATAATTTGGAGGGAAGGAAGGAGGGGGCTGGAGAGAAGACAAATTTTATCATGGGTACTCAGGAATAATAAATAAGTGTCTGGGAGTAGTACTTCTCTAGGAGTCTGGTCATGTTTTGAAACTGAGCTTAACTAACCTAAATAACGCTATCTCAAAAAGCAGCTGTCAAACTTTTCTTTGGCTTGACTCCACAGCTCCCCAGAATGGGCATCTTCCTAATTAAGTGTCAGGCTCCGGCATTACAAATGTTTTCCACTAGTTGCTTTGATACGATGTTGTGTTGTCTGTTCAACATGTCCTTGGGAGGTGCAGGGATGTTTGGCGGAGACCTCAGATCTGCTTGGGAGGGCCCACTGACTCAAGCTGCTGTTATGATGGTCCCTGAATCCTGAGATATCATAGGCTACTGGTTCTCCAGACCAGCATTGGTGAGGAGCATTGTGTTTCAGTACTGGGTCAAACAAGGAAATGGGCATGGACTTGTTTGGCTCTGCTCTTCTATCTTTTTTTTTTTTTTTTTTGCGAGGCAGTGGGGGTTAAGTGACTTGGCCAGGGTCACACAGCCAGTAAGTGTCAAGTGCCTGAGGTCGGATTTGAACTCAGGTACTCCTGAATCCAGGGCGGGTGCTTTATCCACTGCGCCACCTAGCTGCCCCTCTGCTCTTCCATCTTTAATGGGGAACTAGTTATGCTTCCCCTCCCCACCACTGACCAAAGTTCACAGTTCACTGGACCGAGGCTAGGCCAGTAGGGGTGATCTGTTCAAGCAGAATCAGAGATTTCAGGTTGACTTTAAAGACACTTAAACTTAGCCAAGGAGAACAAAACCACAAGATCACAAAGCTAAAAGGGATGTTAGAAAGTCCAATTCCTTCCTTTTATGACCTGCAAACAGTCCTAGAGAGATGAAATGATTGCTGCAGGTCATATACCTAGTGAGAGGCAGAGCCAGGATAAGAACTAAGTCAGGTGAAATAAGGATTCCCACCTTTTCCTCCACCTCCCTAGTCCCCAGTGGTATCTGCTCTCATGGAATTTGGCTATTAGAATGGCATTAGAATAGCCATTTTTTATTATTTATACTTAAGCCATTAGCCACTAGTCATTTTAAATTAAATTTTCAAAGCAATATAATCTACATATTGGTGAACACATGGCTTAGAAAGTAGCTTATCTCATCATGATCCTTAAATAATAAGTAACATGTTTGGCACACTCTCATGGTGCCAATTAGGTCCATTCCCCGGAAGCCAGACCATCAGGTATAAGTTCCAGAGAATGTTGCTGTTGCCTCCTTCTTCCCAAAGGGCTAACAGGGCAAGTTCCTTTCCCCAATACCTCTGCCTCTCCCCACACCTTGGACCTCCATTGTTCCCAGTGATGGGAGTCCAGTCCTGAGCACCATCAGAGAGCTCTGATTGCCTTACTTTAATGTCAGGGCTTCTTTAATTTTTTTGGGGGGGGGCAGGGTAATGGGGATTAAGTGACTTGCTCAAGGTCACACAGCTAGTGAGTGTCAAGTGTCTGAGTCTGAATTTGAACTCAGGTCTTCCCAAATCCAGGGCCAGTGCTTTATCCACTGTGCCACCTAGCTGCCCCCGACATCAGGGCTTCTTAACCTGGGGTCCTTGAATTTCCAAGGAATCTGTGAATAGATTCCAGAGGGTCCATAAACTTGGATGGGGAAAAAGATTACCTCTTTTTCAAAATAATTGATTTCCTTTGTAATCCTATGTATTTCATTTCATGCATTTAAAAACTTCTGAAAAAGGATATATAGGCTTCACCAAACTGCCAAAGGGGTCTATGACATGAAAAAGTTTAAGAACCTTAATCTTATATCACAACCATATCACCTTACTCCATCCTTGAAAAGGTATAGTAATGGACAAGGATGACTCATATTTTCCATGTTGATACCATAGAAAGAAATGACTTACCCAGGACTGTATGGACAGTATCAGAATCAATGAGTCAATCAATCAGCAATTTATTAAACTTGCTGTATACCAGGCACTGGATATGAAAAAGTAAAAATGAAACAATTCCTGTCCTCAAAGAGCTTTCATTCCATCAAAAGAAATAGCATGTCCCAAATGAGAGCCCAGGTTTTTCCTAACTCCCATATACATTTTCCCACCTGTGTCATGAGATTTTGGGTATACACTCTTGATTGGAGTCACCAATTGAGCTAGAAATGAAATTGTTCATTTTTAGGTAGCAATCCATGAAGTTGTAGCCATTGGACATCTACTCAGACCCTAGTTGGTTTGGACTGTTTTTCCAAATCAGACTTTTTCATTTTTTTTATTTCTGTGTCATATCTAAGAACCTTATTATTCCACATTGGTTTTTTATTATAAAAGTATTTTATTATTTTCCAGCTACATGTAGAAAGTTTTCAACATTTGTTTTTATAAGATTTCTAGTTTCAAATTTTTCTCCCTCCCTGCCCTCCCCCCCATGACAGCAAGTAATCTGATATAGGTTATATATGTACATTAACATTAAACATATTTCTACATTTGTCATATTATAAGAGAAGAATCAGAGCAAAAAGGAAAAACCTCAAAGAAGAAAAACAGCACCAAAACCAAAAGTAATAGTATGGTTCAATTTGCATCCATATTCCACAATTCTTTTTTTCCTGGATTTGGAGAGCCTTTTCCATCATGAGTCCTTTGGAACTATCTTGTACCATTGTATTGCTGAGAAGAATCAAGTCTATCACAGTTGATCAACACATAATGTTGATGATACCGTGTACAATGTTCTCCTGGTTCTGCTCATCTCACTCATCATCAGTTCATGCAAGGCTTTTTCATTTTTTAAAGCTTTTAAGTGAGTTTGGACTTATGCTCTAGTCTGGTTATTTCCCCCAGAGTGAGAGTGTGTTGTAGAGACAGAAAAGAAGACTTGAACCCAAGTCTCAGCCAAGGTGAAATTCTCTTGTTTGTTCTTTCATGGCTGGGCCACCATCACAGAAGTCAGGAGCTATAAGCATAGAGAACCTAAATGTTACATAAGACAAAACAAACCTTTTATGGAACCTTTATGAAAAACACTGCTTATGGCACGTAGCATCTTGCAGTGACCTTAGTCTTGTAGATTAGTATTAATCTGTTACACATCTAGTTTATCTAGATTTCAGCAAAGCATTTGATCAAGCCATGCCATCCTTATGGACAAGATGAAATGTCAAAAGACAAATGAGCATATGGTTATTTGATTTAGAACTGCTAAATGACTGGATTCAAAGAATAGTTGTTAGTCAGTTCATGTCACCTTGGAAAGAAGTCTTCAATGGAGTGTCCCAAGCATCTGTCCTTGGCCGTGTGCTGTTGAACATTTTTATCAATGGTTTCGGATAAAGACACAGATGGCATGATTATCTAGTATGCAGATGACACAAAGCTTTAAGGGATAGCTAACACATTGGATGATAGTCAGTATGCAGAGAGGGAGAAAAACAGGCTGGAGTGTTGGTCCAAGTTAAATAAGAAGCTAAGTAAGAATAAATGTAAAGTCCTACATTTGATTTCAGGAAACTTGACAAGTATGAGATGGGGGCTTAGCAGTTGGTCCAAAAAAGATTGTACGTGTTTTAGTGGATTCAGAACTCAATGTGAGTCAGCAGACCAATAGGGAAGCAGCCCCCCAACACACACACACACACACACACACACACACATACACACACACACACACATGTTATGAGACAAGTGATGTCCAGAATAAGGAAGGTGAGTTACATGCCCTGCCCTACTCACACCATATTTGGAATATTGTGTTCAGTTGTGGATGACACACTTTACAAAGACGTTGGTCAATTGGAAAGTTATAAGTCTGATGAAGGACCTCGAAGTCATGTCATGTAGGGATCAATTGAAGAAACTAAGAGAAGACTAAGGAACTTGAAAATTTTAAATTATGGGCATGACAGTCATCTTCAGGCATTTGAAGGGCTATCACAGAGAAAAGGGAATAGACTTGTTTTGCTTGGCCCCCTAGAATAAAACTAGGAATAATGAATAGAAATTTTGGAAATGTATATTTAGACCAAATTTAAGGAAAATCTTCCCATATGACAGCTCTCCAAAAGTAGAATGGGAAACCTTGGGATCTAGTGAGCTTCCTCTCACTGGAGAGGAAGGCTTGGGTGGTCACTCTTTGTCAGGGATATTGTAGGGAGGATTTTTGTCCGGGAATGACCAGATGACCACTGAAGTTCTTCCCAACTCTGAGATTCAGTGAACTTAATGTTTGCATTCAGTGGGTATATTCCTGAACAGTTAGCACTTCAAAAGTAATGTAAGCTATAACCAAGATCCTCAAGGAACCGATTGGGACATCAGACACATTTCCTAATAATATGAGGCTGTCCCAGAAGACATTTTCTTTTGAGAGAAGAATCTCAAGAGATCTTGTCCAGCCACCATTTCTGCTGCAAACAAGTTGAATGACGTGGGGCAAGTAAGTCACTGAACATGATTCAGTCCTCTAGTAGGGTTGAGGTTGGGCTTCAGTTTCCCTATCTGTACTATGAAGGCATTAAACTCACCGCTCAGACTTCTTTCAGTGCTCTCCTATTATTCTACCAATCCCATTTAAGGCAGGGTCTATTTGAATGGTTCAAACTATTCATGCCATAAGTGTTCATAGAAGAGGGAGGTCATAAAGGGCGTGAGCAAATGGAAAAGTTCTCATGGTGGATGTGGAATTTGAGCCAGTCCCTTAAGCATAGGTTGGATTTGGATAAGTTGACTTGGCGGTAGGAGGAAGGAGCACATTCCATCCATGTGGAAGAATCAAGATGAATAAATATGTAGGGGCAGTAGCTTGCTCGATGTGGCCTGGGAAAAGTGCAGAGGACAGCCTGGCTAAAGCAATCAGTCAATTAACAAGCATTTCACAATCGCCAATCAATGAACAGACATTTGTTAAGGCGTCTACTATATATGCCAACTACTATGCTAAGCACTGCAATACAAAGACAAAAAAAAATATGAGTCTGCCTATTCTCACAGAACTTACATCCCTAATAATAGGTGAAACAACGTGTACTATATAAGCATATACAGAATATTTTCTTAAAATTAGGTAGTTAAATATAAGACAGGGAGGGAAGGCACTAGCAGTTGGGAAATATATAAGCATATATAAAAATACAAGGTGATTGTGTGTGTGTGTGTGTGTGTGTGTGTGTGTGTGTGTGTGTGTGTGTGTGTGTGTGTGTGTGTAGAGGCACCAGCAACTTCAGTGATCAGGAACAGCTTCAGGTGCTTTAGCTGAGCTCTGGAGAATCTAGGGTTTCTAACAGGCTATTTGGGAAGAAATGAATTGAGATAGGTGGGGTGGAGCTAGATTAGGAAAAAGTAATCAGAGCAGAAATGAGTGTGGATACCTTTTGGGAACCTTGGAAGTACGACTAGAAGGTTGATTTTTGAGAAGGGCTGGGATAGGTTTACACTAGCTGTGTTGAGTAATTAGTGTAACCAATGACCATTTCTTCCTGCACCAAAGATGGCACAGACTTTTTTAACCTCTGTAATTAGGTTGGCTATTTCTCTGAGGTAAGTGGTGCCCTTCACCAGCAATCTGTTTCCTCAAGTGCTACTTCAGATGAGATTTTGTAGGTTAAAAATGATTATATAAATGATATCAGTTTCTTTTCCATAATATTTATATTTAACACCTTAAGTTTGTAGCCTGCTTTATGCTTTTCAGAGAACTTTTTCTGATACTGTCTCATATGATCTTTGCAAGTTTTATATCAGGAAAGTTATTGAAAGAGTATATGCAATCCTTACAATAGTAAATGACTTACATGAGGCAAGTTTTTTTTGTTTTGTTTTGTTTTGCGGGGCAATGGGGGTTAAGTGACTTGCCCAGGGTCACACAGCTAGTAAGTGTCAAGTGTCTGAGGCCGGATTTGAACTCCTGAATCCAGGGACGGTGCTTTATCCACTGCGCCACGTAGATGCCCCTCGAGGCAAGTTTTATTCCCATTTCACAGATGAAGAAACTGGCCCAGAGTGTTTTAAATGAGCTGTGTATACAATATCACATAGTATGTTTGTGATACTTCTGGGAGTGGAACCCAGGTCTCCTGAATATCACGTGTTTATCAAAGTAATTATCAGTGTTTGTTCATTCATTTGTTCTTTCTTTCATAATTAAACATAAACTTAGTAACCATCGGCAAAAAAAAAAAAAATCCAGATGTACAAACAAAAATAAAACTGATTGTTTAGGCACTTGTAAACTTTCCAATACATATTCACAGTTTGTTTAAAGGAAAAGTGTTAATCTTAATAAGAGTTACAAAATCATTCCATTTCTGTATCCCTTTCTGAGCTTTTGAAAAATACTTTTTTCCTCTGGATTTTGTTATCATCATTTTCATATTATCACTGGGGTGTTTTGTTTTTTCTAAAAATCTCTCTCCATTATTTTGTATGTCTTCCCATTTTCTTTTAGTGTTTCACAATGGTCACACTGCCTGATGACTCACTTTGTGTCCTTTCGTGTCTTGTACAGATCTACAGCCTGTCACATACTGTGAGCCGGCCTTCTGGTGCTCCATCTCCTACTATGAGCTGAACCAGAGGGTGGGGGAGACTTTCCATGCCTCTCAGCCTTCCATGACAGTGGATGGTTTCACTGACCCATCCAACTCGGAGCGCTTCTGTCTGGGTCTATTGTCCAATGTGAACAGGAATGCGGCTGTGGAGCTCACCAGACGGCACATTGGTAAATACGTCCCCCATTTCCCTGCCTGCCTTCCCAGAGTAGGCTGAAGCTGTCTGTCCCACAGAGGCTTGAGCAGAGGGGTGGTTTGCTGAGGAACAGTGGGAAGTGAATGCCCAGGTCATTGCAGCTTCCTTGAGAAAGTACAAGCAACATCAATTCCTCTGACCATTTCCAGTTTCATACCCCATTATTCTCTGGGCATAGTGCTTCATTGATGACTATCTCTACCTTTCCCCCCTACCCTTTTCCCTCCTTTTCCTAGATACTTCCACCTAAAGATACAAAATTTCTGGAAATTTTGAAGGCAGGAAACAAATGAACTTATCTTGGGGGAGGAAATAGATGATGGTGAAAAATGGAAATGTATGCAATATAGGTTGGGTTTTTTTGGGTTTGTTCTTTAAGCAGCAGGTGATGCACATGGTGTTGCAGCAGAACGAATTTTAGATTTGGAGTCAAAGGACTTGGATGTAAATCCCTGCTCTGACACTTTCTATATTGTATGACTTTGGAAAAGTCACTTAACTTCTCTGGCCCTCAGTTTCCCCACCTGTAAAATAAGGGGATTGGACTAGATGATCTCTAAGGGCCTTCCAGCTGCAGATCTGTGATGCTTTGACTCTTTACAGAGTCACTTAGTTGAGAAACATAAAAATGTATCAAGCATGTGTAGAATTTGATTTACTTGTAAAATTGCTGTTATATTTAGAGATATGAAGGCAGACAGAAAAGAAGCCAAATTGGGGAAAACATTTTAATATGTGAGTGTATGTTTAAAAAGCACAATTTCCAAAGGGGACCTCCCCTCACCCCCACACTTGATTTTTCTAGGCCTTGTTATCCCTATTCCCATACTCTCCTCTAGTTCCGTATTTCTCAACTCAGCACAGTTGCCCTTCTGCCTTCTTCCAACAACTGTACAGTTATCCCTTCCACATCCTGACTTTGCCCATTGATGTTTCAATATATCGCCAGTCGGCATAAGAAATGAAATGGGAACTTTTGGGGAGTTTTGCAGAAGCCACAGATGACATGCAAAGGCCAACAGATGACACAGAAACAGTTTAGAAACTCCGAAATGCATAAAATATGTGTATAGTATTGTATGACATTAACATTTTATCTTTTAATACCATAATCATTCAGACTTCTCTGGTATGAAGGGAGGGCAAAATAATTGTATATAGATTTTTCCATATGATAGGGGTACCATGCTCCTAGCCCCCCATGATGTGGAAGAGATAACTGTATTACAATCCTACCCATCAGCATCTCCTATGTCCCCTAGATACCAGTCCAATAGAAATGACAAAAACTAGAGTGGTGAAAATGGGAAGGGCAGAATGAGTACAGGAAGCTTACTTTATGCTGCCTTTCCTCATTGTTGATATGCTCATTGCCTCAGCATATGACCTAGGGTTTACTTCTCTGATCTCTTCCTTATTCTTCTTCCCAAGGAACGTGATTGGTGACCCTTTCCTACAGGAGACAGAGAACATCACTGTGGCCAGAGAGGCAGGGATAGACAGAGAGACAGAGATAGAGAGAGAGAGAAAGAAAGAGAGAGAGAGAGAGAGAGAGAGAGAGAGAGAGAGAGAGCGCATGTTAGAGGCTTTACGTAATTGGATTTGAAACAAATTTAAAAATAGATTGTCCATCTGGGGCGAATTTGAAAACAAGATGGAAAATTGTATGTTAAGCCTATGGAAAGTTTTTTTTTTTTTAATGGAAAGTTTTAAAAGTTTTTTGGGGGAATGAGGTGGGGAGGGATGGTCAGGAGAGAAGCATGTGTGATCAGATTCAGTAGTCACCACTAATAGCCAAAGAGTTGGGACCTGGAAGGGAGGGGAAGGTCTGCCCAGTTTGGCAAGATGTCCAGAAAGAGCCATTCCTGAGCTGGTTGTCTTTTGTGAACTGAACTTCTCTTTTGCCTGAGACCTTGCATAGGGTATTCTGCTTGTTTCAGGATGATGGCTATGGAAAAGTCATACTGTCCATTCTTTTAAGTCATGTTTTCAATTGCTCCTCATCCTTTCCTCTCTTTTGAGGGGGACAGAAGTGAAACTTAACAGCTGAACATTTCAGATTGGGGGTGGTGGTGGTGAAGTACCCTGGTAACCCTTGGCCTTTAATTGAATGTGTGAGTTGGGTTGAGGAAAGGGGGGAGAACATGTACTTGGCGCTCTGAGTGTGAAAATCCATGATCACAGTTTGTCTTGCAGACTGACATGGATGACAGCGGCTGTGCTTTGGACAATGAACAGTGTCCAAAGTGGTGCTGGGAAACCTAAACATTTCCATTGGTGTTTGTTCCGTAGGCAGAGGAGTGCGGCTCTATTACATCGGTGGGGAGGTCTTTGCCGAATGCCTCAGTGACAGTGCCATTTTTGTCCAGTCCCCCAACTGTAACCAGCGCTATGGTTGGCACCCGGCAACCGTCTGCAAGATTCCACCAGGTAATTCAGCCCAGGGGCCCTCCCCAGCTCCCTCCCCCTATTCTGAAAACCAGAGGGTATCTGAGTGCATTTCTTTCCTGTTCAGCCTTTCTTCCCCATCAGTGTTTGCACAGTGGCCTTCTCACTGATTCGACCTTCTTGGAGGGTTTCCTTGGGTGCTTTCATGGAGTTCCCTGGGGGCAGAAATGGCATTTATTGAATTGTCTTTAAACAGTGACCAGCACAGTATCATGTGCAAAAGAGATGCTTATTAACTATTGGCTGACAGTGCAGGCCATATGGAGTCTTCAAGATCCCCTTAGTCATATATCTTATTGGATGAGGACAAGGGCCTAACTCAGGGGAGACTCAGGCTGGTTGCTGGAGATCCTAGTATCACTGACATAGACTTGGAAGGGTCCTTAACAGTCATCTGATTTGACCCCCCTCAATTTTACAGATGAGGAAACTGAGGCCCAAAGAAATTGCTTTGCTCAAATCCCAAAGATAGTTAAGTGGCAAAGTATTAATTTGAACTTGGTTCCTTTGCCTCAAAACCTAGCACCCTACCTTGTCCTTCCCTTGTTCACAACTTAGGGTGTCTGACTTTTCAGTTTGTGGCATAAATACATTTTTGTCTCCCCTTTTGTACTGGTATTAGCAGATTTGCAGAGAAAGAAACAATTTAAAAGTCCCAGAAAACAGGCAAGTTGGAATGATGTTTGCAATACAAATTTAAGAATAGCCTGGATTTTTTTTGGGGGGGGGGTTGGGGAGAAGTGCTATTGGCAACTGCAGGAACAGAAGTGAAGGGAAAAACAGAAGTTGTAGAGGTATCAAGGGCAGCTAGGTGGCACAGTGGATAGAGTGCCAGGCCTGGAGTCAGGAAGACCTGAATTCAAATCCAGCCTTAAACACTTGCTAATTGTGTGATCCTGGGCAAGGCATTTCATCCTGTTTGCCTCAGTTTCTTCATCTCTCAAATGAGCTGGAGAAGGAAATGGCAAACCACACTAGCATCTTTGCAAGAAAACCCCAGATGGGTTCACGAAGAATAGGACATAACTGAAAAATGACTAAACAATAGAGATACCAACTTCAGATCATTGTAAGGCCAGACTTCCTGACGTTACAAGCTTTCAGAAAGTGGAATGGACTGTATTGGAAGCAGTGGGTCTCTTGCCCTTGTGCCCTCCCCCCCCCCCCATTCAGGGAAGAGGTAGAGGGGGATTCTTGTTCAGGTAGATGGCCTGCAAGATACTTTACAACTCAGAGTTCCTGGCTCTCTTTTCCCTTGAACCACTTCAGTTTTTGATCAGTTCTTCTGGTTGTTGTTTTCCTCTTGAAGGGGAGGGGGGAGAGTGTGGACTGGAGGGCTCCTAGTGCTACTAGTTAGTAGATGAAAGGTTGGTGTGTTCTGACATTGCTTCTCACCTCTGGGGATTTTTATCATTTGTTTTTGTTTCTCTGGTTTACATATTCTTGGTACTCCAAAAAGGGGGGGTAGGGGGTAGATATTTCAGTAAAAAGGGTTTGTTTGGGGGTTTTTTGGGTGGGGCAATGAGAGTTAAGTGACTTGCCCAGGGTCACATAGCTAGTAAGTGTCAAGTGTCTGAGGCCAAATTTGAACTCAGGTCCTCCTGAATCCAGGGCTGGTGCTTTATCCACTGTGCCATTTAGCTGCCCTAAAAAGGGGTTTTGTTGATACTAGTTCTCCCCTTCCTCTTTCCTCAGCCTTCTCTAAATGCATCCTTAAGCCCACCTTTTAAGAGATCTTTCATTCTATGGCAGATGAATTAAAAGCCCTTCTTCAGTTAACTAAAGAATCACTCACACACACACACACACACACACACACACAAACTTCTAGAGGGTTTCTAGCTGGCTGTGTAGAAACAGAAGCTTCTGGGGGCCCATCTGCCAGGTTTCTTCCTTTGTTAATTTGGAGCCTAGTGTTATCATTTTAGTTTGCATATCAACGGAGCCAGCCTTCCCTGTATAAAGCCTCCAAGTTATCAATGCATCAAACTTCACTTTCCCTCTACCCCTTGTATGCCCTGGATCAGCATGAAATTAGATCTTGCGACTTGCTTTGGTTTGTCAGCTGAATCGATCATAAAACCTATTCCCTGTGCCCTCTTTTATCTACTGTTCCCATCCCCTCCAAGTGGAGGTGTTCCATTGTAATTACACACTCTTCTGTTCTACTGTGAGGGCCAGAGAAATGGTTGGGTTCTTGTCAGCAGACTAAGCCTTGGAAACTAGGCAAAGAGTTGGTTGTTCTTGACTTTGTGTAAAGTTTAATTAAGCCCACAGGATAAAGTCCTAATGCCCACTTGAATTAAATTATAAGTAGCAGCCAAGTCGCCATGCTCACCCTTTAAAAAAATGTTTCATGCTTGCTGGTCTCCACACTTTTCTTCATTCTCTGCTATCCATATGAAATACTGCCTCCTCCACTGAAGCTTTCTTCGGTTATGTCAGCCAGAAGTGAACATCAGAAGTTCCTGTATTTACCACTCAATTAGTCAATGAACATTAAGAGCCTACTATATGCCAGGCACTGTCCTAAACACTGGGGATATCATTAGGGCTACCCCTGCCCTCCAGGAGTTCACAATCTAATGGAATCTAGAAGGGATTTTTAGAGGACATTTGATTCAACTTTTAAGATGCCCCTCCCATGTTAAGCTCATTACCTCTCTTACTTGTTCAGTCATTTTAGTTGTCTTGACTCTTTTTGTCCCCATTTAGAGCTTTCCTGGCCAAGATAGTGCAGTGGCTTGCCATTTCCTTCTCCAGCTCATTTTACAGATGAGGAAACTGAGGCAAATGTGATTAAGTGACTTGCCCAGGGTCACACAGCTAGAAAGCATCTGAGGTTGAATTTGAACTCAGGTCTTCCTAACTCCAGGCCTGGTGCACCTAGCTGCCCTACCATACTGCTAACTCAAGCCCTGACTAATACCACCTCCCTCAGCCTCCTCTCCTCTCTGGTAGGATGACTTCTGGGTGGAGTACCAGTGCCTTCTTTTATAGAGGGCAGAAACTGGACCTTTTGGTTCGCTCCATTCTGCATCAGCTGCTCTTCCTGGTTTCAGCTCTATGGAACCAGATACACCCTGCTGTTCCATTCCTCCCTTCTTCTTCCCTCCCTCTCCTGCCTCCTTTTGTGTATTGTCTCTTCCCATTAGATTATAAGCTTCTTGAAGACAGGGACTGTCTTTTTATTAATTTTATTTCCAGCACTTGGCAGTGTTAGGCACATAGTAGGCGTTTGCTAAATATTTATTGGATTGGGTTGAACCTTTTTATTTTACAGATGAGAAAACTGAAGCTCAGAGAGGTAGACAACATCAGCAGGTACTGCCCCAGAATTTAGACCCAGATTCCAACTCCAAACCCAGTGTTCTTTGCCCTGCATCACACTCCTTTCTTGGGCCTCCTCTGGGCATTTTGATTATATGACTCCAACAATAGTGTGATTTTAGAGCCATGAGGGGTATCAGAGATCACAAAGTACAGCGCCTTTATTTTATGAATGAGTAACCAGTGTGGTCATGGCTACACAGTGATGTGACCAGTACTAGAATGCAGAAAAGAACTCTGGGATTATAGTCACATGTTTGGAGTTTGTGTTTTGGCTCTGGGATTTATTAGTGTTGTGACCACTAGGGAGTCCCTTAACCTCCCTCTCTTTTGGTTTCCTCATGTATAAAATGGAGGTAATACCTGTGTGATCTTTCTCACTGGATTGTTGTGAGGCTCAAATGAGATAATGTATGTGAATGACGCTGATTGATGGATACACAGCTAGTAAGTGTCTGAGGCTAGAGTTGAACTCAGGAATATGGAGTATTACAGGGGAATCTATAAGCCAACAATAAGGTTTTTGTCTTCTGTAGAAGTGGACCTCATCATAATTTCATTATCCTTGATGCCTTTGCCTCCCCCTTTCCCTCTACTGATGCAAATCCCAACCAGGGATTGGGCCCACTCCTTCCATATAAAGCCTTCTCTGACCATTCCAGCCCATTATGATATTTCCTTGCTCTGATCCCTCACAGTGCTTTCTACTATGCAATCTAATGTCTTAATTCCATACCAATGTATTCTTTAATTGTTTCCTATGGATGTCTTGTCTCAAACAGAATGTAAGATCCTTGAGGGCAGGGATCATATTTTGTACTTCTTATATAGCACATGCACACACATACACACATACACAAACATAAGACTGAGCATGTAATAACTTTTCAATAAAAACTTTATGGAGATTTAACTGTATATGTAATACCTACCATGTGCCAACATTGTACTAACAGCCTTTTTTTACAAATATCTGATTCTTACAACCACCTTGAGGTGTTAATTATTATCCCCATTTTACAGTTGAGGAAACTGAGGCAGAGGATTTAAGTGACTTGCCCAAGGTCACCCAAAGCTAGTGTCAGGCAGCTGGATCTGAACTCAGGTTTTCTTGACTCCTGACCCAAGACTCTTTGCTAGTCTGGGTGTCCTAGAGTTTACCTGGTAGGGAAGAAGATTCAGCCCAAACTGTCTTGAGTAAAAAAGGTAACATTTTGGTTTTGTTGGCAGGATGCAACCTGAAGATATTCAATAACCAGGAGTTCGCAGCTCTGCTGGCTCAGTCTGTCAACCAGGGCTTTGAGGCTGTTTACCAGCTGACTCGGATGTGCACAATCCGCATGAGCTTTGTCAAAGGCTGGGGAGCTGAATACAGGTCAGGTCTTTCTTTGGTTTGGAGCTTTACTTTCCAAGGTGCACATCTCTAAGGGGGAATCATAGAATTCGAGAATGTCAAGGTTGGTGGGGCCTTAAGAAAGTTACCTTGTCCATTACCCTTCATTTTTTTGAGGAAGAAAGGGATACTCTGAGAGGGGAAGGTATTTGCCCAAAGTCGTGAAGATAGTAGGACCAGAGTTGAGACCTCCAGAATCTCAGCCTAGTTGTTCTTTCCCATTATACAACATTTTGACCAAAATGCTTTTAAAATTGCCTCTCACCAACAAGTTGTGTTCTCTTTCCTTCCCTTGCCTTGGCTCTTCCACATGAGAATTGGGAAAACTGAATGCACTTAGGAGTATGAGCCATGGGTCTTAGAAGGATGTGAAAAATGAGCGACAGAGGTGATGGGAAGGTGGGATTAGCATTTGTGAAGGGAGAAATAAAACTGCTCAGGAACTGCATGCTTCTGAAGGTGGCTCTGAGGGGAACCCAGACAAGAAGCCAATTAATGTCATTTTAGCATGCAGTCAGTTGCTTTAAATTTCTCATAGATCCATAGATTGTTCAGCTTCAGGCCTGAGAATTCACATCTTTTTTTAACAGCATCTAAGCAGAGCAGGAATTCCCAGATATAGAGCTACTGCCCCCTTCTTTATGCTCCCCATTCTCCTCCTTCCAGTCCCTATCTCTTAGAGCAGACAGCAGCAGAGGGACCAAAGCAGGGGCTTTGTGAGCCAGTGCCTCACAAGTCATTCTTCTACTTCTCTTCATTTTTCCAGATGTTTGGAGTCCATTTTGTTTTGCAGTCATTCTGCACCCTGGCCAAACCCATTTCATTATTGGCGCTAGGCCACAGCTTATAATGAAATCCAGATGAGCATGACTTATGGAAAGTTAGATTCTCATTAGAGTATTTCAGTCAGTAAAAACCCCTCATCTTGAGTTTACCGTACCTTAGCTGCTGGTTCCTTTCTTTTCCCTAGTGGCCTGGAGCACAGAACCACGGCTTGTGCAAGGAACTGATTATTGTGAATCATGTCTGATTCCTGGGGTCCCTCTGTAAACCAAGATGGGAGACAGTTGACCATTCAAACAATCAAGGTGTCTTGACCTTGTGAGCTTTTCTCTTGGCTAATTCCTTTTCTAGCCAAATGCCTAAAGGCCTGTTTAAAAAGTAACACAAGATAGGGAATTAACCTAGGTGAAACCCATCAGCCCATGTGCTGCCAGCAGTTTTGATGGTAGGTATAAAGATAGGGAATTAGAAATACTGTGTGGAAGGTGAGATGGAGTTGGAGATGTGGACATGGGGTTATCAAGGTAGGAAAATAACACGGAGCTAGAAAACACCCAGTTCCAAGTTCAGCGTTGCCTCTCTTGTGTCTGTAGCTGCTGACCTGACACAACTGAGCTTGACTTCAGGGGGTGGACAGGGCGTACTGAGGATCCTTCTCCAGACCAGTCTCCTTCGTCAGTGGTGCCTCTAAGTGGGGATGCTCAAAGGAACTGGTGCTAAATCACTATCCTTTTACCCAGTGTATTTGGGAAAGGCTGTGTAAGGTGAAAGCCCTTCCCTAAAAGGTACCATATTAGTACACAGAGGACACTGCCAGCACACCCATTCCTACAGGCACATGTACACACACCCTGTCACCACCAGCTGCCAACCCCATTTAGTCTACCTAACGGGACTGAGGGTGTGGCCCCTTCCCAGAACAATCCTGCTTTCCTGCTGTAGGCATGCCAAGGAGAAAATTAGGTTACGACTCTTACTGAGCAGCCAAAGGCCTGAATTCCTAGTCTTCTCACCTTGAGTTGGCAGCCACGTGAATCCCTTACAAATGGCTATAGCTCAGAGGAAGCCTTTTGGAGCTTGCCTCAGAGCAGCGTCATCTCTCGGCACCAATTTAGAAAGTGCTTTGGGGAAAAGAAATGTGTAGTGTGCCTTGATTTTTTCCAGTAATTGTTCCATGGGTTTCTCTACTTCAGTCCGCGTAAGAATTTCCAAAATAATGCAGTAGACATGAATTGTTTTAGTGTAATAGGGAACTTGAGTGCAAGTTTTAGGATTGACAGGCAGTTTGTTCTAATGACAATGAAATACTTGGATCAGATGAATGCATGTAATCTCAACACCCCACTCGGTCTTGAAGCCAGGTTTGGAAAGCTGAGAATACCTGTAGTTGTCCATCTGGGGATAATTCAAAAGTTAGGAATCCCTATCACTTAGAAGCTGCTGAGATTACTGGGCTAGGTGGGAATCTATTCTCCTGGTGGAGATAACTCTCGGCTCCCCTCTTTGCTGAGAGCTATTAGTTTAGTCAGTAGAGCTTCCCTTCTTGCACCCCTCCCCCTCCCAAGCCCCAGTTCATTTTAGAGGAGTTTATTCTGTTTCTTTGGCGTCTTCCTCCTGAGCAGAGTCCAAAGTGTGGTAAGACTGGATTCCTGTAGAAGGCTGTCACCTAAGCAGAAAAGAATGTTTGGACTGTGATGAGACCCTTGGATATATTCAGTTTTGAAAGTCTCTCTTTCTTTGTCCTTTCCTTATAGGAGACAGACTGTGACCAGCACCCCCTGTTGGATTGAGCTGCATCTGAATGGTCCTCTCCAGTGGCTGGATAAGGTCCTCACCCAGATGGGCTCCCCTAGCATTCGATGCTCTAGTGTATCTTAGAGACATCTATAAGGAATGGGAATGGGGAGGGTAGAGGTGCTGGTGATGGTGGTGGTGGGAGGGGTGGTGAGGGAGGTAGGAAAATCTAAGACTCATTCAAAATGGGAAGCCTGTTTAACTGACACCTATCAAAGAAGAAACGTTTCTCCTCAACCAAAGTGATCTTGACACACTTAGAAAAAGTCAACCAGACACAGAGGTAGTTTTGAAAAAAACCATCCAACTCGACCACTTCTGCAGATCAAGATTAGGAATTTGGAATATGGCATGAGGTGCCATAGAGCCGATTCAAAGCACATGTTCATCATACTGGTGAAAACAGACTTTGGTTCAGTTGTCTTGAAGCTGGAAGGTGGTATTTTGCATCCCCCGTTGGTCCCTTTTCTTCCCCCGCCCCTTGCCTCCTCCCCATTGTCCTCCTTCAGTGATGGCTTTCTGTGGGGGTCACCATCTGATTAGAAATGCCCATCTGTCTAGGATGGAAAATAGAAACTCTTCTTTAAAAGGCATTGCTAGGAGGAAACGCTGGGTTTGCAGTGGAGAGGGGGACTGTGTCCTCTGGCTTTCCCATCCCCATCCTCCAGGCCGTTTGGCAAGAAGGGACACTTCAGCTGAGCATTCCCGAGACTCGTCTCTTCAGCATGCCGTACTGTGGACAGACCACCTTTGATGTCTTCCCTGTCCTCTCTGCTGAAAGGAGGCAGTGTATGCAGTAGAAACAAGGATTCATGCACCAATGGGGCGGTAGGGAAAGTCAGTGAGAACCATTATTACCTTCTTCCACAGCTTGCCTTGTTTTTTGTTTCTTACTTTAAAAAGTTGGAAAGACCAGTCTAGGTTCTGTGCATATGCGATGTATAGTTCTTATTATCACATTAATCTCAAAGAGATTTGAATTACATTAACTATTTACATGAAGCAAAGGACATATGTCATGAGTTTTTAATGTTGCAGTAGTTGTTTTTGGCTAGAACAGCACTACACTGAGTGGGTTTTCAGTCATTTCCAAGAGCTCACTCCATATCTTGATGCATCTGGCCATCACTGTTTAATGTAGTCAGTTGCATTAATTAAATTAACATTTTATTGTATCTTCTTATAAATGTTTATTTTTTAAATTTTCCTCAGTTAATACATTGACAGGAAAGTCCCTGAGAGAGGGAGGAGGAGGAGGAGGAGGAGGAGGAGGAGGAGGAGGAAGAGGAAGGAGCTGTACACTTTTTTGTAGCCATTACTTGTTGCAGGTGAAATTTTCCCAAGCTGTGTTTGGGAGATGCTAACCCAACCCTTTTTGAAGCTAATTCATACCTGTGAATTGATCAGACATCTCATAGCATCTCAGATCAAGCATGGGCATATAGAAAAGCCTACTTTGAAATCTTAGACCTCAGAAAATAACAAGCTTAGTGTAAAGGGATCTGTCATCTTTTCCCTGTGCCATGAGATTCTCTAGCTAAATATCTGTAGATCAACAGCAACACTAGTAGTGAGTGTGGAATAAGCACTCTTGCTGGTAGAAACCTAGCTGAATAAACTGTTATAAATAAATGCTTTCAACTGGAAAAAAAGGAACCCCTTTCCCCTCTCAGTGACCTTTTGTAGTATACAGCAGACTGTACTGTCATCTGCAACCCATACTTTATTCTTTGCTATCTGATTATTGCCATCTTAAATGTCTCATCCAGGATTTTTGCATGGATTTGTGTCAGGGAAAACAAAAAAAGGATTTCCTATGGAAATACTTCTTTATTTAGGCAGGTGAGGGTGTGTAGGTGGGAAAATCTCTACTTCTGCCAAGCAAAAACCTCAAATGTGCCGGGTTTTGATGTTAGGAGTCCAGGATGCTTTGGGAACAGGATTCCAAAAGTGGATGGGCTCCCAGCTCCATGCGCGAGTTCCATAGACCCCAAAGGGCTTAGGAATGGTGATAAAGGAGCTTTTAACAAGATCTATGCCTGTCATCTTGAAGAGGTTCTTCTATATTGGTACCCAGAGCAAATATAATCCAGTGGCTTCACTGGAGAGAATTGGGCACTAGAGTATCAGGGTTCATGCCTGACAAAGAAATGAGAAAGCCAGCTTTCTGACCAATTCAGGAAGCCACTTAGGTATCTATGTTTGTGCTTCGTGTTTGTGACATGAGATAAGTGGTGTGTACTTTTCATTTCATTTGCTAGCAGAGCTTCAATGATGCCTTTCAAAAGCCGTATGTAGTTCATTAGCCTTGGCATTCTTCAGCTGTTATTCTGTCCTTGCTGGAAGGTACTGATAACTCACTTGTTGCTCTAGTTCCTGTTTTCACAGGTATCCTCTACCTTCTCAGTTCGTGCATGCCCTTAGACACAGCTTGGTTATAGAAAGTGTCCAAACAGTAATTTGGGGAGATATCTGTATGATGTAGTAGAACCATAGGGCCATGGGGTACTTTAACCCAAATGGCAACTCCTTCTGAATAGTACAAAATTTTTAGGTGGTGGTGGCTGTTTTTTAAAAGAACTCTCCCAAGTTATTCTCCCCGATTTTAAAGATTAGACTATAGAGGGGGAAACTTGGGCATCATCTCTAAAATCAATTTACAAAAAGGTAGGTTGGGAAGCAGTATCATTAGAAAGAAAGGATGTCCTGGGGACTCTGATACTTGTACTCATTCTTATTTCAGCTTTTTCAGTTGAAAAAGTTTTCCTAATTTGAATATCTGATGTGACATGACATTTGCACATTTTGGTTTTTGCTTTTTAAAGAACAATTGATAGAGCTGAGGAACGAGTAGAGTTTGGGGACTGTTAACAGTTGAATATGTTGTGCTGCAGTTTTACATGTATTTTGTACAGGTAACATTTTAAAGGATGACGTTCCCTTATATTCTCAATGTACATGACATGCCATGATTCTGCAGTTTGTATTGACACTAATGAAAGGGGCAGCGGGCCATAGGCTGTAGTGGTCATATCTCCAAAGAAGTTGGTTGTTTTTTTTCCCACCCATCACTACCTTCCCATCCCTTACAACTATAGCTTGTAACTTAAGATACATGTAGCGCACACATGTAGGTAGATGGCCCAGCCTGTTTTATATTATTGGTCTATACTGGATTTATCATCTCAATTGGCTGTCCTCTTGGCAGGCTTCTTAGGAGAGGAGACTTTTTTTTTTTTGGCTACAACTCTCTGGTCAGTGACAGGTATTTTGATCTTCCTTATAATAGGAGTTATGACACACGAGGGCCAGGGCTGCTGGCAGACTTTACAGTTGTCCTTGTGTGTATACTGTTGTTTTTTTAAAATTGAGTTTTAAAAATTATTGTTAATAAATTGCAGTGTGTACTATTACTCATGCCGCTGTGCCCCACCCCAGTTTTCTAGTGTTTGGCTATTTTCTAGTCCTCTGTACATTTACTTTGTGTCCCACAATTTCCTTCCTCTCCCCCACAAATAGTGTGCATGCAGTTCTGCTAAGGACGCAAACATCTGACTTCATTCTTAGCTTCAGCAATATGAGGTGACATTTATAAGGATCTTTGACGGATCACTGTTTTTCAGGGCTATCGCCTGTAATAGGCCAGTCTACTTCCTCCTTACAGAGTTCCTCAAAGAGGGGGGCTATACTTTTCTTCCCATGAATAACAAGGCTGGGAGATCAAAGGGAAGGAACCCCAAAATTGAGCATGGAGCTCCATTGTAAAACGGGTCCAAAGTTGCAATTTGACTTCAAAATGAACTTGGGTAGATAGAGGAGACAGGCTGAGAAAGGAAAGCATCAAAATACAGGTGTGTTCCCAGTTTAGGTAAGAAAAATTCAAACGCAACAAGGAGATAAGGCAATTCACTGCACAATGATTTCTCATCTATGTACATAAGGTTGGAATTAATGGCCTCTCAAGTCCCCTGAAGCTCAGAAACCTGTGCTCCTGTGAAATGTTTTAAGGATCTTTACTTGTTCTGGAGGGAAGGGGCCAAAAGAAAATCATCCTGTTAGGGGGCTCCTGCCAATTGCAGAACAATCTAGATAAGTATCACTGAACTGAGAATGAAATAAGTGGAGAAAAATGTAATTTTGAAAAGTTGTCTGGGAATCAAATCCTATCAATCAGGTAAAGGTAGACCTGTCATGTTCTAAACTGGATTGCAAAATTCTCAGTGATTAGTAATTAATTTTTCTTTTTGTATGATAAAGTGAAGTGTACTCTAGCATATCAGTATTTTCATATTTATGTAGTAACTTCTTAGAACAGTCAGATGGATCATAACTATTTAATTTCTGGAGAGAATTGAAAAGGCCTTCCTACCAAGAGAGTAGCGGTTGTGAAAATTTGGGAGCACAGACAGTCCTAAGCCTTGTTCCATGGTTTGGTGGTTTTATACCAGGTACCTCCCAAAGCCTCCTCTGTAGGCTTGGATCCTGACAGCAGGAAACAAGAGCGGGCAGGAGTCTAGTCCAAGTAAAGGACTGTGGCTGTTGTTCTAGGTGGGTTCCTCTGCATTGAGCCTTCTGGGAGGACGGAGGCTCAGAGGGTCCCAATGATTTGTGCCACCTTTATGCTAAAGGGCTATTATAAGCCTTTTCTCAGTGTGTGGTTAGAGATGGCCAATGTGATCAGTCTTCAGCCACCTTCGCTGTCACATCCAAGTTGTGACTGACTCTTGGGGGGTGGGGGTGGGGGCTGCTTGTGTTTTCATTTCCTTTGCTTCTCAACCAAGCCTGGCCTTTGAATAGCTATGTAAGAGCATGTATGTATTTAGTGTTTTAGAGGGTTTTTTTCCTAACTTTTTTATTCTTATGAAAAGAGCACCTGCTTGGTAAGCATAGTACCTCTATTGTTAAAGATCTTATGCCTTCCCCCTCCCTCTATGATATGAAACTGTTCATTGTCATTCTAATAAACTGTTAATTAAAAAAAAAATATCTGCTGAGATGACATTATTTTGTGGGCCCGTCTCTGACAAGAAAGTGTTTTAAAGTAGTTGGCCAGGAGCAGCTAGGTGGCGCAGTGGATAAAGCACCAGCCCTAGAGTCAGGAAGACCTGAGTTCAAGTCCAGCCTCAGACATTTGACACTTACTAGCTGTGTGACCCTGGGCAAGTCACTTAACCCTCATTGCCCCATTAAAAAAAAAAAAAGTAGTTGGCCAAAACCATAGATGCTTGAGTTTTATGGAGCAGAAGGGGGAAAACCCCCAAGGAAAACATCTAACAGCAAGAAAGATGCATCTAGTCCCACCCTGTCATACTTTCATGTGGTATCTACAGCACATGTTTGTACTGAAGGCACAAACACCTGGCTTTTAGTCAGTGACAGTCCAATTTTCATCCCCATTCTTTACCCAATGAGAAAGACCTCCGCTCACCGCAGCATTTATGAAACCTAGCACGGAAACCTTCTAATAGGCATGCCTTCCAGTAAAGGGCAGAGATTGTGCTTTTCACAGGAATGAAGATTGGGCTGCCAGCCCCTGTTGTGTTTCCCTTCTTTGGTTTGCTCAACTCTGACAAACCCAGCTGGGTCTATGATAGGGCGCTTTGATGTGTCTCCAGTATGCAAAAACTCACTTATTTGGAAACTAGGTCTGGAAATGTCTTTACAGCATCATAAATAGCTCACCGAACAGATTCCCAACACCCTTTGGTGATGGTTATTGCCTCTTGTTGGCTTATAGAATGATATAACTGGATGGAACCTTAGTCTATTGTACAATTCCTTGGCTCCTTCAATGTTTTACTTCAAATTCAAAGGACTGGGGCTGGAATTTTAAATTCTCTTTCCCTTGATGTTTCTTAAATTATCTCAAGATAACTTAGAACAAGAATTCCTTAGTTCAGTTCTTTTGGGGAGAAGGTGTTTTTCAAAGACTAAGAGTGAAAGAGCTCTCTAAATGCTTCTTTTTTTTTACGGCATCTCATTTCTTCTAAGAACTTCCCTGTGTGATGAGTGATACGTTCTGCTTTAGATCTTAGTGACTTGGAAAGGAGAAGAACTTACACTAGACACCATTGATTGATCTGATATTCCATTATCTGGGTATGAGGTCTTTTAACTATCAGGCCAGGTACACAAGACCAAGATGCTATTGATTCTTATCCATAATCTTGAGAGCTTGAAAATATCCTTTGAAACAAAATGCCAGTGTTTGCTAATTAACTGCACTTACCTCCACAGTAAAGTATGGCCACTAAATCAACAAGGAATGGATGGAAGAAAGAGGCCAAAGGCCAAGAGATCTCATGAGCAAAGAGTATATTTGGAGATACCAAACTGGGAGAATTTGATTATTAATTAGATTTCTAGTCCCCTGCCAAATATACTGACTGACAGGTGTAACTTTACTTGGTCTGTAAATGTTTCACATTTTTTTAAAGGGGTAAGAGAGGAGCTGTTTGGATTTGAAGGGAGATAGGAAGCCAAAAATGACTTAGAAGAAAAATGGGGGGTTTTGGTTTATTTTTTTCCCACAATTGTATAACAAGGCTGCATTAATTACTACCAAGACCAGATTAGGAATTTCTGCTTTTCCAAAAAGAAAAGAAGGTAGTGTTTTAAATCATTACAGTCTGGAACTGAGATGCAGCACTACTACATGCCAGTTCGTTCCTACTTCCTACTTTAATTATCCATTCCTTAAAACTGGGAAACTTTAGAAGAGTGCAAGGAATAAAACAGATGCATTACATGTACAACCTTGGGCAAATGCCTAAATTTAGTGGTCCAGATGCATGAATAATAATAAAAAGGAAGTGCCTAAGAATTAACTTTAAGAAACTCCTCAAGGCTTGCTCAAAGTTTCATTTTCTATAAAGTTCTATCAGGAAGTTACTGATACTATGGAATTAGTTCTGCAGAAGAAAGAGGTGGTCAAGTGAAAGGGATGAAAGCCTGAGGGGAATATGGCCACATCATCTTACCAAGAAGGGAAATTTGCAAGTAAATGTTAGGTATCATCAGCACCTCTCCTAAAACTCAGAAAACTAGATTTCAAGACTCTTTCAGGAAATGCTAGGTATGTTTACATGGGTAAATTCTAAAAGGTAAAATGGCTTAAGAGGAAGGGGAAACTCCAAGCAAAGTAACAAGACAACTACAAATGATGCTGATGAGAGGAAAAGGGAGACATTTAGGGAGACTGATTTGGTTTCACAAGAACTTATCCAATGTGCTCATAACTTAAGACTGCACACCAAACATCAAAGCGACACAAAGCCTGTAATAGGAATGCTAAGAAAGGCAAACATTCCCTGCCCTCAAGAAGCTCACATCCTAATGGGGGGAGACAGAATTAAGGTTATGTATTTGCAAGAACGGATGGTAGATGGAAGATCTTAGGGGAAAGCGCTAAGAGTATGGAAGCAGGAGAGGCTCCTTGCAGAAGGTGGGAGTTTTAGTTAAGACTCGAAGCTGGGGAAGCCAAGATATGGAGACCAAGGGGTAAAAAACAGTAAAGAGGCCAGTATCATTGGAATGCAGAATACATGGAAGGAAGCAGAGGTGTGGGAAGGCTAGAATGAAAAGGGCAGTGTTTGTTATGAAGCACTTTAAAAGCCAAACAGCACATCTATTTGGATCCTGGAGGTAACAAGGAGCCACTCTAGTTTACTGAGTAGGGGGGGTGACTTAGTCAGATCTACAGACCTGGAAAAGCCCTCACTCAAGAGTCAGAGGTCCTAGGTTCAAATCCCATTTCTGACCTTACTTGTGTGAACTGGAGCAAGTTGCTTAATTTCCCTAAATTTCAGTAGTTTCCTCATGACACGGTTGAACTTGATCAAGGCTACTATGATCCCTTCCAACTCTAAAATGCAAAAGACTTTTAAAGACATGTTTGGAAAAAGAACAAGGCCTACTCCTAGGGTCAGATGGCAATTAAAACAGACAGCAGGGGACAGCTAGGTGGTGCAGTGGATAAAGCACTGGCCCTGGATTCAGAAATACCTGAGTTCAAATCCAGCCCCAGACACTTGACACTTACTAGCTGCGTGACCCTGGGCAAGTCACTTAACCCTCATTGCACCGACACCCCCCCCCCCCCCCGCAAAAACAAACAAACAAACAAAAAACAAACCAGACAGCAGAATTAACATTGCATGATGGAAAATGCAGTAGATTCACAATCAGAGGACAAGGGTTCAAATGCTAGCTTGTGTAAATGTGGACAAGTCTCTTAATCTCCTTAGATATTTTTCCTCACCTGTAAAATGAAGATCTTGGACTAGCTCATCTCAGTCATCATCAGGCACAGCATCAGGTACATGTATTTGTCCCCCTAGTACTTAGCACAGGGCCTGGCACATAGTAAGGACTAGTCTGATAATTCTATTAAGGAGAAAGAGCTATAAACTGTACGGAAACATAATTAAAGAGGAATAAAGGCCACGATAAGTGAGGTGATAGAAACAACTTCCATAATTCAAATGGCTGAATTTCCTGAACCAGATGAATTAGATGTTAGGGTAGTGAAGGAACCTGTAGGTATCACTACTCAACCCCTATTAGTGATCTTAGGAAAATCATGAAAAATGAATCACAGAAGCCTGGAGGTCAAATTTCCCAATTTTCAAAAGGGGAAAAAGGATTCTGGAAGTTAGCACTGGATTTGGAGTCAAAGGACCAAAGTTTTGATTCTGACTCTCATTACTAAATGCAAAGTGCATGATCCTGGATGGGTTACAACCTCCACAGGCCTCAATTTCCTTACCTATAAAATGAGGTCTTAGAATACATGATCTCTAAGGTCCCTTAACAATTTTAAATCTTTGGTTCTTATAGCTCAAAAAAATTCTGTGCCTATAAAACAAAACTTAGTCCCTCCAGGATATTATAGTGCCTTAGTGGTCAGGACTGTGTACATAAGCTTTAGGCATAGAAAGTAAAATTGGGTTCAGTATTCAGTAATGCCAATACTGGTGCCAGAAGTTGCTTTTTAAAAATCTATTTTTTAAAACAGCTCCAATTGTTAGAATATTTTTACTAATATTCATTATTAATCTGTGTCATTCTTTTTCCCTATAATTTCTATCATATACAGAATAAATCCAACCTCCCCATTCCAAAGGAGAGCCCTTAAATGTTTGAAGACAGTTATTATGTCTACCTTAAGGCTTCTCTTCTCCTGGCAAAACATCATCAGTTACTTCTCATGTAATATGGTTCATAACTAGTATTCAAAGCTTCTGATCTTCTCTCTCTGTATTCTGTTGTTCAACTTCTCAGCTTCCCTGGTACCTTATATTTACTTAATCATATGATAATTCTCAAAAATACCTGGGAACTATACAATAATGTTTCTGGTAGTCTTCATTAACCAGAATATGCCACTACTCAAATTCTGTGAATTGTCTCCTAATTTTAGGTCCATGTCAGAATGGACCATAGTGCTCTTATCTACCACAACAATGGAGTTTTTTTGTTTGTTTGTTTTTTGGGCGGGGCAATGAGGGTTAAGTGACTTGCCCAGGGTCACACAGCTAGTAAGTGTCAAGTGTCTGAGGCTAGATTTGAACTCAGGTCCTCTTGAATCCAGGGCCAGTTTTTTTTTCCACTTGAGGTGGACATAAGGTGAGATGTAAAGGACAATACAAGGAGTCAGATAACTACAAAATACTGCTTTCAGTTCTTTATCCCTTCCAGACTGAGTGTGAAATGTTCCATACACTTTATTTTGAGTATAAGTAGAGTGTATCCTTAGGCCTTTGAACCATATTCCATGTTACTTAACCATCTAAATCTATAAATAGTAAGAGAGCAGAATGGTAGTGGCAATCTTCTTATACCCCAAGTAAGAGTTCCAAAATACAAAAATATCTATAGTTCATTAACTCCAAATTATTATAAACCGTGGCTTTCTCAGTTAGTGTAAATGTTCCAAATCTATGCGATCCCCTCTTCTCCTCCCTCCCCAAAACACTATTAACTCTTATCTTTCCAAACAAGCCATCGAATCTGAACCTCTGGGTGGTCTTTTACTTTAAAATCACTGATGAATTGTATCTGACAAGAGTTGATGTGGACAGACTGCAACTTCAAATTGTCAGTGGTGAGGGGGACACAAACTTCTTCACCTGATTGCTCTCAAGGATCTTCAGTAAGTTACCAGTATTCAGAATACCATGAAGGGAGCCAAACTTCCTCTGATGTTTGAAGTCTTGGGAAATACACGTGTGTTCACATTATAGTCTTCTAAAAATGTCCATTTTGAGCAATGCTTTAGCATTATCAGGTGATGACATGAGTCCACAAAAGCATCTAATACAAATTAATAGACTTTATCAATAAAACTCATTTTCATCAATTCAGCCTTGTTTAATTTTCAAAATCAAGTTCACAGCTTTTTCCAATCTGTTTTCCCTAATACACATGAGTTTATTGTTTCCCTAATGCCCTTTACGACGGTAAGGGGAAAAAAGATTTCCAACTTCCTCTCCTAGCTTCCTACAGGACTTTGCCAGTGTTCTTAACTGGATAGCTAAAAAAGTCATCTTATCACTGAGAGCATCCCAGTCTCTTCTGTGGTTGGCAGAATGATGCTATGGACAGCCTTGTGAGCTTGGGCTGTCCTGTTCTTACTGCTCCCTCATTCCAGTTTCTGTAGAACATGTAAGAGGGTGTGTGAGGGTCACACTTGTTCCTGTGTGTGAGCAAGCCTAGGTTTCCTGTACGTGGCAGGTAGTGTTCACCTCTGGAATTGTCTCAGGCCTAGACCTCCTATGATAAGCCTGGTAATCTGGGCAATGACTGCCAGCAAATCTCTGCTCCTTTAAGTCCACCTTGTAGCCTGTGAGACCCACTATTCTCTCATGCTGAGAATAACTCACAAAAGCAGCCTTTTAAAAAACAATTTTCATGAACTCTCTCTGCTATTTCTTTGGGAGATTTCCCTTCAGTACTGTTCCATTCAAAGGTACATATTGGCCTTTTTCACAAGATAAAAACCACAAGGGCACTAAGAGCTGCTATTTATGGGAGGTTCATAGGAAATGTCAAGGCCCTGTGGTCACACTGCTTATGAATTTGTTACAACTTGGTTTCCTAACACTACCCTCTATACCGTTCACTGTCACTACTTTACATCTTAGTTTGGTTCTTAGCCAGAAAGAATGGGATACCTCACCTGTTTGTAAGCATATAGGGGATGATAACATTAATCTGGATATCATCAGTAGCTAGGAAACAATCTGCATGAGGCAATACTAAAATACTTTTTGTTGTTCCATTTTATCTCTCTGATGGTACTGGGGCAACTACATTCAAAACATCGCTCCCATGCTCTTTTCTCATAAAGAAACTTAAGAAGGCTGTCTCTCTCTCTTGCAAAAACACAACAGTAGTGAAGGTTATTTCTTCCTTGGGTATTTAATGAAACTCTGCCTCATTTTCTGCAATAATAAAATCTACTCTGTCCAAGGTAGGCTTTCTGGAATGAGCTTAGTCACAAGGAGTAAAACATTTAAAAGGCAGGCATTTCTGTAAATTTGCAATTAGAGATTAAGCCATGTGCCACTTAGGAAGGTCAGGGCTGCCTTATATTTAATTACCCGTGTAATATGCAGCCTCTTTCTTTTTCTCACCTCACAAAAGGAAGAAAGACATCATGGCTCAGGTAAGCTTGGTTCTTGAAAACCAGCTGAAAAGTGAGAGGAGATAAAGTCCTGGGAGTGACAGTATAAACTCAAGAACAATGGTAACTGAATAGAAATACAGGAATTGTTGCTATGACAGAATGGATAGCCCACAGTGCCTTGATTCATTCACATGGGCAAGAGCTTTTGTTGCTAATTCCCATTCCTCTAGAACAAAAAGTAAATCTGGAGGAAGCTCACTTCTAATTGTCATACTCTTCATTCCTTTATAATACACTCTGAGAGAAAAGAGCCTTCTGTAAACTACTATTAAGACCAACAATCAACCCTTTATACTGGCTAAATGGTCAACATGATGATGGGAATCTCAGCAGAACAAAACAGGGTCCATCCAGGAAGTGTCAGGGCTTCAGCTGCTGTGGAGCTAAGAGGGGAGGACAGAGACAGTCGTCCTTTGTATGGGATGGTTTCTCCTCCACTCCTCACCATCCCAGAAGTGGAAGGAAGAGGGTGATTGCAATTCCATGGGGAATGACAAGGGGGTCAGGAAGTAGACAGAACACAAGTATATGTGGCCTGAAGGTAGCTGGAAAACAGCCTGGGTGTGGTGAGTGCAGGAATGTCAAAGCAAAGGCAGTTGTGGTGTGTACATGAAGAATGAGAATAAAAGGAGGGAAGTCTGGGAATAGCCGAGAGTTAGTGGGAGGCTGAGAGCTTGAGCCACAGCAGGGAGGGACTTCCCACTCTGGTCACTGTGGCAGGTGTGGTGTATTCTCAGGGGCAGAACTTGTCAGGTTGGGCCCCCTCCCAGCTTCCCCAACAGCATGTATCAGTATGGTATGAGAAATGAGAGCTATAAGACCAGAGTCTGTCTAGTAGGAAGCACCTGAATCCTGGGCACAGCTCAGCTTGCCTCTCTGGGTTTCCACGTCCAAGGAAGGTGCCTTGGAGGGAAGGCCCTAGGTGACCTAACAGTTATAACAGTGCTTTGGCTACTTCCTAATGACCCTAAATGTCCCCAAAGGAATTGCAATCATCTGTTCCATCTCCATTGCTCCCCAACAGCAAGGATGGGGAGGAACTCTTTTTTGGGCGAGACATGGCTAACAACTGCGTCTGTCTTCTCTCACCCCTGCAGTGTCCCAAGCTCCTGACATCCCTTAACACAACTAATGTGTGTTGTTACCATCTTGGCTAACCAGACACAAGAAGCTCAGTTTTCTTCATCAGAAGAAATGCCTTCAATCTCATCTCTGTCTCCACCAATTGCCATCCAGAATGCTTTGGCCACCTGTGGACAAAAGTTTATAAAGTTACGGGTAACAGCTAAATCCATGCCATACATGTATTAATACATCAGAACTGCATGTGAGGCTTTGGTACAGGGAAAAGATCAGTAAATCTAAAGTCAAAGGATTTGGGTTCAAATCCCAGTTCTGCTACTTTACTGTGTGACCCTGAAAAAGCCCTTTCCTTATTGGGATGCAGTGTGATATAGTAGAAAAGACAAAGCACTTGAAATCAGAAGCTTTAGGTCTACATTTTAGCTCTGCCAAGAACTGCCTGCACAATCTTAGGCAAATTATGTTACTTCTCTGGACCTCAGTTTCCTCAAAGGTAAGATGAGGGAGCTGGACTCAATGACTATTAAGGTCCATTTCTAGCCCTAAGTACATGATCCTATGTATGAACCTAACATTCCAGCATTATACCTATAACTGGAACACTCTATTATAAAATGTCTTGCCTTTTGTTCAGGCTAGATCAGGACCCACTCAAGTTCAAAGAAACTGTACTTGTTTGGAGACTGATTTGACTATCATAACAAATGCCTTATATTGTGTAAATAATAAATAAATTCTTAATTGAAATGCAAAATCTGCAAGCCAAACTTTTCCTCTATTGAGGAAGCACACATATAAGTTAATTATTATCCTAGCACCCAGCAGTTTTAATAAACAACTGCTTGAACTTACCTTTTCTGCGTGCAATTTTCTTTGTTCATGAGGCAAAGTTGCTGCTTTGTCTAGGGAGGAAATAGAATTGAGGAAGTTCATATAATAACACAAAAGAGCCTGAAGACTGTGAGTTCTGCCTCAGATGATATAGGGCCACTTTCTAAGTTGTGTTTGTGGTAAAATCATCAAAGTTATGAACTCTAAGTCCTCGAGGTTTTCCAGATCATGATGAAGATATCTTATCCATCCCCTGTTAATACATGTGTATGTGTGTGTGGGGAGGGGGTGCATAAGGGGTATGGGTGGGGGTGAGGGAAGAGGGAAAAAAAAGAAGAGAAGGTATAGGGATATTAGCTCTGTGCAACGGAGCTCTTTCTTTTTCTATTTATTGGGACCCCACTCACTCACAGATGACTGCGTTACTGAGAAAATGAGGCTGTACAACAAGAGAATCGATAATTCTCTTCCATCCCTTAAATGTCTAAGTTGCAAAAAGTCTTTCCCTTTATCCTCCCTCTCCCTCCAGTCTCAGAGGAAAAGGTAGTCCTCTCTTCTTGCTATATGTAAATTCTACCTGTACCCTCAATCAGTTATCATCCTTTCATGCCTTTTCCCATCAATCATCCTCTCTCATGCATCTTAATTTCTCCCTCTACCACATCCTTCTCTTAAAGACATACCCAAGTCTTCCCTGGGTTCTATATTCCCCAGAATCTTTCCTTGACCTTGAACTTCAAGCTATGTTGACATTTCTCTCCTCACCTTCACTGAAAATGTCTAAGAACCTGGCTGCCTTCACTTACTTCTTAGTCCCCTGCCATCTGGCTTCTGCCCCTTCTCCTTCTCCCTAAACAGCTCTTTTGAAGGTCAGAAATGACTTCCCTTTTTTTTTTTTAAGTAATAAACATTTTTATTTATAGTTTGGGGTTCCAATTTTTATCCTTCTTTCCCTCCCTTCCCTCTCCCCTTCCTGAGGCAGCAAGCAGATATGGGTTATATATGTATGATTATGTAAAATATTACCATATTTGTCATTTTGTACAATAAAACTTGAATAAAAGAAAAAAAATGAGAGAAAGTAAAAAATAGCATACTTCAGTTTATTCCATCAATATCAGTTCTTTCTTTGGAGGTGGATAGTATGTTTCAGTAGTCCTTTGGGATTGTCTTGGATCATTATATTGTTGAGAATAGTCAAGTCATTCACACTTCTTCAAACAATATTGTTGTCTCTGTACACAATATTCTCTTGGTTCTGCTTACTTCACCATACATCAGTTCATACACGTCTTTCCAGACCTTTCTGAAATCATCCTGCTTGTCATTTCTTATAGCACAATAATATTCCAGATAACTGGAATCATCATATACCACATCTTGTTTAGCCATTTCCCAATTGACACGCATTTCTTTGATTTCTAATTCTTAGTCACCACAAAAAGAGCTGCTATAAATATTACAAATGACTTCTTTATTGCTAAGTCCAAACATCTTTTTTCCTGGACTCATTCTCTCTGACTTCTATGGGGCATATGACAGCATGGACCATTTCCATGTAGTTAAGAATGCTGCCACCACCGGCCCTGGATTCAGGAGTACCTGAGTTCAAATCTGGCCTCAGACACTTGACAATTACTGGCTGTGTGACCATGGGCAAGTCATTTAACCCTCACTGCCCCACAAAACAAAAACAAAAAAAAAGAATGCTGCCACCAAAGAACAGATCTATAAAGTCCAGGATAAGAAGAGATACATAATTAGACTTGCTTGAGACAGTGTTCCCTCCACCCCAAGAACAGAGGACAACTATAAAGTTAAAAGTCAAGAAGTAGGCTGGGAAAATGAGCAAACAACAAAAATGAACCTGACCATAGAAAGTTACTATGTTGGTAGGGAAGATCAAAACAAATTTAGAAGACAACAACAAAATCAAAGCAGCTACATCCAAAAAAAAAAGAGGTGTAAAAAAGATTTTACAATGGAGGGGAAAATGGAGAGGGGGGTGGACACTTGAACCTTGCTCTCATCAGAAATGGATCAAAAAGGAAATAACATACACACTCAGATGGATAAAAAAATCTATCTTACCCTACAAGGAAAGAGATGGGGAACCTCTTCCCCTTAAAAAAGGCCGAGGGGGGTGGTGGTGGCTGATAGATGGGAGGGCAGATGGGGGAAGGTATGGTCAGAAGCAAAACACTCTTGAGGACAGAGTGAAGGGGGGGGAAGAGAGAGAGAAGGATAAACAGAGGGAAATGGGAAAATAGGATGGAGGGAAATACATAGTAATTGTAACCATGAAAAATAATTTATATCAAATTTCTCTGACAAAGGCCTATCTCAAATATATAGAGAACTGAGTCAAATGTATAAGAATACAAGTCATTCCCCAACTGATAAATGGTCAAAGTATATGAACAAGCAGTTTTCAAATGAAGAAATCAAAATTATCTACAGTCATATGAAAAAATGCTCTAAATCGTTACTGATGAGACTAATGCAAATTAAAACAACTCTGAGGTATCACCTTACACCTATCAGATTAGCTAATATGACAGAAAAGAAAAATAATAAATGTTGGCAGGGATGCGGAAAAAATTGGGACACTAATGCAATGTTGGTGGAAGTGTGAATTGGTCCAACCTATTTGGAGAACAATTTAGAACTATGCCCAAAAGGCAATAAAACTGTGCATATCCTTTGACCCAGCAATACCACTACTAAAACTGTATCCCAGAGAGCAACTAAAAAATCCATATGTACAAAAATATTTATAGCAGCTCTTTTTGTAACAGAGAATTGGAAATTGAAGGAATGCCCATCAATTGGGGAATGGCTAAATAAATTGTGGTATATGGTTGTGATGGAATACTATTTTGCTATAAAAAATGATAAGCAGGGTGCTTTCAGAAAAAAAGCTGGAAAGACTTACATGAACTGATATAAAGTGAAGTGAATAGAACCAAAACGTTATACACAGTAGCAGCAATATTGTTTGATGAGGAATTATGAATGACTTAGTTATTCTCAGCAATACAGTGATCCAAGACAATCCCAAAGGACTAATAACGAAGCATACTATCTGCTTCCAGAGAAAAAAAAT
This sequence comes from Dromiciops gliroides, assembly GCF_019393635.1. Lineage (NCBI taxonomy): Eukaryota > Metazoa > Chordata > Mammalia > Microbiotheria > Microbiotheriidae > Dromiciops > Dromiciops gliroides. Next base: position 151,452,579 of record NC_057862.1, read on the forward strand.
TTTCTTTGAATACAGATTGAAGTATGCTATTTTTCATTTTCTTTCTTTCTTTCTTTTATTCAAGTCTTCTTGTACAAAATTACTAATAGGGAAATGTTTCATACAATTGCACATGTATAACCTAGATATGATTGTTTATCATCTCAGGGAGGGTGGAGAGAAGAAAGGGAGGTAGGGAGGGATAGAATTTGGAACCTTATAAAAACATGTTAAAAATTGTTTTTAACATGTAACTGGGTAACCCTGGGTAAGTCAACCCCCATTGCCCCTCAAAACAAACAAACAAATTAAAAAAAAACATGTAATTGGAGGAAAAAGTAAAATAGATATTAAACAAGGGAAAAAAGGGGAAAAAAAGTAGGTGGAGGCAAAATGTGAATTTTGGGGAAAAGATACAATAGCAAAACCTTTTATTAACAGCAACTATAAGAGAGACCTTTAAAAAATTAACCATATCATGGTCCATTTAGTCATTTAGCCATTGTTAGAATTTCATGAGAACAACATCTGGGAGGGTCCTACCCCTTCGTAAGAGTTTATAGCAGTTGTTAACCAATATACTATTCCCTGAAGGCACAGAATAGATCATAATGATTCAAGGTAGAGAGACTTTTATAAGACCTAACTTACATTTAAAGTTTCAAGCCATCTTGGTGCAATGTTATGGCTGGGATTTTACACACATAAATGCAAACCAAGGGTCCACAGTCTCATACAAAACTCAGTTATATGATATTTCTGTGAGACTGAAACACAGTAGTCATTTCACTTTCTACCATATGGGACTGAAGTTCATTCATTATAAATAAAAGTAAGATATTCACAATATATTTTTATTTACCTTTCATTTCTTTTAGCTTTGAAAATAGTCGTTCAAAATTTTCCAGATCTCCTCCTCCAGTAGTGAGACTGGCTAACTCTTGGATATCCAGATCTAGCATGGGGTCTGAAAGAAATGTTTGTGAAAATATTATTCCAAGATTTCTCATATGGCAAATGTACAGAATTCTAAGGTTAAAAGGTGCCTCACAAACAAAAGCACCACACTTCCTTCAGGCACTATGACAGTGATATCCTTTCACATTGATAAATCTTTAGAATCTCCAGAGAAAAGGTCCTGCTGGTTCCTTTGAGTCACATGAGCTCTATCTAGTCAGAATTCTTCCTAACAGCTACAACGAAACCTGTTAAGCCACCTGAAAGTTTAAGATCTTTGTCCTTCTGGCGGCATGTTGTAATGGAAATGACACTGGGCTTGAAATCAGGTAATCTGAGGTGAATTCTCTGGCATTGCCAACTCACTTCTTTTATGGTGGTAGTAGTGTATACTTGTATAACTCTGTTCTGGTTCTTTTTACCCCCATTTTGCATTATTTTAATTCAATTCCACAATTACTTATTAAATGCTTACTATATATAAGGCACTATGCTAAGCAATGACAAAGGAAAACCAGTCATTGTCTTCAAGAAGCTTATACTGTATTAAGGCAGGGATTCTGAACATTTTGTGTATCACAGACCCCTTTGGTATTCTGGTCAAGTCAGAATGTTTTAAAATATATAAAATACATAGGATTACAGAAGAAATCAAAGGTTACTGAAAGTAAAGATGTGACATTTTCTCCCATCCAAGTTCATGGACCCCCAAACCTATGCATCAACCCCTTGGGTCCACTGACTCCAGGCTATAGTATAGAATCCCTGTATGATGGGTCTTTCCATACCTGTAAAATCTTAAGGCACTACATAAATGTTAACTGTCAGACATATAAAATACATATTTGATTGGATGTCTGCTATCTTTATTCTATTTTCATGCAGTACTGGATGGTTTTGATAATTACCAGTTTATAATGTGTTGTAAAGTTTAGTAGTTCGTGAACCACCCTTATCAGCATTTTCCCCAACATATCTCTTGAAATTGTTGTCCATTTGTATTTCCATATAAATTTAACTTTTATTTTATCCAGTTCTATAAAGAAGCCACTTCATACTTTAATTGACTGCACTAAAATACCTATATTAATTTGGGAAGTTTTTTCCTTTTTTTATAATATTAACCTAATCCAATCATAAACACTGAATGTTCCTCCAATTATTTAGGTCTTCTCCCCCCCACCCCCAGTCATTACAGCTTTAAAGTTGTTCTTATATAAGTTATCTGTATTTCTAAGTGGTTAATTCCCATATATTTGATGACTTTTTGTTACTATAAATGGGGTTTCTTCATAATGTTTTCTTGATCTTAATTGCCAGTATGTAAGAATTTCAAAGATGTATGGGGGTTAATCTTGTATTCTGTGGCCTTGATGTACTCATTTATTATCTCCATTAATTTTTAGTTTAGAGAGATTTTCTAAATATATTATCACATCATCTGTATAAATTCATTTCCTGCTTTATTACAATTATTAAAATTTACAATACTATCTCAAATAAAAGCATTCATCCTTATTTTGTACCTGTTTTTAATGTTTCTCTGTTGCATATTATGTTGGCTGTTGGTTTACGGTAAATCCTTCTTATTGTGTTAAGGAAAAATCCTATTTCTATTCTTTTTAGTATTTTTTCATGAATGAATGTTGGGTTCTATCTAATTAAATTCAACACTCATTATTAAGTGCTAGGAATACAGAAACAAAACCAAAAAAATCCTTGCCTTCAATAAGCTTTCATTGTGCTATGGGATGGTAAGAACAGAGAATTCAACATATACAGATAAAGAAAAAGTAATGTCAGGAGAGAGACAACACTACATCTGAGGGGATCTGGAAATGTTTCCTGCAGGGCAGCTAGGTGGCGTAGTGGATAGAGCACTGGCCCTGGAGTCAGGAGTACCTGAGTTCAAATCTGGCCTCAGACACTTAACACTTACTAGCTGTGTGACCCTGGACAAGTCACTTAACCCCAATTGCCTCACTTAAAAAAAAAAAAAAGAAAAAGAAATGTTTCCTGTGAGAAGTTTGGACACAAAGACAAAAAACCAAAGCCTTAATTTTTTTTTGTTGTTGTTTTAGTCTTTTTATTGCTAACTTTTGTTTCATATAACCTTTATTTCTGAATAGATCCTCACTGTCTCCCCTACCATAGCCTTTGAAACAAATTTATTTTTTAAAAAAAGGGGAAAAAAACTTATCAGTACCTTAATCCTGTTTGACAATACTGCAGAATCTCAAACCTATAGTCCCCCCCCCCGCCCCCACCTCTGCAAAGATGAGAGAGAAATGCATTTTCTTTTCTTAGCTGAGGCCAAATCTTGGTCTTTATAACTGTACAGCATTCAATTTCTGTTTGTTTTTATTACATTCATTGTGTATATTTTTTTTCTGGTTCTGTTTACTTCACTCTGTACTAGTTCATATACTGATATTTCTTTGAATTTTTTATATTCATCATTTTTATGGTGTATTCCACTATATTCAGGTGCCAGTTTGTTTAGTTACTCCCCAACTGATAAGCATTACTTTGTGTCCAGATTTTCCTACCCAAAAAAGTGCCACTATGAAGATGTGGGTATATTATAGGAATTTTTCTTTTTGTCTTTAACTTCCTTGAGGTATATGCCTAAAAGTATAATTTCTGGGTGAAGGGGCATGGGCATTCTAATCACATTTTTAAATCTAATTCCAAAAGGCTTTCATAATGGTTGGCAGAGGCTCTTTTCTCCCCCTGTATTCACAGATAAAATCATAATTTCTTCGGAGGCTCTTTTATTTATGCATTGCATTATATGTTGGTAGTTTTTCTGATGTTTAACCAGTCTTGCATATGCAGAATAAACCCTGTTTGTTCATGAAGAATATTTTTAAAACTATACTATGATATCTTGCTAGCTAATACTCCATTTAGTATTTTTGCATCATGTTAGGTAAATTAGTCTACAATTCTCCTTTTAAATGTTATTTTTTCCAGGTTTAAAAATTAACACCATATTTTTTCATAAAAATATTGGGGGTAGTATTCTATCTTTATATTTATGAATAATCATTGTAACACAGAGATTATTTGTTTGAAGAAGGTTTGAAAGAATTCACTTGTGAATCCATCTAATCCAGGTGGGTTTTTTTTGAAGGATCATTTTATATCATTTATCTTGCTTTTTCTCCAAGGTTGGTCTATTTGAATTAGTTTTGTGCTATATCCATTTTGGTAATTTACATTTTTATAGAAAATCATGCTTTCCTTTACATTACCTCACTTAATTAGGATACAGCTATGTGCAATATAACATTTTTAATTGCTTTTGTAGTTTTGTGATCTTTCCTTTTTCAACTGTAATTTCACCGATTGGAATTTTCTTTCTTTTTCTGATTGTTTATTAATGATCTCTTCCCTGCCATCCCTTTCTTCATCTTTCCAAAGAACTAGTACCTACTTGGTTTTACTGATCAGTTCAAATGTTCTTTCACTTTCTCTTCTTATTTATGCTCTTAATTTTTAATCTCTCTTTCACCAGTTCCTCCCTTCACCCCCCTTTCCTTTTTTGCTATTGTTTCTCTTCTACATGAAATGCCTATTTATTGCTAAGTATCAACTTATTTTAGGATGGACTCTTGCATTTATTTTGGGGTGGGGGGGCGGGGCAATGGGGATTAAGTGACTTGCCCAGGGTCACACAACTAGTTAAGTGTCAAGTGTCTGAGGCTGGATTTGAACTCAGGTACTCCTGAATCCAGGGCCGGCGCTTTATCCATTGCACCGCCTAGCCACCCCCTTTTGCATTTATTATTATTATTATTTTTTTCCACGGGGCAATGGGGGTTAAGTGACTTGCCCAGGGTCACACAGCTAGTAAGTGTCAAGTGTCTGAGGCCGGATTTGAACTCAGGTACTCCTGAATCCAGGGCCGGTGCTTTATCCACTGCGCCACCTAGCCGCCCCTGCATTTATTATTAATACACATTTTTAACTGAAACTCTATTTGGATTTTTTTCTAATGTACTCAGAAAAAATTATGTATGTAAAAGTATATAATTTGATGGGCTTGTGAACTCAGTGATATAGTTACTCCCTCCAAAGGTGCAAACTGCCTGTAACTCCTCATGTCTTCCCATTCTTTGGGACACTTGACACTTACTAGCTGTGACCCTAGGCAAGTCACTTAACTCCTATTACCTGGCAAAAACAAAACAAAAAAACCCATTTACATGTTTGTTTTTTCCCTTGGAGAGTTAGGCCACACTCAAGTGCATATGGATTTCATTCAGGAGGCAATGCAATGTTGCATAGGCAGTGCAACAACGTAGGCAATGCAATGTAGGCAGTATAACATCATCAGTCAGTAGGAAGATTTGGAGGACTTTCCATCTGTAGGAAATCACTCATCCAATTAAACTCCATCTATCTGAACTATTCTATCTTCACTGGAAATCAAGTGTTTGTCAGCAAAGGAAGTTTCTAACTTCTTTTGGCCTCCTTGTTGTGACTAGTTTATTAAATTTCAGAGGATAATTTTGGTTAAGTTTCAGAAGGAAGGGGCAGCTAGGTGGCGCAGTGGATAGAGCACTGGCCCTGGATTCAGGAGGACCTGAGTTCAAATCCGACTTCAGACACTTGACACTTACTAGCTGTGTGACCCTGGGCAAATCACTTAACCCCAATTGCCTCACCAAAATAAAAAAAAGTTTCAGAATGAAGTGGTGATCAGAGGTAGAGGAAATTTGCCTGGGAAAAGTCTGGATCAAGTAGGACTTTGTTCCAGGGTACTAATAACCAGGGAATTATTTTCTTACTCTATGGCTATACACTTGCTCTCCATACTGGCCAGAGAATGACACCTCGTGGAAAACTAAGGTATACTTATAATTTCTTTCATTTGCAAACTGAGAACTAGACTTCTAGCCAGAGAAGAGTTAAAGCCATCTGAAGGGGGCTAAACTAGGTCAAAAAGCACATGAATACCTCCCAACTTCTGTAGACTAAAGGGGAAGAAGGGACATTAGAAATTTTCCAACTAAAAAACATTTATAATTAACTTCACACTGTGCCCTGCTGTTCCATGGTTTATATGCAATAAATTTATATGACAGACCTGTATTCTAGCTTTAGATCTAATGCTGGGGCAGCTAGATGGCAAAGTGGATAAGGCACCGGCCCTGAATTCAGGAGGACCTGAGTTCAAATCTGGCCTCAGACACTTAACACTTACTAGCTGTGTGACTCTGGGCAAGTCACTTAACCCTTATTGCCCTGCAGGAAAAAAAAAAAGATCTAATGCTAATGTGATTTTGAACAAATAATTTATTGTTCATGAGCCTCAGTTTCATCAAATTCAAAGTACTGATAAGACTATCTACCCTACATAATGGATATGGAAGTAGTTTGGTACAGTTTTGAAAAGTACAAAGTATTAAACCTATGGAGGTGTATAATAAGAAAAAATCATGAATTACTATTATTGTTTCACTTTAAGAAAAAAGAACACTGAAACATACTGTTTCATCAAATGTTAGATAAAATATGGGTTTCATCTCTTTCATCATAGTAGAATCCTGCCAGGAAAACCATCAGAATAGCAACAAAATGTTTGCTAAACAGTTGCCTCTTTTTCTGATTCTAATAATTATAGATGGGGCTTAAATTCATTTTCCTTCTCTTCCACCCATTTAAAATCAACTTCTTTTTCAATGATTTATAGTAACATTTCTTTTCTTTTCTTTTTTTTCTTTTGCAGGGCAATGAGGGTTAAGTGACTTGCCCAGAGTCACACAGCTTGTAAGTGTCAAGTATCTGAGGCTGGATTTGAACTGAGGTCCTCCTGAATCCAGGGCCAGTGTTTTATCCACTGCACCACCTATAGTAACTGCTGCCCCTACTAAGTGTTTCTTGGTAGCCAAAGAAGAGACTTACCTACAATGCTATCAACCTGGGAGTCAGTTGTGTTAGAAGCACTGTCTTGATGGTCAAAGCAGCATTCAGTCCCATCTTCTACAGGCAAATGAGGCTGTTGGTAACAATTAAACAACAAATATGTGACTTTGGAATTAAATCCAAGTAAATTCACATCTTCATTCCCAGGCTTTCTTAGAAGGGTGAGAATGGACTATAAAGAACCATTAAAAACAATTCTAGCTATGCAGGACTCTCTAAAGACAGATTCTTGTTTTGGTTTGTTTGAAAAAAAAAAAACACACCTCAATTTGGAACTCTTAATACGTTCACATATAGAATTATAAGCTTTAAAATGACCCACTGGATATTCAAAATATCTTTTACAACTTGATCAATTTGGAAGTGAATGAAAAAAACATTCTAGGAAATCCAAGTCAAGCCAAGACAATTTAACAAGCATTTAATTAAATACTTACCGTATGCAAGGCAGTGTGCTAAGTGCTAGGGATACAAGGACAAATACAATCCCTCACTTCAAGGAGTTCACATTCTAGTGGGGGACACAACATGCACATTACAGACTTACAACATAAGTACAGGCAAAGTTGGAAGTCCAAGGTAAGGCACTAGCACTGAAGCTTTGTACAATTTTCCTTTGGCACACTAACCAGGGCAAACTTTTACAGAAATTTCACCCCATTGAGGAGCAATATTTTTTATCTCCCAAATCATACTGTAAACTCTGTGAAGGCAAGAACTACATCTTACATTTCTTTTGTATCACCCACAGCTTCTCATAGAAGGTGCTCAATAAAGGCCTACAGGTTTGATCTGAGAGCCTTCTTTTGCTGGAATACCCTATTATGTGTGGCTCTGTCTGGAGCCCCTTCTCCCCCCTCTCCTTCATGAGTTTATCAGCTTTCACAGGTTCAGTTGTCACCTCTAGACAGATGACTCACAAATTTACATCATCCCCTTCTCTGCACTCACATAGCCACCTCCTTTGTTTAAGCACTTACCAATTCTTGCCTGGACTACTGCAATAGCCTGCTAACTGGTCTCCCTGACTCTAGCCTCTTTCTTCTCCAAATTATCTGTTGCCTTACTTTCTTCATCTGCAAAAAAGGAGGAGGTTGGACTAGCAAACCTCAGAGGTCTCTTCCCATTCTAACCCTGTGATCCTATCACCCTCAGCACAGCTGCTAAACTGAGGCTTCTAAGGTACAGCTTGAAAAGCTCCCATGGCTGTTCTCTTTCCTCCAGCACAGAATACAACTGCCTCTAGTTTTCATTTAAAGTCCTCCAAAGCATAGTTTCAACTTTTCTTTCTGGATGTTTGTGTTCCTGTCCCTCATACGCTCCCTCTCCAGCCAAAGTGGCCTGCCTGCTGCTACCACACATGACCTCTAACCCTCCCATCTCTGCTTTTGCACAGGCTGCACCCTAGGTCCTAAATGTTCTCCTTCCTTCCGCTAACCTCCCGGAATCCCCACCTCCCTCTTGACAACTCAGCTGAAATCCCCGTTGTAAGGGAGGTGTGGACTGATCCCAACTCTGAGATCACCTGGTATTTACTTGGTATATAGTTTGTATCTATTGTTTGATGTTTGTATATGTATCTCTAGCACTTAGCACAGGGTCTCTCACCTGTGATTCTTTTCCAGATCAATGTCCTAAGAAGCTCTCAGTGATTATAAATTACTGACAACTCGCCCATCTAGAGTATATTCCCATCACTGATGGAATCACAGGCCTGGCACATGGCAGAGACTTAATAAAAGCCTTCTGAATTTAGATCAGGGTACCACAAAAAGAGGGGCAAACGAATTGGAAAAGCTAAGTTCCTTCAATAAGAAGCACTACATTTGGGAAAAGCCCTAGCCAAGAAGGAAGTAGAACCCTTAAAGCCTGGTCAAGCTGGGTTCTGAATAACAAGTGACACACACACACACACACACAAACACACACACACATCTTCCTCCTGTCTCCTATCAGAATTATAAGCAATATCTTCAGGTCTTTGAATTCTTTAGTTGCTTTTGTGCCCCAAGAACAAAACTGCTTTAAAAATGGGCAACCCTCTCTTAGAAAGAAAACGTGATAGGGACAGCTAGATGGTGCAGTGAATAAAGCACCGGCCCTGGATTCAGGAGGACCTAGCTCAAATCTGGCCTCAGACACTTGACACTTACTAGCTGTGTGACCCTAGGCAAGTCACTTAACCCTCATTGCCCCACCAAAAAAAGAAAGGAAGGAAGAAAATGTGACAAATAACATTAAAACAAAGAACAAAAGGGAAGATCAAAGAGGATAAGAGAAATAAGAATTACTCTTTACTTCGGTGTGATGGTTCTCAGTTGACCCAATGTTACAGTTTGCACCAGCCAATGAACTGAGAAGGCCAAAGCTTTGGTTTCTTTCTGAAAGGGGAAAAAATATTATTGAAAACTTAAGTATAATTAAAATTGTTAAAGGTATTAGGCAACTAAAGCAGCAATGTATATATATATACTTCATTATTTGAAAGGCTCCAAATTAGAGAAGATACCACAAGTACTACCAATCACATCAATCATTATTAATCACACAATTCTACAAAGTGAAAAGCAATAGATGGTGAGTCATCTGGTCTACCTAGATCCTGAAGGACAGCTCATCTTGGGCTTTAGAAAGGCCCTCTATTTTTAAGAAAATCTCATTTCATGAAGGCAAAGCTTAAAGCTATCAAAAAGCAAGAGGAAAAAAAAACACACGGTCCCATTTTATTGCAGTAATTTGAATCCAGGAAGAAAGTAGGCTATGCTAGTAAATAGGAAAAAAAAAAAGTTATCTGCCTTTACAACCTCTTGAGGGCAAGCAACCCTTCTTTCTTCCTTGTCCCAACCCTTCCCCAAAGGGCTTTACTATTCATTCTCTCTTTCCCCTTCATTTATAATCTTCTCTGATTCTCCACAAGGTGGGTCCAGCTGTACTGGTCTACTTACTGATCCCTTTTGTCACATTCCATCTTTCCTTGCTGAAAGAAGGATGCATTCTTTCTGTTGCCATTTTGTAGAAGCCTTAGCTTTTTTTTTTTTTTTTTGAGGCAATTGGGGTTAAGTGATTTGCCCAGGGTCACACAGCTAGTAAATGTCAAGTGTCTGAGGCCAGATTTGAACTCAGGTACTCCTGACTCCAGGGCTGGTGCTCTATTCACTGCACCACCTAGCTGCCCTAGGCTTAGCTTTTTTTCAAGTCTCTGCTCAAGTGCCACACTGTATATAAGACCTATCCCCAACTGCTCTTCACCCACCCCCCAAAAAATTATCTTGTATATATTTCATATTTTTCTTTGTTTCATAGGTTATAAAGAAAATGAGCTCAAAATTAACAGAACAAGGGAAATGGATGATGGGTGTAAGCAAGCTAAATAATATAGCCAGTGAGGGGGCGGCTAGGTGGTGCAGTAGATAAAGCACCAGCCCTGGATTCAGGAGTACCTGAGTTCAAATCCAGCCTCAGACAGTTGACACTTACTAGCTGTGTGACCCTGGGCAAGTCACTTAACCCCCATTGCCTCGCTAATAATAATAATAATAATGCCAGTGAGGAACCTTAAAGAATAAAGGTTAAAAATATCATCAAGGAAACACATGGTAGGAAGAGAAAATGGGCTGGACATAAAATGAGGGGTGACTAATGAAGAACCTTATGATGTCAGGAGAAATCAGTATGTTGGGTGGACCTGCCTGTGGCAAATTTATGAAAGGACAGGGATAAGAGTTGTACAACATAAGGAGGCTGAGTTACAATCTGAAATTTTGAGGAGAAATAAATAAATCTATGATTACAGATCAATCTGAGTTTTTGAGTGTATTTTGTATTAACTTAATATGTAAGCCCCTTAAAGACAAACTTGTTTTTCCCTAAATTGATCACTATTTTTAGGGCAATACTGTCTGTAAATGGTGCGATTCACTATTTCAGCCTTTTACATTAGTTTGCAACATCTCTGAATCTTACTATCTGGTAAATTTTTGTACAAGTTCCATGTGATACTGAAAAAAGCAATCCTATTCAGAAGAAGTCATATGTCTTAGCTCTCATATCCCCTGGAATTTGTTCAATTCTATATTTTCTCTTTTGCTTAACTTTGTTAGACTAGTCCAAAATTGAGAGACGGACACTGAAATTTCCTGCCACTCCTGTATTACTGTCTGTCTTCTTATGGTTGTTAATTTTTCTTTTATTTAGATGCTAAGGCATATGGAACAATATTGGTTTCTTATCTATGGCTCCTCTCTGCATAATGTAATTTCCTTGTTTATTTTTTTTTTATTTTGTAAATGTTTTGCTATCTGATTGCATGACTGCAACTCCTACTTTTTTTGATTCATCTGATGAACAGTAAATTTTTTTCCAGCCTCTTAATTTTATTCTGTGTATGTCTTTGTTTTTGTAAGCAAGAGATAGTTGGATTTTGTTTTCTTATTCAATCTTCCGTTCCATTTCACTTTATCAGACTGTTTAATCCAATTCATTTAAAGGTATGAGTTTTATGAGGCTTATGTTTTCTTCTATGTCTCTTAATACTTTCCCCCTACAATGGGATTTTGTCATTTTCCTTTGTAAATAAAGTTCTATCTCTTTAGTTATTTTAGGTTAATATATTTTAAGGCAACTCTATTCCCAATGGCTCACTTCCCCTTACCCTCAAGCTGTGCACCTCCCATTAGTTACCCTTCTCCCTAGTTTTGATTAACTTATTCTTTTTTATTTCTTTCTTTTATCTAGTGATTTAATTCTTCCCCTCTCAGTTAAGTAGTCAAGTAAAAGCCTTCTTGCTCTCTTCCCCATTAACTTGTTTTGTTCGTTGTTTAAAATTGCATTTTCTGTACCTTTTTCTAAAAACAGATTTCTTTCTCTCATTCATTATTTATCTTCCCTTTCTGTCTATGCTCGATTTTTATTCTGTTTCATGAGCCTTATACTTAAGTCCTTTCCTCACAGAATTAAAGTTTCTAATTTACTTATTTTTGTGTTCTCTCTCCTAAACAGTTTCTGTGTTACTGCCTTGTAGATCTTGACCCTTGCTCTCTCTTTTCTGTGTACCTCATTCTTAGAAATACCAATTTCTGCAAATGAAAGAAGGTATTGCCCCATGGTAGAAATTTTCCTATGTCCCTGATTGTGCAATTTATTATTAACCACTGCCCTCTCCATGGTCATTTTTTCCCATTTGCCCTGAAATCATCTACCAGAGTCCATTCCCTCATACTTGTCTGTGTGTCAGCTGACCCATGGGCTCTGATTCCCCTTCTGATTCTCCTGAGGCAGGAGTGGTTTCTCTAAGCACTAAATCCCTGAAGATTATCTCCACTATATAAGGTCCCCATATCCCTTTACAGAATTTCTCCATTCCCCTATGGAAGTATTCATCAGCGGTACGCCTCCCACCACTGAAACAAGATTTCCTCCTTTATTTCTCCCAGTTTCAAATCCTCCCTTTGCTTCCTTGCCCATTGTCCTCTAGGCTCTCTTCCTGAGAGATTACAGGAGTTATTTTCCCTTCATTGTTAGTCTTTGGAATCACAAGTGAAGTCTACCAATTGATTAAGGTATATTATACATTCCTATCTTCCTTCCACATATACCCCTTTTTATGTACCGTCTCATTCTGTAATTTAGCCCTACCAAAAAAACACTGATTCACCTGTATGTAGCATGTTGTGTGGTTTAGTATATATCTCCACCAATTTTATCTGACCTCTGATTTCAGCCATGTCTCCTTATGTACTTTTAGAAAGAAATCTGTTATTTTGTTGTTGTTGACCTTGTTTGTCATATGTTTACTTTTCTTGCATATCTGTTGTCTGGGGTGTTTGAAAAGCAAATCATTTCTTCAGATCTGGTTCATCTTTTTTTTTTACTGAATCTCTATCTTTTTGCATTAATGGTTAAGCTCAGGTTTACAGGTTATGTTACCTTTGGGCTGCATCTCAAGCTCCTTTGCTTTTCAGAACACATTCCATTTCCTCTAGTGCTTTCTGGTGGTTGTAGGATAGTTTAGTGTTATTCAAATTTCCTTTCCTTATACTGGTGTTTCTCATTACATGCAGAATTTTTTGTTTGTCAATGGAACTATTTAAACACCACACGTTTGAAGCCTCAGATTCTTTTCTGGGGACGGTCTCTGTGTGGATTCTTTTCATTAGTACTTTGTTTTCTGTGTCCAGAAGTTCTGAGCAGTTTTCTTGTATTGTGTCTTGCATTATGGTATTCAGTTTTTTTGATCTGTCATATTCTTCTGGGAGATCTATATTGCTTAAGTTGTCCCTCTATATGACCCATGTGATCAATGTTTTGCTTATTTAGAGATCAGGTTTTCTTTTAACATTATGCTTTTTTCTTCTTTCCTTCCAAATTGTCCTTTGCTTTTCCATTCCCAATCATTTATTTTCTCTTCTGTCTTTTTTTTTTTGGTAAGACTTTCAACCATGGATTCAAGTTTTTCTATACAGTCGATTACCTCTACAATGCAGGCCATAAATTCTACATTCATAATTCTGATTTCTCTTTTAAGCAACTCAGGAACATACTTCTGTGGTTCCATGTTCTCTTGGAAATTCACATGGGCCCCTGCCTCATTAGTTGCTGAATCATTTTCCTTTGTCTTGCAATATTTTTTCATAGATGTCTGGATTCTTTTAGTTGATTTGAGACCATATTCCCTTCTGTTATTAATATCTGCTGGTTTATCTGTTTATACTCCAGGTTTTTGAGTTTCCTTCTTCTTAAGTGCTTTGGTGATTTCAGCCTTTCTTTTCTCTTTATATGCCCTTATTCACTCACTTTCTGACTCTTTCCCCTTTGATGGTGTTTTCCTTAGGGTCTGGATCTCAAAGCCATCTCAGCTTTCTTCCATGCTGTGCATTCATATTTCACAGGGTTCAGTTTGCCCTAAGTAACATTTGAGAGTATAAAACTAGCTCCAGATGAATGCTGGCTCTTTCATTCACCCTTCGTGGGATGCCACACACAAGTCTTTGTCCTCGTTCCCTTTGTCTCTCACTTATCTGAACTCCAGTGAAGTATAGAAGGAAGGGAAGAAATAAGCATTTATTCAATGCCTAGTGTCAAATACTGTGCTAGGAGCTTTACAAACATTATCACATCATTCTCACAACAACCCTGGGAAGCAGGTGCTATTTATTAGCACCCCCATTTCACAGCTAAGGAAACTAAGGTAGACAGATTAAATGACTTGCCCACAGTCACACAGTTGGTAAGTATCTGTGGTCACATTTGAATTCAGGTCTTCCTGACTCCAAGTTCAACAAACTTACCCACTGTACCAGACAGTTGCTCCTAAGCTTCTGCCTTTTGGATTTCTGTAGCACTGGGAGAGATTTCAAAGGCTTTGAGAATTGCAGAAATTGTCTAGTCCTCTGTCAGTTGCTTAGGTGCCCTACAAGCAGCACCTGTTTTGTTTCTGTCTTCATATTTGTCCCAGTGCCCAAAACAGTGCCTTTAATAGATGCTTGTTTTTCAATGAATGACTGAAAACTTAAAGCACATTCTCCACTTCCAAATGAATTTCCATTGTACAGAGAAGTGAAGTAATAAGGATGCAGTCCTAACAAGTTTTCCTGCTATTTCTTAATCACACTGTTTAGTCAATGCCAAGCCTTTGCTTTCAAATGATACGTAAAAGAGAAAAGCGAGGCTGCAATGAGTTCTGCAGTTATTCTGACCAGGCTCCACCTATAACTGTCTTTGTCAATGGCAATACTCCTTCCTCAGATGCCCCTTCTACTCTGTTTCACTAAGTAACAGTCCTCATTCCCTTTGTTAAGATTCCCAGATTTCTTCTTTAAGAACTGCCTGCTGTATCCTTAGGCCATGAACAATTTTGAGGACTTTTATAAGATGATGAAGAATGAAATGAGCAGAACCAGGAGATTAATTTATACAATAAAAACAACACTGTAAAAACAAACTATAAGAACTAAGATCAATACACTGACCATTTATGATTCCAAAGGACTAATAATGAAATATGCTCTCCATTACAGAGGTGACAGATTTAGGGCACAGAAGTAGAAGGAAACATTTTTGCATATAGTCTTTTAAGGAATTTGTTTTGCCAACTTTGCATTTTTATTGGAAGAAATTTGTTTTTCTTTTTTTTTTTCCCTACAAAAGTGGGGTGGTGGTGGGAGGGAGATAAAGTAAATTTCTCTTAATTTTTAAAAAATAGAGTTGTGAGGGGTGCAACGGATGTGAAATGCTGCATGCACTCTCAGATGAGAGCACTATATTATGAGTTTTACTTAACTTTTACTTTGTTACAAGACACTTCTCGTGGAGTAGGGGTAATCTGTAAATGTTTGTAATGTAAAAACAAAATACATCAATAAAATAAAAAAAATAAAAATAGCCACCTATTCCTTGATAACCAAGGAAGCCTACTTTGAAATTTCATCACAGAAGAATATACCCAGAGAGAATTAAAAAACAGGTTGATGATTAGGTACCCAGGATTAGTATTTTTCATTATCACATTCATGGAAGGCACTTAATAGATATCTGCTGATTTAAATCCCAAAGGTGTTTTACTCAAGTTATACCACATTTTTGAATAATCTGTTCTTGATTTTTAAGTTACATATAGGTGACCCTCAGGGATTTTATAAAGAAGGCAAAGTTGGATAAGAGAACATATGTAACATGTTACATGCGCTTCAGATTAACAAGTGTTATCTGAATAAAAAAACATCATACAAAAATTATTTGTAAGCCTTTGTGTCTATTGT
The DNA here is from genome assembly GCF_019393635.1 of Dromiciops gliroides. NCBI lineage: Eukaryota > Metazoa > Chordata > Mammalia > Microbiotheria > Microbiotheriidae > Dromiciops > Dromiciops gliroides. The sequence continues at coordinate 151,468,205 of NC_057862.1, forward strand.
TGAAAATAGCTTAGCTTCTGAGTAACTTTTAAAACTAATTTTCTGCCTTTGCTCTCTGCTGGGTCATTATTTATACATGTTAGAATAGGATATAATTCATGATGTCATCATACAGGCTAACAGTCTGAGAGATGTCCATGGAAACACCATGTATGATCTATCACTATCCTCTAACTCCAGGCAGACGGTGGAAACAGGAAGAGGGCACAGTTGACACTGAATTGATTGGTATTAGGAGTCCTGGATTATAGTGCTGCTATGGCACTAAGCAGCTGGGTGGCTTTGGACAATTTAGTTTCTCTATTTGGACTTCTGTTTCCTCATCTAATAAAATGAGAGGAACTAACTAGGTGATTTTATAAAGTCCTTTATATCTCTAATGATCTATGATTCTGTAGAGCAAAGATGAATTAAACAGCTGCCCTTGGCTATGGTTTTCAGAATTTAAAAATTACTAAATAGTGGTAGAAAAAAAGGAGAATACTAAATGTCAGAACCCATTACAGGCTCACACTGACAGCTAAGTGTTTACAGTCCTCATGACAATTACAATAGGCCGAAAGGACTTTTCTCAGCATTTTCGTATAAATAATGGAGAATTTAGTCAACTGAAAAGACACAGTCCATTATGTTCCACTGCTTATATTTTAAGATAGCAAGGAAAATTGCAAATTATCAAGATTAGAGAAAGAATTAGTTTTTGTTTAAGACAAAAGCAGGTTGACTACACATTAATGTTATACCACTCATGGAGCTCCAGGCTCAGAAAACTGTAGAGGCGGACAAAATTTTATACATTTGCAATTTCTGCAGGACTTCAGCTTCACCGGCTCAATGTTTAACCAAAAGTGCTACCATGAGAACATAAACAGTACTCCTAGTCATTGAGAATTACAAAAACCCCTTTTCCTGTTTGTGAGCATTCTCCCCTGTGCTCTGGTTTAGGGCATGGAAATCTCATCCTTACTAAAAGGGTTTTATTTCTGTAGCAGGTACTTGTTGAAATTGGCTCTACTATCTATGGCTTTATTGATGTCACAGGTTACTAACTTGGGAAGGAATGAATCAGACTCCTCAATTGATTCTTCTGAAACTTCTGGGCTGGAGAGGAAGAGGAAGCCAATAAGCAATGCCAAACAAATTATTATGGGAAGAAGTGGTAGTAAGTATATTAACGCTGCTCCTATAAACACATCTGATTCAGTTCTAGTAGTCTAGTAAACCAGTACCACTGGAATTGCACATAAAAATATAATAGCTTAATGCGGAAATAAAACAATGCTAGCCATTGAATAGGTTTCTTCTAGAAAATGTCAGAATAAGATTTTATGCTTTATAGACTAAAGGTGGGGAGAGAAGCATGATTTTTTAAAAATTAAGTTTTGAGAAAAACTTGAAATCCCAAATTTTGTAATTGGAAAGACCCTTTGAGATAATTTGTTCCAACTCTCATTTCATAGCTACCTAATGGTAGGGCTGGATCTAGAAGGTAGGGTTTTTTTTAATGACTGGTCCAATGCTTGGGGAAATAAACATTGTATGTGACTTGCTTTTCTTTTTTCTTAATTAATAAAGTATTTTATTTTTTTCCCCGTTACATGTAAAGACAGTTCTCAACTTTTGTTTATACAAGCTTTCCAATTTCAGATTTTTCTCCCTCCCTCCCCTCCCTCCCCCCTCCCCTAGACAGCAGGTAATCTGATATAGGTTATATATACACACACATCATAACATTAAACATATTTCTGCATTAGTCATGTTATAAGAGAAAAATCAGAGCAATGAAAAATAACAGCACCAAAAACAAAAGAAATAGTATGGTTCATTCAGCATCTACTCCACAGTTCTTTTTTTTTCCTGGATTTGGAGATCCTCTCCTATCATGAGTTCCCTGGAACTCTTCTGTACCATTGCATTGGTGAGAAGAATATAGTCCATCACAGTAGATCAACACTCAGTGTACTGTGTACAATGTTCTTCTGGTTCTGCTCATCTCACTCATCATCAGCCCACGCAAGACCCTCCAGGTTTCTCTGAACTCCTCCTGCTCATCATTTCTTACAGCACAATAGTATTCCATTGTATTCATATACCACAACTTATCTAGCCATTCCCTAATTGATGGGCATCCCCTCAACTTCCAATTCCTTGCCACAACATAAAGAGCAGCTATAAATATTTTTGTACATGTGGGTCCCTTTCCCCTTTCCATGATTTCTTTGGGCAAAAGACCCAATAGTGGTATTGCTGGGTCAAAGGGTATGCATAGCTTTATCGCCCTTTGGGCATAATTCCAAATTGCTCTCCAGAATGGTTGGATCGGTTCACAGCTCCACCAACAATGCATTAGTGTTCCAATTTTTCCACAGCTTCTCCAACATTTATTATTTTCCTTTTTTGTCATTTTAGCCAATCTGATAGGTGTCAGGTGGTACCTCAGAGTTGTTTTAATTTGCATCTCTCTAGTCATTAGAGATTTAGAGCATTTTTTCATATGGGAATAGATAGCTTTGGTTTCTTCATCAGAAAACTGCCTGTTCATATCCTTTGACCATTTCTCAATTGGGGAATGACTTGGATTCTTATAAATTTGATTTAGTTCCCTATATATTTTAGAAATGAGGCCTTTATCAGAAGTACTGGCCATAAAAATTGTTTCCCAGCTTTCTTCCTCCCTTCTAATTTTGGATGTATTGTTTCTGTTTGTAGTAACTTGCTTTTCTTATAAAATTATTATATTTTTCCTAAACTGAGGGCCCCCCCCAAAGTCCAGAAATTAAAAATATCACTGTAAATCCCCTCAACAAAAACAAATAAACTAACTTCCCCAAATATTTCTGGGTTGCTGTGACATCATATATCCAGTGAAGAAAGGACAGTCAGTCTCCACATCTATTGAAAATCATTGTTCAAATAAGACAGCTCATTTTAAAACTACCTGCTTCTTTGGTGTTCTGGAGAGAGAGGAAAAAAAAAACTATTTGGAAACTTGATCCACCTAATGAGATAAGGCAGGGCTCAATGCCACCTTTATCATTTTCCCTAGGAAATATCAGCACGATTTTATGTCATCAACAATGGGCCAAAAGATCTCTTACTTGCTTACATTATAACCATGTAGGAATAGCTTGGACCAGAGACAAGTGGAACTTGAGGACAGAGAAGGGAGATGGAAAGAGAAGATATAGTTTCTAGACTTTCAGAGAGTAAGACAGATTCTCTGCCCTCAGGATGCTGACATTCTAGCAGAGGGATAAGACATCTATATGAATAGCTATCATACAAAATGATGCATGATAAGTATATCTGAGAGGTAGTGCATGCTTTCTGTTTGAAGTTTAGGTATAGGATAAAAGCAATATTTACTTATATAAACCTTTTATTCTGTATGTCTAAGCCAATGAGAATTAAGTGTCTATGACATATTTAAATTTAAGTTGTAGCTCTTTTTAATCTTTTATAAATTAGAGAAATATTACTTTCTTTTTCAATTCAATTTGATTTTCAGCTCCAAATCGTCTCCCTCCTCCTCTCCTTCTTGACCATTGGGAAAGCAAGAAAAACAATACCTACTAGAAATGTGTAGACCAGAAAAAAATAATTTTCATATTAGTCATGTTCTCTGCCCCCCCTACACACACACCTCTCTCAATCTGAACTCTGAGTCCATCATCTCTCTATCAAGATGTGGATATCATCTTTCATCATGAGCTCTCTATAACTGTAATTTGTCATTCACTGTATTTATAAATTCATAAATCTTTTTTTTTTATTTTTAATTTTTTTTAGTGAGGCAATTGGGGTTAAGTGACTTGCCCAGGGTCACACAGTTAGTAATTGTTAAGTGTCTGAGGACGGATTTGAACTCAGGTCCTCCTGACTCCAGGGCCGGTGCTCTATCCACTGCGCCACCTAGCTGCCCCGTTCATAAATCTTTTAAAGTTGTTTTTTACAATATTGTTATCATATAAATTGTTCTCCTGATCCTGTTCACTTCCCGATATTCCCCAGTTTTTCTGAAATCATTCATCATTTCTTGGAGCACAGCAGTATTCCATTGCATTCATATGCCATAACTTGTTCAGCTAGTCCCCACATAATGGAAATCCCCACAGTTTTTAATTCTTTACCACCACAAAAAGAGCTGATACAAATATTTTTGTACATATGGGTCCCTTTCCTCTTTTTAAAAAAATCTTTTTCTGGGTTAGAAACATAGAAGTGGTATTGCTGGATCAAAGATTATGTACAATTTAATGGCTTTGGAGGCATAGTTTCAAATTGCTTTCCAGAATGGTCAAACCAAACTATACTAATTTCAAAGCCTTACATTTCAATTTTTTTGCAGTGGACATTAGCCTAGAATATCAAGAATGCATACCTACAACATCTTATAAAATCTGCCAAAGTCATATTTTATCTTTACCTTTACTTGTTGTTCTTATAACTGGAGTTCAAGTTTATCACAATTAAAAAGTCATTCCTTCTCCCTTCCTCTTGCCTCCTTCCCCACCCCATTCCCCTCAGAATTGCCTTTTATAATCTAAAGTTATCTCTGGCATGTTCTTTCTCTAACCCACAAGATAACTATGACCAAACTAAATACTGACCATAACTAAGAAATTTCAGTTGAGATTGAAAAGAGCCTACATTCAAGTTCAATTTTGAATTCTTTAATAAAGTACTCTACCAAAAAAGAATTAACTAGCATTAGATAAACCTATACTTTCACATAAAGAAAAAAAAATCTTATCTTACATTCTATTCTGCCTGGCAACATGAAAAGAAAGAGTGGGATGGTTTTTTTAGATATTAAATCATAAGAGGATAAGACCTAACTAATTCTTTTAAAAAATATTACTCAAAAAGGACAAAATTTGAATGGCACTATTAAAAAAAGGTTTTACTCAAAGCAACAGGCTTAGTTCCCAAGTCTAGATGTATTCATGAAAGTAGGATATAACTTCCTTTCTCTGTTCATCTTATTGAGCAAAGCACATTTGATGATAAGAATGGAGATAAGCCTCTGTCTTTTTTTTAATGCAAGAATATATTTACTTATTTTTAAATTTTTTCCTTTTTGTTATTCAGAATTTGACAAATACTAACATATATGAACATTACAAAGAACAGCAGAAAAAGGGTTGTAGATGAAACTGTAAATTTCTAATTTACAGCTTTCCTTTTTACAGCACATAATAAATTCAAGTCATTAATTCTTTTGTAAATGCATTGCTGTTCTTTGTAAACTGCTTGTCTTTTTTTTTTTTTTTTTTTGGTGAGGCAATTGGGGTTAAGTGATTTGCCCAGGGTCACACAGCTAGTAAGTGTCAAGTGTCTGAGGCTGGATCTGAACTTAGGTCCTCCTGAATCCAAGGCCGGTGCTTTATCCACTGTGCCACTTAGCTGCCCCAAGTCATTAATTCTAAAAATATTTAGTCTGCATCTCCTTTTGACCTATTTTCTGTTCTTTTCAATGCATTTACAAAATTTTAATTGACACTATTTCTTCCCTTGTTTCTTTCTATCTTTCAATGTATAAAATGTATTTTTCCTTTTCCTCTCCATTCCTTTGCCCCCCCACCTCTGTTTTTCACCATTAACACTAGTTATTAAAGTATTTAGAGATGGAAATTTTACCATAAGAATTTTACCAAAATTTACTCCCCAAAGTTTTTTTTTTTTAATGTTGTCTCACTGTCATTTTCTTTTCTGACGTTTAAAAAAGTCAAAAGACATAATTTCTGAGTAATTTATTCTGTCTGTCTTGATACATACTAGGTGTGACCATGAGGCAATAAGGTTCTTCTTTTAAAAAAAAAATCTATTAGAACTTATATATCCAAATAAAAGTTTTCCCCTTTAAGGAAATCACATTATGAGATTATATTTACTGAAAAGATGCCATGATTGCTCAAAATGTTTCTGTAATTCTCTCTTTGAAATTGTCTTCAAAACGTCCTTAATGTAGTGAATTTGTCCCTTTTAAGGGTAAATTTTATTGCTAGAAACCACCCAAAGTCATTTGAAGCCATATCTCATAAATATGGTAGGATCAGAAAAGCTAGACAATAGCATTTTTAGTTTAAGAAAAGGAGTTGATTATAAAACAATGAGGTAGGGGCAGCTAGATGGTGCAGTGGATGGAGCACTGGCCTTGGAGTCAGGAGTACCTGAGTTCAAATCCGGCCTCAGACACTTAACACTTACTAGCTGTGTGACCCTGGGCAAGTCACTTAACCCCAATTGCCTCACTAAAAAAAAAAAAAAAAAAAAATTAAAAAAAAATAAAACAATGAGGTAGAATTTGTGTCTGGATTGTGAAATTGGTTCTAAAGGCAACACCCATTGAAAAGTTCCAAAAATATTTTCAACAATGGCAATAGTTTTGGAATATAGGTATGTAGTATGACAAGGAATAACACACATTTGGATGTATATGTTCTGGCAAACTGGTTTACAAAATCAATCATATTATTTATTTCAGAGATAGATCACCTTTGTCCATTATGCCCTTATTCACCAATACCTTCCTTCTACATAAAAATATCTAACACCTTGTCCCCTTGAAAAAAAATTTTTTTTAATCTACAGATTCATCTTATCTTTTGCATCTGGAGAGTTTAATGAGTAAGATGATACTCTGAAGTTATACAATAGTGGAACTAGAAAGGACTACAGAGAGAGTCAGATCAGCAGTTCTCATAACGCAGTCTTCAAGGGATACCTAGGGTCAAAATTATTTTTTATACAGTAGATAGAACCCCCCAAAACCAAAGTTCTTTGGTGGGGGTGGGCTGGGGATGGGGTAACTTACCTAAGGTTATATAGGAATGCAGTAGAACCAGGACTAGAACCCAGATCTTCTTAACTAAAATCAAATCCTTTCCTATTATATTCCACTGCCTCTTAAAAATTTGATGCTATACTATTTACTATACTTTTTTTTTTTTGCAGGACAATGGGGGTTAAGTGACTTTGCCCAGGGTCACACAGCTAGTAAGTGTCAAGTGTCTGAGGCCGGATTTGAACTCAGGTCCTCCTGAATCTAGGGCTAGTGCTTTATCCACTGCACCACCTAGTTGTCCCTACTATATACTTTTGATTGTGTGTGTGAAATCAGCACCTTCTCTGTCACTTAAGAATCTTATTTGCCAGGGCCACTGAGAGGTTAAATATCTTGCCCAGGACCAGTTGTCTATAATGACCAAGCTTGGCCTGGAAGGAAATGAGAAAATACACTTTCCTCCATTCACTGGAAAGGTGGCCGACTACGGTGGTGAGATACTATATATACTGCCAAAATAGGATGATGTGTTGATTAACTTTGCAGAACTTCCTTTTTTTTTCTTCTCTTCTATTTTATTCTTTGTTATAAGGGATGGATTGGGGAGGGAAATAGTTGGAAATGAAAGTGATAGAAAAAAGATATCTTTTTTTTTTAAAATCACATTTCTCTTTAAAATTAAAAACAACAACAACAAAGTATGTTGCAGCTATTTGTCCTTATACTATCCTTGAAAGGTAAGTCAATAAAATCCTGTATTCTCACTTTTATGAATATTCACTGCCTTGGTTTTGTGACCTTGAATAAGCAATGAGGAAAATATTAGCTTTCTAAAAATGACATTTCTGGGTCAAAGTCCTGGCCTAGGGTCTCTCATATAAGTGAATCAATCCCCTTTTAGAGAATGCTCTCTGGAGAATGATGTTTTGTAAATATAATAGGCTTTAGATTTGGAAGGGGGCTTGGAGTAATCTAATCCAAACATTTCCTTTTCACATATAAAGAAACTGAGGCAAAAAAATAAATAAAATTAAATTTAAAAAAAGAAACTGAGGCCCAGAGAGGGCAAGAGATTTATCTCAAATCTCACAAGTAATAAGTAGCAGAGCTAGGATTCACACCCAGTTCTCATGATTCAAAATAAATCCAGTCCTCTTAAGATACACACCTGATAATTTATTAAAAAATGTTTATTACTGACCACCTACTCTATGTGAGGCACTATGAACAATACAAAGCATAAAATATGATGATGATCAGCAGTAGCAGCAGCAGCTAAAAATGATCACTCACAGCCAAGTGGCCTAACAAAGTACTGCCCAGCAATGATGCCATTGCTGCATTTTTTTTTTGGCTGGGCAATGAGGGTTAAGTGACTTGCCTAGGGTCACACAGCTAGTATGTGTCAAGTGTCTGAAGCAAGATTTGAACTCAGGTCCTCCTGAATCCAGAGCCAGTGCTTTATCCACTGTGCCACCTAGCTGCCCCACTTTGCTGCATTTTAAAAAAGAAGGTGTATTGGTGTCTTTTGTTTTTCATACACCCCCACCTACCCCTACAATAATTTCCTGATATGGCACCCCTCCCCTTGTAACAGGAAAAAAACAAAACAAAAAAACAAAAAAAACAAAACCTTATGCAAAACCACTGTGACCAAATCTGAGCAAGGATTTAATATTCTGCAGCTGTGGTCCTTCCTCTACCTTTCCCTTTGACACATGCATTTTGAAATCGTTAATCTTCTAACTGTAGCTCTGGCCCTACACCTTACCTACCTGTGTGGAGCCATCCCTGGCTGCCCTCAGTCCTAACTGCCCTAGGTTCCTCTGGGAGTCACACCTTCTCTAGACCCCATCTCCTTCTTTGAAAAGGGGAGGCAGTGTCTGAGACCCCTAACATCTGTATCCAGCTAATATCTAATAGCTCTCCCATTTTGATCCCATCTCCAAAACTAGATTATAAATTCCTTGAGGGCAGAAATTATGTCTCAAACCTTTCTTCATAGCACCTAGAATAGGACCTTACACATGGTGGAGGATCAATAAGTGTCTCTGGATTGCACAATAACAGGAATTTACAGCCTTACTCCCTCCTAGGTCAATGTTTTTTTATGACCCAGACGCTTTGTAAAAGCTATTCAGTGAAAACAATTCTCATCATCATAATTATAAAAGACAGGGAACCAAATGTCTGGCTTTCCTGTACAGCCTCTGACCACAAACCATCCCACAGACTCAAATAGTGGTTTGGGTCACTCAATTTAGCAGCTTAGATTTTATCTACATTCCTCCCCTTGAGCAATGGCCAGACTTTCAGGTGAAGGAGGTTTAAGGCAGGAAATCTGAAGGGAAGGTCATACTGTGGGTAAGCTAATGCAAAGAGTGTCTCTTCAAAAGTGCAGTCGAGTTGTAAAGGGAGGTCTAACTTGGGTCCATTTCCTAGACCATTAGTAATAATCTGTTTATTGCACAGTGGAAACTCAGGCAGAATTCTCAAGAAGTCTGACCTTTACAATGTACACAATGATATCTAGAGATTTCCTCCTGTAAAGAACTGAGCATGTGACTGTGTCATTTGGCTTGTGAAATTTTACCAATTGGGAGAGCCACAGGGCATAAGAACTAAGGCTTTACAAGGTGCCACCAAAGTGATCTCTCTGCCAGAAAGATCTTATTTCCTTCTGGAGAAAGACTTGTTTACCTACAAATGCAGAGCCTGTCTTGCTCTTACAGAGGGAATGGAGCAATGTGCATTTGAGAAGAGATGAAATTCTAGTACTTGAATTAAATAGGAAAATAATTACTTGTGGCTCCAAAAAAAATAATAATGTAAAACTATACATTGTAAGACCTATCATCACTCATTAGTAATATACATATATTTCTTACATTAACCATTCAACTGGCTTATCTATACTTTGGATTAAATGCAGGGACAAAAGGATGAAGTCAGTCTGGCTTTATGAACACCATTCCAGGCAAGCTTTCTTAAAGGAAGAGTTTATTTAAAGGAAATAAGCTAATTAACTTAAAGTCTCTCTGATCTGATAATCACCCCCAAATCAGTCTCTTTAAACAGCAGGTCTGAGTGGTTTCAAAAGTCTTTGAAATCATTAGGGTCTTCTGGGCATTCCTAGGCACATCATTTGGCTTCATTGTGTTCACTTCTCCATGCATAGAATTACAGATCTATAGTAGAACTAAAAAGGACATGAGGCTGTCTGATCCATCTCCCTCATTGTAGATATGAGAAAAGTGAAAACAGGGAGGTTAAGGGACTTGCCCATACAGCTAATAACTGTGAAGTCCTGAGTTCTGCCACTTCCTTTCTCTGGGCCCTAGCTTCTCCATCTTTTGCAGGAGGGATTTAGACTGGATGTTTTCCATTAAACATCCCTTTAAATACTAATCTCTTGCAAGCAAAAGTGATCTTCCTGGATCAATTTAGTTATAGGATCAGAGAATTTAGACCTAGAAGCCGGATCCCTGTAAAACATGGTGCATGGAAGGGGGAATATTTCACAGAGAACAGTGTGGGTTAGATGAATGAAAAAGCATTTCTTACATGCAAAGTATACAAATAGAAAAGCAAAACAGGCTGGGCCTGACTATCAGGGATCAATGAGTTGTCAAGGATTTCCTGAGGGAAGGATATTACCTATATATAACCTATTTCAACAAGAAGAGGCATAAGAATTAATAGCCCTAATAGTTAAGAAACCCAGAAGAACATTGGGCAATGGGACTGATGGATGTTGTCTTTGGTTTGACTGGAAAGGGTTTCAGACCCTTGCTCCTAGAGCCACCATTCTACCATAGGGTTCATTCCCAACTACTCTGAGGTAGGAGCCATTTCTGGACAGCAGAGGAGCTTCTCTGTGGATGGAACTGAGTTTTATATACAATCTTCCCACCCAAATCTTTTCATTTTAGTTACATGATCGAGTCCCTTGATCTCCTGGGACTAAGAAGAAGAGAAAAAAGGAAAAGAAAGAAGTTTGATTCAAATACACTGGAAAGAAATCCTCTAATCTTACAAGTGACTTTTCTTGCTGTGACTGATTTCTTAGCATGATCTAGTGGCCTTAACTTCGGGATTCCAGTCTGCTCAAATACTACCAAGCAAGCCCTTTCTCTCACTCTTCTCTATATGAGGTAACAAATGGCTCAACAACAAAACAGGGGACTCCACAATCACACCTGGATGTGAAATCAGAAGCAGGAGAGGGAGATGGGAGAAAGGGGCCAGAGAAAGGGCAGAATAAAGTTGAAGCTCCAAGATTCAACCAAAGGCACAATGCCACTCGGCGGCAGAACCAGGCCTGGATGACCGTGGGGCATAAGGCTCTTCAGGAGACAAATAAAGGACACTGCTTAAAGAATGAAATAATGGGGGGCAGCTAGGTGGCACAGTGGATAAAGCACTGGCCCAGGATTCAGGGGTTCAAATCCTGAGTTCAAATATGACCTCAGACACTTGACACTTACTAGCTGTGTGACTCTGGGCAAGTCATTTAACCCCCATTGCCCTGCAAAAAAAAAAAAAAAAAAAGCAAAGAATGAAATAATGACTTAAATTTCTGGGGGAATGGTACTAAAAACGGGATATACTATAACCTAAATTTTTTTTCAGGCCTGTATTTTACATATAGGTGATATATAAAGAGATAGGAGCAAAGGAAAAAAATCTAGGGGAAAAAACTAGCCAGTAGGCCTAGCTTCTAATGAATCAGGCTGGCCTCTCCCTTAAACCACAAATCCTCATTCAGGGAATATGTAATTGGTCTTTGGGTCTTACTAAACATATATTTTACTTGGTGGCAAAGTAAAGGAGAAGGAGAGTAGGCAGGAAGCCACTTTGTCTCTAAGTTTTGAATTAACTCTAAATATTCTGATTTAGCACTACTTTCCTTTTCAATAGTAATTAAGGTCTCAATAAACTGCAAAGACTGAAAACTCAAATTCTTATTATTTTCAGCGCTACCTGAGAAGGCAATTCAGTTTTCAAAGGCTGTAACAGAACTGGAATCTTGTATGTCAGCCTGGTCCTTGCCTAAACTGGTTTTACAAGGCTCTAGAACCTACATATTTTCCCAGACTATGCAAAGTTAAAGATTTCTATGAAGTTACTTAAGTACATGTTCCTTGATTGGTCATATAATTATTAATGCAAAAAGAATAGTCACATTAAGAAATGGAGCATTTTAGGAGAAAACACAATTTTATCTTCAAAACTGTTGTTGTTTTTAAAAAGACTCAGGACCTCAAAGATTCACACTGCACTTAAAAATAAATGGGTTAAAAAAAAAAGTAGATGGAAGCTAATCCAGTGTTCTAATCTTACAGAACACAAACGCAACTAAAAACTAGAAAAGCTTATCAAGGAAGCTAGCACTCCTCCATATAAAGAAAGACTGATCCAGGCTCATTTCATTTTCGATTCAGATACACTTCCATTGTGCCAGACAGAACTTTTTAACAATTTCAGAAGACAGAAGAGACCTTGGGCACATTGTCATCCTGTGTAAAAGTTCAGCTGAAGAAACCTCAGTTTGATTTTACCTTGAAGCGACTGAAGAATAAGGCAAAACACTCTTTATTTCTACAACCAGAAGCAGTTCTTGGGATGTGGGGCAGACATTTTTTCAAAACTAAAAGAGATGATCCCCTTTTATAAATTTACCAAGGGTTTCCAGTGCAAAGGAAAATGATTTCTCTTCCTGTCTGGTGTTTACTGGCAGCACAAAATATGTTTAAAGGCAACTCGGTGTTAGACTAAAAAAGTCACTAGAGTACTATGGGAAAAGACCACAATAGGACTAAAAGTGGAGGCCAGTACGCCCCAGACAAGGCAGGAACTTCTAACTTCCAAAATCTCTCTAATCATCCCTTTCTCTCCATCTCTACTGAAACTACCTTAGGCCAGGGCTTCTCTGGCTCCCTCCAAGACTCCCCTAGCAGTATTGGGATTGTGCTTCTAGCCTCCCTACTCTACTTCATCTCAAAGTACTGCCAGCTTCAGCTTCTTAAAACAATCATTGCATGTCACCACTCAGCTCCAAAACTTCTCAATACCTTGCTCTCCCCTTAAGGACAGGGTCCAAAGATTCTGACATTCAAGGCTTTCCGAATTCTCATCTTTACCTGCCGCAGCATGAAACTTCAACTCTACAGAGGCAAGTCTACTCTGTTCCCCAAACAGATTAGGCTCTTTCTTGATGCCAAGACTTTGCTTAATCTCTTTACCCTTCATTTCAACCTTTCAAAATTCTATCAACTCCATGGTAAGAAACAATAAACAAGAAGATTTGGAAGAAATAAGGATAGGTGTGTATAAACTAACACAGAGAGAACAAAGCAGAATCAAGAGAAAAATGGATGCAATAACTACAATAAAATATAAACAAAAAACACTAAAATGCAATTCAATTTAGATTAAATACAATGAACAATCTTGGTCACAGCAAATAGACAATGCATTACTTCCCTCCTCTTAAATAGGAGAAGGACTAAAGGCATGGAGCATAGCATATGCCATCAGAGTCAGGTACTTTATCAGTTTGGTTTTGTTTGACTTTGTTACAAGGGAAGATTCAATGTGGAAGGGGGAAAGGATATTGGCAAAAGACTGTGATTAGGAAAAAAAAAAAGATAAAAAAACCCCTACAAAACTTCATCTATTCTCCAAAGTCCAGCTCCAGATGTCTGGGAAGCATTCCCTGACTGTTCCAGCCCATACTGATCATTTCTTCTTCTCTTAACTATTTCACTCATAGTCAATTACCTTTTGTTTTTGAATTTAGTTTATATCATGCTATACTGTTACTCAATTGGTTATATTTATGCCTTGTCTCCTCAGACTATAATGCTTCTAGAGTACTGAGACCTCTTTCACATTTTTCTGGTTTCTCCTTCAGGGCCTTGCACAGACCTATGAACATTAGTGTTCAAGAAATATTTGCTGAATGAACAAACAATTATACACGTGCAAAGCTCTTAGAAATGCTACTTTCGTCTTTTCCCCAACTGGGGACCAGAGTTGAACCAAACTCTCTCTTATCCAAACAGGTTAGAAAAATTAAAACTTACATAATTATTTTAATGGATTAAAAAAATAGAAGATAATGACTCCTTTCAGTGTGTTTACTTACCACTCTTCATTACTACATTAGACCACACGTTGGCATTCAAGGCTTGTATAATTCTCTTTACTCCAGTAGACTCTGGGAAGTCATCTAATTGAAGGGAAGGAAACCACATTTTACTCAAACTGTGTTACATATATAACTAAAGTACTTTACACATGGTAGGTGCTCAGCAAATGTTGACTCTATAAGTAAATATAATTGGTACTTTTCATCTACTGTCAAGCAAATTTAGAGATTATGACTGACAAGACTATTCTGTAAACTAATCCCCATTAACTCATTCATGTAGTATAGTCATCTCTGAGGCAGTTAGGTGGCTCAGTGGATAGATCGCTGGGTCTGGAGTCAGGTAGACCTGAATTCAAATCTGGTCTCAGACACTTACTAGCTGTATGACCCTGGACAAGTCACTTACCCTCTGTTTGCCTCAATCCACTAGAGAAGAAAATGGCAAACCACTCCAATATTTTTGACAAGAAAACCCCATGAACAGTATGGTCCACAGAAGAATCAGACACAACCGAATGATTAAACCACAATAATCATCTCTACTGGCTCACAATGGACAATGATATTCTATGGAAGACTGCAATCCCCCAGGACTTTGAGATCTTTAGATACTAATGGAGGTAATTATAAGAGTTATCTACAGAGAAAGAGAGACTGAGAGGTCTTTGAAGGTTGGGACTTTGTCCTCCACCCAGTGAGTAAAACTCAGGCATCTAGTATAGTACCATGAATCCAGTAGGTTCTCAGAGAGACAAATGATAAGAGTAATAATAATAACTAACATTTATGTAGCACTTTGAGTATTGCAAAACACTTTACAAATATCTCCTTTTATCCTCTCAACCACCTTAGGAGGTATATATTATCACCCCCATTTTATAGAAGAGGCAACTGAAGCAGATAGATTAAATGACTTATCCAACATCACTTACCTAGTCTGACAATATTTGAGATATTACATTAGTGCTAGGGAACATACTTTAAAAAACAGAACACATCCATAATGGTCTGGTAGCTAGAAATAATGCTGTAAGGAAACTGCTCATTAGACTTGGAGAAGAAAAAAATTCAATTGGTTGGAGCAGGGTGGTGGGCATAGGATTATGATGGTCTTCAAAAAGCTGATAGGCTACCATTTGGAATAGAAAGATTTTTTTTTTTTTCAAAACATCTGTAACACCTTGCTTCTCCCCTTCAGGACAGGGTCTAAAGTGCTGATTCTGGCATTCAAGGCTTTACAAATTCTTATCTTTACCTGTCCCAACATCAAACTCCAACTCCACAGAGGCACATTGCTAGGAAAAGGCAATAATGAAAAGTTCAAAAAGACCCTTTCCTGGAAAAGGGTATTTAGGGCATTTCACAAAATACGAAGCTTATGTCTATTCACTGTAGCTGTGAAATTCATCGAATCCTGGCATTCAAGAAGCTAGAAGTTCAAAAAGATATAGCAGAAAAAAAAAGGCTTAGACTGACCATGCTGAGTAGTTTATACAGGTCTGATAACATCCTCTGCTGACCCACTACAAATATTCCCAGCATTAGGAAGTACTTTCAGACCTAGCAAATATAACAAGGGACCAATACACCAGATGATTAACAAAACAAAACCAGTAAAAATCAGAAACAAAAAGCCAGGGCTGCTTGAAAGCTAAGAGTTGTTTTCACTACTAGGCAGTGGGTTATTATAGTCACAAGAGGCAGGGTATTTCAGCATGTTGTTGAAACTTTGAGGCTGTTTTATACCTATTTCTATAAATGTTTTGAGCAAGTTAATCATTTGTATGTATTTCCTTTAAGGTCTCATGAGTCACAATGAATCAATATCCTATGTTGGGAAGGTAGACAATACAACCACTTAGAAGAACCCTTTAAAAAGCCCCAGCATCCTGGCTGGACGGGACATTCGTCTCATTACTACTGCTTAGTATAGATACAACCTTAACGTCATAATTAAACCAAGCCATCCAAGTCAACCTGTTAAAGAAGCTCTTCTCTTTAGGTGTACGTTACTAAAACTACATAGCTTTCTAAACACAATGGCTACCTAATAATTCAGTTACACACAGAAGATAATCCAGAAAGTTATGACTTTGGTTTCTAATATTAGAGTTGATACCAATTCTAAGTAACTGGGAGCTCAGAGGCTCAGGTAGAAGAAAGATATGGCATAAATTAATTGAGATTAAAAAAGAAAATGTCATTTTAAAATAAGAAATGACAAGTGTTGAGTTTTCAGGTCAGTGCAATGAGAAAATTCTAACACACACAAGAAAATTCACATTTTAATAACCGAACATATTCAGGGAGGGTTTAAAAAGGACAAAGAAGGTATCATTTTATTTGTCAATCTCCATCTTCAATATTTTTTAGAAATTAGAGAAAAATGGCCTAGGTCTTTCATTTCAATTTCATACTTGCTCCTATCATTTGACAATATCTTCTTTCTCAAGGAGAGGAACTTTTGGAAAACATCATAATATAAACTGGGGTAGAGAGGGATTCTAGAAACACCTATTTTCATACCAACTTCCTAGAGAACGCTCACGAGATTTGTATGATCCCATACATATTCCTCAGTCTGCTAGTCAATACTCTCTATAACTTAGCCCCAGCTCGCCTCTCCATCCTCATTTCTCACTGCTTCTCTACAAGACCAGCTATTCCAGCCAGACTGGTTTCTTCCTTGTCACCTCCACACCAGGACCATTTTGTTCCTGCCCCTTTGTTTCCACTGCTCCTGTCTATAATCCCCTCCTCCCCACTGGCTTCAATTAAGAACTACCTTTCGGGGTAGCTAGGTGGCGCAGTGGATAGAGCACTGGCCCTGGAGTCAGGAGGACCTGAGTTCAAATCCGGCCTCAGACACTTAACACTTACTAGCTGTGTGACCCTGGGCAAGTCACTTAACCCCAATTGCCTCAGTTTAAAAAAAAAAAAAGAACTACCTTTCTCCAAGTTCAGTTCAACTCCTACCCGCAGCAGGAAGCCTTATTAGACCACTCTAAAAAGAGTACTTCCTGCCCTGAACTCCTAGAGTACTTGTTATCCATACTGCATATCTGGCAATTATCACATTATCTTAGTATCCTGACTAAACTTATAAATGTATTGGTACCTCTTTGTATCACCAGCAACAAAGCACAGTATTTTACATGCAACTGGAACTCAAGAAATGCTTTTAGATGATGATGAAAATACAGATTCTAAAATCTGGTGTTAAGGGCTAAAATTCTAGCTAAACTGTCTAAAATATCTAATGAGTGGTCGCCAATCAATTACAAGCTTTAGCAAGAGTTAGACTTTTAAGCATTTATTAAGGAGAATAAGAATTTGGTAAAGAGAGAGAGAAAGGCCTAGATTCCTATCTATTAAAGGGAGAGCACATTTCTAGCTCCCTTCTCCGCCAGCGTCCTCAGGAAAAAGCGCGAGACTGAGCGCCAGTCTCTTCCTTCCTCCTCCCACTAGTCTGCGTCACTTCCTGATGCCTGGTCTTGCCCTCAAAGACCTTCGCTTCATGGGCAGAACTCTTCTACAGTAAGTATCCAGCAGGTGACGTTATTCCAATCGTTACAGTCCCCCCTGTTGTTCCTCAAGAAACAAAATGTTTCCTTGACGGAACAGTAAAAAGAATATAATAACTATTGCTAACTAATAATATGTGAACAACAATATAGAAAAGGAAGAGAGGAAAGTTTTGTCCAGAGGGGCGATTTTTTTTTTCCTCATGAACCGACACTTTGACATTAGTCTTGCAAAGGGAGGGCCTCTGCAGAGAATACATGTTACAGATGGTGTATATTATAACAGAAAGAGAAAAAAAACAACAAAAACAACAAATCAAAACTGTTCATTTAAAGTCTCTGAAAGTCTTTTCTCAGATGTCCTCTAGGTGTAGTCCTGGAATGGAAGTCTTTTCAGGGGTTGATGTGTGGATGCTGGTAATCAGCCAGGAAAATTTCCTACAAAATTGAGCTTAACACAACTTTAAAATAGCTTTGTCAATAATCAAATCAAACAATGAAAGTTCTCAAAAACATGTCTAAGGGAATTCAGAATCTTAGTTGTTACACATGAAACATATAATAAAACAAAAATTGAAACATTCTTTAAAATTATAGTATTACTATAGTCCCCCCTTATGGAGGGTAATTGAGAAGACAATTGCTGTGATATTAATTTTTTTAAATAATTTTTATCTCTGTTTCATCACTTTTTGCATCATCTGCCTAATTATCCTCATGCCATTATGAGAAATTTAAAATCTAATATAATTAGTAACAGATGTCAAGGCCAAATTCAACACTGTATTTATCATGACACCTGAGATAATTATGGGGGTTACCATAAAAGAACAGAGAAATGATGGGACATGAGCATTCCCACACTTGAGCAATATGTACTGCCCATACAGTATGCCAGGCTTAAAATAGGTGGATGGAATATACGTCCATGCCACCGAACATATTGGAGGAAACTGAGTCAGACTTAATCAGATCCATGGGATTAAGATGTCCATGGCATCAGGCATATAGGAGGGAGCATAGAAGCCAGGTGTAGAAGTGAGATGGGTGGGATGAATACTTCCAGCCATCTGTACAATATTGTGGGGAAAAAGAGAATAAAATATTAAACCAAGAGAATCCAACCTCAACATTTGTCAAAAGCCGTTCCCTCGGCCATACCTTGACTTCATGCATGTCTCCCCTCATGTGACAGTTCAGTGTCTGCTCTTGCATGTATTCCTCTTGTGATTGGATGGCATCTTGGCCAACTGGCATCTGATAACTCAGAATAACGGCAATTAATGTCTTAAATGATAAATTCCCATAATTTAAAATCTCATATGGATTTAAAAATTGAGGATAATAAATGATTGCAAAAAATGTGAATACATCTTGACTCAGAACACAATATATAATTATGCAACAATTTCAAATAATACCCCTTTTTTTTACTTAGTATACAATTACTCTTGTGAAAAATCAGAACATATTTAAATACAAGTTAAAGCACAACAGAATCTCAAAGAAAACTTTTTTTTAAAAAAGAAAACTTTTACAAATGTTCCCCTCTTTTTTTTTTTTTTGGAATATGCTTATCAAAAATAATACTTCTAGAATTAATTTACACTTGCCATGGCAACCAATTTGCCAGGGAAATGCTTTAAAGAGTTTGATCAAATAATCAGTTGAGAAAAATAACAAAAACAAATAACTCAGAATATGGGAGCACAATACTCCTAGAATTAACATTGTATTATGAAATCAAAACCATCTTGCAATGTTTCAAAATTAGAGATGAATAAATAGAAAAAAAATACACATGGAACAATAAAAGACAATGAAATTCAAACTAAGGAAATCTAAATGAGCATGAACTTAATATTAATAAGAGTATTATAAAATATAAACTTGATCACATGACTATAAAAAACTTTTACAAATATTCTCCTTGTTTTAGAAACTAAGTATAAGACACAATCTCAAAAGCATGAAAATCTCTATGAAAATAAACCCATACCATTAATTTCAAAATGTACATGTAATGGCATAGAAATCCTATGTAACCTCTGAACTGACATTAATACTCTGAGTAAAGTTAGAACACTTTTGATTCCGATATCTAAAATCCCCAATACTCATATCAATATCTTGCTGCTTATTTCTACATTTCTGTAAAATATGTACCCTTCCATGGCAAAAGAAGCGGAGTCTTGAACTATGTTGATTGTCATTCTTATTCAGCTTAAGTTTTTCTTCTTTAACCCCTCTATATTGTCTGTCAGGCTTTTCACCATACAAATGCTTTATAAGATTACTAATTAAAGACAAAAGCAGGTTAGCAAAATTATGAACAAAACGAGCATATCTGGAATTTAAAGGGTTTTCTAAGATTGTCTCAAAAGCACAGCCAGGCCGGGGAAGGGCTGAGCCTGAAGCTGCAAATGCAGGTAGAAAAAGTTGAGCATGCGCATCAGATCTCTGGACTTCCCAGGCAGGGGAAGCTATGGGCTTGGCCATAGGAGGAGTAGAGGGTGGGGTCTGGAGAGGAGGGGAGGGACCAGAGCAATTTGAATCAGACTTGATTTTGAACTCAGGCCTGGATTCCTCTTCTCCCACTTTGCCTCTAGGTGCTAGGGGATTAAAAGCTTCTAGAGGGTGGGTCATTGCCTCCAGGCATGCAAAATTAAAGCAACAATTACTGTTAGAACTGGGAAAAGCTGTGGGAATCTCTTCAGGTTTCTCTGAAAAAGCATGGTTGGGAGAGGGAGAGATATTTCCTTGTGTGAGTAAGTTGCTGGCTCTTTTAACAAAAATAAAAAGAAAAATAGAAAATCCACAAAAACAAAGCATTAACATGATCTTATCTCCCATTTGTCTGGTTAAACAGACTAAAATCAAAAATAGGGTAATTAGGGAGTTTAAAAGGTCCATTCGAAAAAATTTAAAGGAAAACACAGCCAGTACGCCAGTACTTGGCAGTTAAAGGGAAAGGGAGGGGAAATTTCTTACCCAACCAGAAGATCAGAAGAAGACTGAAGTTTAGCTTTCCTCTTCGTGGTCAGCCATCTGTTAAGGGCTAAAATTCTAGCTAAACTGTCTAAAATATCTAATGAGTGGTCGCCAATCAATTACAAGCTTTAGCAAGAGTTAGACTTTTAAGCATTTATTAAGGAGAATAAGAATTTGGTAAAGAGAGAGAGAAAGGCCTAGATTCCTATCTATTAAAGGGAGAGCACATTTCTAGCTCCCTTCTCCGCCAGCGTCCTCAGGAAAAAGCGCGAGACTGAGCGCCAGTCTCTTCCTTCCTCCTCCCACTAGTCTGCGTCACTTCCTGATGCCTGGTCTTGCCCTCAAAGACCTTCGCTTCATGGGCAGAACTCTTCTACAGTAAGTATCCAGCAGGTGACGTTATTCCAATCGTTACACTGGTGAAT
Organism: Dromiciops gliroides; assembly: GCF_019393635.1. Lineage (NCBI taxonomy): Eukaryota > Metazoa > Chordata > Mammalia > Microbiotheria > Microbiotheriidae > Dromiciops > Dromiciops gliroides. The sequence continues at coordinate 151,489,088 of NC_057862.1, forward strand.
AGCCTTACGTTGTCCCAAACCTACATGCCCTTGCATTCATGGTTTTTACTACAACTTCCTCTAACCAGAGTTACTACCTCAGAGAAACCATGCTACGTCTGTTCCACTCCAAAGATCCAAAAGAACAAATGAATAGGTAGGACAGTCCTAGATCACTGTAGGAATTTATTCCTCAGTTGCTACAAATTGAGACAAGGGGGGGAAAAAAACCTCAGCTCAATAAAACCCATAATGACGAGGCAGATTTCAGCATTTTTTTTTTGTAAAAAGGGTAAGAAAAGGTCCACTCCATGAATTAAGTCTAAACAAGAAAACTTTTTTTTAAAGATGAAAATAACTGACAAAGTCAGGTGAATGGATTATTACTTCTTATAAGTCTTTTAAATAGGTTAAAAACTAAGAAAGCTGGGGCAGATAGGTGGCACAGGTGGATAAAGCACTGGCCATGGATTCAGGAGGACCTGAGTTCAAATCAGGCCTCAGACACTTGACACATATTAGCTGTGTGACCCTGGGCAAGTCACTTAACCTTCACTGCCCCACAAAAAAAAAAAAAAAGAAGAAGAAAGCTTTATGATTTTCATTGTGATTTTTTCCATATGAGAAAAATGTGTTTATATTCTCTCATGTCCCTAGCTTAGATTGTTGTTTTCTACTGAATCAGATGTACATTATAACTACCTACCATCTTCTTCAGGTAATTCCTCTGGACTAAGTTCTACCAACTCAAAGCCATGTTGGATGCACCATTCTTGAGCTTTTGTTCGGTTTACACCTAAAGAAGGAAATAAAAATAATATGTGTATGAAGATAAAACACTAAATGCCACCAAAGTACAGGCTTTGCACCTCTCTAATTTTCTTACTTAATGACAAGTTTTAAAATGAAGAAATTAGAGATACAGATATATATACCTATGGATATAGATCTATACAGATACAAGCATATATGTGTGTGTGTGTGTGTGTATATACATATATATACACACACACATGAAAATAAAGATTTATGAATAAAGTTTTTTAAAGGTTCATTTTCAAATACTCGAGACTTTTCCAAAAAGCCTTTGATTGGCTAGCTAAAACCTGTCAGAAATATTAAGCCTTCAACAAACTATACAGCATTCCAATTTAAGGTAATGCTCATACTCTGCATACCAAGAAACTGGTAAACATGTGTACCACTTTAGTATCTCACCATTTTCAGATACTCTGTCACAAACCAAGATCATAACCTCTGGTAGCCATGCTTCTGCCAATGGAAGCCATGATGAAACACTATCGAGACCAGATTTCTTGGGGAAAATATCAAAAAGTACATGTTAAAAGATAGTTTGCATCAAACCTGCTCCCATCCCATCCCCACCAAAAAATAAAGAACACCAAGTAAGTAAACAAAGTCTCTAATAGGGTCCATGAAAATATAAGTTCTTACTTGTGTGCTGTCAAAGTAAACAATGAATGCCTGGACAGCCTCTGCAATTTCAGCTGTGACAAGAAATCTATTTGGTACCACACACAAATTGATGTCTGCAGAATAGTACTTGTTATCAATAGTCCAGGGGTAAAATCTCACACCATTGTTGGCAGGTGTATCTGCAGCAAGATCTTCTGTTCCAAGAATATCTAAAAATATATATTATATAAAAGTTAATATATAGATTATAAAACCAATAAAAATTATTGCATTTAACTATTACAATTTACAAACTCACTTGGTGTGGAATTAACCAAACTGACGCTTTGGCTGTACCTTTTGTCCATAAATTCCAAAGGGGCTTACATTTTAATGTATGTTCCCAAGTATATCCATAATAAAACGGGAAAGGGCATTAGAGATAATCTAGTCTAAATGAAGATATTATAGCTGAGGAAAGTGAGACAAGAGAGAAATGCAGAAGCTGGTTCAAGTTCACACAGTTAATAAATAGTGATGTCAGGCCATAAATTCAGCTTCCTTGTCTCTAAGTCCAATGCTCTTTTCACTACACTGTCAGCATTAAGAAAACAATGAGTAATAATGGTGAGATGTTATTTAACTTAGTGACTTTTTCACTAACAAGTATTTACAGATGCAACAATAATGATGAACAGACTAGACAGTGACAGGAGGAGAAGTCTTGCAAACAGCCATCTGTTCATTCACCAGGGAGAACAGTGATTTATGCCAGGTGAATAGAAAAGAAAGAACACTAATTTCATTCATTTTACTATCTGGGAACTCAGGGAAGAAAGATGGCTGTAACAATTCTGGTGAGCTTGTAAATATTTTGAACTAATTCACAAACTGCAGTAAGTACAGGGTTAACAATAACTTTACTAAAATAAGTGATCCAGCCACATTCCTTGGGCTAACTGCCTATGTATATGTGTATGTGTATGTGTATGTGTATGTGTATGTGTATGTGTATGTGTATGTGTATGTGTATGTGTATGTGTATGTGTATGTATTTTTTAGCTAATGAAATGTCATGCTATTTCATTTAGATTTACATACATTTACAAGGTTTCTCTGAAAACAACATTTTATTAAAATTTTTGTTTCACAAAGATACTTTAAATAAAATTTTAAATTTTAAATATGCATTTTCTGGCATAGTACAACTGAGAAGATGGAATGAACATTTTCTAACATAACTAAATCCTCTTTCAGAAATACACAGGTGAGGAGGAAATAACTTTTATTGTATTGCCCTTAGGGTAAAGAACCAAGCCTCAACATATATAGTGATATGAGTGATGAATAAATAAATATGGGTGTGGGTTATGGAATGCACAGAAACAGTTTATTTTACCACTAGCTGAATCATTAGAAAAATTATGGTTATAAGATACTAATTTTTTTAGATTGTTACTTCTAACCCATAATGAGCTATGAAAAACTCAGAAAAAACAAAGCACTCTTCAGACTCATAATCTGTGAGACAATCAGAATCAGGACTTAAATTTTGAATCCTAGTGATGAGAACAGGCCCTTAAAAAATCCCAAACATTTTGGTTCATTATCATCATGTGAAAGGATTTGAGGAGAATGAGGAAGAGATGTTGACAATACACTCCAGAAGGAGGCAAGGAATAAATCAAAGGTACATATTCTTTCATTTGCTACATCTGTCATGCTAGTTCACACCATTACCATAAAGGCTGCCCCTGAAAATGAGATCCCTCTGAAAGGACAAAAAATAGACACTAAAAAAATTCTATGAAATTATCATTAGTATATTCATTTACCACTTTTAAAATTTCTAACATCACTGCTCTCTTTATTTTTGCTATTTAACAGTATCATTCTCTTATTCTCACTCCCCACATACATTGTCATTCTCTCTTCTCTGTACTACCAAGTGTGATTTTAGGCCATGCTAAGACTTCACACAAGCCAGAATTTTGCGGGGAGGTGGGGTGGGCGCGGAAGATGGGGTAGGGTGTTAGAGAGGGGACGAGGAAAGGAGTATATTCTACATTCACATTAATACTATCCCACTTATGGCCACTCGCCACACCATCCTCTGGGCTCTCCCACACCTTTTGAATTATGCACTCTGCTACCCAGAATGATAAATTCCTCATTCAGTTAGGAGAAGCAGTAACTAAGGCAGGCCCTTTTGACAGCTGGGTATGTAAAGAGAAACCCACAGAGCTGAAGTGAACTCTCTTGGCCTTAATGCTTCCAGGCTATATCCCTGTATTTTCAAGGAAATGCCCTATTATAGGCAGGCTTCACACCTGGTACACTTGTGTCCTGGAACAATTATTCTGAACAGGGAGCTAATGTTATTCCAATACCAAGGTCAACCAAGCCATCTATCTGTGCTCCTCCAGGACATAGGTTTATTTGTGGTCATTATACGACACCACTGGTATCTCGGGCACAGACACCATTCTTTGCACCAGGTTGGTCTCCTGAGGAAGCTTTTATGTCCATGGTCTTAACCACTGCTTACCTCAGCCCCTACATCAATTATCATCAATGTACTGTAACGGTGAGAAAATGGGGTACGGGTTGGGGTTCTTGGGAATTCCTCTTTAAAGAATTACACCCTCTTGCACACAAAACTTAGTTAGAATAAGGTGGTAGTTTATTGAGGAACAAGGGAAGAAAAGGGTGGGGGGAGGGAAACCATGAAAGAAATCCTTGGACTTTCATGGGGAGATTTGGCATAAAGCACATGGCTCAGAGGTACCAAATCTCCCCGAACAGGAGACTGGAAGGTACTTTTATAGAGGACTGATGGGGGTGGACCATCTGCCAGTGAAAAGTTCCTTTAGTGAGAGAGGACCATCCCCCACTGGTGGTAGCTGGGGGAATTGGGTGAGGAGTGGAGGACTATCCCCCACTGGTAGTGACTAGAGGAATTGGGTGAGGGGTGGCTACGGATCCCTCTTCAGAACGCAAAGGCCGCAGCCACACCCAAATTTATCTCCCCAGGGTAAGGGAGACCAGAATGAAGGGTAGGAATCCCAAACTAGCTCAAACCGATTTGGCTCAGTTTATCTGTCCTTTGGTTTAGTTTCTCAAGGAGAAGATTCCTTGATGTGCCCCAGAGAACTTCTGGGGTGCTCTGCACCCCATGACAGTACCTTGGGTTTTATAGATCATAATGTATCCCTATATTAGAACCCTCTGAACTCTCTTCTTCCTGAGGAAAGGCATAGGGAAAAAAGGCGGTTTGGGGACAATTTTCTATGGTAGATCTATAAAACTGCAGCCCTTTCCATTCCTTTCGTGGGATATCTAGACCAGGAGGCAATCCTGATTAATCTGACTTTGAAAAGCAATTGAAAAGATTTCTAATGAAACTGCTTTGGGCCTCAAGGACCTCCAGGAGTCCCTAGATTCTTTGGCTAATGTAGTAATGGACAATAGGATAGCCTTAGACTATTTACTTGCTTCTGAAGGTGGAATAACATACTTTGTGCTGCATGTATATCATGGCAGACACTGATGGCCAATTGTTCTCCATCCTGGACTTCATGGTTGTTTTCATACTTATAATTTTGATCATTGCATGCATCTTGCTGTATGGACTTTGTATTTGTAACACTGTCACTTCTTTATATGCTTCTAGGATTAAAGCTTTCACTAAAGCCACAGCAATGCCCCTGTGACCCTTGGACTGCACCCACCAAACTTTTCACTTCCTCTCTCTTTAAAGACAGCGACATCTCTACACCCCATTTTTCAGCCTTGAAGAAGCTACAGAAGACAGACCTTTGCCCCTTTCTCTCCAGAAATAAAGAGAGAGGGGAATGTTATGGGAATGCAGTGGGACCCCAAAAAACCTAAAGATCCCAACCCCCCAAGCAATCCTAGAACTCTCCCAGGGGAGGGGCAGCTCTGCCTCCCACCTCAGGAATGGGTGTTGCCCAGTATGTCCCTGGTATACTGATATGCAAGATATGGATGGGTACTTACTGATGCACCATAATTCCAAACCCCCTTCCCCTTCCCCTCCCAGTTCTTTGTAATGCCTTTTCCTCCCTTTTGGCTGGTAAAAATACAAAAGACTAGTCTTCTCTTACTCCAGTGGGACAGTCACCAAGGTGATCTGTTCCCAGGCCATATTTCTCCCTCCTAATAAATCTTTTTATTTTACAAAAAAACCCCAAACAAACAAAAAAACTATATTACCTTAATTATAAGGAAATATTACTTTGCTCATGACAAAATCTCCTAAACTGTCAGTATGTCATGGAAAACTACAACCGTTTCTTCTGAAACAATTCTATTTTGAACTTTATTCCCTCTTCTGCTTTTTTTTTTACTCTTTTTAAAAGCCCTAGTAGGTTCTAAGTGTTGCTATTTTTAAAAATCTGTTTTTTCTCTAAATCCATGGCTATAATTCCTATGACTATCAACAAAAGGTTTAGGCATGCATTGAAAAGGCAGAATTTGGCCTTGCATCTTTAAGAAATTATCTGCTCCTTCTGCTTAATCTCTACCTGAAGTCATAATCTTTTATATGGTGTCAATCAATTCCACAGCAACCAGCTGCAGTGTCCCTCATGGTGGATTATGACAAGTTGAGGTGGGAAATAAGCAGTAGGAACAGATGAGTTATTAAAATCAAAGGTTCTGTTTTCATGTAAATGTCTCAGAGAAAAAAAAAATCCCTGATCAAAGTCTATATTACACTCAATGCTAATTTTCCAAACCCCAAGCAGGTGGCATAGCAATATGTGGTTGTTTTTCTTAGCGATAACTATTGCACCATTGATATACACTTTATAGTATATACATATGGAAGGAAAATTGTCTTAGGTTGGGTTTTAAAAAGTGATCTTTTTATTTAAAGACCCACCCAAATAGAATCAATCTTCATCTGTGCGTGATTTTTTTCAATAACCAGTTAATTCCTTTATTTAGGAAAACCACCTATCCTCTCAGCACTTATGAAACCAGAAGTTCTCTTATTTCTTGAGTTGGTACTTGATGAGTTAAATCAATTTCTAGGAGTCTTTCAGTAATTTCATCTTTCAGTAAATAGAACTGATATAATCACTCAAAAGTTCATATTACTGTTCAATTTAGTGTATTATTTAAACATATTTTTGTCTGGATGTGATGGCATTAATATAGAGAATTTCCAATGTAGAAACTATCTCCACCAAGATTTGCAACTTTTCTTTAACTTAAAAAACTGACTGGAGACCTGAGAAATTCAGTGACAACTTTTAGTGACATATTTGTCAGAAGCTGGACTTGAACTTGGGTCTTCGTGACTCTAAATTGATCCTTAATCCACTAAAATGAACTGTTTCTTGTACAATTTATTCTTGATTATTAATTTAAGGATGGTCCATTTTACTGATAACTTTTAGAGTACAAGTTGGTAGGAAGCTATGGAAATCTCGTTTTGCTATATATATTTTATGGTTTTTAAAAAATTGTAGATACTTATTTGACATATACAGTGTTAGAACAGTCTCTAGAGAGATACATTAGATAACTACAGATAGATAATATCCTCCATAGAGGCCTATTTATACTTGTAAACACACTCAGATGATGGTAAGGATAACAAGTTGGGAGAAGGGAATCACAAAATATAGTTGATTTTTTTTACACTGTGCTGTCTAAAACATGCTGAAAGCTTAATTTACTAATCAGGTTTTATCTTAACAGTTTCTTCCTAATAGAAAATTAGAATAGTGAAGTTGCATATGGACTTTATTACCACATCTGTGCCAGATTAGGACTATGGGCAGAATAGTGAAAAGTATCTTATTTTACTTCTTGTTGCTTCCAAATATCATCAAGTATGGTTTAATTTAGCAAACATAAATGTCTTACATTAAGGACAGTTTTCTTTCCTCAGTCAAACTTTGCTAACTGTTTCTGGGTATTTGTTATCATCACTACCACAAAACCCTTTAACCCAACTAAAATGACTCAAATATCCAGAAACAATCATATACACTTGGAATCAGAAAACCATTGCATCTCAAATGTTAGTTGTACTAGAAGGGACCCTCAGAGATGTTAGTCTACCCTTCCTCATCTTTCAGATTATGAAATTACGGAAAATAGAATTTTTGTGACTGGCCTAAATTAGTACAAAGTAAAGGTTACAATCCAGGTTTCCAATTGTTATTTAAATGAGAAAGGACCAGACCCTTCATGGCATTTTCTTTACATCAAAATAGCAATCAGGACCAACACACCAGGACATGAGAATCTGCAGGCAAAATTACCAATCAGGGATCAGTCTTCCAAATTATACCTGTGGGTTTCTAGTGTTTACCTGTCTAAAATGAGTCATGTTTCTTAGGATTTTGACTAGACTTGCTAGAAAAACATTCTCTGGTCTCACTTTTGTCCTACCCTAAATTAAATTATGAATGGCTAACCCTGATGTATACAACTAAAATTGGGGACATTTCCATGACCTTGAGCTAGTGCAGCACTTTTCAATAGTAGTACATAATCTCATGTTTCATTGCTTGGTGGCCACCTGGTGGAACTTAAGCCCTAGTGCTCTCTTGCAAGCTGCCCAATTAACTCTCCCCATACTAAATTTGGCCTGAACAATACCAAGATAAGGTCAAAATGGGTACATGATTTATACATAAAGGATGGTACCATAAGCAAATTAAAAGAGTATGGAATCATTTATCTGTCAGATTTATGGACAGAGGAAGAATTTAGGACCAAAGAAGATATAAAGAGCAAAATAAAATGTAAAATAGGTAATTTTGATTATATAAAATTAAAAAGGTTTTGTATAAACAAAACTAATGTAACCAAGATTATAACAGAAGCAGAAAACGGGGAAAGAATTTTTTCTTTTGGTGGGTCAATGGGGGTCAAGTGACTTGCCCAGGGTCACAAAGCTAGTAAGTGTCAAGTGTCTGAGGCCAGATTTGAACTCAGGTACTCCTGACTCCAGGGCCGGTGCTTTATCCACTGCGCCACCCAGCTGCCCTGGGAAAGAAGTTTTGAAACAGGTATCTCTGATAAAGGCCTCATTTCTCAAATAGAGAACTGAGTCAAATTTATAAAAATACAAGTCAATCCCCAATTGATAAATGGTCAAAGGATATGAACAAGCAGTTTTCAGACAACAAAATCAAAGCTATCTATAATCACATGAAAAAATGCTTTAGATCACTATTGATGAGAAATGAAAATTAAAACAACTGTGCTTGCTCTTTTTGTGGTGGCTAAGAATTGGAAATCAAAGGAATACCCATCAACTGGGGAACAACTAAACAAGCTGTGGTATATGATGGTGATGGAATATTATTGTGCTATAAGAAATAACAAGCAGGATGATTTTAGAAAGACCTGAAAGACTTGTATTAACTGATGCATAGTGAAATGAACAGAACCAGGAGAACATTGTGCACATTGACAGCAATATTTTTTGATGAAGAACTGTGAATGACTTAACTATTCTCAGCAATAGAATCATCCAAGACAATCCCAAAGGACTAATGCTGAAGCAAGCATACTATCGACCTCCAAAGAAAGAACTGATATTAACTGAACACAGACTGAAGCATGCTTTTTTCATACTTTTTTCATTTTTTCAAGTTTTTTTATATAAAATGACTACTAATGTTTTATGTAATTGAACATGGATAACCCACATCTGATTGCTTACCATGGGGAGGGCGAGGAGGGAGGGAAGGAGGGATAAAATTTGGACCTCAAAACTATAAATAAAAATGTTTATTATTGAAAAAATAAAATGATTTTAAAAAGCAGTTCAGCACAATTAAGCAATGCATCAACAAAGTGTCTTGGTATATTCAATATTATACAACTAGAGTCCCCCACCTCTCCAAAAAAAAGGAAAGGAGGTATATTTTTCACCTCTTTTCTAGGGCCAAGATTGATCATTATAATTATATAGTGTTTAGTTTCATTTTTTTCTTTTTGAAAAGAAGAGTCTTTTAAACAAAAATACTTAATGTTCTCACTACCCCTACACCTCTATCTATACAGATATAGTTCTGTTCACAGGGAAAGTAAATAATCTAATCCAAGCAGGCATTTAAATGAAAAAATAAATTATCTTTGGCTTGGTACAGTCTAAGACAGCGTGGAGTTACAGTGAATTCATAGAACGTGTGTGTGCATGCCCACAAAGTGATGTGGGAGGAGAAAATGGACCAGAAGTCATAAGACCTTGTTTTTCGTCCAGGATAGCTAAAATCATACTAGCTGTATGACCTTGGGCAAATGACAACTCTCTGGGCTGCAATTTTCTCATCTGTAAAATGATGGCTGTGTAAGATGATCTCCAAAGTTTATCCAGATAAAAAAATCCCATTATCCGATATCTATTTTTACCTATTTTCTCAAGAAGAAAAAAGTGGTGATTCCCAAATAAAATATAAAAATATAAATGACCAGGGGAATAGCTTCTATTTTGGTTCATAACTTTGGCTTTTCCTTGATTCTTCCTTCTCCTAAAATCCATAAATCCAATTAGTTGCCAAGTATTGTTGACTTTACCTCCATAACATTTCTCCCATCAATCCTCTCTACTTAGAGTCACTACCCTACCATAATTTGCTTTGTTTTGTTTTTTGGTGAGGCAACTGGGGTTAAGTGACTTGCCCAGGGTCACATAGCTAGTAAGTGTCAAGTGTCTGAGGCCAGACTTGAACTCAGGTCCTCCTAAATCCAGGGCTGGTGCTCTATCCACTGCACCACCTAGCTGCCCCCTACCCTACTATAATTTCAATTACATTTGTTCAAAATAGATCTCATCTTTCCTCCTAAACCCTCCCATCTTCCAAACTTCTCTATGCTTGACATGAGTACCACTATCTTTCCAGTCACCTAGGCTCACAATTTAGATGTCATATTTGACTCCTCACTCTCTCTAGCGAGCCTAGTCTTTTCCACATTCAAAGCTAAAAGAAAGGAGAAAACAAGCAAGAAAATGGCAAGCAGCAGTCTGAGATTAGGTAGGGGGAAAATTAAAGAGGAAGAAGGTAGAGAAAAATATAGATTTGTGGTAAAGGCTATATACAATATTGAAATCCTTTATAAACTAGCGACTCTTTACTACAGGTAGAGAGGGGCCTTTAAAAACAATAATAGACCCATATCATTGCAGGCATAGTCATAACTTCAGTTACAATTTCATGAGAACGTCACTGGGGAGTATCTCGCCTCTTCTAATACTTTGTAGCAGTTGTTAACTAACAGACTATTCCCAAAGGGCTGGGAATAGATCATATTGCTGGCAAGGTAAAGAGACTTTATAGGACTGAAATTTAAAAGCCAAAACCATCTTGATGTGATGTTATGCTTGGGACTTTACACAGACAAATGTCAGGCAATTCAAAACTGTGATTCCCAAAGTAAATATAACCTATTCCCCTGGTACATATGTATGTAGTATGTGGTTTCTCTCTGTATGATAAATCAATCAATGAGGCAGTATTACAGTAGTTAAGGGGAAAATAACTGAATTTCCTGACATTGAAACTCCTCAAAGATCAGCCATAATACTGCATCAACAATGAGAGTGAGATTTTGATTCTGTTGACAGCATTTAATTACCGTTTCTTCCCTCCCTTCACTTTGAATTCAGATTTTCACCTACCCTTGGGCTTGCTAGGCCATAGTAGAAACTTAAAAAACTGAAGTACAAGAAACCCAATCGAGTGTTTCTCTGCTTGCTTTCTCTCAATAGTCATCTAGAGCTAGGTTCAGCTAGTCAGTCTTAAAAAGCAATACACATGGGGCAGCTAGGTGGCGCAGTGGATAAAGCGCTGGCCCTGGATTCAGGAGGACCTGAGTTCAAATCTGACCTCAGACACTTGACACTAGCTGTGTGACCTTGGGCAAATCACTTAACCCTCATTACCCTGCCAAAAAATAAGAAATAAAAATTTTAAAAGCGACACACATAATTTTTCAAGTGCAGTGAGAGGTGTTCTACATCATTTTACTATCAACTCAAAGCTCTATTTCTAGAAACATCTAAGAATCAACCACTTTCTAGAGGCTGATTACTTAATTGTGCGACCTTGGACAAGTCACTTAACCTCAAAAGTATGTTCCCAAGGAAACATCCTAACATGTCTCCCTTAAATCTGCCAAGTCAAGTCAAGAAGCAGTCAAAGACAGGTTAGGTTTGCTGAAAGGAGTTTCTACAACAGATTTCCCCACACTGATTCATAGAACTTGTAAATACTTGTGGTACAAACTAAAATACGAACATTATATCCTGTATTCTCTCTACACTATTAATTTTCTCGAGCATCTGTGTGCAAAATATCTTGAACTAAGTATGAGGATTGGGGGGGGGGGCCTGGAGGGGGGGGCCAGTTGGAGGGTCCCGGACCTGTGATTTCATCATTATGGGTATAGGGAACTCCATGGCCTGGGGGCTTTATACACTGATGCAGATTGCAACTTAGTGACTTAGGCAACCTTCTAAATGGTTAAATGGCTTGTCCATGGTCACAGAGTGTATTGAAGGTAGAATTTGAACTCAGATCTAATTCTGAGACCAGTCCTCTATCCAGTACAGATGCTTTTCAAGTGTTAAGACAAAAAATTGCAACAGTTTTGGCCTTCAAGGAAATTAACTCTTTTGATATTCATTAGATTGTAAGCTCCTTGAGGACAGGGACTATCTTTTGTATCTCTAGAGCTTAGGACAGTACCTGGCACAGAATAGACACAATGTTTACTGATGGATTGATTGATACTGGGGAGAGGGGAGAATGTAATATGCACACAGATGTGTAAATATGAGGTAATTTGATGAAGGAGAAAGAGAATCTACCATGAGAGATGTAGGAGGGAAGGCTTCAGGAAGAAGATGGCAATGGAGCTAAGTCCAGAAGAAAGATAAGGATTCTTGGGAACATATTCCATTCCCTAGGCTTAATGTGACAAAAACTGCTATGAAACAAACATGGGTCAGCATCCAGTTCAATCCCTGATTGAATAAAATTACAGGGCTACAAGTGGCCCTACACACATGGAATTCTGGAGCTTGATCATCTAACTCCACCATAAGTGTCAAACTCAAATAGATTTCTGCAGGCTGCAGGGTTGAGTTTGAAAACCACAAATTAACATTATTTTTGTTGTTCTGAATTTTTATTTTGTTAAACATTTCCCAAATACATTTTAACCTGAATCTGACACGTCTAATCTTGCCTAGTTTGTTCACCTTCCAGTGTGCTAGGATGACATGCCCCAGGTCACACTGAAGTCTAGTTTATAGCCAACCCCAATCAGAACTCAATGTTTCTTACTCCTTGTCCAGCACCCTATTCACAAACCTTTTTTTTTCCCCTGCGGGGCAACGGGGGTGGGGTGGGGGGGTATTTAAGTGACTTGCCCAGGGTCACGCAACTGGTAAGTTTCAAGTGTCTAAGGCCAAATTTGAACTCAGATCTTCCTGAATCCAGGGCCAATGCTTTATCCACTGTGCCACCTAGTGGCTCCCCCCTGCCCAAACCTTTTTCTAATAGGAATCTTTTAACTCCTCCTGGGGAACAGATAGGAAAAACAACTCCCTTCTATTAGTGTTACAGTGTAAGGTTTTTTTTGCTACAAAAGGTTTAAATTTTCCTGCTCTCTTTTAGAACACACTGAATTTGATCCAAGAACTAACACTACTTTTTCTTATCTATGTGTAGAACTGGTCCTCCAGCTTTAAGTAGGAAGTTAACTCCAAAGTAAGTTATTTACAAGTGGACCATAAACAACATAAAGCCTTCCTGACTTTTAGAATGTTCACTGGCTACAATACAATTTTTCCCCCCTAGGCAATGAGGGTTAAGTGATCTGCCCAGGGTCACACAGCTATTAAGTATCAAGTGTCTCAGGCTAGATTTGAACTCAGGTCTTCCTGAATCCAGGGCCGGTGCTTTATTTTTTTTTTCTTGTTTTTTTTTGTTGTTGTTGTTGTTTTTGTTTTAGTGAGGCAATTGGGGTTAAGTGACTTGCCCAGGGTCACACAGCTAGTAAGTGTTAAGTGTCTGAGGCCGGATTTGAACTCAGGTCCTCCTGACTCCAGGGCCAGTGCTCTATCCACTGTGCCACCTAGCTGCCCCGCCGGTGCTTTATTCACTGCACCATCTAGCTGCCCCCTACAATCCAAATGCAATGCTCATCTTCAGAATATTATTCTTGCTAGAAAAATTTTATGTAATATTTAAACTTCTCTTTAAACAGCTGTACACTGGATTTCATTGCGTGAGTGCCATAATTTGTTGAGGAATTATACAGAGGAAGAAAGGGGCAAGTTGCTGAAACCAAAATGACATATTTTCTGCAAGTTTTTGCCCTTTGCTACACAAATACAAGCTGAATAACTGAACAAAAATAAACTTCTATGTCTAGACAAATTTGTAGTCGTCCAAGATGCAGCCCTCTACCTTACAAATGATTCTACCTAATATGGGACAATAATATAATTCACTGGTAATGTCCCCCCCAAATAAAAGGCAGTCAATCTCAAAAGTAAATGCCTTCCTGTTATGCTTTTTTAAAAAAAGGCCATCTAAGGAATAAACTGAAAACATTTCACAAAAAATATGAGTTCTCCCTATTTGCTGTGAGACACCCAATGCCCCTTTAAAAAGAAAAGGTATGTCAATCAATACCCATTTATGTTCACTGTGTCAGGTACTGAGGATACAAAGACAAAAATGGATGACATTCATAATCATAGGGTCATAAATTGAGAACAGAAAGGGAAGTTAAAGGTCAACTATTCCAACTCTTTATTTTATGAATAAGGAAACTGAGGTCATCCCTGGTGTAAAATCAAACAGATAGTGATAAGGCAGAGATAGGAAGCCTGGTGTTCTGACTCCAGCATTCCTCCCACTGTACCATCATGATTCTTCCCCAATCCTTTCAAAGCTTGGCAAAGAATCCAGTAAAATCTCTCCTACAACACTAGTAGTGTTGATACCAACTGTGAACATTTTGGGAAACCCATTTCATCCCTGAGGAGGCTAATTATAAACTTACAATTAACTTCCCCCACCCCCACCCCATTTCTTGACTTTTAGAAGGTTGATGGCTCAACATTCCAATATTTTAGATCATCAACTAAGGAACTTCATGACCACAACTCTCTGTAAAACACTTGGGGCTGCTCATGCTGGTCAGATCTTTTAGCTCCTGGAGGAAATAACTGTTCTAATCAAAGGCAGGAGTAGTATTGCAATAAAATAAAATACTTTATTTAGAGAAAAAAAAAAGGATTTCTGTATTTCCCAAGGCAAACAAAAAGTAATATCTGGGGATCCCATGAACGAGGTACAGTTGAGAAATCCAGAGACTTCTTCCCTGGTCTGTTGCTATGTGATCTTGGCTAAAACCATATTCTGCATTACAAAATTTTTCCACCTATAAAATGAAAATGTCTGTGGTTAAAATATTATGAAATTTTTTATAGGTAGATATACTCCCTAGCTTACAAATATTCAGTTTATATACTGATGGGCTGGCCTGTGCTACTCAGGGTGAGAGTACCCTAAAGCCAGAATAACCAATAGTAATCCTGATGTAGAAAACATTTTATTCACAAGAGGAATTTTGTTAATGATGATTACATTTCCAGACCAACTCACAAAAATCTATTTAACCTATTGTATATTTAATAATCCTACATATAGCCATATAATCCTACAGTTTGAGGAACCTAATCACAACGTACAATTTGTTTCTATAGGAAATGCATCCTGGGCTCTAAACAAGCAAATTACCAACTATAAAACACAATTAATCTGAATTATGGAAAAGTTAATTAAGTATAAGATATGAGGACTGATACTTTTGTGTTCATCTTTAACCATGACAAAGAAGTAATAAAAGCCAAAAATCTTGAAGTAGCCACAATCAGACAAACTTTCTCTTTCTCTCTCCCCCCACCCCTAATCTAACAAACTGTGAACACAGAATTATGAAATCTCAAAGATGATAGGGCCTTAAAGCTCTTTTATATAAGATTCCTTTATGCCATATATCATAATGTATTTTTTCCTTCTATAAATGCCTTAAAACATGAATCCTACACACTAAGAATTGCTTCAGGATAATGTTACTTCTACCTTAGATTTACACAGTTGTAAAAATAAAAATGCAGATGTTGTCTAAGACCAGTAGGTATGTGCAATGTTCTATTAAACATGGATATTCTGGGAAGTGAACTTTTATTTTTCTTTTCAGTATTTACAAAGGTCTAACCCACCCTGAAAAGGGAAATGTAAGCATTTTAAAGATAGGCATCTTAAAGTTGTCTTTTTTGAGGTGATCTCTCTAGAATCCTCTACTGTGGTTCCTTATACCACAACCAAGAATTTATGTAGTACTAATCTATAAGTAGTTTAACATGCTTCACATGTATTATCTCACCAATTCTCAAAGCATCCCACTGAGACAGGAAGGGATATGGTTTATTACCCCTCTTTTACACATGTACAATGGTTATACTTGCTAGGCTGGTGTGAAATATTTTAAAAAACAAAAAAAAAGATTCTCCAGGGATAATCTTCAAATGGGATTCCTCATAGAGCAAAAGATACTGAAAGGCAGGAAACCTTGGTTTTAATCTTAGTGCTGCCACTACTAGCTACATAACCTTGGACAAATCACTTAACTCTTCTGCATTTTTATTAATTCATTTGTAAAATGGCAGGATCAGACTGGATGATCACTCATATCCTTTCCACTGAGAAAAAACCTCAACTTTCACAATAATTCTTCATTTATTTAAGAAATCAAAGAAAAAAGGGATTTTGAAATTCTAAAAAAGCAAAGAAGATTGGCTGGGACCCTTAAAACAGCATATCCTGCAAAGCTGAGCATAAGCATCAAAGAAAATATCTAGACATTTGTGAAAAAAAAAAAAAGAATTTGAGTCATTCCTCCAAAAGAACCCAGAAATATGTAGGGTATTCAACACGAAAACTGACCAAACAGGAGAAAGTTAAACAGTTTCAGATAGAAGTAAAAGACTAAGAAGTGAAATATTTGTTTTTACGTGGTTGAAGCTAGACAAGACCAAGTCTATATTTGCAATTTCATTTTTCCTAAAAACAAACAAAAACCTCATTGGCTGAGAGACACTGAAAATGCAAATAATCTAAGGGGTAAAAGATATAATGAGATTAATCAGGAGGCTAGGAGAAAGAAGTGAATTAACATTTCAGAGGGAAAAAAATGTCATTCCTCATTAGTAAATCATTAGGGGGTAGGATATTATGGAATATTCTCATAAGGTAGGAAAGGGTTATATAGGAACCCAGGTAAAAGCTGTTTAAGACTCAAAAGGGAAAGTAATTAGAAGAAAAAGTAGAAGTTGACTCTACAACAGAAAAGGAAGACTTTGGCAACACTAAGAAGTACTCCAATAAAGGTAGAAGGGGGTGAAAAAAGGGTCTTGTAACTAACCTATGCAAGGGGAAGAAGGGTTTAGGAAGAAGAAAGAAGGAATTGGGACTCCCGAAGAAATTAGTTTCTCTGAGATGAGGCAGTTCTAAATCCTTATTATTCTTGGGAGGATGTTGGTGGGACTACAGGCAGGGCTCAGAAAAGGTTAATTAGGAAGTCAGAGGTTCAGAGAGGATGGTTTTACATCAAAAGGAGCAAGATATGGGGAAAAAAGGCAAGTAACAGAAGAGCATCCTAGAATGGGATGATGGAGCACTTCTCACTGCATCCCTTTGCCTCCAATGAGAATGAAGAATTAGGGGATGTAATCAGAACATTTCTGAAAAAGGTTCATTACAAATTAATATGACTAAAATAGAGATGAGATGAAGGGACAGGAAAAATTAGGCAACCTAGTTCATTTATGGCATTCTCAATTTCTTTTTCCTTCATTTCCTGTTTTGGGAAAAGGTAACAACACCACCGCCACAAAAAAAAACAAACAAAAATAAATTAAAGAAAGTTAGGTCTGAGTAGGGGCCTAAAGAGGCCAGAAAATCAGATGAGTATAAGCAGAAAAAAAAAATCACAAAGATTAAGAACTGACTTAAAAGACAGGGAAATTTTGTATAAAAGTATTTAATGGAAGAAAATATGAATTTAAGTTATAACTGTAAACATAAATGAAATAAATTCCCCCCAAGAAAAGAATTGAGAAATTAATTAAAAACCCAACAATTTGTTGGATATAAGCAACACATTTTAAATGTTCAGACATATGCAGAATGATAAGAGGTCAGAACACAAACTATTATGCTTCAGAGGATTCAAAAAAACCCCAGATGCAATCATGACTTCAAATAAGAACAAAAAATAGTGCTGTCAAAAAAGAAAACTACATTATCCTTAAAGGCCACAAAAACAATGAAAAAATAACATTAAATATATGTGTACCTAATCTGCATAATGTGTAAGTTCCCAAAAGAAAAACTAAGTTAACTTCAAATAACATGACAGTAACATAAGAGTAAGAGATATTGGGCAGCCAGGTGGCGCAGTGGATAAAGCACCTCCTGGATTCAGGAGGACCTGAGTTCAAATCTGGCCTCAGACACTTGACACTTACTAGTTGTGTGACCCTAGGCAAGTCACTTAACCCCCATTGCCCCACCAAAAAAAAAAAAAAGAAAGAAACAGAGAGAGATATTAACACTTCTTTCTCAAAATTGGATAAATTCAACAGAAATATGAAAAAGAAAATATAACGGTGAAGAAACAAATGGAAAAATTAGACTTAATGAACTTATAGCCACTTCTAAATGGGAATATTAAAGAATGCAAATATTTATCAGCATCCTCTTTTTTTGGGGATCACGTACCAGGGCACAAAGGAATCATAAATACATAAGTCAAAAGGGAGAAACAATAGACATTCTTTAAAACGTATATAATAGGATAAAGCACCAGCCTTGGATTCAGAAGTACCCGGGTTCAAATCCGGCCTCAGACACTTGACACTTACTAACTGTGTGACCCTGGGCAAGTCACTTAACCCCCACTGCCCCAAAAAAACAAACAAACAAAAAAAACGTATATAATAAACATAAGTGAAAAGGAAACGTAAGTAATATTTGACATACTGAATAAGTCAATAAAAGGAATTATAGATACAATTAATAATTATGTTAAAGACAAGTAACAACCCAAAACTCATGGTCTACAACTAAAGCAGTCCTGAGAGGCTGTCTTTTTTTTTTTTTTAAGGATAAGAAAAATCACTAAATCAATACATAATCTGATCAAAAAAGAGAGAAAAATCACTACAAAACCAAAATGTGAATAAGGTAAATTCAAAGCAAATTCAAAATAAAAGAAGAGAATTATCAGAAGCTACTATGAACAATTATATGGAAACACAAAAGAAAAAAAAATATATATATATACACACACATATAGCTACACACTCAATGACAGACTTTAAACAACCCAGTGCCAAAAAGAAGAAATAAAGCCTGTCATAAACAGACTGATAAAGGGGAGGATCAGATGACTTCATAAGAGAATTCTATTAAGTATTTAAAAGGAAATTAATGCCTATGCTACAAAAATTAAAGTCAAAGATGGGCAATACTTGACCAAACTCCATTCATTAGAAAAACTATGGTCCTAATTCACAAATCAAAGGAGACAAAGCAGATAAAAAGAACTCTATAGCCCAAATTTCACTATTGAATATTGATGCAAAATAAAATCTTCTCAAAAAGCCTACAGAAATATATTCAGAACATAATTCACTACAACCAGGTCAGTCATATCAGGGTTGTAAAGATGGCTTAACAATAGAAAAAAAATAGTATTTAATAAGACAAACAAGAACCACAAAATTATTTCAACAGATAGAGAAAAGTCCTTTGACAAAATATAGTATTCATTTAATTTTTTAAAAAAGCTTAAAGAACATAAAAATGGAGGGGATGGCCCTTCTTAATATAATTAAAAGCATATATCTAAACTAAGAGCCTTCATTTTTTGCAATGGAGAAACATTAAAAGCTTTCATTGTAGAAAGAGGGGTAAAGCAAGGATGCCCCCTTTTCCCACCATCATGTGTTACTGGCCTAGAAATGCTAGCTATAAGAATAAGATAACAGAAAAATATTAAAGCTATAAATATCGGGAAATAAAAAGCAAAATGATCTCTATTTACAGATGACATGATGATGTACAAAGAAACCCCCTGAAATTCAGCAAAGAAGCAACACAGGTTAACTGCTTATGTAAATTTGCTGGTTATAAAACAAATCCACAAAAATCATTAGTATTTTTATACTCCTTCTACTAGCTAGCACTTAACTGTGTTTTAAGCACTTTAAACTGTACTACCTAGCTGTCTATTTTACAGTATTAGCAAAAATCAGGATCAAATGACAAGGAAAAAATACCACAAAATATATCTATAATATATAGAGTATCTGGAAATTAATCTACATGCACACACATACACACTACCTACATAAATGCAACTACAACATACTCTTTGTAGAAATAAATACAGAAGACTTAAATTGGAAAAATTCATGGACCTTGGCTGGGCTGTGTCAATACATAATAAAAAAATAAAAAGAACACTACAACTAAAATTTATTTATGGATTTAGTGCTATACAAATTAAATTACCTAGACATAAACTGGACAAAATAATAACAAGATTTAGTTGTATGTTCTTTCTTTTTGTGTTTAATGATTTCAACTAATTAAGTTTTATGTCTTCTAAGACGCATTTTGAGTAGAAGGCATATGTGTTATTTTGGATTAACCTCTAATTGAGTGTTTTGTCTTCTATGAATAAAGTCACAGACAGGATACTGTGTCTTTCAGCTAGTGGTTTGTTTTCTTTGTCGCAAAGCACTCTAATATTTCTATTATTTTAGTGTAGAAATGTTTCTCTTCAAACACAGAAAGAGGAGCTTTAATTCGTTGATAAGATTGAGTGAAATAAGTTCTGCTTTTATTCACACGTTTTCTCACTTTTTTCCCTCAAGAATCTAGATCTCTTGTTTTTCCAACTAAATTTTGTTCCATGCTGATCTGATATATACATACTTCCTCATGTCTGGGTCTGTTTTTTCCTCTTCAAAACGAAGAGGCTGATCCTTACCAACTCTAAAATTCAATGACTTACAAATAAGCATAAGTTTCTCCTCTGAACTATTGTTGTGAAAGGAAGCTCTTTTTGTTGTCTTCTAATTTTTTTTAAAATGATTTGACCATTACATTCTGGTAACATACCCGTTTGGAGCTTATTGCAAATGTATGGTGTGAGATATTGGTCTAAACCTAATTTGTTAAATTGTTTGGGATTTCTCAGAAGTTACTGTCTAAAAGGAAGTTTTTCCCTTAGTTGTCATCCAAATTTGTGCTATTGATTTTGATTTGCTCTTGCACTATTTCTGACTATTCTGTTCCACTAATCTAGCTTTGCTTTTCATCAGAGCCAAACAGTTTTGCTTTACTATATAGTTTGAGCTATAAAGGATGGCAGTGAACTGGCTGGTAGGAGGCAATTGGATTGGCTGTGTGACCCTGGACAAGTGACAATCGTCCTAGTAGGTAGTGAAGCACAGAGTACAAGGCCTGAAGTCAGAAAGACCTGAGTTCAAATCTGTCGTCAGACACTAGCTGTGTGAGTCTGGACAAATCACTTCACCTCTATTTGTCTCAGTGTTCTCATCTATAAAATGGGATGATAATAGTACCTATCTTCCAGGGTTATCGTGATAATCAAATAAGATAGTAATTAGCTCCAGCACACGGGACAAAGTAAGCACTACATAAATGTTAATGGTGGTGATGATGATAGTGAATGAAGATGAAGGCAGACTAGGAAAGGTTCCCTCCAATCCCAATATCCCTAATCCTTGAAATAAACCCAGTTCACAGAGCTCCTGCAGAACAGGATCAGGACTAGAAGGCAGTGCTCTGCCACGTTCTCTCTCTTTATCAATGGCCATTTATTAGTTTCACTAATTAGGGAGTTGCTCCCAGGGCAGGCGGCAACACCAGCCCCCAACAGTTTGGGGCAAGGCAGAGCCAATCACAGCTTGGAGCAAAGGAGCCGCTGGGCCCCCCTCCCCCTCCCCCCGGGGAGCTCGGGAGTGGGGCCAGTTCTCCCCCAGTTACCCCTCCCCCCGGCCTGCCCCAAGCTGGGGCAGAGGGAGGGTGGAGGACCTGGGAACCGAGGCAACCAACCAGCAGTGGAGGGGACAGAGATGACCAAGAAAGCTCCCAGGTCACGATCTCGATGGCCCTGAAGGAGCTCAGGGGGAGCCGCCCGCGGCCTGAACTGAGCACTGGGTCAGGGAACCCAGACCGGCTCCTGGGCCTGGGCGAGGCAGCTTCCCTCTGGGGTGGTGAAGGTGGTCAGGGGCCAGGACAGAGCCTATTTCCCGTCTGTCCCCACGGAGTCTCGGAAGGAGGTACGACGGCCCGGCTACTCACGTTGAACCAGCCTATCCCCGGTGAAGGTGGAAGAACAGCTGGTGACAAGCGCACAGGGTACGCCGGCAGCCATCGCTGCCTTCCCGGAGCCACCTCGCTCCCAGAGCCACTTCCGCTCTGGACCGCACCACCTCCTCCACCGTGCGGGGGGGGGGGGAGGTGAGGAGAAGGGTGACAGCACGAGCTCAGGAGCGGTGCTAGAGGACCTCCATTCCACCAGCCAAGCTCCTCCCTTTTCCGCCCCTCTTCCGGTGGTTTCGAACCGGCCAGGAAGCGCGTTTCGTTACCATGGGGACGAACACACTTTTCTCACTCCCCGCCTCCCCCCACTCTTCGGGGAGGCGCTTAGAAAGCTCAATCCTTTCTCATTGCCTTTACCATGGCCGAAGAAACTGGGCCTCGCGACCCGATCGGAGCAATTTTAGTGAAGGTGATAAAAGGTCCCCTTATGCCCCCCACCGACCCCGCTCTGCCAATACCACCACCACCCTCCAGTCCTTAAGGACTCTTCTAAAATGTTTTCAACGTCCCTATACCCAACCAGGGATGTTTCACTCAGAATCCCATTTCCGGGTCTACCCGCCACCCCCCACCAGTTCGTGAATGCCCTCGCCGTACTACTGACAGCTCCCCCCCGCCCCCCCGAAGCTGGTGAAATCGACCCACCCACTCCTATCCACACACATTTTCTCTCTCTCTTTGTCTGTCTCCCTCCCTCCCTCCCTCTCGCCCTCCCTCTCCCTCTCCCTCTCCCTCTCCCTCTCCCTCTCTTACTCTCACTGGAGGACTCTGTTCCACATTCCCCCCAGCACACGCAACTCCCCAGCACGGCAACCAGAACCCTAATCCACAAAACCCAACTAAATTTATTGGTTTAAGAATATTTAAAAAGCAAAACTAAAAAAACTTAGGAGTGCTTTAGTACAATTCAAAGCACTATATAAAAGTGAGTATAGAGTATTACAAACAGGGTTTGCGCATAATCTTGTTTGGTATATATAGAGATATGACAGCTGAGTGGGGAAAGGAAAAGAGAATAAGGGTTGATTTTTTTTCTTTTCTATGTTGAGCAAAAAACCCCAAAACTTTATTAAAAGTTGAAAAAAATCTCTCCTTTTGCTAGCTTTTTACAACTCTATTCCAGGTTCCTAGCTACCGAACTAGAAGCATACATACTTGAAAAGGGGAGAGAGGGGTCTAGAGGGAAGAGTTAGAACATCATTAGATGCAGCTTTGTTCAAGGGGATAAAAGGACTAAGGATCACTATGGTACCAATGGTCAGTAACTAACAAGCATATATTAAATGCTTATTATGCACCAAACACTGTTCCAGGTACTGGGAATATAAAGACAACAATAAACTAGTTTCTGTCCTTAAAGGTTTTATATTCTCCAATGGAAACATATGTTATATATGTTCAAAATAAATACAAGGCACTTTTGGAGGGGGTGGGTTACTAGGAAGCATCATAACTTCTAGTTAATAGTAAAAACAACTTCCTATTTCTGGAGCACTATACTAGCTAGGCACTTTACAAATAATATCTCATTTGATATTCACAATAACCTTGCCAGGTAGGTGCTGTTCCTTTGCAGCAAATGAAACTTAGTTTAAGTTACTTTAAAGAATTATCTTTAGTAACAGTCATAGACTCTAAGCATTAAAAGGTACCTCCAATCCAGTTCAAACTATACTTGTAGCAGGAATTACAGTGCTTCACTTATGAGAAAACTACAACAACTCATGCTAAATGAAGGGTCAGTTTAGGGTAACACCATTCAGGAAGAAATGAGTAACTCAAGGTCAGAGGAACTATGGGATTTTAGAGCTGGAAGTCCTGGATTTCTTAGGGTTGGGGTTGGGTTGTTTTGGTTTTTTTGTTGTTGTTTTGGTTTTTGTGGGTGTCATAGATCCTTTTTGGCAGTCTGGTGAAGCCTATAGATTGCTTTCTCAGAGATGTTTCCAAAAGCACAAAATAAAATGCAGAAGATTATAAATGAATCAATTATGTAGAAATGCAGTTATCAAAAAAAATTTTTTTAACCTAAGAATCAAACAAAATGTTTTATTCTCTCATCAACATGGCAGCCTTTTAAATACTTGTTTTGTCCCACCAAATCTTCTCCAACCTTAACATCAGCACTCCTTTATCCAGTCCTCAAATCATAGGGACTTAAAAGCTATTACCATTTTCATTGTTGTCCACTGTATATGCTTTCCCATTCATCTGTGTGCTTCCAAAATGGTGGCTCCCCAAACTGACTACAATACTCCAAATGTGGTCAAACCAGTGTAGAAGACAGACAACCACATTATCTTTTTTGGTTTCTACATCTCACTGATGACTCATGATGAGCTTGTAGTACACTAAAACCCTTGGATCTTTTATGGAACAACTACTGTCTAACCATGCTTCCCCCCATCTTGTACTTGTAAGATGATTTTTTAAATGCACATGTTAGACTACATTTATTCCTACTCAATTTCATGTCATTAGGATAGCAATGTTCTGACCTTTCAGGATCATTTTTGGATCCTGTCATCTAATATATTATCTGTCTCTCTTTTCCCAACTTGGTGTCATATGCCAATTTGATAAGTACTCCATCTTTGCCTCTCTGATAAAAATAATAAATAACAAAAGGACAGTACAGAGTTCTGAAGCACTCTACCAGAGAGCTACTTCCAAGTAAATATCAATCATTAACAATTACTCTTTTAACCCCAACATTTAACTCATTTTGCATCTATTTATTGAATTATCATCTAATAGCCCACATCTCTTCATCTCTCAGCAAGAAAAGTGTGAGATGCTCTACTAAATCCTTTCCTGAAATCTAGATAATCTTTGTCTCTAGTATTAACCTGAACTGGCAGTTTAGTAACCCTGTCATAAAAAGAAATAAGGTTAGTCTGACACAAGCAGGTCTTGATGAATGTATTGGCTATTTATGATCTTTTCTACATGTTAACTAAGCATTTATTTAATAATTCATTCTAGATTTTTTTTCATGAATTGAAGTCAAGCTCACTGGCCTATAATTTGCTCATTTCATTCTCTTGCCTTGTTTTAGAAAATCAGGACATTTAACCTCCAATTTTGTGGGTACTTCTCTCATTTTCCATGATATTTCAGATATTGTTGAGTAGATGATCTCTGAAGTCTCTGATTTTGAAAACTCCAGGGTGCCTTAAACGATTTAAGATTATGCAGTTAATTATTTCTACTAATTTGGATTTTGTGAAATTCAAATGGAGGTTGAATGGAAGTTTACTATTGTTTAACAAATCTTTTCCATCTATATAGAAAAATAGATATAATACAAATACATAATGTATAGAAATATACATTATGTACATATATGTATATATGTAATAAATCAAGGGTACAAAATTTTGAAGAATCATTTAAATTACTTAAAAGAAAAAAAGGCAGTTTTTGATAGTAGATAGAGTTTCAGGGAGGCCTGGGTTTGAGTCCTGGCTCTCATGGTATTGTCTTGGCTGTGTGATCCTGGCCAAGTTCCTACACCAATGAAATGACAAGTTAAAATCCACAAAGAAGTATACAGTTTTAAAATTCACTTAAATGCAACAATTTATAGCTCACATGACATTCTTTTTTTATTCATTAAAAAACATTTTCCTATACAAATCTCTACTAAGCAATATTATTTTACATTCATTTAAACTAATGATTTACTTGAAAGAAATAAAACTGCATTTCTTTTAAAAAATTCTGTAATTCCAGTTTTTACTAATTTAAACAGGCCTCTCCAAATTAGTCTGAATTAGTAAGATTTTAATGTAGTTACAATGATTGCTCCTAAATGTTGAGATCATTAAATAGAATAGTGAATGCTTGCAATCTAATCTTGGAAAAACTGCTGGGTAATCCTTTTACTAAACTTTCCTCTGCTGTTCAATAGGTACTTTCCAAGGTTGATCCTGAGAAATTTCACTTTTGTTCTCACTAGGTGTCCTTCCCTCTTAGATCCGAGTTCCATTCAGCCATTAACTAGGGATAAGCCCAACTCCAAAAGAATGACTTTATATTGAAATCAACAGTTGACTTAAAGTGGTTAAGTGGAACCACTTAAAGTGGTTCTTTCATTATGTCAGAAACTATGACCTTAAAAAAAGTCAGTTTTGGGGGCAGCTAGGTGGAGCAGTGGATAAAGCACCAGCCCTGGATTCAGGAGGACCTGAGTTCAAACCCAGCTTCAGACGCTAGACACTTACTAGCTGTGTTACCCTGGGCAAGTCATTTAATCTCCATTGCCCCACAAAAAAAAAAAAAAAAGTCAGTTTTATAAAGAATTAGCTCTAGATGCATTTAGTTGTTGTTGTTTGATGATGACTCGTTTTCCCCCATTTGGGGTTTTCTTGGCAGAGATACTGGAGTGATTTGCCCTTTCCTCCTCCAGCTCATTTTACAGATGAGGAAACTGAGACAAACAGGGTTAAGTGACAGCCAGGGGTCACATAACTAGTGAGTGTCTGAGGCTGCATTTTAACTCAGGTCCTCCTGACTCGGGGGCTGGTGCTCTATCCACTGCACTACCTACTTGTCCATTGATGCCTTTATCTAAGAAATATTACTGTTGATTCTTCTACTTCTTAGGCTAATCAGCAAGGTTCTGGCCTCATTCCTCATCTCTTCTCTCTGCACTTTGTGATTTCAGTAGTCACTGTGGTTTCATTTGGCATCTCTATGGATATGACTGACTCCCAGATCTACATATATTCAGGCCTATTCTTTCTCCTAAGCTCAAATTCCACATAACCAATCATCTATTGGACGTTTTGGACTGGATGTCCCATAGACATGTGAAATTTACGCCCTGCTTCCAAACATCCTTATTTCTGGGATGGCGCCACCATCTTCCCCTGTCATTCAAGTTCACAATTTCAGTTTATTCTTTATTCCTCTCATTCATCTGCCTTATCTGAGTAGTCTTAGTCCTGTCTATTCAAACTCCACAATATCTCATTTTTCCACTCCTCCAGCCACCAGCCAGCCACCTACCTAGTTGAGGCGCCCTCATCACCTCTCATCTCCTTTACAACAGTTGGTCACCTTGCCTCAAGTCTTTCCCCTGTCTAATCCTTTCTCCACAGCTTCCAGTAATATTTCTATAATACAGATCTAATGGTCATGCCATCTCCTATGCTCAATAAACTCCAGTAATTCCTTATCACTAGTATCAACAGTCTCTTTTCTGCTTGGCATTTAAAACACCTCACAATGGAACTTCAATCTACCTTTTCAAACTTATTATGCATTATTACCTCCCTGCACATAGCCTATGGTCCAGCCAAACTGGTCCTCTTTCTATTCCTCATCATATCCCCTCTGCCATCTCTGTCTTTGCACGGGTTGTCCCCTATTCCCAAGAATGTGCCCCTTCTTCTTTGTCTCTTCAGAATCCTTAATTTCAAGCTCAGCTCATGTGTACATTCTGCATGAAACCTCCTCTGATCCCCCTCACCAGCAAATCGAGGCTGCCTCTCCCTTATTTATTTATTTGTTTATTTTCTTTTTGTTTGTTTCTCTCTCCTATGTATTTGTACTCTATAGTTATACTTTAATGCACACAAATTCTGTTTCATTTATATCTTCCCAATGTCCTAGCATGGTACCTGGCACAGAATAGATACTCATTGATTGATTGAATATTTGGCTAGAGTATGTGGAGTTAAGGTTTCTCAGAGGTAGGCGCTACACAACTCAAATATACCCTCACTACCTTTAATGAAAGTTAATAGAGCAAAACTAAGAAAAAGAAATGTGCCAATGTTTATCACAGCACCTGGCATTGATGCTTAATAAATGTTTATTGACTATTAACTATGTGCTACAATGAAATGATTACTGTCTTTGGAGTCAGTAGACCTCTGTTCAAAGCCTGACTCCATCACCTAATGCCTAGATGACCTTGGGCAAGTCTCTGAAACTCTTTGGGTCTCAGTTTCTGTAAAATGAGAGGATTAGATATGTGGCTGCTAAGGTCCCCTTCCCTTATAAATCTACAGTCTAATAAAATAGAAGTCAGATTCTTCGGGAGCAAATTCAGTTCTGTTCCATTTAGCTAATGTTCATTAAGTGCCTATAAACTAAAGGCAGAGAGTATTGCACTAAACGTTTGGGGGTGAAACAATGTTTAGATTCCTTGTCTTTGTGGGGAAGTAATGCTTGTACAAATAACCACAACATTATATAATACATGATTAAGTTCATAAAGAGGTACAAACAAGTGGGTCACTAATTTTTTGCTGCTATATCACTGTTTATTCATATTAAGCTTGTAGTTATTGTTATTTAGTTGTTTCAGTCATGTCTGATTCTTTGTGACCCCATTTGAGTTTCCTTGGCAAAGATACTGGAGTGGTTTGTTATTTCCTCCTCCAGCTGATTTGACAATAAAGAATGGAGGCAAACAGGGTTAAGTGACATACCCAGGGTCACATAGCTAGTAAGTGTCTGTTTGGATTTGAATTCAGGAAGGTGTCTTCCCAACTTGAGGCCCAGCACTCTATCCACTGTGCTACCTATTTAATAGGTCACTGAAACTCCTAGATAATTTTCACATGAACTTTTGTATAGCAGTATGTTCTCTATCTTGTACTAGTAAAGTTTTTTTTTTAACTTAAGAGTAGAACCATTTACATTTATCTCATTTAAATTTCATCTTATTAGATTCAGTCTGACTTTCTAGAACAAGGCTTGCCAGAGGGCCAAATTTGGCCCACTGCTTGTTTCTAAACAGCTTTATTTTTATGATATAAAAAGCATTCTTAGCTCCCAGGCCATACAAAAGATATCACTGGGCCTGTGGCTATAGTTTGCCAACCCCTATTCTAAACTATCTACATCTTGGATCCTAACTTGGTACTACACAAGGTATTAGCTATTTCTTTTAACTTTGTGTCATCAATAAATTTCATAAGCATATCTGTTCATTCCAGTTATTCCTGGAATCAGGAAAAGTTAAAATCTTGCCTTAGGCTCTTATTAACTGTGTGATCTTGGGCAAGTCATTTAACTAATCTCTGCCTCAGTTTCCTCATCTGTAAAATTGACATGATAATAGCATCTACCTCTCAGAATTATTGTGAGCATAAAATGAAATAATTGTAAAGCACTTCACATACCTTAAAATACTATATAAATGCAAGCTACTATTACTATTATCATTATTGTTATTATTTTTCATAATCCACACATGCCTTCTTATCCTTGGCAACTCTTGTCTATGTCCTTTACAAGGCC
Organism: Dromiciops gliroides; assembly: GCF_019393635.1. NCBI lineage: Eukaryota > Metazoa > Chordata > Mammalia > Microbiotheria > Microbiotheriidae > Dromiciops > Dromiciops gliroides. The sequence continues at coordinate 151,518,229 of NC_057862.1, forward strand.
CAGTGGCTTTCTTCTGGATCTCTTCCAATTTTTGTCCATCAGTTAACCTTTGCTTTCACTCCTTACTTGCCCTAGCTAAATTCCACCTTCACACAGTGGGACAGTGGCTCAATTACTTAAGCAATTCTTCTCTTCCTTTCTGCAGTTCCACAGGGTTGCATTGCCTTGGTAGACTCCCAAGAGAATCTTATTCAAGAGCTTCTCAGGGTGTCATTCTCATCTGCTGTGCTCTGCAGTCTCTGACAGTGGAGATTCATAGCCTTACTCCTCTTCACGTTTTCCTCTAGTAGAAAGATCTACCTGTATTTTGTCCATACATAGTTATTAATTGATTCCAAAAGAAACAAAGAATATAAGCTCTTCTGCACTTACTAAAACTGAGATAACCAGTCCTTTGTAGTTATTGCCATAAACTACCTGTTTACCAGCCTGTTCTGGGTCCCCTAAAGGGAGGCATTTTTAGACTATGACAAGCTACCCATTACTTCTTACTAAATTATATTTCTTGAATCATAGATGTCATTACCATCTGAAAAAAAAACAACTCCTTTGGCATTCGGTCACAAAGGAGGGCTTAGATAAATGAGGGCTGGAAGGGACCTGAGCCCATCTGATCTAAACCCAGCATCTTTCCTATGAAAGTGAAGTAACTTGCTCAAGGACACAGGTAATAAGTGTCAGAAATGAGATTTAAACCCAGGTCCTATGGCCTCAGGGCCAGTACTCTTTCCACGCTACCATACTGAGATGTTGTTATCATTGCCACCAACACCCTTTCTTTATTCTCCAATTTCCTAACTGGGACCATAGTGAAGAAAATCCATAGAGTGAAGGGGTTATGTGTTACCTGGGACCTGAGTTCTCTTTTACATACAATCTTTCTGTTTGTTATTAACCTGACTGTTTTGTCCTCCTCTCCAATCAGTTTAACACCCATTCAATTGATACTGCTTCTGTGATGTGGCTGCCAAATTCCCCGATATATCTCCCTGTATTCTCATCTCTTTCCACTTAAGTCCTGTTCTCTGCTCTACCCTCCCACGATACACTGTAATTCCTACCCTACCCTTCCTTTATCTTTTATGTCTTCTTACTCTCTAGGTTAATCATCTTCTACTTAGTTCATTTTGGCAATGTCCTTTCCAGCGTAGTGGTTCCTTTTCTCATACTGCCTGATGCACTAAACCAGGAGGAAGAACAGACATAAATAAACAACACTGCCATCAACAGTGCTGACAACACTTGGCCAAACATCTTCCTTTGAAATTTATTTCATTTGTAGTACACCCTGCTCATATCCTTGTTGCTTTTGTCTACCAGCCCCTATGTCACCCTCTCCAATTTTTTCAAGTTTAGAAATGGCTCACAATTTTCCTCTCTTCTCCCATCTCTTGGCCTCATATTTGGGGACTTGGGATCAATTGGCATAGTTGCATGACTCCCTCCAGTAATGTTCAGCAGCTAGTAATAATATAGCACAAACCTCCATTTATAATACAATACAATCTACCATGTTCCCATGTCACCTCAGATACCTCACTCTCTCAGTTCATCAACTTCAATTCATTCTACTTAAGCTATCCACAAGGATGGTTGCCCCTTAGACCCAAATGTTCTACATATCAATATTGCACTCTAAAATTCCTCTTTCTGATCAAAGTCATCTGTTTAACCATCTTTCTCTTTGCTTCACTCTTCCTAAAACTGATTTTCATCCTTCTGAAATCTCTGCTCCCTTTATTTCTCCCAGATGTCAGTCTATTACTCCTGTTCAGGCCTCATTTTCTTCTCTTTACAATCTATCACAGAGTCAACCGGTTGAAAAAACTGTCCTCTATCTTTGAGTCCTTTGCCTTTTTGCTAATCTTCAACCCTAGGTCACCTCCACCATCCAGTTTCTCTACTCCTACTCCCCAGCTGCTAAATATTACTAGAGAAAGGCATGCAACCATGACAATTGACCCATTACAAATTCATGTTATGTAATTTCAACTGGGCCTTCACTGCTGCATGGGAATCCCTTTGTTCTTCCCTGATTTTCTATATTACTCTATACAGCAGTTATTCCAAACTTTCTCCACTTTTAAAGCCTCCAACACCATCCCAAACCCAGGCTCTCTTTTTTTTTGTGTGTGAATAAAAACATTTTATTTTTCCAATTACATGTAAAGATAGTTTTCAAAATTCATTTTTGTAAGATTTTGAGTTCCAAATTTTTCTCCCTCCCTTTTTTCCCTCCCCCTCCTGAAGCCAGCAAGCAATCTATTATAGGTTAGACATTACAGTCATGTTACACATATTTCCACATTAGTCATGTTGTGAGAGAAGAATCAGAACAAAAAGGAAAAACCACAAAAAAGAAGAAACAAATCAACAACAACAAAAGTGAAAATAGTCTGCTTTGATCTGCATTTAGAATCCATAGTATTTTTCTGGATGTAGAGAGCATTTTCCATCATGAGTCTTTTGGAATTGTCTTGGATCATTGTATTGCTGAGAAGAGCCAAGTCTATCACAGTTGATCATCACACAGTGTTGTTGTTACTGTGTGATGTACAATGTTCTCCTGGTTCTGTTCACTTCACTTAGCATCATTTCAAGTAAGTCTTTCCAGGTTTTTCTGAAATCTGCCTGCTTATCATTTCTTACAGCACAATAGTATTTTATTATATTCATAAACCACAACTTGTTCAGCTGCTCCTCAATTGATGGGCATCCCCTCAGTTTCCAATTTTTTGCCATCACAAAAAGAGCAGCTATAAATATTTTTGTACATGTAGGTCCTTTTCCCTGTTTTATGACCTATTTGGGATATAGACTTAGTAGTGTTATTACTGGGTCAATGGGTATGCAGTTTTATAGCCTTTTGGGCATCAATAGTGATTGAGAACATTTTTTTCATATGGCTATAGGTAGTTGTAATTTCTTCATCTGAAAACTGCCTATTCATATTTTTTACCATTTCTCAATTGGGGAATGACTTGTATTCTTATAAAAATGATTTCTCATTTGATAAATGAGGCCTTTAACAGAAACACTTTAGTTTTCCATTTTTCTCATTTCCTATATCCAATCACTGGCCAGGTCATGACTCAAACCATTCTTCAAAAACTGTTCTCTTCTCACCTTTCATACAGTACATAGCAACCACTCTGAATTAGTCCTACATCATCAATGTCTAGTCTATTATAGCAACCGCCAAAATAATCTTTCTTAGCCCCAGGTCCAATTGTGACCGCCATATTCAAAACTCTTCAGTGGCTCTCTATCACCTCTAGAGTAAAGTATAAATTCTCCAACTTGATATTTAAAGCAATCTAGCTTCAATTTCTCTTTTTAGACTCATTTCATGTTTTTCCCCTTCATGCTCTCTAGCCAAATTGGACCACAAGCTAGGTTCTGAATTCAAATCCACTTCCTACCTCCATGCATTCATCCAAACCATCCCCATACCCAGAATTCACTTCCTCCTCAGAGGAAGTTCATCTCTGGTAGCATCATGTCTGTGAAGCCTTTCCCAATCCTCTCCCTGGCTGATAGGACTCTCTCCATCTTCAAATTACCTTGTCTTTATTCCTCATCTACCCATTTTGCAACCCCAAGAGTAAATTCCTTGAGGCCAGGCACTATCTTGTTTTTGCCTTTTTGTTCCCAGATCTTAGCATATGTTACCTTGCATGTTACTGGAATTTCATAAATGTTTGTTAAATTTAATTGAGTTAATTTTGATCTATAATGGACAGATCCCTGCCATTCTTCTAGTGCAATCAGTGGCTGTACTCAGTTGTTATATGCCAGGAAATTTTCTGGAAAATTCTAGCTTCTTCCTTCCTCTTTTCTCCTTTCATTGCTTATTACTTTCAGGCTGTCTCTTCCTTGTGCCACTCTCTTGGATAGTACATAGATAAGCAAATGGTAGAGCATTAGGGTGATCAGACAAGAAAATGAGATAGCTTATCAAAGATCAGGGCATAAAACAGGCATACTTTGGCAATGCAATAGGAAAATTGTATATAAATACTTGAAGGTGTCCACTCCAAAGAGGGACTTATTTGTGCACAAAAAAGAGGCATCTAAAAATGTAGGTCTTAGGTAAAACTTGCCTTGGCACTGTCTCATTGGACTTATCAAATGTCTGTATGATGGTGACTGTAAATCCACCTGCAGCAGGAACAATTTGGCTAAAACAATCAAAAGACGCTAATACCTTCATTCCTGGTGCCTACAAGCAGTGGTGTGTACAAGCACCAGTCTGTGCATTGAAGTGTCGCTTAAATGCCATTTTGTGCCGAGCATAAATGACCAGATGTGTCTCCAAGTCTGTGATGCCCGTAGGTGGAAAGAGGCAAATTCAAATCTTGTGAACACTTGACATTGCAAGAGCACTAGGTAGTAATCAATGACATAAGTTGGGTTTAATATGTGAATCAAGTAATCACTAATAGATAAAAGGAAAATGTTTCAGAATGCCTTTAGGAACCCAGTTTGTAAGATTCTTAATATGACTGTTGCTGAAGCAGGTGTTAGATTCATAAATTTGCATAACAAAATGTTTTTCTTGTGGCAGCAGCCCATACAATAATTAGGGCCATCTGTATTTATTCATTCAGAGTTTGGTTTCTAATATAAATGTGCAAAGTCACATGATATCCAATACCATTGGGCCCAATCCACTCCAAATTTGAATGACACCAAAGAGGAGGTTGGCTACCCTTTCCAAGGAAGAAACTAATCAAAGGAAGACATTAAAGAAGAAAAATATTTTGGCTTCTTGTATGGATCATTTTCCTTTCTGACTTCATGAAAACAGGTCATTGAATATTCAACAGATGGTGCTGGTTCTGCCAAGCAGTAAGAAGGAAAGATCTACCCAGGAAGGAAATGTGTTGGGCCTCATCCATACATTTAAAACATCCTTTGAAATGCATTATTCTTTTCCTCTTGTTTTGTTCTGTTTGGGTGAATTCCTGTGACATTTCTCCCTTTCCTCAAGAAGCTTGAAGCTTCTCACTTCTTAAACCAACCTTAGAGGATCCCAATCAGATAATAGAATTTGTGCAAAGCAGTTTATTTGGTATAAATTGGCTGGTGAATTCAAAGAGAATGAATGACAGAGGGCAGGTGCTACAAAGGGAAGAACATTGGATTTGAAGTCAGAAAATCTGAGTTTGACACTTGGTATATGTGTAAGATTGAATGATCATTTAGTTTCCCTATATATAAAAAGGAGGAACTAATATTTACATTTTCTACATCATAGCGTTGTGCAGAGAGTTCTTTGTAAACTTTAAAGCACTGTTTAAAAAGGAGTCATTATCTTAACAGGTTAGTGGTCATTTAATCTTAAGTAATTTCACAAATTATCTCTCCTTGAGGGCAGCAATTATTTCATATTTGTCCCCAGTGCATAGCATAATGCCATGTATGTAAAGGACACTTAATAAATATTTGTCTAATAGAAATCTTGATTTTTCCAATTTAAGTTTTGCAAATGATCAACTTTCTTAAGGCCCCAAATCCACTATTTTAGGAGTAATAAGAACCTGTGGACAAAGTAAGCTATTTGATAGAGCCTAGGAAGCCAGGATAGGGAAGAAAAACTAGAAAGTTGCTGGGAAATTTTGATTTTTCCTGAATGCTAGCAACAGGGCTAATATTTCAACATTCATTCAGATTTGGGTACAGGGCAACTATGGTTCTAAGCACTATTATACAATATAGGCTATTTCATTTCATCTACCAAACCAAGTTAACCAGAATAAACCTTAAATACATGTACATGCACCTGAGTTGTCCTAACTATTATTTCAATATCTAATATTTGATGTTTCTCTCTGCCTCCAGGTTCAAGAAGACCTTTATCAACTAAAGAGAGAGATATACACTGCACATGATGGAAAAGACCTTGTTGATGTTCAGGCTCTTGAAACAGCAATTGAAAGAACCAAGATGGGATTGAGAGTATGTAAATCTATATTTTTGCATATAAATCTTAAAATCATAAAGATAGTCTCTTTTTAAAAAAGTTAAACACAATTTTCTTTTTATAATTTCAGGGCATAGTATAGTACCAAAGCATACCAATCTTACTGATATCTTTCTTAACCACTCATTAAGTCATCCTTATGATATTTTATGATACTACCAGCAATACTAGCATACTAGCAATAATTTCAATTAAAAGTATCTTAAGGGTGATCTAAGAAAAAATTAGAAAAAATACTATATTGTTAAAAATTAAAAACATATAGACATAGGTTCTCTTTGTACTAGAGACCTCAGATTTCACTGGCAAAGGGAATTCAGGGAGGAAGGTCCTTCTACCTGTGCAGATCTCCATTCTGCAACTTTTGGTCTTAGGGAGTTGGTTTCCAGGGGCCCTGAGAGGTAGAACTCAGACCCAGGCCTTCCTGAAGCTGAAATCAGCTTTTTCTCTACCACACCACAGACGCCTAAATAATAATACAGGAAAATCTGTATATGAAATAATAAATGGGAAAAGTAGAACCCAAGGCAGTCTGTACAGAGTTATTATAAATATTCAGAAATGTTCATATGTAAACACTTCTGTACACACTAACAAAGATGGGGGAAGAGAGTGTCTCTTTTTTATGCAAAAGCAATTGTTTTAATTATCAATTTAAAATTTTTTGAAAAAAGAGCTATAATAAAAATTAAGTCAAAAAAGCTCTACTCTAACGTGGGTTAATCATAACAGATCTGTAAATTCTGTCCAAACATATCCTACTATTTGTTAAAACTAATTATCCTGTGAAATTTAATGATCTAACTGTCCCACTTAGTAGATACATTATAAAATCAAACAATTATGGAACTCTGGTAGAAATGCTAAAAAAAATGAAAGTAGAAATAGTTGTCATCTTGGCTTTGAGTTTTTTTCCCCTAGTTTACTACATATTAATGAAAACCATGAGGGCAGTGATTCTAAAATAGTGATTCTATTATTTGTTGGGGCCCATAGTCAGTGTTCCATTCCTGAACCTCTAGAGAAGGTATTCTTAATCTTCTTTAGGGGGGTGGGGGGTGCCATTGAGCCTGTTGACTGTCTGCTGAGGCCTGTGGACTCCTCAGAATAATGGTTTTAAATGTGTGAAATAAAATACTTAGGATTACAAAGGAAACCAATCATACTGTTATTAAAAAACAAACAAACACTATTTTAAAAAGCTAACCAACCAACCCCAAGTTAAGAACCCCATTCCCTAGACCATTCCTTCAGGAAGAAACCAAGCCCTTGATATCCTTTGCAGTGACTTATACAACTCTGTAATCACACCTATTCAAAAAGCAGGGCAGTGCTACCTTGCCCATAAAAGCAGAGCAGGTCAAAACATAGATTCTCTAATATATAGCTAAATTATTCAACAACCAATAAATATTCTTCCCATTCCTTCTCCAGCAACTTCATCTTATTTCCTTGACTTGCTTCAGTGATGCCCCTCTCCTGCCACCCTTATTACTCACTTTGTCTCATGAACACTTTCTTCCTTTCTTGGAATGCCAGTGACCATAAAAATAATGATCCCAGTCCCTGGGTTTTACAACTAAGGAAACTGAGGCCCAGGGAAGTAGAGTAACTTGCTTAAGGTCACATTGGTAGAGGCAGGACTTGATTCTAGGTATTTTTACTCTAATCCCAGTTTTCCTTACCTCATCTAAATTATATTTCCTAGAATAATCTGAAGAATTTCTTTCCAGTGATCTTATTGCTGTTAAGTCAAAACATACTGACCTCATTATGCTGGAAGACATTCTACTGCCCTCCACTATGAATTCCAAGGCCTCCACTAGGAACTTGGGCAACCCAACTTCTTGAGACCTCCCCACAAGGGTGAGCCAAATTGAGGGATCCTGTCCCAATTCATCTGGAGTACATTTTACCTCTCTCCAACTTAGACTCAGAATAAAACTTTTAAAGGATAAAACAAAGTAGTCTCTGACATTAGAGAACCGCTGAAACTTGCATGTCCAGGAACACTTTCATACATTATCTCCAAACCCAATGCAGACATACTTTTCTTTACCATGGCCTTGAAACTTCTACAAAGCTATGTAATGTCTATCTGCTTGTTAAAACCCTGTCTGCTTCATGACTTGTTCTATTAAATTTCCTTCTCTATCTGGTTCTTAGCTTACATTCCCCATATGAAAAACATCTCCTGATTGATAAACATTTGCCTGTATGCTCCCTGGTATTGCCCCACTTATCTCAGCTGGATCTCTCCAGTACCTCTGCCACTCTGTCTTGAACATTGACCTAGGATGTCTTCACAGGGATCTCAGCCACCTGTCCTGATCAATCAGCTACCAATCATCATTTTGACTCTCTGGCCTCTAAGGGAATGGGGCCAATGAGCATGAGTAATTAGGAACAATCAATAGAACCAATGAATACCATTCCCCACCCCCACCCACAGGAAAAGAGGTTTCAAGTTGTAATCAGGAAAAGTAAACCAGAGGTTATGGGAGACCAAGCTAAAAAAAAATCTGAACACCAATTCCATAGGGCAAAGGGCTATCAAAACCAAGGACTCAGCAAATGGCCTATTAGAGACAAAGAATTAAAAGTAGAACAGTAGTTGTCAGCAGGATAATGGCCGGTCATGTTTCATGTCCCTGACCCAGGTAGCATTCTTTTTTTTTTTTTTTTTTTTGGTGGGGTAATGAGGGTTAAGTGACTTGCCCAGAGTCACACAGCTAGTAATTGTCCAGTGTCAAGTGTCTGAGGCCGGATTTGAACTCAGGTCCTCCTGAATCCAGGGCCAGTGTTTTATCCACTACACCACCTAGCAGCCCCCCCAGGCAGCATTCTTAACAAATTTTTCATGACCCTTCTCTTTCCGTTTTGTCAGTTTGCTATGGGTCAGTATGTCCAGTGTCCTTATTCCTATTTCCTATGTTAACATCACTGAGAACACTATCCCTTCTTGGGAGTCAAGGTCATAGCTTGATAAGATAACACTGATGAAAGACCTCTACCAAAGCCATGGGATTGACATTGTGAATGAGTTCCCATGTCCTCTCTTCAGGACTGAATAGCTAAGTGGAATACTAGGCACTGGAAGCATCCTTGTCACCTCTGTGAGCACAGTATCTCCTGGATCTTCTGGGTCTTCTAGGATCTCTTTGACCATCTATGGTTACTACGGGTACACAAGGATTCAGCAGATGTCATCCAACAACTAGCATTTTAATAAATGTACTTACTATGTTCTAGGCACCATGTAGTTTAGGACTGAGTTGAGCCTATGACAGCAAAAACTGGGGAAGGCAGGAAGCATGTGTAGGTCATTAGATGATCTACTAAAAAAATAATGTTTGTCAGAAGAGTAAGCATGGTGTAGTGAAGTAAAGTAATCCTAGCCACGTGAGACCACAGGACTCACTCAGGTCACCAGTTTTCAGGAAGGACTATTTGTGGGAGGTCATGGGAGAATTGCCAGAGCCGATATTCAACATCTAAAGATTCCCTGGAAGTATGAGAGCAATTAGATTCTTGTTTGTACAACACTGTGGCTGCCCACAATATGTACTCCAAATTGGCTAGGAAAGAATTCATCCAAGTAGTCACTGAGTGGATTGTGGTATTTCGGGTAAATAAAGTGAAAACCCAGAGATAGAATTCATAGTTCATATAAAAGGACCTGTTTAGATGAATGAACTGTGTTATTAAAAACAGAATTTTTCAATGGTCAGTAGAATGATACTATGGCTAATATACTATGAAAAAATGAATCTCGATCTCAGTACCATGAATAGTACAGTCAAAAAATAAAATTGTGATCCTAGTTGGAAGTGACTTGCTAGGAAAAGTCAAAGAACCAGAAAATGAAAAACAGGAATAGGTGATTTGGTGACTTCTGGAGCGGTGGGAGGTTCAGTTTGGAGAAGGAAGTTAGCCATCCTGTTCAGAGTATCATATGATATCTGACACCAGGGTGTCTGAATGGCATTGTGCCTTTGGTAGTAGGGTCACATCTATAATGATGTCCATTGTTACTTCCACCTAGGAACTATGGATAGTTGATAAGGGTTGCAACACAATTTCTGCCTTTACCATAAAGGATTCATTCATAATATAGCTCACAACACTAGATACATTGGAAGATATTGATTCCTATTTCTGGGCAATCAGAAATCTTTAGTGACCATATAGGACATTTAAAACAAGAGTTATAGGCTGGACCTGATTCAGGCTGGTCCAGTGCTTCAGGTTTTAAATTGGAATGAAATTTGACACTCTAAGACCATCTAACAGGTAACAAAAGGAAGTTTCATTAGTCATAGAATGGGCTTAGTGAGGCTGTAGCATTGACTCACTGAACCACATCTTCCATACCTCTATATGCTGGTGTGTTGGCCAAGCCTAAGAGAGAGCAACTCCTACTTTTTCATGAGCTATTGTACTTGTCAGCAGGAAGCTATGTTAAGAGTTTAAGTCTTAGTCTCCTAAGCTAGTTAAGACTCAAAGACAGTTTTAGTATCTTTTAAGGAAAAACTGGTCTACTCTTCATGATAGATATTACTCCTACTGGTCAACTTCTAAGCTATCCTGGTGGAGATGGAGTGCTCTTCTCCTCAAACCAGGGGGATATATGGACACATGGGCATTGTGCTATTTTGATTGTTGGACAGCTAGACCTGGGTATAGGCACCTCCTACCAGCTATTGGTGGATCAGTTTCAGTATGTCTGGTTGAGGTTGTGTGGTAGCAAAACATAAGGATTTCACAAGGACCTGTTGGGATGGCTGATGAATTCTGCTCAGAGTTGTTGAATTTGGCTTTCTCAAAAGCACAGTAACCCATATACTATGGTTTCCTTGAACACAAGTGATGATCAAATTAAATCTCCTTTAAAAATGTGGAGCTGAAGGGTCACAGCATGGTGTAGTGAAGCTAGAATTTGTTCTGGAGTCAGAAGACCTAGGTTCACATCCCAGTTGTGCTTTCACTAAGTATGCAATCTTGGGTAAATCACTTTACCTTGCTGCATTTTGGTTTTCTTCTCCATAAAATGTAGACAAGCTGCTCTCAAAGCCCTCTTCATTGGTTAAACTTCTGGGCAATCTGGAGGTGTTCAATGTTCTTAAGGTCATTGCAGATGATGATGGGGTGCCATGTTCACTCAAAATAGTCTCTGTGCCTCTAATATGGATTTGACTGTGAGCTGTTCCTCCTATGCAGAATTCCTTTTTATGGGTGTTTTGCAGTAATATAGACAAGGGGCATGCATATGAGAGGGCAGTGTGGCCCAAGAAAAGACAAAATCATCAAATCTATCATTTTTCACAAAGAACTGTTTGTGTAGGTTTGAGTCAATCAAAATGGGGACTGGGTTAAACCAATTCCATTGTTGATGACACCATCTACCTTTGGTCTCTAAGATAAAGTCCAGACCTGTTTCCATAATCTTTCACAGTGCCTGGCACATAGTAGCTATTAAATAAATGCTTGTTATCATTGTTCAATGGATCAGAATATATAACCTGGAGATGAAATAGTCATAGGTTCCTCCAATATGGGGAAGGAGGTCCCATCCTTCAAAATAGGCATCTACCTTGTAGAAATCCATATAGGGGCAGCTAGGTAGTGCAGTGGATACCGCACTGGCCCTGGATTCAGGAGGACCTGAGTTCGATTCTGGCCTCAGACACTTAACACTTACTAGCTGTGTGACCCTGGGCAAGTCACTTAACCCCAATTGCCTCACCAAAAGAAAAAAAGAAAGAAATACATATAGACTCCCTACGAGTTTATCATTTGCTCTAGAAAGTCTGTTTTCTCCCTATGAAATGGGCACTTTGCCAACTTGGCAGATAACTAAGCATATAGCGTAGATGCTAGAAGAAAAGTCTGGACCAGTTTGCCATGGTAGTGTGATGTTTAAAATCTAAATTGTGGTCGCCTTAAATCAGAAGCTTCAGCTCCAGTCTATCCTAGAGTTCCAGCCTGGTTGGGTTCTTCCTGAAGTCCTCCTCCACAAGCCTGCTTTAATCAGGAACACCTAGCAAGCTATTTGTGGAAACTTTTTATAGATCTGGAACAGAGGCGGTCCTTACACACTGCTTCAAGGTGATTGGTTGGCGTCATCCAAATCCATTGGCTTTGAAGGTGTTCTCAAGTTGAGTTCACAGTCTAGTTTCTGAGAACAATACCTTCTTAAAGGATAGCCAGGTGTGATTACAATCCAATTAACTTGAAGTAGGCTTAATCAGCAGTCAATCACTCTCACTTGATTCAATCAGTATAGATTAATCTCCAGGTCGGTCTTTGAGTATCTGCTAAATCCCATTATTTCATCACAGTAGGCAAGTGTGAATGCAGATGTCATTAAGATAGACCAATAGCCTTCAGTCCAAAAGGTCTTGAAAGAAGTTTTCAAAGGTTTGCCTGGGAGAATGTTGGAGGGGCCACCACAGTTTAGGCAAAAGTAAAGGCTGGGATATTGGAATATTTCTGGATGACACAGGCAGGTTGGTATCTGCCTGTACCCAGGATAATTCATCATGGTTTTTTTTTGGGGGGGGGGGGGGCAATGGGGGTTAAGTGACTTGCCCAGGGTCACACAGCTAGTGTCAAGTGTCTGAGGCCGGATTTGAACTCAGGTACTCCTGAATCCAGGGCCAGTGCTTTATCCACTGCGCCACCTAGCTGCCCCCAGGATAATTCATCATGAAGGGGCATAGCAAAACACTCTAGAGTTGACATACTAATGCAGGGTTTTTCCATTTTAGGTGCCAAATTAGGATCTGGTAGAAGGAGCTGGCATAGTCTGTTATGGTCCCTTACCCCTATTGAAGGCAGTGGATCTAGAGACTGGCCATTTTAAACTAAAGCAAAGGCAGAGGATCCTGGAGCATTTCAGAAAACCTCACCCTGGCCAATCAGGATTATCAATTTACAGATGTCTTGCTGAGCTTCCTGGCCCAGTGTGCTTCTAATTGCTTATTGATTGATGATATGGGGTGAAGGATTTACTGAATTCTGCTCAGAGTTGTTGAATTTGGATTCTTTGTCAACTGACTAAAAGGTGCCCCCTGGGACATGTTACACATATTAGCTTGGCTTTTGTAAAGAGTCCATCATTGAGCTTTGGGAAATGTTTGAGGACCTTCAGTAGAAGAAGGCTGCTTACTAGTAGATCTACTAAAATAACATGACCATGAATATTCCAATAGAAACCAGGTATCATCAAGGGCACCCTGCTCCCCTTATCTATTTCACTCCTGCTCCAGTCCTGGGTGATCCTAACATCCATCCAAGGATGCTTGACAGCTCACACAGCTTGGTTAAGATTGGAGTCACCAACTCTTTTCATTCTGGAGAGATGGAGGACCACCAAAGCCCTACATCTTCTAGTATGGTCTTCTGACCTACTGAGGTGGTTGAAAGACTTCTGGACTTTGCTACCTTCTGGACTTTGTACCAACCCTTCTGACTTCTGGGTCTTTCCATCCACTCTGCCCCTGAACTCCCTTTTATGCTGTTTTGCCTTGCCAATTAGAATGTGAACTCTTTGAGAACAGGGAGTATCTCACTTTGTCTCCTCACAATTCAGAACAATGTTTGGCATATAGTAAGTGCTTAATATGTGCTCATTCATTCTGAGACTAGTCCTATATTATATGAGTTCATTCAAGCTATATGCTTAGCACCTGGCCTGTAATGAGTATACCTTGTGGACTAGATCTAGAAAAACCTCAGTGAACCTGTCAGAGCCAAGCATACCCGAAATAGAAGCAACTGTGTTCTAGGGACCTCACATCAAGGGCCAACTGAACTCCCAGCCTTGGCAGCAATCCTTGAAATTCTATTCTGCAGTGTCCCACTGGCCAGCCCCAGGGGCCTCTTCATGCCTACTTTGCAGCCAGAATAACTAAGAATCACGCAGCAGACCCTTCTTCAGACAGAGAATGTTTTCTTTGGACAAATTTCCTTCTGCATTGTCTAAGCCTAGATAGACCCTATGGAAGCAACTGCTCTCCTCCCTTTTCCGCGGCTAACAAGCCCTTGCACCAGCAGTGACTTGGTTTTCATCTAGTTAGGGCCGAAGTTGATTCCATCATTGTTGAGGCTAAAGACTTCAATCCTTAAGGCTGGCACTCACAAGATTCAGAACTTAAGTATGAAAAGTGACTGCTCCTATTTATATGGTAAATCCTTTTTTTTTTTTTGGTGGGGCAATGAGGGTTAAGTGACTTGCCCAGGGTCACACAGCTAGTAATCGTCACGTGTCTGAGGCTGGATTTGAACTCAGGTCCTCCTGAATGCAGGGCCAGTGCTTTATCCAGTGCTCCACCTAGCTGTCCTTCCCCCCCCTTTTTTTTTTAGTGAGGCAATTGGGGTTAAGTGACTTGCCCAGGGCCACACAGCTAGTACGTGTTAAGTGTCTGAGGCCAGATTTGAACTCAGGTACTCCTGACTCCAGGGCCAGTGCTCTATCCACTTCACCACCTAGCTGCCCCAACTCCCCCCCCCTTTTTTTTTTAATTTTTTTTTTTTTTTGCAGGGCAATGGGGGTTAAGTGACTGGCCCAGGGTCACACAGCTAGTAAGTGTCAAGTGTCTGAGGCCAGATTTGAACTCAGGTACTCCTGACTCCAGAGCCAGTGCTCTATCCACTTCGCCACCTAGCTGCCCCGTCCCTTTTTTTTTTTTAAAGTGAAATGTGTTGAAATTATCCAGTCTGAATTCTGCTTCCAGCCCACCTGAACTGCTACCCTCACTTGTCCACAGGGGATTTGTCATGACCTTGACTGAAAGGTACCAAGACTCAACACAAACTTAGGCCTTCCAGAGTAAAGGTACTACCTTTCTCTCCTTACACCTTTACATTCACTCTGCTGTGCCAGTGAGCTAATTTTGGGTGTACATATGCCAGGCCTGACAGACAAGGCCCAGGTACTCCAAGAATTTCTCAATACCAACCTTAGATAGGAGTTTATTCAGACATTCTTCTCTTCCCACTGGAAATCCATGCTATTAATAAAGGAGCATAAGGTCATAAACCTAGAATGAGATGAACCTCAGAGGCCATCTACCTCATTCCCCTCATTCTACAGAAGAGGAAGATGAGGCCTAGTAAAGATGAAAAAGTGGGAGGCTCAGGCTTTGTAATAGCTATCAAGCACTTAACACCATCACAACTCACATCTGGTATCTCCTTTTCCAGGTACTTAACTTGCTGGGCAGGCTTCATTAGTTTAGATATTTAGGGATTGCATAATGTAGTCTAGATAGGGAATAAGTAAAAGACTGCCTTGTGACTGAAGCATGAGTATTATGCTCCTCCCTTTAGGGCTCTGTAATATGCACATTGTGTTCCAGAATTCATACAGTGAATATAGATCATATATATATTTTTTTGTTTGTTTGTTTTTTGTTTTGTTTTTTTAGTGAGGCAATTGGGATTAAGTGACTTGCCCAGGGCCACACAGCTAGTAAGTGTTAAGTGTCTGAGGCCAGATTTGAACTCAGGTACTCCTAACTCCAGGGCGGGTGCTCTATCCACTGTGCCACCTAGCTGCCCCATATAGATCATATATGATGATACAGTAGAAGGAGGACTGGATTAGGACTGAGTTCAAATCTTAACGTTATGGCCTTGGGCAAATCAATGAACCTCTCTGAGCCTTGGATTCCTTAATGTATAAAATGAGGAGAATTAGACTTGGAAGGACCTCTAAAATCCCTGCAATTCTATTAATGTATGAGACCTGCAAGACTGGAGAACCATTGTGTCATTGAAAGACATAGTGTTCCATGCATATGCCCACATGCAGAACAGTGCACATTCAGAAAGTCTTGGCTCACTTCTGGCACCAGCATTTCTGCCAAGCTAGAGAAGGGCTTTTTGACTCCTGTCAGAAATGGAGTTCCTATGACACATCATCCCCTCACAGGGCATTTGGACAGACCCAAATAAAGTTAACAACCCCATCTTTGCCTCTCAGAATCCCTTCAGGCCCAAAGATCTCAAGAATTTTGTTAGTTTTGCGAACTAATTCTAATTGTTAAGTGACCCATCTTTCCCTCATAGACCACATTGCCAGCTGGCCGTGAAAGTGCTAATTCTTCCATTCATTATATGAAACCCATCATGAGTCTACCTCAAGAAATGTTTAACTCATCAGATAATCCTAAAGTGATTAGTGATACAGTGAAAAACAATTAGTAATACAGTGATGCAGACAACTTGTGATACTGTGAAAAGACAACTAGTTCTCAAGGGAGATAACCTGGGTTCAAATCCTAGCCCTGCCACTTAACTGTCTATGTGACCTTGGGCAAGTCACTTAATTTTCCTAGGCCTCAGTTTCTCTATCTGTAAAATGAGGGGTTTCAGCTCTAAATATATGATCTTAAGTTGTCTAGTCCAATCCTTACCTGAAACATGAGCTTTCCAGAAGTCCTTCACTACAGAGGATCCCTCTGCCTTTATATAAGTTCAAGCCACTTTGTCCCCAGCTGAATTAGACCTATCCCTACTGCAACCTTCTGCATGCTTTATCTAGTAATTCTTCTCTGTGGAATACAAAGATATGATCTGGGAGAGATTCTTACCATGTCCAAGGCCTGGTAACATTACTTATCTTGGTATCCTACCACTTTGACTGAGTAAACTCTTCTCCCAGTCCTATGCTCACCACCAAGAGAATTTTTCCTCTTGTCCTGTCCTATTGGCCCTTAATCAGGCACTCAAGTGAGTAGTGCCCTGGCTGACCACAGTATAAACAAGTTTTTTTTCCATCATATACAGGTCCTGTGCAGGTGGAGTCATTATGGGCTTCCCTCACCCTTAAGCAACATGTATTCTCTGACTCTCTGCAGGGCCAAGAACTTTGGTGCATGAGATGGTTTGAACTTACGGAGTAAAACACAACCCCACCTGCTTAATCCACTTCTGCCTCTTCATTCCTATTCCTATGTAACCCGTCTTTCCCTAAATTTCTCCATACCAACCCCCCTCCTTGTTCTACGACATACCACCCAGCCTTCATCAGGCTAGGAAATCCTTCCTGTGCCATCCACAGGACACTAACTCTTACTCATAGATTATCTGTCATTCAATAAAAGCAATGCAGAGAGATGCCACCACAGCTCCACCTACTGGCCAGAGAGTCATTCCCTACCCTGAATTTGGCAAAACTTCATTTGTGAAATTTGCCATTTACCTCAGGCAGATGTAATAAAATTGTATAAAAAGTTGGAAAAAATTAATTTACATAAATATATACATATATGTGTATATATTTATATAACATACCAAAATGTTATATGTAAATAGATACTATGCACAATATATAATGATTATATATGATACATTATATAACATAATATTAAAACCATATATGTCCTATAATGTAATATTACACACATATGCCATGAGAGGCAGTGAGGCATAGTGGATAGAGATTAGGTTTCAAGTGCTGCCTTTGACACCTAATGACTATCTGTTTCTAGGCAAGTCACTTAAACATCTCCATGTTTTAGGGTAAAGGTGTTGACATGTAGCCAGCAGCTGCTGCACTACAGCCAAAATAAGATTAAAATATAATTGAGGGCAGCTAGGTGGCGCAGTGGATAAAGCACCGGCCCTGGATTCAGGAGGACCTGAGTTCAAATCCGGCCTCAGACACTTAACACTTACTAGCTGTGTGACCCTGGGCAAGTCACTTAACCCTCATTGCCCTAATATATATATGTGTGTATATATATGTATATATATGTATGTATGTATATATGTATATATATATAATTGAGAAATATTTAACAAAATAAATAAAAATGCAGTAAAACATAAATAACATTAATATGTAGTTTTCTAAGTCAATATGCACCAGCAGGGATCCTTATATAACAGTTTAGTGGCCCCCATTGCTATTTGGGGCGGCTAGGTGGTGCAGTGGATAGAGCACCGGGCTTGGAATCAGGATGTTCATGACTTCAAATTCTATCTCAGACACCCAGCTGTGTGACCCTAGGCAAGTTATGTAACTCTCTTTGCCTTAGTTTCCTTATCTGTAACATGAGTTGGAGGAACAAATGGCAAGCCACTCCAGTGGTTTGCTAAGAAAACCCCAAATGGGGTCACAAACAGTTGGACATGATTGAACAACAACAACATTTCTGTTTGAGTTTGACATCACTGATCTAGGCAACCTTCTAAAATGAGTTCTTAACCTTTTTAATGTCCTGGACCCCTTTGGCAGACTGGTGAACCCTATGGACCCCTTTTCAGAATAATTTAAATTCAAAAAATAAAATATATAGGATTACAAAAAAATCAATTATATCGGGAAATAGTAATCAAAAAATATATATATATTTAATGTATAAGGTATTTTATTTTTTCTGTTACATGTAAAGATAGTTCTCAACTTTTGTTTATACAAGCTTTACAATTTCAGATTTTTCTCCCTCCCTCCCCTCCCTCCCCCCTCCCCTAGACAGCAGGTAATCTGATATAGGTTATGTCTATATATCTCTATACACAAAATATATATATTTTTAAAAACAAGCTCATGAACCCCAATTTAAAAACTCTTGCCTAATAGTATACATTGCATAAAAGTGCTGACCTATATGAGCAGAAGGCATTTCCTCATTTGGGAATTCTCTATACCACTGAAATCTTGGGTCAGATTCCTGACCCTATATATATGCCACATTACATTGAAGCAATTGGCATAAAGTCATCCAAACACAGTACATTGTAATAACTCCAAAAATGTTGGGGATCACTGTCCTAGATCCCTGCCACATCACAAAAAAGCTCCATCCCAGTAATTAATTATTGTAATGTGCCTGGCCAATAGAGCTTGTACAATACACTGTAATGAGTTTCTAATGGATTTCACCTGAGATGGAGAAAGAAAACAATAACAACAATATTACTTATATACTCATTTTATTCCCAATAGCTTAAGTAGTCCACAGACAATTCATTCACTTTTGTAATATAATAATTATGTTATTATTATTAAGTAGGTAGGAAGCAATCATTGCACCGATTTAAAACAGAAAAGTAAGGCAGATGGTAAGGCTTCCCGTGCATTACCCATAGAGCTATGGGCAGAATAGAATCCAGTTTTCACATGACCACTATGAGGATAATGACTTTTTCCAGATAAAAAAATTGGAACATATAGCCCGACAAAGAAAATTCCTTTGGCGAAGCCCTCATTAAAAGTAAATTTTTTTTTCATAAAATGAGGATTGTCCTGGAAAACCTGGGAAGTAGGAATGTTGTTGTGATGAGTCAAGGACACAGGGACTGAGTGGAGGCCTTCTTTCAAAGGAGGCCCCTCTATGTCCATCTTTGTGCCAGAACTTTTATTTTCTATCACTCTGACCTTTTTTACTTTGACTATACCATTTTATCCGCATGATCACACTGCCTCCTGAGCCTTTGCTAACTGTAAGAAATGTGGGGTATACTTTAGCCCTAGTAACCTAATGCATACATTGTACTAAATTACCTTACAGTGTTAGGGCTCTGGACACAGCTGGAGACACTGGATTGGCCATGAAGGACATCTTACCCAAGGGTCAAATTTTTCCTCAGATGCTTGCACAGAGCTTATATTGGAGTCACTCTAAGGGAAGGGAACTTCTTCATGTCTGTGTTGCCTAGTAAATTCAGAGAACCAGTTAATTCCATTATTTTCGTATACATTCCATTTCTGAAGTGTAGTAAGATACTACCAAGCTTGGCTCTTAGTCGATTATTGCCCTTTTGGGGGTAGTTAAAGTAATTTGGCCTTGAGTCATCTCATATTACCTTAGGCATGTAATAAACACAGCAAAAAGCATTACATGTCCTGTCTTCTGGCTTAATTACAAGATTCAGAGTGTTAACCTAATGAAAGTAAATGAACTGAGTAGAGTATCTCAAAGTCCACTATAATAGTCAAAACTTTGGCTTTTCCATAACAGTTACATGTTGAGAGTTATCTAAGTACCGTAAATCATCGTGTGTTAACTACACCTGTTGAAGATACAGAACTATCTGGTAGACAGCCTTCTAAAGGGTGAGTAAAATATACATTTTATAGTACAAACTAATGCAAATGAAAAAGGTAATTTCTTTCACTATCATAGACCTCTCTGCCTCAAATCATTTGGGAAGCAGACAAGTAATTAAGTTACTTACTTAAAACAAAGTAATTAAATTTGACCTATTGTGTAAGGGGCAAAAGCTTTGCTCCCAATTTCACTCATTTAATTAAGAGTTTTATATTTAAAAAAACTTAGGGCATAATTTGGGCTATTTGTTTAAATAAAAATATCAATGATGACACATTTGCAGAGCATAACTTCTAATGATTTGAGGGATTGCTATGCTTTGAGGTTTGACTGACTTTTAGCAAAACTAGCCAAAATCCAGGTTCCTGATGACAATTTTTCTAGGTCAGTCGGATGTGAGGACAGTGGAAAGAACACTGGCATTAGAGTCAGAAGGCCTAGATGAGTTTGGCCAAGTCCCTGGATCTCAATTTCTTCATCTATAAGATTAGGGGATTGAATCTTTAAGGTCTCTTTCAGTTCTAGGTCCTCGATGCTATGAAAATCATGCAGCACTTTGTTTATGGAACATGATCCTTTCAGGGCTGCAAAGCTAAATTTAGTATCCAGAATCAACTAAAAATAAGGGGGGGGGAAGTCCTGAAATATTCCTGCATATAAGATTTTCTAACAGTTTGTTAAAAATTGAAAGATAGTTTAGGAAGAAGTAAGTGTCTTTCTCTCATCCACAACCTTCTGGCAATATGTGGGTGGGGCCTCCTTAGACTGAAGATCTGCCTCTCAATTTCGAAGGCTCAGAAACTCGATTTTATGAGTCAGCCCAGAGGTTATCAGGCTCTGGGGAATTAATTTACATAAACCAAGCTGGCAAACTGATCAACCAGAATGCCAATTCATTAACTGACAGTGAGAAATGTAATTGCTGAGAGGTCCCGTTACTTCAGTCAGCTGGTCAGCAGAGTCTCTTCCCACTAGGAAAATCTTGGAAAACCAGATTTGAAAATGGAATGTTGTTTGCTGAGTATAGTAACAGAGTGAAGGGGATTGGACAATCTTAATGGATAGTATCACTGTGCTGTGATTGTCTGAATCACCCATCTCCATAATAGGAATATACTTGCACAGCAGGGCATAACCCATGCCCTAGTACATACCTTTACAAGGCTAAACAAAAAGGATGCTCCCCCTTAGAAAGCAATAGATAAACCCTGACAGTTGCCAGAGTCAATGCAAACAAGGACTTGGTAATGCTATGCTATTACTCTGAGCATTATTTGGTAGAGACAATGTGCTATAGTGGAAAGAACACGGGATTTGGAGTCTGAAAAACTGTATTTGAATCCCTGCTCTTGCCAATTACTCTCTTTCTGGCTTTGTCAGGTCATTTCCCTTCTATGGCCCTCACTTTCCACAATTGTAAAATATAGAAAATGTATTGATGATTTCAAAGGTCCCTTCCTAGTATCACATTGTGTATATTTCTTTGCCAAGAAAACTCTAAACACAACTGAAAAATGACTAAACAACAACAGTCAGTAAAGTGCCTTAATGAAAATACATTCCACACTTGTAGCTCCCCAAACTCTATTTTTTTTCTCTCAACAAACATTTATTTTATTTTCCATTTACATGTAAGGGTAGTTGTCAACATTCATTTTCATAAGATTTAGAGTTCCAAATTTTTCTCCCTCCCTCCATCCCTTTCCTCCCCCCTCCACAAGATCACAACCAGGTTATATATGTACAATCCACAAGTGTTCTTTTTATCAGTTCTTTCTATGGGGGTGGATAGTAAGCTTCCTCATTAGTTCCTTGGGATTGTCTTGGATCATTGCACTGCTGAGAGTAGTTAAGTCATTCACAATTACTCATTGAACAATACTGCTGTCACTACGCACAATGTCCTCTCAGCTCTGCTAACTTCACTATACATCGATGTTCATTAGTCTTTCAAAGTTTTTCAGGGATCATCCTGTTTGTCATTTCCTGTAGCACAAGTCCATTCCACTACAATCATATAGCACAGCTTTTTCCATCATTCCTCAATTGATGGACATGCCCTTGATTCTCAATTCTTAGCCTCCACCAAGAGTTGCTATAAATATTTTTTGTACCATTTCCCCCCCTTTTCTCTTTTTCATGATTACTATTATTAACTGTTTCCCTTCCATCCTATTCCCTTCCCCCATGATGTTTATTCTATTATCCATATTCTTTCATCCAATCACTCTTCAAAAGGGATTTTCTTCTGTCTGTCCCCTCCCCAACTATGCCCTTCCTTCTTTTGCCCCTCTCTCTTTATCCCCTTCCCCATCTATTTTCTTGCTGGGTTATAGAGATTACTCCACCCAATTGAGTGTGTACATTATTCCCTCCTTGAGCCAATCTGATGAGTGTTAGGCTCATTTACTGCCCAGATTAAATAGATTACTCCACCCAGTTGGGTGTGTCTATTAGTCCTTCCTTGAGGCAGCTCTGATGACTTTAAGATCTTTGAGCCTTTTCTGATGAGTGTAAAATTCATTTACTGCCCTGCTCCTCTCCCATCTCTTTCCCTACTCCATAAGCCTTTTCCTGTTACTTTCATGTAGGATTTCACTTCTGCCCTTCCCCCTTCCCCAATGAATTCCCTTCACCCCTCAATTTAACCCGAAAGATGTTATCATCTAGCTAAGTGACACAGTGGACAAATCATCACCCCTGGACCCCAGGGGGATCCCAGCCAAAACCTGGCCTCAGACACAAGACATTTGCCCACTGTATGACCCCAGGTATGTCCCTCAGCTTCAATTTTTTTTATGGTTCTCTAGGGTCTTGTATTTGAAAGTCAAACTTGCCATTCAGTTCAGGTCTTTTCATCACAAATATCTGAAAGTCTCCTTTTTCATTAAAGTCCCATTTTTTCCACTGAAAGATAATGATGAGTTTTGCTGGGTTGGTGATTCTTGGTTGTAATCCCATTTCCTTTGCCCTTTGCAATATCATATTCCATGCCCTCCGGTCCTTTAATGTCCTTGACCTGAGAGCTCTGGAATTTGGCTATAATATTCCTAGGAGTTTTCTTTTTGGGATCTCTTTCTGGAGGTGATCAGTGGATTCTTACAATTTTAGCTTCTTCTTCTAGAATTTCAGGGCAATTTTCCTTGAGAATATCTTGGAAGATGGTGTCTAAGCTCTTTCCTTGATCATGGTTTTCAGGTAGACCAATAATTTTCAAATTATCTCTCCTGGACCTATTTTCCAGGTCAGCAGTTTTTCCCAGAAGATATTTCACATTGCCCTCTATTTTTTTTATTCATTTGGATTTGCTTTATTGTGTCTTGGTTTCTCATAAAGCCACTGGCTTCCGTTTGTTCAATCCTAATTCTTAGGCAATTATTTTCATCAGAGAGCTTTTGTGCCTCCTTTTCCATTTAACTTTTCAAGCTGTTGACTTTTTTCTCATGTCTTTCCTGCATCACCCTCATTTCTCTTTCCATTTTTTCCTCTACCTCTCTAATTTTGTCTTCAAAGTCCTTTTTGAGCACCTCTATGGCCTGAGACCAATTTGTATTTTTCTTGGAAGCTTTAGATATAGGGGCCCTGATGTGGACATTTTCCTCTGAGGGTGCCCCTTGGTCTTCCTTGTTACTGAAGAAACTTTCTATGGTCCTCACCTTTCTCTGTTGGCTCATCTTGCCTTTCTTTTACTTGACTTTTAGCTCCTTAAAGTGGGGCACTGTTTCCAGGCTGCAGTATCCCAAGCTTAAGAAGTCCCAGGTGGTATCATTTAAGGAGAATCAGGTTCTTCCCTCACCTGTCCTGGTCCTAGAGGACGCCAGACCAACTTGCCAATCAACCAGCTTTGTGTGTTGTGGTTGTCAGCTCCGACGAGCCTGTGACCCTCCCCAACCTGGGCCACTTCTACTCAAGCCTACCTCCTGGTTCTCAGCAGGGGTGAAAAATCCAAGTTCTCTCTCAGCACCAGCATAGATCCCTGCAGTCTCCCCCCTGCTCAGGGCTCAGCTCTCTCACTAGACTGTGAGCTTAGTTCCAGATGACACTTGCACTTCAGCTGATTCAGAAGCTCTGGGGGTCTCCTTCTCTGGTAAGACCTTCCTGGGACTAGATCTGTGTCAGAGTGACTGTGGGGTTGGGCCCAACTCCAGTATCAGCACAGCAGCTCCCTCCTTCTGATCTTCCAAGTCATTCTTGATTAGAAGATGATTTCAGCACATTCTTCTGTGAGTTTTGCTGCTCCAGGCATTTTCCTATGACCTTATTTGGATGTTTTTTGGAGCCCCAAACTCTATTTTAAAGTAGATTCTAAAAAATAATTAACAGAAATTTATTTTCTCTCCCTCCCATCCCATCACACTGGGGAAAAATTACTCATAGTAAATATTAATTGTCAAGCAAACCAAATTCACTTATTGGCTGTATTTAAAACATACTCTAAAGGCTCTTAGAAGCCTTTTAGAAGAGGTCAGCAAGGGACAGCTAGGTGGTGCAGTAGAAAGAGCACTGGCCCTGGATTCAGGAGGACCTGAGTTCAAATCCAGCCTCAGACACTTGACACTTACTAGCTGTGTGACCCTGGACAAGTCACTTAACCCCAATTGCCTCACAAAAAAAAAAAAAAAGAGGTCAGTGAGGGAGAAAGGGGATTTCTTTAACAACTCTTGCTCTGCCACCATGGAACAGAATCTAGCTGTGAATTGAAAGTCAGTAAGAAGAGTTGAGAGTTACCTTTGCAAAGAGGAGTAGTGCTTCAAGGAAGAGCAGACCTACGAAATCCAGTGAGCTTCCTAGCAGAGTTGTACCCAGATGAAGTCACATGAGGACACTATGCTATAAGAAAGAACTTTAGGACCTGGCCCCATCAGGCATGTGAGTTGCTTTGGCCACATGTGTAACCTAAATGTATGCCATTCTACAAGTGTATGTCATGTATATGTCCATACTTTCCACTGATGCTATCTCTATTTGTGGCAAAGGGTGATCAGGTGATGTTACTACTATTCATATTACACTAGTTCAGTAAATGCCTTTGCTTTGAGTTAATTATGTACTCTGACTGACTAGTAAAGGTAAACCCATTGGTAGTGTCTCATGAGCTATAGTTTAGGATTGTGGACTCACAGAGTACCTCGTGCCTGGAGCAGTTGCCCCTTTGGGATCCTAGTCTGCAGGAGAGAGTTGGGAAGGATGGCCCTGAGGCAGCAATGCATCTCTTTACCAGATGGAATGTGAAAAATGCCTTAGCCAAGTCTTCACAGAAGGCTTGTGGGCTCAGTTCCTTTCAGGCTCGACTATCTGAAAGGAGGCAAGATCACTTTTTTTGGGATTTCATCAAATTTCTCTGGCAAACTTTCACAGAATCTTAGAATTTTAGCACTGAAAACAATCTTAGGGTGTTAACCTGGGCAGGACTAAAACTCAAAGAAACTAGGTGACTTGTCCAAGGTTGCATGGCTATTTAATCATGTGTCATAACCTAAGGTCCTTTATAAATTCGTTAATAATAATAGCGATTAAAGTATTTTTAAAAATATATGCAATAAATTTTTCAAATTCTCAAAATAATTTTATGTTGAGTTTCAAAACCAATGTGTCAAGTAGGAATATGCAGGTATTATCTCTGCCAGTGATTCCATTTTTAAAAAATGGATCTTGGAATATTTTCTCATTTGCTAAAGAAGTGTTTTTATTTCTCTGTTGGTGTTAACTTTCACAGACTTTATTTAGCTGCTCATGGTATCAGCTTATGGTACTATTAACAAGCATTGCTTGCTTATTGACATTAGAAGGGTGAATAACATCTGTACCAGCACTTTTCAGAATGGCACAGAAATCGACATCTTTCTTCCCTGCTGTGCTGGCATTTGAGGAAAAGAAAGAACAAAGTAGAGAAGCAGCGAGAGGAAAAGAAGAGGCTTTTGCTAAATAGTGAGTGTAGAAGATGCCTTGGAGCTCACTTATGGGAGCTCCATGTGTCAGATCTATTTGCCATTGTTACAGTGGAGAAAGCATACTCGAGTTATTGTGCATTTGCCTTTTCATGTTCCATTGTGGTCTGAGTCCTAATGGATTGTCATGGTGATTGATTGCTCAGCATCAACTACAAATCGTTGATAGTATCTTGGAAGAGAAGATTGGCACAGAGTGAAATTTTACTGAGAAATACAACTCCATGTTGTATTTGGCCATATTACTCTCCTGCAAATAGTTTACCATTAGGTACACTGTACATTTTACCAAACAACAGAGAATATAGAAATTTAGAGTAGAGGGCAGCATTATATTCAGGCATAGCACAACCTAACATTGGGGTTATAGAAGTAGGCAGTGGGAGCTAGACATTAGTAAGAATTATTTATGGGAAGAGAGAAGCAAGATATCCATAGCAAAATAATCTGTGGGGTTAAGAGGCTCAACACAATAAATAGATGGAAACTGAGCCAGAATGAAATTCAGAATGAACAGAACCAGGACAAATTACAGCTATACAGACTGGTCTGTGAATAGGTATTTGTTGTCGTTTATTTATTTAATTTTTTTTAAAGACCAAGAAAAGATAGCAGAACTTTTAAGTGAACTTGGGAGGAAACACAGAACAAGCAGGTTTTTGTTTGTTTATTTGTGCTCATTTCATTTTGCTTTGCTATGTGCTAAGGGTTTTATATAAGAATTTTGTCCTTTATTTTGTATGTGTGTTTTTGTTGATGGTTATTACACTTATTTACAAATTTTATAAAGAAAAAAAGATCAAATTTTAAGGTACACTAGATTTGTCATGGTTGGTATCATTAAGATGAGTTGATCATGTACAAATTCATTAACTCATTCAGCAGATATTTATTATGAGAATAGTAATACATGTTTATAATACTTTAAGGTTTACAAATTACCTTTATTTTCATAAGAACCCTGTGAGAGAGAATATTCCAAATATTATTATTCCCATTTCACAAATGAAGTAACACAGGCACTCCCTTATCTTCCCTCTCCTCTATTCCCATGCTTCCTTCAAGTCTCAGCTAGAGTCCCATCTTCTGAAAAGCCTTTCCTAGTCCTCCTTAATCTCTGTGCCTTCTCTCTGTGATTCTTTCTCATTTATCCTGTAGATATCTTGTTTGTACATAGTTGTTTTCATGTTGTCTCCTTCATTAGACTGTGAATTTATTGAGAGTAGGGACTTTTTTTTTTAACCTTTCTTATATTCCCAGTACTTAACATAGTGTCTGGCTCATTGTAGGTGTTCAATAAATGCTTTATTGATTGACTGCTCATTTGCTTTTGTATATTGTGCATCTAATCCAGTCAATTTATCAACCACTCCATTATTTCTTATCCAGTAGCAAAGTGTTTTGATGATTAACTTTTTTGTACTATAGTTTGAAATCTGATACTGCTAAGCCCCCTTTTTTCACTTTTTTCACTGTTTCCCTTAATATTTTTATCCTTTTGTTCCTCCAAATGAATTTTGTTATTATTTTTTCTAGTTCTATAAAGTAATTCTTTGGTAGTTTGATTCATATGGCATGGAATAATTAAATTAAGTAATACTATCATTTTTATTATATTGGCTTGTCCTGCCAATTGTGGGGATTGAGTGAACCAGAGTAACTTCATCTTGTGAGTCAATTCTAGATCTAGTTCAATTCCTTTTCTACTCAGTTATGGTTCTAGTCCAATTTCTGTCTTGTGAGAAAACTTTATTCAATTATGGGAACTGTGAAAAAACTTTATTGCATTGTTTGAACCTGGCCCTCCTTGTCTGGGAAGCTAGACTACCTTTACCTGTTGCTTAGAAACCAGATTTGCTTAATGTTAAGTAAGGACCTAGGTTATGCTGACCAGAAATTGGGTCAGATCTGAAGACTGATTGAAGATTAAGTTTTCTCACAATTAGACATCTCAAGCAACTCATGTCTTCATTCTCTCTCTTTTTTTTTTGTGGGCAATGGGGTTAAGTGACTTTCCCAGGGTCACACAACTAGTAAGTGTCATGGGTCTGAGGCCGGATTTGAACTCAGGTACTCCTGAATCCAGGGCTGGTGCTTTATCCACTGTGCCCAACTCATATGTCTTATCTGAAAACTGGCCTAGTACTAGTCAGTTACTGTTTCCTTGTTCCGTTGATTAAATACAGATATTTGATGGGGAGAGTAAGACACCTCTTTTACTGATATCAAGGAGAACCTGTTCTCTCTCCCCCTTCCAACTTGGAAAGTCCCTAATCTTTCTTTCCTCCACTTAGAAATCAGATACCTAATCTTGTATCCTGGTTTATATTCTGCTAATTGTTTTCTTTTAATATATAAACATCCATATCTCCCGGTATTCAATGTCTAGTTCCAAGCCTAGGAGGTCTGGTCCCAATGTTATGCAACTGGTATGCATTGCTTAATAAATCAATATGCTCAGAAGCTTGAACCTTTGTTTCCTCAGTTATTTCAGATTTTACGCATTATATAATGAAAAATTAATATTTCTTCAGTTGTTTAGATCTGTCCTTATTTGTCTGAAAAGTATTTTGTTGCTGTATGTGTCTTGACATGTAGACTCCAAAGTATTCTATACTGTCTGCATTTAAGTGAATTTCTTTATTTCTTCCTCCTGGGTTTTTTTGGTAATACATAGAAGTGCTAATGATTTGTGAGGGTTTATTTTATATTTCACAATTTTTCTAAAGTTGTTCATTGTTTTGACTAGTTTTTTCATTGATTCTCTAGGGTTCTCTAATTATATTATCATATCATATGTACAGTGTGATAGTTTTGTTTCCTCATTGCCTATGCTTATTTCTCCAATTTTTCTTACTGCTATAGCTAGCATTTTTAATACAATATTGAATAATAATAATGATAATAGACATTCTTCCTTTACCCCAACCTTGTTTGGAAAGGGTTTTATCACCATTACAGATAGTTGTTACTCTTGGTTTTAGATAGATATTATTATCATTTTAAAGAAAAATTCCATTTATTCCTAAGCTTTCCAGTGTTGTTTTTTTGTTTGTTTGTTTTGGTAAAGCAATTGGGGTTAAGTGACTTGCCCAGGGTCACACAGCTAGTAAGTGTCAAGTGTCTGAGGTGGGATTTGAACTCAGGTCCTCCTGAATCCAGGGTCGGTGCTCCATCTACTGCGCCACCTAGCTGCCCCCTCCAAGTGTTTTTAATAGGAATAGGTGATGTATTTTGTCGAAAGATTTTTCCGTATCAGTTTATATAATCATATGATTTTTGTTGTTTTTGTTATTAATACTGTGAACTAGACTTATAGTTTTCTTACTACTAAACTATTCCTGCATTCCTGGCATAAATCTAACCTACTCATAGTGTATGAGCTTTGTGATATATTTCTGTAATCTCCTTGTTAATATTTGATTTAAATTTTTGGCATCAATACTCATTAGGGAAATTGGTCAATAATTTTCTTTCTCTGGTTTAAGTATAAAAAGATATTAGTGTCATAGAAAGAATTTGGTAGCATTGCTTCTTTACCTATTTTTCCCAACAGTTTATATAACCAACTTTTTCAGTTTGTATAGTGTTATAATTAATTGGCTTTTAAAAAAATGTTTAGTAAAATTCACTTGTAAATCCATTTGATCCTACATTTGGGTTTTTTTCCCCCTTAAGTAGCTCATTTATGGCTTATTCTATATTCTATTTCCTCTTCTGTTAATCTGGGCAATTTATATTTTTGTAAATATTCATCCATTTCCCCACATGTATGAAAATATTTATAGCTGTTCTTTTTGTGATGGCAAAGAATTGGAAATTAAGGGGATGCCCATCAATTGGGGAACAGCTGAACAAGTTGTGGTATATGAATGTAATGGAATACTATTGTGTTGTAAAAAATGATAAGCAGGCAGATTTCAGAAAAACCTGGAAAGACTTACATGAACTGATGCTGAGTGAAACAAGCAGAACCAAGAGAACATTGTACACAGAATCAACAACATTGTGTGATGATCAACTGTGATAGACTTAGCTTTTCTCCGCAATACAGTGATCTAAGACAATACCAAAAGAATCATGCTGGAAAATGCTCTCCACATACAGAAAAAGAACTGTGGAGTCTGAATGCAGATTAAAAAATAATATTTTCACTTTAATTGTTGCTTTTTTGTTGTTGTTATTGTTTCTTCTTTCTTGTGTTTTCCCCTCCTTTGTTCTGATTTTTCTCAGACAACATGACTACTGCGGAAATATCTTTAACATGATTCTAAGGTATAACCTATATCAAATTGCTTGCTGGCTTCAGGAAGGGAAAGAGAAGGGAGAGTAGGAGAAAAATTTGGAACTCAAAATCTTACAAAAACGAATGTTTGGGGCAGCTAGGTGGTGCAGTGGATGGAGCACCAGTCCTAGATTCAGGAGGACCTGAGTTCAAATCCGGCCTCAGAGACTTAACACTTACTAGCTGTGTGACCCTGGGCAAGTCACTTAACCCCACTTGCCTCACCAAAAAAAAAAAAAGAATATCATTAAAAATGAATGTTGAAAACTATCTTTACATGTAATTGGAAAAAAATAGAGGTTTGGAAAAATATTCATACATTTCATTTAAATTGTCAGTTTTATTGGCATAAAGTTGGACAAAATGTCTCCTAATAATTAATTTGATGTATCTTCTTTGGTCGTGCATTCACCCTTTTAATTATTGATACTGGCAATTCAGTTTTCTTCTTCTTCTTTTTTTAAAAGTCAAATTAGGGGCAGCTAGGTGATACAGTGGATAGAACACCAGCCCTGGAGTCAGGAGGACCTGACTTCAAATCCAGCCACAGACACTTGACACTGACTAGCTGTGCGACCTTGGACAAGTCACTTAACCCCAATTGCCTCACCAAAAAAAAAAAGTCAAATTAGCTAAGATTTATCTTTTATTATTTTTTCATAAAACCAACTCCTAGTTTTATTTATTAGTTCAATTTTTAACTTTTAATTTTATTAATCTCTACTTTGATTTTTAGAATTTCTATTTTGGTGTTTAATTGTGGATTTTAATTTGTTGTTTTTCTAGTTTTTTAGTTGCATGTCCAATTTGTTGATCTGCTCTGGCTCTCTTTTTAAGTTAGTGTTCAGAGATAAAAATTTACCTCTAAACTACTGTTTTGGCTACATCCTACAAATTTTGGTATGTTGTTTCATTGGCATTGTTATCCTTAATGAAGTCATTGATTGTTTCTATGATTTATTCTTTGATTCATTCTTTAAGACTAGATGGCTTAGTTTCCATTTTATTTTTAATGTATGTTTCAAAGACCATTTATTGAATTATTTTTATTGAATTGTATTTTGAAAAGTTTGCATTTAACACTTCTGCTTTTCTGCATTTGTTTGTAAGGGTTTT
This sequence comes from Dromiciops gliroides, assembly GCF_019393635.1. Classification (NCBI taxonomy): domain Eukaryota; kingdom Metazoa; phylum Chordata; class Mammalia; order Microbiotheria; family Microbiotheriidae; genus Dromiciops; species Dromiciops gliroides. The sequence continues at coordinate 151,549,627 of NC_057862.1, forward strand.
ATACCCTAATACATTGTCAATTTTTGTGAAGGTACCACATGCACCTGAGAAATAGGTATGCTCCTTTCTATTCCCATTCATTATTCTCAAGACAACTTTCACATCTAACTTTTCTAAAACTCTGCTTACCTCCTTAACTTCTTTTTTTTTGTTTATTTTATGATTAAATTTATCTACATCTGAGAAAGTTAAATTGAAGTCCCTCACTAATATAGTTTTACTATTGCTTTCCTCCTACAACTCATTTACCTTTTCTTTCAATGATTTCAGTACCAAGCCATTTTATGAATATATGTTCAGTATTTATATTAATTTATTATCTATTATATCCCGTTAGCAAAATATAGTTTTTCTGTTTATCTCTTTTAATTAGATCATTTCTTTCTGCTTTGTCTGAGATTGAGATTTTTAACCCTCTCTTTTTTACTTCATCTAAAGCATAATAGATTCTGTTCTAGCCTTTTATTTTACCTCCATGTGTCTTTCTGTTTCAAGTGTATCTCTTGTTAACAACATATTGTTGGATTCTGCTGATTCTGACTGTGGCTCCATGGTATTTGAGTTCTTTATTTCTAACTGGTTTCAGTATTTTCTCCTTGACATGGTAGCTCTGGATTTGGGCTACAATAGTCTTGATAGTTTTCATTTTAGGATTTCTTTCAGGAAATGTCCAGTGGATTCTTTAAAATTTTATTTTGCCCTCTGATTCTAGAATATCAGGACACTTTTCGTCTATAATTTCTTGAAATGTATATTATCCAGACTCTTTTTTTCCCCCAGGTAGTCATTGTCTTTAAATTATTTTTCTTCAATCTATCCTGTCAGTTGTTTTTTTCTATAAGATTTTTCACATTTTCTTCTATATTTTCAATCCTTTGACTTTGTTTTATTGTTTCTTGATGCCTTGTACAAGTCATTAGCTTTCACTTGACCATTTCTAATTTTTTTTAATTTACATGATAATTTTATTATATATTTAAAAAAATATCAAGTTGTACATAATAGATTTGAAGTTCCATATGCAATCATTTAAAAAAAAATTATTCTATACCATGGAAATGCTTGTTTTTCCCATAAAATAAAAGTAAAATAAATAAAAAATTGGAAAAAACAACAACATGGAGTGGTTTTAGTCAACCCATCAAAATTATGAATGTTAGATCTGCTGAGGGTTAACTAGAATTTTCAGTTTCTTCATTTCTAATTTTTAAGCAATTATTCTCCTATGATAAAATAATTATTAATAAGGATGTAATAGGAGGGTGGGTTTAATTAATCAAATTGATTATGAGGTGTCCCAAAGAATTACAAGACTCAGTGACTCTGTTTCTCAAGTTTTATTGAAAGACTGTGATGACCACAGGGAGAATCACCCAAAGGAGATAGGTATCTCAAATGGGGGAAGAAGAATAGTTATATTTATATTGAGATAAAGTAGATTATCTCTTCATTATCTTAGTCTCCTCCTTGTGGGAGGTTCATGGGAGTTCTTTTCCTAATTTGGAGTTTCCTGGGGCTTAAGCCAACCCCTGAGGCAGGTATCTTTTTCCTTGGAGGTGTGTTTTTGGAGTTTACACATATAATAAGGTGAACCTAAGGTCCCATTTGACCTTCTATGTTCATGTTCCTAAAGACATGCTTAAACTTGTCAGACCCAAAGGGTCTCTGTGTTTATGATATCTTTTTACTTAAGATCTGGTTTCTAGGTGTCCTGTCATCTAGGAATATTAATGGCTATTAATGGTTAATGGTCCCTAGTTACAGTCTCTTTTGATGGTAAGGGTTGATTAGGGACAAACCTTCTTGGTTACTGTAAGGACACAAACCTTAGTTTCTCTGTTAACCCTTTTAGGTACTATTGATGAGGACTCAGGTGTCAGTTTATTTGTTAACCCTTTTAGCTTCCTCCATCAAGGAGTTTCTTGGGGACACCCAGATTAGTTTCAGATCCCCTTTCTCCCCCCACTTCAGATGATTCAATTCTTAGGAGGAAGTTTTAATCTTATTCAGGGCCAGAATAAGGGTACAATAGAAATGGAGTCAGACTCTTTAGTCTAGCTAAAATGATCTGATGGGTTTAAGCCACACCTAGATAATGGACTTTGCCTTGAGCAATTTAGGGAGTAGTCTTTTGGATACTTCCCCCTGATGTCATCTGTAGAGATTATTTTAATATGGACCACCCTCAAGTCTTGTCAAACAACGGAACTGAATGATGCTAACCAATTAGCTTTGATCAATGTATAGTGACTCACCTCTATCAAAAGAAGATAAAAGCCAAGACCACAAGGTTGACGCCATCTTAGATCATGCTCTTGGATTGGATTGCTGTCTCTTGGTGCTCACTCTCCTCTTAGGACAGATTAGGTAATGTAGGGCTTCTGAACCCTGCTTAAAGCTCTATATTCTCTCTCTGAGAGACAATATAGCCCTGGGGCTTTCCTCCTACTTGTGTGAAATGCCACGTGGTCAATACTTTACTAATATTTAATATTAATTAATAATAAATTCTTACTGCCAAAATAGGTACATTAGCCATTATTATACAAATAGCCATTAATATATTTCTAAATAATAATTTAGAAAACACAGCCTAATCCCAAATAGTTTAAGAAGCACACTCCTTAGTGAGGTTTTGTACCTCTTTTATTGTTCATTCATTTCTCAATAGTGTCAGACTCTTTGTGTCCCCATTTGGGGTTTTCTTGACAAAGATACTGGAGTGGTTTGCCATTTCCTTCTCTAGCTCATTTTACAGAAGAGGAAACTGAGGCAAATACAGTCAAGTGACTTGCCCAGGGTCACATTGCTAGTAAGTGTCTGAGGCCAGAAGATGAGTCTTCCTGACTCCAGTCATGGCACTCTATCCACTGTGCCACATAGCTTCCCTGAACCTCTTTTACCATTTGACTAATTCTGATTTTTAAGAATTTATTTTCTTCAGTATTTTTTTAGGCCTCTTTTACCAAGTTGTTAGTTCTCTTTTCACAATTTTCTTGCATAGCTCTTATTTGTTTTCCCATTTTTTCCTGCACCACTCTTATTTGTTTTTAAAAATCTTTTTTTTGGCTTTTTTTTTTTTAACTCTCTTTAGTTCTAGGAATTCTTTTCTGGCTTGTATCCAATCTGTCCTTTTTCTTGAGGCTTTGCTTGAAGATGTTTTCAAGTAATTGTTTTCTTTGTTTCTTGAGCTTCCTTGCCACCTTATAGTTTTTTTTTCACCATATAGTTTTTATAATCAAGTTCTTTTTTTGTTGTTTGTTCATTTTTCTAGTTTACTTCCTGATTTTGAACTTAATATTGGAGTTGGGCTCTGCTCGCTTCTGAGTGGATGGATGACTTGCCTAAGCTTTTGTCTTAATGACCTTTTGCTTTCACAAGTTGATTTGGGGGCCTGTAGGTGGTACTTCCAGTTTGGTGTGATTCATGGAGAGGTCTGGTCACTGCCCTCCTGGTCTTCCCTCTGGTCTTTACACAGGCAGGGCCCTTGCTCCCTTGTAACTGTAACCATTTCTCTATACCCTGGAAATGCAACCCAGAGCTGCCAGATGGCATCTGATCCTGTTTCCCAGTGCTGGGTCAGGGGTCCCCTTGTGTCTCTTTCTGATCAAGTGTTCAGTCCCCTTACCTTCCCAGGGCATTGCTTCTGCCATCCACTCCACAGCTAGTGAAGTTTCCACCATGCTATACTTCTTCCATTCTATACTCTCAACCAGCTTCCACCCTAGTGTCTGTAGACCTCTCAGTCTTTATAAGTTTTCCTGGGCTGGAAAAAGGATTCACTATAACTTTATCTTGATTTTCTCACTCAGCATTTTATTTGGTGTTTTCTGTGGTTCTTTTTTTAAAAAAATTATACTTCAATCTGTATTCAGATACCATTCATTCTTTCTCTGTTGATGGTTTGCATTTTTTATATGTCCTTCTGATAATATCCTGCTCATCATTTCTTTCACAGTTACTATTGCTAACTGTATTGCCCTCCATCCTATTCCCTCCCCTTGATATTTACTCTATTTTCTATCTTCTTTCACCCTATCCCTCCTCAAAAGTGTTTTGCTTTTTACTGCCTCCTCCCCCAATCTGCCCTCCCTTCCTTCACCCCCCCATCCCTTTCCCCTCCCACTTTCCCTCAGGGAAAAATATATTACTATACCCATTTGAGTGTGTATGTTTTTCCCTCTTTGACCTAATTCTGATGAGAGTAAGGCTCAATCATTCCCTCACTCCTTCCCCATCTTCCCCTCCACTCCTTATCTTTTTCATATTTCTTTTATGTGAGCTACTTTGCCACTTTCCACCTCTCCCTTTCCCTTTCTTCCAAGTGCATTCCTCTTACCCCATAACTTTATTTTTAAAATGTCATCATGGGTTAGCTAGGTGACACAGTGGACAAAGCACCAGCCCTGGACCCAGGAGGTCCCAAGCCCAAAGCTGGCCCCAGACATAAGCTACCCCACCCTGCCTGCCCCACAAAAAAACAAGGATAAACAAAAAATAAATGCTTTACAGATATCATCCCTTCATATTCAATTCACATTTGTGCCCTCTAAGTATATTCCCTTCAGCTGCCCTAATACTGAGAAAGTTCTTATGAGTTAGAAGTATTATCTTTCCATGTAGGAATGTAAACAGTTTAACCTTTTAATATCCCTCATGATTTCTTTTTCCTGTTTACCTTTTTATGCTTCTCTAGGGTCTTGTATTTTAAAGTCAAATTTTCTATTCGGTTCAGGTCTTTTCATCACAAATGCCTGAAGTCCTCTTTTTCATTGAAGTCCCATTTTTCCCCTGAAAGATGATAATCAGTTTTGCTGGGTAGGTGATTCTTGGTTGTAATCCCAGTTCCTTTGCCCTCCAGAATATCATATTCCATGCCCTCCAGTCCTTTACTGTAGAAGCTGCTATATCTTGTGTTATCCTTCCTGTAGTTCCACAGTATTTGAATTCCTTTTTTCTAGCTACTTGCAATATTTTCTCCTTGACCTGGGATCTTTGGAATTTGGTTATAATATTCCTGGAAGTTTTCCTTTTGTAATCTCTTTGTGGAAGTGATTGGTGGACTCTTTCAATTTCTATTTTACCTTCTGCTTCTAGAATATCAGGGCAATTTTCCCTGACAATTTCTTGGAAGATGATGTCTAAGCTCTTATTTTTATCATGGTTTTCAGGTAGTCCAATGATTTTCAAATTATCTCTCCTGGATCTATTTTCCAGGTCAGCTATTTTTCTAAAGAGATATTTCATATTGCCCTCTATTTTTTTTATTCATTTGGATTTGTTTTATTGTGTCTTGATTTCTCATAAAGTCATTAGTTTCTATTTTCTCTATCCTAATCCTTAAGCAATGATTTTCTTCAAAGAGTTTATGTACCTCCTTTTCCATTTGGCCAATTTGGGTTTTCAAGCTGTTGACTTTTTTTCATGACCCTCCAGCATCACTCATTTCTCTTTCCATTTTTCCTCTACCTCTCTAACTTTATATTCAAAGTCATTTTTGAGTGCTTCCACGGCCTGAGACCAGTTCATATTTTTCTTTGAAGCTTTGGATGTAGGAACTTTGACTTTGTTATTATCTTCTTCTGAGGGTGTCTTTTGATCTACCTTGCCACCAAAGAAGCTTTCGATGGTCTGCTGCTGTCTCTGCCTGCTCATCTTTGCTGCCTATTTCTTGGCATTTAACTCCTTCTTAATGTGTAGGGCAGCTTCCAGGATGTACTGAAACAAGCTACAGGGTGTCCTGGGGGTGTTCTCAACCTGCCTGTCCTGTAAGTAACTACGACCCACTTCTTCTCTCTCTCTCTTTTTTTCTGTTTAGAATTTTATTTTCCAAAATATATGTAAAAACAAAATTTGACATCAGTTTTTAAAAACTTTGTGTTTCAACCTCTCTTCCTCCCTCCCTTCCCACCCCCACCCCAAGAACTCAAGCAATTTAATATTAGTTATACATGAGTAGTCATGGAAAACATCTCCACAGTGGCTAAGTTGTGAGAGAAAACAGATAAGAACAAAAATTTCAGATTAAGGAATTGACAAAAAAAAATGTGTTTCAGTCTGTTTTCAGATACTATCAGTTCTCTCTCTGTAGATGGATTGCAATTTTCATAAGTCCTTCAGAGTTATATTGAATCATTGCCTTGCTGAAAATAACCACGTGCTTCCCATGAGATCATCTTACACTAATGCTGTTATTTTATATACAGTACATTTCCCTCTGCTTCAGTTCATGTGGGTCTTTCCAGGATTTTCTGATAGCATCTTGTTCATCATAACTTTTATATAGTACCTTAAACCTGACAAAGAATTTTCTTCACAATAGCCCAGCAAAGTAGGTACCATACATTTTGCCATTATAGTCAATCATCATAACTACTTCCCTACATCCTATTAGCTTCCCATGATATTTACTCTATTTTCTATCTTCTTTTACCCTATTCCTCCTCAAAAGTGTTTTATTTCTGACTGCTCCCTCCCCTACTCTGCCCTCCCTTCTTTCACCCTTCCCTCCTTTCACCCTTCCCTCATTATCCTCCTCCCCTCCTACTTTCCTATAGGGTTAAATAGATTACTCCTCCCAACTGGGTGTGAATGTTGTTCCCTCCTTGAGCCCACTCTGATGAGATCAAGGTCTTTGAGCTAATTCTGTGTTCTAAATTTTTCTTCCTCCCTCCCTCCTCAATTCTTCCTATGAATTCAAGCAATTCAATATGTCATACTGTGCAGTTATGCAGAACATCTTCACATTCCTCAAAAGCATTTTGCTTTTTACTGCTCCCACCCCAATCTTCCCTTCCCTCCTTCCCCTCTTCTCCCCCCTCCCTTATCTTCTTCCCCTCCCTCTTTCCCTCAGGGCAAAAATACTATACCCATTTGAGTATGTATGTTATCCCTCTTTGAGGAGTATGTATGTTATTCCCTCTTTGAGTCACTTTCTCTTTAACCCAGAAGCAGAAGTCTGATTGTAATCTGATTCTCTATGTCAGTAGCTTGGTGTGCCTGTGCCCCTCCCACACTGGGCTACTGCTACTCAAGTCTTCTTACTGGTTCAGAATTTGGGCACTCTGTCTTAGCTCTGGCAGAGACTGCAGCTATTTCTCCCTGGCCAACTGCTGGACCCCCTTATTGGTCCATGAGCTGAGTTTCAGAAGAAGCTGCTAAAGATTCCAAGGCTCTGGAGGTGCGACCTGCCTGGGGTTGGATCTGTGCCACACAGTGAGCTCCTCTCTCACCTGGAACAGCAGATGATCCCATTCACATAATTAAGCCATCTTTGGTTGAAAAATAGTCTCTGTTCTTTTGTGGGTTATGCTGCTCTAGTAGTTGTCTTATGGCATTATTTTTGGAGGTATGTGGATGGATTTGTCGGTAACGCAGAAGAGTCACAGCCTTTCCTCTGCCATCTTGGCTCCACCCCTTCTGTGCTTACTTCATAGGAGTAGTTTTGGGGGAGGTTTGGCATTTATGACTTTTCATTACACCATCTTGAATCCACCCTCAGGAGGTATCTGATGTCATAGTGTTGATTGGGGGGGGTTCCATGTCATCCATAGTGAGAATTTCTAATGAGAATCTTCTCTGAGTTTTTGCATTTGTTATGTGCTTGTATCATCCTTATATATACTCAGGGTGATCTGGCTTAATAAGTAGCAGTATAGTATAGTGAATAGAATGCTGGACTTAAAGAGGAAGACCTGAATTTGAATTCTCTTTAAGACATTTAATAGCTATGTGACTATGGGCAATTACTTAACCTCTCTCTCTCAGTCTTAATGTTTTTATCTGTAAAACAGAGATCACAGCAGCACCAACACCACAGGGTTGTTGAGATTATCAAATGAGATAATTTATGTTAAATGTTTTGCAAACTTTAAAGCACTCTATAAATATTAGCTATTATTAATTGGGCCTTTCAGCAAGCTGAATGTAAAATTGCTTTTCCCTCTATTGCTTCTTGATGTTTTATGTAATGATATTGCTCATAATCTTCTGTCATCTACCTCCCTCAATTTTTATAAGAGAGGTTATACTATAAAACTGGTGTTACCATTGATAGCTATATATTTTTGCTTGACAAAGAATTAATGTATTAGCTGAGTGAAGTAGTTGCTTTAAGTTTCCTTTTTGTGTTCATTGATTTATACTAGTTAAAATTCCTTTGGAAATGGTGATACATTGCCAATGTATGTTATTTCATCCATATATCCCATGTTTTAATATCAGCAGCTTGGTCAAATAAGTCCAGTTAGACTTGTCTCAATTATTCTCAGTCAATCATAGAGTTATCTCATATCATCTATAAATTTTTTTTTTTTAGTGAGGCAATTGGGGTTAAGTGACTTGCCCAGGGTCACACAGCTAGTAAGTGTTAAATGTCTGAGGCCAGATTTGAACTCAGGTACTCCTGACTCCAGGGCTGGTGCTCTATCCACTGCGCCACCTAGCTGCCCCTATACATTTTTATTCTGCTAATTTTGTATCTGTTTTAATTTTCACTCTAACAAGTTGCACTGTACACGGTCTGGAAATTATTCCCACATTAGAAACTGTGGGGACCAATTTTTAATTGGGGAGTGTTAGCTAAGTGGCTCACCGCAATATTGGAGCAAGGAAGGAGACAGACAGCCTCCCTCAAAATAGAGCAGGATTTATTTAACAAAAACAAACTTTAAAAAAACACAAACAGGATCAGTAGGATTAAGGGAAAGGAAATAAAATGGGAAAAGGGAAATTATACAACCTGAACAATACCACCACCCAGGAATCAGCTGAGAACACACAGCAGCATCCTGTCGCCTTCCAGCCTCAAGCTAGAATGGTGTAAAACATCTCTTCTTCCCAGCAGACCCCAGGCTGACCAAACACAGCCCCCAGCCAATTGGCTGGCCACTTTGACAGTCACATGACTGCCCTCACTAGGCTTCCAATCATTATAATTTTGCCAGGCCCATGTAGGCATCGGCCAATGGTGATGACATGAGGTGCCAGCACCATGGTGATGGCTACAACCAGTGGGTGGAGCTCCATGCTGTTTGTGGAGCCCCAGAGGCCAGTGTGTATGCCGAGGTTTTTAAAAAAAATTCTAGCCAAAGGATGGGGTCATAAAAACCTCAAATAACAATTCTGTATACAACTAATCATATCCTAACTGTTAGAACATGAATCAATTTTAATTTTAAAAAATTTGAAATGATCTGATTTTAATTTTTGTATTATTAGAATCTTTCCATGACCAGCACCTTATGACTCTCTTTATTCATGATATATAGGTATGAGGCTTCTAAACATCTATAATCCCTTGTTTCCTCTTCTTTCTTATTCTCAAGTACTTGCTCACTTGTTTTTCATTGGCTTCCCCAAAGCCATAAACACATAAAAATAAAAGTACAATGCCAAACATAGATAAGAACATAAGTGGGTTCATCAAGAGACTCCTCCCATGCCTACCCAGTCAATTTGATGAGCACATCTATTCCCTATGAAATATGGACATACAAGCATACCTTTTACTTTATTAAATATAGTCATACCCATATGTCTGTTAGCATCTTGTAAAGAGAACATGGATAACTCCTGATTGAGTTTAAGTGGAGTGGAGTTGTACAAAGACAATTAGTTGGATGGGACTCAGGAGGACACATGCTTGTCAGAAAAGTCACCCCTCTGTCAGCCTATAAAAGGAAGTGACAAATAGCTTTCAGACCTTTTTTTTTCCCTTCTTTTTTTGCTATTTGCATCATGCCTTTTTTTTTTTTCTGGAAGCACTCAACCATTTTTGGGGAGGAGATAGTTGTGTTTCTTTCTAATGTCACCCTCAACTGGAGGAGAACAGAGTTCCCTGCTGTTCCTCAATACTTGATGAGAAGAAAGATACGAGGAAAATGTTGGGGCAGGGCGGGGCGGGGGGGGGGGGAAGGACTAAGAGTCATTTATCATTCATTTTAATAGGCCAACACAACAAAGACAGATCTTCTGACATGAATCCATACTTCTGAGTCCCAACCAACTTGAAAGTGGGACAGCAGCAAGATTTGACCATGCCCTTTGAACAAGTAGCCAACAAGAATACAGGCATGCTCATACTCTTGGAGGGAGAAGTATGTTGATCAAATTGGTCAGGGAGAATTCTACTGAACAAACTCGCCTTACAACAATTTTAAAAGTTAATTTTTTCATATCCATTAACATGTTCCTCCTTACCTTAGCCTAGTTTTCTCATGCTTTATAGGCTTTCAGCATTTATGTATATAATTTGAACCATATTGCTTGTTATTTGTCTCTGTTCTCTGGTTATACTCAATTTGATTCAACAACTTTCAGGTGCCTGCTTGCACATATTATCTTTCCTCAACTTAATTGTGAACTCTTTGAGATCAGGGGCTTTTATTGCTACTTCTTTTGTATTCACTGTGGTACCTAATGCAGAGTCTGTCATGTGCAAAATATACAAAAAAGGTGCTTATTGGGTTGGATTGAATTGAATGAGAAAATAATGAAGGATTAACTAGAATAGGGAAAGGGCAAATCGAAGAGACTGGGAAATTGGAGTAATAGGAAAAGATGGTGAAGGGCAGCAGAAAGGGGAGAAAGAGAGAGAAAGTTAAGGGGACTCAAAGTAATAAAGGAGAGAAATGAATAGAAGAGATGAACCTTTGTGGCTACACAGCAACATTTCCACTAGGAACCAGGTTTTCTAAGGAGAAAGGTATGTAGTTAGTCTGAAAGACATACTGAGGCACTACTGTATCTTTCTCCCAATCCCTTGGGGACACCACTAAAACATTGATCATTACAGGCAACTGACTTAAATAATTGTCTTCATGAGGTAGTTGCACCACAGCCTTTACTCTCCAGGTTCTTTTAACCTGATGATAAAGATTATTAGATCCTCAAGGGATTATTATCCTTATGATATATTTTTTCAATTTCAATCAAGTAGAGAATTGTCAAAGTAGACCTGTCTTTTGAAGAATTGGATATGGTTTACATATTCTCAGTTGGGTCTTGCTTTAAATTTACAAGGTAGCCTTTTTTTTTTTTTCTTCAGGATAGCATAGTAGATCAAGAGCTGTCCTTGAAGTCAGGAAGTCTAGATTTTAAGTCCCACCTTTGACACATACTGGTTATGTGATACTGGACACATCATTTAATTTCTCCAGGGGAGAAAGAAGAGAGAGTTATGCTTCTTTCTCATGTCATCATCAGTTGGAGTGGAGAAGAATTCTTAAATTTTCTAAGACTATGAATTGCATTGAATGGGCTGATCTGTCTAGGTAGAAGGAATTTTCTCATCTGAGAGTTTCCTGTACCAATGAAGTCAGAGGCCCAGTCCCTATCTCTTTTTTTCAGTGTTTCCCAGCAGCATTCTGTGATTGAGGGAGTGAGAGTAGAAGCTTGAACTGCTTCCAAGTCCTTGTTTCATAGAGTTTTACAGTTTGGAAAGTATTTTTGATTTTCATGACATTCCAGATACAGACAATATTGTACAAAGATTATTCTTATTTTATAGTTAAGGAAACTGAGGGTCAGAGGAGTTAAGTGAGATGGAATGAAGTATTTATTAAGTAATGATTACGTGCAAAGCATTCGTACTAAGAACTGGAGATGCAGATAGAAGAACAAGAGAGGCCCTGTCCTTAAAGAACCCATTATTTAATGTCCTCTGTTGTTGTCAAAGAGGACCAATGACATCAAAGTTGATGTCTTGACTTGCAAATGAATTGGATTTGAGTGAGGCAGAGCTGTGAAGAGTCAGCAGCCTTACTCTCTATTCCAGAGTCATTGGAACCCAGTGGTAAGATACTGCTCAGGAGAACTGGTGATGACCCTGCATGTAGTGGGAGACCTTGGCCTTTTTAAGCTAGGTCTTTCCCAGTACATAAGAAGTCACATACATTAATCCTGATCATAGAACTAGGACTTTTACATTGCCCTCCTGACTCCTAATGTAATCCTGTTTCCATTTGCATAGTACCTTCACTCTATTTCCACTGGACAAGAAGAGATGCATAAATATATATATATATATATATATATATATATATAATATATATATATATATGTATATATATGTGTGTATATGTATATATATATATTTTTTTTTTGCAGGGCAATGGGGGTTAAGTGACTTGCCCAGGGTCACACAGCTAGTAAGTGTCAAGTGTCTGAGGCCAGATTTGAACTCAGGTACTCCTGAATCCAGGGCTGGTGCTTTATCCACTGCGCCACCTAGCTGCCTCCCCTTTTTTTTTGAGATGCACATATATTTTGAAGTCATATATAATATTTTGATTTTAGAACAATATCCTGTTCAAACTAACCCTTTAAAAAAAAATCTCTGCGGGGGCAGCTAGGTGGCACAGTGGATAAAGCACCGGCCCTGGATTCAGGAGTACCTGAGTTCAAATTCGGCCTCAGATACTTAACACTTACTAGCTGTGTGACCATGGGCAAGTCACTTAACCCCAATTGCCTCACCAAAAAAAAAAAAATCTCTGCTTTATTCAAGATATAACAATGTAACATGCAGGCTATTCCTCTAGATCTTGCTCATTTTTTTTTGTTTGTTTTGTTTGTTTTTTTGTGGGGTAATGAGAGTTAAGTGACTTGCCCAGGGTCACACAGCTAGTAAGTGTCAAGGGTCTGAGGCTGGATTTGAACTCAGGTTCTCTCAAATCCAGGGCTGGTGCTTTATCCACTGTAACACCTAGGTGCCCCCTCTTGCTAATTTTTAAACTTTAATTAAAAAAAATGTTTAAACTCAGTATATCAGTATAAATAGAAACAATGTATAAGTGGCATTTGAAAGCAAATGTAGGACAATGGTATTACATTAGTGTACAATGTATTCTTATCTCAGGTTTCATTATAAAAAAAATTAGTATGACAGATGAAAAAGTAAACTGCTAAAGCAGGGCCTGTAGAACTTAGCTTTTAGAAAAAAAAACTTACTGGTTTTTAGTAATATCATAGTGTTGTTGTGTTTTGTCCTACCTATAGACTAAGTTTTAAAAGTTGGTAAATTTTAAAACTGCACAACGACTTTATGAAGACCTTTTATGATAGTATGATCTATCATCCCATGATAATTCCCATAAATGTGTTGCTTTAAGGTTATAAGATTTCCCTACAATGATTCAGTGAGGTAGCAATTACAATTATTCTTCTTCTTATGCTATGAATGAGGAAATTGAGGTTAAGTGACTTATCCATCACAGAGCTAGTAAATGTTGGTCTGAATCTGAATCTGAGTGTCCTGACTCTCAAGTTCATTGTTCTTTGTACTTTACCAATCTGTTTTTCTATATATGTGAAAAAGTAGGAATGAATTGAGAGTATGAAATATATCTTAATAAATGCATTGGGTAGAAGTGAAGGACGAGAGCTGGAGTCACCTCTGAGAGGAGGCTTCAAGCTTAAGACAATACAACCTTTTGAGTCAAAAATAGAAATTAAAATTTAACCAAACAAATCATTAACCACAGTATCTAAAGTGACATGATTATGAACAGTTTAATTAAATAAAGACCAGCTCTTTGAGTCTATTTAACCTGGGCTATTCAGTGATTCTGTTTTATTAGACAAATGATTACATTATTTATTTTTCTTTATGGTAGGAATGTTTTACAGTCTAGTAATTCTGTCAACTGTTGGTCACATAAACTCAGCCAAGTGATAGATCTCTCTTTTTAATACTAACTGTTTTCACTAGACTTGAAAGGTCTGATATTTAAGATGCCTTCTTAAGTTTTAGAATAGAATAGCTCTGACTTAATCATCTTTAGAGTTTTTTCCAATTAAAAATATTATCTTTACTAAGAAGCTTTATTTTAAGATGACAAAGTAAAATAAATTTAAAAATAAACAAAAGTTAAAAACTGTTATTGATACTTTAAAAATCTTATTTCTTCATAAATAGGTGGCGTCCAATTGGTATTACTCAGAAGCCATTTCTGTTTCCACAACAAAGTATAAGTAAAAAATGGCAAGGCAAAAGAGAGGGAAGAGCCAGTCCATTCATTCAACCAAGTACAAAGGTTAGACATTTTATTATTCTTTAACTAGATCATATATGAACACTTGTTTATCATTTAGTGGAATCTTTGTGTCGGAAATACCCTATTATTTCAGTGGCCATGTGTTTTTATTGGCTCAAGCAATGATTCAGAAACCAAGATATATCTCATGTTATTAGTTAGAGTAAGCTGACCCTAAGTCTGCTACTTTCAATGATGGTAGCAATAAATAGGAAGTTTTATTTAGAGATATAATAATAATAATAACAATAATAGCTGACATTAATATATTACTTTAAGGTTTACAAAGCACTATGCATAATTCTCTCATTTGATCTCACTTAAAAATGTTATTAAGTACCCAGTAGCCAGCAAGTCTCAGATTCTAAATGCAGCACACCATCTCACAGCATTTCATGACTTATAGTCCCTTGATAAAGAGTTTCTCAGGCTTTGCATTGGCATGAGGGGCTGCACTGCACTTTCTTGGCCTGGTTGGCTGTCTGGATCATCTGTTGTTGTTTTTTCCAGTTGTCCAACTGACTTGTAGCTCCCTTCCTGATCACTCTAGACATTAGCAAAGGGAGTTTGCTAATCTTAGAGATTATCATAGAATCTTAACCTAATAAATGTTTGGTTGATTGAATCGAATGGAGACTTTGGTTGTCATCTAGTTCAAACTCTCCCTGAAGAAGGGATCCCCTCTATCCAGCCTTTGGTTAATAAGTAATTTATCATGCTCTGAAGTAGTATGTTGCATTTTTGAAACAGCTTAAGAAGTTCTTTCCTCAAATTGAGCTAAAGTTGTCTCCCAGCAACTACCACTATCCTGTTTTGCTCTATGAGAATAAGCAGAACAAACCTAATTCCTTTTCCATATGAAAACTTTTCACACATTTGATGATAGCAATCACATCTTTCTCTTTCTTTTTTTATTCTTTTAGCTAAATAGCCCCAATTCTGTCAACCAATATTTATATGGTCTAGTTTAGAATTTCAACACAGTGCTCTGTCTTGTCAATGTTCTTTATAAAGAATATGGTAGGGGCAGCTAGGTGGCGCAGTGGATAAAGCACCAGCCCTGGATTCAGGAGTACCTGGGTTCAAATCCGGCCTCAGACACTTGACACTTACTAGCTGTGTGACCCTGGGCAAGTCACTTAACCCCCATTGCCCCGCAAAAAAAAAAAGAATATGGTAGGGCAGCTAGGTGGCACAGTAGATAGAGCACCGGCCCTGGATTCAGCACAACCTGAGTTCAAATCTGGCCTCAGACACTTGACACTTACTAGCTGTGTGACCCTGGGCAAGTCACTTAACCGTCACTGCCCTGAAAAAATAAAAAAGAATATGGTGTCCCAAACTGGTCCTAATGTTTCAGATGTGATCTTATATGGGCAGAGTACACAGGAAACATTGGCTCCCTTGCTTGGCCTACTGCAGCAGCCTAATGTAAAGAATTAATTGTTATTTGAGCATTTTATGCCTCAGCACGCCCTGGCCTGGGGCTCCACAGACCCCGCAGTGCTCCACCCACTGGTTGTAGCTGTTGCCAGGGCTCTGGCACCTCAGTCATCACCACTCGCCGACGCCTACATGGGCCTGGCAAAATTATAATGATTGGAATCCTAGTGAGGGCAGTCATGTGACTGTCAGAGCGGCCATCCCATTGGCTGGGACTGTGTGGGGTGTTTCTAGGTTTGGGGGAGGAGAATTGGGCATTTGAGGTGGAAACTGGAAAGCAACAGGCGTTCTGCTACGTATTTTCAGCTGATTCCTGGGCGGTGGTATTTTTTCAGGTATTATAATTTCCCTTTTCCCATTTTATTTCCTTTCCCTTGAACCTACTGATCCTGTTTATATATTTTTTTAAGTTCGTTCTTGTTAAAATAAATCTTGTTCTGTTTTGAGGGAGGCTGCCGGTCTCCTTCCTCACCCCAAAATTGAGGCTTGCGGCTTAGCTAGCACTCCCCAATTAAAAATTGGTCCCCACACTAAGAATACAACTCATGGTCCAATAGAACTTAGAGGTTCTTTTCATGTCAAGTCCTGTTTAACCACATTTTTATTACCCCTTGTTTGTGCAGTTGTTTTTTTGAACCCACACCAAGGACTTTGCATTGATCTCTATTTTTATATTATAAGACTTGGCCATTTTTTCCCCTAGCCTGTCAAGAACTTTTCAGATTCCAGTTCTGTTATCCAGTTTATTAAGGGGTCCCTTCTGGATTTGTCATTGCAAATTTGATAAGTATGCCATGACTTCCCTTATCTAAATAATTTCTAAAAATGTTGAATTGAGTAGGATCAAGAGAAAATCCCTTTGATACTCCACCTGAGCCCTCCTTCAAGATTGACATTAATAACTTAATAACTGGGTCTGGTCCTCCAACTATTACTATATCACCTAACTGTATATGAATTTCACCATAGTTAATCAATAGGCATTGATTAAGTGCCCACTATGTGCTAAGCACTACACTAATCAAAAGACAATCCCTGCTCTTAAGTAGCTTACAGTCTAAGAGATATGAAAATAACTATGTACAAACAAGATATATACAGAACAAATCTACAATACTCAACAACAATCAATCATAAGGAGTATTAAGAAAGATTTCTTGTAAAGATGGGATTTTAGCCAGGATTTGAAGGAAGCTAGGAAAGTCAGGAAGCAGAAAGGAAGTGGAAAAAAATTCCAGGTACAGAGGACATCCATGAAAATTCAAAGTTGGGAGGTAAAATGTATTGGTCAAGAAAAAGCAAGGGGCGGGGTGTAGAAGACCCTTCCAAATACCTTCAAATAATGCCATAGAGAACCCACAAAAGGACAGGGGGAAATAATTTTCCATCCAAAGATAGCTTGGAGGGTTGGCAGGAAGGGTCTGTTGTACTGGGGTGAGAGTGGAATGCAGGCCAACATGGGCTGCCCCAGAGAACGAGGCCTCAGGAGCTTCTGGATCAGCTGTGGCAGTGGCTGCTTCTGGAACTCAGCCCACAGATGGTGAGGGAGTTGAGCTGTTGGCCAGGGGGAGATTACAGGGGTCTCTTTGCTGGTGCTGAGGCAGAACTCTGTTGTTTTGCCAGTGCTCAGATCCAAGTTGCAGTGGTGGCCCAGGCAGGGGAGGCATGCCAGAGTTTTCAGCCACAGTGCAGCAGGATTTGGTTCCAGGTTAAAGGGCAGAGAAACAAGCCTGTGCTTGCTTGCAGGCTGGGGCACAGGCCCTTGGGAGTGGTAAATATGCCTCTCCTTGAATTGTACCACCTTGGAGGAAATAGGGACTTACAAATTCCTAGAATTATCTCAGAGAACAGCTCTTCAAACCCCCTGAAGCTTGGGATAGCATACCCTCCATCCTGGAAGCAGTGCCCCACTTTAAGAAGGAGTTAAAAGTCAAGAAATAGGCTGAGAAAATGAGAACACAGAAAAAAATGTTGACCTTAGAAAGGTTCTATGGTGATAAGGAAGATCAAAATACACCCTCAGAAGAAGATAACAAAGTCAAAGCTCTTACATCCAAAGCTTCCAAGAAAAATATGAATTGGTCTCAGGCCACAGAAGCACTCAAAAAGGACTTTGAAAATAAAGTAAGAGAGGTAGAGGAAAAAATGGAAAAAGAAATGAGAGTGATGCAAGAAAATAATGGTGGGGAAAAAAAGTAAACAGCTTGCAAAGCTGGTTTAGCCAAATGGCAAAAGAGGTACAAAAGTTCTCTGAAGAAAATAATTGCTTAAAAATTAGGATTGAACAAATGGAAGCTAATGACTGTATGAGAAATCAAGACACAAGAAAGCAAAACCAAAAGAAAGAAAAAATAGAAGGCAGGGGGCAGCTAGGTGGCACAGTAGATAAAGCACTGGCCCTGAATTCAGAAGGACCTGAGTTCAAATCTGGCCTCAGACATTTGACACTTACTGGCTGTGTGACCCTGGGCAAGTCACTTAACCCTCATTGCCCCACCAAAAAAGAAGAAGAAGAAGAAGAAGAAGGCAATGTGAAATATCTCCTTGGAAAAACAGCTGACCTGGAAAAAAGATCCAGGAGAAATAATTTGAAACTTATTGGACTACCTGAGAGCCATGATCAAAAAAAGAGCCTAGACATCATCTTCCAAGAAATTGTCAGGGAAAATTGTTCTGATAGTCTAGAAGCAGAAGGTAAAATAGAAATTGAAAGAATCCACCGATCACCTCCTAAAAAAAAATCCCAAAATGAAAACTTCTAGGAATATCATAGCCAAATTTCAGAGTTGCCAGGTCAAGGAGAAAATATTGCAAGCATCAAAAAGAAACAATTCAAGTATTGTGGGAGCACAGTCAGGATAACACAAGATCTAGCAGCTTTTACTTGGACTTGGAATAGGATATTCTGGAACGCAAAGGAACTAGGATTACAACCAAGAATCACCTACCCAGCAAAACTGTGTATGATCCTTCAGGGGAAAAAATGGGAATTCAATGAAAAAGAGGACTTTAGGCATTTGTGATGAAAAGACCTGAACTGAATAGAAAATTTGACTTTAAAATACAAGACCCTAGAGAAGCATAAAAAGGTTAACAGGAAAAAGAAATCATGAGGGATATTAAAAGGTTAAACTGTTTACATTCCTACATGGGAAGATGGTACTTTTAACTTATAAGAACATTCTCATTATTAGAGCAGCTGAATGGAGTATATTTAGACAGAGGGCATAGGTGTGAGTTGAAATATTAAGGGATTATATCTTTAAAAAATAAAATTAAGGGGTAAGAGGAATACATTGGGAGAAAGGGAGAGGGGGAGGTGGAATGGAGTAAAGTATCTCACATAAAAGAAGCAAGAAAAGGCTTATGGAGTGGAGGGGAAGAAGGGGGAGATATGGGGGAGTGAGTGAGCCTTAAACTCCTCAGAATTGGCTCAAAGAGGGAATAACATACACACTCAATGAGGTATAGTACTCTTATCTTACCCTGCAGGAAAGTAGGAGGGGAAGGGGATAAGGGGGCAGGGTTGAAAGAAAAGAGGGCAGATTAGGGGGAGGGGGCAATTAGAAGCAAAACATTTTTGAGGAGGGATAGGGTGAAAGAAGATAGAACATTGAGTAAATGTCATGGGGAGGGAATAGGATGGAGGGAAATACAGTTAGAAATAATAACTAGGGGCAGCTAGGTGGCGCAATGGATAGAGCACCAGCCCTGGAGTCAGGAGTACCTGAGTTCAAATCCGGCCTCAGACACTTAACACTAGCTGTGTGACCCTGGGCAAGTCACTTAACCCCAATTGCCTCACTTAAAAAAAAAAAAAGAAATAATAACTGAAGGGAAGCTAGGTGGCGCAGTGGATAAAGCACCGGCCCTGGATTCAGGAGTACCTGAGTTCAAATCTGGCCTCAGACACTTGACACTTACTAG
Organism: Dromiciops gliroides; assembly: GCF_019393635.1. NCBI lineage: Eukaryota > Metazoa > Chordata > Mammalia > Microbiotheria > Microbiotheriidae > Dromiciops > Dromiciops gliroides. Next base: position 151,569,033 of record NC_057862.1, read on the forward strand.
CTGTATGACCCTGGGCAAGTCACTTAACCCCCATTGCCCCATAAAAAAAGAATAACTGAAAAAGTTTTTGAAGCAAGTTTGTTTGATAGGCCTCAATTCTCACACTTAGAGAGCTGAGCAAAATTTGTTTAAATAAGAGCCATTCCCCAATTGATACATGATCAAAAGACATGACATTTTCAGATTAAATAATCAATACTACTTATAGCCATATTAAAAAAATGTTCTAACTCACTATTGATTGGAGAGATATGGGTCAATACAATTCTGGGTACTACCTCATACCTATTGGATTGGATAATAGGAGAGCAGAGGAAAATGACAAATGTTGTAGTGGATTTGGGGAAAATGAGACATTAATACACTCTTGGTAAATTTGTAAACTGATTCAAACATTCTGTAGATCAATTTGGAACTATGGCCAAAGGGCTATAAAACCATGCATACTCTTTGACCTAGTAATAACACTTGTTGCTATCCAAAAAGAGATTTTAAAAAGGTTGAATTTGAAATTGGGGAGATGCCCATCAATTGGGGAATGGCTGAACAAATTGTAGAATGAGATTGTGATGGAACACTGTTTTGCTACAAGAAATGATGAGCAGGATGTTATCAGAAAAACCAGGAAAGACTTACATGAGCCGATGCAAATTGAAATGTACTGTATACAAAATAAAAGCAATATTATAAGATGATCTGCTGTGAATGACTTAGTTATTTTAAGCAATACGGTGATTCTAGACAACTCTGAAGAACTTATGAAAAATGCAATCCAACTATAGAGAAAGAACTGATGGTATCTGAATATAGATTGAAGCATAATATTTTTTGTTAGTTATTTTTTCTAAAGTTTTTTTTTGTCTGTTTTCTTTCACAAACTGACTAATGTGGAAATATTTTGCATGACTACACATGTATAATTTTTTTAAAAAGACATCTAGTTTAATTCCCTAATTTTAGAGATGAGGAAACTGAGGTTCAGTGAATTTGAGTGATTTGCCCAAAGGTCACACAGATAATAAAAAGATAATAAAAATAAGAAAGTCTGAAGGAAAAGCAATGAGACCAGTGTCACTAGATGCAGAGTGCTGGGGGTTGGGGTGGGAGGCTGGAAGGAAGGTCAAGTATAAGAAGTTTCCTTCAAAATTGAGCTTAACACAACTTTAAATAGCTTTGTCAATAATCAAGTCAAACAATAAGAGTTCTCAAAAAACATGTCTAAGGAGATTCAGAATCTTTTAGAGATTTTATAATTATTGTCCAGTTGTTACACATGAAACATATAATAAAAACAAAAATTGAAACATTCTCTAAAACTTAATATTACCATGCTTTCCCCTGTGGAGAATAAATTGAGAAGACAATTGTGATATTAATTTGGAAAATAATTTTATCTTTGTTTCATTGCTTTTTGCATCATCTGCCTAATTATCCTCATGCCATTATGAGAAATTAAAGGATCTAATATAATTGATAGCAGATGTCAAGGCCAAATCCAACATTGTATTTATCATGACACCTGAGATAATTATGGGGGTTACCATAAAAGAACAGAGTATAAATTGAGTCAGGTTTAATCAGATGCATAGGATTGAGATGTCCATGACATCAGGCATATAGGAGGCAGAATTGAAGTCAGGTGTTGTATGAGACGGCATAGCCCTGCCACCTGGTGTCATGTGGGGGAAAATTAAACCAAGAAAATCCAACCTTGACTCTTGCCAATTGCTGTTTTCTCGGCCTTTCCCAAGGCAGTGTAGTCCCTGGACTTCATGCATGTCTCCCCTTTTTGTAACAGTTCAATGTCTGCTCTTGTATGTATTTCTCTTGTGATTGGCTGGCATCTTGGCCAACTGTCATCTGGTAACTCAGAATGAAAGCAATTAATGTCTTAAATGATAAATTCCCATAATCCAAGTCTCATATGGATTTAAAACTTGAGGATAATAATGATTGCAAAAAACGTGAATCTGCTAAGACTCAGAATGTAATATACAATTATGCAATAATTCCAAATAATTACTTTTTTTTACTAAGTATACAATTACATTTGTGAAAAATAAGAACTCGTTTTTAATACAAGTTAAACACGATCTTAAAAGAATAAGAATCTCTACAAAAATAGGCCCATACTATTGAGTTCAAAGTGTAGTTGCAATAGCATAAAAAAGGAACCCTTATGTAACATGAACTTTTTTTATGCTTAGTAAAAATAATACTTCTAGAATTAATTTATACTTGCCATGGCAACCAATTTGCCAGGGAAATGTTTTATAGAATTTAATAAAATAATCAGTTGGAAAAAACAAACAATTTAGAATATGGGAGCACAATACTCCCAGAATTAATATTGTATTATGAAATCAAGACCATCTTACATTAGTTCAAAAATAGAGAGATAGATTAATAGAACAAAATACACATGGAAGAATAAAAGACAGTGAAATTCAAACCGGAGAATTCTAAATGAATATGAACTCAATATTAATAAGAATATTACAAAATATAAATTTGATTACATGAATATAAAAAGCTTTTGCAAATGTTCCCCTTTTTTAAGATAAGAATAAAACACAATCTTAAAAGAATGAAAATCTCTTTGAAAATAAACCCATACTATTAATTTCAAAATGTAGATGTAATAGCATAGAAATCCTTATGTAACATTTGAACTGACATTATTTCTCTGAGTGAATTTAGAACATTTTTGATTCTGATATCGAAAATCCCCAAATCTCATATTAATATCTTGCTGTTTACTTCTACATTTCTGCAAAATATGTCCCTGTCTATGGCAGTAGAAGCAGATTCTTGATATATAATGATGATAAAGTTTCTCTTGTTTTTATTCAACCCCTTCATTTTCTCTGTTGGTCCTTTCATAATACCAATGCTTTATAAGGTTATTAATTAAAGACAAAAGCAGATGAACAAAATGATTATGAACAAAATGAACATATCTGGAATTTAAAGCGTTTTCTCAGGTTGGTTTGGGAGAATTACAGCAGATTGAATCAGAATTGGCTGAGGCTGGGTGGGACCTAGGGGCAGTGGCTGGTTGCTCTGGTAACTGAGTAGAAGCTGGGAGTGCAGGTAAAGGAGGCCAAGCATGTGAGAGCTAAGGACCTGAGGAGGGTGGATTAGATCTCATAGCCTCCCTGGTGGGAGGATCAAGAGGCTTGGCCATGGGAGGAGTAGGAGGTGGCTCCAGGGGAGTGGGAGGAGGTGGGGTCCCAATAGGAGGGGGCAGGACCCTTTCCCCCATATGCTACACAGCCACAGCACTTACAGACATGTTGGCTTAGCTGGGGAGGGACCAGGGCAATTTGACATTCAAGCCTGTGAAGCAGGCTCAGATTCGAACTCAGGCTTGGATTCCCCTTCCCCCACTGTTAGGGGGATAAAGGCTTCAAAAGGAGGCTGGGTTATTACCTCTAGGCATGCAAAAGAAGAGAAATGCTTAGTGTTAGAATTTGAAAAAGCTGGTGTCTCCTCCTGTATAAGCTCCTTGCTTGCTTTATTCCATAGTTCCCAATAAATTAAATCTTTGGGGGACTTAAAAGTGTAGGATTATTTGCAAATTTTTCAGTGTTAGGGCATCAAAAGATCCATTCTCTGACTACTGGTTTTCTAGTAAGCTAAAATATTTTTTATGCCACATAAAACACAGTTTGATAAGCCTTGCTTTTTTCTGCCTGGCTGAATCGGGAGCTTATGAGAGTCCCATGCTGTGATTATTTTCTCTAGGGAAGACCCCTGTATTATATGGTATGTCCTGGTATTTATAGTTTTCTTAGTGTTCTTAATTTCTATGGTACTATCAGCCCCCCTTTTGTAATTCAAAATTTTCCTCACTATAACACAAAGAAAAGTAAGAATAAAAATTAAAATAGGAATAGAATATTTGAATTCATAAGGACCAAGCAAAAACACGATTTCAATCCTAGCCTGGGTGAATACCGGAAGGGACTTTGGGGCCTATGGAAAGGTACTTCATCCAATGTTGGCCGCAATGTGAATAGAATTTTATTTTCCAAAATATATGTAAAAACAAATTTTATCATCAATTAAAAAAAAAAATTGTTCCAACTTCTCTTCCCACCCCCACCCACTAGAACTCAAGCATTTCAAAATAAATTATACATGAGTAGTCATGGAAAACATTCCCACATTAGCTAGGTTGTGAGAAAAAAACAGTCAAAAAACTCCCAAAACTTCAGACTGAGGAATCGTCAAAGGGAAAAAACATTTTTTTAAAAAATGTGTTTCCAGGGGCAGCTAGGTGGCACAGCAGACAGAGCACCAGCCCTGGAACCAGGAGCACCCGAGCCCAAATCTGGCCCCAGACACCCAACACCCACCAGCCGCATGACCCCGGGCAAGCCACCCAACCCCAATTGCCTCACCAAAAAAAAAAGAAAAGAAAAGAAAAAAATGTGTTTCCATCTATTTTCAGATACTATCATTTCTTTCTCTATATATGGGTTGCCATTTTCATAAGTCCTTCAGGGTTATATTGGACCATTGCCTTGCTGAAAATAACCACATGCTTCCCAGCAGATCATTTTACACTATTGCTGTTATTTTGTATACAGTGCATTTCACTCTGCTTCAGTTCATGTAGGTCTTTCCAGGTTTTCTAATAGTATCCTGTTCATCATAACCTAAATAATGTACCTTAAACTTGACAAAGAATTTTCTTCATATTAGCCCAGCAAAGTCATCATAACTATTTCCCTCCATCCTATTCCCTTCCTATGATATTTACTCTATTTTCTATCTTCTTTTAAACTATTCCTTCTCAAAAGTATTTTACTTCTGACTGTCCCCTCCCCTACTCTGCACTCCCTTTTTTTTCACCCTTCCTTCCTTATCCTCTTCCCCTCATACTTTCCTATAAGGTTAAATAGATTACTCCTCCCAACTGGGTGTGAATGTTATTCCCTCCATGAGCCAACTCTGATGAGTTTAAGGTCTCTGAGCTAATTCTATGTTCCAAATTTTCTTCCTCCCTCTCTCCTCAACCCTCCCTATGAAATCAAGCAATTCAATATTTCATACTTGTGCCGTTATGCAGAACATCTTCCCCTTCCTTGAAAGTATTTTGCTTTTTACTACTCTTTCCCAGAATCTGCCCTTCCCTCCTTCCCCTCTTCCCTGCCCCCCTTATCTCCCTCCCCTCCCTCAGGGCAAAATATATTACTATACCCACTTGAGTATGTATGTTAGTCCTTCTTTGAGTCAATTCTGATGATATTAAGGTTCAATCACTCCCCAATTCCTTCCCCCTCTTCCCATCCCCTCCATAAGCTTTTTTCTTGTTTCCTTCATGTGAACAACCTCTCCGCAGACCATCTCTCCCCTTCCCCCTCCCCCAGTCTATTTCTCCTACCCCTCAACCCTATTTTAAGGATGTCATTATGGGTTAGTTAGGTGGCACAGTGGACAATGCACCAGCCCTGGACCCAGGAGGCCCCAAGCCCAAATCTGGCCCCATACATAAGACACCCCACAAAGAACAAAACATAACATCCCTTCATATTCAGTTCAGACCTGTGTCCTCTGTATTATCTTCCCATATAGGAATGTTAACAGTTTGATCTTTTAATATCCCTCATGAAGTCTTTTTCCTGTTTATCTTTTTATGCTTCTCCAGGGTCTTGTATTTGAAAGTCAAATTTTCTATTCAGTTTCTATTCAGTTTCATAACAAATGCCTGAAAGTCTTCTTTCTCCTTGAAGTTCCATGTTTGCCTCTGAAAGATGATGCTTAGTTTTGCTGGGTACGTGATTTTTGGCTGTAGTCCCAGTTCCTTTGCCCTCTGGAATATCATATTCCATGCCCTCCAGTCCTTTAATGTAGAAGCTGCTAGATCTTGCTTTATCCTTATTGGAGCTCCACAGTATTTAAATTATTTTTTTCTAGCTGCTTGCAATATTTTCTCCTTGACCTGGGAGTTCTGGAATTTGGCTATAATATTCCTGGAGGTTTTCCTTTTGGGATCTCTTTCAGGAGGTGATCAGTGGATTCTTTCAATTTCTATTTTAGCTTCTGCTTCTAGAATATCAGGGCAATTTTCCCTTCACAATCTCTTGGAGGATGGTGTCTAAACTCTTGTTTTGGTCATGGTTTTCAGGTAGTCCAATGATTTTCAAATGATCTCTCCTAGATTTATTTTCTAGGTCAGCTGTTTTTCCAAGGAGATATTTCACATTGCCCTCTATTTTTTCATTCAATTGGATTTGCTTTACTGTGTCTTGGTTTCTCAAAAGGTCACTAGCTTTCATTTGTTCAATCCTAATTCTTAGGCAATTATTTTCATCAGACAGTTTTTTAATCTCCTTTTCCATTTGGCTTTTCAAACTGTTGACTTTTTTCTCATGACTCTCCTGCATTGCTCTCATTTCCCTTTCCATTCCTTCCTCTCTTTCTCTACATCTTCGTTCTATCTCTCCTACTTTCTCTTCAAAGTCCCTTTTGAGAGCTTCCATGGCCTGAGACCAGTTCATATTTTTCTTGGAAGCTTTGGATGTTGGAGCTTTGACCCTATTATTATCTTCTTCTTCTGAGGATGTATTGTGGTCTACCTTTCCCCCAAAGAAGTTTTCCATGGTCTTCTGCTTTCTCTGCCTACTCATGCTGGCTTACTGTTTCTTGGCTTTTTACTCTTTAAAGTGTAGCGCTGCTTCCCGGACACACCATTCGTGCTACAGCATGGCCCAGGGGGTGATTGGGCTTCTTCTCAGCCTGCCTGGCTTGTGAGTAATCACAGCCGCTTTCTCTTTGACCCGGAAACAGAAGTCTGATTGAGCTCTGATTCTCTATGGTCTGAAGCTTGGCGTGCTTTTTTACCCCTCCCCCACTGGGCCACCACCACTCGATTCAGCCCACTGGTTCAGACCCAGGGCGCTTTGCCCCAACTCCAGTAGATACTGCCTCCACTTCACCCCGGCCTACCTCCGAACCCCCTCACCAGTCCGTGATCGGAGCCTGAGAAGCTGCTGGTGCAGAAGACTCTGACATGTGCTGGAAGCACTGGCCCTGGCTGGGTCCAGACCGTGCGCTGAGTTGTTCAGCCTGATCAGTAGGTGATCAGAATTGCCCTCTTTTGCGGAGAAACAGCTCACTCTGTTCTTATGTGCATTAGGCTGTTCTGGGTTTTGATTTTTACCGCATTATTTGGGCGTGAATGGACGGGTTTATCTGGAGCTTGTGGGAGTCACAGCCTCTCCTCTACCATCTTGGCCCCGCCCCCCCAGCCGCAATGTGTAAAAAAAAATAATTATTAGTAACTATAACTAACCTGGGGAAATTATATATAATTGGATTTATGAAAAATGATAACTTTAGAAAAATTATAATTGGGCCATAAGTCCTGTCGCGGTCGCTATTCAAATGTAAAAATATTTTATTAACTAGGGCTAATTTGGGGGTACTAATTTGATTGGGGTACTAATCTGGGGACTTTGACTATTTGGCTATCTGACTGCTATTAACTTAGTATGGGCCCTTTATAAAGTTCCACCACACTGCTCCACTCCCCAAATTGATAAGCACAGGATTAAGAAGCCTCTTAACTAACTAAATAAATAAAAAATGAGTTTATTTATGAAATACTATTGAAAATTAAGAATATAGGGAAATAAAATGTACAACCTGACTGCTTTCCTATGGTCTCTTTCCACTGCATCTCTTTCCCACCTGCTGTGCTTCGAACTTTTTTAATACAATAAGGGCCTTAGCTGCCTCTTGCCTCGGGGTATGTTACTTTCCCTGCTCAGCTACTTTCTTCTAACTCCTCTTAATCTTCACTTTCTCTAACCTGTACCCTGTGCTGACCGCTTCTGTGCTCTCCGCTGCCTCCTGGTGAGTCTGTCTGTCTGTCTGCTCTGTCAGTCTGGCCTCTGCTGCCTTGCTCCTAGTCATGCATTACTGTTCTTCTTGTCCCCTGTCTCCTTGTCTGAACCTCTTCTCAGCCTCTCTCGTCTGTCTTTGTCCGACCGAACCCCTTTGCTGTCTAACTCCCAGGTCTATATACACCTTTCTTATCTCCACTCAAATCTTGGGGCTTTTTGCGCCCCCACAGACCAAGCTAATCTGCCAGCCAGGGCTGCGGCTGGTGGGGCTGGGGGGATGTGCTTCAGCCTCACGTGCCTCAGCACAGGCTATCCGGGATCTTTCAGAGAGCTCTGCTCCGGTCGGAGGGGGCTGGGGGCTTTTTTTCCCCAGCTGTCTGACCTGGCATCTTGTACAGCCCACGGGGCTTTTGGGCTCAGCTGAAGCAGAGGGAGAGGGGCACCAGCCCCTCCCACACAGAAGAGACCCTGAGGGCCTAAGACTTTCCAATCTCAGCCCAAAGGTAGGGTCCCCAAATCAAAATGAATTTCCACAAATGCTATCATCAACTGCACTGAGCTGGTTACCTACCATCTCATCAAAGATGCCCTCCTGAAGGCCCACCTCATGACTGATGACCTTCCATGCCACTTCACATCAGCCTTTGGGGCTGGCTTCTGCACCACCATCATTGCGTCTCCCGTGGACATGGTCACATCAAGATACATGAACTCTGCCTCGGGCCAGTATGCCAGTCCTGGCCACTGTGCCATCTCCATGCTTCAGACAGAGGGACCCCAAGTCTTCTACAAAGGGTTCATACCTGCCTTCCTCCACCTCAGCTCCTAGAATATAATGATGTTTGTCACCTACAAGCAACTGAAATGGGCCCTGATGGCAACTGGCACTTCTCTGAGTACCCCTCCCCTTGGAATCCAGACCCCAGCCTGCCTCCCATCGCATTTTTCTTCCCTCTTCCTCTCCTCCCCTAAAGTACCCCCCTGCCCTAGAGTTAGGCCCATTTTATCCTTTCCCATGGCAGCCTCACCCAGTTCTTAAGTTCCTTGTTTCTAATAAAGCCATACCAAATCCCCCCCCCAATAAAAGCAAAAAAAGTAATTTCTTGATGTTTATCAGTGTTTAATGATTTAAACATTATATTTAATTTTCTAAATCACATTTGTTGTTGTTGTTGTTTAGTTGTGTCTAATTCTTCTTAACTGGATTTGGTTTTGTTATTGGGTTTTTTTGTTTGTTTGTTTGTTTTTTTGGCAAAGATACTGGAGTGGTTTGCCAGTTCCTTCTCCAGCTCATTTTACAGATGAGGAAACTGAGGCAAACAGGGTGAAGTGACTTGCCCAGGGTCATATAACTAGTAAGTATCCAAGGCCAGATTTGAACTCAGGAAGATGAGTCTTCCTGACTCTAGGCCTGGTACTTTATCCACTCTGCCACCTACCTGGTAATTCCAAAAGAAATGCTGATTGATTGACAGTCCTATCTCTCATTCCTCCCTAGTATGGATGGCCCTTCCACATTGCTTCTCTCCCCAGACACATCTTCCTCATTCCTACCTCTGTGTTATTCCCCAGGCCATCTCCCCAACTGAAACTCTGCATTTTCTTCTACTCACTGTTCCATGAAGTCTCCTTGATTAACCCCAGTTCTACCCCCATCCCATTCCTTACCTTATGCTGAATTTCCAGAGGACATGTACACAGAAGCAGCACACAATCACACAATTATTTTTATATTGCTCTAATCCATTTATGTTGTGATAAAATAATGGGATTTGGCAGATGCCAAGGGGTCCCACCTGAGGACTGATTTGCAATTGTTTGAATTGGGTGAGACTGAGAAACTGACCACCTACTTAAGGGTGATTGTATCAAGACCACACCTGGCTGGCCCTAAGTGATGTGTTGTTCTCAGAGGCAGTGGACTACTGGCATCAGCAAGAGACCACTCTCAACCAGTCAGCTTGAAGGTCCTCCTCATTTGGGGGAGGGAGACAGGAACTAGGAAGTGGAGGTTAGCTTGCTGGATTTCTCTCTTTTCTTGGAGAAACTGGTGCATTGCAGGAGAGATGGAGAAAAAGAGAGGGCCTCTTTTCATCCAGGACTTTGGTGTGGTAGGGGACTTCACATGGGCTGCTAGGAACGGAAGTTTATTTCTCTCTGGCTATACCAAATAGATCTAAACTAGATTTTCCATGCTATAAGGAATTTGTTCTCAATCTTTCTCTCTCTTCACTAATTTCTAATACACTTTAATAAATACCTAAAAACTTAAAGTCTTGCTGAATTTATCAGTGACTTTAGCCAGCTTCTCCCCCCAAAACTGGGGGGGGGCAGATTAGAACCCACATTAGATTTTAAATATCACAATGTGCATAAGCATTGTAAGCTCTTTGAAGGCAAGCACAGTGTTTGCTACTTGTTATTTACTATAGTCATATGATATAGATGACTAATAAATTATTGAATTGAATCGAAAATGACTGAGGCACTGATGTTGCTTCTACTGCCTGCTAGCTGAGTCATCTTGTGCAAGTCGCTTAATCTCAGTCTGCCATAGTTTCCTCATTGGTAAAATGGGGATAATAATAGTATCTACTTAACAGGGATGTTGTAAGAATCAAATGAGATAACATGTAAAAGGCTTTATAAAACTTTTTAAAAGAGATACTGATGGGGGCAGCTAGGTGGCGCAGTGGATAGAGCCCCGGCCCTGGAGTCAGGAGTACCTGAGTTCAAATCCGGCCTCAGACACTTAACACTTACTAGCTGTGTGACCCTGGGCAAGTCACTTAACCCCAATTGCCTCACTTTAAAAAAAAAAAAGATACTGATGGGGCAGCTAGGTGGCACAGTGGATAAAGCACTGGCCCTAGATTCAGGAGTACCTGATCAGACACTTGACACTTACTAGCTGTGTGACCCTGGGCAAGTCACTTAACCCCCATTGCCCTGCCCCCCCCCCAAAAAAAAAGATACTGATGACAGATTTTTTAAAAAAAATCTCATTGTGCATGCATTATTAAAAAAAAATCAAACTATGGTCAACCATTTGCAGAAAAATTGTTGGATCATGAAAAATAGTCATACAAATAATGATTCATGTACTGAGGATAATCACAGGTTCTTTTGGATGTTATGTGCATGGGTGAACTTAATTTAGAAAGGGGTATTGAATATTTCCTACACTGACTTTACCTTGGGGGGGGCTGGGAGCCCCATTGTCCTTTCATTTCTAATATCTGTGACATCTGCTTAAAAATGCATATCCATTGACACAAAAGATAGCCCTAATTTCCCATTATAACGTAAATGACAAACAGTGCTGTTTTGCCAGCTGTTCTACATGCCTAGCAAACTAACATAAAAGCTTTTATTATTAAGTAGTTGTGAAATCCAGCTGGTATATTGCCACCTATAATTGCCCACTTCCAGTCTTTTAAACTAGGTAAGCCCCAGTTGCTACTTTAAGCTTTCTTCCCCCAAAAGTGGACCACTGTTTTAAGGATTTTGTTACACACGCAAAACTTGCATGATAAACACTTTTGAATTGCTTAATTCGAAACAAGATGCACAATTAATTCATTCTACCCACTGTACTTAAAAATACATATATATATTTGGAAACATTTGTGTTTTGAAAAGGAAAAAAAAAAGGATCAGGAGTCCTGGTCACTTTTTCCCCCCATTTTTCTATTTTCTCTTTCATTTTTAATGCAGTTACTAGGGTGGGCTCACCATATAGAACAAGAATGTAGACTAGCTCTTCAGCAGTTTGTAGACAAATCTAAATCTAATTAATGCCCATAATATTTTTACATACTTGTTTTAAATGTTTATGTTCTTCGTTTTCAAGCTTGCAATCACCTGCCTTCAAATGCGTCAGTAGGAAAGACAAAGCTTGACCTAGTGGAAAGAACCCCAGATTTAGAAGGCCTACATTCACCTCCTCATTGTGCCTCTTTCCTGTATAATCTTTTTGGACAAGTCATTTTTCCCTGGGCCTCATTTGCAGTCTACCTGTTGTGAGGATCAGATGATCAATTTAACTGTGTTAACTGTTTTAAATTGTAAGGTAGTCAGTATTATAATAATAATAGTAAAATAGCTGACACATATGGTGTTTTAAAGTTTGCAAAACACTTTTCATGGACTCTTTCATTTCATTGTTATCCACAGGATCATAGATCTTATCCCATTTGACAAATGTGGAAATTGGATTTCCAAGAGGTTAAGTCTTCAGTTTGAGGATTCATCAAAGGGTACAGCCCAGGCCTTTCTCTTTTAGGTCTATGAGCTTTTTGGAGGAACCTCAGATCCAAATTTGTCTGGGCAGAGGCAAATATAAACCATACTCACTTGGGAATATAGAGTTTTCCAGTAGTAGTAATGTGAGATGAGTGTGGGGAAAAAATAGGTTAGAATGCATCTGGAAGGGGCTTGAAATGTCAAAGTAGTTTGTGTTTTATTCTAGAAGGAATAAGGAGCTGCTGAAGTTTCTCCAGTAGGAGAATAGTTTCCTCTCAGCCAAAATGATCTCCATGATGCTCTCTGTCCACACAATGGGTTTTGTAAACTTTGTGTACTATTTGGGTCAGCTATTTTATTGTTATTTATGATCCCAACTACAATTCAAAACAGTTAACGTAGTTAAATTGTTCATTTGATCCTCACAACAGGTAGGTTGCAAATGAGGCCCTGTGAGGTGACTATTCCATTTCCCATCTCCATGCCATTTGATCAGGCTGTTCTCCATGCCTAGAATGGTCTCTTCCCTCACTTCTTCCTCTTAGAATCCCACATTGCCCTCAAGTCTCAGTTCAAGCACAACTTCCTACATTATTCTTTGTTTAAACCCCCTAGTTGTTCTCTACCCCATTACTTTCTATGCTGTTCTTATTTACTTATCTATATGCATATAGGTAGAATATGAGGTCCTTGAGAAATCATAGTATAGATTTCCATCTAGAAGTGACCAGAGACCATCTATCTAATTGAGGAAATGAGGTAACTTACCTCTTTGTTTGTCTTTGTATTCCCATCACTTAGCACAATGGCTATTACATAGTTTGTACTTAAATATTTGTTCAATTAAATTCTATCCTGATTAAATATATTAGAGTTCTTATGCTCTTCCTTCTTTTGGATTGGTAATATGGTGAATAGCTGAATACTTAGACTGAGTTAACTTCAGAAGTTCCCAGTTTTCTGATTGGGGCAAGACTGAGCCATACTGGTGATTTTTACATTGAGAATTATTTTCATGATTTGTATTTAAGTCCAAAAGAGTACAGAGCTAATTGGACCTTGGCCTCAGGCACACACACACACACACACACACACACACACACACACACACACACACACACACTCTGAATTTAGAGTGTATTTTAGAGGGGTCCTGGGACCAGAGACTTCAGGGGAGAGTTAAGTCAATGGCTAGTTGCAGCTCACGTTGCAGACAATCTCTCCCTGTGTGAATCCCGATCACACTGTATACAGTTCCTGTTCTCTGCTCTATGTGATCATGACTTCAGCACAGTCACATTAATCCTCCTCCACAGAAGTCCTCTCTCCACAATCAATAGCTGTATCAGCCATTTGCCCTTATGGGAAAAGGATTTTTTCTTTTCCTCTAAAACATTTATACACAGGGCTCAAGCATCCTAGGAAATGTAGCCCTTTCCTACCTCAGCCATGCCTATTATACTTACACAAAAATATTTCATTATGTTTAATGTAATTAATGTGGATATTCTCTCCATCAAGTCAGTTCTCAGCCTATTCACTTCATTTCTGCCCATGTTCTTCCATATATATTCCACAGAGGGTCTACCCGGCATGATAAGAGGCCTTCCTCTGGATCTTTTTACCTTTTGTGGGTACTAATGCAGGACTCAGGCTTCCCATTGGGTAACCTTTACTCTCACTATATACCCACCCACCTGCTTTTACAATCTAATACCCTCCACTTCCAAAATAATATCCTTTACACGTGAGTCCTCATTGTAAATATACTTCAGTCTATTTGCACCCAGTCGGCATGCATCTCTGTTGATTTTTGAGTTACTCCCAACTTTATTCTTTCAAGATCGTGGTATTTTAAGATTCAAAACCAAACAGCATCCACAGGGAAGCATTTGTTTTAGAGAAAACAAACATGGGTTTTTGTTGAATGGAACAGCTTAATGTCTTAAAAGCCCCATACAATTTCCCAAATGTAAACCATTCTATTCCCTTCATCTTCTTCAATTCTAGATCCAACTCACTGTCCATCAGGACTGCCTCTTTGAGATATGAATAAATGGAAAAAACCATTTATTAAGTGCTTGCTATATGCCATGTACTGTGTTAAGCATTGGGAATACAAATACAAAATCAAAGTCAGTCTCAGTCCTGTCGGAGCTTATATTCTAAGGGGAAACAACACTTATAAAGGGTGATGATTAGGGAGGGATTTTTTTGGTTTGGAAAACAGGGTTGGTAAGTAGAACAGAAGAGTAATAGAGGGTACACTCCTTCTAAGAGCAATGGTAGGGCAGGGTCTAGCTGGCACAGTAGGAAGAAGCAATATAGCCCAGTTCCCAAATCATGTCTTCTATATTGACCTAAGAAATGCATCAGACAAAATCCTGATCAGAAAATCCAAAAAGAAATCACAGGGAGACATTTTCTAGCACAAGTTGGAGTAGGGAAACAAAGAGCTTTATAGACACCAGAGATCAAGTTTGAATAGGAGTGAACTGGCTGGAACATTCCAGCACCTAGGGATTGAAAGAGGACTAAGTCTGTGCACTGTGGCACAGGGACAGGAAGAGGTCCCAAGGGTTCCATGAACTAGTTCATGGTATGGGAGAGGATACCATCTTTTAGCTATGTCACTCACTACTTAGTGCAAGGTCACAGATCCAGAGAAGACAGTAGGAGACTCGCACCTAGGTGTTAAGGGCTAAAATTCTAGCTAAACTGTCTAAAATATCTAATAAGTGGTCGCCAATAAATTATAAGCTTTAGCAAGAGTTAGACTTTTAAGCATTTATTAAGGAGAATAAGAATTTGGTAAAGAGAGAGAGAAAGGCCTAGATTTCTATCTATTAAAGGGAGAGCACATTTCTAGCTCCGCTCTCCACCAGAGTCCAAAGGAAAGAGAGACCGAGCGCCAGTCTCTTCCTTCCTCCTCCCACTAGCCCGCGTCACTTCCTGACGCCAAAGAAAAGACTCCTGGTCTTGCCCTCAAAGACCTTCGCTTCATGGGTGGAACTCTTCTACAGTAGGTCTCCAGCAGGTGGCGTCATTCCAATTGTTACATAGGGATAGCTGAAAGGGGTAGTTGAGGTGGTGGACCCTAGCTGTATACTGAGATAGGAGCAAGTTCAGAAGCAAACATGTGGGGTTTTTTTGTTTTGTTTTTTTGGTGGGGCAATGAGGGTTAAGTGACTTGCCCAGGGTCACTGTGAAAGTTGGAATGATGCCCCCAGCTGGGAGGAACATTGTGAGCTCTGACCTGAGGGGAGACCTGGTGGCTTTAGCATCCAGAAGTGACGTTTGCTCGTGGGTCCTGCCGATCAAAGTTGCCAGCCAATTATCTTGGGGCTGTGTGTGTGTGTGTGTGTGTGTGTGTGTGTGTGTGTGTACAGCCCTGTTTCCAGTTTTGCAGGAGGTTTCAGGAAGAAGGCCAGGAGGAGGGCTCTTTCTTTGGCCTAGGACTTCGGTTTGGAGTAGAGCAGAGATGCTGGCTCCCTTAGATAGACAGATAAAGAAATCTTGGCCTCTTTCTCTCTAATCACTAGATCCTAATGCACCTTAATAAATACTTAAAAGTCTAAACTCTTGCTAAAGCTTCTAATTTGGGGCAATCACTCATTAGATTTTAGACATTCTAGCTAGAATTTTAGCCCCTTCGGTCACACAGCTAGTAAGTGTCAAGTGTCTGAGGCCGGATTTGAACTCAGGTCTTCCTGAATCCAGGGCTAGTGCTTTATCTGCTGTGTCACCTAGTTGCCCCCTAAACATGTAGTTTTGAACCCAGGAGCAGAGCATGGACTAAGTTCTAGCTGCAGGTTAGGCTGAAAGCCTGATGAGGACTAACCAAGACGGGAGGCCCAGACCAAAGGAGAGCTTGCAGCTGGATCTCACTGAACCTACAGAGCTCCCCAGCAGGCTGATGGTGACTTGAGTCCAGCAGTAGCCTATTGGAATGTCTAACCAGAAACAAACTGACAAAATATAGGGGAATAGGAACTTGCAGAGCTCAGACCTAGGAAGGCAATGAGCAGACTGCCCCAGATCACATCACTTTGCAAGCACTGAAAGCTTGCAGATCCCCAGCCTGAGCTGTCTTGAGGTCCTGAAATAGCACAATAATCAATACCCCCCAACAAAGCAGCAGAAAGACCTAAGAAAACAGAAGGTCAGCCCAGATATTTTCCCTAGAAATGTATAGAGCACCAAAGTCCAAAGTCAAGAAATAGGCTGAAAGAATGAGGAAACAAACAAAGAATCCCACCATAAAGTGTTATCATGGTGACAGGGAAGGTCAAGACACAAACCCAGAAGAATATGATTCCAAAACATTTACAAGTAAAGAAAAACATCAAGTAAATGAAGAATGGAAAGGGAGGAAAAGAAGACTAGAGTGGTAGCGGAGGGCTGGAGAGAGCTGGGGGTGGGGGAGAAGAATGGGGAAATTATCTCCCATAACTGGCTTGCTCAAGTAGAAGTCTCTGCCACAAGGAGGAGGGCAAGGGGAGGAACAGGTGACAGACATTTGAACCTCATTTCAAGAGCAATGGCAGAATTGGTTTGATTATGATTCTAGAGCTGGAAAGCATTAAGGGGTAAGGGAAGTGGCACAGTGAGCAAATAGTCACAGAGTAAAATGAAACTGATTTGGGTAAGGCTCAGAAGTGGGGGGGTGATGGTGACAAAAAACAATTGGAAGAGTAGAGCCCCAGGGGAAGAGCTCCAGGGATGAAAGGACTGAATGCTCCAGGGCTTGGTATCTGTTCCAGGCATCATGGTGGCTTTGGAGGAGATGGTTTGGGAATGAAATATACAAATTCATATATGTGTATGTGTATGTATGTATACATATATGTACTAATGTACAAGCTCAAGGAGCTAGCTTTTCAGTTTCATTACCATAGCCTGGATATTAAGCATTCTTTTTCCATTTAAGGTTTTCTCTATAAATTCTCAGGAAAATCCCTAGAATATTCTGGGTTTCATTGCAATTAGCATAATATCATCTTGGAAAAGCAATGCCTCACCATCTGTAAGGAATCCCTCCTCTTTTTGAACTATACACATGACATGTTTGCCTCCATGATAACAGTAGGTGCCTTTGCTTCACACACACATTTTTCTTTGTATTATGCATCTATTGATGTTAACAAGCAGAGGGAATCTTACATGAACTTAACACTCTAAAGGGAGACTCCTTTAAGGTTACAATTTGCTCTACCAAGTTAAAGCTTGTGTGTAATTAACAAATTGATAGTTATAATGGCCCTGTATTTTGAGGAGAACAACCCCCTACTTACGGCTGAGACAAACCACCTGCACAGTCAAGCTCCAGAACACTTTTTAATTCTTATTTTTATTCAGGGGAATCCCAGACTCTCACAAATCAAGGGAGCAAGCAGGACACTGAAAGTTAGTGCAAAAAGAGTAGCATAGTTGTCCAACACAGCTAGTAGAAAAATGCCAGCCTAAGGTGTTTTCCTCAGCCCCAACCCTTTAGCTAGCAGTGGGCAGCACCCCAGCACTCAGCTGTGTGGATGATCTACCTGGCCTTCTATGGACAGATTTTTTTAATAATGAAGGATAACAGTGCTGCAAAGTCTAACAAAATAATTGTGACCTCAGAAATTTGAACATGAAGAGAATTAACCTATTTGGGATAGGGTGATATGTACACATACAGAGTGTTCTAAAGGGTGTTCTCAGGCACACCTTGATGTCTCAAAAATATTTTGATATTTTATATCTCGTTTTAAAGTAAAATTTAGTTGTTAATTTTAAAAGAAAAATAATTTGTTTTAGGTTTTGTGTTGTTTGATGAACAAAAATAATGTCATTTATGTTTGAACATGCAATAAATATTCACTTAAAAAATACAATTCTCTTAGCACTTGAAATGAACTGCAGGGATTGGGGGGAGGGAATAGGTAGTAAGTACTTCTTTTTTTTTGTTTTGTTTTGTTTTTCGTTTTTGTTTTTTGTTTTTTAGTGAGGCAATTGGGGTTAAGTGACTTGCCCAGGGTCACACAGCTAGTAAGTGTTAAGTGTCTGAGGCCGCATTTGAACTCAGGTATTCCTGACTCCAGGACCGGTGCTCTATCCACTGCGCCACCTAGCTGCCCCGTAAGTACTTCTTTGGACATGATGGTCTTAGGACATCATTGAGAAAAAAGCCGAACAGCTATACTTGATTGTTGGGTTTGGGTTCACATCTTTGGAGAAAGCAACAATTGCCCTCAGAGAATTTTGAGGGTTGAAGAAGCCAATTAGCATTGGTGGACCCAACTAGGCTCTAGAATAACTAAGCACAGGGACATCTTGCATTCTCTGTACCTTCAAGTCAACTGTGTACCTGTAAAGATGTGTTCTGTGGTAGAGAATCATTCATTCAGGCCTATTCCCATCACCTACTCAGAAATGTCCTCAGTATATGTGTAGCTCATTCTCATAAAAATTCATTAAGGATGAAAAAGTAGAGCCACAGTTGGCATATTGGTATCTCCTTGACTGCCGTCTTATTATCCATTATTTATTCCATTCTTTTGGTTCTTTTCTTCTTTGAGATAGCTTGGGAAACAATCTTTAATACTTTCAAGATTGTGGTGCCTTCATCATGGATCTTCTTGGAGTGTGTTTGGTCTGGTCTAGCTGTTCTTCTCCACCAAGAGTCACTCAACCCCATTTTACAGAAAAGGAAATGGCGGGTCAGAGAGGTTAAGTGATTAGGTAACTCTGAGTTGTATTAAATGGTCTCTGAGGTGCTGTCTAACTCTGATTTTCTGCAAATGGGACTTGTGTCAGATTACAAAGCTAATAAGCCCCATCCCAATTTATTAGCTCTGTAAACTCTAATTTGCCTAACACCACACAGATGAGGGAATAGCTGAGCTGAGATTTGAACTCAGATCTTCTGACTCCAAATCCTGACTTTTTGTGACCATGCCACATTTTAGATTTAATCAAGTGGTCAGGGACATTTTGCTCTGAGTGAATATGTTGAGATTGCTTTTTCCCCACCGATTATAAAATTAAACAGCAAATAACATTAACCCATGATTATACCACATTAAGCAATATCCACTTGCAAAGCTTTACTTGGAACAAATGCTTTTGAGAGCAGCATTCTGCTGATTATGCTGCAAGTTGGTAAGTGGCCTTTCTCAACTTTGTGAAGCTTTTCCATTTTGATTACTCTATGTGGAATCTGATGCTCAGATATGTATCATTTTATAGCCTGCTTATGTCTGGGGAGTTGGCATTAGAAGCTGCCTAGTGTTTTTAATTCAGAATTTCTTTTCAAAGAAACCTTAGCATCTTCTACTGAAACCCTTGTTTAATAGCATACGCTATTCGTTTCTTATAGAGCCGCATGGTATAGTAATAAAATAAATACCACAAAATCACTGATGAGATGAAAATTGAACTCTCCGCTTCTGTGCAGCCATGTAGGTAAAACAGTAATTGGCTTTGATAATAACTTTTGTTCTTACAAACCAAAGTCTAAATGAGAGTCACATTTGATATATCTGCTTGTAATTACTATCAAAAGGAGAGAATATAAAGTTTAGATTGTTTAGTGACTTACAATAGATGGAATAAATAGCCATCTTTTGTGGATCAATCTGAGACTTCTACACTGCTCTCCCAAAATGATTCCTGGGACTTATCTTACTGTTAATTTTTTAAAAAGATACTTCTCCAAAGCATGTCTTTATTTAATGATTTTTGTCTATAATTGCTATTACTGCAAAGCCTTATTTTGGAGCCTCCTAATTCAATGTAAGCTTATAGTATTTCTCCATATGTGAGGAGGAATTTCAGAGTTCAAATCCCTTTTCTAGTGAATTTCGATCAAATTATGTGATACATTCATCTTTTTTTTTTTTAATTTAAGGTTACCTTTAACTTTTAACTTGCTGTTTTTCTTCAGAGAAATCAAATCAAAGTGTCAAGAGAATAAAGCATTCTTTTCCTGTGCATACATTTTGGTGCCAAAAGAGAGTATTCATTTCCAAAAGGATTACTTTAAAAACTCCTTTCATTTCTGCTTAGTTTTCTTGTTGTACATTGATTTTCATTTGAAGAACAGCAGTGGCCAATGCTGTGCAGCTGTAAAAGTGGGGCAGAAAACAACTGTGTTTTCATTCCAGTTTTGATAATGATTATGTATTTGATCATTTCCTTGCTACGACAGTCCTGTAGCCACACTAAGCTGATGGAGCATATCAAAGCTAAGGAAATTGACACAGTCCATTGAGCCAATGATCCTGGAATTAAAAAGTTTCTAACAAAGCTTAGACATGATAGATGAAGCCATTACCATCAATTGTATCCAGAACCCACATTTTAAGAGCATCCTAATTACAGTAACCACATCCAGTCAATATAATATATATTAGCAATTTCCCAGTCCTTGATAGTGTGGAAATTATTTTAAAAGTGTAATTAAGAAGGGGAAATTATGCTGAGGTATTAATTTCAATAAAAAGGCACTCAACATCTATGAAAATACTGTGAAATAATGCTGTGTTTCTGACAACACAAAGAAGCAAAGGCATTAGAATTGTGTGGCACTGGTATATGTGCCAATCGGTGTATGTGCCTCAAGCAAAGGAAATTAGATGTTGTTCATCTGCAATCCTAGGTTGCTACAAAAACAGAGTAAAATGGAAACTTGAGACAATTATCTGGAAATCTGACAAAAACAAATTACTATTGAAAAAAAGACAAAGAGGAAGAGGGTCAGAGACCCATGTTAGCTAGATTGCTTGTCTATACAGCATGAGTTCTTCAGATAATTGACCACTCTTTGTCTTCACTTTGTCTGTATAGATGTAGGGCATTTATATATCATAGAAATAACTGGATCATGAAATTGTCTGGGAGGGTTTTGTTTGTTTATTTGTTTTTAGTCCCCTTCAGCAATCAATTCAGATCAACTACATAGCCAAAAGCAATCATAAGTTGTTAGGATTTCTCCCCACTCCTAACCAGATTTCAAGATTTCAAAGAGTTGTTTTGGTGGATAAAACCCATATTATGCTTTCTGGTGATAGTAGCGGCACCTCAGATACCAGGCTTTCTATTCAGTTAAACCCAAAATGTGGAACTTCAGAGCTGGAAAGGACCTTAGAAACCACTCAGTCTAATAACCCCATCTTACAAATGTGATCCTGAGTGGGGGTATGACTTGCTCACTATTGCATACTTGTTCAGAGGCCAAGTCTGGATTAAAACCCAAGTATCTTATCCCTCAGTCCAGGGCTTTTACTACTGTGCAACAAAGCCTCCCTTTATTTTAATGCTCTCTAAAAGTTAATACATTGAATAGTTTTGAATGACAGAGAAGAATTTCTCCTTCAAAAACAAAAGCATTTGCTATGAGTATCTTTGGTCATTTGACTTCACTCAGAGAGGCTAACAGAACAGTAGAATCATTAGGATGAATTTTCTAAGTCCAAACTAGGTTTTTACGTATAATTGTCCCAAGAGGAAAGTGGCTGCATTAACAGACCAAGAGAGCCCTCTACCTGTCTATCTGTAGTATAGGCTTTAATGGCAAACTCCTTGACCTGGAAAGCTTAAAATAAATCCAGATTGGGATTTCTTGTCCCCTCCTCCTGCTCAATGGTTTCTCACATTATTCTTGATAATAAAAATGATGTGTGAGATTTCTGTGTATATATAGAAGAAACATAAAAGGAAGGTTTGGGGGAAAGGTTTCTTTTCTGTGAGTAAAGAAAGCGTATTAATAAGTAGCTTAAATAAAGGATCAAGATAAAACCCTATTTCCTTTAAGCATAACATTAAAAATAACTATTTTTAAAGGACTTTACATTACTTTGAGGATGCTTAGTATTGATGAGCATCTTAATTCTGGCATAAAATGTAATTTTAAAATGGAATTATGACATGAAAGTTTCATTGTTTCTTTGTTTCAGCTAAAGACGGGGCTGCATTTAAAAATCATGCATGATCCTGAACATGCCTACCACAGAGCTTTTCTAAATCAGAGCTATGGAATCAGTTTGCCATTTATTAATAAGAGAAAACCAGGACGTGTAAGTAATGAGTTGTTTTAATGACCTCTTATTATTTTTCTTTTAAAATTAAAAAAGTAAATTACTGGTAATGGAAGAAGTAATGTGCCTTCTTTTCAAATAAGGTGTTGATCCTTTTTCTTTTTAATTCCTCATCTCTATAATTACTGAGATAGTTTAATTTTGTTTGTTAAAATTGGTTGAGCAAAATTTTTAAATTGAAAAATAAATTTGCAGATAATTTAGCTTTATATATTTTGTTTACTGACATTTCTAAATGGTATCGTTATTTTGAGATGCATACCATAATACTAGAGGGAGGAAGATACAATTTAACAGCTATGAGAATTAACAGAAAATTTTAAGTATGTTGTTTTAGTGAGGGGGTTGAGTCTAAAAAAATAAAGTAAAAATAATTACATAAAATGAGATACAATAATGTAAACCTGTATATTATGTACAAACTCTAAAATATCATTACATGTAGATGTGAAGAACTAATCTTTTATGTTTTAACTAGGGATTATTAATTTAATGTCTACCATATTAGAAGGGGGATATAATCAAAAGAATTTGTTGAGAGAGAAGCATTCAATGCTGTTAATATTCTTTCCTGGCTTTGCCAGTGATGATAAATGACTTGCCCTCTGAGTTGTTTCTTCACCTATTAAAAAGGCTACTATACTTTTTGGGGACAAAAATAAAGAGGTGCCAATGAAGTTGACACACACAGACATGCAGAAAATGCCCAATTATTATTGGCATCTGGAATAACCATTAAGTGACAATTTCCATAACCTTTCTAAATAAGCCATTTGGCACGATTATAAAGAAAATTATTGAGCCATATGTGATATCACTACATTTTCTTTCTCCTATTTCTATGAAGTACTCAGTTGTATATATGAAGTAATTGTGATTTCTTTTTTCTTCTAAATAAAAAGCAGTAATATTTTATCACTATATAACAAAAATAACTCTTATCAGCAAAACCATCTCAGATTATTCTTCTGAATTTACAATTTTGGGATTTTCAAATCTTTTGTGTCATGTAACTTTAAAATCTATTGTAAATGATTTTAGCCCTGCGTTTTGAATAAATATGTATTTTTTCTGCTCAAACAGCCAAACACAGAAGTCTAACCTTTAAAAGTCAAGCTAGACAGAGACTTTATAAGTTTATTGAAGTATCATTCAATTAAATGTTAATGTCTTATCTACTGCTCCTGAATCTAAAGCCATTATAATCAAACTGTCATTTGCCCCTCCCCTTTCTTCTCTCTTTCTTTCCTCTTTTCCCCTTCTCTCTTCTCCTCTTCCATATCTCTATGCCCATCTCTCCATCTGCTTTTGTTTTTAGTACTACTTCAGTAGCTGGGTGCAAAGAATTTGCTACTGACCCAAGGCAGCCACAATATCACACTCAAACTTCATCCACTTGAGTAATGAAAATTTAAGATTAGCATTCCTAAAAACATTCTGCTTTGGTTTTATGACCCTAGATGAAGAGGCAGTAAGGGAGTTTGGAAATTGATTTTGCATCCAGAATTGTAAGCCAGAGTCTTAGTCAGTTAGGTTCTTCATTACAGTTTCCAAAGTGAATCAATACCTCAGATATTGTGCATGTAGATTTGGAGAACATTTAAAAGTCTCAATTACAAATAACTCTGGAGAACCTTTTCCACTGGCACTAGTGCTAATGTATAATAACTAATAGAACACATAAACACAATGATCTGGAGGTATCAAGCACCCATTCACTATAATAAAGGTCCTCCTCATTTTCCATAGATTTTAACCCTTGAAATCCACCTGAGAGCACCGTCAGGTTATACATACATGGTTGCCCAATGGATTATTTGACTGAATTAACCAATTTATTAGTAAACTGAGGAATAATTTCATTCCAAATGGTTGATTCTATGGCTTTATATAGACCCATTCAGTAGTATTAATTTTTTTTAAAAGATAGTTTCCATGTTGTGTTTCAATTAACAGATGAATTGTACAGAAAGCTCTGTACTGAAAGAGAAATTTTCGGGTATTTGGTTTTAAACAACATAAATGGCATCTGTGAATGATACAGTTGTGAGTTACTATGTATAAAAATGCCTTTTGAAAGCAGTTGCCCAAACTAAGAGGCAATTTGTCTAGCACTGTGATATATAGTTAATTAGAAGAAACAAACAAACCAACCAACCAACCCCAGAATCATGGCTAATGGCTTTTAGAACCACTTTAAAATGTTCAGAGGTGGAATCTCATCTGGCTGTAGGGGGCTATGTGCTTAGCCCCTCTCCGTGAAACTCACAGGGCTTACAAAGCTTAATCTTTTCTTGGATATTTCTGACAAAGAAGACTAGTGAACACTTAGTTCATGCACATTTCTATATAGTCCCCCAAAATACATTTGGGAGCATATTAAGTTCCTGTGGAGAGTTATCTGATGTAACCTTTAATATTATAAGGGATTCTTGTGCAAATGAAGAGATAATGAATAACACACATAATCAAATAGTTAAATTCTATCCATCAGGTAAAATTGCCTTGAGAATTTGCTATCTGTAGACTCACACACATTTATAATTAGTAGACAAATGGCAAAGTGAAAAGCGATGTTGTCTCAGACTAAGTGGGAATAGTGCAGGATCTCAAGCCAATCTTATCATTTTGAATAAATAAGTAAAAACCACTCCAAGAGATGTAGTTTTGCCTAGTTGTTGGGTGAAGTGTCCTTCCTGGTAGGAGGAGAGGGAAAACTGATACTTTTGATTTTTTCCCACCAAAGTGTATCTCCAGTTTGATGTTATATAAAACAAGTAATAAAGCTCTGTAGAAAATTTGACTTCGATTTATCACCAGAAGCAGAAAGGTTTCTTAAAAGACTTGAAACATGGATCTGTTAACATGAATTTTAAAAGAAAGATTATGAATGCATAGCAAAACAGCAGAAACAAAACATTGTTTTGAATTGCAGCACAAATAACTCTGATTATAACTGTTATGACCTAGAAAAGAATCATAAAAGCATTTTTCTTTTTGGCAAGATATGAGTTGCTGTAGAATTATGCCAGTCCTTTGGTCCCACTTTCCAAATAAATAAATATATAATGCAATGTAAACTTAGAATCTTTTACTTATTCATGAGGTTGAATTTAATACTATTATGATTTCTAGTTTTTATGAGTCATATGTTATGCAGTGTTTTTCACTAACTTAGTTGGGTGGCAACTACACCCCACAAATCATGGCTTCATTCTTTACTGGTTCACTTGGGGGGGTGTCTACTAATCTCTCACTCCATCAGGGAGAGCACATTCATTTCCGAAATGATCAAGTCACATAAAGCAGGCAATTGTGTTAATTTTCAATGATTAGAAGAAGCACCAGAAGTAAGAGAGTGGGGACAGTGGGGAGAGGGGGGCGGGGAAGGAACGGGGGCGTTTCAAAACATGATTGTGTTTTAAGCCCATGCATATGGCCACAATTACAGTCACAACATAATTTGGCAACGGTAGCAGAATTAGATTTAAACAAATTGATGTTACACTGCAGTAATTCAGAATGAGCTTGTTGCATTTATAAACCATAACAAGTAGAACAGTGAATTAATAAAGCCTTCTTGTCACTAAAAATAAAAAAGGGAATAATTGCTGAGAACAGAGTTAAGTTAACAGATGACTATAGTCAGCATCCTTTCAGCCCAGATATGGGAGTGTGAAGGTCACCCCCATCTCAGATGACAAAGAGGGAGCATTTTTTGTTGGTAAACAAATTAATCTTTCGAAAGGTCACCATTTGTTTTAAGTTTTTCTCCAGTTCTTGTCATCTGGAATCAGAGATTGACTGTCATTTTGCTAGGCAGGGGTGCAGTTGAAGCAGGCAAAGCTGCTTCTGTACATATCAGCATTCCTTGACAAAACTCGGCGCCTGATTGCGATGCTATGGGCGGCTGGTTTACAGCTGTCTCCGGACAAGAATGGAGGCCCACCCCTGAATTCCAATAAGATAGGCCTGCATATTCTGCCTGGTGTAAGCTGGCCCCTTGCCCACAAGTAAAATGTATTGTAGTTCAAGCCAGCAATTATCTCTTCTACTTCCTTCTGTGCTGCTTCTCTTTCCCCTTTCAAAAAACAGATGTGGTATTCACCGAAGTTCTTCATCTATTCTCTCTCACACCTGCCATGGCAGAATTTTGACAGAGGTAGAATTTGGGGGAGCCAGCAGCAGACTACCAGCTGGAATTTCTTTGAGACATGTTTAAAGAAGAAGTGTTGATTTTGTTTTAGGAAATGCAGAGTCAGCAACTTAGAACCCCCTTTTCTAGGAGCATGTATGTGGTAAATTAAATTAGGTGAACAAAAGAAAATAGCTTTAAGGGCATTCCGAGATGCCATATCCTATTTATCACATGCAGTTGTTACCCAAGGATTGGAATGGCATGCACAGTAGCCTTTTAAATTCATTCTCTCCTCCTCCTGAGTGTAAAAAACAAGCTGGCACTCCCTCTAAGAGTGATTTGGTTTTTTAAAATGCCACATCCAGGACAATATAGTCAATAATAATAATATATTACTTTTTGGAGACCATGTATAAATAGAAGTTGACTTTAAGACAATGAAAAAAACAACTCAGCTCCAAAAAGAAGAAAGCTCCCTGCTGGTGAGGAGTTTCCAAGTTTCTTCAGACTGGTTTGATTCTTGATTTTTCTCTGTGCTTAAATATCATATGTTTGCCTCATCTCCTCATTCAAAGACTTTCCAGACAAAGAAGGCCCCTAGTTATTTTTCCTCTTCTCTGAACTCCAAGCCCTTATAGCCTATCCCAGGGCCCTCAAGCTGTTTAACTTTCTAACACTATCAGGACTACAATCTAAGTCTTGATTTTTTGTTTTGTTTGGTTTTGGTTTTGACTTACCCAGGGTCACACAGCTAGTTAGGGTTAAGTGTCTAAGGCCAGATTTGAACTCAGGGCCTCCTGACTCCAGGGCCGGTGCTCTATCCACTGTGCCACCTAGCTGCCCCTCTTGATTTCTTTTTACAAAGACTTGTTAATCAGATCACATTTTCAGAGGAACAAAGGATTTCTGTGATAAACCTTGGAGGGGGGTTAGTGGTCCTATGCCTCAAGAGTTGGCCAGCCCAGCCCAGATCACTCATCTGGCAATATACTCTCTGGTACCATTCTTGGTTTTGTTGCCTTTGGTTGTTATTGAGTCATTCCTAGATCCTGAAGAGCTGGGCTAAATGATCTTCAAGCTCTCTTTCTATTTCTGTTTAACTTTTCTTCTCCCAAATAGACTATAAAATCCTTGAGATCAGGAACCTACTTTTAAACTATTTTCCATACATACCTTACAATACTGAACTGTGATACCTTGCACATGATAGGACTTTTCTAAATATTTGTAGGTTGATTATTTAGTTCTTTTTCTTTCTCTACTTTCCTCTGGTCTGTGTGTGTGTGTGTGTGTGTGTTTTCAGTTGTCTTTCAGTTGTGTCTAACTCATCATAACCTCATTTGGGGTTTTCTTGGCAAAGATACTGAAGTGTTTGTCAGTTCTTTCTCTAGCTCTTCTTCTTTTTTGGGGGGGCAGGGCAATGAGGGTTAAGTGACTTGCCCAGGGTCACACAGCTAGTGTCAGGTGTCTGAGGCCAGACTTGAGCTCAGGTCCTCCTGAATCCAGGGCTGGTGCTTTACACATTGTGCCACCTAGCTGCCCCTTCTCTAGCTCGTTTTACAGATGAGGAGACAGAGGTAAACAGGGTGAAGTGACTTGTCCAGAGTGACATAGCTAGTAAGTGTCTGAGGCTGGATTTGAACTTCAGGTCTCAGCACTGAAGTAATAACTTTGAATATTGTCATTTGTTCTTTGTTCTCAAAGAAGACTATGACATCAGAAGGTGATGTCATGAGTTGCAGTGAATTGGATTTAAGTGAAGGAGGGCTGTGCAAGGTCACCAATCTTACTCTTTCCTTCAGAGTCATCTGGGTCCAGTGGCAAGATGTACATTGGGACAACTGGAAATGGCCCCAGATGTTTGAGGCAATCGGGATTAAGTGACTTGCCTAGGGTCACATAGCTAGTAAGTGTCAAGTGTCTGAGGGAGGATTTGAATTCAGGTCCTCCTGACTTTATCCACTGCTCTATGCACTGTGTCACATAGCTGTCCCAATAACTTTGAATATCCTTCAGTAGAAGGAGGAGTGGAATAGGAATAAGGACTGGGCTTGTGATTTTATTCACATAGGGAGATCCCAGGTGAGGAAAATCCCTCTACCCAAACAGGCCAGCATCTGAGAGCTGCCTAAAGCAGAGGAGTTCTATGGCTGTGTGGAGCAACAATCCTGAGTGGAAAACAGATTAAAATGTAATTGAGGGGCAGCTAGGTGATGCAGTGGATAGAGCACCAGTCCTGGAGTCAGGAGTACCTGAGTTCCAATCTGGCCTCAGACACTTAACACTTACTAGCTGTGTGACCCAATTGCCTCACACACACACACACACACACACACAAATGTAATTGAGAAATTTTTAACAAAATAAATAAATAAACATGCAATAGAACACAGATAATGTGGGGCATCTAAGTGGTACAGTGGATAGAGCACTGGGTCTGGAATCAGGAAGACCTGAATTCAAATCCAATCTCAGTTACCCACAGATGGGTGACCCTGGGCAAGTCATTCCCTCTGTTTTCCTTGGTTCCTTCATCTGTAAAATGAGCTGGAGAAGGAATTGGCAAGACCCCGAATGGGGTCACAACTGAAACAACTCAACAACAACAAAATGTAGTCCATAGGGATCTTCATATAACGTTAATGGCTTCTTTCTATTTGAGTTGGACACTTTTGGTCTAGAGCATTGAAAAGTTATGTGACTTTCCCAAGATCGTGCAGCTAGTATGTTTGTTTGAGGCAGAACTTGAACCCAGGTCTTCCTGCCTTGGAAGC
Organism: Dromiciops gliroides; assembly: GCF_019393635.1. Taxonomy (NCBI): domain Eukaryota; kingdom Metazoa; phylum Chordata; class Mammalia; order Microbiotheria; family Microbiotheriidae; genus Dromiciops; species Dromiciops gliroides. The sequence goes on from NC_057862.1 coordinate 151,598,122, forward strand.
CAACTCTCTCTTCATTGCACTATTTAGATATAGCCAACACATGAGAAAAAGAAAGATAGAAAGAAGGAAAGGAAGGAATGAAGAATGGAAGGAAGGAAGGAAGGAAAGTTGGAAGGAAGCAAAGAAGGTAGGAAGGAAGGAAAGAAGGTAGGAAGGAAGAAAGGAAAGAAGGAAGGCAAGTATTTCATAAGTTGAAAAAAGACTCCAACTGTCTGAATGGGCACCTCGTAGGGACAAGTAGTTGACCTTTGCTACTAAACTCTTATCCCAATTCTTCTAACTAATATGACTTTGAACTACACTTCATTTTTCTGTGCCTCAGTTTCCTCATCTGAAAATGCCTAGATGATATTTTAATCCTGGATGTATACCTAAGACCTTTTCTGGCTCTTGAAACTACATGTTTCTGGATTAAAATGGAAAAAAAACACACAAATTGATGTCTTGGGTGTATTTCAGGACAAGAAGAGTATGGTCACCGCACTGACTGCAGTTCTTAGGTGGGGTTGAAAAGAGGTGGAAGAGGTGACATGAGATGGTAGAAAGAATTCTGGATTTGGTGTCAAAAGTAGCCTTTGATACTTATTGCCTTTGTGATGTTGAGGAAATCGGTCTCTCAAAGGTTCAATTTCTTCATCTGTAAAGTGTACTGGATCGTTTCTGAGATCCCTTCTAGCTGTAAACCCACCCTCCTATAAACCTTAATTTATTTTCTTGTAGTCAACTGGATTGGCTATAAGGTTGATATGATTCACTTGGTAAAGAAACGGAAATAAATGGACAGCCACACTCCCCCAAGATAGACTGAGGAAACAAAAGTGGCAGAACTTGGGGAGCACTTCCCACAAAGCTGAGCATGAAGGGACTCTGGCCCCTTAGAGTAGACACATGGTCCAGCCATAGAGGTGGCAGTGATGGTAGGGCCATGCCTCCATTGTAGTTTCTCACCTTGCATTTTGGCTATTTGAAGGTGGTTCATGATTGAACTCCAAAAGCTACCCTCTTAAGTAGAATATAAAAGGACAGAACAAAGGCTTCACCTCTCTGTCTTTTAACTTTTTAAGCATGTAGATTTGGCAGTCCGACAGCCCTCCCTTGAACTTCCAGCAAAAGGAGGACAACTCACACCTCCCCATCCTCAGTGACTATGATGGCTACAAGTAGGTGGCAGTGAGACTATATACTTAACCTAAGTGAACCTGAAACTAGACCTCAAGTCTCTGGCTACCTCCTGTTTTGTGCTTCTTTCCCTGATTCTGGGTCAATGAACAGTGATCCTGAGAAACATATATTTTTAGCTCTAGCAGTAACCTCCTAAATTCCAGAGCTTGGGAGTTTCTGAACTGGTGTCAGTGGCCCAGCAGAAGATGCTCCATGTGATGATACCAGTTCTCAGAGGAGAACATGGCCATCATCAAGAGGATTCATCCGGGTCGCTGCGCGCAGTTTGAATTGTAGGCGTTAGAGCAGTGTTTTAGAGGCACCTACCGAAATGCAGCCACTGACTCCGGATCTGAGGGACTGAGTCCAAGCACAACCCTCCCAGCCTTCCTCTAGCCTCCCCCGGCTCGGCTCCCTCATCTGACCACCTCCCTTCCCCTGGACTGCCCGTGCCCTCCAAACCGCAGGCAGGACCATGAAACCGGTTCGCCGCAAAACCACCCCAAAGAAGCTCCCTAGGACCCCGTCTCGGCCCCGCGTCTCCACCTCCACCACACCCCCCGCAGGCTCTTCTCATCGCCATCGCTTTCCCGGTAGACGAGGCCAAGGAATTCTTAGGGAGATCCACAAGCTACAGAAAAGCACAAACCTGCTGATCAGTAAGGCACCCTTTGGTCGACTAGTTAGAGAAATATGCCTCAGATATACTCGAGGAGTGGACTATTATTGGCAAACTCTGGCCCTACTGGCCCTACAGGAGGCAGCAGAAGCATTTATAACTCATTTATTTGAAGATGCCTATCTCCTCTCCATACATGCCCGGAGGGTAAACCCTGTATCCCAAAGATATTCATTCAACTGCCCAGAAGGATCCGAGGTTTACAGGAAGGACCAGGCTAAATACTTGAGTACCAGTGGACCCTTAAACCCAGGAGTTAAAAATCTAATTCCTTTCTATTTCTCCAAATACTTGAGTTCCCAGTCTGGAGTTGCCACTTCCCATCTTCAACAACTTGTCATCATACCCATCTCTTGGGCACAGTTCTTTGGAGAACCTTGGATTGTTCCTTTATACAAAATTTAAATAAAATGTTTTTAATCAAAAAAAAAAAAAAAGAGGATTCATCCGCTGAAAGGACAAAGGAATGCCAAGCCCTAGGAGACCTGTGCATTGTACAAAAAGCACTGATCAGAGGGGAGAATGAAATATCTGTTCCACAGTTCCACACAGTGTCTTTACCTTTCCAGAGAGTATTTTTTAGGTGGTGAGCCCTTAGGTAAATTGTTCTCCTTATTCTGTCCACTTGGTTCTGCATTAGTTCATCTATAGTCCAACATTTCCTTGCTGTAATCTTCTGAGTACATGATGGCAAGCTCTTTGTCTGTTCTCCTCCATTTTCACATCCCCTTTCCATCAACTCCATGCTGGCAAAAAGGACAGCCATACTGGACTCATATTGTCAGCCTTTATGGTCCCTGAGTCATAAAGTAAGATAGGAAGCTTAGCATGGTCCCAGTTTTGTTTACAGGGCTGGCTAAAATGTGACTTTCTGAACTTTACTTGTTATTAAAAGAAAATAAATACTCCAACAAATAATGGGATACTTTTTATTTGTGATACCTTTCAGTATTTCAAAAGAAGGAAACAAAATTACTTTACCAGGATTATTCCAGAGTAGAGTAAGATGATTCATGATTCTTGGCCTCCCTGTATTTCTGACTTTACTGTGAGTGTTCCTAGTAACTGCTTTCCTACCACCTGAACTCTCTTATCCAATCAGCTACAGACACATTAGGAAAAAGTCCTTTGTCATGATATTTGTTTTTTGTCATTAATGTGTCAGTATAACTTAGTTTGATGGTTTTTTTATATACAGTTTAAGAATTGACACCAAAAAAAAAAAAGAATTGAACTTGACTGTAAACTTTAATTACTAATTCATTCATTCATTCACACACTTAAGCATTTTCATTTGTTTTGTCTTCATTAGATATCTACAATCACTGGCCTTTATCCCTTAGGCAAGAGTTCTTAAAGAAAAGGCATTATTAAATTGCTCAGTTGAAATAGCCCAAATATTTAACTTCCCATCATAGGACTTGTTTTCCAACCCCTCAATCATCACTATTGCTGAATCTTCAAAATGAAGGGGTTAGAAAAGATGATGAATAAGGTACTTTCTACTCTGAATTCTAATATTCTATGAAATTTATTTACATAATTAGCATTTATCACTTGCCTATTATGTGCACAATGCCATAGTAAATACTAAGAGAGGACTGAATAAATCATGTAATTTTCAAAATGCTTCACATACTTTAAAGTGCTTCATAGACATCATTACTAGTAAAACACAAGCAAAGTCCTAAAGGTAGCAATAGCCAAGAGGTATGTGGAACAAAATGAGTATTGGACTAATGGAGATGGTAAGATTGGAAATATCAAGAAATGAGGTTGGATAGGTAGAGTTACCACTAGATTGAAGATATTGAATCTAACCAGTATGCAAAAAATCCTCAACAAAAAATATAGAAGTAAGGTTGGAAGTGATAGTTGATTTCATGGGAAGCACCAGAAATGAACTAACTGCCTTCTCTGTGCTGTGTAGATGATGTTCTGAATTAACTTTATTCTTGGATTCTCTTTTAGCATTGATGGGAAAACTCTCTTCCCACTCCCTTTTGTTATAAAGCTGTACCTACTTCTTTTTTTTTTTTTTTTTTTTTTTGCAGGGCCATGGGGGTTAAGTGACTTGCCCAGGGTCACACAGCTAGCAAGTGTCAAGTGTCTGAGGCCAGATTTGAACTCAGGTACTCCTGAATCCAGGGCCAGTGCTTTATCCACTGCGCCACCTAGCTGCCCCTGTATCTACTTTTTGAATAAATATTGTATGAATATGTTTGCTGCTCCTTGTCACAATCCTCCAACAATATTATTCCTAGAACTCTTTTTTTGAAGGGAGGAACCAAACTTGTGATTTCATTGGTACATTGAATGTCCTTTATACTGATGGAGTTGTAGAATTTATCCTATAACATGGCTCTGGAAGAGAGAGTGAGGTTGGTGACTTTGCACAGCTCTCCCTTATTTAAATCCAAATTCACTTCAAGTCATGACATCACCTGACATCATGGTTCTCTTCAAGAATGAAGGACAAACCACCACAACAACATAATCTTAGAGAGTTGCGGGTAGCACTGAATCAGATATATAGGTGGGGGCAGCTAGGTGGTGCAGTGGATAAAGCACCAGCCCTGGATTCAGGAAGACCTGAGTTCAAATCCAACTTCAGACACTTGACACTTAATAGCTGTGTGACCCTGGGCAAGTCACTTAACCCTCATTGCCCCGCAAAAGAAAGAAAGAAAGAAAGAAAGAAATATCTAGGTACAAATTCTCTCTTTGAAACATACTAGATATGTGACCCCTAGGCAAGCCACATAGTCAGTGTATGTCAAAGGTAACATTTGAACCTAGATCTTCCTGTCTCTAAAGCCATCTCTCTATCTGTTGTACTACATTGCCTTTTTTGTGTGCCTGGGAATTATTTTTATTTTATTTTATTTTAAATTTATGAAACAACACAAGCATTTCCATAACATAGTAGACTAATAAAAAGATCAATATACACAAAACTGTAATCTACTATATACAACTTGCCATTCCTTTTAAATACATAATAAATTTATCATGTAAATTTCTTTTTTTCTCCCCCCCACTACTGTAGAGATGGCTACCATTAGACACAAATATGTGTATGTATGTGTGTATGTAAAATTATTCTATACATAATTCTATTTATCAGTTATTTTTCTGGATGCAGTTAGCATTTTTCTTCATGTGTTAATTTGGGTATTTATAATAGTCAAAATGACTTAGTTGCTCAAAGTTGTTTTTAAATCAGTATTGCTGTTACTGTATACAATATTCTCTTGGTTCTGCTGATTTCACTCTTCATTATTTAATGCAATTCTAAACATGTTTTCCTAAAATCAATGGGCTCATCATTTCTTATAGCACAGTAATATTCCATCATGATCATATACCACAACTTGTTCAGCCATTCCCCAATTGATGGGCATCCCCTCGATTTCCAGTTCTTTGCCACCACAAAATTTCTATAAATATTTTAGAAGATATAGGTTCTTTTCCTTTTTGCCTTATCATCTTTGGAATTAGACCTATTATTGGTATTGCTGGGTCAATTGCTGTATAAGCAGTTTAATAACTCTTTTGGGCATAAAATACTAGATTACTCTCCAAAATGGTTGGATCAGTTCACAGTTCCACCAACAGTGAATTAGTGTCACAATTTTTCCACATCCCCTTTAACATTTGTTGCTTTCCCTTTCAATCATTTTAGCCAATCTGATAGGTGTAAAATGATATCTCAATGTTGTTTTAATTTGCATTTTCCTAATCAATAATGATTTAGAGCATTTTTCATATGATTATAGATTGTTTTGATTTCTTCATTGGAAAACTGCCTGTTCATATCCTTTCACCATTTATCAACTGAGGAATGACTTGTATTCTTATAGATTTGACAAAGTTCTTTATATATTTGAGTTATGGGATCTTTATCTGAGAAACTGTCTATAAAATTTTTCCCCCAATTTTTTGCTTTCCTTTTGATTTTGTCTATATTTGTTTTATTTGTACAAACCCTTTTAAATTTAATGTAATTGAAATAATACATTTTATACCTCAGTCTTCTCTCTATCTCTTGTTTATTCATAAATTGTTCACCTATCCATAAGTCTAATAAGCAATATGTTCCATGTTCTTCAAATTTTCTTGTAATCTCTTTCTTTATATCTAAGTCATGTATCCATTTTGACCTTATCTTGGTAAATGGTGTAAGATATTTGTCTATGCACAATTTCCCAGGCACACAAAAAAACTGCTTTCCAGTTTTCCAACAATTTTTTAAAACCAAAATAATGAATTCTTATTCCAAAAACTTAAGTCTTTACACTTGTCAAATACAAGGCTACTATATTTATTTACTGCAATAAATTGTATGCTTATTCTATTGCATTGACCTGTTTTTCAATTTCTTAGCCATAGTTTTAATAATTAACTGCCTTATAATATAGTTTAAGATCTTATAATGCTAAACTTCCTTCCTTTACATTTTTCTTTGGTTCCTTTGATATTCTTGACTTTTTGTTATCCCAAATGAATGTTATTATTATTATTTTTTTCTAATTCAGTAAAATAATTTTTTGGTAATTTAATTGGGATGATGTTGAATATATAAATTAGTTTAGGTTAAATTGTCATTTTTATTATATTAGCCCTGCCTAGCCATGAACAATTAATATTTCTCCAATTATTTAAATCTGATTTTATTTGTATAAAAATTTATATACATACATACACACATATATACATATGTGTGTATATATAAATATATATATAAAATAATGAAAATTTAATTTTTATATAAATTCTGTTTATATATTGATGCTATATAGAAATTATATATATATATATATATATATGTATAAATGAGGGAGGACTGTGCAAAGTCACACACATATATTTCCTAGTTTTGTTTTGGCAGGTTTACTCCCAGGTATTTTATACTATCTAGAGTTATTTTTTATTATTATTATTATTTTTTTTTTGGTGTGAGGCAATTGGGGTTAAGTGACTTGCCCAGGGTCACACAGCTAGTAAGTGTCATGTGTCTGAGGCCGGATTTGAACTCAGGTCCTCCTGAATCCAGGGCTGGTGCTCTATCCACTGCACCACCTAGCTGCTCCTTAGAGTTATTTTAAATGGAGTATCTCTTAATTATCTCTTGCAGGAATTCTTGCAGGGGGCAAGGAGCCTTCATCAAGTAAAAATAGTCATACACCTCTCAATAAGATTAGTAAGATTAAACAAAAGTAGCTTCAGTCTCCTTTTTTTCAGGTGGCAATTTACAGTTAACATTTTCCAAGTTATGAAAATAAAAATTAAATGAAAATGAAAATTAAAGTGAGTTTTTATTTCAAGAGTCTGCAAGATGGAAGCCTTCTGGCTATGGTACTATTACCAAAACTATCCTAACCTAACCATCTGACTCACCTCTGTATAGTATATATATATATATATATATATATATATATATATATATATAATTTGGCATTTTCTTATTCATAAGTTTAAGCCAAGAGTTTAGGGTTTACTCCAAAGGCAGACAATTCTGTTACCATCTATATCAATTCTATTGAATGTCTATAGGTAACATGATGATACTTTGGTAGTTTTCCATGATTTCTAAAATAACACATTGATCAAAACACTTAGGGACAGGTAGATAGACTAGCAGTCCCCGTTCTAACAAGAGAAATTGTTCTATAGGTTATAAAATGGCAAATTATTTAAATTATAAATCTTCTGGTCCAAGGATTATCTGTGATAGGTCATAGCAAAAATCATTCCCCGAAAACATATTAAGATTCAAATGTAATCCTGTATAATTTGTCCTGGAGCAATTATATTATAAATTGGTTTTAGATAGATTAATGCTTATACTAAGAGAAAATTATTTGATAGGCAAATAGATGTCCAGGGAGCCAACAATGAGTAAAAGAGATACATTTTTTTTTTCTCAAGAGAAACTAGGTTAAATTGCAAGATGAGCCAGTGAGATTGAAGGAAAGGGCATAGATAGCTAAAGACCAAGAGAAAGCAGCAAGATCATGAATGGAAGGCTTGGTGACAGGGTTTAGAACATAAGCCTTTTGTGAGAGTGGCAGTTTTGAGGGGCAGCTTGGCGGTTTGGTGAACAAAGCACTGGCCCTGGATTTAGGAGGACCTGAGTTGAGATCTGGTCTCAGACACTTGATACTTACTAGCTGTGTGACCCTGGGCAAGTCACTTAACCCTCATTGCCCCACAAAAACAAAACAAAACAGAGAGACAGAGAGAGGTGGGGTGGGGAGAGAGGCAGTTTTGACCAGGAATTGAGGAATAGGTTTAAAGGGAAGGATTAAATGATGGATGCTCAATACTTCCTTAATGCCCAGCAATTCTGGCTAAAATTCAGGAGGGGAACAAGATAGGAATGACTGTGGAACCCTAGCAGATTAAAGGAAAAACTGCAAGACCCAGTAATGAAACTTTTTCCACTAGACTGTAGTCCCTTGCCCATGTCTATTCAGCCCAGTGCCTTATACATGGTAGCAACTCACATCATTCACATTCTTTGTTTACTGGTAACTTGAAGTAATACTTTTTAAAACCTTATTAATGAGGTGGGCTACATCAAGTTGGCTTAAATAATGGATTTACCATGTACCTGCAGCAGACCTAATCTATATAAATGGTCCTTGAGTTTTATTGCAGTGTGTCCCTGGAAACTGTTTTAAAGCACATTACATTTTTATCCCCATAGGAACATCTTTACAATTGAGGGTTTTAATCCTTCAAGGACTTGGCCCCGCATAAATCATGGCTATGACCAACAATAGGTTAAAAAAGCAACCACAAATGTTTCTAAACCTATCTGATAACTTGATATAATAAAATTGTGCTTCAAATCGTAGGATTTTAGAGTTCAAAAGGACTGTGATCACAGAATCACAGACTCTCAGAGTTGGAAGACTTCAGAGGTCATGTAGTGTAACCCATACGTGAACAAGAATCCCTTGCTCTAATTGTTAGGCAATTATTCCTTATCTCAAACCTAAATTTGCTTCTGTTCAACCTCTACCTATTGTTCCTCGTTCTGCTCTCTAGGACCAAGCAAAAGAAATCTAATATCTCTTTCATAAGAAATCTCTTTAGATCTTTGCAGCTATAGACTATGTCCCTGTAAAATTTTTCTTCTTCAAACCAAAATCTCCTAAATTTCTTCAACTGATCCTAATATGGCATGGACTCAGGGTCCTTCCCTATCCCACTGGCTCCTGTTTGAGCATTGCCTATGTCCTTCCTAAAACAGTGTTTCCCAGAATTGAATATAATCTATCAGTATTGTAAATTAAGTACAGCTCAACTGTCACCTGCCTAATCCTGGACATTTTGCATCTCTTAATGAAACCCCAAATTAGGAAATAAGGAAGATAGGAAATAAACACTTATTTGTCACAACTGTCTGCCTTGCACTGTGCTGAGAGCTTTACAAATATTATGTTATTTGATACAGCAACTCTAGTAAGTTATTAGTAATTCTATTATTATCCTCATTTCATAGATGAGAAGACTAAGGCCAACTGAGGTTAAGTGACCTGCCCAGGGTCAAACTGCTAGTAAATGACTGGGGCCACATTTGAACTCAGAACTGCCTAACTTCACATCCAGGGCTCTATCTACTGCCCACCTAGCTCTTTATATCCCAACACAGAAATAAATAAATGTTATTTTCCCACACAGAATACAAGAATCTTGAGGACAGGAACTATTTTCATCTTTGAATCTCTAATACATAGCACAGTCCCTAGTACAAGGTAGCATTTAACATGTTTGTTGATTGCTTACCCTCTTGCTTGACTGACTGATCAGCCTTTACTTACACCTATCTAGTCTCCTGACTCCAAAGTCGGCTCTCTTTCCATTATAATGGGATTCTATTGTAAAAGGGCTAGAGTATATAAGATATACCATTCCACCACCCTCAATAGGGATACCTTCTGTGTATCTAGAAACAGCACCATGTGAGTAGAAAGTGAGATATATCTGTGTCAAACAGACTGGGCTTCAATCCCAGCTCTGCTACTCCCTACCTGTATGATCTTGGGCAGATGCCTTAACCTCTCTGGGCCTCAGTTTCCTCATTTGTAAAATGAGAGGGTTACACTACATGGCCTCTTAAGGTCCTTTTCAGTTCTAAATCTGTAACAATCCTCCCCCCAGGAATTCCCCTTTTGAAAGAGAACATCACCACCTTTCTGTAACAAAGTTACTCTGGCAGAACTCTATTTGAGAGACACATGAGAATCACGAATTCTGCCAGATCACACTTAAACTCTTCCTAAATACAGATTAGATAGCCAGAGAAAACAAACCTATAAAATACTCTGTAAAGATCATCAAAACCAGAGATTTTTGTACCTAACCTTATTGCTATCTTCCAGTATCTAACAGTCTCCACCACAAGTAAATTCTGTCTTTCTACCTGACCTAAAATACCTCATTCCTGCATAAAAGATCATCATCAAAGCACTTGAAAATCTGGAGAGCAAAACAGTTCTAGCTGTTTTCTACTTTGGATGTAAAAGTAGAATTCACAAAATGTGAATTTAATTGGCATTTACAGGTTTGATGATCTAACATAGAATCTTGGCCAAGTATCTTCTGGGAAAAAATGCAGAAAAAGAAAAAAAACCCTCAACTTTCTCTTCTTCCCTACTCCCACCAAATTTGAACGTTATCTAATATTCCCTATTGTCATTCCCTACCTTCAATGTCAGTCATGCCATTATGTCAAGTCCATGATAGGCTTTTAAAAAAATTAAGCTTATATGGATTGGGGGAATTAAGGAGTTAATAGTCAAGGCATTAATTTGGGTGAGAATTCCTTTATTGTGAGTTCTATCCTCCCCTTTGCAGTTCTACCTGGGCATCTCTACAGCAAACTTTACCAGTTCAGCCTTGGAATTATAGTGAAGCCCAATGGACTCATTGAAGTAGGTCTTAGTACTGCTCAGGAAGGGATGCCAAATTAAATAAAAAGGGCCCCAGCAGTTCTGCAGCTGCAAACCAACCAAACTGCTGGTATGAGGTAAATGAGAACCAAACTTAATTTCACTTATGACCCCAGAAGTATTTAAAGGGAAATGCTGAGAGACTGCTGCACTATTCCACAATAAGAGAATAATACCAATAGCAATGCTAATTATGGCAAAAGCAATAGCATAGTCAGGAAACACATGCAGAAATCTTTGCCGTTTAATTCTATTTCTTCTTTACTCAGATATCCTGTGTCATATTAAAGATTTTTGTAATGTTATTTCAAATTCATATATTGTGAATATCAACTATGGATATCTTTAATCAACAATAATTTAATAAGCTCCTACAGCTACTGCATGCTAGGATTGTACTAGGCACTAAGGATACAATGACAAAAAAATAATAACCCCTGCTTTCAAGAAGCTTACATTCTAATGGGGGAGACAACCTGTACATACACACACACACACATACACACACACACACACATATATATACAACCTGTACATATATATATATGTGTGTGTGTGTGTGTGTGTGTGTGTGTGTGTTCAAGATCAAAGGCTTCCAGTTGGCATAGTTTCCTATTTCTTGTGACAACAGTGCTGGTGATCAAGTGGTTAAAAAACTAAACACTGTGTGAAACCACAAGTTTATATCTGAACAACTTTTTTTCTTGCATTGGAAATGAGGGAAGTTGGTTAAGATGGAGGAGTGAGAGGAAGCATTAGTATCTAACTTGCCCAACATATACCTCCTTGACAAAAATCTAGAAAATATACCAACTTCTGATCAGTGAATCATTTTTCCAGGCTATGTCAGCTTAGAGAGACAGATGTAGAGGTCTTCAGGCACTGGGGATGGGCTCTAGCCAGGAGCCTCTGTAGTGCAGAGCATTTCAATGCCCATGGACTGAAAGGGAATGCACCAGAGCAGGAAGCATTAGGGCAGAAAAAAAATCCCAGGAAATTCCTGGAAAATCACTGGTCATAGCAACAGGTACCATCTGGCAGTTCTATTGCCCACTATTCCATTCCAGGCCATAAATCCATGGCAGAGAGAACTGGTCATGAGTAGGTTGAGTAGACTGTTGGCCCTAGATATGAACATGCTCTGGAAGCACATAGAAGCCGTGTGGCTTTGATCCCAGGAACAAAGTGCAACATCCCAGGTGAAAGGGGAACCTTCAATTAATTTACTCTGAAGCTGCAGTCTCCCAGTGTGCTAATAGTGGTTGAGTCTAGTATCAGTCTACTGAAACTCCTAACCAAGGACAAACTGATGTAACCACACCTGGATCAGGAACTTGTAGAACCCAGACCAGGAGGGCAGCGAAAGATTTCCTCCCAGATCACATTACTTTAGGAACAATGAAAGCTTGCAGGCCCCCAACCTGAGCTATGAAGGCAGCAGAAGTATGTAAGAGGACAAAAGCTCATGTCACATATCCCTCAACTCCATCCCAGAAGTGTGCAGGGTCCTAGCACTAATATAAATTACAAAGTCAAGAAATAAGAATGAGCAGACCAAAAAAAAATTCTCCATAAAGAGCAATAACAAAATCCAGAAGGAGAGAATGACTCCAAAACATGTACAAGAAAAGCCTAAAATTAAAAATCAGTTTGGATATAAGTTCAACAAGAATTCCTAGAAGAGGCAATGCAAGAATCATTTATTTATTTATTTATTTATTTTTGGCTGGGCAATGAGGGTTAAGTGACTTGCCCAGGGTCACATAGCTAGTAAGTGTCAAGTGTCTGAGGCCTGATTTGAACTCAGGTCCTTCTGAATCCAGGGCTGGTGCTTTATCCACTGTTACCTAGCTTCCCCAATGCAAGAATTAAAAAAAAATAAAATAATTTTAAATGATTTTTAAAACTCAAATGAGAGTGGCACAGGGAAAAAATGGGGAAAAGAACTAAAACTAGGGAAGAAAGATATGAACAGAGAATTAGCAGCTTGAAAAAATGAGGTATAAAACCTTATTGAAGAAGATAACTTCTTTAAAATTATAACTGTCTAGATGGGAGCTAATGACTCCACAAGACAGCAAGAAATAATAAAACAAAGTCAGAAGGCTAAAAAATAGAATATTTGAAGTATATCATAAAAAACTGACTTGAAAACAGATTAAGGAGAGATAAATTAATCATTAGACTACCTGAAAGCCATGAACAAAAAAGAACCTAGACATCATATTTCAAAAAATCATGAAAGAAATATGCCCAGAGATCTTAGATCTAATGAGCAAAATAGAAATGGAAATAATTGACCAGCATTCTCCTGAAAGAAATCTCAAAATGAAAATACCTATGAATATTATAACCAAAATCCAGAACTACTAGCTGAAGGAAAAAATACTATAAACAACCAGAAACAATTCAAGTATACAGGAGCCACAGTCAATATCATACATGATCTAGGAGCTACCACCATAAAGGAGAAGGGAGTTTGTAATGTGATATTCCAGAAGTCAGAGGATTCAGGCTTAAAACCAAGAATAATCTATCCAGATAGACAGTATAATCCTACAGGGAGGAAGATGGATTTTTAACAAATTAGAAGATCTCTTAACACCCCTGATGAAAGAAAAGGCCACAGATGAGTAGAAAATTGTATATATAAATACATGAGTGAAGAGAAACATAAAAAAGGTAAATAAGAGTGAACACTCATAATAGTCTAAACAAGGTTAAACTGTTTATATTCTTACATGGGTAAGAATGGTACATGTAGCCTCTCAGAACTCTATCATTGGTTGTCAAAGAGGCAATCTAATTAGACAGAGGACCTGGGAATGATTTTATTATGTTTTGATTATCTCAGATAAAGAATGAAAAGGGTGACAAAGAGGAACACATTAGGAGAAGAAAGAGGAAGAATGGGGAAATTATCTCACATAAATGGGGTGTACTTTTGGATCTCACATAAAAAGATGTACAACAAGGAGAAGGCAGTAGGAAGAAGCAAGCAACACTTAAATTTTATTCTCATCTGAACTGGTCAAAGAAGGGAATAATGTACATATGCATATAATTAGGCACAGAATATGCAACAGGAAAATAGGGAAAGAAGGTGGGAATGTGAGAGAGAGCATATTTAGAGAGTTATTAGTCAGAAGCAAAACAGACTCTTAAAGAGGGAAGAGATAAAAAGAGGAGGAAAAACATCAAATAATAGCATGAAGGGGAATACACAGCAATTATTAATTGTGAATGTGAATGAGATGAACTCATCCATAAAACAAAAGAGGAAATAAAATGGATTTGAAACCAGAATCCAAAAATATGTTGTTTACAAGAAGCACTTTTAAAACAGAAAGATACATACAGAATTTAAATAAGGGCGGGAGCAGAATCTATTATGCTTCAGCTAAAATTTTTTTTAAAGTTGGGGGGGGTGTAGCAATCATGATCTCCAGAAAAGCAGAAGCCAAAATAGTTCTAATTAAAAGTGATAAACAACAAAAAAGAGATAAACAGGGAAACTACATTTTGTTAAAATATGCCATAAACAGTGAGTTAATATCAATACTGCACTCATATGTACCAAATTGGATAGCATCTAACTTCTTAAAGGAGGAGCTAAATGAGTTATGGAAAGAAATAGATAGTAAAAGTATAATAGTGGGGGACCTTAATTTACTCCTTTCAGACTTACATAAATCTAACCCGAAAGTTAGCAAGAAAGATGTTAAGGACCTGAATAGAATTTTAGAAAAGTTAGATGTGTAGACCTCTGGGGAATATTGAATAGGAATAGAAAGAAGTATATCTATTTTGCAAATGTACATGGAAGTTTCACAAAAACTGACATTAGGACACTAAAACCTCACAAACAAATACATAAAAGAAATATTAATTGCATATTTTACTTATCATAATGAAATAAAAATTACAATCTATAATAGGCCATTGAAGCATAGATTAAAAATTAATTGGAAACTAAACAATTTAATCCTAAACAATGCATGAATGAAAAAAACAAATTATAGAAATAATCACTTCGTTAGAGATGACGACAATGAGACAAAATACCAAAATTTGTGGGATGCAGCGAAAGGAGCACTTAAGGAGAAATTTATATCTCTAAATACTTGCGTCAATAAAACATGAAAAAACAATTGACAAATTGGGAGTGCAACTAAAAAAATAGAAAAACAATAGATAATCCCCTTCCCCTAATTAAACACCAGAATAGAAATCCTGAAAAATTAAAGCAGATATTAACAAAATTGAAAGTTAAAAAAATAAATGAATAAAGAAAACTGGGAACTTTTTTTTTTTTGGAAAAAAGATAAGCCATTAACTAATTTGATTTTTTTTAAAGAAAGAAAACAAAATTACTGGTATCAAAAATGAAAAAGATGAATTCACAACCAATGAAGAAGAAATAAAAGCAATTATTAGGAGCTATTTTGCCCAACTTTATGCCAATAAAATTGACAATCTAAATAAAATGGATGAATATTTACAAAATTATAAATTGCTCATACAAACAAAATAGAAAATAGAATGCATAAATAACCCAATATTATGAAAAAGAAATTGAACAAGTCATAAATGAACTCCAAAAAGAAAACCCCCAATACCAGATGGATTTACAAGTAAAATCTGCTAAACATTTAGAGAATAATTAATTCCCATACTAAGTAAACTAAAAAAAATAGGTAAAGGAGTCCTACCAAATACCTCCTATTACACAAATTTAGTCTTGATACCTAAATCAGGGCGAGTCAAAACAAAAAAAGAAAGTTTTAGACTAATTTCCCTAATGAATATTGATGCAAAAAATAAAATATTAGCAAGGAGACTATAGCAATATATCACGAAGATCAGGCTGTATTTATGCCAAAAATGCAGGACTAGTTCAATACTAGGAAAACTATAAACACAATTGACCATATTAATAATAATAATGATCCAAATCATGAGTATTTCAATGGATGCAGAAAAAGCTTTTGACTAAACACAACACCCATTCCTGTTAAAAACACTAAAATGCACAGGAAACAATGGTCCTTTTATCAAAATGGTAAGTAGTATCTGCCTAAAACTAAGAGCAATTATCTGTATCTGTAATGAGGATGAGCTAGAAGTGTCATAGGAAGTAGAGTGCTAGACTGTCAGAAACTTTGCGGTTGTTCAGTCATGTCTGACTCTTCACGACCCCATGGACCATACTGTCCATGGGGTTTTCTTGGCAAAAATACTGGAGTGATTTTCCATTTCCTTCTCCAGTGTACTAAGGTAAAGAAGATGACATGACTTGCTTAGGGTCACACAGCTAATCGGTGTCTGAAGCTGGATTAGAACTAAGCTTTTCCTGACTCCAGGCCCAGTACTCTATCCTCCTGAGACAGAACTACCTGAGTTGAAATCTTGCCTTAAACACTCTACTAGCGGGCAGCTGGGTGGCTTAGTGGATAAAGCACCAGCTTTGGATTCAGGAGGACCTGAAATCAAATCCAGCCTCAGACACTTGACACTTATTAGCTGTGTGACCCTGGGAAAGTAAGTCACTTAACCTTCATTGCCCTGAAAAAAAATGAAATAATGCCAAATACTTATTAGCTACATGACCCTGGGCAAGCCAATTAACCTCCCTCAGGTCTTAATTTCCTCATACATTAAAAGAGGGTGGAAAGGATCCCATGACTCCTCAGGTTTCTTCCAGATCTACAAATATTATCCTAATTAAGACTTTATTCTCTCATCTGTTGTGGTTGTCTCCTCACTGATCTCCAGTCTTTCTTATCTCTAACTATAATCCATAGTACACACCAATGCCAAAATCATCTTCCCAATAAACAGGTCTGAATTAAGTTATTCCTGTGCAAAACCTTTAGTAGCTGCTTATTGCATACAGGATAAAATACAGTCTAACATTCAGAACCCTTCAGAGTCTGAACTGAATCCACCTTGTCAACCCTGTTTCATACCATTTGCCTATATCCCCTCTTCATGATAGCCAATATGTACTGGCTTTTCCCAAGTTTCATCCTGGCCTCTCCAGGCTCCATGCATTTGCACAAACTGATGCTCACTCATGCCTGGAATGCACTTCTTTCACATTTTGATTCATTGAAATCATTCTGTTCTTTCAAGGTCAGGCTCAGGTATCAATTTTTCCATAAACCTTTTCCTGATTGCTCCTACCACAAGTGGTTCCTTGCTTCCCCAAATCTTTTGTCCCACTGTCTTGAATCTCTTTCCTATACCTTTACCAGAATCATTTTTGTGTATGTCAGCTCCCTACTCAAAATGGTAGCTAGATATTTTAGGGCATGGGACATGCCTTGTTTTTCATACCTCACTAGAAGAATGTTGGTATTAAAAAGATGGGCTTTTGTTTCAGAGACCAGCTTGGTATTTTTGAAAGAATCATGCAATTTCTTTTTAAGTTGAATTTTTTGAGATGCCTTTAGTTTTTATATCACAGTCATTTTGGAAAATGCACTTCTTCCTTCCCCTTTTGCTCTTTCTTCTAACAATGAAAAAGTTAACTAAAAATCAATAAAGAACATGCCTGATACTCTATGCAACACTTCATACCCAACTCTCTGCCAGAAGGAATAGATATAAATACCATCATCTGCTCTCCAGCATCAAAATTAGCCATTATCATTATTTGGAGTTTAGTTTCCTTTGAGCTCTCTCTTTATTTACTTTATCATAGTAATTGTTTATCATTTTTCCTGGGTCTTCTTGCTTAAATGATACCAGTTCATACAGAGTTTCCACTTTTTTTCTGAACTCCGTATATTTTCATTTCTTATTGAGCAATATTTCACTACTTTCATATACCATAATATATTTAACCATTCCCCAGTTGATGGCTATCCATTTCATTCCCAGTTTTTTGCTACCTCAAAAAGTGTTACTATAAATATTTGGATATTTATGGGGTCATTTCCCCCACTGCCTTTGTCTTCCTTGGAGTATATCCCTAATAGTCGGATCATTGAGTTAGAAGGGCAGGAACAGTTTAGTGACTTTTCTTACTATTTGAAACTGTTTTCAGAATGATTTGATCAATTCACAGCTAGTTTGCCTCTTTCCATAGCCCCTCCAACAATGTGATGTGTGCGGTAAATTCTCATGTTATTTTAAAAATGTATTTCTCTTACCATTAGTGATTTAGAGCTACCTTTCCCATAATTATTGAGAGTTTGCCATTTTTCTTTTGAAAAGTACTCATACTCTTTGACCACTTAGCTGTTGGGGAAAAAAACCTCCTTGTCCTATTTGTGTCAAATCCCTATGAATCTTGAATATCAAAATTTTATCAGATAAATTTAAGTCAATTTCCCCCAGAGTATATAGTTCTTTTATTTTTCTAAGAGCTGTGAAATTTCACAAATGTAATCCAGTCGATTTAATTCTAGATCCCCATTACTGTCCATCTGCAATGTTTTTTTTAACATGATATTTGTATTAAAGAACCAATTCAGTGGGCTGTCCTTCCAAATACATATGATAGTTTGGCAAATGGTTATTCTTTATCCATTAGGTTTTGTTTTGGTAGAAAATGCAGATGAGCAACTGTTCTACAACATCTAATATTGAAGAGGTGCCAAGAGTATTGAGAAGTTAAATGACTTGCGCAGGATCTTGGAACTTGTATGTATCAGAGGAAGAAGGTTTTGTTGACTCTGAGGCCAGAGTTCTATCCATTTCACCATGTTGCCTCCACCAATAGGAATATATTTGGACAAATTCTTTATTCACCATTAGATCACAAGCTCATTGAGGGCAGGGATTTTTTTCCCCTCTCCTTTGTATCCTGAATATTTAGCATAGCACCTGGCATGTAGTAGGCACTTAAATAAATGCTTGTTGACTTAACTTATGCCATCATGGTTCTCAAGTATGTAACTAGGTCTTGATAATTGTTATTTTTTATGTAATTCATAGGTGGGAATGTTGAAATGATATATTCTGTGTTCAACACTTCTTGGCATCCACAATCAGTCATTATTATAAATTTCTTGGGAGCAGAGACTGTTTCATTTTGTCTTTATAGGCCCAGCACCTAGAGCAGTGCTTACACATAGTTGGTGCTTAATATATGCTTGTGATTACTTGATTGGTGATTTAAAAAAAACATTCTCTTTATAAATAGTGTGTAAAAGCTTTTAATTTGGGCAGTCTTCTGATCCAATGATATCCAAGGCTGATCCAGGGCTATACCTACCCTCTCCAAAATTAAAAAGTCTTGTTTTCCAAGCTAGCATAAACATTAATGATACTGAGCATGCACTAAGAGAACTCATGTAACTCCAAAAGGGGTTCTAGTGCCTTCTTCCCTTCCTGCACATGGAAGAAAGAAAGAACTATATGGACAATAGGAAGAGACATTGGGTGGGGAGAAAAGAGGCCTACAGAGATTTTTATTGGAGAGAAATCCCCCAAATGAGCTTGATCTATCAGAGGTTGAAGTGTGTTATGTGGGTTACATAGATATTGGGGATTTATTCAGGATATCAAAACCAAAGGTTTTTCTTCCCTTTGCTCTTTTTTTATTGTACTCTAAAGGCCATTTGAAAGCATTACACAAAACCTTTTTTTTCCTTCAAGTTCCTATTTTGGTGGCTAGAAGCCCAAACATATTATTGTGATAGCTTTGTGCCTCAAGGCCTAGGCTGACAGAGCACTAAACTATAGTAAATTGCATATGGAAATCATTTTAAACTTGGATTATATTATTGAAAACTGATTAGAATGAACTCTGTATAGTAATTAGTTATGGGTGAATATCCCTAAGATATTTAAATGGTTTTCTCCAAATATGGGCATATACAAAATTATGAATTATGTATCTCAGCAGTCCTCCTATCAAACTCTTTAGTAAGGGAGCCAAACATTTTAAAACCTTTCAGCTAATTTCTACTCTATGATACATGACTGGTTTTTAGGAAAAGGAAAAGGTAGCATTAGTGTGCCCAGTTTACTTTTGGTTCTCTCATTACATCCTTCAGTTAAGCTTCCCTCTTAAAATTCTTATGAACCTCTTTCTACTTTTCGTTTCATCACCTCCCTTGGTAAGTTAGTCCATGTGTTTATTAGAACATATGTGAATGCATCCAATTGCCTACCATAAACAAACTGCCAGAATTTAAACTAAGGATAAATCTGGCCAACAAGAAAATCGATGCTGATGAAACAAAAGCCTGCAAAAAGGGTAAAAAAATAAGTTGCTATTTTAATTAAATTTCATTCTTTTAGCATATAATTTATATTGTACCAAATGTGCATAAAAATCAAAGTACACCTGTGTAGGGATGATTTAGAAGGAAAGAAAGTGAGGCCAAAGATTCCAATAGATAACATGATTTTAACACATTTATAAACATGGTTGGTATGAAGTAAATTTTTCTTTAATCTTATTCATTCAAACTTTACCACATTTCTCATAATTATAATCTTGAAGGGTTATAAAAATGCCCATGGCTGTGGTTTACAGAAAGTTGAAAGGTTTATAATTGCCATAGTCCCAAAGCCCTGACGATTTCCATTGGACAGTCTTTATTGAGAAGAAAGAATATGTCTGCCTATGTTGATTGTTTAAAAACCTATTTTGCAAATATTAGTAGAGGTCTGCCAAAGTGCCATGAATTTTGTTTTTGTTTTTGTTTTGCGAGGCAATGAGGGTTAAGTGACTTGCCCAGGGTCACAACAGCTAGTAAGTGTCAAGTATCTGAGGCCGGATTTGAACTCAGGTTCTCCTGAATCCAGGGCCGGTGCTTTATCCACTGTGCCACCTAGCTGCCCCCATATAACTATTTACAAAGTACCTTGCACACAATCACCCAATAAGGTAAATAGTGTCATTATTATTGGGTCAGTTTGGTAGTGCAGTGGATAGAGGGCCAGGCCTGAAATGGGGAAGTCCTGAGTTAAAATCTGATCTCAGACGTTTACTAGCTAAATCCCTTATCCTCTGTCTGCCTCAGTTTCCTTACCTGTAAAAAGGGCATCATAATAGCACCTTCCTCCCCGGGTTGTTGTAAGGATCAAATGAGATAAGAAATGTAAAGTGATTAGCCCAGTGTCTGGCACATAGTAAGCACTGCATAATTGTTAGCTATCCTCAGTAGCAGCAGTAGTATCTGCATTTTACAAATCAGCAAAGTGAGGCTCAGAGGTGAAGTGACCTGTCCATCTCACAACTAGCTGGTATTATAGCACTAGAAAGAGTATTGACTCTGGAGTCAGAGCATGCAGGTTCAACTCCTATTTCTTTTTTTTAGTGAGGCAATTGGGGTTAAGTGACTTGCCTAGGGTCACACAGCTAGTGAGTGTTGTGTCTGAGGCCGGATTTGAACTCAGGTCCTCCTGACTCCAGGGCTGGTGCTCTATCCACTGCGCCACCTCGCTGCCCTCAACTCCTATTTCAACACTTACCTGTGTGACCTTGAAAAAGTGAATTCACCTCCCTGGGTCTCAGTTTCCTCATATATTAAATGAAAGGGTTGAACTAGATAAATTCTGAGGCCCCATTCTCCAACCCAAATCCTGTGGTTCTAATTCCAGTACTTTCTCTACCAAACCATGCTACCATTTTAGGAGTCATGTGCCCATCGTTTGCTTATTTAAGTAACACTAATTCTTGACTCAGTTCTGAATGTACCTAAGAACTGAATTTTTCATTTTCATTTTCATTTTCATACAAGGCATCTTTTAGTTGTTTTCATTCGAATTAATGAAAAAAAAAATGTAAGCCCTTGCCATGTGCCAAGCACTAGAGATAGCATCTGAAAAAGGAGAAAGTTCCTGCTCTCAAAGCCTTCCCATTCTAATTAGAAAAGAGGACACCTGTAGGAGAGCTCAACTGGAGGGCTGATTGAAAGAACGGGAGATCTTAAGTATCCACTGGGAAGCTATCTACCACCTTTGGGAAAGGGAGAGGAGAGGATCTAAAGCTCAGAGTGGAGAGGGGATAATGAGTTCCCTCTGAAAGATGTAGTGAGATGGCTTCAGTGTCTGACTGGTAGGGGCAAAGGAGATGGCAGCATTGGCAAGAATGTTTGGGGAGAAGAGAGGAAAATAGGGTCCCTCTGAGTGCTAGTTCTGGCTGGGGCCTTAGTCCTAGAGGGAATCTGGACCATCCTGCTAGTAGGATGATCTTTTTTGAGATTGATTTTAGTGATCCTACAAGAACTCATTATTCTTTTTTATTCTCATTCCATAGCCAATTCAAGTTCTTCAAAAACTAGAATCCTTTCTCACTAAGGATTCCATGTACTTACTCTAAAGACTACTAACTATGTTTTTGTTGTTAGTCATTAAAAAAGCCTTCCAAGGTCAATGTTTCCATGCTCCTCCTTAAATCTGAGACTATCCTAGTATTAACAGAAGTTACTCATTTTTAGTCATATGGCAGCATCACCTATAGCACTAGAATTTTTTGTTTTTATTGCTATCTTTCCCTTTTACTTCACCTTCATTTGCCAATATTTCTGGATTTCTCCCATTCCTTAAAGAAGGGGGGGTGATATAACATTTGGGACAAATGAGATAATATTTAAAGTACTTATCATAGTGTCTGGCATGAAGTACTTAATAATACATAATAAATACTTATGCCTCCATCATCCCTTATAATAAGGAATTAAACAAGAAAAATGAAAAAAGAAACAGTTCAGTAAAATGAACTGAAGCCTCAACTAAGTCAAATATTATATGTAATATTTTGTACCAAATGAAGGTGCCTTCACTTTTCTCTTCTTCACTGAGGTTGATCATAATTACACGACATTCCATTTCAGTTTTATTTGTTGCTGTTGTTTTTCCATGTTATTGTGGTCATTGTGTATATTACTGTTCTTACCTTGACTATGCCACTTTGCATCTGTTCATCTAAAGTTTCCATTGCTTTTCTGTGAGCTCCTTGAGGGCACTGTCTTTGACCTTTTTTTGTATCCCCAGCACTCAGCCTAGTCCCTGACACAGAAGGAGAGCTTAATAAATGCATGTTGATTAAAATACTTGTTGGATGTTTATGACACTGCAGTAATATTCCATTACCTTAATGTGTCCCGATTTCTTGAGCCATTCTCCAATTGGTGTGAACTATTTTCTTTCCTATACTTTGGTACTATGACAAGTACTGCTGTGCTGGTGTATATGGGACAGGTTTTTGTTGTTGATCCCCATTTCTTTAACTTTGTTGGAGTCTATGGCTAGCATTGAGATCTTTAGGTTAAAGGGCATATGCCAACCTAGAATTTTAAGCTGGCTTATTTTTTATTACAAATTTATCAGTTCTCTAGTTAATGATTTTGGCTCTTAGAGATGGCATTTGAGTCATATTACATAGACTGTTCAACCATCAGTGTTTTTCTTCACTCACCATCCTTACATTGCTTCTGGCTGTTGTATATGTAAGTCTTGTGCAAATGCCTTAAAATCATTTTCCTGTGCTCTGATTGTTGACAAAACCTGAATATTTTCTGCCTTCACATTTTTTTTTTATTGATTGCTGTGTTTTAAGTTGGATCCTGCTGCTTCTGTCTTTAGCAGCAGCCTGTCAGGCATACTTTATCAAAGGCTTTCAGAAAATCTAGATAAATGGTGCTATGTACCCTGAAACTGTCATGCCTGTCTTCTGCATCTCCACACTTGGAAATATTTAAGCTAGATCTTTCTTGCCTCCTTTGATTTACCTTTGCTTCATTGGGCCCAGATATCAATCTGACAAATGAAAACACAACCATTTCTGATACTGAGAAGCCTCAGTAGATGTCTGTGGAAGAATTGTCTCTAGGGAAGGACAAATAAGGGAAAATATGGGAAAATATCTTTGACTGAGCTTTGCAGGACCCAGATTCTAGTGGCTATATAATAATTCAGGCAGGCAGTGGGAGAGCCCAGATAGCTTAGCTAGATGGTGCTGAAAGAAAAGGAAAGGAAAAAAATAGAACTGAGACATATATATATATATAGATATATAGATATAGATATAGATATAGATATGCAGTGTGTATATAGATATGCAGTGTATACACACACACACACACACACATTCAAATCATGCTATCTATGATGCCAAAGCAAAGTGTGTGGGCCTTGCATGCCACCTCTTCCACTCTAGCCCCCCAAGCTGCATGTCACCTTTTTGTGACTTCTTTGCCCCTCCAAGGATCTTCTTAGAGTTCATTTTAAACTGACTTTAACATTCCAATAGACAATAATCTTATAATATCCAATTCCATTTGTTGTTCAGTCATTCCAATTGTTTCTGACTCTTCATGACCCCATTTGGGGTTTTCTTGGCAAAGATACTGGAGATTTTTTTTTTTTTACAATTTCCTTCTGCAGCTCATTTTTTTTTTGGCAGGGCAATGAGGGTTAAGTGACTTGCCCAGGGTCATACAGCTAGTAAGTGTCAAGTGTCTGAGGCTGGATTTGAACTCAGGTTCTCCTGAATCCAAGGCCAGTGCTTTAACCATTGTGCCACCTAGCTGCCCCTGCAGCTCATTTTACAGATGAGGAAATTGGGGCAAAGAGGATGAATTGATTTGTCCAGGGTCACACAGCTAATAAGTATTTGAAACCAGATTTGAACTCAGGTCTTCCTGACTCCACACCCACTGCACCACTTTGTACACCTCTGTACCCCAATAATCCTGTAAAATTATTGTCTATGTCCTCCCATAAAACTCACAGAGAATCTTCCCCACGTGCTAGAGGCCTTCCTCTAGATCTTTTGATATCTTATGTGAATCAGTGCAGTCCTGGGGCTCAGTCATCTCTTGGTCTCACTTTTATTGATCAAACATTTCCTAGATGATATCTTTTAAATGTTGTGCACAAGTCATCTTTTGTACTGAAGGCACCAACTCTTGGGGAGAAAGGGAAAAGCATCATGTAGAAGGTGGTGTGTTAGCTGCATCTTACAGGTTGAAAGAGATTCTGTGAGCCAGAGGAAAGGATCAAGAGCATTCCAGACATGGAGGATGGCCCAGACAAAAGCAGAGAGGCTAGAGATGAATTGTCATGTGTGGAGAATAGGGAGAAATAAAGTGTCACTGGGGAAAGGGCTTGGGGAGAAGAATACTTTATTTTAATTTATTAAATTTATGCATTTATAAAGGAGACTAGAGAGATAGATTGGGGCCAAGTTGTGAAGGGCTATAAAAGCAAAACAGTATTTTGTATTTATGTTAAATGCAATAGGGGGACAATGGAGTTATTGAAGAAGGAGGTGACATGATCAAATCTGTGCTTAAGGGAAACTTTGAATCATGGACCATCTTAATCTCTAAAGAATCAAAATTGAAGGTGATCCTAAGGACAATGGGATGATTCATAGTGTGCATCAATGGGCTTAAATTTCATCAGCCTAACCACCTGTATCAAACTGTTTTGGAGGGAAGGAGTGGAAAGATTCACCACATGCCCTTCTATCCACCATGCTAGAGAGAATCCTGGCATCAGGGAAGGACTGTGCTGATGTAGATTTTTCTCTATTGATAACTATCGATGACTATTGATAACCCCCAGGCTATCTGATAAAATACAACCTTTCTCTATCCTACACATGAACATTTACGGTATGATTAGATGTGGTAGAATTTTGGTCATTCGGTGCCAGTTATCTTTAATGTAAACTTTGACACATTGCCAAATGTTCCCTCTTCAAGTTCAAAAGACTTCTGCACTTCTCTTCCTAATACAAATGGCTCTCATTCAGGGGAATGCTAGTCCTTTACATCCTCCACAGCCTAGAGTTCTTCATACAGCACTGAGCCCAGCAAGTTCTTTCAATTGCTTATACCTATCTTGTTCCTTTCCTGTTATCAGTTTTTGGCCCCCTTTCCTTTCCCTGAAATGTTGATTCTGACTCAGGCTGGCTTGCTTTCTTTCTTTCTTTCTTTCTTTCTTTTCTTTTCTTTCTTTCTTTCTTTCTTTCTTTCTTTCTTTCTTTCTTTCTTTCTTTCTTTCTTTCTTTCTTTCTTTCTTTCTTTCTTTCTTCCTTCCTTCCTTCCTTCCTTCCTTCCTTCCTTCCTTCCTTCCTTCCTTCCTTCCTTCCTTCCTTCCTTCCTTCCTTCCTTCCTTCCTTCCTTCCTTCTTTCTTTCTTTCTTTCTTTCTTTCTTTCTTTCTTTCTTTCTTTCTTTCTTTCCTTCCTTCCTTCCTTCCTTCCTTCCTTCCTTCCTTCCTTCCTTCCTTCCTTCCTTCCTTCCTTCCTTCCTTCCTTCCTTCCTTCCTTCCTTCCTTCCTTCCTTCTTTCTTTCTTTCTTTCTTTCTTTCTTTCTTTCTTTCTTTCTTTCTTTCTTTCTTTCTTTCTTTCTTTCTTTCTTTCTTTCTTTCTTTCTTTCCTTCCTTCCTCCTTCCTTCCTCCCTCCCTCCCTCCCTTCTTTCTTTCTTTCTTTCTTTCTTTCTTTCTTTCTTTCTTTCTTTCTTTCTTTCTTTCTTTCTTTCTTGCTTTCTTGCTTTCTTTCTTGCTTTCTTTCTTGCTTTCTTTCTTGCTTTCTTTCTTGCTTTCTTTCTTGCTTTCTTTTTTTACTTTCCTGCTTGCTTTCTTGCTTCCCTTTTTGGTTCTTTTGGTTCAGCCTTTCTTTTGACTGCTCTCGCATGGCATTGCAACACAACCTTTGCTTCTGGCCTTTCTTGGACTCTAGCTTTGAAAACCTAGTGATGCTGATCTCTTCTCTATGGATCCACTCTTTGCCCTGACCCTTTATGGACTTTATCAACAAGCCTCAGCTCCTGATCTTCTCCTGCCCTGCAAATATTTAATTGGTCCCAGACCCACAGTGCTCTATTCCAGTGACCTGGAAGACCCATGGATGCCCAACACTCAGAGAATCCCACCTACAGCACTATCCCTGCTTAAAGAGACAATTTCTATAGCTGTTCAGGATCCTATGAGGCCCAAGGCAAATCTGCTACCCTTTCTCTGTCTCAGGTTATTCATTATTTAAATAGTGATCAATATCCTTACCTATTTTTCTGGGAAGTTATGTGAATTAATTAAATTGTAAATTAATTAAATTGTAAAACAATTTAAATATGTATAGCCCTCCATACATACCAGCTAGTATCATCTTCACTGCTTTAGAAGCCCCAATAATTCATAATCCACTACAATATAGGTAAAAATAGTCTTCTCCTATGCTATAATTACATTTAATTTATGTAAAATGCATATAATCTTTAAAATCTGAAGTAATTTAGTAGTAGCAATTCATATTTCATAGCTTTAATGAAGCCATTTTTATTACCCTTGGAAAAATAATCAACTACTGCTTGGAACACTGGACTGGAAAACATATTTTTATGGCATATGTGACCCAAGGAATTAATCATGAACCTGCTAATACTAGCTAACTTTTAAAAATTATCTTTGGCTTTAGACATTTCATTTTTTACTTTTCTCATAACTATATTCTTTTTTTCTCAAGGAACTTTCATGTACAAGTTTCCTGAAGTCAAAATGTACTCTGTCAAGAGATAACACTTTTATACAGTAGTCATTAAGAAAGAACAAATTCTTAGGAATCCCTTTATTAAGTGCCATGCTTTCTTTGTAAAATAGAAATCAGTACACATTACACACTACAGTTAATTGGACTTAATTAACTATTTTAAATTATGCAAACTCATGACAGTAGACAGTAGTAGTACAGTATATTTATAAGTAATACAATTGGAGCTGATATTACTACATTATTAAAACATAATAGAATTTTTCTTAGTCATATTTATTGTTTAGGTGTTGAAAAACTGCATTCATTGTAAAGGCAAAAGTGTTTTCTCAAAACAAGTTTTTGTTTATTTAGGTACAGCTTCAGAAGATAGTCAAAGGGACCACTGTTGAAAGCCTCCGTGTTTTGTCAACTCACCGAATGAATCCCTACTTCACACCTCTACCTATCCTTGAAAAAGATGCAAAGAAAGGTCAGGATCCATTTATTGGATTTGTAATATAGAAGAAGGAGCTCTGAACTAGGTATTAGGAGAGCCAAGGTGGATTTCCAGCTCTGCCACTAGCTAGTTGTGTAACCTTGGGCTCTAGTAATTCTGGCCTTCAGTTTCTTATCAATTCACATGGTTTGAATTATCTAGCATTTCTATGGTGATGACTCCTGTGTGTGTATAATCAGCCATAGTCTTTTTCCTGAGCTCTAGGCCTACATCACCATATCGTTTTTTGAACATTTTATTTTATTTTTTTGAGGCAATCAGGGTCAAGTGACTTGCCCAGGGTCACACAGCTAGTAAGTACCTGAGGCCGGATTTGAACTAAGGTCCTCCTGACTTTAGGGCCAGTGCTCTCTCCACTGCACCACCTTGCTGTCCCTTTTTTGGACATTTTAAATTAGATGTCCTCTAGGTATCTCAAATTCATCATGCCCAACACAGGATGCATTATCTTTTCCCCAAAATCATTTCTTTTCTGAATTTCCCTGTTAAACTGTTGGGGCCCTGCCATATTTTTGGTCATCCTGGTTTGCAACGTTGGTGTCATTCTCAGCTCCTCACTGTCTTTCTTCCCACATATCCATTCATGTGCCAAATTTTGTCATTTCTACCTCAACAACGTCCCTGGCATCAATCACATTCATAGCACCACCACAATAGTTCAGATCCTCATCATCTTTAGTTTGAATGCTTTAAAATAGCCACCTAATTGGTTTCCCTGCCTCAAATCCTTCCTAACTCTAATCCATCCTCCACAAACTTGCTGAGTGTTTCCTAAAGCTTAGATCTGACCAGGTCACCCTCACTCCAACTTTGTTACCCCTTTTGCCAAATGCAGAATTCTCTGAATGACATTTAAAAGACGTTTCACAACTCAGCCCCAACCTATCCAACCATGTGATCACATCCATTACTGTCCAGCCTAATTGGCATTCTTACTTTTCCTTATGTATAGTACCCTGCTTCCTATCGCTTTTATACTGGCTATCTGAAATATATCTGGTCATGTCTGAAATGTATTTCCTCATCACCTCCACCCCTTACAAATCTCTTAATTGTTTTTAGTGCTCAGTTTAAGTACCACTTCAATGTTACCCAAATCCCAAAGCCAGTTGCTGGAGAGCAGTGCCTTTCCCTAATGAATCTAGGTGGGGAAAATAGAAGAGAGGAAGGGTGTAAAAGAATATAGGCAGGGGGGCAGCTAGGTGGTACAGTGGATAAAGCACTGGCCCTGGGTTCAGGAGGAACTGAGTTCAAATCCAGCCTCAGACACTTGACACTTACTAGGTACGTGACCCTGGCCAAGTCACTTAACCCTCATTGCCTTGCCCCCCAACCAAAAGAGAGAGAGAGAGAGAGAGAGAGAGAGAGAGAGAGAGAGAGAGAGAGAGAGAGAGAGAGAATAGGCAGGCATCTGTTTAATCCCACTTTCTTGTTTCTGCTAGCAGTGAAAAACAGAGAAGTTTTCAAGAGATATGTGGTTTGCTATGGAGAAAGGAGAATAGGAAGGAAATCTAAAAACAACTCTCTGTTCTGCAGAGGCCAGAAAGGAAAGGAACCTTCTTTGAATGTCAAATGTGATAACAATGGAAAGAGAATTAGGGGAACCGATCTTGGATTCAATAAAAAAAGAAACCATCTCAGAATGAAGTTGCATTGGCTGGAGGCATGGACCACCCTTAAATCTTTTTGTTTGTTTTGTTTTTTTCACCTTTAAATCTTGTTGGAGCTCCTGCCTCAGATTTTCACCACCCTCTCAGCTCCTGACTTCTCGCCTTAGAGTCATGTCCCCACCTCACCCTTACCCCTACATGGAGTTGGGGAAGGTCTCCTTCTCACTGTCAGGTGGGGCCAAAAAGAGTGGGGATGGAAAGTCTCTCCACTATAGTCATTCATAATAACACTACTATTCATCCCTTATTGTGCCTTCCAGTCATGTACAGTCTGTATTATAATTCCCATTCTGTCTTCCCTATTGTGGTTCCAATGTATACTCAGTCTTAAAATCATGATATACCACTCTCATCTTTCACTAGCAACTAATTTCTTGTTTTCTCCCACTCCCACCCCCAACAGATGCTTTCTTCTGTTTCTCACCCATAAATCTTCATCCATAGGTAACTCTTGCCAATTGTTTTCTCAACATCTGCTCCAGCACTACTGAGAAAATCATGACATTGACATCTATCTTCTCTCGGTGATTATGTCAGTTTCCATGAATCCACTTATCCTCTCTTTGCAGAAGGACTCCATATTAATCTATATCCCACCCAAGCTTGTCTCCTTAGTTTCAATCAAGCATTCCTAATTAAATTACTGGACATATCCAACAGTGTGACCCATAGTCATATCAAACTCAACAAGTACAAAACAGAACCTATTTTCTTTCCTCTTAAACCCAACACTCCTCCACATTTTGCTGTTTTTGTTGAGTTTACCACCATCCTTCCAGGAGCTAAGGTTTCTAGCTTCAGAATCATCCTTCTTTTCCTTTTCTTTCATCTTGTATATCCATTCAGTTGCTAAATCTCATTGATTCTACCACCACAAAATTTCTCACATCCATCCTCTTCACTCACATGACTACCACTGTAGTTCAGGGCTTCATAACATCTTGTCTAGTTTATAGGTGTGCAGGTCTTTCTTGGCTCATTGTAGGCACTTAATAAAAGTTTTTTGACTGACTGGACAGCCTCTAAATTGGCTTTCCTGCTTCTAGCCTTTCTCCTGTTCACACAGGTATCAAAATAATCTTTACAAAGTGGAGATCAGATTGTTCTCAGAAATCTGCAGGGGCTTCCAATTGTTTCTAAAATAAAGTATATACTCCTCATTTTGACACTTAAAGCCCTTCATAATTTAGCTCAAGTTTGTCTTTCCAAGTTTATTCCCCCTTC
Organism: Dromiciops gliroides; assembly: GCF_019393635.1. Lineage (NCBI taxonomy): Eukaryota > Metazoa > Chordata > Mammalia > Microbiotheria > Microbiotheriidae > Dromiciops > Dromiciops gliroides. Next base: position 151,628,779 of record NC_057862.1, read on the forward strand.
ATGCACTCTATTTTTCCAGCCAAACTGGATGATTAGCTTGGTAAAGGAGGTACAAAATACTGAAGAAAATAACAGCTTAAAGATAGAAAAAGACAAATGTTAAAAGAAGCATAAAAAATCCACTGAATAGAAGAACTCCTTAAAAAGGAGAATTGGCCAAATGGAAAAGTAAAAAAGTGCACTAAAGGGGCAGCTAGGTGGCACAGTGGATAAAGCACCAGCCCTGGATTCAGGAGCACCTGATTTCAAATCTGGCCTCAGATACTTGACACTTAATTAGCTGTGTGACCCTGGGCAAGGCACTTAACCCTCATTGCCCTGCAAAAAAAATCATTAAAGAAAATAATTTCTTAAAAATTAGAATAGCATAAGTAAAAGCTAATGACTCCATGAGACATCAAGAAACAATAGAGGGGCAGCTAGGTGGCGCAATGGATAGAGCACCAGCCCTGGAGTCAGGAGTACCTGAGTTCAAATCTGGCCTCAGACCCTTGACACTTACTAGCTGTGTGATTCTGGGCAAGTCACTTAACCCCCATTGCCTCACCAAAAAAAAAAAAAAAAAAGAAAGAAAGAAGGAATGAAAAGAAAAGAAACAATACAACAAAATCAAAAGAATGACAAAATAGAAGAAAATGTAAAATATCTCATTGGAAAGATAACTGATATGGAAAAGAGATCCAGAAAAGATAATTTGGGAATTATTGGACAACCAGAAAGCCATGATTTCCCCCAAAAGCCTAGACATCATATTTCAAGAAATTATCAAGGAAAACTGCCCTGATATTCTAGAACCAAAGAATAAAATAGAAATTGAAAGTATCCATTTAGCTCCTCCTCAAAGAGATCCAAAATTGAAAACTTCCAGGCATATTTTAGCCAAAGTCCAGAGCTCCCAGTTCAAAGAGAAATTCTTGCAATGAACCAGAAAGAAACAGTTCAAATATCATGGAGTCCCAGTCAGGGTAACACAAAATTTAGCAGTTTCTATGTTTAAGGATTGAAGGGACTGGAATATGAGGAGATTGGAGTATAACCAAGGATCACCTACCCAGCAAAAATTCTTCAGGGGGGAAAATGAACATTTAATGAAACTGAGGCTTTTCAAGGATTCTTGATGAAAAAAACAGAGCTGAATAGAAAATTTGACTTTGAAATACAAGACTCAAGAGAAGCATAAAAAGGTAAACAAGAAAGAGAAATCAGGGCAGCTAGGTAGCACAGTGGATAAAGCACCGGCCCTGGATTCAGGAGTCCCTGAGTTCAAATCCAGCCTCAGACACTTGACACTTACTAGCTGTGTGACCCTGGGCAAGTCACTTAATCCCCATTGCCCCGCCAAAAAAAAGAAAGAAAGAAAGAGAAATCGTAAGGGATTCAATAAGGTTACAGAAACTACATACATTCCTACTTGGGAAGATGACACTTGTAAATATAAAGCTTTATCATTATCAGGGCAGTTAGAAAGAATGTACATAGACAGAGGGCACAGGTGTGACCTGACTATGATGCGGATGATATAAAAAAATTAAATTAGGGGGTGAGAAAAAGGGATGAATTTGGAGAAGGGTGAAGGAAGAGGTAGAATGGAGATAAATTATTTCACATAAAAGTGGCACAAAAGAGCTTCTGCTTTTTGGAGGGGAAAATGAGAGGGTGGTGGCAGGCAACACTTGAACCTTACTTTCATTGGAATTGGTTCAAAGAGGGAATAATATACATACACAGTTGGGTATAGAAATCTACCTTACACTTTAGGTAAGTTGGAGGTGAGGGGGATTGGAAGAGGATGGGACTGATAAAAAAGAGGGCAGATTGGGTGAGGCAATGGTCAGAAGCAAAACACTTTTGAGGAGGGACAGGATAAAAGGAGAGAGAGGGAGAGGGGGGTAAAGAGAGAGAAAGAAAGAGAGACACACAGGGACAGATAGACAGACAGAGACATAAAGACAGAGAGAGAGAAAGAAAGAAGGATAAACAGGGAAAAGCAGGATGGAGGGAAATACACAGTTAGTAATCATAACTGTGAATGGGAATGGGATGAATTCACCAACAAAATTCACCCATAAAAGGCAGATAGCAGACTAGATTAACAACCAGAATCCTACAATAAACACAAGTAGCACACTTGAAGCAGAGGCACACATAGAGTAAATATAAGGGGCTGTACCAGAATTTATTATGCTTCAGCTGAAGTAAACACACACACACACAAATGGGGTAACAATCATGATCTTCAACAGAGCAAAAGCAAAACTAAATCTAATTAAAAGAGATAAGCAAGAAAACTACATTTTGCATGAAGACACCATAGCTAATGAAGTAATATCAGTACTAAGTGTGTATATGTGAAATGGTACAGCATCCAAATTCTTAAAGGAAAAGTTAAATGTTACGGGAGGAAGTAGACAGTAAAACTATACTAGTGGAGGTCCTCAACTTTCCCCTTTCAGAACTAGATAAGTCTAACAAAAAATAAACAAGAAAGAAGTTAAAGAAATAAGTAGAATTTTAGAAAAATTAGATTAGATAGACCTCTGGAAAAAATTGAATGAGAATAGAAAGGAATATACCTTTTTTTTTTCTCAGAAGTAGACGGCACCTATACAAAAATTGTGTACTATGCTTAAGTTTCCACTCCATTGGTGGCAAATTCAGCCCTTTAATTTTTGATACTGGTAATTTGACTTTCTTCTTTCTTTTTTTTAAAAATAAAATTAACCAAAGGTTTATCTATTTTATTGATTTTTCTTTTTCTTTTCTTTTCTTTTGTTTTTTTTTTTTCTTCAGGGCAATGAGGGTTAAGTGACTTGCCCAGAGTCACAAAGCTAGTAAGTGTCAAGTGTCTGAGGCTGGATTTGAACTTATGTCCTCCTGAATCCAAGGCCAGGGCTTTATCCACTGTGCCACCTAGCTGCCCCCTATTTTATTGATTTTTTTCATAAAACCAGCTCTTATTTTTATTGATTAATTCTATAGTTTTCTTGCTTTCAATTTTATTAATTTCTCCTTTGATTTTCAGGATTTCTAATTTAGTATTTAATTGGGGATTTTTAATTTGTTCTTTTTTATAGCTTTTTTAGTTGCATGCCCAATTCATTGATCTCCTTTTTATCTTTTTTATTCATGTAAGCATTTAGAGATATAAAATTTCCCCTAAGCACCGCTTTGGCTTAATCCCATAGGTTTTCGCATGTTGTTTCATTCTCTTGGATGAAGTTATTGATTGTTTCTATGATTTGTTGTTTGACCCACTCATTCTTTAAGATGAGATTATTTAGGGGCAGCTCGGTGGCGCAGTGGATAGAGCACCAGCCCTGGAGTCAGGAGTACCTGAGTTCAAATCCGGCCTCAGACACTTAACACTTACTAGCTTTGTGACCCTGGGCAAGTCACTTAACCCCAATTGCCTCACTTAAAAAAAAAAAAAGATGAGATTATTTTGTTTCTAATTAATTTTCAGTCTACCTTTCCATGGCTCTTTATTACATGTAATTTTTATTGCATCATGATCTGAGAAACATGCATTTACTATTTCTGCCTTTCTATATTTGACTATGAGGTTTTTGTGCCCTAATATATGGTCAGTTTTTGAATATGTGCTATGTACCCCATTCATTTTTCTCCAGACGTCTATCATATCTAACTTTTCTAACATTCTATTTACCTCTTTAACTTCTTTCTTATTTATTTTGTGGTTAGATTTATCTAATTCTGAGAAGGGAAGGTTCAGATCCCCCACTAGTATAGTCTCGCTATCTGTTGTCTCTTATAACTCATTTAACTTCTCCTCTAAGAATTTGGATGCTATGCCACTTGGGGCATATATGTTTAGTATTGATATTACTTCATTATCTATCGTACCTTTTAGCAAGATGTAGTTTCATTCCTTATCTCTTTTAATTATTTCTGGTTTTGCTTTTGCTTTGTCTGAAATAAGGATTGCTACCCCTACTTTTTTTACTTCCGCTGAAGCATAATATATTCTCCTCCAACCTTTTACCTTTACTCTGCATTAGGGTTTTTGTTTTATTTTGTTTTGGGGGGGGGCAGTGAGGGTTAAGTGACTTGCCCAGGGTCACACAGCTAGTGTCAAGTGTTTGAGACTGGATTTGAACTCAGGTCCTCCTGAATCCAGGGCCAGTGCTTTATCCACTGTGCCACCTAGCTGCCCCCTTTTACCTTTACTCTGTGTGTATCTCTGCTTCTACAATATCAGGGCCCTCTCTTTCCCATTGATCTCAGAAGAAAAAGGTTATTCTTATTACTCAGTAAGGCTAATCCTTCCACTTTTACCTTTGGTTCCATGACTCCCTACCATCTCCTAGACCTTGCTCCAGAAATTGATCTGTTTCTCTCAGATATCCTTCTCCTCCTCTGGCTTTTTCCTTACTATGTACAAGCACACATAGGTCTCCCTTATACTTAAAACAAGCCTTCCCTTTATCCTTCTACCTCATTTATTTGCCACCCCCATCTCTCTCCTCCTATTCCTTTGGAAAAGTTGTTTATACACAATTGCTTAGTGTGCCTGTCACCTTAATAGTCTTAGCTTCTATGATTCTTCCCTCAGCTCTATAATCTCGCTTCTGGAATCTGCCATATACTTCTTCTAGAACTCTCACTCAGTCTTGCAGTGATGTCCTAGAAAGGCCAAACCAAATAGTTGCCTTTTTTCAGTTAACATTTTTGTTGACCTCTCTGTAATGTCTGACACTGTTGACCATTTTTCTGGAAACTCCCTTTTCTTCAGAAACAACCCACTCTCTAGATTTTCTTCAACCCTTCAAAAGCACTTTCTCTATATCTGTTGCTGCTTTGCATCCTCTTGCTGATCCCTTCCTGTGCATATTCCTCTAGTGGCTATGCTCTTCTCACTTCATCGGTTTCATAGGATCATAGGTTTACAGCTGAAAGGAACATTGGGTGCTGTCAAGTTTAACTCCCTCATTTTATAGATGAGGAAACTAGAGATCAGAGAGTTTAGATGATTTGCCTAGGGTCACACATTTTGTAAGGTAAGATCTACCTTACAAATCTTGTAAGGTAAGATTTGACCCTATATCATCCTGCTTTTCTTTCTTCTGTCACCCTAGACAAACATATTGGCTCCAATTCATTTAACACATCCGGATGGTTAACTGAAATCTATATTTACAACCAACAAGCATTTATTATGCACCTACTGTGTTCCAAGTACTGGGCTAAGGACCAAAGGACAAAAATGAAAAAGGACTTCACATTCGATCAGGGTAGACATCATGTGCAAATATAAGTATATACAAAATACAAAGATAAATTTGAAGGCACTAGTAGTGAGATGTATCCAAAAAGGCCTCCTAGAGGAAGGCGGTATTTAACCTGAGGTTTGAAGGGAGCTCAACAATTCTAAGAAATGGAGGGGAGGAAGAACCTCTCTTAAGGGATGGAGAGGAAGAAGGAACAGTAGTATGTGCAAAGGTGCAGATAGGAGATGGAATGTCCAGAGAGGAAGCTTGTTGAAATAGAAAGAACATTTGAATTGGAGTGGGAAGACCTGAATTTTAATCATGTGTTACCTTGGCCTCTCAGTTTCCTCATGTATAAAATGAGTTCTAAGTTCTTTTCCAGTTTTAAATCCTATGACATATTCCTTGTACATAAAGTTGAATCTCTGAATGCTTTTCCCCATAGAAACATTATAAAATATGAGAAGTTCTAGAATAGAATATGTGTATATGTGTATACATACATAGAAATATACATACATACGTGTGTGTGTATATGTATGTATGTATATGTGCAGGTAATTCTTGTTAAATAGGCACTTGTGGGCTGGGCTAGTGACAAACCACTATGTTGAAAATGTGTCCTAAATTCCAATCAACCACCTTACCAAAACAATTTTAGGACACAATCTGCAGTTACCTCAGTTCAGAATCCCAAGATCCAGCCCTAGGCCTTAGATCTCATTGACCTAAAATCTGCTTCCAAACTTCTCTTCAAAGATTCCAAAGGAACCTTTCCTTGTATCCCAGGACTCTTTTATCTTGTAAATTACCCTTTAATTTTAAATTTCATTTTTACTCCTACTAAGAAAGTTATGCTTTCTTTGGTTAGAATCAGTATAAAACCTGGATGATTCATGTAGCAAGTTTTTCTTGGATTTGAATGATTCAAAGTGATTCATGTAATTTTATATAAAGAAATATTATACCTATGTGTCTGGGAACTCTATAGAAAGGCTTTTAGAATTTCTAGAACTCATAGAAAAAACAAATGAGATAATGTGTGTTAAGTGTTTTGCAAGTCTTAAAGCACTTGCTATTATTACTATTATTATTATTATTATTACTACTATTACTATTATTTAGAAAGCAACTCATGTTCTGTCCTACCATTTTAAAGGTATTTTGAATATGATTCAACGTGGACTGATCCCACCAGCAGCAAAGATTAGTTTTGAAACTCCACCTGTTATACCTAAATCTGCTTTCCTTCATTCTTATAAAGCATCTAAGATGAAAAGCATAGGTGAGTATTATAACCTATGTACAATTAAGGGAGTAAATAAATTATCTGTCAAGAAAAATGAGAATATTTGTATTTAGCTAACATCTTCAGTGATTAAACAAGGAGGTTTTTTTCAGAATTAATGAGAAAATCAAAGGGCAATTGTAATGACTTTGGGCTACAGTGTACTGAATAAAAAGCTCCAACATAATCATCATAAACTCTATTCAATTCAATAAACGTGTTTATTGCTGACTCTAGGCAGAGCTCTGTAAAGCACCTTTTGAGGACTGCGAAGCTTAGATGAAACTTAGTCTTTCCCCTCACAGGACTTATAGTCAAGTAGAAGAATATGAAATGTACACAAATAACAATAAGATAATGTATACGTTTTTAAAATTTTCAGATGAAATAATAAATTTTTTTGGCTGGGCAATGAAGGTTAACTGATTTGTCCAAGGTCACATAGCTAGTAAGTGTTAAGTGTCTGAGGTTGGATTTGAACTCAGGTCCTACTGAATCTAGGGCTGGTGTTTTATCCACTGCACCACCTAACTGTCCCCAAGACAATATATATTTTTATTAAAACAAAATTAAATACTGATATAAACAGAGGTACAAGTAAAATACTACATGAGGGAAATTAGGTCATTATTGAGGTAGGTGGGAGCAAGGAGGGAGAATCAGCAAAAGCTTCTTGAAGTAGATTGCTTTTGACTTGGGCTTCATAGGCTATATAAGAATTAAAAGGTGGAGTGGCAAATGGGTATGTTGGAGGCATAAGGAACATCATAAGCAAAAACATAGAGGCAGAAAAACATAGGGCATGTATGGGAGAACACACGTATTCTAGTTTGTTAGCAACATAAGACTAGAAAGTAAAGTGTATGATAGGCAATAGTCAGTGTGATGTTAGGAAGTTTGTCCTAACGTGGTATTGTTGTTATTGTTTGTCCTTCATTCTCAGAGAGGACCATGACAGATGTCATGACTTGCAATGAATTGGATTTAAATGAGGAAGGGCTGTGCAAAGTCACCAGCCTCACTTTCTCTTCCAGAGCCATCTAGGTCCAGGGGCAAGATATATTATCAGGACGACTGGAGATGGCCCCAGATGTTTTAAGGCAATTGGGGTTCAGCTACTGGCCCAGGGTCACGCAGCTAGTAAGTGTCTGAGGTGAGATTTGAACTCACATCCTTTCAACTTCAGGGCCAGTGCTCTATCCACTGCACCACCTAGCTGCCCAGTGTGGTACTTAAGGTGGTAATGAGGGCCTACTGTAAAATGGTCACCAAGGGAGTGAAGAGTAGAGGAAACATGTGTGATATTTCAGTGGTGGAATCAACAGAACTTGGTAACTGACAGGATATAAGAAATGAGGGACAGTGGAGAGTCAACAATAAGGTTTCAACCACTTGATATTAGACTTGTTCTGTTTGGCCAAGAGGACAGGATCAAGAATCATCAGTAGAAGTTGTAAAGAAACCAGTTTAGGCGAGATATTGGAAAAAGCTTCCTAACCATTATAGCCAACTCACCCAAGGTAGACTGGGCTGTCCTGGGAGCCAGTGGGTACTCCCTCCTTGAAGAAATTTTTAAGCAGTAGCTGAATGACCGCTTGACCAGGTACATTATAGTGGGGGTTCCTTTGACATGAGTTTTGGACTCAAGGGCCACTAAGTTTCCTTCCAGTTCTCAAATTTTGTGATTCTGAGATTGGGTGAAGACTGAAGTCAGAAGGAGGAAGGATGATAAACTTTCATTGTTCCAATGGGACATCTTGAAAACAAGATCCTATATTGTCTTTATGATGCCTCCTGCAGCAAGGATACTGAAGGAGACCTACAGATACAGTCAAATATCCCTAATCCCCAAAAAATCCTAGCCCTTTTCTCTAGCTTTCTTTGAACTATAAGTCATGCAACCTTGGTAAAATCACTTACTCTCTCTGAGCCTCAGTTTCTTTATATGCAAGGCAATAATATTTATCTTGGCCATCCTATGGAATTGCTGTGATGGTCAAATGAGATACTATCTATGAATGGACTTCCAAAATTGCAGAGTTTTACACAAATATAAGGGTTTATTATTATTATTATTATAGATGACTTTTTCATGACTTTTCAAAGTCCTTCACATAGTTAATTATCACACTGTTTAGCACTCATGCTACTACATGGAAATTTCTTGTTTTAGACATTTTTGTTGGCTTTTATTTTAAATTTTTAAATGTTAATGCAATTTCTCAGTCACCCATCATTATTGAGTCATATGTGTTGATTTTGATATTAATCATGCAAAATGAGGCCATAATAAATTGTAATTTGTTTCGGGGACAGGACTATTGAGAAGGTAAGGAGGGGAGGTAGAGAGAAGTTAATTGTAGTTGACTTGTTTTTGCATGCTGTGTGAACTCCCAAAAAACTTTTTTTGTAACATGGCAGACTGGGGAATAGTCATATTTGTTCAGTTATTCAATGAAATTCTTCATATGTAGCTGACTATTCTGTCAGTTGTGTGCTAGAGGAGTAGTCCGGAAACCATTACTGCTGTTTCTAATTTCATTTTGGACTTTGAAGATGATGGTGTGCATTACTTAAATTCTCAGTCTGCCACACAAGTATAGCAATCTGAATAGTTTTTGTTATATATGTAGTGAACTAACTTTTACATTTCACAAATAAAACTTCAATACTCTTGTTAAGGTTTCTGAACTTGATTTTGGTTGCAATATAAGTGATCAGGATTAGGTTTGAGCCTCTCATTTGTGTTGTTAAACTATTAACTCACTTTATACATAGATCTTGTCTCATGTCAATTGTGGTTCCCCAGATCTGGAGAGAACAGAAAAGACCCTTCAATGGATTGCTATGTTTGCTTAACAAATATATCATGGATTCCATCCAAATCTAAACATAGTGTACAAAATCCAAATCCAAATGTCCCCAAAGTTAAAAGATCTATTTTACATATGGAGAACTACCCACCAAAACCATCAGAAACTTGGAATCTGGGTGAAGAAGATGAACATGATGGTTCCGATTTTTATGGTGAAGCCTGCATTACTAAATAGGAGACCAGTGAAGTAGTGATTCCCCCATCTGAAGTAATCTTTTCCTCTTCAGATAATCAAGTAATAGCTCAAGCAGAAGTAGATGACCCAATTTGTGATCTTAACTTATCCCAAAATTAAACTGAACATTTTTTTTAAGCAACAAACATTGATTTTATTTTTCCAGTTACATGTAAGGGTAGTTTTCAACATTCATTTTCATAAAATTTAGAGTTCCAAATTTTTCTCCCTCCCTTTCCTCCCCCCTCCACAAGATCACATCCAGGTTATATGTACAATCCACAAGTGTTCTTTTTACCGGTTCTTTCTATAGAGGTGCATAGTAAGCTTCCTCATTAGTTCCTTGGGATTGTCTTGGATGATTGCATTGCTGAGAGTAGTTAAGTCATTCACAATTGCTCACTGAACAATACTGCTGTCACTACCCACGATGTCCTCTCAGCTCTGCTCACTTCACTATACATTGATGTTCATTAGTCTTTCCAGGTTTTTCTGGGATCATCCTGTTTGTCATTTCCTGTAGCACAAGACCATTCCACTACAATCATATAGCACAGCTTTTTCCATCATTCCTCAACTGATAGACATTCCCTTGATTCTCAATTCTTAGCCTCCACCAAGAGTTGCTATAAATATTTTTTGTACAATTTTTCCCCCTTTTCTCTTTTTCATGATTATAATTGTTAACTGTTTCCCTTCCATCCTATTCCCTTCCCCCATGATATTTATTCTATTATCCATCTTCTTTCATCCTATCACTCTTCAAAAGGGATTTTCTTCTGTCTGTCCCCTCCCCCATTCTGCCCTTCCTTCTTTTGCCCCTCTCTCTTTATCCCCTTCCCCTCCTATTTTCCTGCAGGGTTAGAGAGATTACTCCACCCAATTGAGTGTGTACATTATTCCCTCCTTGAGCCAATTCTAATGAGATTGAGGTCTTTGAGCCAATTCTGATTAGTATTAGGCTTATTTACTGCCCAGATTAAATAGATTACTCCACCCAGTTGGGTGTGTGTTTGTTAATCCCTCCTTGAGGCAGCTCTGATGAGTTTAAGGTCTTTGAGCCTTTTCTGATGAGTGTAAAATTCATTTACTGCCCTGCTCCTCTCCCATCTCATCCCCCACTCCATAAGCCTTTTCCTTTTTCTTTCATATAGGATTTCACCTCTGCCCTTCCCCATCTCCCAGTTCATTCCCTTCACCCCTCAATTTAACCCTAAAGATGTCATCATGGGTCAGCTAGGTGACACAGTGGACAAAGCATCACCCCTGAACCCAGGGGGACCCCAGCCGAAACCCGGCCTCAGACACAAGACAGTCATCCACTGTACGACCCCAGGTATGTCCCCAGCTCCAATTTTTTAATAGTTCTCTAGGGTCTTGTATTTGAAAGTCAAATTTGCCATTCAGTTCAGGTCTTTTCATCACGAATATCTGAAAGTCCTCTTTTTCATTGAAGTCCCATTTTTTCCTCTGAAAGATTATTGTGAGTTTTGCTGGGTAGGTGATTCTTGGCTGTAATCCCATTTCCTTTGCCCTCTGGAATATATTCCATGCCCTCCGGTCCTTTAATGTAGAAGCTGCTAGATCTTGTGCTATCCTGACTGGGGCTCCACAGTACTTGAATTCTTTCTTTTTGACAGCTTGCAATATTTTCTCCTTGACCTGAGAGCTCTGGAATTTGGCTATAATATTCCTAGGAGTTTTCCTTTTGGGATCTCTTTCTGGAGGTGATTGGTGGATTCTTTCAATTTCTATTTTAGCTTCTTCTTCTAGAATTTCAGGGCAATTTTTCCTGAGCATATCTTAGAAGATGATGTCTAAGCCCTTTCCTTGATCATGGTTTTCAGGTAGACCAATAATTTTCAAATTATCTCTCCTGGACCTATTTTCTAGGTCGGCAGTTTTTCCCAGAAGATATTTCACATTGCCCTCTATTTTTTTATTCATTTGTATTTGCTTTATTGTGTCTTGGTTTCTCATAAAGTCACTGGCTTCCATTTGTTCAATCTTTTTTCTTAGGCAATTATTTTCATCAGAGAGCTTTTGTACCTCCTTTTTCATTTGACCAATTTGACTTTTCAAACTGTTGAATTTTTTCTCATGTCTTTCCTGCATCACCCTCATTTCTCTTTCCATTTTTCCCTCTACCTCTCTAACTTTATCTTCAAAGTCCTTTTTGAGACCTCTATGGCCTGAGACCAATTCGTATTTTTCTTGGAAGCTTTAGATATAGAGGCCCTGATGTTGACATCTTCCTCTGAGGGTGCACCTCAATCTTCCTTGTTACTGAAGAAACTTTCTATGGTCCTTACCTTTCTCTGTCGGCTCATCTTGCCTTTCTTTTACTTGACTTTTAGCTCCTTAAAGTGGGGCACTGTTTCCAGGCTGGAGTATCCCAAGCTTAAGAAGTCCCAGTGGTATGATTTAAGGAAGATCAGGTTCTTCACTTGCCTGGCCTGTTCCCTGGTCTGTAGATGACCCCAGACCAACTTGCTAATCAACCAGCTTTGTGTGTTGTGGTTGTTAGCTCTGATGAGCCTGTGCCCCTCCCCGACCTGGGCCACTGCTACTCAAGCCTACCTCCTGGTTCTCAGCAGGGGTGAAAAATCCAAGTTCTCTCTCAGCACCAGCATAGATCCCTGCAGTCTCCCCCCTGCTCAGGGCTCAGCTCTCTCACTAGACTGTGAGCTTAGTTCCAGACGACACTTGCACTTCAGCTGATTCAGAAGCTCTGGGGGTCTCCTTCTCTGGTAAGACCTTCCTGGGACTAGATCTGTGTCAGAGTGACTGTGGGGTTGGGCCCAACTCCAGTATCAGCACAGCAGCTCCCTCCTTCTGACCTTCCAAGCCGTTCTTAGTTAGAAGATGATTTCAGCACATTCTTCTGTGAGTTTTGCTGCTCTGGGCATTTTCCCATGGCGTTATTTGGATGTTTTTTGGAGCGATCATCTCATGGGTTCAAGAGTTCACTGCCTTTCCTCTGCCATCTTGGCTCTACCTCGGAAGTCGATCTAAACTGAACTTTTAGCTTAATTTTATGTTTAAAAGGAAGGAATCTCCAATAAGAGGACACCAAAATATCTTTAAAACATGAAACTTCCCTTAAGAAGCATTAACCATGAAATATATCCTTGACATATCTGTAGGGATCTGAAAGTGACTGCTCTTTTATCTGGACTACAATTTGTTTGGGTTTTTTTGTTTGTTTGTTTTTGGGGGGTGTTTGCAGGGCAGGAGGGTTAAGTGACTTGCCCAGGGCCACACAGCTAGTATCAAGTGTCTGAGGCTGGATTTGAACTCAGGTCCTCCTGAATCCAGGGCTGGTGCTTTATCCAGTGTGCCACCTAGCTGCCCCCTGGACTACAATTTGGGCATACAAAATACTACAGTTTTATTTGCAAACAAAAAAAACTCCAATAAGAATACAAGGAACTCAAAGGAAATAATTGATTCCAAGGGGTAATGGAGTGGGTGGGCTTTGAGAGGGAGCCTGCACCATAGTTAGAGAATAAGTCTAAATGGGATGCAACATTTTCCGGATTCTAGTGGCATTAGGAGGAGAGTAAGGATGGAAAGTTGAGCCTAGAAATAGAATGAGGAGAAATTGGCACAGAGATTGTTTATTTGAAGCCCTGAGCAGAATGGAGAGAGAGAACAAAGGATCAAGACCCTGGTGAAGACTAAGACTAGTCCTAGACAAAGCTATAAAGTGATGCAAATTTGTCTCCTCTTTGTACTCTTTCCTTCTCTCCTGGCAAGCAACAACTAGCTTTCCCATATCTATTCTGACTAATCTCTTCTAAAATCTTAATAAATAAAGCTAAAATTAATAAGGAAAAAGGGCCCCTCTCAGGGGTCTTTTCATCTCAAGGGAACTCTTAAAGAGAAAAGCCTTTCAGATTCAAAAGAATGAAATTCCCACAACAAGCAGCGGGATTGATATTTTGGGAAATATGTCCAATACTCCTGCAAATCACATTATGTAAGTGGCTACCTATTGATAAAGTCATTCCTGGGGTATGCTTGAGTAGGGAGGACTTAAAGAATGAAGCAAAGAAATAGCATTCACAAAAATGGAAGGAAAACCAGAAACTGAGTGCAATGTGTGTAACCCAAAGGAAGGCAGCATTTGGAGGAGAAGGTACCCTACAGTGTTAAATGTGACTGACAGTTCAAGGAGGATGAGGACTGAGAAAACGTCTTTGGATTTAGTGATACAGGCACCTTCAACAGTGTAGCTTTGGTAAACCAGTGGGCATGAAAACTGATTTGTAGAGACGCAAGGAGTGAATGGATGCTAAGGACATTAAGAGAATGATAGTATTTGAGAAATGTGGCAGCAAAGGTTAAGTCAATCAACAAGCATTTATTAAGTATTTACTAGGTGTCAGGTACTCTGCTAACATCTTGGGATACAAGGAAAGAAAAAAAACAGCCTCTGCCCAGAGGTTGTTGATTGATATTTTTGCTAGAAGGGATGAAAAAAAAATAGCTTGTGTATTTCTAATGGCTCTATTGGTGCAGCTGGGTGGTACAGTGGATAGAGCATTAGCCCTAAAGTTGAGAGGACCTGAGTTCAAATCTCACCTCAGACACTTACTAGCTGTGTGACCTTGGGCAAGTCACTTAATCTCAATTGCCTTAAACATCCAGGGACATCTCTAGTCATCCTGATGTATATCTTGCCACTGGACCCAGATGGCTCTGGAGGAGAGAATGAGGTTGGTGACCTTGAAGATCCATCCCTCATTTAATTCCAATTCAGTGCAAGTTATGACAGCACCCCAATATCATAGTCCTCTTTGAAAACAAACACATATCTTGATCAATATCAGTTGGTTCTTCTGAATATCTGAATGGAAGAAAAATGTAATGAGAAATGGTGAGAAGATAAAACAGAAATTTCATTAAATCAAGGAATTCTTTTCTATGTATTTAATTATGACCATTGGCAATGATGTTGATGGAACTTTGGTCCATACCCAGTACAAAGAAATGGAAGCTTTAGTCTAGAGCAACCTTATTTACTACTGAGCAATAGGAAAAAGATGTATGTTCTGTTCTAATGACTGGCAAGCATATAGTTGTTCCTGAAAGGAAAAGAAGCATTCTTGAAAAGCCATATATGCACTAAATTCTATTTTGAATACCTTGTTGGGGCTGCCAATGGGAGTTAAAGGAATTCTATGGTGAAACTTTTTGTGAAGGTAACAATTACATATTCCAAATTTAAAACCCCAGATTTTTCATGCACACCATATTCTTAAAAGTGGGTAGCTTTGCATTCCGGTAAAAATTACATAGTCTCCATTAATTTCTGCAGTCTAATATCCTCCTATTTGAAGTTAATGACAGTAGATATTTTATTCTCTTGATACAGGAAAATCTGAAAATGTCCTGTCAATAGTTGACATAGACTCAGTTGACCTCTTGAAATCCAGAGATGTTCCAGTCAAGGTTCCTGCAGAAGCAGGCAACAAAGCTCCACTTTCATCCAACATCTCTTTCTCATCAATTTTGAAAACACAGCCGATAACAAAACCGAAAATGATCCCTCGAGTTAAAACTAAAATCGTGGTATTTATATTTTTCTTCCTAAATAAAGAGAAAATGTTTCAGATCATAGTTTTCACAACTTATTTCTTGGTTGTATGCATAAATATGTTCTTGTAGGCATTCAGTTTCATGTGCTGATATGTGGATTTTGAACTGCTGACTTGCATTTTGTTTTGAAAATATTCTAAGGAACTAATGAAACATTCTCATTGGTCTCTAAAACAAACATAGGAAGGAAATTTAAGGTACCTCAAAGTACGTACAGAATAATTTTGGTTTTGTTCCACAGAGGAGAAAGGTAATTATTGCAAAATGGGAAGACATCTCATTGTCTATAACCCATTGTAGCTGACCAAGTACTGATATCTGTTTTAAAATGCTAGACTTTGGTAATATAGCCTTACCAGTTTAGATTTCTGGGTCAGATTCAAACTTGTGATAATGAAGGCCTTTTTTATTTATTATTTTTTTTACATAGAAAGAGGGCAGCTGTCTTGATTGTGGTTTCTCTTTCTGTCATTTTATAGCTGTGTCCTAGCTAAAAGACCCTGAAGAGTAGTAGCACAGAAGACCTTACTTAATACTACTGGATCCACAGACTGGATTCTTCTCTGTCTTCCTCAAACCTTTATCTTTCGATTCCTCAAATATTCTGAGTTTTTTCACTATCTTTCCAGCTTCTGTGTGTGATTTCCCCTTAAGAAACATTCTGCCTGTTTATGTATCAGGGTGTCATGTGATGCTGCAGTTGCCATGGCAAATATTTGTGTTTCATGAAAAATGTGTGTTAAAAATCAATGTAAATGGCCAAATCCCAAGACAGACGTGCCTTCAGGCCAGTGTTTCTTATGTATCATTATTGTTTCAAACTCAGCTGTTTAACAGGCTGTGATAGGGCTATAGGCTAGATGTGCACAAAGACCGTGATAAGAGCGTGGGAAGCACCTGTTTTTACTCCCATCATAGTCAAGTACAAATCCTAGTGTGTAATGGGAACCCGATCCACAGGTAATGCAAATATCGTAACTAGATTTGGGTTGTTTTGTTGTCTAATATTCGCCACCCCCTCCCCAACTTGACAAAATGGTGACAAGGAGAGATTTTCTCGTTGCTAATTAGCCTCAGCCTTCATTTCCCCTGCTGTTGAGTTCATATAGCTTTTGTTTACCGCTAGAAGCAGTAGGATTTCGAGCTATTCCCCGTGGCCCCAGATTGGTGCCACATCTTTGAATTGGCTCTTCTATCCTAAATGTAGGTTCTAAATCTTCTCTGAGTTGTACTTTGGATGTGGAAATTTAAAAAGCTAGCAGACCTAGTACTCATGCCTATTCCAACATGCTGGAACATATTGAAATGATACAGTGGGGGCCAGTTCTCCCCTTTGGGGATGGTGGATACAAACCTTCTTCCAAATAGCCTTTTCTAAAATTCTTTCAGAACTGGGACACTTGCCTCCTATTTGAAGTATGTTCACTTTGCCCAACCCTTTGTTGTCTTACTTTAGACTAAGCAGGACCCTTAGCAAGAAGAACATTTCTGTCCTGTTGTATAAAAGGCTTCTGACTATTAACTCCTGCCTGCATAGAAAGACAGAGCAGGCGGGCACAGCAGGAGAAGCATTGGAAAACTCTGCATGTTGTATTTGTTTTGCAGAATTGCCCATGAGAGTCATTTTGATTTAGACTGTGTCTCATTCTGCATTGTAGGGAAGAAACAGATGTCTGGGGTCAAGAGGGCAGTTTGAAATAAAGGTCTGTAATTTGTGTGACTAGTTAAAATTTGGAGTCTGTCGCCTGATGTCACCTCCTTTAAAATATACTCTTGCTGCAGGGCAGAAGTAACGAAAGCATGTTTGACAGCTGGAGACCTCAACAAAAGTTCTCTTGCCCTATGCATATGGGATCATAGGATCACATATGTATATACATATACATATAAGCAAACCATTCTTAAGAAAATACATACTTCTTTTAAAATATGTTTCATCTTTTCTTTCTAGGACACCTGGGTCACCTTTCTAATCTTCAGTTAGCAAATAGATCTGGTTGTTTCTTAAAAGTTTATCCTGGCCACGTGAGACTCTGGCCTCATCCCAGAGATTCAAAAGTTCAAGCCCATTTTTTTCTTTTTTTTTTCTTTTTTTTTTGCAGGGCAATGGGGGTTAAGTGATTTGCCCAGGTTCACACAGCTAGTAAGTGTCAAGTGTCTGAGGCCGGATTTGAACTCAGGTACTCCTGAATCCAGGGCCAGTGCTTTATCCACTGCACCACCTAGCTGCCCCCCATTTTTTTTCAAAAAAGGAAATAACTGCTACAAGTAACTTCAGTGTTCCCTGCTTTCCTGTCCCTCACCTATCCCTAAAGGCTTCTCCTTTGTTCTAGAATACCAGGAAGCATCGTGATTCCCAATAGGTTATTTCCAATGAAATAATAGCCTCTATTTGTCCTCTTTTAGGGATCCCCAATGCGCCTTGTTTTATGACTTTACCCTCTCTAGCTCTGCTGCCACTGACTGCTTTTGAGCTGACCGATCAAAGCACTCAGGAACAGCAGCAAGAGCAATCTCTCTGGGGCAGATGCAAACTGACCAGGTAAGAATGAGAAGATTTTCTATGGTATTGGAGATTAGCCCTATTTTCATCATAAACAAAGAACAAGTGTCCAGGGCACTGCTTTGTTCAGAACTCTCCAACAATGAGTTAACAGCACTGCTCTGAGAAGGAAATGGGCATTACAACTGACCCACCAGAAGTAACTTAGGCATTGGGTTTGAGGCTGGCTGAATTCCACTAAATAGAGACTTCCCCCCCCCCCCGCCCCCAGAGAATGGAGAGAAGTTTGACGTAGACTTGCAAACAGATGGACTTTTCAGGAAACTTTCTTAGCTAAGTACAAACATGTAAAATCATCCAAAATGACTTCTGTAAATTGAGGTTATGAATCTTCACAATGATGCTAAAACAAACAAAAAAAGTAAGTGTTCCTGCAAATAGAATGGAATTAGGTGACCTCCTTTGGACCTGGTTGGACCTACATTGACAGAAGGCCATGTAGGCCTCCCAGCTCCAAACCAAGAAGAGAAAGAAAGAGAAAAAAGGGTTGCCATTTACTAGGAAGAGAGAAAAGGGAAAGACCAACTCAAGAAAGGAAAGAGATTACTTAAGACCCACTCAGAACTTGTGTTCTCATTTAATTAATTACCTTTATTTTTTCTTTTCTGGAATCTTAGATTCACAGACTTTGAAATGAAAGGGACCTTGAGGTCTCTGAGTCATAAAATTCACAGATTCAGAGCTGGAAAGGAGTTTAGAGGGCATCTAGTATTACTCCCTGCTTTTATAGATGAGAAACTAAGATCCCAAGAAGAGAAGTCCCAAAGATCACATAAGTACTAAGATACAAAACTGAGATTTGAACTCAGCTCCTATGCCTACAACTTTAAGCACCCTTTCCTCTGGACCACATTGTCTCTCTTTACAACTCCCTCTTTAACACTCCTTGGAGGTTTGAGGGAATCATCACACTTTGTTTTCCCCAATACAAGTTCTATGCTGGATCCGAGGTCAAGTGAAGATGCAAGAAGTCTAAGCTTATTAATAATAGAAAACCGCCTCCTCAACCCAGTCATATGATTCATTGTAACAGTTCCCTTCTTCTAAGACCTATTGTTCTGACAGTAATTAAATAAGGAAGAAATCAGTTATCATGACCCCATTCCAAGGAGCTAGAATGTAATTAGGTATCTTTTGTAATTATAATATTGCCAAGGCAGCTAAGCAAGCAATCTCTTATCACAAGAAGAACAAGGACAGCCTGTTGTTTGAGGAAGGGGGTAGAACGTTATATTCAGAGATGAAAGTTGAACCTTTTTCAAGTTGAAGCAACTCCCCCCACTTTTTTTGCTTCCATCTCCCCTGTCAAGAAGAATGATCTCTAGGTTTTGAAAAGGTAAAAACCAAAAGTGGTTAAGAAGTTGAAAGGCAGTGGTGAGGGTTTGAGGGGGGCGGGGTAGTATATAATACGGGGCTTGAAGACAGAAACACCTGGTTTCAGATCCTACCTTTGACACTTACTGGCTGTGTGGCCATGGGCAAATCATTTTATCTTTCTGAGCCTCAGTTTCCTCATCTGTAAAATGCTAAAATAATACCTGTAGTATCTACTAAATAGAGTGTTTTGGTATTCAAATGTCATAATGTACGTAAAGCACTTTGAAAACTTTAAAATGCAATGTAAAGGTCAATTATTATTTTAAAAAGGAATTGGTATCCAAGATAACTGAAGAGATAGTAAATGGGCACCTAGTTACTCCAAAACAAGTTCAGATCTCCTGACCTAGATACTTTAGCTAGGAGTGGTGGTGGTTGTGGGGGGTGGATTTGCAAAAGCTCACTGATGGTGATTTGTGAATGATCAGAGAGAAGAGGATGGTGATAGAAGACTGGAAAACTGTAAATGTTGTCCTATTTATCAAAAAGCAGAAAAAGAGGGGTTCTGAAAACTATAAAATGGTGAGCCAAATGCTGATTCCTGGGAAAGACTAGAATGTATTATTAAATAGATGATTTTTGGACTTGGAGAAAGAGAAGGGTAATTACTGGGAACCAGCATGAAGGTCATTAAAAAAAAGATATGCCCAACTACTCACTTTAGAAACATATTGCTAGAAGGATGCAAGATCAGCCTGAATGCTAGAAAATGGCTTATTTGGATTCCACAAGATATTAAAAAATTTTCTTGAGATAACCTTGAGAAGCAGATGAAGAAATGTGGGCTGGATGGTAGCACAATTAAGCAGGTGAATAATTGGTTGAAGCCCCAAAGTATTAGTTAATGGTTTGCTGTTAACCTGTTAGATCTTCATTGTCATGGCATATAGACCTATCTTTAGTCTCGTTCTGTTCAATGATTTTGAAGATAGCAATAGTATAATTATCAATTCTCATAATGATGTGAAACTCAAAAGGATGTTTTACTCTTTAGATGATAGAATCAAGATTCCAAGAAACAGGCTAAACTGCTAGGCTGAATGTAACAAGATGACATTTAACATGAATGACTGTAAAATCCTCTTCATGAAAACAACAATAGTAACAACTATACTAATGCAAGATGGAAGAGATATGGGTAGACAGCAACTCATGTGAAAAAGACAAGGGTTTTAGTCAACAGCAGACTACTTGTGAAACAGCAAGCTTCAAAAAAGCTAATGCAATCTTATACCAGATTAATGGAGATAATTATGTTCAGAGTAAAGAAGGCTGCATTAACAGAATTTTGTTCTGGTTAGACAGTACAAATCAAAGATTGTGTTCATTTATGATGTCAAATTTTCAGAAACACTTTGACTAGCTGGCGCACTATCAAATGAATAGCATGACATGCGTAAAATAAGGGGTCTGGACTTGATGGCGTAATAGACCCTGTTAAACTCTAGCTCTATGACCCTCAGATCCTGTATTCAGGGGTTCTTATGCTGTTTTGGCAATCTGGTGAAACCTATGAACCCCTTCTCAGAATATTGTTCTTAAATGAATAAAATAAAATACATGGTATTTTAAAAGGGACCCAATTATATTGAAACACTATTGTCAAAATATTTTTACAAGTATTTTTTTAAGATCCCAGGTTAAGAGCACCTGAGTTTACACCATTTAAGGAACATCTTAATGAGCTAATGATGTTTAACTTTGAGAAAAGAAGATTTAAGGGAGATTAATATTTTAAAGGCTATGATCTGGAATTCAAATTGGACTTATATGTGGCTCCAAAGACCAATGGGTAGAAGCAACAGGGAGGCAGAATTTGGATGAATAGAAGGAAGATTTCCACATCAGTCAGAGCTGTACAAAAACAGAATATGCTACTTTTGTAAAGTTCTAAGTTCCCTATGACTACAAGTACTAGAAGCCACAATTTAGGAATATTTTAAAGTTGATTCACACATTATTAGGTAGACTAGAAGGTATCTGAAGTTTTGGGTTTTTTTTTTTTCCAATTCTGACCTTCTAAGATCCTATGATTCTGTAATTCATTTCTTTCTCAGAGTAATAGGGAAAAAGGTATTTCCAGAAGAATAGATCATCTACCCCTACCACCATCACCACCACCAAGGCCACCACCATCATCACCATCAATCAGTATTTCATTCTTTCCATCCAAACAAGGAAATATATACTCACTAACAGCATTCACCAGTGTCACAGAAGATAGCTTATTCTATGCAAAGTCCAAAGAGAAGGATTTTCCCTACCAACAGAAAGGTTCTCCAGGTAGACCTTTTTTTGTACTGCATGTTGTTGATTTCATCTAGCTCTGGAACATTACAAGATCTCCTTAGTCACAATCGAGCAAAAGACATGGATTATGCATCCATACTACAAAACGGTGAAACATCCGTAAGTCAAAGTGGATAAAAATGTGTTTTGCTCATATATGGCAAGTATTGAGTAAGTTTATCAAGACTACCAGGAACATCTTAGACAGATGATGCAGATGGACAGTGAGATGTGCTCAGATCTAAATAAGAGGAAGACATCAGGCCAGATGGTATTTGAGAAACTACACAAGGGCAGCTAGGTGGTGCAGTGGATAAAGCACCAGCTCTGGATTCAGGAGTACCTGAGTTGAAATTTGACCTCAGACCCTCGACACTTACTAGCTGTGTGACCCTGGGCAAGTCACTTAAACCCAATTGCCTCACCAAAAAAAAAAAAAAAGAAAAAGAAAAAAGAAAAGAGAAACTACACAGCACTTTCAATGATCCCAAGCTCCTTGTTGCCACAGAAGTCCATTTTATTAGCACTAATATTCTCTTAGTGATACTATACGTCTATGAATCATGGAATATCAAAGTCTCAAGAAAATCAAAACTGCAAGTAATCTAAAGGACAATGGGGCACTATCCACTCATTGAGAGAAGTAGGCAGCAACATGACTAGTGATGACTCATGCAAGAACAATTATAGAGGAAATCATCTAAGATATGTATGGCCAGAAGAGATGGACCATATCTATAGCAAATATGAAGGATGACAGCTGTACAGCATGAGTGTCCATGAAAAATCAAGAGAAACAAGGAGGATCTTCAGGGTATTAGGCAGATCCCATATGGAGGATTTATGGAAAGACTCAGCCAAAAATTGCTCAGGATGAGAAGATGTGGGGGGGATGGGGTGGCTAAATTCACTGGTGTAGGTATTGGGAGCATGCCTCCTTTACCCCAATGAGATTAGGGATTTATTGAACTACTGAAGTAGAAATATCTTCATTCTTTTCGGATCCCATGTTCCTCTTCTATCAAGACCATTGATATTGTTGTCATGGGATTTCAAAGCTGGAAGGGACCATGGAGATCATCTAATCCAATTCTCTCATTTTATAGATGAAGACACGGAGGCCCACCCAAAGAAATTCATTTGCCCAAGGGCACCCAATTAGTTTATGGCAGAAGTAGGACTAGACCCAAATCGTTCAATCCCCAGGCCTGTGTCCTTTCTACTTTTCCACAGCATCACCTTTCTGAAAACCGTGGAATGAATTTGATAACTCGAGATTGAAAACAAGCATCCTGTAATACAGATAAAAAAGAGAGGAAAGCATCTATGTGTGGGAGATCTTTCCAGGGATGGAAGGTCTTAGCTGTGACTCCTTAAAGGAGAACCTGGGATTACTCTCCCAGGGATACGTAATGACGAGTGGAAGAAAGACTGGAAAAAGGAACCTACACTTCAGCAAGTTTGGCCAGAAGTATGAGGTCTTGTTTTACTCCTGACAAATGCACCATATGAACCACAATTCTAGATTGCCCAAGTCAAAAATTCATAAAGGCCTCTCTAATGGAAAAGGACCTTTCATGGATTCCCTGTAACCTTGCTCTAAAGAGTCTACTTGGATAATAGTCACGCTTATTACTTCGCATACAAGGATCTAGTCTGGGGTTCAGATATTTATGGCACCCAAATCCCTAATTTCCTGACCTCCCTATTCAGCTTCCACCAAGATAATTAGATCCAGAGTTCAGCATCTGCTCCCCTTTTGCCTTTTTACCTCTGTCCACAACACCCTCTAGACCACAACAGCTCATTTTCTGGGATTTATTCTCAAGGGAAAAGAGTGCATATAAATTTACAAATAATACATCCAGGCAAGGTAATTGGCAGTTCGTGTCAAAGAATACTAGTCAAAAGCTGCAAAGTAACTTTATTGTCTAAGTGGTTCATCTCACAACAGTGGTTTTGGCTCACCTGGAGTCCCCATCATACCATAATGATGGGCAACTTCCTAAACTTCCCTACCCTGAGCATGGTGCTCTTTGTCCTAGAATACCACCCTACAAACCTAGATAGAACTAAGCAGTTGGGGTTGAACTAATTGATTCACTCTCAGCCAATCAGGAAAACAAAAACAAAAACAGATGTAATCCCTCTTCCATGTAATGGTCCTTCACATTTATGAAGGTAGCTATCATGTGCCCTCTACATCATCTTTTTTTTTTTTTTTTTGCGGGGCAATGAGGGTTAAGTGACTTGCCTGAGGTCACAAAGGTAGTACATCAAGTGTCTGGGGCTGGATTTGAACTCAGGTCCTCCTGAATCCAGGGCTAGTGCTTTATCTACTTCGACACCTAGCTGCACCCCCCCCACACACACATATCTTCTTTTCTTTAGGCTAAACACATTGAGTCCTTCAATGAATCTTTATATACCGCATGATCTAGAGGTCTTTTGCCATCCTGATAGCCTTCCTCTGGACTTTCTCCAGCTTAGCAATGCTCTTCCTTAAATGTGGTACCCATAAATGAACATAATGCACCAGATGGGATAAAACCAGAGCGGAGGAGAGGGAGACTACCACCACTCTTCTTAGAAACTCTCTCAATGCAGACTAAGATCACATAAACATTTCTTGGCTTCTACTTCACACTTGCCCTTCACTCAAACCCCTAGAAGCATTTTGCCACTCATTTCATTCAATTTACTTGTCATTGGGCAGTTAGAAGTTATGACTTACATTGCACCACAAAACAGGAGACCCTTTCCTACGTACAGTGATGCTTCATTTATCAGACCTCATTCGAGAACGTGCTCTTGCATACAAATGAATCTGCAGAGAAGTGAAGCTCACTTCTCCACGTGCTAAAACTTTTTTTTTTCATCTTAACTACTTTTGCAGTTAATCTTTCTCACATATATTACACACTTCACTGCACTCTTATTCAGCTGTTACCAAGTGTAATTTAATTTCTTTATCACACTGGGCAGTAATACAGTTTTCTGCTTTTTAGTTTTTCTGTCTCTGTCATCCATATCAGCTTTCATTTCTCCTGATGTCATTGTGCTTTCCCCTAATGCTGCCTCCTATCTAGTTGACTACTAGAGACAGCTGGGAAAACAAATAACTAGGTTGGTTATTTAGCTAAGAATTGATTCAGGCTTGGATGGAGGGCCTAACAAGGAATATGAAAGAGATTTAGTGAAAGACTCTGTGACTGCTATTTCAAGCTCTTTAAAATTTACTTCTGGGTTCATTCATAGCTGTATCCTGGAGGACAAAGATGGCGCAGTGGATGGAGTGCTGGGCCTGGAGTCAGGGAGATGTGAGTTCAAATCCTGCTTCAGCATTTACCAGCTGTGACCCTGGGCAAGTCACTTAACCCTGATTGCCTTAGTTTCCTCATTTGTATAATGAGCTGGAGAAGGAAATGGCAAACCACTCCAATATCTTTGCCATGAAAACTCCAAATGGGGTCACAAAGAGTTGGATACAACTGAAAAATAACTAAACGACAACAACATGATAGGTATTATGCTAAGGGATGGGTTTACAAGGAAAAGCAAAGACAGGATCCCTGATCTCTAGGAACATGCAAACAATTATACATATAAGATACATTCTGTGTAACTAGAAGATTATATCACAGGGAAGGCTCTATCATTAAGGGTGGCTGGGAAAGGCTTCTGTGTGTATTTGTGGAAAATTGCACTCCAAATTATGGGAGGGAGGTATTTTTGTAACTACTGTTACATTGTACAGTGAAAAGAGGGGATGTGGGTTGGAATCCTCTGATATTTACTATCTGTGTGACTTGGGGTAATTCACTTAGCATCTCTGAGACTCAGTTTACTCATCTGTAAAATGAGAGGTTTGGACTAGAAGACATCTGAGGTCCTTTCCAGCTCTAGTCATATATTCCTATAATCTTATGCTGTGGTTATTCCACTGGAATAAGTGTCTTTAATAAGAACTAATTATTAATACGAAGTCCAGTGGTTGAGCCTCAGCAACAGAAATAGGAGCAACTACCCATGAGGTTGCCCACAGGGGCCAAGGGTAACAGCGGCTACTCTCTCTGTATGGGGACCCAACCTACTAACAACCTATGATTAGGAGTCAGGGAACAACCCAGGGGAGGAGGCAGAGGTATTATATATTATTTTGACATTCTGAAGGTAGAACTTCTTTTAATTAATTTCTTAGGATGAGTGTCTAAAGAGAGTTCATTTTGCACTAAAATGGAATTTCTGCTCTTCTAAAATTATCTACAATTATAATTTTGAATTTTTTGGTTGGTCCTAACAATTTATCAACATAGTGGGCATGGACAACTTTGTCTTGGTATGCTCATTGTTATTAAGAAAAAAAAGATCGATGCTATTGATGCCATCCCAAGCATCAGTCATTTAGCAAGCATTCATTAAGTGCCTGTTATGTGCCAGCAGTGAGCTAGGTGCTATAGACACAGACAAAAGTGAAATAGTTGTTGCTCTCAAGGAGCTTACATTTTAACTAGTGACTTCCACATATTACTGAAACATTAAAATTCTCATGTTTGATAAAACATTTAGTAAAAAATATTTGGTAAAACTTCTTTCTAGGTAAAATGCATGTTTTTGTCATAATGCACACACATTTAGACTTTCTCTTCTTATTTCAGAAAATTCCATCACCCAAGATTTAGCCATGGTTGTATAGCAATTTACAGATTACAATAGGTCACTAGGATAAGTGAAAATATTATAATCATCCCATTTTACAGATAATATAACTGAGGATGAGAGATTAAGGGACCCACCCAAGGTCATGGACCTAGTAAGTATTGGAACCAGGATTTTAGCATAGATCTCCTATGGTGGGAAGTTGTCTCTGGCGTCAGAGGACCTGGGTTTCAATCCTTCCTCTGACACTACCTGAATGACCATGGGCAAGTCATTTAATTTCTCTGCATCTCAGTTTTCTTTCCTGTAAAATGAAGGGGTTGGATTAGATCACTTTTGAGGTCCTTTCCACCCACCAATAATAATAGTTAGCATTTATATACCATTTTATTTGTTTTTGTTTTTGCAGGGCAATGAGGGTTAATTGACTTGCCCAGGGTCACACAGCTAGTAAGTGTCAAATGTCTGAGGCTGGATTTGAACTCAGGTCCTCCTGAATCTAAGGCCAGTGCTTTATCCACTGTGCCACCTAGCTGCCCCTATATACCATTTTAAAGTTTGCAAAATGCTTTGTAAACACTATCTCCTAACAGCCCTAGGAGATAGGTACTATTATTACTCCCTTTTCAGATGAGGAAACTAAGACAAACCAAGGTTTTCCCAAGTCACACAACAAGTGCCCAAGGTACTTGTCAGGTTTTCCTGACTCCTGGTCCAGTGCTCTCTCTACTGTACTTACCTAACTGTCATGGTCACATGATCCACACTTACTCCAGATTGCCTTTTAGTATAGAAGGAATGAGGTTGGATGCTGACCCCAAATTCAGGGTAAGGCTTATGCTGGCTAAACATTTTCTGTCTCTAATCCCCTTCCTCTTTTCTGACAATTCTATGGCCATTATTTAGCTAAGATAGCTGAAAGATTTCTGTCTAACATCATGCATAACCTTAGGCTTAACCTTCTTGGCCTTAAATTCCCTAATCTGTAAAATAAAGAGGTCAGTTGGGTTAGTGCATCTTCAAGCTTCTTCTAGCTCTAACATTCTATGATTCTATGTCATATCTGATCAATAAACCAGAATCATTTTGAAGAATACCAGACCAATGTGTCTCTGTGCTGTCTTACCAAACCGGGCCCATTTCTTGTCTTTTCTCAAAAGATTAAACAGAGCTCATATCTCACTTCAGATAGAGGAATGGACATTGAAATAGAAAAAAAAAATGTGCGGTTGATTTTTTTCTTTTAGACAGATTTTCCTACAAATCAGTGTCATTAAGTTTATTGTATCTTAAAGGCAGACAGTGGGGGTGGGGAGGGGTAGAGAAGCAAGGATTAAAAATAGGGGTTTGGGGGGTTTTTGAGGGTTTTTTTGGTGAGGCAATTGGGGTTAAGTGACTTGCCCAGGGTCACACAGCTAGTAAGTGTTGAGGGTCTGAGGCCAGATTTGAACTCAGGTCCTCCTGAATCCAGGGCCGGTGCTCTATCCACTGCGCCACCTAGCTGCCCCCTAAAAATAGTTTTAAACAAATCTTATATCCATTCTTGCTATTTCCAGTAGAAAGTTTTACCCTCTCACCTTTGCTTTTTCATATATAACCTTTTTCAAAAGTGAACCAGTCATTCTAGGTTTTGTGTGGATGAGACAATGTTGTATAATAGAAAGAGTCTTTAATTAAAAATCAGGAAAGACCTGGATTAAGGTTTTGCTTCTGATATTTACTAGCTGTGGGTCCAAAGGCTATCTCTAAGTTTCAATTTTCTTATCCATCAAATGTGTATAATTATGATAATAACAACTGTGCTTCCTAATTCACTAACGTGACAAATAAAATAGTGTATGTAAAATGAGAAAGTATGTGCTATTGTGATGTAAAACATTTTAGATTTATAGCAAAATTAATTGGTAAAGATTTTTTACTATTCATTGAGACATTGCTTTAAATTATGGTGTGAGCACACATTTGTTATAGCATATGATTACCGATCTTAATGATGTGCTTGAAGGACAAAGTTAAACTTATCCACACGCAGAAAAGTGTTTTCACTCCAAATCTGTGGCAAAAAAGAATCTTCAAGTCACTACTTGATAGTGATAGTGATTCGAGAATATCTGCTGCTGAGTTGGAAGAATGAGAACAAACTAATGTAATGAGAAATCATTAGCATGGTTCTGATCTTTTCAGTGCAGAAATGCCTGTCTAAGATTCTCCTATGACCAACTTCAGGATAAAAATTCATGCTTTGGAGAAGTTACCTAAAGATATTCTTATGGTGTGGTTAGTTCTCCAGAGGTGATCTACATGGAATCCATCTGTGAATTACCAGAATGTGTTTTCTGTGAGTAATAGGTCCTTCTGACTCTCCATATGCTATAGCAATTTGGGGCTATGATCACCTTCTGCTATTTTTGTCCACTTGCTTGTGTCTAATTGGAAATCATTTTTGGAAGAGCACAGGGTTAAATACAACAGGTCTAAAGGGTCAAAATTTCAACTAGTGCAGCAGAACCCAAACAACGTATTTTCAGATGGCATATTTGAATATACTTTGTGCTTGGAATGACAGAGAACTTAGCCAAATCATTTCGTTTTTCTGGGTATTGGTCAGTCATTAAGCAGGTAGGTAGCATAGTGGATAGAGCATCAGTCCTGGAATCAGAAAGACCTGAGTTCATATCTAACCTCAGACCCTTACTAGTTGTGTGACCCTGGAGAAGTAACTTAATAGCTGTCTTTGTCTGTAAAAAAACAAACCAAAATACCTACTTCCCAGGATTGTTATGAGGATCAAATTGACACAGTGTAAGTGTTCTATAGTGTTAGATTAATATGAGGGGGTTGAGCTAGATGAACATAACATTTAAGAGTTGCTATAAGTATTTTAATGATCTATATAATAAAGTGACCTACTGTATTCAAATCCTTCCCTAGTCAAACAAAAAAGACAGTAGCTTGACTTTAGCTATAAGAGACATTGTGGTATATGGGAAACAGTGTTGGATTTATGGTGAACCACCTTTAAATCCCAGGTCTACCACTACATGGGGATATAATCTTGGACAAGTCACTTCACTTTCCTTGACTTCAATTTCCTCATCTTTAAAATGTAATTATTGGATTAGATGACCTTTTATGCCCCTTGTAGCTCTAAAATCCATGATCCTATACATAATATATCCTCTAGGATTTGAATTTTATTCTTTGATATTTACTTTTTTTTTTTTTTTTGGCAGGGCAATGAAGGTTAAGTGACTTGCCCAGGGTCACATAGCTAGGAAGCGTCAAGTATCTGAGGTTGGATTTGAACTCAGGTCCTCCTGAATCCAGGGTCAGTGCTCTATCAACTACGCCACCTAGCTGCCCCCTGCTGTTTACTTCTCATTGAAATGGTATCTCACCACCACCAAACCCACTTTTATTGGGACAATTGAGCCAGACTTCTTATCATTCTGTCCAATTGGAATTCTTGCACATATGCCCAACAGATTCAACCCATCAATTCAAACTTTTCTAAGTAGCCCAAATAATCCTTAGCAATGTCATTTTCTCTAAGAAATAGAATTATCACAGAAAAGCTGAAATCAATACCTTGGCAACTGAAAATTCTCTCTAGGAAAAAAAAATCACATTTGATTGAAAGTAAAACCCATCAGAGGCAGCTAGGTAGCTCAGTGGACAGAGTGCTGGGCCTAGAGTCAGGAAAACCTGAGTTCAGAACCAACCTCAGACACTTACCAGCTGTGTGACCCTGGGCAAGTCACTTAACCTCTGCCTTAATCTGCTAGTGAAGGAAATGGCAAACCACTCCAGGGTCTTTGCCAAGAACACACCAAAGGCAGTATTGATGTTCTATGGTCCAAGGGGCCACAAAGAGTCAGTCACAAATGAACCACAACAAAGCCCATCTATTTTTAGATGTATCTTGATTCTGTTTGATCAACAATAATCTTATGCATTCAGTCTACTTATAAAGTGAAGGTCAGCTTCATCAGAATTAGTAGTTATTTCAAGGAAACAATTATGTGGTATGGGAGTCCAATTAGGTTAAAAATATATCTTAAAGGAATTTGTCAGTAGCCTCTGAGGTAGTTAAAAGTCTCATTTATAAATCATTTCTAGAAAACTGTTGCTAAAGTGCCGTCAGTCCCTTCTTTCTTATATTTCTACTCAATTTGGTACTTTGTCTCCACTGAAGAATCTACTATTTTAATAGTATAGCTCTCTGGATCATGTGATTTCCAAACCTTTCTTTTTCATACTCAACTTCCAGAATTCTAGAATAGTCAACAGCTTTGAGGTATTGTTCCTAGGGATTGGCTTATTTATAAGGTAGAAGGCAGTAGTTTACATGGTGTGATAATGACAGGTGCCTGAAAACCTATGCAAGCCAACCTTTCCCACAAACCCGCTTCAGAACCTGAAATGCTATCGTTAGAAATGTGAGCCTTTGGAGTTTGAGGCATTACCATTTTCGGGAAGCTCTTTTTCACATTTAAATGCTCCCGGAAAGGGCAAAACTTTTAGCAACTAGTCATGTAGATCAATGTCCCCCAGTGAGGAAACAGAGTACCAAAGAAGCAACAGTTTGCTCAGGATCACACAACTTAGTAGTGACTCATATAGGATGAGAACCCAGATCTCCTGTGATCTTTCTACCATGCAGCATCTCTTCCATTAATGCCTTCATAGAAGTAAGTTTAAAAGTGTAAGGTAAGATAAATATGAGATGCAGGTAAATTTTGATAGAGGCAGAAGGATAGCATTACGGTTCCACAAAATGGGGGATGGGGAGAGCATGGCAAAGTGAATTCTGAGTGTAACCTGGAGTGGAATGAGATGTGGCTGGCCTGGATGCCCTCCTTGAATAAAGGTTTGTGGAGGATCCATTCAGTCAGAGGGAGAGGCTGTGAGAGTGGAGGGTCTTCCCAAGGTGTGAGTTCAGGGGCTTGAGTGAGCTTCTGGGATAAAAAGGTTTCTGGGGCATATTTCTGGACAGGTTTGGGAGTTAGAATAAAAGGAATATTTATCTCCCCATAGTGTAATACAAAAAGAACCCCAGGAATCAGAATAACTTGATTCTAATGCCAATTCTTCCTTAACTATATGACCTTGGACAGGTCAGATCACCTCTCTTGGCCTCAGTTTTCTCATGTGTAAAATGAGAAGGTCAGACTATATCCAGAGTTCTTAAACTTCTTTGGTCATGGACATCTTTGACAGTCTGGTAGTCTATGGACTGACCTCTTCACAAAAGAATATATATATATATATGGCAATTGGGCTTAAGTTGCCCAGGGTCACACAGCTATCAAAAGAATATTTTTTAAAAATTGGAATGTAATGTTCAATTTCAATTAGAAGTTAGTAAAAAAATAAATAAAGACGTGATTTCCCTCCCCCATCCCAGTTTTCAGATCTTCTCACTCCAAAATCTATCCAGGACCCCTATCCATGGATGCCAGGTTTAGAAACTCTGGACTAGATAGTCTTCCAGGTCTTTTCCAGTTCCAAAATTCTGTAACTCTGAATGTGGTCTCTCAACACCACCCCCTCCAGTACCCCAACAAACAGTTCATACTCTGAATACTTACATAAGTCTTAGAAGTCTTTGGCATTAATATATGCCTTCCCCCAAATAACAGTTACAACATTGGAGACCTTTAATACATTGAAAAATAACTTAAGAAAAGACACATTGAGGTGTGGTAATCTTTTGGGTAATAAAAACACTTCTAATTAATCTAATTATATAATATATCATAATAATAATAACACTTCTAATAAATCTAAACTTCCAACTACTTATTTTTAGTTTCTGCTAATATAGTATAAATGGCTTATTCATCTTGATCTTAGTGCTTTTCATCTCCAATTTAACTTGTCAGTATCTTGTTTGCACATAGTTATTTGCATATTGTTTCCCCAATTAGACAGAGAGATCCTTCAGCACAGGGACTATTTTTTGCCTTTCTTTATATCCCCAGCAGTTAAGACAGTGCCTGGCTTTCAATAAGTGCTTGTTGAATTGACTTGTTGACTTAATCTCTTACAATGAAGAATCATCATGATGTAGAAGTGGTCCTGGGTTCTGTAAGGCTATGCTAGAAGAGAACAAGGTTGGTTCTTTGGTAGGTCCTTTTACCAAATAAATACCCAATGATGGCCATTATCCAATATAGCTATTATCCAGGGGTCAGCCTAGCTAAATTCAAAGAAGCTTACCCTTAAGGCAATGAATTTTTCAGCTATAACAATTTCCAAAGGCTATCTACTAAGACACAGAGAGGGTGTGGTCTGCATTAGTAAAGGGAGTACACACTAATGAAATCATGGATCATCTAAGTACCAGAATAAGTGTGTTACTGTCGTTACATTGCTGGATTATTTGTTTATTTTAACCCCCATTTTGGAATTTATTTAAGATGATAAATGAGTCAGAGAGTTTGGTAGTTATTTGGACATTCATTGCATTCTAGAAACAAAGAGGAATATATGTGGACCAGTTGACTCAGTTGGCTAGAGGTCCATGCTAATGAGGCCAAGGTCATATTTTAAGATGTGTGGGCCAGTTAGCTTCACACAGAGTCAACTCCACTTGGGTAACCACAGAAGGCATACCTAACCCCAACCAAGCATCTCACAAATGTGTACACTTTAGCATAAAGGTGATGAGGTGAGAGAACATAGATGGCTCAATTTAAAACTATCACCAACATTGGAAAAAGAAGTCAATGTTTTATAACTGCTAGGTCAAAAACACCCTACGCCTAAACTGTAAGGGCCAAATTTAATATGTGGAGAGTTAATTGGGTGGCTCACCATAATATTAGGGTTCAGAAAATAACGAGGGACCTCTAGGTCCAAAACTTCCTCCCCTCTGAGGGAGGCAGTGGGGGAGGGTTAGAAAGGTCCACCAGATTAGTTGGCACATGGCCAAGTAAGGGGTGGGTAGAGTAGTTTAAAGTAATCCACACCAGATTCATTAGATCCTGACTTTGCTCACCCTTCACTTTCTCAAAATAAAACAGACAACAACAGTTGATGTCCACATAATAATAGCTCACGCTCATGCTGACAGATTGCATGGAAAGAATTACAGAGGCGCACCTAGAACCCAAAACACAATGTGACCTTTAATCAGGACTCTTATTCCTAGCCATATGAAAAGCAGTTTTGTCTTTACCTGCTCAATGGATCTCACAATGCTGATGCACTGCTTTAATTTGGGAAGCCTTTCTCTTGAGAGGAATGTCTTTCCTTGCTCTAAGGCTAAAGTGCTCCCGAGTGTGGCATTCTCTGTGACAGATGTACTATAGTTATGCTTTAGCTGACTCGAAACCCATAGTTCTCCAGTGCCTGAGTGGTCTTGCTGGTGGCCAAGAGTGTGTTTCCTTTGAGAGCATATCTTTCCTGGAGCATCATCCAAGAAGGTGTGTAGGTGTAGTCCCTTTGTTCTAAAACAGCAACTGTTAATTTTTGTAAAACCCCTTGGGGCTATTCTTTCCTGGCAGTCAAAGAAGAAGGTATGTAAGTATCCATAAGCTCAAGAAGCATTAAACGAATGTGTAGAAATGCCCAGTCAACTCCCTGAGGATGCACCATCTCCATCTCCTGGTAGAGTTCTTTCCTTTCAGAATGTCAGTTTTCTGGGCCTATTTTATTTTTATAGATTGAGTACTGTCTTAACTCTGCAGGAATCTCCCTAATGAAAAAAAAAAGATTGGATAGAATCAGCAAAATCTCTCACTACATTCCCCTAGTTTCTCCAATTTCCTAATCTGTAGCCTCTTGAGCTAGAGAGGTTTGATGATTTTGTTGTTCGGACCAAACATTTAGATGGGAAAACTGGCCAACTCTATATAATATCCATCTGTGATCATTTTGAGTATTTGGTTTCCTGTGATGAAGCGTTGTTTTTCTTCCCTGAATTCTCACCTCTGTCTTTATCGGCACCAGTTCTTGGAAGCAAAGCTGAGTATAGCCACAGGCTTTTTCCATCAGAATGCAAGCCACTTGCCTTCTCCTGGGAGCGGAAGCCTCTCTTGCCAATGTCTATGTTGGCTAAAGAAAGAATTGCTTCTGTAACTCTTATTGATGTGAGATAAATGAATTTTTCTCAACCTGCCAGACAGGTTGAAATCTCTTGACGTCCTGATAGATCAGTAAGGTTAACTATCTTTTTATGAAGAGTTTTCTATCAATCTTACTCCTTGAAACAACTGTAAATTAACTACCACTGTGCTAACTTCTGTTTAGAATGTCTCTTGTAAATGATTTACAATCCCTAAAGTTAGTGGTAGTTCACATTTAAAGGAAGTCTTCATAAGAATACAGCAACTCACATTTATATATAATCCCTTAAGGTTTGCAAAGTCAGACAATCAACAAGCATTTATGAAGAACCTACCACGTGCCAGGCACTGTACTAAGAGTACAGTGTCTCTTCTCCATCAGTATTCCCTTGATGTGGGTGTTGCAAGTATTATCATTCCCATCTTACAGATGGAAAGACTGAGTCTCAGAGAGGTAAAGAGATTTGCCTGTGGTTTCATAGCTAATAAGTATCAGTGCAATTATAGCACTTTTCCCAAAATATTACACTAATTAATCTGACTACAAAGAACCAGGAAGAAAAACTTTATAATTAAAAGAGGAGGAATTTAAAGAATATATATGATATATGAATACAAATATATCATTTACTTAGCATTTTTGTGGGTAGAGTTAAATATATTGAGCTATTCTCTTTGATGGCTTTTTATTTGTGATAAATGCTTATTAATATTTGAACCTTGAAGGAAAAAAAAAGAATATTTATTACATAGCAGTCTTTAGCACAGTGCTATGCACAGGAGGCATTCAGCAAAAATTTATTAAATGAATGAATGCATTGTGCATTTGGGACTTTGTGACATCTCCTTGAAATGCAGAGGATAATTTAACCTTAGAATTTAATAGACTAAAAAAAGAAGCTTTCCTTATCTGAAAAATGTTAACATCATGAAGACAGATATGACATCAGGAGCAATGGCATGTTCATTGATTTCCTAAGCAAGGCAAAAGAGAACTGGTAGCAGACATCTGATTTACCAAGTGGAAAGCAGGACCTGGTCTCCTTTGACTGCCTGGCCCAAGATATAACTTCTACTATGTGACAGAGGATGGTGCAGCTCCTATCATTTTGTTGTTGTTGTTAGTTGAAACTTTCTGGTTGACTCATGCACAGAAGGAACATTTCATTTCCTTCAGATGCCACCGAATCATGCCCTTACCATTCAAACAATGTTTACTCTTTATGAGAGTACAGGGATGCAACCCAGAAAGGTGTAAAATTGAATGTAAAAACTCAAAACTTGAATCAGGGATTCAGCCTGGTACATATGCATGAGAATTTCCTCGTTGTTGCAGAGAATGATCACTCAAGCCTGTATGAGGGAAGGAGTTGGTAAGAGCTCAGAGAAAGGACAAACACACCATTCCTCTCTCATCAACTCCACCCTTCATAGGCACACACATTCAGTGTTGAGTAATAATTCTCTTCATCACTGAAGAGAATCTGATATAAATGTGCCGGGCTTGAACCCCAAGCTACATGAAGAACAAAAGAAACACAAGATGGAGAAATTGCAGGGATGATAACATATGCAAGAAATTGTTTCCCTGTAAAAATCACCTCTTGATATTAAGAGAAATTGATAGGAAAATGGGAATTAAATTTGCCAATTTAAATTTCTTAGGAGAAACAGCACTTACTTCTTCTGGGGATTCAGAAAAGCCCAGACAGTCTTGATTGACACATTTAAAGTAACTGTGGTGTCTCTACAGAGAAAAGCTTCACTTTTTTTTTTCAGGGTTGGTGGACATGTTATGAATGAGAAAGCAATGTTAACACTGTTGTAAAACGAGGTCTGGTAAATCATTGAGATTATGGGGTCAGCTGACCATATCAAAGTTATCCAAACACTTTATTTTATATATGATCTGATCTCATATAGTTCCCCTGAGCAATTAGCACACTTCTATAAAAATGTTAATCGCCTTGAGCGAACCCTAAGGTCCTCTTCTTGTAATGAGTTTTATGATATATACTGGCCAGACTTTGTCATTATGACATATATATGTTAAATCAATACTAGGAATTCATTTCAGATCCATATCTTCCCACAGCTGAGTGGTAAATGATAATGTGCTAGTGCATCTTGACCACTCATTTAGATGAGATTACAATTACTCTAAATCTGTTTTAACGTTCTCTCTTTTTTTTTTTTTTTTGCAGCCTCCCAAATTGGTACCAGCTCTGTCGCCTCCCAAATTGCCTATGGATTATGATTTTTTTATTTACAATGGCGTAATAGATCAGGATGCTGCTGACTTCATAGCCTTCAAGGAACATTTTTGTTTATCTTGGGGAAATATCTTTTCTCTCTTGGAATGCATTGAGAAGTTCCTCAAGGACTATGCAGTACCTGAAGTCAAGATAAAAGGGAAAAATTTGGCAGCACTTCTTCCCGACTTTGAACTTAACACTAGGCCTAGTAAATTTGACCTCCTGTCAGTATTTGAGAATCCAGCTTACATCCTCAAATTAGTTAATCAGCCCGGCCAGAGGTACAAAGGGCAAGGGGGAATCGAGGAAGCTATTATCAAGATTCAAGCCACATGGCGATGCTATCAGGCCAGAAAAGCCTATTCTACTTTCCGACGGCAGAAGTGGGCCGCAGGTGTGATTGCCATCAACTGGCTTCTGCGCGGTCACAGGGCCCGAATGAAAAAGATCCTGAAGGAAATACGTGCAAAACACCTGGAGAATTTCCACATTCGAGCCAAGGTGCATGAGACTGCCAGCTGTTATGGCAGACTTCCTTTTCTAAACATCTCTTGCTTGAGCGATTGCAATAAGTGTGTCTGTTTCGCTTCCCTTTGCCTTCTTCCTCTTCCCCTGATTTTAACCATCCATTTGTTCAAGCATCATCTTTTCGTCCTCATCAGCTATCTAATGCTTTTGCAGCTACAAAATCTGTTGAAATTTTTCTATAGGAAAAAGTCTGTTCACTTTGACCAGAGATAGGTCTGTCAGAAAATCAATGTTTTTAACTGCATTACCTTTTCTCCTTATATATACCTTCTGGCACTTTAATTTGCTGGGGGAAAAAAATCCCTCTCTTGTCTACATTGCTGTCACCACTTTGTCAGAAAGTATTTAAGTTTGCAGACAGCCTTTTAATTAGTGCTCACAATTTCATTTATGTTTGCTTTCTCTTTTTTTTCATTCATATTCTGTTAATTAAGTGAGCTGCCTCTAATCTTCCCCTGCCAGTAGCATCATGTAGCCACCTAATTAAATTAATTGGGGAAGATGTTTTAAGTATGTAATTAAATCAATTAATATAATTTATGCCTGGCTTAACTGTACAGTGGAAAAAACAGCTGAAGTTTGACTAGATGAATCCACTACAGCTTCCTGTCACTGATCAATGCTCTTCTTGATTTTTAGCATCTGGCAGCCAACTGGAATCGCATCAGGACCTCCAGGAGGACTATTATCCATATCCCATCATTAGGTATAACACTTTTGCCTGCAAATCTATCAGCAACCTCTATTACCCACCACATTATGGCTCCTTGATTGAGTTCAAGGAAGGCCCCTTGTTTTATTCAAATTGGTCTCGGCAGGAAAATGTTCTCGACATGATGAGAGTAATAACACAGGGCCCTCGCTTGAAACGGCGTTTAATTTGGGGATTAAG
This sequence comes from Dromiciops gliroides, assembly GCF_019393635.1. NCBI lineage: Eukaryota > Metazoa > Chordata > Mammalia > Microbiotheria > Microbiotheriidae > Dromiciops > Dromiciops gliroides. The sequence continues at coordinate 151,666,584 of NC_057862.1, forward strand.
CAAATAAAGTCATTATGTGGGGGCTGCTATTCAGTGGAGAGGTGATTTGCTGTAATTCGCTTTCATCTGTATGAAATGAACTAAAAAGTTGTATTTTTTCCCCCCTGAAATAACAGATAATGTTTTCGATCTTCTTTAATGATAGAAGAACACGGGCCTGTGCGTGTGGCTGCTGTTCCGCCAATAAGCCAGGATATTGCTTGTACACTGTTTTTAATCAAATGTGCAGTCAAAATGATAAGCTACATTCTCTGAAATTATTTAGTTCTAATTACGAGCAGATGGGATGCTTTATTTGCACCTAGGGCGCCTGAGCAAAAGGAAATGCTGTGTGAACAAGAATAATTAAGAAGTTGAATAGTGTTTTTTGCGCTTAAATAATCTGCAGTTTCATGTTAATTAGCACTAATGTAATTATTTAATTACATTTATGAATTGGGGAACTTAAAAGCTGTTGCCTACAACACAGGGGTAAAATAGGTGTACCAAAATGACAGAATATGCTTTCTTGGGAATTTCCGAATTACGCTGATGATTCTTCTAAAACATGAGCTGCTGTCAAAATGTTTGGGGTTTGATTTATTTTTTTTACACTTGCTTAGCACATTAATTTTCCTTGGTGAGTTCAAATTTCAGAAGCTGACTTGGTCGGGTTTTGAAGTAGCAATATTGCAAAAAAAAAATTGAGTTTTCAAATTGCCCCTTATTTGTGTCTTGGGGCTTTATGAAGATATTAATTTATTAGGCAAGCTATGAAAGCAGAACTCAGGTTTGCCATTTTAAAATAGCTGTGTTGTTAAAAACACACACACATATACATGGGGCTTTCAAATGATGTGTGAGTGACCAGCCAAAAAAAGGAAGAAAGTTTGAAGTTTGAAAAGTCAATATTAATATTAAAATGTCCGTTGCAAAATATAATTAAAGCACACCATCGAATTAAGTACAACACTCTAAGTATTAGCAATAGCTCAGTATCCCCCTATTCCATCTGAATCCATAATCTCTTGTTAGTGAAAGAAATATTTCCATGTGTCTATAAAAGAGATGCTTGCTGTTCAACTGAGAGGTGATCTGCTGCCATGTGTTTTGATCTGTATGAAAATCAAAGACCTATCTGAGCCCCACAGATCCTCGTTTAAAATCTGTGACTTTTTAATCTGTAGCTGAAGTCTGAAACGACTTCCTTCTGAGACTACAGACATAAGATAGTTTAGTCAAATATGATAGACACGAGTGTCAGCCAGGTTTACCTCAGGTCTCTATTTTGGTGGGCTTGTGTTTGCACACCAAATTAGTTCACACAGAAATTGCCCTTGTAATTGATTGCATCCAGAGTGGCTCATTGCAGGCACAATTAACTGACGTGAGCCCTCAGAATAAGGTGCAAATGTCTTTTGTGCTTCTGTGACTAATTGCAGTCCTGGAAACCCTCAAAATTTTGGCAGACAAGGACTTGACCTGGCATCATGGTGGAGATTCTTTTTGATTGTTATCTTCATTTTATTCAAAGCAAGAAATAGAAAGGACTTCTCTTCCCCCTGTTGAGGAGTTCAAAAGCAGAAAAGATAAAATGGGAGCAGGCCAACATAACAACACACTTCAGAATTCGATGCTCCTCATTTTTAGCTAGTTATACCTGGTTGACTCTGCAGTGGGACATGGCTCCTGGCAATCCCTCCCTCCTACTGTGACCTCCCCCCAAATCAGCTAGACAGCCAAAACTTGGAGGACAATGGCCAGTGATCTAATCTGTTTTCTCCTGGAATTTTAAAAGGGAAGATACAGTGAAATTTGAAATGTGTTCACTCAGTACTTTGGATTTGGTTTTAAAATCAATTTTCTCCTAGATAACACATTCCCCATTTAAATAAATGCATAATAATTTTGAAGGTCTACTCTATTACAGTCATTTTGGTCTGTGGAAAGCATAAAATCCATTTTAAAGGAAAAGCTGCTAATTACATATTTATCTAAGAGATCAAAACAAGCTCTGTTTTTTTCTTAATTGAGCATTTTTAAAAGCCTAATTACATATTTTCACTCAGAGCCTAAACTGGCCTTTGATCAAATAATTCTCATTCAATAACCTTTGATTTAGATTTTATAAAATAATTTGATCACACTAAATTAAATTAAATAACATAGCAGACATGATCCTATACTTTTACGATTATTCAATGCTTTTAAAACAACAACAACAACAACAACAACAACAACAACAACAACAACAAACCCTTGTGCACAATTTCCTTCTGGGAATAGCCTGAATGGATTTCAGCCATGCCCAATAGGACTCCTTTTGTTCACTGCCCAAGGGACTTACCTGCTCAATTCAAGAAAATGGAAGTGGGAGTCAAGTGGCCAAACCCCCCCCCACACACACACACACAACACATGGCTACATTGAAAAAAAAATTGACTCGATACAATGTTTTTGTTTCCAAGATTGAGACAATTAAGATAAGATTCCATTTTTTGCTTGCACCCCCACTTCCCCCAGAAAAGGAAATTTCAAGAAGGCATTTACTGAGTCACATCCTTCTCTATCACTTTTTTTTTTTTTGCAATGGGGGTTAAATGACTTGCCCAGGGTCACACAGCTAGTAAGTGTCAAGTGTGTGAGGTCAGATTTGAACTCAGGTACTCCTGAATCCAGGGCCGGTGCTTTAACCACTGCGCCTTCTAGCTGCCCCCTCTATCACTTCTTTCTGACTTGTGGAAAGTTTTACAAATAATCATCATTTATCCACCTATAATTGCCTCCTCAGTCAATTAATTGGTGTTACAATGGCTTATTTGAACCCTCAAATGAAGGGCAAGTAACTGGTCACTGTAGATTCTGTTGCAGTTGCAGGAAATTGGCTGTTTGCTCATCCATTTTTGCACATACAGAGATAATTGCATGCACAAAAATGGTACCAGATCTTGTAAAGGATGGCTATCCCTACAGTTCATTTTATTTATTTTTAATAAATTTTATTCATTTTTTTGTTTTTATATCATCAGAGTTTTCTCTAGGATCCCTTCCCTTCCTTCCAAGAGTCATTCCATATAACAAATAATACTTTTTAAAGACCAAAAGAGAGGAGGAAAAATCAGCACAAGTGATCTATACATCGAAAAAGTCTAAAAACATGTGCAATGTGTAACACCTTTGAACCCCACCCCCACCTCCATGAAGGGATGGCTTAAGAATGTCCTTTCATATCTCCTCATTCGAATTATACACAATCTTTATAATTTTGCCAATATTGACTTTTGTTTTTATTGTGTGTGGCCATTCTCTCCATTTAATTGATGTCATATTGTATCACGTTTTCTTGGCTCTGTTGACTACTTTGCATCAGTTCACGAGGTTATTTCCATGCTTCTCTGTAGTCATTACACACATAGTGTCTTTTAGTTCAGGCATAGTCTATTACATTCCTAGACCACAGTTTGTTTGGCTATTTCCCTGTCGATGGTCTTCTACTTTATTTCCAATTCTTTGCTATCACAAAAAAAAAGTGCTGCTATAAATATTGTGGCATATAATAGGGACTTTCTTATTAATGGCTCCTCCTGTTTATTTTAAACTAAGGAATTTCTTTGTTAGTGAATCTATGATCATTAATAATACTAATGAAATGAACAGTGACATTTCTAGAAAGTAGAATTGATTTGCCTGTAAAAGTATTTCAAGAAGTGTTCCTTTTTTTTCAGTCTTATTGGGTTGGGACATAGGCGGGGGAACGATGTCTATTAGGTTAAATAAATTGGCCTGGAAATCCTCTGAAGAGATGAGAGAATGGCTCTTTCCAAATGTTACAGGAAGATCTCCCTATTTAACATTATAGGTACCTTATAATTCTTTTCATAATAATGATATTACGGATCTTATAATTTTTTCCCCATAATGATAAGTATGAAGTAACCTGCTATGGTTCACAGATTATATTGGATTCTGTTTTAGGTAGTCAAATAAGCAAGATTGCCACGAGGAATTGAGCATTCTAGTTGGAAAACAAGAGGTGTTCAGAGCAAAAAGTCATGGTGTCATCACCTTAACTAACTCTTCCCATTTCTAGTATGGTTGGCCTGGTTCCTCCCACATCTCCCTTTCACCTCTGTGTTCCTTTATTTGGATTCAGCCTTCATGCTGCATTTAAACTCTGTGGCATTCTTTAATGTATCAGCATTAAAAGAGATGTGCCAATTAGATGGCTCTAATGTTGTTACTAGGTACGTTAGGCAGCTATCAGCCAATTAAACCTCCAATTATTTGTCTCCCCTCTCAATTCGCCTCACCCTTTAAGATCTGGTTTGGTTTGGGGTAGTGGAAATTGGGGGATGAAAATTTTACTCTGCTCCCTCTCAATACAATTGCAATTTTAGCACCAACTGGGGCAAAGAATAAAAAGGAATATAAGGAATACACCCACTTCCCCTTTTTTCCTACCTCTTGCCCCAGGAAATTAAATATTAAGTGCATGTAAATACAGGTGCTATGCCTCTAATTTTTCTTCCTTTGTTCCTATAAAAATGAAGGAAGATCCATATTCACTTGACCTTGAACTTGGGAGAGGGGAACTTTAAAATTCTCATTTTTAGCTCTGGTGTTTGGACCGTTTACACTAGCAGTTTACTGACCATTGCACACTGTTTTGCCTCAAACCGATTTGTATCAGCCCATAAACAGAGACAGTAGGTTTGTGCTGTGTGAGAAACACAGCAGTATTTCACCAAATGTATCCAAGTCTTTAGGGTCTAAATTAAGTCTACTTGAGCTGCTAAACTTTTCCCTGGCTCAAATGCATTTCTTTTTTGTCAATCATTCATTTGTTTGTTTAAGTGCTAAGGGTTTTTAAGGTAAGGTTTTAATACTTATTTCTATACTCTGCTTTGTCTTTGCTGATGATTATTAAGCTTTTAACAGAAACTTTTTTTGCGGAGCAATGAGGGTTAAGTGACTTGCCCAGGGTCACATAGCTAGTAAGTGTCAAGTGTCTGAGGCCGGATTTGAACTCAGGTCCTCCTGAATCCAGAGCTGGTGCTTTATCCACTGCACCACCTAGACACCCCCCTTGACAGAAACTTAAAAAAAAATCTTTTCATAGGGAAAGATAAAAATAGATACTATGTGGATCAAGTCCACTTATGCACTGTATAGGTCACAACTGGCATTATGAGGCCTGGAGTAGTTAATATGGCTATCTTCTTGGACTGCTTTTATCCATTTTTACATACTTTGGAATAGTGGAAGTAGGACAGATTAGACATTAGGAGACTTGGGTTCTGTTTCTAGTTACTGTGATTCTTGGGTGTGTGAGATTTGCATAAATCAGTTTGGTGTTTTTGTTTGTCTTTTGGGGCAATGAGGGTTAAGTGACTTGCCCAAGGTCACACAGCTAATAAAGTGTCCAGTATCTGAGGCCATATTTGATCTCAGGTCCTCCTGAATCCAGGGCCCCATGTGTTATCCACTGTGCCACCTAGCTGTCCCCATAAATCAATTTGTTTTTTCTGGGACCCAATTTCCTTATCAATAAGATGAGGGAGTCATACCAAATGATCATCTTTTAAGATATTTTTCAATGGTAATATTCTTATCTAATTCATGGGCTGTTTCTGAGATAAGACTAATTCATGTGTGCGTGTGCACGCTTGTGCCCCTAAAATGAATATTTAATATGCTAAAGTCATTATAACTCCAGTTATCTCTTATTTAATCATTATGTAACTTGTGGACCATGCTATACTGGACATAATACAGATAGACCTACAAAGAAATAGCCTCTACATTCTAGAAGCCCAGTTTAAGGGATAGTCCTCACACTTCATAATAGCAGTAGTAGTGGTGGTGGTGGTGGTGGTGGTGGTTGTAGTAGATGTTATTATCCTCATTTTACAGATGAGGATACTATATTAAAGCTAACACATACAATACTTACTATGTGCCAGGCACTTTACAATTATTATATCATTTGATCCTTACAAACGCCCTGGGAAGTAGGTGCTATTATTATGCCCATTTGACTGATGGGGAAACTGAAGCAAATAGAGGTTAAGTGACTTTCTCAGGGTCACACAGCTAGTAAGTATATGAGGCCACATTTGAACCCAGATTTTCCTGACTCTTTATCCATTTCACCACCTAACTACCCCTTTTACTTAAATAAAAGACCAGCATCCACTCACCTTCCCCATAGACACCTGAAAATAATTCCAATCAGCAACTATTTATTAAATGCCTCAGTCACAAGGCATTGTTTCCCCTCTTTTCCCAGTAGTCTCTTTAGCCTCACTCTACCCCTACTACCTTCCCAAAAAAGAGGAGGAGGGGGGCAGTTAGGTGGAACAGTGGATAAAGCACCAGTCCTGGATTCAGAAGGACCTGAGTTCAAATTTGAGCTTAGACACTTGACACTTACTAACTGTGTGACCCTGGGCAAGTCACTTAACCCTCATTGCCCCACAACCCTCCCCCCAAAACAAAACAAAAAGAGGAGGAAAAAGAAGCCCACCATCTTGGGAGGAGGCCATAATAAACTCATAGCAGATGTGATAAATCCTTGGCATTAAACTAGCAACAGAACCATCCAATTTGGGGGTTCAGAGTACTTAGACTCAATTTTTTTTACAGGGCAATGAGGGTTAAGTGACTTGCCCAGGGTCACCCAGCTAGTGAGTGTCTGAGTCTGGACTGGAACTCAGGTCTTTCTGACTCTAATCCATCACTTTACCTCACAGGGTTATTGTGAGTGCTGTATTCATGTGAGTTGTTGTCTTGATTGGTGGTGTAGTTATTATAGCATTCAAACTCTGTAGATGGCCCATCAGCCCTGAGGCATGGGCAGCTGGCAGGAGGGACTAGATAAGATGAAGAGGTAGAACTGGGGAGCATAGGTGTGCCTAGCACTTGGGCTGGATGGACCACACTCTAGGCATGTCTACGTTGGCAAGCCTAATGCACGCCAGAGGCTAGGGATGGACCAAAAGCCCAGCCAGCAGGGAAGATCCAAACATCACGAAGTCAGTGTAACCCAGGGGTCAGCAACAGAGTGGAAGTTCTCCTTGCTAAGTATAGAATCTGGAGTAGGCACTGGGCCAGATATACTTCTTCCAGGGGAGAGCATGCTTCTCTATTCCGCCCATGCTGCCACACGGTAACTGCCTTCAGGCAGTAATTCCTCTGGTAATCCCTGGCTCTGTGCTGCCCCTCCCTCAGATCCTGCCTCACCCTGTAACTCCCATGGGTGCAAGGGCCATCGTCTCCTGGAGATGGATCACCCCTCTCCCAATGAGACTACAAAAGGGCTTGTCCTCTGAATCCTCACTGCCACTCCACCTGCTATTTTCCCAACCCCTTATCCCAGATTTAAAAATTCCAAGCTACAGTTCTGAGGACATCATCAGCATTAGCAACAACAACATGACAGAGGAGTTCAGGAGTCAGCCATGGAACAGACAGGCAGACAGCAGGGAGCCAGAGTGATTCTAAAAGAAGAGGAGGTGAGGCCCTTCAAAGCCTGAAGCAGGTGGTCAGGAGCCAAACAATATCACAGGCAGGTAAAACCACCCAATGCCAGTGCCAAGGAAGCTCAATCAGTCTCCTGTTTCTGGGCCTATCTATAGAAAGTCATTGTTGTATAATAGAGAGTACACTGCACTCAGTCAGGACAAGTAACCAATCAATCGGTGAGCATTTCATTAGCACCTACTATGTGCTGGGCATTTGCGTTCCTGGAAAACAGCCAGTATCTGATACATGGGTTTGTTTTTTGTTGTTGATGTTTGGTCATTTCCATTGCATCTTACTCTCTGTGATCCCATTTAGGGTTTTCTTGGAAGAGATATGGAGGGGTTTGCTGTTTCCTTCTCCAGCTAGTAAGCTTCTGACATGGGTTTGCTGCAGATTGTAACGATTGGAATAACACCACCTGCTGGAGACTTACTGTAGAAGAGTTCCGCCCATGAAGTGAAGGTCTTTGAGGGCAAGACCAGGAGTCTTTTCTTTGGCGTCAGGAAGTGACGCGGGCTAGTGGGAGGAGGAAGGAAGAGACTGGCGCTCAGTCTCGCTCTCTTTCCTGAGGACGCTGGAGGAGAAGGGAGCTAAAAATGTGCTCTCCCTTTAATAGAAATCTAGGCCTTTCTCTCTCTCTTTACCAAATTCTTATTCTCCTTAATAAATGTTTAAAAGTCTAACTCTTGCTAAAGCTTATAATATATTGGCGACCACTCATTAGATATTTTAGACAGTTTAGCTAGAATTTTAGCCCTTAACAAAATTAATAATTGAGTGACAAGGTCTATCACAAATCGAATGAGATATTGCAGGGATGATATTACCTACCTCCTTAAGCAACTATCATGGTTAGCATGTGATTTATTAGAAAAACCATTCATCGACTGACATCATCCAATCAGGCTTATTCAATTATAAACTGTATACTTGGCAACAAAATCATCAGCCATCTTTTATACTGTAAATTAGATATCTTTTTAATAAGATTTCTTTTACCACATTTTATCTTTACTTTTAAAGAAATTGCATTTGGGGAATGCTTTCAGATACATTCTTGGTTCTTCAGGCATCTTCCCCCCCCACCCATGCCCTTCCCCCCTTCTGTCCGTTCACATGGTCTTGCCTCATCTATATTCATGGTATCTAGAACTGAAAGGGACCCCAAAAGTCATTTAGTTCAATCCCCTTGTTTAAGATAAGAAATTGAGGCCCAGGTGAAGTTGAAGTGATTTGCTCCAGGTTACATAGTGGTAAGTGTCAAAGGTCAGATTGAACCGGTATCTTTTGGCTCCAGAGCTGGTGTTCTTTTCATTGTGCTGGATGGCATCTCGAAGAGAAGAGAGCAATCAGGATGGCAAAGGGCCTTTAGTTCATGACAAAGGAAGACTGGTTGAAACAACTGGGCATGTTTAGCCTGGAGAAAAGAAGACTCTGGGGCCATGAGGGTCGTCCTCAAGTATTTGAAGGACTTTCCCCAGAAGCCTGAAATAGAAACAGCAGGTGGAAATTGGAGAAAGGAAATTGGAAGCATCGTGTTAGGAAGAAACTTTCTACCAGTTAGAGCCATCCAAGTGCAACAGGCTCCCATGAGAGGGGGTGGGTTCTTCTTCTTTTGAAGTCTTCAAGCAGAGCTTGATTGGCCCCTCCAGGTATGTTACAGTTGGAGCTCCTTTGGCGTACAGGGTGGACATACAGCTGGCCTCAGCCCTTCCAAATCTCAAATTCTGTGACCTGAGAAGCATCCAAGCAGGCATGCCAACACAGTTCATACATATCTTTTTTTTGGGGGGGGCGGGGCAATGAGGGTTAAGTGATTTGCCCAGGGTCACACAGCTAGTAAGTGTCAAGTGTCTGAGGTCGACTTTGAACTCAGGTCCTCCTGAATCCAGGGCCACTGCTTTATCCACTGCGCCACCTAGCTGCCCCCCCATACATATCTTTTTTTTTTTTTTTTTTTTTTTTAGTGAGGCAATTGGGGTTAAGTGACTTGCCTAGGGTCACACAGCTAGTAAGTGTTAAGTGTCTGAGGCTGGATTTGAACTCAGGTACTCCTGACTCCAGGGCCGGTGCTCTATCCACTGTGCCATCTAGCTGCCCCCATACATATCTTTTAATACAGTTTTCTATTTAATGTACGCCTTTCAATTTTACACATCACACAAATTTCTACATTATTTGAGAAAAGAAACATTTTTCATAAACCATTCAATCTCCTCTTGACTCCCTTCTGCCATTTTCATTTCTTAAATTTGCAGGCACAGCAGCAAAGATTAAAACAACAAATTATAAATTTACTTAATTTCAAAATTCTGTCTAGTACTTAAACACCAATATTGATGCAAGGAGCCAATGATCACAGTTATTTTTATTTGAAAACAGCCTACTAGTGGAATTGTAGGTATCTTTACATTTAAAAAAAAAGAGTCTTGGAAATACCTTGAAGACTTAGTAATATAAAGTCATTTAATCTGCAGTATTTTAATTTGAGACATGTGTTTGGACTCAGTAACCACAAGGAGGCATTGAAGCGTCTCTTCTAAATGTGAAAAGCTGTTTAATAACAAAAAGTTGTGCCCACAAATGTTGAATCACTCACGTACAGAAGTAGCTCTGCTTACTCATGTATTTTTGCCTTCTAAGTTAGCTTTTTGATCCATGTTCTTTGAATCACCTAAAAGCAAGAAAAAAATAAAACATTACTACAATTGTTATTGGCATCAGTACAGGGTTGGACCATTGTGACCCATAGGATTTTTCCTCCTTTATCATTTCCAACAGCACCAAATGGAAGAAGTAAAAACTAAAGCAACCATACTCTCAGCAGAGTTTTCCTTAGTCCTGACAAAGTAGCCATTTTCACCTTTTTGCTTTTCAAAGGTTGAGAGTTCCTCTAGCTAAGTCCAGAAGCATATTTCTTCAGTGCTCAGTATTAGTAAATCCATGTACCCGACAGCAAGAGGTTTATCTGAAATCTGGATGTCAGTTCAGAATGAATCTGGGAAGGGTTTTCAAAATGCAGTGATAGAGGAGATATATATTTTTCAAAGCCCAGTGATCGTTTTTGAAATCTCAGTTTGTGCATACCACATCCTATTTTAAACATTCCGACTTAAATGTCAATTTTTTTCCTATTTTTCATGACCCTGGATCTTGCCAGCTTTACTGCTATTATTTAAAAAACAAAGACCAAAAAAATGGTGAATCTTTCTGTTTACAGAAACAGCTCCTTGGTACATATTTCAGAATAATGCTTAATTTCCCCACTTATTTCAAAATAAATGCTTAATTTCACCTCATTCTTAGGGTTGTATCATTTCTGTAGGATGTCTCACACAGAATCAAATACCTTTCTTGGAAAAATGTATTGAAACTCAATGAATTTCTTGCAATTTTTGCAAATGTTTTGGCATCTATTTCTTCCCAGATTTTAACACTTTCTTTTGTGATTTTTTTTTTTTTAGGATTTTCCAAATCCGTACGGGAAAGTACCATTGATTTTCCTATGCAACAGAACTTGCAACTGGGAAGACTGTGTGACATACTAGGTACAGCAATTGCTTTCACATGAATACAACTTTCTAAAGTGTTCATTTGGATGAATTAGTGAACATCTGTGTAATATTTCGCAAATTAGAAATGCAGCATGAAGATGAATTCTAATTCTAATCTATCTATAAATGAACAAGATTTTTCAACTTAAAGAAAAATTGTATATTTTATTTTTAAGATGCAGGTTTCATGGTGAACTCAACTCCAATTTTTAAAAAAATTTAACCAAAAATAACCAAAAACCAAAAACCAAAACAAATTCCACAGTCAATTGTTTATTCTTTAAATTAACTTTCATCCAGATTTAGATGAGTATTTCTCTTCTCTCTAGTCCAGGAGCATGTTCCTTCTTCTGAATCCTAGAATGAATTTATAATTCTCTATTTGTGTCAATGGCAGTCTATTACCTTGGAGATTAATGTAATATACTACAATACAGCACTGTGATTCTACCACAAAATAACCAGTTAAAGAAGATGGGTCAGAGAAAAGTGATCCTTTTTTTAAAAAATGCACATTTTAATTATTAGTAGGTAAAAAAGAAGGTCTAAGCAGGAATTGCTTAACAATGCAAATCTCAGCTTGAACAATGACTCTGTAAAAGCAGAGTTTCAAAACCTTTTTGGATCATTGCACTTTTTCTACCCTACAATTTGGAAGAAAAGAGATAACAAGCAATTTTTGAGGGAATGGTGAGGAAGAGGAGTAGCTTGAAGTGATGTCCTCTAGGACCCAGTATTATGAGGTAGGTATGACAGCTAGGAGGTACAGAATGTCGGCTAGGAACACTGGGTAAAATTTCTGGGCCTACACAGAAAAGAAAAAATTGCACCATTTCTAGTCTTTGTTATCAAGTAAGAACGCCTTAGTTTCATTGTTATGATAGTTTCTACCAAGTCCTTCTTTAAGCAAAATAATGAAGAATTTTAATTTATCAATGACCAACTTAGCTGGCTCCCTGGAATGATATACTTTACATGATTCATATATATTTCAGCATCATTATTATTTCATAAATGCCATTTGGTAACAAAAATATATCTGTTCTGGAAATTTACAGTGTCCTAAAATAATAGTATAATTGCTTTAATCTATTATCTAGGCACTAATATTGCTTTGCTGCAATACAGAATTTTAAAGACCTTAAGATTGATTTGTTAGTTCTGAGCTATTGGAACTAAAAAGTCTGACTAGGTGAAAGCCACTCAAATGCAGTAGAGGACAGATTTTGGTTTCATTTATTTCACGTGTTTAGGGTTTTTTTTTTTTTTTCCAATGGCCAGTTACAGCCCATGAAACCCAAGTGTAACCTTTCCTGTACCTCTCATGTTGTTGTTCAGTCATGTCTGACTCTTCATGAGTCAACTTGGGCTTTTCTTGGCATAGATGTTGGAGTGGTTTACCCCTTCCTTCTTCAGCTCATTTCACAGATGAGGAAACTGAGGCAAACAGGGTTAAAGTGACTTGTCCAAAGGGCACACAGCTAATAAGTGTTTGGGGCCAGATTTGAACTCAGCAAGATCTTGCTGACTCCAGGCCAGGTGCTCTATCCACTGTACCACTTAGCTGCCCCACCTCTCAACACTGTGTGAATCACTATTACAGAACATTTTACAAAAGGGTTTTTTTTTTTTTTTTCATACAGGGATTATATAAGAGGAAGGTTAGGCTTCCATCTTAAGTAGTTCAGTCAGAGACCTTGTCTGCCATGGAGTTTACTATAGCTATGAGTAACTTTTGGGAGAATACACTGATCTAGCATTACTAACACTCCTCTTCAGGAGGAATGAATGATTGTTCAGGGAGAGTAAATCAAAGGGAAATGTACTTGTTCATATAAAATAATATGGGAGGGAGGAGAGACACCAGAAAATCTGGGAAAGATCACTTTTTATTCATGAGTCACCAGTATGAAAACATCTATCTCTTTGCGGTTATTTAGCTTGTCTGGATTGGGTGAGGGCAGGAAGGGCACGAAGGGAATTCTATTCATGTAGGTACAACTTGTCATTCCAATATTGGCTGGTGGAGGTCAGCTGGTGTCTATTAGAGACCTTGATAGTTAATGCTTTCAATTTCTGGGAAGAGTTAATAAGGGAGAGACTGACTGAAAGTGATATTGACTATTGACTAACAAAGAAACTATTATCTCCATCTTAATTACTTTCCAAATTTACCTGGCAGTGAATTTTGAACATTTGTAGCTTTGTGGTCAGCCTGCACAGATGGCATTTCGGTGTCTAACTTGAATTGCTTTTCTGGAAGAAAATTAAAATCACCCATCATTGGTTTTATTCTGGAAATGCCTTCATTTAAAAAAACAAACGAACAGTTCATGTATTCACATGTTTTTCTTCCCTTTGAATTTATTCTTCATTTTAAACTGCTTTCTGTTCTTTTGTGTTTGAGGACTTTAAGAACATTATGGCACATTCCATCGCCATTGACATAGCCAGTGCTATTGATAAGATAGTAGTGTCACGAAAATACAGAGCATAAGGTTCCTAGGCTGGTCATTAAACTATTGGAGACCTAAGGAAGTTGTTTGGTTTCTCCCAGTTTCTCTTTTATGATCTTGATGTGGAAATCTGTTCCTAGAATTATACAAGATTTCTCAATGATTATTCTTTTAAGCATGGAAAATTTCCTATTTTTCAGCTTTCCTCTAGTCTCCTTAGCTTTAATCTTTTTTGTTTTGTTTTTGTGGGGCAATGAGGGTTAAGTGACTTGCCCAGGGTCATACAGCTAGTGTCAAGTGTCTGAGGTGAGATTTTAACTCAGGTCCTCCTGAATCCAGGGCCAGTGCTTTATCCACTGCGCCACCTAGCTGCCTCCTCCTTAGCTTTAATCAATCGACAAATATTTATAACCATCTGCAATCTGTCTAATCTTGTGCTAGGCATTGTAGGGGATGAGAAGATAGGTAAAAACACAGGGCTTGCTCACAAGGAGCTTCTGTTGTTGTTGGAAAGCTAAATTAACACATCAGAAAGAGCTATTGTATGTGTGTGTATACATACATACATATCTACATCTTCATATATTACAGAAGTTCAGAGGGGAGAGATCAGTGAAGGTTTGAATAGTCAGGGGGTAATTCCCACAAGATGTGGGGCTTTCAGCTGGTCAATACCTCCTTCTTTGACCCAGTTTTTACTGAGAAAATATTCTGACTCCATTGGCTGATAAATTACCTGGCTAGCCTATTCACAGCTATTACTGCCTTGCTTAAAGATGGCTGTAGCATGCAGTGAGAAATCTCAAAGAGTTTTCAACACCATGTTGGATAGAATGTTTAATTATCATTTCTCTCTCTGTACCAAGTATCTCACTACATGTGAATTTTAACCAACTCGATAGGGGGAAAATATGAGATTATAAAGACAAAGTATCTTGTAAACCTAGAATCATTAGCTGTGTCATTTAAGTCACATGTCCCATTGAAGGGTATAAAGCAGGAAGATGTTCAGATACTTGGAATAATCACTGTGATTGGAATCATTCAACTGTTTATCTGTTTATTTGGAAAGGACATTGATGTGGATTGGTCCTGTTGAGTCCACACAAAGAAAAGGAATTACCATTTCTAAGTTAACAGCTCAGTGTTATAATGTACTGAAGTTAATGGGATAAATTCTTAAAGTAATGCGTAATTCTCATTGATGTGTCTGGGACTTGGAAACAAAATCCCTGTACGCCATTGGAATATGTAGCTGTACAGTCCTTGACATCTCCCCTCCTGCAGGAATAGCCATTTCTACTTATTTTATTGTTCATTGCTTATTCAGAGAAATGTTAAAATACCTGAAAGTCTGTTAAATTGGTAAGAGTTGAGGGAAACCAATCTAAATTAACTTCTTCGTAGCTTTTGGAAATGTTCCTTATTTTAAACTACCCTGAGACAGTCAGATGCCAGGGTTCATAACGTTGTTAACCCCCTTTCCCAATAATTAACGCTGCACCCATTGTTTTTAGATGCCAACGTGGAAGTCATCTACATCTGCCCCATTCAACTTCAAGACGAATTAGTGAGGTATTACAATAAGTTCCTGGGTCTACAATCAGCTGTCATCACTGGAGACCCTGAGGACATAAGTGACCTGAAGGACAGGTTCAGGATTCTCTCCCCTGAAGCTATAAACTTCTTCCCTGTGAGTTTGTCTTCTAATTACTACAGCTTCAGGGATGCAGTAAAATTAAATTGGAAATTTTATAACTTGTAACGCTTGGGTACACATCAGTGAAATATTATTGCAAGTTTAACAGCTTTACTGATTGACTGCTAGTTAGTGTCTGGGAAATAAATATCCCAGTTTAGCTTTATAGACTTAGTTGAGGTATCCCAACCCAGCCTAACTGTAGTCCACTGCCCGCTTTTGACAAGTGGGCTATCAAATAGAATTATAAGAACAGGGCAGGGGTAACAATCAAAAGTTCCTCACAGAACAAGAGCCACTTAAAATCGTAGAAAATCTGGAGTGAGCAGGAACCTCATCTACTTCCTTCATTTTACAGATGGTGAAACCAAGGCACAAGTAGGTTCACGTGATGGTACCATTTGGTCTAAAAGCCCAGGCCCCTCATTCCCAGCCCAGTGATCTTTGTACTCCATCAGGGTTGGACTTTTTCAGTAGGATTTAGCCTGACAAATCATATTCTTATTTAGAATGATGAATATTTTGTCGTTGTTGTTGTTCACTCATTTCTGTCAATGTCTGGCTCTTTGTGAGTCCATTTGGGCTTTTCTTGGCAGAGATACTGGACTGGTTTGCCATTTCCTTCTCCAGCTCATCTGATGGATGAAGAAACTGAGGCAAACGGGACTAAGTGACTTGCCCAGGGTCACACAGCTAGTAAGTGTCTGAGCCCAGATTTAAAGTCAAGAAGAAGGTCTTCCTGACTCCAGGCCCAGCACCCTATCCACTACACCACCCATCTGCCCTGATGAATATTTAGATTTTTCTAACATTTTTGTTTGCTAAAAAGTTGTTTTAAATGGAGCTGGATATGTTTACAGTGATTCCCAGTTAGAGCCTTTGAAAAGCAGGTAGGAGTGATGATAATTGTGATGATGCTGATCATACCTAGCAATTATGTGGCACTTTAAGGTTTACAAAATACTTTACAAAGGTTATTTCATTTAATCCTTGAAACAGTCCTATGAGGTAGGTGTTATTTATTATCCTCATTTTACAGATGAGAAAACTGAGATAGACAGTGATTAAACGACTTGCCCAGGGCCACACAGGGTTAGAATCCTTTTTTTTTTTTTTAGTTAAAGTCTGTTTACATGCAATTGGCTGTGTGTTTTTTTTAAAGATCATCTCCTGTTTATGTTTAACTATTGCTTTTTAACCTTCTAAATAGAGATGCAATTGTGACAATGCTGATTTTCAATAGCTTGAGGAGCCCCTTTAAAAAAAAATACCAAAATGTTTTTTCTAAGTCTGCCCAAGTGCTAGAATAACACTGGAATTTGTATGACATTGTGCTGTTATGGTGTTACATAGCAATATTTTTGAACCATTAATGTTTTAAGGAAGTAACAAATAAGCTATTACATTATACGTGGCTTGTCAAAAAAATCAGTGATGAACATTTTGCATGTCACTCTAATGCTGATGCAATTAATTCATTAAAGGTATTTTAGGATTTTTTCATCTTAGTCCATTGCATAGATCTGAGAGCATAATTTGTCTCTAAATGTCTGGACAAGACTTGTTGGCAATAACCTTACATTCTTCCATTTCCTAGTCATTTCCCTGATAGAGGTTCAAGAATAGTCTATATACTCATTTCTTCATTCATTCATTCATTCATTCAATAAGCATGTATTTAATACCTACTATATGTAAGGCACTGTGCTAGGTATTATAGGATTTTTTTTGTTCAGTTGTTTTTCAGTTATGTCCAATTCTTCATGACCCCATTTGGGGCTTTCTTGGCAGAGATACTGGATTGGCTTGCCATTTCCTTCTCTAGCTCATTTGACAGATGAGGAAACTGAGGCAAACTGGGTTAAGTGACTTGCCCAGGGTCACATAGCTAGTAGGCATCTGAGGCCAGATTTGAACTCAGGAAGCTGAGTCTTCCTAACTCCATGTCCATCATTACACCATGTAGGTGCCCCATAATGGGATAGGTAGATGGATAAATACATGAGATTTCTACCTTTGAATAACGTGTTATCTAGTGAGAAAATATGTTATGTCCATAAATAACCATAATTCCAGCTAGAGTATACAAAGTACCACAAGAGAGAGACAAAGTACTCTGGAGATCCCAGAAGAAAAAGAGATGATTTCCATATAGAAAGGTAGTTTGGGATGCATAAAATATGGAATTTTAAAGGGAAAAAATTCCACATTGAATTCTATTCATTCTTTTGCCAGCTATTGGATCATCTCCCTCAAACACTGTAGACCAGAAGTATCTACCACATGGCTTGCAGGCCACATGAGGCCCGCAAAACTCCCAAGTGCAGCCCAAAACACATTAAAATGTAATTGTGGAATATTTAACAAAATGAATAAAAATCTAATAAAACATAGATAATATTAATATGTGTTTTTCTAAGTTAATATGTGGCTGGCAGCAATCCCTGTGTATAGTTCAGTAGCCCCATTTCTATTTGAGTTTGAGATCACTGCTCTAGACTCGCAATTTCTCTATTGATAAAGTGGGGAGGATGATGATTTTACAAAGCTTAAACAGTACTGGTAAAGTGTTAGACTTGGAATCAATCTGTGGGCATTCTGGAGAAAGCAAACATTTGTAACTACAGCTTATGTCTCTCCTATTGTATTCCTCTACTCTACCTCATTGGGATAGATTATAAAGGAAAGAAAGTAACCCATAAAATAGAAAGGTTTAAAATATAATCAATCAGATTACAAAACCCAAAATTATCCAGACGTAACGGATATCATTATAGACATCATCAAGTGAAACAATAGGGTTTCATTTTTCAAAATTAAATTTTATTTTTAATTAACAAAAATTTATTTTCCCTCTCTCCCACCTTGTCCTCCTCCCCACACTCACTATTGAAGAAATAAAAGGAAAAAAAACAATATTAAAAAAGCCTGCTTTCTCCAATATACATTTTTCTAAGTTAACATTTATATAGTGCTTTAAGGTTTGCAAAACCTTTTACAAATATTATTTCATGTTATCCTTTTAACAGGATACTAGGTAATGCAGTAGATAGAGTGCCAGGCCTGAAGTCAGGAAGACCTGAGTTCAAATCCAGCCTCAGACACTTACTAGCTATGTGACCCTGGGCAAGTGACTTAACCCTATTTGCTTCAGTTTCCTCAGTGATCTCCAAATGTCATTACTCTCCATCCCTTCACATTTTTCTTTCTCTAGGAATTAGGGTGGGATGATGGAATGAGAACTCCTCTGGTGGTCAAGAGATCAAGGTTCTCCTCTTGACTGTGCCATGGAGTGGCTTTGTGAATTTGAGTAGGTCCTTCCACCACTGTAGGCCTCAGGTTTCTCATTTGTGTATTTTGGAGTCCAGAACAGATGTTTTATAAGGTCCTTTCCAGAGCTATGAGAAGGATTTGTTGTTGTTGTTGTTGTTGTCGTTTTGTCCTTATATCTCCAAAGCCAAGCAAGTTTCTCACCCATTACAGATGCTTCCAAGGACTGGGTTAGAAATAGACTAGGTGAATGTCTCAACAAGGTGATTGAAAGATCAACCATTGGACTATATCGTTTCTTGATCATGGTCATCCATCAACTCAGAGCTGGAAGTGGCCTAAGAGGTCATCTGGTCCAACCCCCTCCTCTAAATATGAGGAAAATGAGGTGGTAAAAATTGAAATGACTTGCCCAAGGTCAAACAGGTCACTGAGGAGAAGAGGGAGGATTCAAACTCAGGTCTTCAGAATCTGAATCCATTCACATACCATGCAGCTATCCCAGGGGAGGTCCTAGGAGACCCCTGCTAGCTTTAGGATTTTGTGATTCTACATAGTAGAACATTGGTGTGATTCCAGGATTCCACAGATTCTGTGTGTTATGTTATTTGTATGACATTTAGAATAGCAGCTTAATTATTTTCAGTAAGGCAGTTAGTGGTAACTTATCAAGGTACTTTTCAAAGATCTTAAAAATGATGCATAGTTGATGATCCCAAAACAGAATTATTCACTATGCTTTTACATTTTCTTTTTCTAGTGAGGCAGGTAGGGGGTATGGGCCAGATCTGGGCCTGGAGTCAGGAAGACCCTGAGTTCAAATCCAACTGTATGCACTTACTAGCACTGTGACCCTGGGCAAATCACTCAACCTGTTTGCCTCGATTTCCTCAACTCTAAAGCAGAGATAATAGCCTCTGCCACCCAGAGTTGAGGCTCAAATAAGATAACATCTGTAATGCACTTAGCACTGTGCCTGGCACAGAGTAGGAAACACGTAAATGCTTATTGCCTTCTCTCACCCCCTAGGTAAATAGTCAGGTGCCTCTTTGGCAAATCTAGTGAAGCTTTTGGGCCTCTACCCAGAAAAATGTTTTTAAATAATTGAAAGAAATGCTAAATTCCAGTTAGAAATTAGTGGAGAGGTGGGGAAAGGGAGAACAAATTTGTCAATTTTCCCTTGTAAGTTCATTGACCTCCTGAAATCTGTGTGTGGTCAGCTAAGAAGTCATCCATGGACCCCAGTTAAGCACCCCTGCTCTAGGGAATGTGGAATATAGTTACCTGGAATCTCATGAGATGAGATAGTCACAAGAATTGCTAAATTCATATGTCTTATTGTAAAAAACAAACATGAAAAAGAGTTTTCCATTTGAAAATGAATTTGGGGGCAGCTAGGTGGCGCAGTGGATAAGCACCGGCCCTGGAGTCAGGAGTACCTGAGTTCAAATCTGGCCTCAGACACTTAACACTTACTAGCTGTGTGACCCTGGGCAAGTCACTTAACCCCAATTGCCTCACCAAAAAAAAAAAATTGTCAAAACTAGACATGCTAAAAAAAAAAAAAAAGAAAATGAATTTGATGTCTTGGAAAATCCAGGTTGTTTTCCCTCCTCAAATCATGTGCAGAGAAATGGGCTTAATCCATGATAACTATAGCAAAAAAGCATACCCCATGAAATTGGGCTCTCGAGTAGATGGGGTGGGGGAGAGGGAGGGGATACTCCAAGTGTCTTCTTTCTGAAAAACCATGTAAAGAGCACTGCATTTAGTACACAGTATGGTGAGATCTATTCTCTCCTATTGGGCTTTTTTCTTCATTTTTTTGTATTGATTTTCCAGGCACTTTAGTGTTAAACCATGCCAGAAGTGTTGCTGAGATGAATCACTATTATCCAAAGGCCGCCAGCCTCTTTTCCGACTGACAGAAGGATAATTCCACGTGGATCAAATAAATACAGATGTGTAGTAATTAGTTCTATTCCCAGTGAGCCCATTCCCAACACACTAAAGATGTGAACGATTATGGAGCCTCACCCCAACAGCTTTTATCAATTTAAACTGCTAAACTACAGGATAGGTCATAACCCAGCCTGCTATTAATAATGTATTTATTGTGTGCAACATTATAAATTAGGGGCATGGAATGGGAAAGAACACCTTTTAACAAGAATAATGTTATCTTTCCACAGGGACATCAAATGTGCCTGGCCACTCATCTCAAGTATAGTCCCCAGACAATCAGAAGAATAAAAAACCTCATCCAAGGAAAGGAAGCATACATCGTTGGCGGGCTCATCCACAAAGATGATTTAGCTGTGGCCGACATGTTAAATGTGCCTATTCTAGGCTCAGAGCCTGAAGTGGCCCAGCTCTATAGTACCAAGTCTGGAGGCAAACGCATCTTTGCCAGTGCCTGTGTACCAGTCCCTCCTGGGGTTTATGACGTCTTTAATTACCAACAGGTAAGCAGCAATGGGAAATCTGACAGATCCTCTTGGCATTAGTGGCACTTTCCATTCCAGGCCGGACCCAGGCCCACCTTTTACTCAATGGTAGACCTCTGTGATGTGACTGGAATGACTGTTGTTTCAGAACGTGTTGTCTTCTGGTCATGTCCTAGGGCTGGAAATCCCTATAAAATCACAGAATGTTAAAACTGGAAGGGATCTTAGAGATCATTCATTCATTCATTCATTAAATCACAGGATTTAGAGTTGCAAGGAGTCTTAGTGATCATCTATTCTACCCCTTTGGGAGTTTTGTACATAAAGAAACTGAGGCTTGGTGGAAAAAAAAAAAGAAAAAAAAAAGGCTTGGTGACCAGGGTTACATGGCTAGTCAGTGGTACTATTTACTTACGAAGGCACCAAAGGCCCCTGTTATAATGCAAGTGGTTTTTGAGAAGAGGTATTGGCCACTGACACTTTCTTACTTTATGTTTGTTAGCTGATCATATCAGCCAGTCAGTTTCTTAACAAGACCTTGAGAGGAGACAGGTAAACATTGTTTGGGAAGAAATGGGCTGAGCAAGGGCCAGACTATGGATTGCTACTTGGTCACTGGGAAATGAAGCCGGGGACCATTATGTAGCTTTAGTCCTCAGTGTTTGAGGGGCTTGGCCCGGATGACCTCCAAAGTCTTTTCTGACTGTAAAGCCTATGAGAGAAAGGAGCTGCTAAAACAAAGTAGGGATTTGTGGAGGAAGGGTAATGAATAAGATCATCCATGATAAACTCGGCTTCCTTCGCAGTTTTAACCGAGGCCAGTCCTAAGTGGAAAAATCTATTCCAGCAGTTAGAGCCACGGGATCTTAGAGTCAGAAGGGTCCATAGCGGTTGTTTAGTCCAACCCTCACCCCAAAATCATGAACCCTGTGCATGACATCTTTGACATGTGTCTCATCCAGCCTCTGCTTAATTACCACTAGTGATGGGAGACTCACCACCCCTCTGTATCAGAACATTCTGTTTTGGGACAGCTCTTGTGGAATTTTCTTCTTTATATTGAGGTAAAATCTTCCTCCCTCTAATTTGCATCTGTTGGCCCTGCCTCTGCCCTGCTAGGGCAAAGCCAAACAAGCCTATCCGTTTTTTCACATGATGGCCCTTCAGATATTTGAAGATAGGGAACTCATCTCCATCCTAGTTTTCTCTTCTCCAGGACCAGATTCTTTATCTGGTCATAGTGTGGCACGATTTTTGAGTCTCCTCACTTTCCTGGTCACTCCTAAAATGTCATGCCCAGACCTGGACACACAATACTCCAGATCTGGTCTGCTCAAGCCAGAGTGCAGCACTTTGCATTGTATAGACTATAGACTCTGCTACACTTCTGTTTATCAGGACTAATCCCACATTAGCTGCTTTGGCTGCCAGCATCTCAATGCAGATTCCTTTAGAGTCAAGTCATTAGAATGTACTGTCCACTCAGATTCCTGAGGCTGGTTGTTGGTTTTTACATGAACTGCTTTCCAACTTCTCTTGTTTTACTTCTTGCATATGGTTATGCAGTTATTGAAGACCAAAAGCATTAGCAACTAGAACCAGTTCTGCTTTGGCTTGTATGTGGGGTCAGTGTTTTTCCACAGCACTATCATTTGTCTTTGTGATAAAGGAAAGGTAAAGAGTATATAGCTGTAGGGCAGCTAGGTGGCACAGTGGATAAAGCACTGGCCCTAGATTCAGGAGGACCTGAGTTCAAATTTTACCTCAGACACTTGACACTTATTAGCTGTGTGACCTTGGGGAAGTCACTTAACCCTCATTGCCCTGCCAATAAAAAAAAGAGTAAATAGCTACCAATTTTTTATTATATGTTTCTTATAAAGTCTTTATCATAAAGACTATTTCACTGTGTCTCTTGGTCATAGCTCATAGCCACCACTAGAAATATCCATAAAATCATAGAATGTTGTAACTGGAAGGGAGCTTGGAGATCATTGGCTCATTCATTCATTAAATCTTAGAATTTAGAGTTTCAAGGGAGCTTAGGGAGCATCTATTCTAACCCTCTGATTTTTTTATCTATAAAGAAACTGAGACCCAAAAGGCTAAATGATCCACCCATCATTACTCATTAAGGTATTTGAAGGCCCCTGTTATAATGCAGATGTTATCTGGGAAGAGGGATGCATTAATCCATTATCAGACTTTGATTAGTTCACTTAGCATTCACTTAGCAAAGCCAAGAGAGAATGAGACAGCAAACTTTGGGAGGAAAAGAGCTGAGCAAGGTCCAGAGTATGGGTTGCTACCTGGACATGGGGACACTATGGAAGGGAGCCATAGTATCTCAATGAGAAGCCAAAAGCAGCCCATAGAATGAAGCAATTCACTGGGCACCTACACTCACTTAGGGAGCATCTTCCTGAGCTCATTAGTGTAGTATCCTGTGCCATAAAGCTTCTAGGGTCTAACACTGAGCCCTAAGGTAAATTGTACTTTTCAGAGGCTGGTATACAGATCTGTTTACAGATTTAATAAGATCTTCTATCTTATTAAACATCACTAAATTCCTTTGGATTCACTGAGTATTTAGAGAATGCTCTATGAGTTGAAGTAGAAAGTTGTTGTTTGTCCTTCCTTCTCAAAGAGGAACATGACATCAGGAGGTGATGCCATGACTTGCAGTGAATTGGATTTAAGTGAGAGAGGTCACCAGCCTCAATCTCTCCTCCAGAGCCATCTGGGTCCAGTGGCAAGATATAGATCAGGATGACTAGAGATTGCCCTGGATGTTTAAAGGATTCAGCAATTTGCCCAGGGTCACACAACTAGTAAGTGTCTGAGGTGACATTTGAATTCAGGTCCTCCCAACTTCAGGGCCAGTGCTCTAACCATTGCACCACTTAGCTGCCCTGGCAGAAAGTTATTCTTAAAAAGAAGAATCCCAGAAATCTACATCATAGCCAAAATCCGGTAGAGTATCTGGGGGAATGGTTGCCTCAGCACAATAATACTAATCCTTCATGGGAAGAAATAAACTGCTTCCCAGCAAGGACTTGACCAATATACTTCATGCAAGTGAAAATCAAACAGACTCAGGTGATACAAAGATCGCTGGACAAATTCTACTATCTAATTTCCAGATCTTCAACAATTGCTGCCTTCATTTTTTTTTTTTTGGATGAAACCCATAGACCTTTATTTTTAAATGTTCTAGAACATTCTGGCCATATGTTAAAGGTCCTGGCAATCTCTTTGGGTAGTATTTCTAAAGCACTGTAGTAATAAAGAATCAGATTATAATGGAGTACTATTTTCCTTCCTTGAAAAACTGAATTCATCTCACTAAGATAAAAGTCCCCAGTTGAGGTTTTGAAAATGGGAAGCATATTGCAGCATCAGACCCATCCAATCTATCTGAGAGTACCAGTTTTCTGAATCTGCACATGGAGTCGGATCGATGACACTGGCCTTTAACTGATGGGTATCAGAAGTGTGAAGCTGCCAAAGGAGAGCTGGGACTATTTTAACTTGGGTTGATAGATATTGCTAACAGCTGGATTTGTGCAGAAGATGTCTTTTCCTATTTCTACCCTTTGCAAGTAGAAAATGAATGGGCAACAAAACAGATATATCACATCTTTCAAGCAGAGAGAATCAAACAACAAATGATAGCTGTTTGAAAAGAGCACAGAGTCATTTGGTTTATGATTAACTAATTTATTTATAAAAAGCCATATAACACAGACACAGTGGCATAGCATTTCCTCTTTTGATCCTTGAAACAACGATGAAAGTTCTTTTTCTGGCATCTGCTCTGTATGAAATATTGACAGCTTTGCTTAAATAATCAAAAATGGCGATGCTATTTTAAAGCACTGTTCAATTTTCACTTAAAGATAGCACATAATTCTTTCCAGTGGTGTAGTCTTTACAATACTATTGATCCTTTTCATTACTGTAGGGGAGTCATCAACAGAAACCCATTTATAGGATTCTCAGAAGCAACAAATAATAGGATTTGGAGCAAACACATAATAATTCTGTGTGTGGTTGAAACCCCCAACAATACACTTTAAAAGATGGTTATGTCCGATTACCTCCCTCAACAATGAAACACAAGAATTTTCATCAGATTTTAACAGAGTAAAGCCCCGTTCTGCATCTAGGAGTCTGATTAGATTGCATCAAAATACAACTGAATATAGAATGTCTTTAATAACACTATAAGTGCAGAGTAGAGACAAGCATTTTGGGAAGGAATATCAATAAGCCTACCTAGCCTACGCTTACGGCCCTATGATGTGCAATTTTGGTGTTTAAATACCCACATTAGCCAATGACCTATTTAGAGAGTGACTATACAGACAACTAGTAAACTCTGTTGTGATCTTCTTTAAATGTACCAGTAATACATGGTGGCTACCAAGAGAGCAGGAAACCCCAGGAGGGCCATTGGGATATCACCTCCATGTTTTGATTTATAGTATGACAAACTGAAGAAGCTTTACTGGGCAGAACTAGCCCAAGAAAACAAATTTCACTCTTCCTCAGAACAATTTCACTCTTCAACAGGATAATGTAAATAATATTGTCTCTGACCAACAGCTGTTCAAGTAGGAATTATAAACATGGTCCCCAGGGCAGTTCTGGGAGGAAAGGACACAGTCAGAAAAGAGTTCTTAGCAATAAGGCAGGACAAGGTTAAGCCTGCATCAATGTGAATAAAGAAAGCCAGTCGGTTAGTATACAAGGCAATTCACAGACATAAGTGTGGAAGTTACTCATGGAGTTAGTTTCACCAGCCCCGTGCTGCATGTGATTGCTCCTGCCCCAACCTTCTCATTCCACAGTGGGGGCTTCGCTCCTTCAGTTTCAGGGTGTGTTTACATAGGACTATGGACAGAAGGTATTTGTGTAGGTGTACTGGGAAAGTGAGGGGCCAACTAAGCTGAAGAAGGCTTTTCAATATTCTTTAATATAAAACTAATTATAGAGTAGGGTAGAAATGGAAAAACCATATCAAAAGAGAAAGACTCATCACCAGATTGACTACAAGATGAGAAATTTTCCACCCATTGACAGCCTTGAGGACCATTTACCAAACTGAGATCATGATCCACAATGGTGAAGGCATAGACCCTCAAAGCAGATACACCCAAGACAGTTACCACAGTGTTGTTCGAGATTCAGCAGTTTGTATGTGGTACAAGGTCAGCAGAAATAGTTTGTTGATTATAAGACTGTTGCCTTTTCTCTTTTCTCTTGTCCTTTTCTCTTTTTCCCCTTCTTTTTCCTCTCCCTCCTTCCCCTTTTCATATGGAGATAGACATTTTTATGGTCTTGATGACTTCCTTCTCATCATTCAAGTTTTTAACTAGTTGAGCCCACATCTAATCTTGTGGGAAGCTCTCCTTGTACCTATAGCTATAATG
This sequence comes from Dromiciops gliroides, assembly GCF_019393635.1. NCBI lineage: Eukaryota > Metazoa > Chordata > Mammalia > Microbiotheria > Microbiotheriidae > Dromiciops > Dromiciops gliroides. The sequence continues at coordinate 151,692,949 of NC_057862.1, forward strand.
AAAGAGTGAAGGTCAACACAATTACCAACCATGATTCCAAAGCACCAGTGATAAGGAATACTAACCACATCCTTACAGAGATGGACTCAATATGTCGAATAAGATATACTTTTTAATAAAAACCATGGCCAATATGGGAATTTATTTTATTTGATTATGCATGCAGGTTATAAAGGTTCTCTTTTTCTTTTTTTTTCCTTGTTTTTTTTGGGGGGAGGGGAACTGGGCTTTGGGAAAGAAAGAAAAATAAATATTTGTTAGGAAAAAAATTTCACTTGAAGGCAGGGAACATTTTATGTTTCTTTTTGTATCCCCAGCACCCAACATAATGCCTGATGCATGGTAGACAATTAAAAAGTGCTTGCTGATTAATTATCTAAATGTAATATTGGTGTGTCGACCAGGATCAAGTGCATTGATACTCCTAAGAAGAAAGACATATCCATAGATGCCGTATTTCCATTACCTGTCCCGATCATGTGACCTATGTGGTCATAAATGGCCTTCTGGCCTGCCGAATGAGATTCTGCCAAGTATATTAAGGAGAAAAAAATATATATATTATAGATTAAAACATTAAAAAGCACAACAAAGCCCCAAACAGCTAAAGTTTTGAAGAAACGCTTAATGTTTTAGTACTGAGAAAATAATACCATATGGCCAATCAATAAATAAACACATAATTCTCCAAAGGACAAATAAAAGTGCCCAGATTCAATTACATACAATTTAGCCCAACTGACAGAAGTTATTGTTTCAGGAACCAAGAATATACTTTCAAAACTGGTTTAGGCCCAAGACTGTTCATATTTTAAAATTATTTCTTTCCATCCTCTACTTTCCTCAAAACTTCTCCTAGGGAGCTATAATTTAATCAGGCTACCCTGCACAGTGATGCAGAATGCATCTCTTATGTGACTCAGGCAATAGCATTGGAGAGATGCCAGTGCTTTAAAAAAGGTCATCAGTTTCTGACCCACCTGATAATGAAACTCTCTGAACTTAGCAAAGATAGTCCTCAGATGACAGTCCATTGCTAGGAACGTGGTCTAGGTCCTTCCAGCCTAGTAAGGCCTGCTCAAATTTGTACTCCCCTGGTGTAACCTTCAAGACCATAGATTCTGCTCCATGACATAATCTAGTATTGGAACCAGACTTTGGTGTATGAATAAGGCTCAATGGGGAAAAGAAAAGCTGGAGTATCACAGATTCAGACGAGGAAGGCTGCTCAGATATCATCTATTCAATACCCTCATTTTATAAATGAAGACATTTGGCCCAAAGAGGTTAGTCACCCAAGCTCACGCAGCTAGTAAGTGAAGGATCAGTGATGGTTCATCTGACTCTAATTTGATCACTACCAAGTTGAGAACTCTTTCCACTGTGCCCTTTTGTGAAGATACCTTATAAATTAAATAAGTAAATGGATTAATGGATTACCTGAGAAGCTATTTGGAGGTGGGGTGTTAATGTCATTGGCTCCACAGAGAGGTGAGGCACTTTGTAGCGGAGAGGACTTCCTCCCCAGACACCTGGATTTGAGCCGTGGTATAAACATCTATAGGTTGTGTGACCCCAGTCAAATTATTTTACCCTCTCTGAGCCTCAGTTTCCACATCTGCAATAACCCCATAAAGGGAATATTAACAACACTACAATTACCTACCTCCTAGGTTTAGAGGGAAAAAATGCTATGTTAACTTTAAAGTGCCATATCAATACAAAGTTTTCAAAAGTCATTTTCATCCACAGATGATGGAATGCTTAAGTCAACTTATTGTTGATAATCTGGATGTACAACGCTGGATATTTAAAGTGGACAATGAATTTGGAGGCAATGGGACTGCATTTTGTGACATTCCTTCCCACCTAAAGTGCTATAATTGGGTCATACAGGAAAGTCTCAAATACGGTGACAGAGATTGGAATAAGAAATGGGCACACGTGAGTTTTCATTAAGTTATACTGGATGGGAAGAGAATAAGCATGGGCTCAGGCTCTGGCATTGTCATTAGTCACCTGTGTGATGGGGGCAAGTTCATTTCGCTTCCCTGGGCCTCCCTTTCCTTCTCTGGAAAATAAGGAAGGTGGACCAGAGGATTTTGAAGGTCCTTTCCTGCTCCAAAATTCTATGTCATAGCTTCAGATTGGCTGGAACCATTTAGAAGTGGATATTACCATATACAATTGAAAGCACTCACAAGTTTCAGATGTAACTATGGTTTTGTCATGTGATCTTAGCAATCTGTCTGATTGGGTTCATTACATTTTCTTATGAGAGTAGTTCTCTGAGTGGTTAGTTGCCATTCAGAAGCCAACATATGAGAGCACTGGCAAGATTCACAAGTTACTAAACATAATCACAGTGGATTTATGTATCTTCTGTTGCCTAGAGAGCTTCAGGAAAGGGGTATTATCTTAGTTGGTACCATCTCCACCATGACTAAACAGGAGACTCTAAACAAATGGCTTGGAATCCATGGATTTTTTTTTCCCTTTCATGTTAGCTGAGGGAAAGAAGGAAGAAGTCTGTCCAATGAATTCCAAACTCATCTCAATGAAGGCTAGTAGTTTGCACCATACTAGGATCCTGGGAAACACATAGGCTAACCTTACCCATCTACAATTGGACTTACTAGGCAAAATGGTGGTATGGAAAGAGTACTGAGTGTGAAATCAGTGTAACTTGGTTCGAATCCTGCTTCAGGCACTTAATAGCTATGTAACTATGGGCAAGCCACCTACCTGAGCCTCAATTTCCTTATCTGCAAAGCAGGAATAGTAATATGCATGCTACCTACCATCCAGAATTGTTGAGAGGGAAGTTCCACAAAGGTTTGAGCTGTGATTACTAGCAATTCTCCCAATTCTCATACTTTTTCACTGGCCCACACAACTGGATCTATACACCCAGAAAAGGTAGAGCTGGCAGGAAAACACAGACACATATATCGTGACTGCTTCCTTGCCCATTCTTCTAGTGTTTGGCTATAAACTTGGATCTGCATCTGCTCTGAGCATCCCTACTCGAGAGGTAGAGATGAATCACGGCACAAATGATGCACAGGGAGGGGCACGCTGGAGAGCACAGCATTTTTCATGTTAAAGAGAAATGATAAATACATCTAGAGAACAGTCAGAAGAGAAAGAGAGTTCACTTTGACGAATGTTCCTATTCTCCCCATGATCTATTCTTTGTGTTGTGGTTGTTTTTTTTTTCCTCTATCAGCAAAATGGACTGAATGCACTACCTGTCACTGAAAGCTTTTTACATATTATTTAGAGGATACCAAAGTGAATTACTCTTCTGGAGAAAAAAAAAACTAATACAAGGAAAATGTATTTAATTTTGAGGCCCATAGAGGTTTCCTGTGTATTCTTGGGTCTGGATCATATATTATCTTTTATAGGGTTTTCTTTCTTAAAGTGAAATTGTTGAACCTAAATCATCAGTATCATTATTTTGTGTGTTTTTAAAAATTGAGTTTTTTTTAATGTGCAAAATGCTTGCTGATCTAAATATTTTATGCCCTAACCCATTTAAGGGCATGTCTAATATTTAAGGATTTCATGCTGCTGTGATAAATTCGTAGTATGACTTATAGCATGGAATATTAGAAAACACCTAATTTGGGATGAATTGTACATAGATTAAATTATGCTTCTGGTTGTAAATTATATTAGTTAAAATTCAGCTGAATTTTAATTGTTGTGAGTTATGGTTTTGAGCAATTGCAACATACATATTTGGAATGATTGGAAATAAATGCTGATTGGACTCTGAGTTCGATGAATAATGCCCAGCCCAGCCAAATCATTTTTGAAAAAATTGATTCAGTAAACTTTTCATAAATTCAGGTCAGCTCTTAAACACTTTGTGATAAAAGGACAAAAAAAATCAAACAGTTCTAAGAACCTTTTTGCAAATGATAGTTGACATTTTTAATGCCTTCAAAGTTAGAGCCCCTTTTGAGAGCAAAGACCTTTTCCTATAATGAACTGCAATCCCCATTGAGTTTTGCCATTGAGAGAGCACAGGATTAAAATCATCCTTTTGTTACTGCACACCGTCAGAGTGCTACATGGTTAGACATCAAAGCATTAGTTTATGAGCACAGGCATGTTTTAATGTCCTATTACAGGACAGAGACCTCTTTCTTTTGATAATGAAGACATTGTGTCATCAAGCCTAGGCCGGCACATACCAAACATATGCTGGCAGGTTATTAAACATTTCAGCTTCTTGATGAAAGACTATCTTGCAGGCTAGGAGTCCAGAGAAAGATTCCATTTGGAGAGAACTATTAGAAAGGAGAACATGACTGTAAGCATGAAATTATGTTACTACTTAACAAAGAGCATCATTTACATTTTGGTCTATGATATGTCGCCATGATTTTTCTCATTGGTATATCATAGGCAGCAGATTAAAAGTAAGGTTGTTTCAGTATACTTGAAGTTCTCTGCAGTCTCACACAGATAGGGAGCCTAGATGTAGGTATGTCTGTGTAGACAGAAGGGCATTCTAGAATGATGCTCTCTATCTGTGCTAAGCTATAATAATAATTTAGATAGCCCTTTGGGGTCTGTAAAGAGCTTTGCATATATTATCTCACTTGATCTCTCCAATAATAATGATGGTGATGGAGATGACGATGACAATGATGATAATAATGATCATTTATAATAATAATAATAACAGCTAGAGTTTATATAGCACTTTAAGATCTGCAAAGTACTGCAGCTAGGTCCTGATTAGTGCAAATAACAACTCCCTTAACTGGTTACTTTATCTGAATTCACACCACATGCTTCCATTGGGTTGGAACCAATTACCTTATTTTATATAATTATAACTTTGTATGAATTTGAATGCATGAGACCAATTCAGGGGATTAATTATTTGCACTAATCAGGACCTAACTGTACGTGTTATCTCATTTAAGTGATCCTTACAACAGGCCCATAAAGGTTGGTACTCTTAGAATTCCCATTTTTCAGGAAGGGAAACTGAGGTTGAGAGAGATTAAGCTAGTGACCCTAGATCACACAACTACCTTCTAAGTGTCTGAGGAAGGATTGGAAATCAGGCTTCCCTGACTCCAAGTTGAACCTTTATCCACTGTGCTACCTGGCTGCTTTGAGGGAGTGATCTTAACCTCTTCCCCATCAACAGATTATCAAAAGCTAGGATGGGGGCAGCTAGAGGGTGCAGTGGTTAAAGCACCAGCCCTGGATTCAGGAGTACCTGAGTTCAAATCCAGCCTCAGACACTTAAAAAAATACGCACTGGGCTGGGAAACATCTGTCTTTCCATTCTTCTATATGTGTTCTCTCTGTGTGTATATATGTATATACAACTTACTAGTATATACAACTTACTAGTTGTGTGACCCTGAGCAAGTCACTTAACCCCCATTGCCTGCAAAAAAAAAAAAAAGCTAGGATGGTTTTATTGTTTTAAGTATAACTCATAAAATACAAAGGGTTATTGTTATTTTAGAAAAAAAAGAGCATTAGATGGTGACTGTAGAAGGTTTTGTGCTGTTCTTCTCGCCCTTCTCACTGCCTTATTCCTTTACACTCCATCAGCTTAGCTGCTCCCCCCTAATTGAATTGTCACAATTTGAATACCTACAGATTTCCAGTTTTCTAGTAAAATCAGGACTGGCTGCAACCAAACCCTCTTTTTCACATCTTTTTCTGCTTTTTCCACCTTTTGGGGGCCCATCCTCTATTACACCAGGTGCCTGATAGCCTCATACTCTCCCTTTTCTCCCCTGCAAAAATGTGATTTTGGGAAAGAGTCTAACCAACTGATTCCCGTTGAGGTTTTAGTGTCTGATAGACATTATTGTACCTCAATGGCCTTTTTTATCATCTTGATAGGGAATAAGTTAAGCCAAACAGATGCATGACATCCATCGTCCAACAGAATCCTGGGGTTTTAGAGCAGTGTAGTCAACGTCTCTCATAATCATTTTGTTCTGTATCCTCAGTTTACTCATCTGTAAAACAGGGATAAAAACATTTACTCTTCCTGTTTCACTTATTGATGATTGCCTTATTGATCATGAGAATCAAATGTAACCATAAGGCACTAAATAAATATGAACTAATATTCCACCAGCATGGAAGACTGGCTCTAGGGGAAATCTTTTTATCTCGCTTCCTTTTCTGTTTTTTATTAGGGGTGGGAAAAGGAGAAAGAAATATAGGTTTGCTGGTAGTATCTTTTGCTAAAAAGATCTTGTCAAAACTGTTCCTTTGTGAACTGATCTGAGCTCTTTTGTGTTTGAGGAGGCACTTTGAGAGAGCAGAACAAATGTGAGCTGTAGCATGATGAAGTAGAATGAGTCTCTAGTGGACCAGCATCCTCTAGTCCTTCTGCTGTGTGACCATGCACCAATCACTTCAGCTCTTAGACTTTAGTCTCCTCGTCCAGGTTGCCTTCTTGACCTAACATTTTCTAGTTTCTATGGTGAAAACGTGTAGTGGTTCCTAATTATGAAAAATCAGAAACTGAGTTGTCATTGGTTTAGCCATATGCAATAGCAGTTTTACCCTTGTAGGGAACTGGTGTCCTTTGTTTGATGGTAAAACTTGTGTTTAATATAAAACTAGCAAAAACCAGACAGGCAGAACAGACAGAACAGAACAGAGGGAATCCAAGGCTTCTTGTCACTTTCTCTCATGTTGGTTTGTAGTGGACATAAAGGAATGGAGGACAAAAACTGCCCAGCTCAGTGTGTGTGTGTGTGTGTGTGTGTGTGTGTGTGTGTGTGTGTGTGCGCGCGTGTGCGCGTGCTTGTATGGAAAGAGAGAGAGAGGTGGAGATTTGTATATAAAAATACACACTGGGGGCAGCTAGGTGGTGCAGTGGATAAAACACTGGCCCTGGATTCAGGAGTACCTTAGTTCAAATCTGGCCTCAGACACTTGACACTTACTAGCTGTGTGACCCTGGGCAAGTCACAACCCCCATTGCCCCGCAAAAAAAAAAAAAAAATACACACTGGGCTGGGAAACATCTGTCTTTCCATTCTTCTATATGTGTTCTCTGTGTGTGTATATATGTATATACACACAAAAATATACATATATACACACAGAGAGAACACATATAGAAGAATATATATACACACATATGCCTACATAGATACCTACAAATGCACATACACATGTGTGTGCACACATACCCTCATATATATATGGCACCATGGTGTTATAGATGGAGAGCCAGCTTTACAGTCAGAAGAAGTCCTTAGTTCAAATTCTGCCTCTTACATATGGTGGCCATGTGACTCTGGACAAGTCATTTAACTCCTCAAATCCTTAAGCAATTTTTAAGACTATAAGTTTGTAGGACAATTGCCAGTCTGCATTGATAGAGGTATTTTGCTCGCCAGGTATTCTTTCCACCAATGAAATCCTGAGTCCAGACAAATGTAGATATTGTTTACATATGTATGTGTTGTTGTTGTTGTTGTTGTTGAGTTGTATCCAACTCTTCATGACCCCATGTGGGGTTTTCTTGACAGAAATGCTAGAGTGGTTTGCTATTTCCTTCTCCAGTTCATTTTGCAGAAGAGGAAACTGAGTCAAACAGGATGAAGTGACTTGCCCAGGGTCACACAGCTAGTAAGTTTCTGAGGCCAGAATTGACTTCAGGAAGAAGAGTCTTTCTGACTCCATGCCAGCCATGATATCCACTGTGCCACCTAGCTGCTATATATATGTGTACACATATACACATATATACAAATATATCTATATACACACACACGTATATATATACACTAATGACTAAATACCATAAAGTTGTATCCATTAGCAAAAAACAATTAAATTTAATGATTTAGTTTTCTATTTGCAATTATGCAATGAAGAATAGTCATTTGTTATTTTTAGAAAGCCATTATGCCTTGATTATAGATACCAACACATGAAAATATTGTCTGAGCCTGGGTCCCTTAAGTGAAATGGAAGACTTGAAAATTCAAACCTACTTACAAAAATTCAAGTATGTTTTCATTTACATAGGACTGGTCTATTCAAAGTAGACTTTGGTTAAACATTTCAGCTTCACAGAAGAATATACATAACCCTGTGTTAGTAACTTGCTCATAATTTTTTTAGTATCTCCCCGACATTCATGCCTACCCAACACTCCAGCAGTGTAGAACATGGACTTTGGGTTCAAATTCTGCTTCTGATGCTTACTGCCTGTATAATACTAGATAAGTCATTTAATCAGCCTAGGCCTTAGTTTCCTGATCTGTAAAATAAGGGATTTGCTCTGGATCATATTATCTATAATTCTAGGAATAACTCATCCCATGAGGGGAACACTATGTGAAAAGTAAGCTATTTCACTAGTATTCTTTCTGCAAGTTTTTAGTTTAATTTGGTTCTGTTTTTAAATAATGCAATGCTGTGAGTAACATTTGGAATGTTGTGATTATTATCTGATGTAATGTTTCTTGAGTACCAGCAGTATGCTGCACAGAATTATAACATAACCAGTTTCCAGCTGCCACTAGAAAGAAATCCATTAGCTAGGCCATAAAGAGAAGGAAAACTTAAAACTGAATACACTATTTAAAATCAGTTTTTCAAACATGAATAAAGCACAGTGTGTGTGTGTGTGTGTGTGTGGCAGGAGAACAAAATGAATCAGAGCATCTGATTAATTAATGTATAAGAATTATCTGTAATCTATAACATGCAGGATATGTATGTTAAGAGAAAAAGGAAGGACAACTAGCTGGCGCAATGGATAGAGCACTGGCCCTGGAGTCAGGAGGACCTGAGTTCAAATCCAACCTCAGACATTTGACACTTACTATATGACCCTGGGGCAAGTCACTTAACCCCGTTGACTTGCAAGAAAAAGGAAGGAAGGAAGGAAGGAAGAAAAGAAAAAGAAGAAAGAAAGGAAAGAAAGGAAAAAGGAATAAGTGCACCCAATGTAATCATATCTCAATTATCCAGAACAACTAGAGAATAAAATTTCTGGGTAAATGAAATTTCATGATAATTGAAGATTGATATTCTTTAGCATGGAAACTCTTTTTAAAAAATAATATTTTATTTTCCCCAATTACATGTGAAAGAATCTTAACATGTTTTTCTTTTTTAGTTTTGAGTTCCAAATTCTGTTCCTCCTTCTCCTTCCTTTCCTACTCCCTGAGGCAGTAAGCAATCTGATAAGGGCAGCAAGGGGGCACAGTGGATAGAGCACTGGCCCCGAATTTGGGAGGACCTGAGTTCAAATCCCACCTCAGACACTTACCAGCTGTGTGACCCTGGGCAAGTCACTTAACCCCAATTGCCTTAAACATTCAGTGCCATCTACAGTTATCCTGATGTATATCTTGCCACTGGAGCCAGATGGCTCTGGAGGAGAGAGTGAGGTTGGTGACCTTACACAGCCCTTCCTTCCTTAAAAATCCAATTCAGTGCGAGTCATGACATCACCTCCTGCTGTCATGTGCCTTTTTGAGAACAAAGGACAAACAACAACAACAACAAGCAATCTGATGTAAGTCATACATGTGAAATTATGTAAAATAATAGCATGGAAACTCTTTACAGATTTTAACACTTTTTGATTTTGTAAAAAATCCTTTTGAAAAGTGTCACACATTTCCTAGACTTATTGAACAAAGTACATGTATACATAATTCTTCTAAGACCTGTGATTTCATTGGTATGAGTCTTCCCTCCTCCACTAATTCCACTTGAAGCCCCTTCTTTTCTTAGATGGCTGTGGCTAAAACACCCACACACAGACATGCATATCCCATCAGTAGTGATAAGCCTCTTCTAAATGAGCCACTAGTCTTTTTTTTTTGGTGGGGCAATGAGGGTTAAGTGACTTGCCCAAGGTCACACAGCTAGTAAGTGTCAAGTGTCTAAAGCCGGATTTAAACTTAGGTCCTCCTGAATCCAGGGCCACTGCGCCACCTAGCTGACCCGAGCTAGGTCTTTAAGGATGACTAATACAGCATTCAAATGTCTCAACTTTTCAGGGCATCCAAATTTATAATGGTCTGCTTATATCAAGTGCTTTCACATACCTATGCTATTATGAGAACGATACAAAGACTTCAATGTTCTCTGCACATCTTTCTCTGTCTCACTGGAAGGTCATGTAAAGTCTTGTCAGTTCTGTAGGTATGGGGGCCTCAAGCTATATCATGATTTTGAAACTTGACAATAGAAGGTGTTATACAGAATCCAGGTCACTAGGCTTCTGGTTGGAACAAAGTCAGTGACAGAGAGCAATGAGATACCCTGACTTTGTTCTTAATTCCTTTTCCTTTCCAAAGACAATCATAGTGGCAACATCTTTGAGGCCCTGGGACTTTTCTCACCCACTTCCTTACCTAAGGGGAAGTAAAGAAGTGGGTAAGAAAAGTCCCAGGGCCTCAAAGATCTTAACAAAGACAATAACAACAACAACAACAAACATACATATACACACACACAAATACACATATACATGTGTTTCAATATATTTTATTACAATGAAACATATTAATATATGTATGTGTGTGTATATATGTATATGTGTTATATACATATACACACATACATATATAACATTTAATAAGACACTGTTCTAGGTGCTATAGGGCATACAAAGAAATATAAATCATGATCCTTACATCCAAAGAATGTACAGTCTTAAATAACAATATGTATGACAGAACAAAAGATGTTAAGAAGTATGTCAGGTGCCCAATGAGTGGTATTGGTGCTAAATACCCACTCTGAGCTGGGAAGACTTCCAAGAGGGGGTGAGCCTCCATTTTGATGAAAGATCATAGACTTCAGAAGCAGTCTAGCTTCTGCTAGCTAGCTGCATGTTTATCAGAGTAACAAGCTAATATGATCAACATCCTTGGGAAGCTGGTATTTGAGAAGGGAAGGCTTCCTTGTGAACTGTGCATAGGACATGAATTACCATGACTAAGAAAAATAAAATTTTTAAAAATGAAATGTTCAAGGTTTTCATATCTTTTATTATGGTGTTGGCCATGTGGCAGCCTCTTAGCATTATCCAGAGCTCCAATGGAGAAACATGATCATCCTGCAACTCAGAAGGCCTTGGTCCTACTCCTAACTCTGGTCCTTGCTAGCGGTATATCCGTGGACAAGGCACCGAACATCCCTGAGGCTCAGTTTCCTCATCTATAGAATGGCGGTAATAATACTTTTCATACCTGAGAATCAAATGAGATAACAGATATGCAGAAATTTTATGAATGCAAATGGAAGACTTTGCTGTCTCATATAATAACAACAGTGGTAATAATATAAATTATTTTGAAAATTGAGCTGTTATCCATAAAGTGTTCCCTTCTCTCCATGATGACAGCAGAGCTGTATTTTAACAAAGCTACATCCAGTTCAACTCAATGAACATATTCTAAATCCTCCAGGTCACTGTGCAGTGTATATATATATATATATATATATATATATATATATATATATATATATATATATATGTATGTATATATATATATATGTATGTATATATATAAATATATTGGTCCAATAAACAATCTTTAGCAGAAAAATCTCTTACATGGTGGTCATTTGTTTAGCCTGAGATTGCTATGAATTTTGCAACTCACCCATTAGACACATAAGCCTCTTCTGTTGCATATGCACATTACAATGTAGGGTCTTGTATACTTCCCTTTGAATCCATCATGAAATGTTGCAGTAAATTGTCAATTCATTTCATAATTTAATCTAATATTAGGCCCAGAGGCAGGATTAGCTTAGTGTGTCTGTATATATTCAGTAACTTCTGGACAGCTTGTTTCTTGATCAGATAGAAGATTTGGAAGTGTAAACAGGTTTTTATTTGCAACCTTGATAAATATGGATATATGCTTTAAAATTTTTTTTTATTTGTAATTTTATTTTTAAAAATTTTCCCAATTACATGGAAAGATACTTTTTCAATATTCATTTTTGTAAGATTTTGAGTTCCAAACTTTTCTCCCACCCTCCCTTCCTCCCCATCCTGAAGCCAGCAAGCAATTGGATATAGGTTATACATTACAATCATGTTTAACATATTTCTACATTAGTCATTGTTGTAAGAGAAGAATCAGAACAAAAGGGAAAAATGCAAGAAAGAATAAACAACAATAACAACAACAAACAAAAAAGCGACAACAAAAGTGAAAATAATATGTTTCAATCTGCATTCAGACTCCATAGTTCTTTTTCTGTATGTGGAAAGCATTTTCCATCATGAGTCTTTTGGCATTGTCTTGGATCATTGTATTGCTGAGAAGAGTTATGTCTATCACATTGATTATCACACAATGTTGTTGATACTAGGTTCTGCTCATTTCACTCAGGATGAATTCATGTAAGTTTTTCCAGGCTTTTCTGATTTCTTACAGAACAGTGGTATTCCATTACATTCATAAACCACAACTTGTTTAGCTATTCCCCAATTGATGGGCATCCCCTCAATTCTAATTCTTTGCCACCACAAAAACAGCAGCTGTAAATATTTTTGTACATGTGGGTCTTGTTCCCTTTTTCATTATCTCTTTGGGATATAGGCCTAGTAGTGGTGTGCTGGGTCAAAGGGTATGCACAGTTTTATAACCTTTTGGGCATGGTTCCAAATTGCTCTCCAGAATGGTTGGATCAGTTCACAGCTCCACCAACAGTGCATTAGTGTTCCAATTTTCCCACATCTACTCCAACATTTATCATTTTCCTTAATCAATTGGACAGGTGTGAAGTGGTACTTCAGAATAGTTTTAATTTGCATTTCTATAATCAGTAGTGATTGAGAAAATTTTTTTATATGGTTGTAGATAGCTTTAATTTCTTCATCTGAAAACTGCCTGTTCATATCTTTTGACCATTTCTCAATAGGGGAATGACTTGTATTCTTATTTTTTATTCAGTTCTCTCTATATTTTAGATATGAGGCCTCTATCAGAAACATTGGCTGCAAAAATTGTTTCCCATCTTTCTGCTTACCTGATATGTGTTTTTTTTTTTAAATCTGCTTCAGATTAAAGATGACATAATGAACTTCTTATTTATTCCAGATGCTCAGGGAATAGGGTTGTTATGAATAACTAAATGTCTAGAAAGCGAAATATACCACATCAGAATGATCAATTTTCAAACACTTAGAACATAATGAAATATATAGCCCTCTCCCCACCTCTTGTTAAATTCCTTCTCTGATCATTCATGATGTTATGTAGGCAACCCTGGAGTCTCAAGGGCTATATCATTGGAGCATAACTGTGGCTAGGTTCTACTAAGCTGGAAAAGCTTTTAGCATAGCCACCCAACTATATGTTTCATGTCAGAGAACCAACCTAGCTAGATTTGGTGAGTTTGGTCCTCAAAGAGTTAGTCACCAACTGATTTTTTTTTTTTTAGGGGAGAGAGTAGGGACCTGAGAAACTCATAAAAAAATAAGGCATTGATTAGTTGTAATCTATATTGGTAGAGGGAAGGTGCAGGGGTGGGGGGAGGAATGGAACATGACAAAATATACTTAGCCCTACAGAATATAAATTGATCCTCTTTGAGGATTAGAAGGTTTTGCTTTTTTATTTTGTTTTTGCCCCAGAAAACCTTGGGGCCATCATTTTATTCATCAGTTATCTCTGTGTAAGAATGTAGATGAAGAAGGTATAAGGGATTGGGCTGTGTTCATCTTATGACCTGACAACAAAGTAGCATGTTTGAGTCAGTTCATTTACTTGTCAATTAAACCACAGAAAACAATTCTAATGATGGAACCTCTCTTATCGTTTGGATTCTGGGAAAGAGAGAATTGACTGTACATGGTCGGGAGCTGAACCAATTCAGTCCAAGAGAAGGGGAAGTGGTCCTTTCCAATTTTTCCTGTTCCAGTTGGTCTCCTTTCTAATTAGTACAGCTGATGCTTCATCACCATCAGAAAAGACTGAACCATGTTCATATTTTCCTTATCTCTGAGAATTCCTCATGATGATCTCTTCCAGCTCAATGGTTATCTTTATCAAGCTGCCAGTGCTTAGTCTGAAGTGGCTCTCCATTGCACAGGAAGATGACAGAGAACGAAAATTGCATCCCTAAGTTCAATTAAAATCAGGATACCCCTTCCTAGGACCGACAATAATCAGATATGCAAGCTGTTGGTTTGTATGTCCTATTGATTTAATATGCTTCTAATCAGTACATAAAGCTATAGGCCTGCAGTGTTAATTTTTCATATGCTTACAAAGTACCCTTTGATTTTCTGTCACACGTTAATTACAGCGTTTTGCCATTAAATAGGAAGCTTTGTGTAAACTAATTACTAGGTAATCATTGTCTACCGCAAGCGTGCTGTTTGTACCTTTTATTTTATTCTAAAAATGCACAGATCTCACAGTCTGGGAACACTCTACCTTCCAGCCATTAGCTCTCACTAATTCATAGCATTATTGTGTTAGGATGTAGGAGTTGTAATTGTTGTGGTATCAGTGCTGTTAATTACCGGAGTAAACAGTTGAAATGGTGCCAAGGTCTATTGTACAAGGCAGAGAAAAGGAGGTTTAAATGTTACTTCCACCATCTGGGGACCGGAGGAGAGGCAAATGCTTGAAAACAGCAGTGAGGCAAGATCAGATCTTCAGCTCCAGGGTTTTAGGCCATATGGATCTGGAATAGTTTGAATCAATTGAATTTAACTGCCAGTTTTTAGCAATAACAGCGCGAAGGAAAGGATGAAGCAAGAAGAGTAAAAAATAAGAGAACTTGGCTAGCATTCCCCTGTCCAGCAAGTGCTTGCCAGAGCTCTTTGGGAAATGTTTATTTTGTGAAAGACCACAAAGCAGGCCTGTGGAGATGGAGAGAGGGGAGAGTCCAAACTAGCCTGTCCATGGCGGGCAGCAAAAAGCTGGACGTTGTTTTTCAGTCCCTCGTCCTTTCTACCATTCTGACAGCTATACCAGAGGAGGTTACCACGGCTTCAATGCAATTTGGTTATTTTGAAAAATTCAGACTTGTGCAATGTGTTCGATTAATTTCTCTCACTACTAGCAAACTAGTTTAAAAACCATTCGGTTTTAATAAAGTAAGTAAGAGCAGATCCGTCTATTTCTAGCTCATCTATGCAAATCTCAAGGTGGGGAAAAATTAAACTAGCCAAACAAACTAGGAAATGAGGGGAACATATAGGCATACATATGATTTTGTGCTAAATTAGAATTATAAAATCCAACCTTTCTAGTCGTAGTTCTGTAGGGATGAAAAATCAAGCAAAACCAAAGAATGCTTCAGCTTTTTTGATTTTTCAAGTAGAGAGAAAGGGGAAATCAGCATATACACACACATATACAAATATGCATATATATATGTGTGTGTATATATATATATATATATATTTAGGTCACTCATGATTCTCCAGGTGGAAGAAAAATAATTTATTTTCAAAAAATATACTTACTGATTATACCACTGACTAAAAATTCATGATTTCTTTTTATATCATGTTAAAATAGAGTTGGCTGATATAATAGGTTTCTTGTCTTGTATCGTTATTTTCTTTGAAATTTTGCTGTGTCAAAGTGAAAACATTTTTTAAAATCACAGTGGCTTGCCAATGTTACTAGGTTTTAAAAAATATATATCATTCAAAGAAAATGGAGGTATCTTTCTTTTTCTAAACCATCCTGGATTATTTCTTTTTTTATTGTTCTCTTAACAGATGTTGAAAGTTGTTCGGGGCACGGTGTAAACAATCCTTTTAAATAGAGATATCCCAAATAGTCGTTCATAACAATGAACTGAAAAGCCATGTGTGTGGGGTTTTATGATGATGGTTTGGGGCTGGGGTAGCTGTGCCCTGCTTTTGTGTGTGCAAGCAGAGCTCAATTTAGAATCTGAAGAAGTGCTCAATCTTTATATATTGAAATCCCCAGCATGCCGAGTGACAGCGTGAGCCTGAAAGGAAAACCATGGCCCCATGTGGTGTGGAAAAAACGGAACAGCAGTTTAAGTGCTGGAAAGTTGAAAGAGAACTAACCTTCATTCGCTTCTGGTTGGGGAGAGCGGTTGTTTTGTGTTTTGGAAGTGAGGCATAGCATATGTGCCTCAGTTGGACAAAAAGCCTCTTGAGTCAAAGCGACCCCTAGGCCCTGCGTGTTGATCCAAGGCAGAGGCCTCGATAATGAGGGACAGACCCCTCAAGAAGCAGCGAGTCGCTAATGCTACATAAGTACAGAATTATATACACCGAGTTCTTACCATTCTGTTTAATGTGAGCCTCAACCGCAGCCAATCGCTTGCCACCCAGCCGAAATGGGCCATTAGCTATCGAGGGAAAATTGTCTTTGCTGCTTTCAGCAGATGGAGCAAATATTTTACAAAGCAATTTTACATACCAAAAACATTTGTGTTCCTCGGTAATGGCGGCTGTTTTACATTATGGTACCTTCTACAGCGGCATAATTTTCCATCTCATCGGAGGCAAAGTTGGCATTTTTGATTTTAAAATTCTCAATTAACAATTAAACACAGAGTATTAAAACAGTCCTTAAACTTTAAGTAGGTGTGGGAAGTAGTTTATGACTTCCAAAGACATTTTCATTTTTCCTTCATCCCCTCAGCATATTTTTACACTCTAAAGAGGTTATGTCGGGTGAGGGGCTTACTACAGGGAAATGAAGGGAAACTTTCGCTATTGATGCCAAAACAAAGCAAGTCACTGGCCACCAATGGTTTGACATGCCTCTGCAGTAAGTTAGACCCCGGTCCCAAGAAGTTGTGATTTGTAGGTACAGAATTTGTTCCTTGAGTATTAGATAAAGCCATTACCCATAGTGCCAGTGGCATCCAACCTTTCCACCTGTGCATTTAGGAATACTGACAGTTCCAAATCCAGTTTATCATGTTGGGAATCACAGCTAGGGCAAAACATCATCCAAAAAAAAAAAAGGAATAAAATAGAAGTACAAAAAGAAAGAAAAGAACAAGAATGCAAACAAGCTTCAAATTCAGGAATTCCATTTTCTTTCCTTTTTTGAACTTGACCATCCAGACAGGTCAAATCTGCAAGCACAACCACTGTGTTGTGACACCCTCTGGAGGAAGCATCATGGAACAGTGGAAAGACTACTCACTTGGTTGTTAGAAGATGCTATGGTTTCCAACTTTGCCACAAACTAGTTATCTACCTTGAGCAAAGCACTTTCCCCTTATGGACCTCAATTTCTCCACCTATAAAAGTTGGATGATTTCTAAGACCCACTGCCCTATATTAATGATTTATAATTTCTTTCCAGGTCACTGTCTTGCCCTTCTGTATTTATGCCAATCTTTAGCCTTTTTCTTATCAGAATGCTTTAAAATAAGGTTAGATAGGCAAGATACCTAGTTTGATTTTGAGTACCATTATGGGGGGAAGGAATGCTTTCAAGTCAGAAAAGAGAAGAGAAGAGAAGAGAAGAGAAGAGAAGAGAAGAGAAGAGAAGAGAAGAGAAGAGAAGAGAAGAGAAGAGAAGAGAAGAGAAGAGAAGAGAAGAGAAGAAGAGGAGAGGAGAGGAGAGGAGAGGAGAGGAGAGGAGAGGAGAGGAGAGGAGAGGAGAGGAGAGGAGAGGAGAGGAGAGGAGAGGAGAGGAGAGGAGAGGAAAGGAAAGGAGAGGAAAGGAAAGGAGAGGAGAGGAGAAGAGGGCTTCTTGGTAGATAGCCCATAAATGATAAGTAATCAATAAAATTCCTGTATCCAAAAAAAGATGCTTACCTTAAACCCACTGTAAGGAGCTACTACAATGAGAAAGCTTTTTCTGAAAGCATGTAAGACCTCTAAAAGTTCTTTGGGGGAGGGAGGGGCAATGAAGATTAAGTCACTTGTCCAAGGTCACACAGCTAGTAAGTGTCACGTTTCTGAGGCTGGATTTGAACTCAGGTCCTCCCGAATCTAGGGCTGATGCTTTATCCAGTCATGCCACCTAGCTGCCCCCAAGACCTCTATAAGTTTTAAAAGGGATGCTGTTTTCAGGATTCTGATTTGTAGGCACCAAATTGGACAAGAGGAGAAGAAAATAGGATTACCTTTAGGAAATTGCACAGTGATTTTATTGACCTCGACCTTTTCCCTGAAACAAAGGCCTATCTTTTTAACATCAATATTCCTCTGGCAATGCTGTATAGCTGTAAGTCATGGAATGCCAGTCCCCAGAGAATTCAAGTTGCAGGTCACCCAAACATCGATGGTAAGGTAGATGGAAGTGGGCTGCCCTGCCATATCAATGAATATTTGTGCAGGAGGGCAGCCTAAGGGATTCCATCAGAGAAATTCCATCAGAGAAATTAATAAGAAGAAAAGGAGAAAAGTCTAGTTGTGTAGCAAGAAGAAGGGTTGGCTGTTGACCAGCCAGCATGTTCCATTGACATCCTCAGAATGTCAAGTAAACTAAAGAACTCATGGGAACTCAGAATAGAGAGAGACCTCAGAGTAATCCAGTGCAATCCATGTCTGACAAATGTCCATCTAGCCTTTGCTCGAAGACTTCTGAGGAGGAGCCCATTCCTCTTCAGAACAGTGGAGAGAGGTCCCACCATGTTGCTGGACCCCCTATAGAAGATTTATAGGAGATCATTGGCAAGAGTCACACTAAATGAGAAGGTGGAGCTGGATTGCAACTGGTACCAGAAGAATATGTGTCCATAATGATAAAACCACACAGGAGTAAGAGTTGCACATTTTCTTCCTATGTCCATCAGTCAGTCAATAAACATTTGGTGATCCAAAGAAAGACAAAAACATCATCCCTGTCTTCAAGGAGTTCACACTGTAATGGAAGAGACAACATGCAAATTTGATTGATAGATGGATATGCATAAATGTATGTGTGTATATATGTATATATACATATATGTATATATATGTGTATATGTATATACATATACATACAAGATATATAGGCTGCAAATGGGAGATCATCTCATAGGGAAGGTGCTAGGAGTAGGGATGACTAGGAAAGGCCTTTTTCAAAAGATAGAATTTGAGCTGAGTCTTGAAGGCGGCCAGAGAAGGCAGGAGGTGATGGTGAGGTGGGACAGCTGTTCAAATGGCCCCGTGTGTCTGTATTCCCCTCTACCACACCCTTAGGATGAACATAATTGGCAGAATGAGCTCTCCAGAAGTCACAACTGCTATAGTCTTTGAGGGCAACGTTCACCTGAGCATCTTAGCCCTTCTTGAGATCCAGAATTTCATAGGTTAATAGAAACATAGATTTAGAGCTAGAAGGATCCTTAGAAGCCATCTAGTCCAACTCCTTCATTGTACACATAAGGAGCTGAAGCGACTGGCCCAAGGTCACAAAGGTAGTAAGTGATATCGTTGGATGCCTTTCCCCTCATCCTGGTCTTTTTCCAGAAAGGTGAAAAAAACAAAACTGAGAAGCATGATCCAGAGGTCAAGTAACCTAAGGTGGTTTCCTCCTCTAAGGAAGTCAAAGTTAGTAGATGTTAACTCCAGTATGTGTATTAGGCAAGGCTCAAACCATCCCTAAGAATGAGGAAGGCAAGACTAAAATTCCTTCCAGCGAAGATAACAGCACTGTCTCTGCCCATTGTCTCCAAATCAGTCACTAATGCTAGATAACCATCGATAGTGTCAATACAATTACAACTGAATACAAATCTGGAACTCAAGTTTTTTTTATGAAGTTCATTTTTAAAATCTTAACAACTGTTTGGTTCCCATAAAGCATAATTATTTGTTTTATTTTGGAGCAAACCAAAGTCATTGTCTCAATCTCTCTCTCTCTCTCTCTCTCTCTCTCTCTCTCTCTCTCTCTCTCTCTCTCTCTCTCTCTCTCTCTCCTTTTTTATCTCTTCCTCTGTCTTCCAATGAGGGATTTTCTGACTGATAAATAATAGAAACTTATACTGATTCAGAAAGGGTACCAAATTTAGAGTTTGAATCCTGCTTTATTTGTGTGACCCTGGGCAAGTCACTTAACCTCACGTTGCCTCAGTTTCCTCATCTGTAAAATGAGGTAATTGGACTCAATGACCTCTGAGATTCCTTCCAACTTTAATTCTAGGATTCTGTGATTCAACATCTTCCTGGAATCAATCACTGAAAAAGAAATTAGTACCAACCAGACTTGTATTGGGGACAGCTGGATGACAGAGTAGATAGAGTATGGGACCTGAAATCAAGAAGACTCTTTTTCATGAGTTCAAATCTGGCCTCAGACACTAACTACATGACTCATCAGTTACCACTGTTAGCCTCAGTTTCCTCATCTGTAAAATGAGCTGGAGATGGAAATGACAAAACACTCGAAACACCAAAAGGAAACTCCGGACACAAAGACTCAGGCACAACTCAACAACAACGAAACTTGTATTGATGAGACATATCACATAACTCCTTTGTCTTGATAGCATCACCTTCCTAAGACTTGAATTCCCTCTAAAATTACTCTCCACATCTGGTTATCCACTCTAATTGAAGATCTCTTGTGATGGGGAACTTTTAAAAAGATAGCTCCAGAACCAAGAGAACATTGTGCATAATATTGTTTGATGAAGAACTGTAAATGACTTAACTATTCTCAACAATAGAATGATCCAAGATGATCCCAAAGGACTATTAATGAAACATACTAGCCACCTCCAAAGAAAGAACTGACATTGATGGATCAGAGTGAAGCATGCTATTTTTCACTTTCTTTAATTTCAAAATCAAGTTTTCTTGTACAAAATGACAAATATGAGAATGTTTCACTTAATCATACATGTATAACCTATATCTGATTGCTTGCTGCCTCAGGAAGGGGGGTGGGGAGGGAGGGAAGGAGGGATAAAAATTGGAACCCCAAACTATAAATAAAAATGTTTATTATATATTTTTTTAAAAAGATAGCTCCTTAATTCGAAATCTCTTTCTTGAGTTGTCAAACTACACCTCCCTATAAATTGCATTTTGGGGCCCTGAAGAATAATGAATGAATAAATGAATGGAAAATATTTACTAAATGACTTGAAGTCAGGAAGACCAGAGTCTCAGACATTTACTGTTTGAACCTAATCAAGCCATTTAACTCCTCTCCATCTTAGTTTCCTCATCTGTAAAATGGGGATAACAATAGTGCCTATCTAACAGTGTAGTTGTGAACATCAAATGATATTACATATGTATGTATGTGCATGTGTATGTATAGTATGTATATTGCTTTCCAAACATTACAAGTGCTATATAAATGTTACCTATTACTATTATTATTAATATGGGAAGATGAGAATTATGTTCCACCTGAGTCTCCTCAAGATTAAATATTTCAGTTCCTTCAATCTATTCTTTTATAACATGGTTTCCAGACCCCGCCCCTCATCACCCTAATCACCCTATTCTGGATATACTCCTTCTTATCAATGTATGCATCATGTATGGAACCCAGAACTGAACATCAAAATTTAGAGGTGACCTTGCCATATTTTTACACTGCTTATCTATTAATGTAGCCAAGAATTATACTTGCTTTCCTGATTGGCCCCTGCATTGAGGCAGCTAGTTGGTGGAGAGAGTACTGGACTTGAAGTCAGGAAGACCTGAGTTCAAACCCAGCCTCAGACACTCACTAGCCGTGTGGCATGAGGTACAGACACTGAAAGACCATGAAGATGCAAGAGGGGATGTGTATGAGGAACAGCAAAAAGTCTCACTTGTCTGCACTTTTGAGTACATGAAAGATAATGATATGTAATAAGCCTGGGAAGGAAGGTGTCTCAGAGAGAGGTTTGCAACAGTTGATCTCAGAGTCAACAGGAAGCCAATGAAGTTTATAGAGGAAGCAAGAAGCATGGTCATGCCTGTGCTTTGGGAAAATGACCTTGGCAGCTGGGTTTGCTGTTGTTTGTTGTTTGTCCTTTGTTGAAGAAGACCAGTGACATCAGAAGGGTGAGTGAATTTAAGTCAGGCAGAGCTGTGCCAAGTCATCAGCCTCACTCTCTCCTCCAGAGAAGTTGGAACACAACGTTTTAAAAAATTGATGTTAAAATTTGTTTTTACATATATTTTGGAAAATAAAATTCTGTTCAAAGCAAAAAAAAAAAAAAAAGAAAGAAATAAAAATAAAACAGTCATTGGAATCCAATGGCAAGATATAGGTCAGGACAACTGGAGATGACCCAGGATGCAATGGGAGACCCTGGCCTTTTTAAACTAAGGTCCTTCCCAGGTCTCAGTTTGTCTGAGACAATGTCCATTCAGGGATTAAAGGCTAGGCAAGAATTGAGGCACAAGATGGCCTAGTTTGACTTCACAAAAGAATCAGTCTGGGAGGGGAAGACTCTCAGGGTTTCTCAGCTGCCGAGTAGAGGATAGATTGAAAGTGGGAAAGACCATGTGGAGAACAATGAGCTTAGGGTTTAACTAAGGCTTCCTTCCTTCCTTCGAGCCTTCTTACAGAACGCCAGGACTTCATAGCTCTGTGCTGTGATTCCTTCCGGCCATGAGCATGCTTGAGCCTTGATATTTTCAATGGTGCCCCTCACCTTGAGTCCTTCTTATGCTATATGAAACAAGCCCATATCCAAAGAAGAGATAAGGAACTCTTGCTTTTGATGTATTAAGCCTATCTTTCAAAAAAGGTCTCCAAGGGAAAATACTAGAATGATTCTGCCATAGAGGAAGACATTACTCTTTGCATGAAATATTGCTGTGATTGTTATCACTTGATCTGCCACTCTAAGCAGCTGATCTAGGCTCAAGCATAGCCGTCTGCTCAGCACCAAATATCAAATCCTCAGCAGAAATGGGACTGGTAAGGATAGCCTAGCCAGCAGGGGAAATGGATGAAGGCCCTGAACGAGGTCCTGGAATCATGAGCTACAGGTAACACCATATGGTTAGAAAGAATCAGCTTTGGTACTAGGGCCTTTCTAAATCAAATCCTCTTTCCCTTTATGCAGAGTGAAGGAAGCCAGTAGAATATGTTTTACAAGGACAACAACATTATAAGGAAAAACAACTTTGAAAGACTTTAGGACGCTAAGCAGTGCAATGATAAGCTAGGAGCCCAGAGGACTGAGGATGAAACATGCCACCCACCACCTAACAAGGAGTTTAAAATAGGTTTAAAATGCAGGACATGGCCAATGTAGGAATTTGTAGAAAAACTTTATAGAGGTTTTCTTTTTTTAAAAGATTATTTAATTGAAGAGGGACAGTAGGAGACAATATAGTAAATGCTTGCAAAAATAAATTGATAATTTTAAATATAATCCCCTTCCCCTTTACCTACACACACACACACACATACAGAAACACAACTCCAACTCATACGAATTGAACACTTAATACTGTGACATCCCTCTTCCCTCTGCCTTTTTCCCAGAGTTTATCATGTCCCCAAGTAGGCAAGCTCTGTTGAACCCTCCACGTTCACCACAATCCCCACTGCCACAATTGTATATCGCCCTGCCAGTGCCTTCAGCTGTGTACTTCTCATGGTGAGACATGATTCATTCTCCAGATTCCTACAGCAAAATTTCCTCTAGGATATTTGCTCCCTTGCTGTGGTATTTGTGAACAGAAAAGACACATGGTGGCAAAGCGGAATGGTTCCCTCTCTGAGCAAAAGAAATGGCGTGGCAGAGTGTCCAAATGCATCATGAGCAGTATTATTGCAGTAAATTCTTTGCCCCCACACAGCGTCCTACATCTGAGGAGATCACTATATAAATGTCAACTCATTAATCTTCCTAATACCCCTGAGACGCAGGGATTCCCCATCAAATCAGTGTAGGGGGAAATAGCATATCTGAAGGAGCTACCTGGGGTTCAGCCCTTTAGTAGCCTGGTCTCCATTTGGGATGGTACGTGTCTTCTTTTTTCCATTACTCCAACTATTAAAAGTCATGTTGTCAACATTGGGATAATCATCAGAATCTATGAAATGGAGCGTTCTAGCTCTCTGAATCCTAGAATCCTAGAATTAGAAGGGACTCTGGAGGTTCTCCAATCTCTCCCAAACACAAGCAGGAATTGCTCCACATAATGGCACTTACAAATAGTCCACCAGATTTTGAAAACACTCAGTGATGGGAAGCAGTAGCTACCATCTTTGGACCATTTCAGTTGATGGAAAGTTTTCCTTTCTATCAAAGCAAAATCTACCTCTCTTCTACTTTTACCCACTGTTCCTACCTCTCCTTACCTGGGGTGGGGGTCAAACATCCTAGGTTCCCTAAACAGATCCTCATGTACCGTGATCTCTAGTCCATCACTGTCCTGGTCATCTCCCTCTGCATACAGAACACAGTTTTTCAGATATGATCTAACCAGGGCAGAATACGGCAGGACTGTCACCTAGCTTGTTCATAGAATCACGACACCAGTGTTGGCAAGGACCTCAGAGGCTAAATGAGGTCCAAGTCTTACCTGAGCAAGAACCCTCTTTATAACCTCCCATTTACCAAGTGATCATCTGGCCATTGCCTAAAGGCCTCCATGAGATGGAATCCATTTTGTCCTGAAGCAGCATGTTCCACTTTTAGATAGCTCTGTTGGCATGTTTTTTCTTTTCTGAATGCTCTCTAATTTATTAATGTTCTTCCTAAAATGTGATGCCCCCAAATGAACACATTACTCTAGTTGAGGTCTCTCTTCATGCAACTTGGCCGCCATATCAGGATGCTTCTCCAGTCTGTGGTTCCCTGGAATCCTAGACTTCTCTCCCATATAGCCATCCTCAATTTGCCTCTGAGATTTTTACCCATTGCTCCCACTTTTGCCTCTGTATCCAAGCAGAACAATTTAAGTTCTGACCTCCTTTCCTAGGAACTTCACTGGGGGAGGGGGGGGGCTGACTTTCCTTCATTCCCCTCCTGCCTCTGCTTCTTACTCAGAACTTGAACACCATCTCCCCCATTCCTTCCTTTTCAGCTCTCTTTAGTGCATCATCATCCCCTATTAAAATGTAAGCTCCTTGAGGGCAGGTGCTGTCTTTATTTTGGCTCACACTTTGATCCCCAGTGCTTAGCACCGTGCTTGCTACATCAGTCATTTCAGTCATTCCTGATGTTTCATGACCCCATTTGGAGTTTTCTTAGCAAAGATCAACTAGAGTGGTTTGCCATTTCCTTCTACAGCTCATTTTGCAGGTGAGGAAACTGAGGCAAACAGGATTAAGTGACATGCTCAGGGTCACACAGATGATGAATGTCTGAAGCCAGATTTGAACTCACAAAGATGAGTCTTTCTGACTTCAAACCTGGCACTCTATCCACTGTATCACCTAGCTTCTTGGTACACAGTAAGAGCTTAAAAAATGTTTGTGCCTGACCTTGCCTTTGCCTATTCTGCAACACAGTCCTTCAGATACTTAAAGACAATTATCATGTCCCTCCTAAGTCTTGTCTTCTCCACACTGAACACTGAACACTGCCATTTCCTTCAATCCATCCTGGTGAATCTTTCAACCCATCCCCTGAACATCCTGGCTGCTCTCCACTGAATGTTCTCTAGCTAGTGGTACCAAACTCAAATTGAAACAGGAGCCCCTCAGCTACATGTAAGGATCCCTACAGGGTACACAGTGACTCAGAAGACTACATAGGAGTATTCTCTGTTTTATTGTAATTTTATTTATTTTGTTAAACATTTCCCAATTACATCTTAACCTGGTTCAGCCCCATTCAGGCCACATGTTGGACACCTCTGCTCTAGCTCATCAATGTCTTTCCTAAAATATGATGCCTCAAACTGAACCCAATAGTCCAGGTATGGTCTAAGCAGGGCATACTACATTGGAACTCCCAAGCCTGTCTCTGGAAACCAGGTCTCTCTTCATGCAACCTAAAATTACACTTGCTTTTTTGATTGCCTATCACCCTGCAGACACGAAGATTGTTTTCTTCATTGGTGCTAGCAGAATGGATTTTTTTAACCCAAACTTAAGATGTTACCCTTTAACCCCATGACATTTCATCATCTTATGGTTAGCCCTAAGTTCTAACGTGTGCTTGTACCCCCGTGACCCAGAACATGTCTTAAGATAGACTAGTAAAGGTTTTATTTGGTGGCTCCCAAATCTGAGTCAGAAGGAGGACACTTACTGTGAGACCTTTCCCAAATCAGAGCAGGAAGCAGTGGGTAAGCAAAGAAGAAAAGCCAGCTTTTCTGGGCAGTTGCACGACCTGCTAAATCCTCCTCCTGCTTTGACTTTTCATTTTCCTGAGCAGGTGGCTAAAGAAAAGCAATGCTTCATCATTCCAGCCTTGGGGCATTCCATGAATCAGAGGCAATTGGTCTTCTTCAGTAGAAGAGAGTCATTCAATCTGAAGCAGGAAAAAAACAAAAGACAAGATAGGTGTAGATAAAAAGGCTGGAAGGAGAGGAGGAAAGGCCAGTGAGAGAGCACTATGCTCAATTATCAGTGATGCAGTAGTTTGGGAAAATCTGGTAATTAAAAACACCAAACAAACAACCGGGCGAACTATTACATCATGCAGGGTGATAGTTTTGGGGGGTGGGCTGGGGAGGGGGAAGGCCGATTGCTTTGAGAGCAGTTTTTCTTTCTCTGGTATCGCCAGGCGCTGGCTCACCACATGAGCCTGCTTTCCCAGCCCATCTTAACAGACCTCCCCCTACTGTGAAGTGAGTCAACCTGAACTGAGCTTAGACCAAGGCACTCTGGCAGCTTCACATGGCCGTTTTGTTTTGTGTGTCAAGCATTTGCTAAGCTAACTAAGGTGCTAAACTGACTGAGACTATACCACCACACTCCTCAGGACAGTCCAGAAAATAGCCAGGTTATTTAGAGCCACATGTTTGCCCTGTAGCATTCAGACTCTTCTGATGTCATCAGATTCGAGATACACTGAATAATCTAGACGGTGCTTAATCTAGACATTCATCCTTCAAGAATCTGTTATTTTGTCCAACTGAGTATTCCTTCCACTATAATTGAGTCTTCGATACTCTAAATAAACTGGGGTGGGGGGAAACGGATAACTTTGGGTATTAGGGAATGGAAAATGAATTTACATTTGAATGATTTCTAGGGTCCTTTTCTGCTTAAAAAAAAAATTCGGTGATTCTAAAGATCATCCATAGCTTAGAGGCCATCTAGTCCAACACCTCCCCCCCCCCCCGCCCCCGCCACACACACACACACACATTTTATAGGTGAAGAAACTGAGGTGCAATGAGGTACAGTGACTTAGGATCACAGGATCTGAGACTTAGAGCTAGAAGTAACCTCAGAGGCCATGTAGCCAATCCCCTCAAATTACAGATGAGGCCCAGGGAGGTTAATGAGCTCTACCTTACCTATATAGGTAATAAGTAGCAGAGCTGGGATTTGAACCCAGGACCTCTGATTCCATAGCTAGCACTCTGTCAATTTTATAATTACTCAGCAGGGTGCTTACCATTGGATCCCATTCCCAACCTATTTGCTTGTCCATACTACCCCAGAGACTTCTAAGTTTTCCTTATCTGAATCTCTGTATCAGATACAGTATGAAAAGCATCCACCAGATAGATCTATATCCAGGGTGTCCAGAGTTTTGCCCAACCTATGATGGAAACAAAGTCTAAATGAGACTTTACTTTAAGACCTTTTTCTCCGTTCTGGAGCTTAAGAAAGCAAAAATATGTTGTCCTGGAGAACAAACAAACCTATTTGAAAACCAGAGTGCTCCCATTTATGGAAGGGTTCCTCCTCTGATTTATTTTTTCAGGAAGGGGGTGAAGGGAACCAAAAGACAAAAACTCAGTGGTCTCTGAGTTGTTTGATTCATTCTCATGACCATTCTAACCCGGAAGAAAAATGAGTGAATTACCTGAATGCATTATGGTTGTTCAGTCATGTCCGACGCTTTGTGATGCTGTTTAAGGTTTTCTTGCCAAAGATACTAGAGTGCTTTGCCATTTCAAACAGAGGTTAAGTGATTTTCCTAGAGTTGCCCAGCTAACAAGTATCTAAGGTCACATTTGAACTCAGGTCTTCCCTACTCCAGTGCCTGTGCTCTATCCATTGAGCAACTAGCTGCCTCCACCTGAATACAAACATGGTAGTATATCAGGGATTGGGGGAGGGCCCCGATACCTAGCCTCTTCACCCTAAAACATTTCTACCCATTAGCTGGTGCTTAAAGTTTCACAGCTTCTAGTACATTGCAGTGAAAAGAGCATTGACCTTGGAGTCAGAGGTGTTGTTGAGTCATTTCAGTCATGTCAGACTCTTTGTGACCCCATTTTGGAGTTTTCTTGGCAAAGATGCTGGAGTGGTTTGCAATTTCCTTCTCCAGCTCATTTTCCAGATATGGAAACTGAGGCAAACAGGGTTAGGTGACTTGCTCAGGGTCACACAGCTAGTGTCTGAGGCCTGATTTGAACTCACGAAGCTGAGTTTTTCTGACTCCAGGCCTAGCACTCTAGCCACCATGACTGCCTCTGAGTTTAATGCCTGTGTAACCTTGAGCAAGTAATTTATCCTCCCTGGGTCTCAGCTTTATTTGTAAAATATGAGGGCTGGATTAGACTGCCTCTGACATCCCCTCCACCTCTAGCTCTGAAATCCTTTAAAATGCAAAACACCTGGGCATGACACTGGCTCTCCAAAGGAACTTGGGAAGGGGCACCACTGAAGAGGGAAAGGACATAGAATGGAGTGGGCTGGGAACACCAAAGGAAAACTTGGCTAAATTGTCGATTTTGTCCAAGGCTAGCCCTAAGAAAAATCATAGAATGTTAGAGTTTATTTTAGAATTTAGAGTTTTAGACCTTAGACCTAGAGTTCTTAACTTGATTTTGTGACATAGGTGCCTTCGTCTGTCTGATGGAGTCTATAGACCCCGTCTCAGAATGTTTTTAAGTGAAAAAAAAAAAAGAAAACCACATAGAATTACAAAGGAAACTGATTATATTAAAATATATTTTCAGAACATTTTTTGAAAGAAAGTTCCAAGACCCCAGGTTAAATGGTTTACTCCTGCCTCGGAGGTTATTTTAACCTGTCTCGTCATTTGATGCATGAGGAAACTGAGGCTGTGAGAGACTACTTGCCCAAGGCCTCACAGCCTGTTAGTGGTGTAATTAGAACCCCAGTCTCCTGATTCTCAGTTCAACATCCTTTCCAATTCATAAAAGCCAAACCTCCGTCACTGGGATTTCAAGAGGGCAGAATATCTTGGAAATAGACAAACCAAAAGAGTCTGGGAAAAGGAGGAAAATTTCAAAATGTCTTTTTTCTGACTCTGGGTAAACAGTAAGCACATTTTTTTTGCCTGTTGGAGGCCTGGTTTTTAATCACTCCACAAGCAGTTTTCATTTCTGTAGTAAAATTGCTTGTGGTTCTATTTAATTTGTTTCTGCAGGAGCCGGCTTTGGAGAGGATCTCCGAGGAGCTGGCGGGCATTTTAGCACAGCACGCACAGGCAGTCAATGAGAAACGATTCCCTACATGGGAAAAATTCCTCCATACATTTCTCAGTCAAGGTAAATAAGACTACAAAGTTTCTCCTAAGTGTGAGTAGCTGCATTCTCCTGCATTCTGGGTTTGGGGCCATGAGGGGCTGGGGCAAGGTTCTCTTTACTTGGCTGTGTCTTTGAAAGGCGTTCATTTGTAACTGGCCCTCTGCTGTTTTCGATCCTCCCATAAATATTTATCCTTCTCTCAGCATCTTAAGTAAATAAGAATTAACTCTGAAAATACGAAGTGGGACAACTGCAGGTCCTGATTTTAATCTCCAAAGCCCTATACAATCCTCTCCTTCCTTGCTTTAAAAGTTTCCTCTCTTCCAGGAGGAATAATCTTAGTCTTCAGCATTGAACGCTGGATAGACTGGTTTCAGATGAGAGTTCTTCTCCTTGGCCTACAAAATTCAGAAAGTGCATAATCAGCCTAGAACTCTTCATTCCCCAACTAGGCTACAAGAGCCTGAAAGTAGGGGAATCACGTGTTTATGTGTCTGAAGATCCCCCACTGAACCTAAGATGGTGCCTTATGCAGTCAGTCAAAAAGCATTTATTAAGTTCTTTTATGTGCCAGGCACTGTGCTAAGCTTGAACGATACAAAGAAAGGCTAAAAACAGAGCCCCTGGCCCCAAGGACCTCACATTCTAATGGGGAAACCAATATCCCAAAAAATGTACATATAAGATGTATTGGGTGTAAGTGAAAGGTGATCTCAGAGGAGGCCCTGGCAGCAGGGGTGGGTGCTGACAGGGAAATCAGGAAAGGCCTCTTTCATAAGGTGGAATTCGAGCTGAGTCTTGAAGAAAGCCAGGGAAGATAAAGAGGTGGAGGTGAGAAGGGACAGGAGAGGTGCTTGGTATGGGTCATCTGACTGACTGACTGACTGACTGACTGAATGTTCTTCTTCATCAAAAACCTTTTTTAATTACTGTGGAAACAAAATATGACCTCAAATCTATTCGTAATTGAAACTAAGCCCTAATGTTTGGCTAAATTTGCTAAGCCTCTAACTTTTAAAAAGCTTAAATGATACTGTGCTAGGTGTAGTACAGAAAAGAGCTGATCCATCAATCATCAGGCATTTATTAAATGCTCACTACATGCCAGTCACTGTGCCAGGAGCTATATATACAGACACAAATTAAACAATCCCTGCCCTCGGAGAGCTTCCCTTCTATAAGGGGAAACCACATTTACACTTAAAAGTACACATAAAAACTAAATACAAGGTAATTTTGAGGGGGCTGGCACAAGTAGTGGGGAAGGTCTCATGGAAGAGGTAGCATATGGGCATGGGGTACAATCTGTGCAAAATTACAGAGATGAGAAATGTAATGCCCTAAGAGTCACATTCTCTAGTAACCCCCCTAAGTTACAGTGGAAGGCAAAACTGCTGAAAGTTACATGTGGATTAATAGAAATACAGTGTCCAGATCATGGGAAGTAATCATTGCACAATATTTTGTGCTCACCAGTTCACATCTAGAGGATTGTATGCAATTATGAGAACTACATTTTAAGAAGACCATTGACTGAGTAGGCAATGTAAGTAACCAGATGATAGCAAACCACGGTGAGGAGTTTGGAAGCTATATCTAATGAGCTACAATGGAGAGAACTAGTTATGTTTAGCCCAGAGAAGATGAAGAGAAGACCTGATGAGAGATTTCCAGTATTTCAAGAGCCATTACCCCAAACCGGGAAGAGATTTTGTTCTAAATATTCCAGAATGCTGGACTAGAATTTATGGGTGGGACTCAATGCAACAAATATTTGTCGAGCATCTACTCTGCAAGACATTGTGCTGGGGGCCTCTGGGAACGCAAAGATGAATTAAAAAAATGATAGTCCCCATCTTTAAGGGTCTCACAGTCTAGTGGAGACAGAAAAATGAGACATGCACATGAATAACCGTAATATAAGTTTGCGTATGAAAAAGCATATCAAAGGGTTCAAATAGATTGGCATGAGAGATTTGAGGAGGTAGGTGTCACTTTTAGCTGAGGGTATCTTGAAAGTCACCAAGAAACAGATTTTGGCTCCTTATAAAGGAGTACCATCTAGCAAATAAAGAAGGTTGTCCATTAGTACAATAGGCTACATTTTATACTAGTAAGATCCCCATCAATGGAGTTATTTTAAAAGAAGCAGGTTGGCCATCAGATAGCCTAGCAACAGAATGGATTCACTGAGAGGGAAGTTGGACTATATGACTTCTAATAGCTCCTCCAACCCCAAAATGTACTGATTCCCCAATAAAAAGCATTAAAACCACCTATGGAGAGACAATAAGCACTCCTCTGTCTCTCTCCATATACACATATATATATGTATATATAATGTATAATATGTAGCTGTATAGCTATAACTCTAGCTCTCTGTGTACATACACATGCGTGCATATATAGGGAGCTTATTTTTCTCCATACATTTGAAATATATTTTATCTATATACACATATGTATATGTATAATGTAGGTCAAGATTACATATTTCAATATGTCAAAGACCCATTATTTCAATAACATAGATATTCCTTCCACCAAAGAAAACAGCAATCCATTCCTAACTTTGGGAAATTATCCATTTAGTGAGATCAGGAACATGTCATTTTAATGTTTTATTAATGTTGGGAAACAAGGATAATGGCTGGATGCAGGACAGAAGCTGAGACATTGAAAACAATAACCATAAGGTGTTTCCCCCACTGCCAGGGAGTGGTAAAGGGAGATTGTGAGTTCTTCTTGGGTCAAACTAATAAGGCTTCTCTAGGAAAGAAAATAATGTTAATACTCCAGTATCCCCTGCTCCATTCCTATTTCTTTCCTTTGAAGAATGCAGAAGCTCTATTCGATTTCTAAATTGTCATGGGATTTGGCTAGGCTAGGCAATTGAAAATAAAACAAGAATGGATTTGCTTTGGAAGAAAAAAGCCCTGATTTCAATGAGAAAACTGGTGGAGACAATGATGGGAGAGGTGAAGCACATTGAGTTGAAATGAAATATTTTGCAAAGGAAGTCACCTGAAGAGTTGACACACAAAGGTGACAACAGAATCCATAAAAACATGTAAATTGTGGAACAGTCCAGTGGGCTCCTCTTAAAGAAGCATATCCTCTATCCAGGTGTGTGAGTTGATTTGGTTTTTCTATTTATTAATACTTTCACAACTGTATTTCAGTATAATGGCTTTCCCTTGTGAGCCTATGCATTTTATTTTATGCACTTAAAACATTATTCTGAGGGGGCAGCTAGGTGGCGCAGTGGATAAAGCACCGGCCCTGGATTCAGGAGTACCTGAGTTCAAATCCGGCCTCGGACACTTGACACTTACTAGCTGTGTGACCCTGGGCAAGTCACTTAACCCCCATTGCCGCACAAAAAACCCCAACAACAACAACAAAAAACCACATTATTCTGAGAAGTGGTCCATGGGCTTCACCCAACTGCCAGAGGAATCCAAGACACACAATGAGCTTAGGAACCCCTGTCCTAACTCACCCAGAGAAGGAGCTCTGCCTATATTTGAGAAGTTGTTCTATATTATTAGGATTTAACCCCATTCAAAGGCTGTGGCTTAGTCTTGTGGACAGTGAGCTGTAAGCATAGCATAGGGGAAAGTGC
Organism: Dromiciops gliroides; assembly: GCF_019393635.1. Taxonomy (NCBI): domain Eukaryota; kingdom Metazoa; phylum Chordata; class Mammalia; order Microbiotheria; family Microbiotheriidae; genus Dromiciops; species Dromiciops gliroides. The sequence continues at coordinate 151,726,053 of NC_057862.1, forward strand.
TGAATTTGGAGTCAGATTCAAATGAATTCAAATCCTAGCTCTTTATAAGACCCTGAGCAAGTCACTTTACTTTTCTAGGCCTCAGTTTCCTCATCTGTAAAATGAGGATCTGAGTCTGATGACCTGTAAGGTCTCCTTCCATCTATGATTCTATAAGTAGAGAATATATATTTGACACTTTTTCATTGTCTCTCCCTCCTCCCTTTTCTGAGTTTCTCTCCACGGTTCTCTTCCCACAGGATCTAACTAGTTTGTTAAGCTATGAAAAGCTCTCAAATTTGAATGGGAGCTTACTGGAAAAACCCAATACCCAAAGCAAAACAAATTCACTAGAACTTCAAGCACTAAAATAGACAGTTGGAGAGAAAATTTTAAACAGGGACTCCTGCATAGTTGTTTTTTTGTTTTGTTTTGTTTTTTTGGTGAGGCAAGTGGGGTTAAGTGACTTGCCCAGGGTCACACAGCTAGTGTTAAGTGTCTGGGGCCGGATTTGAACTCAGGTCCTCCTGAATCCAGGGCCAGTGCTCTATCCACTGCACCACCTAGCTGCCCCTCCTACATAGTTTTTTAAAGATCATATGACACAAGCAGTTATCTATTCATAAAGTGGGACCCTCATTGTATTAGCTCTTTTTTTTTTTTGCGGGTCAATTGGAGTTAAGTGACTTGCCCAGGGTCACACAGCTAGTAAGTGTTAAGTGTCTGAGGCCGGATTTGAACTCAGGTCCTCCTGAAACCAGGGCCGGTGCTCTATCCACTGCGCCATCTAGCTGCCCCTGTATTAGCTCTTGAGAAGGAACATGGTTTACTGGAAGGACTAAGAGGCAGGGAGACCTGGGTTCTTTCCTTTTTTTTTAGTGAGGCAATTGGGGTTAAGTGACTTGCCCAGGGTCACACAGCTAGTAAGTGTTAAGTGTCTGAGGCCGGATTTGAACTCAGGTACTCCTGACTCCAGGGCTGGTGCTTTATCCACTGCGCCACCTAGCTGCCCCGAGATCTGGGTTCTTAATCTGATCTCTAATACTCTCTGGACCAAATCCCTCCAGCCCTCTGGGCCTTCGTCTCTCATCAATAAAATAAAAGGGTTTGATTAGACCTGAGGTTTTTAACCATTTCGGGGAGTCATGGACCCCCTTGGCAGTCTGGTGAATCCTATCGGCCCCTTTTCAAAATAACATTTTAAAATGCATAAAATAAAGTTAATAGGATTATAAAGGAAATATAATAATCATTAAAAAAACCCAAGTTCCTAGACCCCAGGTTGAGAACCCCTGGACTAGATTTATCTCTAAAATCCCATCCAGCTTTAACAGTCTAACAAACTAGGGAAAATCAATATGGATACAAATATATCCATATAATATTATTTCCAGCTAATGAATAATGTATTGCAAAAAAACCCTTAACATCATAACCAAATGTCTAAAATATTATCCCTATATTCACTCTAAGCACATTAGTCCAGTTACCTGACATCAGACCATCACAGCCTCCCCTCCCCCTGCTCCCGTTTCTACCATCCTAAGCTTGTCTCTGCACTAGCAGCTTCTCCACCCTCAACCAGTTCTCAGCTCCATTCCTATAGAGCTAACTGCTCCCTGATACATTCTTTCAGCTAATATTCTGTTTTCAGGGAGACAATAAATTATCTTGATTGAGGCATACCTATATGTATCACTCTTATAAATCTCATTTTCATTCCTCCAGGTGGTGTGATCGAGGCATTTCCACCCACTGAAAATGTCACCAATTTGAGTGTGGATATGTTGATAGAGCCGTCAGGAGAAATGAAGATGCTTTCAACAGGAGACCAACTCCACGCAGATGGTCCTTTGCTTTCCTCTGGCAGCACCATGCCACAATCGTCGATCGATCCGGAGGCTCTCAACTCATTGTGTTTTCAAATAGGAAATGCCTGTAAAGACAGAGGCATTATTGGTTATTTCTCTATTGACCTGGTGACTTTCATCCATCCAGAAACCCTGGAACAGCAGGTGAGTCAAGCACAGCCCTATGAGATGTTGGAACACATTAAAAACTTCTTATTTCCCACTTGATCACAACCAAGAATAGGAGGGCCTAAGTACTTCTCAGATTCAGTAGACTTCTGAGCAATCTGTTTCTGTAAATATATTATTCATGTTGGTCAAGCCATTGCCATATTAGATCAAAGTTTAAGCCCAAAGACATGAAGCCAGATGCTATCGTCACATGCTGAAAACTGCCTGGATTAGCTACACAAGAAGTCTGAAAATATTGTCCCTACAGAGAAAATGTTTTATGCTGTCCTGGGAATCAATAAGTCTGAAGTCTGTTCTAAAATACAAAATCTATCACTAGGATGGAGTCACACATCCCTATTTACTTTCTATTCCTGGCATTACCAGTGATTTTCTTTGTGACTTAAGAGCAGTCACTTTTAACCCCTCTGTACTTCATTTTTCTAGCTGTAAAATTCAGTTTAAAATATCAATTAGGAGCTACTTCACACAATTCTTTTCTTTGTTAAAAAAAGTATGTCTATGGACCTCTGTTTTAAGGTAAGATAATTAGATTCTGGCAATAGCATTTTATTCTATAACTTATGTTCACTGACGGTCTGGAATTGGAATCCTATATGATATTTCATGGAATCACTCATGGGTTTGAAACCTAACCTACTATCTGTGTAAACCTGGGCAATTCATTTTAGTCTCCTTTTCTGTAAAATAAAAGCATTGAAATCAATCTCTAGTGGGGCAGCTAGGTGGCGCAGTGGATAGAGCACCAGCCCTGGATTCAGGAAGACCTGAGTTCAAATCCAGCCTCAGACACTTAACACTTACTAGCTGTGTGACCCTGGGCAAGTCACTTAACCCCAATTGCCTCACTAAAAATAAATAAATAAATAAAATTTGGGGGCAACTAGGTGGCGCAGTGGATAGAGCGCCAGCCCTGGAGTCAGGAGTACCTGAGTTCAAATCCAGCCTCAGATACTTAACATTTACTAGCTGTGTGACCCTGGGCAAGTCACTTAACCCCAATTGCCTCACCCCCCCCCAAAATAAATCTCTAAGGTCCCTCCCATCTCTAAAAACCTATGATCCCCAAGATTCACCCTAGCCATCTTCTTTTCAGCTTAATTCAGGAAACATTTATTAGGCCCTAGGAAAGATAACAAGTTCAGCAAAGTCCCTAAGAAGTTTACATATCTAATAAAAGACTCACAGATAACTGTAAACAGATAACTGCTACACAAATCAGTGCATTAGAAGGCATAAAACAAAGTACTATATAAGATCAGAGAGAGAGATTTTCTACTTATATTTTAATAGTATTTGTAGCAACTTGGGGCAACCTCCAATTCTTAGAGGGTTACTTAGAAAAGGTTACCTCCAGATGTGAGGTATTCTGGGTACCCCTACACTCTCAAAATTGCATCTTAGGAGCCCCCACTGGTAGCTTTACATTTTCTAATCAAGAGGACACAAGTATCTCAGAACAAAGGCATTAAATGGAATAGCATAGTAAGAAAAGTAAAGAGAAAACATTCTGCCCATTAACCTAGGCCACTGACACCTCCAATGCCACAGGACCACCAAAGATTTTTCGTGGTCTCTCTGAGCTCTTACCTCTGAAACTGCTTACTGCGACTTTCCCAGGAAGTACCAAGAGCATACTTTGTCAGATGCATAGTCTTTGTCATGTGTTTTTTCCAACCAGTCTCCCACAGCTGCAGATCGAAATTATTACATTGGTTCCATGATCACTGCCAGGCCTAATTCCATTGGGCACGTGGTTATGGAGGCCCTCTCTGCTTTAAGCCTCTGGTTCTATCTAGAGCTCTTACCTGGAGCACTATTTCTCCCTTTCAGGAGGAATGGACACTTTTCATTTAAAGTCCTTGGACTTTTCCTGTTACAGTTCTTTTTTTTTGTTTTGTTTTTTTAGTGAGACAGTTGGGGTTAAGTGACTTGCCCAGGGTCACACAGCTAGTTAAGTGTTAAGTGTCTGAGGCCGGATTTGAGCTCAGGTACTCCTGACTCCAGGGCCGGTGCTTTATCCACTATGCCACCTAGCTGCCCCACAGTTCTTTTAGAAAAAGACAGGAAGGGGCAGCTAGGTGGTGCAGTGAATAGAACACTAGCCCTGGAGTCAGGAGGACCTGAGTTCAAGCACTTAATAGCTATGTGACCCTGGGCAAGTCACTTAACCCCAATCAATTCCCCCTTCCCCACCCCCCCAAAAAAGGAAAGGAAAAGAAAAGATCAATTAGTCTATCAGGCTACTCATTGGCCACTTTCCTTATTAAAAAAGAAGGAAGGAAGGAAGGAAGGAAGGAAGGAAGGAAGGAAGGAAGGAAGGAAGGAAGGAAGGAAGGAAGGAAGGAAGGAAGGAAGGAAGGAAGGAAGGAAGGAAGGAAGGAAAGAAGGAAGGAAAGAAGGAAGGAAAGGAGGGAGGAAGGAAGGAAGGAAGGAAGGAAGGAAGGAAGGAAGGAAGGAAGGAAGGAAGGAAGGAAGGAAGGAAGGAAGGAAGGAAGGAAGGAAGGAAGGAAGGAAGGAAGGAAAGAAGGAAGGAAAGGGAGGGAGGAAGGAAGGAAAGGGAGGGAGGAAAGGAAGGGAGGGAAAGAAAGAAAGGAAAAGGCAGAAGCCCTAACACTCAGTCATGACTCTAAGGAGGAAAAAACTCAATAACTTCCACCTTCATAAAAATCAGTTTGTTTCTCAGTGTTTTGGTTTAAATGGAAGTTTCTTCTTTTTCTTTTTCCTACCTCTAGCTTTATCTGGAGTTCTTATTTAGAATGCTATTTATTCTTTTTTGTTTGTTTGTTTTTTAGTGAGGCAATTGGGGTTAAGTGACTCGCCCAGGGTCACACAGCTAGTAAGTGTTAAGCATCTGAGGTCGGATTTGAACTCAGGTACTCCTGACTCCAGGGCCGGTGCTCTATCCACTGTGCCACCTAGCTGCCCCCTAGAATGCTATTTATTCCTAAAAAGAGTAGACTCTTTTACTTTAAAACCATGAGGATTTTTCTGCTTTAACTCTTTTAGAAAAAGGTAAAAGCCCTAACATACTCAGTGATGAGACTGGGAGGAGACTCAATACTCTTTGTTCCCATAAAGGTCAGTTTGCTTGTCAGGACCTTGGCTAAACTTGCTCCCCTTTTCCCCTTTCCCTCTTGGAATCCCTGGTTTCCTTTAGGACTCAGCTCAAGCACCACCTTCTGTAAGTTTCCTCTTTAGGAGACTACTTGGCCCAGGCACCAAGCTCTGGTTTGTACTCACCAGCTTAAACCACCACTTTTTTATTGGATCTGCTAGTCACTAAGGGAGGTGTCTTTCAGTCTTCCCTCTAGTAGACTAACTCCAGTTAGTCTGTGTAATTTGCTGCTTTATTTCTGCAGGCTGAACTGCTCTAGATTTTCTTTTTTCTTTTTTTTTGTGTGTGTGAGGCAATTGGGGTTAAGTGACTTGCCCAGGGTCACACAGCTAGTAAGTGTTAAGTGTCTGAGGCCGGATTTGAACTCAGGTCCTTCTGAATCCAGGGACGGTACTCTATCTACTACGCCACCTAGCTACCCCACTGCTCTAGATTTTAATCCATATTGATGGCAGTCTTCTAGCAAACTAGCAGGGGCTCTCAGGGTCCCCCAGTTTCTTAATTTCAAAGCTTTTTTTGGCCTCCCATACAAATAAGTAAAAGACAGAATGGCAGATGCGAAAAAACTAACAAACCCTAAAACCGGGACAAGGTTATTGTGCATCCCAACCTATGAGTTTTGCCTTTCTCCTTGTGTGCGTGTGTGTGTGGGGAGGGGCCAGCAAAATCTTTCCATAGCTTAGAATTTGACAGGGCCTTTTTTTAAAAAAAAAATGGGTTTACTAAGGGATGTTTCTAATGTAAACTCCTCAAGAAGCAGGACTTCTTTTTAGCTTTGTTTTGTAAATCTAGCACAATGCTGTACTGTATAATCAATCAACTAACCAACCAATCAATAATCATTTATTAAGCTCTTTCTATGTGCCAACTAAGAACTTGGAGCACATAGAAAAAGAAAAAAGATTCTCTGCCTTACATTCTGATGTGAGCCAGCAAGTACTTACTATGGGAATATACAGGATCTGCACAAAGGATAAAAGATAACCTTAGAGGGAAAGGCACTAGCAGCTGCAGGGAAGAGAATGGGGAGAAGAGACCAGGAGAGGCCTCCTACAGGTTGAGCTGAGTCTTGAAGGAAGACAGGGATTCCAAGAGGCAAAGGTGAGAAAGGGGAGCAATCCAGGCATGGGGAACAGCTAAAGCAAAGGCAAAGAAGTGGGAGATGGCTCGTGGTGTGTGAAGTACAGCAGCAAATTGGCCAGTATGCATAGAGGGGAGTAAGTAATGTGTAAGAACACTGGAAGGATAAGAAAGTATCAGGTTGTAAAGACCTTTACATACCAAATAAAGGAGTTTACATTGCATCCTAGATGTGATAAGGAGCCCCTAGAGTTTATTGAGTGGGGGTATGTGGCATGATCAGAAGTATGCAATGGGAGGATCACTTGGCAGTTAAGTAGACTATGGAGTGGAGTGGAAAGAGCCATGAGGCAAAGAACCCAATTAGGAGCCTGATGCAATGGTCCAATCAAGAGCTGATGAGTGCCTGAGCGAAGGTGACATCTGTATGAGTATAGAGAAGGGGATATGTGTGTGTGTGCTTGTGCGTGTGTGTGTGTGTGTATACACACACACACACACACACACATATATATATATATATATATGAGATGTTGTGGAAATTAAAATAACAAGATTGGGAAACTCATTGGTTGGGGGGCGGGGTGAGTGAGAATGAGAAGCTGAGGATGAGACCAAGATTGTGAACTAGGGTGACTTAGGGGAGGACGTTGCCCTGAAGAATAATAAGGAAGTTCAAAAGAAGAGGAGGGGAGTGCTGAAAGGTCATAGTTTTCATTTGGGTCATGTCGAGCTTAAGATGCCTGCCAGGACATCTGGTTCCAAATGTCCAAGAGGTAGTTGGTGATGTGAGACTGGAGATCCATAAAAGAACTAGGGCTGGATATATAGATCTGGGAGTCATCTGCATAGAACGGATAAATGAACCATGGGAGCTAATGAGATTGCCCAATGACAGGGTCTAGAGAGAAAAGAGAAGTCTCAGGACAGTTAGTGGGAATGACATGGATGAAGAGCCAACAAAGAAGCCTGAGAAGGAGGGATTATACAGGTAGAAAGAGAACCTGGAGAGAGCAGTGTCACACATTGGGTGCTTAACAAATGCTTGTTAAATAGATGAATGTTGGGGGCAGCTAGGTGGCGCAGTGGATAAAGCACCTGCCCTGGATTCACGAGGAGCTGAGTTCAAATCTAGCCTCAGACACTTGACACGTGTGACCTTGGGAAAGTCATTTAACCCTCGTTGTCCCACAAAATAAAACAAAACAAAACAAAACAAAACAAAACCAAGCAAATACTTCTGGGTTGTAGTTAAACAATAAATGGATGAATGTTGAGTACTGGCAAGTAAAACGTGCTTAGCTTCTAAACATAAAGGACGTGAAGGTCAGGTAAGGAAAAACCTCCAGATTTGGCATCTGACAATTTGTATTCCTGCCTGTTTAGCCATGGGCAAATTGCTTCCCTTGTCTACACCTTAGTTTTGTCATGTGTAAAAGACCTGGATGGCCTCGAAGGTCCCTGTCAGCTTTCAATCCTATGATCCTGCAATTGTTTGCAAAACCCCTGGTTTATTCTCTGGCAGTTTTGAAAATCGCCCACCGTGCCCCTGTGCAAAGTGAATGCTGTAATAGCTGGTGCTTTTCCAGATGGCCTGCTTTGCCGGCACAGAAACAGTAAAATGATGTTCTGCATTATTTAACTGCTAAGTTTCATCATCAGCTTCTCTCTCCCCTGTCTCTTCTATACTCTTTAGCAAGGTAGAAAATAATAATAATAATAATTAGAAGGTAATAAAAGGCCTACCATTATGTCAAGGAAGACTAAAAGGTTGAGTTCTGTTGTATTTCTGGATAGGTATCTGTTCTGTCTTTATTATCCTATTGGTTTTTAACATTTAGTTACTTGTTATTAAAGCAATATACACTTAGGTTGAGAGTTATTACAACTGGATGCATTTAGATCATTAGCTAATCATAATTGTGATGCTCCTTGGTGTGTCATGTGGTTCAACTGGTGACTTGATTCTGTAGATCGGAAAAGTTAAAAAACACAACAACATAGCTGTTTGGATGATGCATGCCCATAGACAAATGAAGTAATCTATGTGTTTGTGTGTGCTTGCTCGTGAGTATTTATAATAAGAATCAAACAAAGCCCAACCAATACACCATTCTTGGAAATGGATCACTTCAAAAGAAGCTCATGTTTTCTACACACACGTACACACACACACACACACACACACACACACACCCCTGGAATATATTTTCCTCCCCCCTCTCCCAAGCAAAACACTACCCATGTTTCAGAAATGAATTCCAGTCTTACTGCTTTCTCTACTATTCAAACCCACCTTGTATCATCTTTCTCTGAACTGCCCCACAGCAAACAATTTAGTTTTTAATTGTAGGTTATATATATATATATATATATATATATATATCCAGGCATTGTTCTGGGCATCATTGCTCCCACCAATGAAGACTTTGTTCTGGATTTCATGATGTCAGGTTAATCACACGTCAAGTTTCTTTGATATGGATAGCTCTTTGATAAGGTCCGAACAAACCTGGTCCTGGGTTTTCACTTTGCCCTCAGTGTGCTATTGACTGCATAGAGGTTGAGTGATTGATCCTCAGTTAACACAGCTGGACTTTTCTCTTGCAGTTGGCTTTTAAAACAGTCAGTCAATAAACATTTTGCCAGGCACTTAAAAGGGAGAGAGAAAGCATAGACAAATAAAGATAGTGAAGAAGAATTGGGAGATAAGGTAGAAAAAGGTAGAACCATAGAAAGGAGATCAGACTTGGTTCCCTGAAAGGAAACCTGAACAGTCATGGGACTCCTCCAAAGAAAACATGTGCACCTGGGAGTAACAGCAGCTCATGGAGTCAGCAGGAGAGGTGATGGAAGAACAAGCCAAGGAAGTCCTGAGCCAAACAGGAGATGGAGCTGAGGATCAGGGAGGGACACGGTCACAAAGGTGAAGTGGCAGACCCATACCTTGCTCTTCACTAGGGAGATAAGTGGAATGTGAGTTCACCATTTATCAAGAGCTAACTCTAGCCAGAGAATCAAGACACCTGGTTAAGGAGACATCCTCAATGCCAGAGCACAGGAATCATGGAGGGCAGGGGCCAGGGCAATGATGGCTTTTGTGCCTCCAGGGTCTTTTACAGATCAAAATCCCATGACCCCCAGATCTAGGTTGTGATATCTGCCAGGATTCATTTCAGCTGGTTTTTTATCTTTTGCCCAGATCTCACTGCCTCTTTTTTCAAGGGTACAGAAGACTTTCTCCAAGAAAGCACTATTAGATTTACATTTTATCATTAAGAAAAATATGTATATGTGTGTATGTGTTTGTGCATTCATGCATATGTATGTATGTACATGTTATATAAAATATATACATATGAAGGTTAACAGTACACTTCTAAATTAAAATTTAATAGGCCTTGAGTATATACAAAATTGCTGATTATTTACTGTTTTTAAATTCTATAATAAGCATATTGTTAATCACAAGCTAATGCCTAGTGAAGGCAAAATAGAACCCAAAGGGTTTTGAAACATCAAAACAAAAGACTTGTACCTTTAAAAAGTCTGTATCTATGTCAATGAGAGAAAGGAATAGAAAATGTACCAGTAGCTATAGGGATACTGATGATGGTGATAACACATTGCATGGTGAACATGACAAAGATTGCTTCTGTCATGAAGTCAGGCAACTAGCAAGTGTCTCTGTCACTCCACTATCACAAGGCACTAGACTTAAGATCAAAATTAGGGATTCCACTTTAAACAAGATTTCATAGAAAGTTCATTGAATTTAGGGCTGGATAATATCTTAGCTCTTGGCTAAAACTTAAGACAAAAGCCATTCCTTTAGTACCTGCTAGGACTAACCCATCTTACAAGTAGATTCTAGAACTATCTATCTACCCATCTATTATCTATCTATCTATTTTGTTTCTACACCACCTTCATTTCTGAATATAGTCTTCCCTGCTCCTCTATCTAAAAAGCCAACTCTTGTTGTTTTTTTTTTCTTTTTTTTTTTTGTTTTTTTTTTGCGGGGCAGTGGGGTTTAAGCCCAGGGTCACACAGCTAGTAAGTGTAAAGTGTCTGAGGCCGGATTTGAACTCAGATACTCCTGGATCCAGGGCCGGTGCTCTATCCACTGCGCCACCTAGCTGCCCCCTCTTGTTTTTTTTTTTTTAAAGGGAAAAAAGAACTAGTTTTAAAGATCTATTTTTTTTTAAAGACCTATTTTCGTAATGTCACTTCCCTGCTCAAAGCCCTGCCTTGTCTCCTACCTTCCCCTCAAAGCAAATACATACTTATTTATCTGGACTTAAAAACCTTCTGCCAGCTTACACCAAGACCTATCCCCTAGGATATGGTCAGTTGGGCCAACCATTTCAGATTCCACTTTGACCCTCTCCTCCTAAAATACCCCCTGCTCCAGTGGCAGTGATTAGTGATTGAAAAATGACTGGGAAAGGCATTTGGAGGAAAAGAAGAAAATGGGTTTCAGATGGTAGAAGGCAATGTAGTTTGGTGGAAAGACTACAGGACTGGAGTAAGATAGAATGACTTTGTATACCAGCCCTGTTACTTACTAGATGACCAGTTAACTCTGAGCCTTGGGTAACTCACTTAACATCCCTGGGGGCTTAATTTCATCATCTACAACATTAAGGGGTTGGACTAGATTATCTCCAAGGTCTTTCCCAATTCTAAATCTTTTCAACAATTCAGCATGCAAGTTAATTCTTGAATAATTTCTTTCTCCTTTAAAGGTTGCCCTTGATGTTCATTTTAACCTGGTTTTGCCTGTATAGTAATGTTGGATACGTTGGGGTAGTGATGGCTGCAATGTGACCCTGCCTGGGGAGGTGTGCTAGTGGAATACGTCAGGATTAGACATGAATTAGCAGTAAGGCAAATTAAGAAGGCCATATAGCAAGAATGCACCTCAACCAAAACAAATTTGAGGCTGTCAAAAGATAGATAAACCAAGGTGGAGCAGAGCAGGTGAAAGGCAGCTTAATGCTATCAAGTCATAAGGAAGAAAGGGCTTCCTGATCACTCAAGTCCTTTTAACAGCTCTCAAATACCCCTAATTAGGTGTAGTTGATTGTTACTCAAAGTTGACAGGTCCCAATTTCCATGCCCCCACCACTTGTCATTGCATTCTATCCAAGACTGATGTATGATACAATATTTGCCTGCGCTTCTACAGTTTCATAAAAATATTTCATGTGAATAAATGCTGGGTTTTTTAATCTCCTCAACTAAATTCTAAACTCCCTGAAGCCCCTTGTGAGGCAAGCCCACCTCAGGACAGCCTCGGGGTTCAAGTTCAGGATTAGAATGAGATGAAGCATTTATAGACCCTCTAATAGTTAACAAAAGGAAATGTATGTAGTCATAACTTGGAAAGGATATTCTGCAAGAATACAGAATTGATTTAGTTGGATACAGCCCCTCTGCCTCTCCTATTGGCTATGTTAGCGTCCCAGTCAATGTCAAGCCTACAAGACTAATGCTAGTGACTTTTCCTGCATAAAGTGCACCAGATCTGTGCATCTAGCAGTGGTATAAAGGATAAATTGGAAGAGAGTAAGAATGATGAGAAGAAAACCTCACAGGTACCTTGCACATAGAAAGTGTTTAACAGATGTCTGTAGAATTCAATGGAATTGCTGACTGATTGAAATTCAATGAACTTAATGAAGTGATAGCCATTTTTTAAGTTTTAGGAGTCTAGGTAGAAATTACCACATTAAATAATAACAATAATAAGTTGTATTTGCATAATAAAGTATAGTTACAAAGTGTTTCCCCATCCATTCCTAGATAATAAATTCCATGAGGGCAGGCACCATACTTTTGTTGCTCTTTTTATACTTTGCCCAATGCACACAGTAGGTGCTTAATAAAATTTGTTGAGTGAATGAATGATCTAGTCTGTTTCTCACATTAACTCTGGGAAGTAGGTAGGAAAGGGAGTATTATCTTCATTTTAAAGATGAGAAAACTGAGACTCAGAGGTCAAATAACTTGTTGAAGGTCACACATTACAACTTCAACTGAAAAGTGCGTTGTATCTATTGATTCAAAAGATGGATGCATTCGAGACTGTAGAAAGCAGACAAATGCACTTCTAACCCCCAAATGGTTTCCTCAAACCACCCAGTACAAATAGAAGCTAATGCCTTGCCTGAGATCCCTGTCCCCTTTCAGAAAGGTTAGCCCACTGGGTATGTAAAACTGGGCAACAGCCTGTCTCAAAGGAGAAATTGGAATGGCCACTGGAAGAATCCTGTCAACATTTGACAGAGATTTAAAGAACAGATGGAGCCATTACCTTCTAGCTGGTCAAAAACCTGTTTGCAAAACAAAACAAACAAAAAATAACCCTGAAACTTGGGATTCCTCAGCAGAGCCCCCTTCATTCACCGTTTGGACAAGAACCTTTAGCCCCACAGGGAGGAAGGTCATGGGCAGCCCCATACATTAGCATATGGCTATCAAGGGTGTAGACATGAGATTTCCTATACTCAGTGATAAGCCTTGGGCTTCTGCCTAGCTTCACTTTCTCCTTTTCCTCATAGCATAACTTGAAATTGCCTACTTTTGCCAAATCCTCCCCGTGCAGCTTTTTTACTTAATTAAATATATAGGCAATTACTGACACCATCTGTCTTATTATGAAAAAGAACAAGAAGTGTCACGAAAGATTGTGCTTTGGAGAGGATTCTATTTTTAGGCAAATGAGAAATCTTGCTACTACACTATTGTCATGTGAATTTTACAGTAGTTGCTTGATTTATCATCAGGAAGGCATGAGAAATGACAGGTCTTAGACCCGCTTTAAAAGTTGTGGAATTTTTGTTGTGATTTTTAAAGAAATATCAAGTGATCTATTGCTTTTTCAGCAAAACAAAAACTTAAACATGTCATTAAACATCTGTTACTAGTACAGTCTAACAGAGCATTTAAAATACTTTAAAGTCCCTGAAAACCTTTATAAAGTTACATGAATCTTTTGCATAAATAGAATTGTTTAAGCAATGAGCAAATCCTTTTAAGCATGTATTTCACTTTTCTAAACATTGTGTAAACGTTTAGGGGCTTAATTCCTCAAGCCCTTATAAATAAGTAAAAAGGTTGATTTCTGAGGGAGTTAATGCTATGCCATGTAACTACTATAGATCATTAGAGATGCAACGACAGTCAGCAGAGACAACAAAGTTAATCTAGTAGTAGTAGTAGTAGTAGCAGCAGCAGCAATAGCAGCAGTAGTAGCAGCAGTAGTAGTAGTAGTAGTAGCAGTAGTAGTAGCAGCAGTAGCAGCAGTAGTAGTAGCAGCAGCAGTAGTAGCAGCAGCAATAGCAGCAGTAGTAGTAGTAGCAGCAGCAGTAGTAGCAGCAGCAATAGCAGCAGCAGCAGCAGCAGTAGTAGTAGCAGAAGTAGTAGTAGCAGTAGTAGTAGCAGCAGCAGCAGTAGTAGTAGTAGTAGTAGCAGTAGTAGTAGCAGCAGCTACTAGTACTAGTAGAGGAGCAGGAATCAAGAAACCTGAATTCAGGTCCCAGCTCTACCTCTGACTAGCTATGGCACATTGGACAAGTTATTTAAATCTCTTTGGGCCCCAGTTTCTTTATCTGTAAATTAAAGATGGTAATCCTTGCCCTACTCACCTGGCAGGGCTGCTGTCTATGCCAAGCAAGATAACCAATGTGACAGTGCTTGAAAAGCCCAAAGAACTTTACAAAAATGCAAGGTGGTAGTATATCACCATTATTGGTGAATCCCAAGTCACAAATCTCCTGTAAACTAGCTAGGAAATCTGATTCAATCCACTTCTAGCAAGCCGCCTTGAAGAAAGTGCCCAGTCCTTTTCCCTTATTCATGTACCCACAATTGTGATGAAAGGCAGTGACACATCTGCACAATAAAACTGGAAAGGTACCTTACCCTGGAATTTACAGTCTAGGTTTCAAAATTCTCAGGCAAGTTTCCTCTTGACTGACATGCACCATCACTGTAGACAAGGAGCATGCTGGTTGGCTAAGTAGTTTTCTTTTTTTAATTACATTTTATTTTTAAATTTTCACGTCAGACATCAATAAAACCAATTAAATTTACATTTAAGTTAATTTTAATACATAAACTGCAACAACTTTTTGATGGCTCTTTTTAAGCCTCCATTACAATTCTTCATTTGTTCATTCTCAATCATTTTTCTGCACATATGGTCATGCTTAGTATGTACTCCAATCTTCCAGTTTTCTTTTTTTTCCATTTAGCATTATTTCAAAATTATTTTTCAAATATGTGTGTTCCTCGTGCTTATTGGTCTTAATGGAATTGTAATGTAATCACAGATTAATGCACCAAAATTTTTTCACCTCTTCCCTTATAATTGGATTGTAGGTTGCTTCCAGAACTGTTTTTTACAGTTCTCTAATCCTTTAGAGGCATGTATTATTAAACTAGTTATCAAGGGTAATATGCAGCTTTGGGTACATAGAAGGTGGTGGGTTATTTTCAATTTATGTACTTGATTCTGAGAAAGAAAAATCCTTCAAAATGAAGGGAAGCAGAACATCCCAGTTTCATTTCTCTACTCAAGCCCAGCTAACGTCAATAACGAGTATCTCTTTATAATTCACCTTTTCCCTAAACTATCCCTAACTGTGCTTTTTTTTTTTGCGGGGGGGGGGGGGGGGGGGGAACAGGGCAATGAGGGTTAAATTACTTAACCAGGGCCACACAGTTATTAAGTGTCAGGTGTCTGAGGCTGGATTTAAACTCAGGTCCTCCTGAATCCAGGGCCGGTGCTTTGTCCATTTCACCACCTAGCTGCCCCTAACTGTGTTCTTAATGGGGCCCCAAAACCTGCCATTCTAGGAGCCTGTGGCCTTCTACTTCAGGTGGTCCTGCTTGCATCCCCCTCGTTCTGCTGCTATATAAAGAGCTAAAGTGCAGGGTCACCATTTTGACATTTGTACTAGGCCAGGTTTTTTCATGGGAGTGAGTTATGCCCCGTTTGAGTTAAGGGCATTGGAGAGCAAGTTAACTTTTACTCCGTTATTGTGTAAGTGCCTGTTTTCATTGTGTTTTTTAAATTGTTTAGCCAGTGATGACAATTCTAGCATACATACATTGTTCTGCCCTCATGCCTTGAAGGGGGGCGAGGCCGCTGTGGTGTCATGGAAGGACCACTGAACCCAAAGTCGGGACCTTGGTCCGAATCATGGCTCTGCCAATTTATCAGCAGTGTGGTCTTCACCATTCACGGCTTTGGTTTCCAAACTAGCAATATTTACAGCATATGATTCAGAGGGTGGTGATGAGGAAAGCCCTTTTAAATTTTAAAGTACTGTATGGTATTGTTAGAAGCAGCTAGGTGGCTCAGTGGACAGAGGGCTGGGCCTGGAGTCACAAAGACCTGAGTTCAAATCCAGCATCAGGAACTTCCGAGGTGTGTGACCCTGAGAAAGTCACATAACTTCTGCTTGCCTCTGGAGAAGGAAATGGCAAACCATGACTAGAAAACCCCCGGGCAATATTGGTGTGCTATAATACACAGGACCACAAAGATATTGAACATGACCAAGTAGCTGACCAATAACATGGTGTTATTATCCTAACTAAGCGTCTCAGTCATTTGAGAAGGCCAAGGAAAAGGGGGCTTCTCCCGAGTCCCAAGCCATACTGCATACTCCTGCCATGCTAGTCTTCTGAAGTCTCAGGGTCCTTCATCTATCTCCCCTATTTAAAAATCTTCAGTTGCTCCCAATTAGTACAGACCACATTCCTAAGCTTGACATTGATGAAATCATAGATCCAGAGCTAGAAAGGACCTCAAAGGTTATCTAGGCCAACCCCTTCATTTTATAGAT
The DNA here is from genome assembly GCF_019393635.1 of Dromiciops gliroides. NCBI lineage: Eukaryota > Metazoa > Chordata > Mammalia > Microbiotheria > Microbiotheriidae > Dromiciops > Dromiciops gliroides. The sequence continues at coordinate 151,742,132 of NC_057862.1, forward strand.
GAGGACACCAAGGCAAAAGCAATTGAAATGGCATGCTCAAGGTCACACAGGTAGTGTCAGAGGTGGGATTTGAAACCAGGTCCTCTGATCCAGTGCTCATTCAAGACTATCCACAGTCTGATTTCAACCTTTCTCATATTGTTCACCCTCATAAACTCCACAAACCAGACAAACTAGTCGGCACTCCCTATTCCAAGAAAGTAGGTAGCATATTCTAAGAAGCTAGGTGGCAGGGGGCAGCTAGGTGGCACAGTGGATAAAACACTGCCCTTGGATTCAGGAGGAACTGAGTTCAAATCCAGCCTCAGACACTTGACACTTACTAGCTGTGTGACCCTGGGCAAGTCACTTAACCCTCATTGCCCCACAAAAAAATAAACAAATGAATAAATGAATGAATAAATAAATAGATAGATAGATAAATAAGAAGCTAGGTGACATAGTGAATTGTGTGCTAGGCTCTAGAGTCAGGAAGATGTGAGTTCCAATCCTGCCTCAGATATTCAGTAGTTGTGTGAATCTGGCCAAATCACTTAACCTCTCTGTGCCTCAGTGTACTCATATATAAAATGAGTTGTTTTGAGGATCAAATGAGACATGTATGAAGTGCTTTGTAAACATTGAAACACTATATAAATGCTAGCTATTCCTATTGTTCTCCAAACAGTGCTTTCCCACCCCTATGCTTTTATTCATGCTGTTCTAAATGTTCTTGGCTCCCTGCCAACTGAAATCTTCAAAGCCCAGTTTCAAATACCAACCTCTTCCTTACACCATAGTCTTCCTTAATCCTCTGCCCAACCAAAAGTGATCCCCCTGTGAATTTATTTGCTTAAATTGTCTTAACCTACCTCCCCAGTTGAAGCTTCTTGATGGTAAGCACCATGTCCTAATCATCTTTGTATCCTACTTAACGCATAGTAGGATGCCTTCTAGGTCACAAGCACTCAATCAGTGCAAACCAAATTGTTTAATTAAAAAGTTTGAAAGTAGAATGGAACATAGCCCTTGCATATGATACTTTTACTCGAGAAAAGAGATTTTGTTGTTCAGTAGTGTCCAATTCTTCTTGACCCCATTTGGGGTTTTCTTGGCAGAGATACTGGAGTGATTTGCCATGTCCTTCTCTATCCCACTTTACAGATGAGGAAACTGAGGCAAACAGGGTGACGTGCCCAGGGTCACACAGTTGCTAAGTGCCTGAGGTCAGATTTGAACTCACAAAGAGGAGTCTTCCTGACTCAGGGTCTGGCACCACCTATCTGCACTAAGGGGATAGATAAGCTCCCAATATAGGACTAAGGAAACATTTGTTCTTGACCCTTCTTATCATACTAGACGCTCTCTTTTATTTTCTTAACTCAAGAGGGACCAAATTCAGGGCTTCCACTGGGAAGTTACTTGCCCAAGGTCACCAAGGTAGTAAGTGGCAGAGCTGGGACTTGAACCCGGTCCTCTGGCTCCAGATTCAGTGCTTATTCAACTGTAGTTCACGACCTTTTTAATGGATACTTTCCAGCACATCTCACAATTGTGACACAGGTAGAACTGCTGCCCATTGGACATGACATTCCAGGGCATGAAACTCCCAAGGCATCTTTCAGCGAGCTAGGCATATGAATGCATCAGACAGTGTGGAATTGAAGAAAAAGGGCAGTTGCATAGGAAGAGAAAGCAGGCAAGTACAAACAGGGAAACAGATAGCCGGTTCATGAAGCTGAGCCATAACTAGGCCAAGGCCTCCAGGGCTTCAACCCAGGTATCACTGAATTTAGATTTGTGCCAAAAGTTAAACCCCTTTGCAGATGGATACCCTAGAACAAAGATTCTTAAACTTTTTCCATTTTTGACCCCTTTTCACCTGAGAAGTTTTTACACGACCCCAGGTAAATAGGTATATAAACTAAGTATACATAACCTTTTACAAATTTTTCACAACCCCCACATTCAGTTATGTGACCCCATATGGAGGAAGGATAGAAGGGAAGGAGACAGTTCAGAACTCAATTTTTTAAAAAAATGATTGTTAAAAAATTTTAATATAATTGGGAAATATTTAACTAACTAAATTAATTAATATATTTTGTATATGTATATATACATATACAGACACAGACACATACACATGCATATACATATACATATACATGTACATATACATATTTAAAAAGAAATCTTCCAGGGCAACTAGGTGGCGCAGTAGATAAAGCACCGGGCCTGGATTCAGGAGGACCTGAGTTAAATTTCAGCCTCAGACACTTGATACTTACTAGCTGTGTGACCCTGGGTAAGTCACTTAACCCTCATTGCCCTGCTTAAAAAAAAAGAAAGAAATATTCATATGGTCAGACCTCCTTCAAAAGTAGGAATAGGAGCCAGGAACCCTGGCCCATGTATAGACACTGTGGGAGCAGGAAAAGGTCCTTCCCTTTCTCCCTACACCCAGGCTCACAACACCATACCCATTTCTGCTACCTCCTCTCTATGTGGGAGGAGGCTATATAGGGGCAAGATCACTGAGCACTCATCTGCTCAGTCTCTGTCATTGTCTCCCTAAGCTCCCACTTTCATCACAGTCTGTACTAGGCACAGAATTTGGGCCATTTCCTAACCCCTTCTGGAGGCAGGCCTCACTCATCATCCTCAAAAAGACAGATTGAGTTGGGACTGCATGTGAAAAGAGATGATAGAGATAGTGGAGAGGAAGAATAAGCGGAGGTCTATCAAGTCATCCCAACCATTATGCTCACCTCCAATGAACCTCTAAACTTGCCACCCGTCTTGCTACAGCAAAAAGATGATCCATAAAGATGCATTTATCTTTTGCCCTCACCATAAAGTATTCAATAAATCAATCAACAAACATTTACTAAGAGTTTACTATGTGTTAGCTGCTGTGGTAAGCACTGGTGACAAAAGGAAAGGGTAAAAAAAAATGACCCTTGCCTTCAAGGATTTCTTTAATAAGGAAGACAATATGCAAACATTCTCTATGCAAGATACATAAAAGTAGATGAAAGGTAATCTCAGAAGGAAGGGGATAGGTGGGGAGGCAGCAAGGAAGAGAACCAGGAAAGGTCTCCTGGAGAAGGGGAGACGTGAGCTGAGGCTTAAGGAATCCAGGAGGTGGAGGTGAAGAAGTGGAGCATTCCAAGCACATGGAAGGAAGGGCTGGTTCAAAGGCAAGGAGATGGGAGGCTGAGTATAATGTGCAGCAAGTAGGTCACCAGAAGTAGCTGAGTTGGAGAGTTTGTGGAGGGCTGTAAAGCATAAGAAGACTAGAAAGGTAGGGAAGGGACCAAATTATAAAGTGCTTTAAATGCCAAACCAAGGATAGCCTATTGATTCCTGGAGGGAATAGGGAGTGACTGAAATTAATTGATTAGATGATGTGGTTGGACAAGTACTTTAGGAAGATGCACTCTTACATTGGAGTGGAGAGAGGTTTGAGGCAGGGAGCCCAAACAGAAGATGATTGCAGTAAGCCAGGCAGGAGGTGAGAAGGGCCTACATTAGGATGACAGCTGTGTGAGTGGAGAAAGGGTTGTTTGGGGTTTTTTGTGGGTTTTTGTTTTGTTTTGTTTTGGCGAGGCAATGAAGGTTAAGTGACTTGCCCAGGGTCACACATCTAGTAAGTGTCAAGTGTCTGAGGCCGGATTTGAACTCAGGTCCTTCTGGATCCAGGGCCAGTATTTTATCCACTGCACCACCTAGCTGCCCCCTGAAAGGGTTGTTTTTAAAGTCCCTCATCTCTGTCCTCCTTTACCCTAAAACCCAAGTCTTCTTTCCTGTCTCTTGAGCCACATACAAATACCCAGTTATAGCTTTGACATGAACAGAGATAGTGAGATAGAGGTGAACCAGAAAGAAAAGAAAACAAAGAAATGCTAATCAGCATTGGAGTCATAGGTGCCAATGGACAAAAGTCACTAGAGGGACTGAGAGAACCCAGGAGACATAGGAGCACACCATATGATTTGATTGATTGGCTGTCTCCAAAGAGCAATCATTCATGGTCCAGTACCAATTTGAAAGGAGGGCTCTAGTGGAGCACCCCAGTGATGGCCCGGAGATAGTTAATATTTAAGTATCAGTGACTTGAATAAAGGCATAGACAACATGCTTAGCAAATTTGCAGATGGAAAAAAAAGCTAGGAGCAGATAACTAACAGTAAACGGGAGAGTCAGGGTCCAAAAGGATCTTAACAGACCAGAACACTGGACCATATCTAATAATATGAAATTTAATAGGGTTGTCCTGTAGGCTGTAGGGAGCCACAAAAGGTTTTTGAGCAGCAGATAGGCATATAAAGGACCTGTGCATCAAGTGGCCATTCCAGATACCCTCCAATCTTGGTCCTATCCTCCTGTCCTAGAGCCTTGAAGTTTCTGGTTCCCATACTGAAATACTCTCCTGATCTCTACTCTCTGTCACTGGGATGTTCCTTTCTTGTATTTTATTCCCTTAGTACACAAAGTTATTGATCTGATCAGCTAACCTAAATTGACATATGTGAGGAGTGATACAGTGGCATCAGTCTGGACCCATGCCCTAGTAGGGGCAGGAATGGGAAGTAGAGATGCCAACTTTATAATCTTGTTGAGTATCAGCCCTTCTCCCTGTTTTGACCAAATCTAGAGGGCAGTTAGGTGGCACAGTGGATAGAGCACCAGTCCTGGAGTCAGGAAGACTTATCTTCCTGAGTTCAAATTTGGCCTCAAACACTTACTAGCTATGTGACCCTGGGCAAGTCATTTAACCTTGTGTGCCTTAGTTTCCTTATCTGTAAAATGAGAAGGAAATAGCAAATCACTCTAGCATCTTTGCCAAGAAAACCCCAGATGGGGTCACAGAATTAGACATGACTGAAATGACTGAAAAACAACAAAAATCCATATTCAATGTGTTAAATTCTACAAAATGTGGGTCTTAAAGGTTGAAGGAGGGGAAGTTTTAAAGGAGAAAGATAAATATTTTTCATTAAAGCAAAACTGTTTCTATATAATTTCATATGTTTATTTGCCAAATATTTCAAGTGAACAATTATTTAATTGAATTAGCACTATGCTAGGTACTAATTTGGTTTTTTGTGTATGCCTAAGTAACTGCTATACTAAGGGTATATGATAAATAGCACTAATACATAGAATAAATTCAGACACCAGATTTTCAGGCCATTGGTTGTTGGTGGTTAGGAAATGTTTACCTTCCTTGAGTAAAGTTTCTGGAACAGGAACAGGAAAAGTTCAGGGATATAACCTCAGGCACCAGGTGAAATAATAACTAGCATTTCTATAATCCCTACTACATGCCAGGCACTGTGCTAAGCCCTTTACAAATATTATTTCATGTATTCCTCACAACAGCCCTGGGAAAGTAGGTGCTATTGTTATCCCCATTTTACAGATGGGGAAACTGAAGCAGGTACCAGTTAAGTGACTTGCCCAAGGTCACACAACTAGTGAACTGTCTGAGGCCAGTTTTAAACTCAGGTCTTTCTGACTCCAGGCCTAGCACTCTAAACACTGTACCACCTAGCTGCCTATTACCTACCTTGGTACTCATCCTCTGTTTCACAAAACTGTTTCAGAGTTTAGTGTTGCAATGATAGTAATAGTAATGATGCCTGGGGCAGCTAGATGGCACAGTGGATAGAGCACCGGCCCTGGATTCAGGAGGACCTGAGTTCAAATCTGGCCTCAGACACTTAACAATTACTAGCTGTGGGGGCAGCTAGATGGCACAGTGGATAGAGCACCCGAGTTCATATCCGGCCTCAGACACTTAACACTTACTAGCTGTGTGACCCTGGGCAAGTCACTTAACCCCAATTGCCTCACTAAAAAAAAAAAAATTACTAGCTGTGTGACCCTAGGCAAGTCACTTAACCCCAATTGCCTCACCAAAAATAAATAAATAAATAAATAAATAGTAATGATGCCTGGGGCCAGTCTCAAATCCCAATCAGATCACCAGCCTTACTCCCCTGTTGCTGTTGACTTATACTGACTAGACCCTTGTTAAGGGTTAAAATTCTAGCTAAACTGTCTAAAATATCTAATGAGTGGTCGCCAATAAATTATAAGCTTTAGCAAGAGTTAGACTTTTAAGCATTTATTAAGGAGAATAAGAATTTAGTAAAGAGAGAGAAAGGCCTAGATTCCTATCTATTAAAGGGAGAGCACATTTCTAGCTCCGCTCTCCACCCGAGTCCAGAGGAAAGAGCCCCAGACTGAGCGCCAGTCTCTTCCTTCCTCCTCCCACTAGTCCGCGTCACTTCCTGAATCCTGAAGAAAAGACTCCTGGTCTTGCCCTCAAAGACCTTCCCTTCATGGGCAGAACTCTTCTACAGTAAGTATCCAGCAGATGGCATTATTCCAATCGTTACAGTCCCCCCTGTTGTTCCTCAAGAAACAAAATGTTTCCTTGACGGAACAGTAAAAAGAATATAATAACTATTGCTAACTAATAATATGTGAACAACAATATAGAAAAGGAAGAGAGGAAAGTTTTGTTCAGAGGGGCGATTTTTTTTTTTTTTTGTCCTCATGAACCGACGCTTTGACATTAGTCTTGCAAAGGGAGGGCCTCTGCAGAGAATACATGTTACAGATGGTGTATATTATAACAGAAAGAGAAAAAAAAACAACAAAAACAACAAATCAAAACTGTTCATTTAAAGTCTCTGAAAGTCTTTTCTCAGATGTCCTCTAGGTGTAGTCCTGGAATGGAAGTCTTTTCAGGGGTTGATGTGTGGATGCTGGTAATCAGCCAGGAAAATTTCCTACAAAATTGAGCTTAACACAACTTTAAAATAGCTTTGTCAATAATCAAATCAAACAATGAAAGTTCTCAAAAACATGTCTAAGGGAATTCAGAATCTTAGTTGTTACACATGAAACATATAATAAAACAAAAATTGAAACATTCTTTAAAATTATAATCTTACTATAGTCCCCCCTCATGGAGGGTAATTGAGAAGACAATTGCTGCAATATTAATTAATAAAAATAATTTTTATCTTTGTTTTATCACTTTTTGCATCATCTGCCTAATTATCCTCATGCCATTATGAGAAATTTAAAAATCTAATATAATTGGTAACAGGTGTCAAGGCCAAATTCAACACTGTATTTATCATGACATCTGAGATAATTATGGGGGTTACCATAAAAGAACAGAGAAATGATGGGATATGAGCATTCCCACACTTGAGCAATATGTACTGCCCATACAGTATGCCAGGCTTAAAATAGGTGGATGGAATATATGTCCATGCCACCGAACATATTGGAAGAAACTGAGTCAGACTTAATCAGATGCATGGGATTGAGATGTCCATGGCATCAGGCATATAGGAGGGAGCATAGAAGCCAGGTGTAGAAGTGAGATGGGTGGGATGAATACTTCCAGCCATCTGTACAATATCGTGGGGAAAAAGAGAATAAAATATTAAACCAAGAGAATCCAACCTCAACATTTGTCAAAAGCCGTTCCCTCGGCCATACCTTGACTTCATGCATGTCTCCCCTCATGTGACAGTTCAGTGTCTGCTCTTGCATGTATTCCTCTTGTGATTGGATGGCATCTTGGCCAACTGGCATCTGATAACTCAGAATAAAGGCAATTAATGTCTTAAATGATAAGTTCCCATAATCCAAGTCTCATATGGATTTAAAATTGAGGATAATAAATGATTGCAAAAAATGTGAATACATCTTGACTCAGAACACAATATATAATTACGCAACAATTTCAAATAATACCCATTTTTTTTTACTTAGTATACAATTACTTTTGTGAAAAATCTGAACATATTTAAATACAAGTTAAAGCACAACAGAATCTCAAAGAAAACTTTTTTTTTTTGAAAAAAGAAAACTTTTACAAATGTTCCCCTCTTTTTTTTTTTTTGAATATGCTTATCAAAAATAATACTTCTTTACACTTGCCATGGCAACCAATTTGCCAGGGAAATGCTTCAAAGAGTTTGATCAAATAATCAGTTGAGAAAAAATAACAAAAACAAACAACTCAGAATATGGGAGCACAATACTCCTAGAATTAACATTGTATAATAAAAACAAAACCATCTTGCAATGTTTCAAAATTAGATAGATAAATGAATAGAAGAAAATACACATGGAACAATAAAAGACAATGAAATTCAAACTAAGGAAATATAAATGAATATGAACTTAATAAGAGTATTATAAAATATAAACTTGATCACATGACTATAAAAAACTTTTACAAATATTCTCCTTGTTTTAAAAACTAAGTATAAAACACAACCTCAAAAGCATGAAAATCTCTATGAAAATAAACCCATACCATTAATTTCAAAATGTATATGTAATAGCATAGAAATCCTATGTAACCTCTGAACTGATACTGTTAATAATCTGAGTGAATTCAGAACACTCTTGATTCCGATATCTAAAATCCCCAATACTCATATCAATACCTTGCTGCTTACTTCTACATTTCTGTAAAATATATACCCTTCCATGGCAAAAGCAGAGTCTTGAACTATGTTGATGATTGTCATTCTTATTCAGCTTAAGTTTTTCTTCTTTAACCCCTCTATATTGTCTGTCAGTCTTTTCACCATACAAATGCTTTATAAGATTACTAATTAAAGACAAAAGCAGGTTAGCAAAATTATGAACAAATCGAGCATATCTGGAATTTAAAGGGTTTTCTAAGGTTGTCTCAGAAGCACAGCCAGGCCGGGGAAGGGCTGAGCCTGAAGCTGCAAATGCAGGTAGAAAAAGTTGAGCATGCGCATCAGATCTCTGGACTTCCCAGGCAGGGGAAGCAATGGGCTTGGCCATGTGAGGAGTAGAGGGTGGGGTCTGGAGAGGAGGGGAGGGACCAGAGCAATTTGAATCAGACTTGATTTTGAACTCAGGCCTGGATTCCTCTTCCCCCACTTTGCCTCCAGGTGCTAGGGGATTAAAAGCTTCTAGAGGGTGGGTCATTGCCTCCAGGCATGCAAAATTAAAGCAACAATTACTGTTAGAACTGGGAAAAGCTGCGGGAATCTCTTCAGGCTTCTCAGAAAAAGCATGGTTGGGAGAGGGAGAGATATTTCCTTGTGTGAGTAAGTTGCTGGCTCTTTTAACAAAAAGAAAAAGAAAAATAGAAAATCCACAAAAACAAAGCATTAACATGATCTTATCTCCCATTTGTCTGGTTAAACAGACTAAAATCAAAAATAGGATAATTAGGGAGTTTAAAAGGTCCATTCGAAAAAATTTAAAGGAAAACACAGCCAGTACACCAGTACTTAGCAGTTAAAGGGAGAGGGAGGGGAAATTTCTTACCCAACCAGAAGATCAGAAGACAGGTTTAGCTTTCCTCTTCGTGGTCAGCCATCTGTTAAGGGTTAAAATTCTAGCTAAACTGTCTAAAATATCTAATGAGTGGTCGCCAATAAATTATAAGCTTTAGCAAGAGTTAGACTTTTAAGCATTTATTAAGGAGAATAAGAATTTAGTAAAGAGAGAGAAAGGCCTAGATTCCTATCTATTAAAGGGAGAGCACATTTCTAGCTCCGCTCTCCACCCGAGTCCAGAGGAAAGAGCCCCAGACTGAGCGCCAGTCTCTTCCTTCCTCCTCCCACTAGTCCGCGTCACTTCCTGAATCCTGAAGAAAAGACTCCTGGTCTTGCCCTCAAAGACCTTCCCTTCATGGGCAGAACTCTTCTACAGTAAGTATCCAGCAGATGGCATTATTCCAATCGTTACACCCTTTACTAGGGAAGGCCTCAGCTCAAGAGGTCCTTGTCTTACCTGCAGAAATCTTTCTCTTCCTCCCCTTCTGGCCTGTATCACTTAACCACTGTTAGTCTCAGTTTCTTTATTTGTAAAATCTGGATAACAACCTCTTGGATTCCACACCTAGCTCCCAAGGTTGTTGGAAGAATCAAATAAGATAACATGCAAAACACTTTGCAAACCTTAAAGTGCTATAGAAATGTTAGCTTTAAAAAACAATTTCTGCATTTCGGGAACTATTGAATGGGCCTCCTTTTTTTTTTTTTTTTTTTTTTTTAGTGAGGCAGTTGGGGTTAAGTGACTTGCCCAGGGTCACACAGCTAGTAATTGTTAAGTGTCTGAGGCCGGATTTGAACTCAGGTACTCCTGACTCCAGGGCCGGTGCTCTATCCACTGCGCCATCTAGCTGCCCCTGAATGGGCCTCCTTTTGCCAAGCCATTGTCTGCTCTCTACCTAGGGAGGGCAGGTGATCCCCACTCGAAAGGGGAACCACTTTTACTGTATGTCATGAGCCTCCTTTATCAAACGGGACAGCTCAAAGTAATTCTCCCTGATAGCAGCCACAGAGCAAATGTTTTTCTACTTTGAAAATCTATACAAACCCCCTTTGGAGATCATTTGTAGTATCATTAAAAGGAACAGCTTTGAACTAAGCAAATCACTTACCACTCCTGACATTTATAGTGTTGAAATTAAAGATTGAGAATAACTATATTACAGTATGGAATTACTATATTGAATTGCTATCGAAGCACCATATAGAAATTCTAAACCTGGAAACCTATAATAGGCTTATAAAAATGGTGTTTACATGTTTATTATAGTTCAGTATTCAGTGTCAAAATAAGAGAGTAAATTCAACAAAGTACATAATAGAGAAACAATAAGGAAAAGGATTTTTAAAGACAACTTTATGACTTGCCACTTTCTGGAATACAAATCATTTCAACATTCGTACCATCCATTTAGAGGGACAGAGAGAAGACCTGGAAAGACTAGGAAAGAGCTAGGGGAAGACATGAAAGACTTGAGATATAGAAAAAATGAAAAAACCAAGAGGTTGTTTTTAAAAGATTTGAGATCAATTGTTTTTCTTTGTACTTAAATTAGTGGCTATTGAACAAGATTTAAGTTTTGAGATTTCCCACATTTGCCACTCAAAATTAATTTTGAATAAAAATTGATGTGTCAAAGGAATTTCAGGCAAATAGAAATACCTCTTACTGATAATAAGCAAATTGAAAATTATATAACTTCTGATAAGCATAAGTATAAGCATTTTTTCCAAAAAAACAAACAAACAAAAAAGTTTTTCCCACAACTCAGAGAATGAACAGAATCACATCTAGCCCAAAGTATAGATTAACCAGAATCCCCTCTACAATTTACCTTCAAAGAGATCATTCACTTAATGACTTTCAGTGATGAGATAAGTCACTAATCCCGGAACATGTCAGAACCTACCTTTGGGTCATCTGCAAATTAACAACAGTGCCATGTATATTTTCATTCAAGTTGACCAGGTTATGGTCAAGTGAATACCTAGGCCACTCAAGGCCTCCCTCCAAATTGATATCAAGCCATTAATAACTATACTTTATATTCAACTAGTTTTTATCAACTGTATCATCTAGCACACGTATTTCCAATCTTATCCTCAAGGATAGCTAGAGAAAGCAGGCAGCCAGGTGGTGCTATAGGTAAAGTACCATCTGGAGTCAGGAGGAACTATGACCTCAGACACTGTTATCTGTATCACCCTAGAAAATTCAGTTAACATCTGTGATGTTTAAAATATAAATTGTGGTCGCCTTAAATCCATTATTTCATCACACATCTATCTGCCTCATTTTCCCCATCTAAAAGACGGGAATAATAACAACACCTACCTCCCAGGGTGGTTGTGATAATAAAGTGATATGCTATTTGTAAAATGCCTTGTAAACCTTAAAGTGCTATGTAAATATTGATAATATTGGTATGAGTCTTCTTGTTGTATCTTTTCAGTCATATTCAACTCTTTGTGACCTGATTTGGACTTTTCTTGGCAAAAATACTGGTGTGGTTTGCCCCTTCCTTCTCCAGCTCATTTTACAAATGAAGAAACCGAGGCAAATAGGGTTAAGTGACTTCCCTAGATCACAGAGCTAGAAAGTGTCTGAGGACAGATTTGAACTCAGGAAGATGAACCTTCATGATACCAAGGCCAGTACTCTATCTACTTCACCACCTAGCCGCCCGTTATTCTGAGTTCTTACTTAAATTCAGTACAGTATGTTATGGTATTCCATTGATCAATCAGCCTTATCAAGATAGGAAATGAGGCTTGTCTGGTATTACTTATTCTCCAGAAATATATGCTGGCTCTTACCAATCACCACTTTCTGTTCTAAATGGTCTCATATCGGGCTTTAACAAAACAGTTGAGAATTGTGCCAGGAATCAAAATTAAGTTTAGAATGTTTAGTATAATTAGCTCCACCTGGACTTGGAATTGGGAAATGTAGTCTCGATTCCTTGTTCCATCATTTCATGGCTTTGTGATCAAAAGTTTCCTCACATTTACTGTTTCTTGTATGTATCTGTACATACCTGATTCCTACTTATAATAAACCTTTCAGCACTATAGAGCTGAGAGTTCATCATTCTATAATTTGAAGAATCCATTTGCTTCCCTCTTTTTGAGTATTGGATAAAATGTACTCAGCTTTAGTCCAGTGACCAGAGAGCCTGGTGTGTTATCTAGTTTTTCAAAGATCCCCAATAGTGACTCACCAATTACCTTCCATAGCTCTTTTAGTATCTTAAGCCTGGAGATTTTAACTCAATGAAGGTAATCTTATCCCTTAATTCATGTTGGGATTCGATTCCTTGTTTTCCATTTCTACTCTATAGTTCCTCATCCTAAAATGTCTATCCTTAACAGAGGAAACAGAAGTAAGAGTTGAATCGTTCTTCCTTCTTTCCATCATTTTTTATCATTGTCCCATCTACCCTAAGCAGCTGAACTATCCTTTTTTAGCGGTACCTCTTATCCCTAACAAAACTAAGAAAGAACAAAAATGCCCTTTTGTTGCTTTTAGCTAATTCACTGCCGGTTTCAGTTTATCCTGCACTTTAGTGCTGCCGAAACTATACTTATAAGATCATGGGGCGTTCAGGAGGACTAGCACCTCTGGTGTGAGGGCTTGCTGAAGCCTTTTCAGGACTGTTTGTCCACCTTGGTATCTACATGTCACCCAATTCTCATCTGTGGCTCCAAGAAGTTGTAGCATGCACAGTGGCCACACCCTGGTAAACCTCTGGGCAGACAGACTAAATTGGGTTGAGGGTAACCCACCTGCCACAAACCCACCAGTGAGTTGGGGGGTGTCTATCCCAAGCATGTGAAGACTTTCTCAGTGGAATGGGCAGAGGAGAACAGCTTGTTCCAACAGCCACGAAGGTGACTGAAGCAGGTGCTTTGGAGCGTTTAGAGCTTGGTCAGACATCAAAGCTGCGTGGTCAGACATCAAAGCTGCGTGGTCATCCACTACATCCTGGGCCATTCATTGCCAGTCGTCTTGACTTTTGTTCTGCCACTGGGCTTCAAAGACTCTGGAAGAGAAAGTGAGGCTGAAGCCTTTATGCAGCTCTGCCTCTCTTCAATCCAATTCACTCCTGTGGTGTCACTGGTCCTCTTCTAAACAGAAAGACAAACAACAATATAGGAACACAAGTCTTTCCTATTCACCCTCAGCTTTTGATACCTAAGTTAGCTGATGAATTCCCTGTACATCTACATGGGTTCCATCAGACTATTTCCCCTTATCTTCAACATCAGAATCATTTCATTTAGAGCTCTCGTGTGCCTTCAGCTGATTTTTTTTTTTGGGGGGGGTGAGGCAATCGGGGTTAAGTGACTTGCCCAGGGTCACACAGCCAGTAAGTGTCACATGTCTGAGGCTGGATTTGAACTCAGGTCCTCCTGAATCCAGGGCCGGTGCTCTATCCATTGTGCCACCTAGCTGCCCTCCTCCAGCTGCTTTTGCCTTAGAATTCTAAGTCATGGAATCCTATCTATTGTTTTTCTGAACTCTTGGAAGCCTCTTCTAGAAGGAAGGACAAAAAAACCCCCATAGTTTCCCTTTATCCATTCATCTAAGGAAAGACCTAATAATAAAAACCTATATGCTGACCTATCCCACTTTCATACTATCAGGTAAGGAAAAAGCTCTTTATTAAGTTAGAGAAAGAAAATAATTTCATAATATATTTAACATTAAACAAATATATTTAACATTAAAGCAAATAATTTGTCAATTGCTCCACTTTCAGCAGAGGGTTAGCTCCAGCAATGTGTCATAGTGGAAAGAATGCTAGACTTCAAATTAGGAGACCCAGATTTGCATCTTTGATAGATATTCTCTAGCTGTGTGATCTTGAGCAAATCACCTCCCTTCTAAGAGTTTCTGTTTCCTCATTAGTGAAATGATGATAATAATATTTGTACTACCTATCTGTCACTTTTGCTGTGGAGGAAAGCAATTTGTGAATCAAGTGTGCCTTCCTATTAATCCAGACAATTAAGGTCCTCCTGTCACTACTTTAGCATCCTTCTAGGTTAGGTTTTCATCTGTTTCCCAAACTCCTCCCCATTTTATTCTGATGGACTTCACACACACACACACACACACACACACACACACACACACACACACTCACTCACTCAGAGTCACTTCTTTATTTCCTTCTATTGATCCTCCCCCAAATATTCTCTACTAGTCTTCCCTACTCAAGTTTGTGAATATCTGAGATAGTCTTTCAATTTTACTCTTGATTTTGATGGAATGATTCTTGTTTTATCTTCGAATTTCTGAGTTCTGTATTTTCCATTTCCTACCCCCTTTTAAGGTTTCCACTGTTTTATGAAGATTTTTCAGCTTCTCTTCTAAACTATTGATTCTTCTCTTTAGTCGACTAGTAGGTGTTCTAATTTCGCTCCTTACCTCTTCATTCAATTATTTTGTATAATCCTTCTAGTCACTCTCCATTCCATTCTTCTTTCTGGGATTCAAGTTGTGATTAGTGTAGCATTTTTTTCTTCTCCTCTTCTTGGGAATTTTCTCCTGGCATTATCTTACTCCACAGTATTTTATTATATCCATAGCTTTTCTTGGTTTGCTCATCTCCTAAATCTCTCTGCTGGTTTGTTTAATTTTTCCTCGAGGATTTTCTTGTGAGGGTTGTTTTTCTTTCTCCCACTTTAGTTTGTTGAGTTTTTTTTTTAGTTGCCTTTCTTTCTATTTAAAGGCTTTGATGGGGAAGCTGGGCCTAAACATACTTATTCAGCCCCATTTCTGGAAGTGTGAAATGCATTTTATTTATGATGATAATTGACCATTTATAGAACACTTATATAGTGACTGTGTGAAGAAATGCTCCCAGGAGACCAGAAACCACTTCCTCTGGCCAGTGCCTCTCCCTCAAAAGAATTACTTCCTTTCCTCCCACTCCCAGTCACTGAAACCTACCCACTAAGAAACCTTCACAATGTTTTTTTTACCCTCTGCAGTGGGCACTAGCAAATAATCCTCTCCTTATACCCACTCTGGCAAGGTTAGGGTTAAAAAGCTTTCCCAAGGAATTTAAGAGAAGTAACCAATTTAAGCAAAGGAAGGTACAGAGGCATAGCCCTGCTGAGAAACAAGATTATAGTCTTTTATTTGACAGTCCAACCCTGTCCCCAAAGTCCAGTTCTTGGCCCCTTATTGACCAGTGGCTTAACATTCTCCTTAGACATTGATAGTGCTATTTCTTGTGATTCCTTTACACCTATATAAAGTCTCAGTTTAACCCAGGCTTAGTCTGAGTAGCCCTAAATGTCTGTACCATTTTAAAGAATAAACCCATCTGTTTGGTTCTCTTCCCCAGCATTTAACATTAACTCACCCCCTTTCCTTCCGTTTAGTTGAACTCCAGATCCTCTTACCAAACTGCAATCCATGACGTATCATCGAGGATGAAAGAAACAGTAATGTCTGACACTTTCATGTTTTCTTTCACCTAGCTTATCTGTAGCAATAGCTTAATATTTTCAAAGACCTGTCAAGTCAGAGCTGGACTTGTCCTCAAAGCCTTTCCGGCTTGGTAAAAAAACAAAAACAAAAACAAAAACAAAAAAACCTCCCAGGGCTTCCCATGCACTGACATAGCCTTTCAGAAGCCAGGGTAACTTCTGAGCCACAACAAACATCCAAGAAGGTCTGTAGTTGGGGATCTAGAGCTCTATCTTTTTTTTTGTAATGGAAAGAGGACATTTTATGAGTGTACTTTTACATCATTAACATTTACCGAGGCAGCTTAAGTAGTGGCTAAGTGGATAGAGTCCTGGACTTGGAGTCAGGAAAAATTGAGTTCAAACCCCACTTAGTAGGCTGTATAACCCTGGGCAAGTCACTTAATCATTCTGAGCCTCAGTTTCCTCATCTGTAAAATGGGGATAAGAATAATCCCTACCTCACTGCATTGTTGTGAAGAAACAATTGAAATAATATTTGTAGAGCACTTAGCATCCTTCATGCATAGTAAGTGCTTAAAAATGCTTGTTTAAAAAAAATTTCCCTCATTCCATGAGAGCTCTCCTGTAACAAAGTAAAATGATTAAATAAAACTAATAATACGGTAACCTCATCTGAAAGCACCAGCCACATTCTACATCTGGAGCACACCTCCCAACTCGCTTTCTTTAAATTGACAAATCTATTTCCAACCCCTCACCCAACTCTAGGGGTGTGGGGAGAGAAGAGGGGGAACACTAGAAAAAAACAGAGCCCTTGTAACAAAACAAATAGCTCCACCTTCGGAAAATACTGCGATTACAGAACAGCTGCCACTAGGTGGCACCCCACTAAGATGCTATAAGTAAGCAAAGCTATAACATCTGCTTCCGTGGTGAATTTCCAAATGAACTGAAAAAAATCTTTCTGAAAATGGAGTTGCATTAATACTTTACTAGTTGACCTCGCAATGCCCCAGCTTCTTTTGAAAAAGCAGCGGGTGTGTTATTCACGAGAACAGAGACGTCAATATTGTCTGGGGATAAAATATTCAAAGGAGGGGAGGGAAAATGCTGGAATTTGGTAACTGTTGAAGGATTTGTGCTCTGTCTTGTGTAGAAGACTAAGACTACAAAGTCCATTTTTCAGCTTGGAGCCCCATAGAATGCTGTGATGAGAGGCAGCATGTTTCCTGCAGACACTGACTGTGTGGCTATCACTTTCACAGTTTCAAGAAATAAAACTTCCATCAAAAATCCTGCTCTGATGTATTGATGTATACCTATGGGGTCCAGTTCTGGATTCTGAGCTCCAAGGTCCCCATAATGGGTCACTATAAAGACTCATTTAGGATAAAGACTTCAGGAGCCCCAAAGAGTTCCTGTGTCCCCCTAGGTAGTGGCTTCTATGAGACACTCATTTGTTAACCCTTATGACTTTCCAATTCGGTGTACAGACTGCAAGTATCACAGGTTTTCCTTGTGAAGAGGGGTGCTAGAATAGAGCAAGTCACAAAAATGCAGGCCTGGTCATGTGACATTTAAAAAGGATGCAAGAGGCTGTGTGGTAAAATGGTTACATTACAATGGTGTTGATCTTGAACCCAGGAAGACCTGAGTTCAAATCACTTCTGATATTCTCTAAGCTGTATGACCTAGAACAAGTCATTTAATCTTCAAGTGCCCCAGGCAGCTAGGGTTGTAGTCTATGTGGATAAAAGCACCCACACTGGGTGCTAGTTCTCCATGCTGACAGTAATCATAGATTCTTCAGCTGTGTAGGGTAGATGGAAACCATCCACCTCTAGAGTATGGTCAAACTAGGTCAGTAACACTGGGAAGCAGTGTGTGTGTGTGTGTGTGTGTGTGTGTGTGTGTGTGTGTTTATCTGAGGGGGGATTATGTTGCTTAGGAAGGGAAGTGAGGGGGAAGAGATGGCTCTACCAACTAGTCTCTAAAAGCCCTGACCCTCATATTTACAAATAGTCCCTCGAACTGCCGCTTTATGTCCCTTTTCCTCTTTCAAGGTTACCCTCTTTGTTCATTTTCACCTGGTTTTGCCCATACCAACATTAGATAATACATGTGATATCTGTCACTGAATCAACAAATCTTTATTCAGAGGCATCTTGGCAGAGTAGAGCATGATGGGAAATGGCAGAAGGACTTGGTTCTAGTTTGGCTTTGTGTCATTTCTTTTATGAGCTTGGCCTCATAACTTCTCTGAGCCTCAGTTTCCTCATCTATAAAATGAGGTCATACCTCTGCTACTAGTTATCTATATGACCTTGGGAAAGTCACTGTCTAAGCCTCAGTTTCCCCATCAGCAAAGTGAGTCTAAAATTGACCCTCCCTCTAAGCATGGTACTGGGTCTATCTGATCTTGTTGCTTAGCATATTCTTCTCCATTATAGAAAAAGATGGTTCACTAACACTGATTAATTCTTTCCTCACCCGGTAATGCAGGTGAACCTGATTAGCCCCTTTTATAGAGGTGAAATGAGTTGCTCAAGGCCATCCTAGTTAGTTAGGCCTAAGCTCAGAACTTGTAAGGGGAGCAGCTGTATGCAGACCACAGCTGTCTCCCAAAAGACATCAGGAGCTTAACTTCACTTCCTGTTCATTCTTAGGTTAATTCACTCTCCCAAGGGCAATCATCTCTATCTGTAGCATAATAAAATAGCCCACAAACCACAGAATGAGCCTCTTTCTGCATCAGGGGAAACAACATCCTTTCTCTTGGCAAAGATGAGTTATGTCCATAACCCGGTCTCTTCCTGTTACTTAAAAGCATTGAGAACTGACAAAAGGAAAGTAGAACTTGGCATTATAATATCTTAATAATGTACAGAAGACCAAGTTTAACATTTAATCTTCTCAGCTAGCCTAGACAGGACCAGCCTTATGCAGAGGTAGGCAACCAATGCAGTATGATTTCATGGACCCAGCAAGATCCTTGGGTCCTAGCCATCCCACCTCCTAAATTACATGAATGATTAATATTCAGTTCTTTTCCAAGGGCAGATATTGACAAGGTAGGATAGAGTACAAGTGTACTAGATGGCTCAAAGAAATTGAGGGAGCCAAGGGGAGATGCCATAATTAAGGGAAAGGAGTGAAGAAAGAGGATATTGAAAGTATTTAACAATAATCACTGACATTTATATAGCGCTTTAAGTACTTCCTCACAACTTTGAGGTGAGTTGTGTAAATGTTATCATCCTCTTTTTACATTTGGGGCTCAGACAGGTTAAAAGTGACTTGCCCAAGGTCATAGACCTGAGATGTGTCAGAGGCAGGATTTGAACTTGGGTCATCTGACTCTGGGTCTAGTATTCTTTCCTCCACACTATGTTGCCTCTCAAGCATCTTCAATTTTGCAGTTTTCCAAGTTCCCATATGAAATCCCCGCAATTATCTGGTGCTAGTGACCCTCCTTCCTGGCCTATTGAATAACCATTACCCTACTCCCCTCCTAAAAAAAATTGGCTCCCACACCAGCCACTGTGAAGTTGTCAGCTGCTCAACAGGGTCCGTTCCAGTTGTAGCCAATAGCAGCAATTGACAGTGGTTGTAACTGAGCATTTGGTTTTATTCCTGAAGCTACAGCTAAAAGCTGTTCCTTTTGAAAGGAAGAAGTGGGTCATCTGCCTGCCCTCCTTCTGTGGTACATTGTGGATTTCTGGAGCCCCAGCTGTTAGATTGTGCCTGTAAGTAAGGAAATGCACAATGCAAACAGGTACTGAGCCTGGATCAGATTTCTCTCAGCTTTGTTGCTACTGACAATGAGCCTGGCCTCTGTACTTCTTCAGAATCTGGCCCTGAGGCTTAAAACAATATCATTGTCCTACACGTGTTCACACTGTTCAGTTAGGGAAACCACATTGCCAAATGGGAATCTGCACCAAAGGAAGAAATCATAGCCTTTCCATGCCACTAGAAATATACTATTAACCGACTGTGCTTTTTGAAAAACACTTTGGTTGAGATGTGGTGGTACAAGCCTGTGATTCTGGGTGGGGGTATGGCAGGGGGAGGTGGGGATAAATGAAAAAGAGGGGGAGGGAGGCTAGGCTCAAATTGGTGGATCCCTTAAGTTCAGGACTTCTGAGCTAAGGCAAAAGCTGTTCAAGAATCCATACTAAAGCTGGTACAGATGTGGTGAGCCTCCCATAACTACAGGGACACCAGGCTTCTTCTTCTTTTTTTTTTTTTCGGTGAGGCAATTGGGGTTAAGTGACTTGCCCAGGGTCACACAGCTAGTAAGTGTCAAGTGTCTGAGGTCGGATTTGAACTCAAGTCCTCCTGACTCCAGGGCCGGTGCTCTATCCACTTACACATCTAGCTGCCCCCCCCCACCAGGCTTCTTAATGAAGGGCAAAGCAGGAAAGAACAGTTCAAAGTAATATCTGTGCTCAGGGGAATGGTCAACCTAACTTCTTAGGTCAGTAGCTAGCTGCCACAGGGAACAATCATAAAGGAAAGAGTAACCAAAGTTTTGGAGCATGGAAAAAGCTGTGGATTTTGTATGAAGAACTGGGTTCAAATCGTGGCTCTGTTCTTTGCTTGTTATGAGAACTTGAGTATGTCACTGAACCTCAGTTTCCTCATTCTGTAAACTAAAGGAACTAGACTAGATGTTTCTGTTCAGTTGTGTCCAACTCTTTGTAATCTCATTAGGGCTTTTCTTGGCAAAGATACTGGAGTGGTTTGCTGTTTCCTTCTCCAGCTAATTTTACAGATGAGGAACTGAGGCAAACAGGGTTAAGTGACTTGCCCAGGGTCACATAGCTAGTAAATGTTTGAGGCTGAATTTGAATTCAGGAAGATGAGTCTTCCTGACTCCAGCTGGGCACTCTATCCACTGTTTTCCCAAACTGGACTAGCATCCATTCCAAATCCATATCCTAATAATCCCATTTTTAAAGGGATGAATGGGTTATTTTATATAGTGGGCATAATAGGTCTTTTGCCCACCCCAATATTGCATTTCTTTCATGGGATCCAATGCCACCCCAGCTAGGAGGGACCTTATAGGTCATGCAGACTAGAGGGTCTTACCCTGTAAGAACTCCTAAGGGCTCTATGATGTTATTGAGGTTTTTTTAAAAAAAAACAACTATATTTCAATATAATAAGTTTCCTTTGTGATCCTGTATTTCATTTATTTAAAAACATTATTTTGAGAAGGGTCAATAAGCTTCACTAGACTGACAAGAGGGTCCTTGACACACACAAAAAGATTAAGATCACCTGATTTAGGGGCAGCTAAATGGCGCAGTGGATAGAGCACCGGCCCTGGATTCAGGAGTACCTGAGTTCAAATCCAGCCTCAGACATTTAACACTTACTAGCTGTGTGACCCTGGGCAAGTCACTTAACCCCAATTGCCTCACCAGAAAAAAAAAAGATCACCTGATTTAGTCTGAGAGAGGAAGAATCTATGACTAGGGATGTTGGGAGAAATGATTCATTTTGTGTGTTCTGCTACTTCAGAATTTGTTTGGGTGCATTATTTAAAGTTGTTTGGAAGGGTTTGAGGCAGAGCTCCGGTGAGTCCCTGTCCATCATCTTGTTGGAATGATTCTTTAAACAATAAGCCCACAACATGTAGGTGGTTATCTAGTTCACCTTCACATAAGGCCAACCTTGGGGACACATAAAAAGAGATGCAAAAATGTTAAATGTCTCTTTCTTCATCTTCCTTGGGAACCATACTATTTGTGGAGTTCCCATTGGTTGGACAAATCACACAGAGAATTTCCTTTATGCCAGCAAGATCTGCTTGCTTGTTGTTGGTTTTTTAATTTTTCTAGATCATCCAGAAAGTTTTCCCCAAATAGCTTCTTTTGTCAGGGCAATGGGGGTTAAGTGACTTACTTGCCTAGGGTCATACACCTAGTAAGTGTCAAGTGTCTGAGGCTGGATTTGAACTCAGGTCCTCCTGAATCCAGGGCAAGTGCTTTATCCACTGCGCCACCTAGCCGCCCCTCCCTAACTAGCTTCTAACTTCCATTTCCCCCAAGATCTAAAAACTATATAGTAACTTTGGCCAAGAAGAGAGCCTCTTATTTAATTAAAAAACATATTTTTGTTATAAGAAATCTCCAAAGTTCAGTTTTAATGCTACTCCCAACATGAGGCTTTTTCTGATAACCCAGTTGTTAGTTGATATTCTCTAAAATTACTTTGTCTCAACTTTGTACATATCTTGTATTTATTTATAAGTATCCATGGTGTACTTTTCCCCTAGTTGAAAGCCAGCTTCCTGAAAGCAGAGACTTTCATTCTTTCCTCTGTAGCCCCAGTATATAGCACAGTGCTTGGAACATAGTATGACCTTAATAAATGCTTATAAGGTTTATTGAATGAATGAATGAATGGATTGGCTTCACTCCTTACTCCTTTGAAAGTGGTAGGAATGTTTTTACAGAGGTTTCTCAACTATTTTTCCCCCTTTGTCTCCCTCAGTTACATCTGGTCTTGTTTTAAATTTTTGGTGGTTTTAAAGATCCATTTGTTTTTACTTTTGAAGTAAGTTTTTAAGAACCCACTTAAACCACAGCCATTTCAAAGTGCCCAAGGTTCCTTCCTATAAGCCCAAGGTCCTTCTAGGAATCCAGATAGCTGCAGGATGGAAGGGAGTGTCAAGCACTCTTGAGTGCTAGCACTGCCATGCTTCAGTGGGCATGGAAACCTGCTCAGAGACAGGAGCTTCCTTCAAGGTGAACTATGACATAATCAGTAACTCACCCCTCTCCCTTCACAGCTCAGGAGTTAACCTACTCAATTTTTATGGGATTCTAAAAAATTTATAGTTTATTAATGCAGAATCTGTCCTTCAAGGCCAAGATGAAATGCTGCCAACTCCTCCACCTGCTCCAAAATAGTGATCTTGCCCTTTTTTTCTGAACTCACAAAGTCTTTTGTGGGCATTTATGTTATATCTATAGGATCATGGGATTTGGGGGATCTTTGAGATCATTTGGTTATGTTTGCTCATCTGAAAAATGGGTCATCCTGGATTCCTCTCTATCTCTCATGCCCCATATCCAAGCTATTGCCAAGATTTATTGATTTTACCTTTGCAACATCTCCCCTACATGCTCCCTTCTCTCCTCTCACACTGCCACCACTCTACTACAGGCTTTCATCACCTCACACCTGGATTATTGCAATAACCTGATGGTGGGTCAAGACACCTAAGTGGCAGAGTAGATAGAGTACCAGTCTTGAAGTCAAGAAGACTTATCTTTCTGAGTTCAAATCTAGTCTCAGTCACTTACTAGCTGTGTGACCCTGGGTAAGCCATTTAACTCTGTCTCTGTTCCCTCATCTATAAAATGAGCTAGAGAAGGAAATGGCAAACCGCTCTGGTATCTTTACCAAGAAAACCCCACAAGGGGCACAAAGAGTCAGACATGATTAAAATGACTGAAGAACAGTAATGGTGGGTCTCCCTGCCTCGAGTCTCTCCTTACTCCAGCCCATCCTCCTTTCAGCCACTAAAGTGATTTTCCTAAAGTACAACCATATTATTCTGCTGCTCCATAAACTGCAGTGGCTCCCTGTCTCCTCCAGGATAAGATACAAAGTCCTTAGCTTGGCATTCAAAGCCCTTTATGACCTAACCCCCTCCTACCTTTCCAGTCTTCTTTCTTTTTCTTTTTTTTTTTTTTTTAGTGAGGCATTTGGGGTTAAGTGACTTGCCCAGGGTCACACAGCTACTAAGTGTTAAGTGTCTGAGGCCAGATTTGAACTCAGGTCTTCCTGACTCCAGGGCCGGTGCTCTATCCACTGCACCACCTAGCTTCCCCCTTTCCAGTCTTCTTACACCTCACTTGGATCCAGCAACACGGTCTCCTGGCTGTTCCACAAACTAGACACTTCATCTCTCAGCCCAGAACTTTATCTACCTAACTGCTCTGATCCACAGCTATTGTCTTTAGAACCAGTTCTACTCAGGCGGAGACTTCTTGAGTAGGGCAGACTATTCTGCCCACCAGCTACACCAGCCTCCATCTATATTGTAGACTTCAAGACTTTGTTTCCTTGTTCTATAGCTTTAGGTTGGGCCTCTCTGGGTACTACAAAATGGAGAATGGAAGTCATCCAAATTGTTATTGTTCAGTCGTTTCAACTCTTCAAGACCCCATTTGATGTTTTCTTGGCAAAGACACTGGAGTGGTTTGCAATTTCCTTCTCCAGCTCATTTTACAGATGAGGAAACTGAGGCAAACAGAGTTAAGTGACTTGCCCAGGGTCACTAGTCATTAAGGGTCTGAGGCCAGATTTAAACTCAGATTTTCCTGACTCTAAGACCGGTACCCCCATCCACTGTGCCACCTACAAGATTCCTTAGAGGTCATCTAGACCAATCCCCTTAAGCACTGGGGAAAGTCATAGCCAGGAAGTGACCTGTCCATTGTCACATACTACTTAGTGATGGAACCGAAACTCTTATCTTCTGACCCAGCCCTCTCTCTTCTAATTTTTTTTTTTTTTAGGCAATTGGGGTTAAGTGACTTGCCCAGGGTCACACAGCTAGTAAGTGTCAAGTGTCTGAGGTCGGATTTGAACTCAGGTCCTCCTGAATCCAGGGCCGGTGCTCTATCCACTGCAACACCTAGTTGCCCCCTCTCTCTTCTATATCAAGCTCCCTCTAGTGTTTGGATAGTGCAGATTGAGATGGTGCTACTAACTTGGGCCCTTAGCCAAGCTGGGAAGTTGGAAAGTTTGCTATTTACAACTTCCTTCCTCACATCAGCACCTAGTTATTTTCCTTTGGAACCCATATCTCCAATAAGTATTATCTTCATCCTGCCCTTTAGATGCCCAGGGCTCCCCCTATGTGCCTCACCAAGTTCCTTATACACCAGACCTTTCTCCCCTCCCTTTATCCCATGTGTCCTGTCTCCCCAGGGTCCTCTTCTCTGCTAGGACTAAACTGATCAACTAATTTTTGCTAAAATGTCAATGATTGATAATGTCTTACTGTTCTACCTGCCAACTCATTTCTACCACCTTTATCCTTCCCCCACTCCACCCACACCCCTAACCCCAGCATTTGCTTTTTTTTTTTTTTAATGTATGAGGTATTTTATTTTTTCCGTTACATGTAAAGATAGTTCTCAACTTTTGTTTATACATGCTTTACAATTTCAGATTTTTCTCCCTCCCCCCTCCCCTAGACAGCAGGTAATCTGATATAGGTTATATCTATATATCTCTATACATATACATATATATATATATACACACACATATATATATATATATATATATATACACATAATAACATTAATCCTATTTCTGCATTAATCCTGTTACAAGAGAAAGAATCAGAGCAGTGGTGCAAAACCTCAAAATAGAAAAAAAAAACAGCACCCAAAACAAAAGAAATAATATGGTTCAATCAGCATCTATACTCCACAGTTCTTTCTTTCTTTTTTTTTTCTTGAATTTGGAGATCCTCTTCTATCATGAGTTCCCTGGAACTCTTCTGTACCATTGCATTGGTGAGAAGAATATAGTCCATCACAGTAGGTCAACACTCAATGTTGATGATACTGTGTACAATGTTCTTCTGGTTCTGCTCATCTCACTCATCATCAGCTCATGTAAGACCCTCCAGGTTTCTCTGAACTCTTCCTGCTCATCATTTCTTACAGCACAATAGTATTCCATTGTATTCATATACCACAACTTGTCCAGCCATTCCCCAATTGATGGGCACCCCCTCAACTTCCAATTCCTTGCTACCACGTAAAGAGCAGCTATAAATATTTTTGTACATGTGGGTCCCTTTCCCCCTTCCATGATTTCTTTGGGCAAAAGACCTAAAAGTGGGATTGCTGGGTCAAAGGGTATGCACAGCTTTATCGCCCTTTGGGCATAATTCCAAATTGGTTGGATCAGCTCACAGCTCCACCAACAATGCATTAGTGTTCCAATTTTCCCACAGCCTCTCCAAAATTTATTATCTTCCTTTTTTGTCATTTTAGCCAATCTGATAGGTGTCAGGTGGTACCTCAGAGTTGTTTTAATTTGCATCTCTCTAATCATTAGAAATTTAGAGCATTTTTTCATGTGGGAATAGATAGCTTTGGTTTCTTCATCAGAAAACTGCCTGTTCATATCCTTTGACCATTTCTCAATTGGGGAATGACTTGGATTCTTATAAATTTGATTTAATTCCCTATATATTTTAGAGATGAGGCCTTTATCAGAAGCACTGGCCTCAAAAATTGTTTCCCAGCTTTCTGCCTCCCTTCCAATTTTGGATGCATTGCTTCTGTTTGTACAAAATTTTTTTAATTTAATATAATCAAAATCATCCGTTTTGCATTTTATAATATACTCTATCTCTTGTTTGGTCAAAAACTGTTCTCCTTTCCAAAGATCTGATAGGTACACTATTCCTTTCTCTCCTAATTTACCTATGGTATCACCTCTTATGTCTAAATCATGTATCTATTTTGACCTTATTTTAGTATAAGGTGTAAGATGTTGGTCTATGCCTAATTTCTGCCATACTATCTTCCAGTTTTCCCAGCAGTTTTTGTCAAATATTGAGTTCCTATCCCAGAAGCTGGAGTCTTTGGGTTTATCAAACACTACATTACTAGTGTCATTTACTACTGCATTTCCTGAGCCTAGCCTATTCCATTGATCTACCACTCTATTTTTTAGCCAGTACCAGATAGTTTTGATGACTGCCGCTTTATAGTAAAGCTCCAGGTTTGGTACCGTTAACCCACCTTCCTGTGAATTTTTTTTCATTATTTCCCTGGATATTCTTGATTTTTTGTTTTTCCAGATGAATTTTGTTATTATTTTTTCTAGCTGTATAAAATAATTTTTAGGTAGTCTGATTGGTATGGCACTGAATAAGTAAATTAATTTAGGCAGTATTGTCATTTTTACTATATTAGCTCTGCCTATCCATGAGCAATTGATATCTTTCCAATTATTTAGATCTGATTTGATTTGTGTGAAGAGTGTTTGGTAGTTGTGTTCATAGAGTTCCAGGGTTTGTCTTGGCAAGTAGACTACCAAGTATTTTATATTATCTACCGTTACTTTAAATGGAATTTCTCTTTCTATCTCTTGCTGCTGGACTTTGTTGGTCATGTATAGAAATGCTGATGATTTATGTGGATTTATTTTATATCCTGCTACTTTGCTAAAGTTGTTAATTGTTTCAAGTAATTTTTGACTTGATTCTCGAGGATTCCTTAAGTATACCATCATATCATCTGCAAAGAGTGATAGTTTTGTTTCCTCCTTGCCTATTCTAATTCCTTTAATTCCTTTCTCTTCTCTGATTGCTAAAGCTAACATTTCTAGAACAATATTAAATAATAGGGGTGATAATGGACATCCCTGTTTCACCCCTGATCTTATTGGGAAGGCCTCTAATTTATCTCCATTGCATATAATACTTGCTGATGGCTTTAGGTAGATACTGTTTATTATTCTAAGGAAAGCTCCCCCTATTCCTAAACTCTCTAGTGTTTTTATTAGGAATGGGTGCTGTACTTTGTCAAAAGCTTTCTCTGCATCTATTGAGATAATCATATGATTTTGGTTGGTTTTCTTATTGATGTGGTTGATTATGTTAATAGTTTTCCTAATGTTGAACCAGCCCTGCATTCCTGGTATAAATCCCACCTGGTCATAGTGTATTATCCTGGTGATCACTTGCTGTAATCTCCTTGTTAATATCTTATTTAAGATTTTAGCATCAATATTCATTAGGGAGATTGGTCTATAATTTTCTTTCTCTGTTTTTGCTTTGCCTGGTTTTGGTATCACCACCATATTTGTGTCATAAAACGAATTTGGTAGAACTCCTTCTTCACCTATTTTTCCAAATAATTTGTATAATATTGGAATTAATTGTTCTTTAAATGTTTGGTAAAATTCACCCGTAAACCCATCTGGCCCTGGGGATTTTTTCTTAGGGAGTTCATTAATAGCTTGTTCAATTTCTTTTTCTAATATGGGTTTATTTAAGGATTTTATTTCCTCTTCAGTTAACCTGGGCAGTTTGTATTTTTGTAAATATTCATCCATTTCATTTAGATTGTCAAATTTATTGGCATACAGTTGGGCAAAATATTTCCTAATTATTGCTTTAATTTCCACTTCGTTGGTGGTAACATCACCCTTTTCATTTTTGATACTGGTAATTTGGTTTTCTTCTTTCTTTTTTTTAATCAAATTAACCAATATTTTATCTATTTTATTGGTTTTTTCATAAAACCAGCTCTTAGTTTTATTGATTAATTCTATAGTTTTTTTGCTTTCAATCTTATTAATTTCTCCTTTAATTTTCAGGATCTCTAATTTAGTGTCTAATTGGGGATTTCTAATTTGTTCTTTTTCTAGCTTTTTAAGTTGCATGCCCAATTCATTAATCTCCTCTTTCTCTTTTTTATTCATGTAAGCATTTAGAGCTATAAATTTTCCCCTAAGCACTGCTTTGGCTGCATCCCATAGATTTTGGTATGTTGTCTCATTATTGTCATTCTCTTGGATAAAGTTATTGATTGTTTCTATGATTTCTTGTTTGGCCCATTCATTCTTTAGAATGAAATTATTTAGTTTCCAATTGATTTTCATTCTACTTTTCCCTGGCTCTTTCTTACATGTAATTTTTATTGCATCATGATCTGAGAAGGATGCATTTACTATTTCTGCCTTTCTACATTTGACTATGATGTTTTTGTGCCCTAATACATGGTCAATTTTTGAAAATGTGCCATGTACTGCTGAGAAAAAGGTATATTCCTTTCTATCCCCATTCAATTTTCTCCAGACATCTATCATGTCTAACTTTTCTAGTAATCTATTCACCTCTTTCACTTCTTTCTTATTTATTTTTTGGCTAGATTTATCTAATTATGAGAGGGGGAGATTCAGATCCCCCACTAGTATAGTATTACTGTCTAATTCCTCTTGTAACTCATTTAACTTCTCCTCTAAGAACTTGGATGCTATACCACTTGGCACATACATATTTAATATTGATATTACTTCATTATCTATAGTACCTTTAAGTAAGATGTAATTTCCTTCCTTATCTCTTTTAATGAGATCTATTTTTGCCTGCACTTTGTCTGAGATAAGGATTGCTACCCCTGCCTTTTTTACTTTAGCTGAGGCATAATATATTCTGCTCCAGCCTTTTACCTTTACTCTGTGTGTATCTCTCTGCTTCAAATGTGTTTCTTGTAAACAGCATATTGTAGGGTTCTGGTTTTTAATCCACTCTGCAATTCGCTTCCGTTTTATAGCAGAGTTCATCCCATTCACATTCACAGTTATTATTACTGACTGTCTATTCCCCTCCATTCTATTTACCCCCTTTGTACTTTTCCCCCCTTCTTTCACCCTATTCCTCCTCACCGACGTTTTACTTCTTACCCCTGCCTCCCCTGATCTGCCCTCCCTTTTTATCACCCCCCTCTCTTTTCTTTACCCTTTTCTCCCTTGCTTTTGTCCTCCCTTCTATCAGTCCCCCCTTTCCCTTCCCCTTTTGTTTCCCTAAAGAATGAGTTAAGTTTCTTTATCCCAATGAACGTATATGTTATTCCCTCTTTGAGTCAAATCTAATGAGAATAGGGTTGAAACAATGTTCCCCCCTCCTTTCTTTCCCTCTATTGTAATAGGTTTTTTTCCACCTCTTCATATGATATAATTCATCCCATTCCACCTCCCCTTTCCTCTCCTCCCCATAGACTCCCTTTTTATCCCCTTAATTCTTTTGTATCATCACATCAAAGACAATTTATATTTATACCCTTTATATAAAGTCCTTCTCTCTGCCCAAATACATTTACAGTTCTTAAGAGTTATGAGTATTATCTTCCTGTGTAGGGATATAAACAGTTTAACCTAATAGGGTAATTTTTTCCCCCTCTGTTTACCTTTTTAAACTTCTCTTGAGTCTTGTATGTTGAGATCGAATTTTCTATTCAGTTCTGGTCTTTTCACCAGGAAAGATTGAAAGTCCCCAATGTCATTAAATGTCCATCTTTTCCCCTGAAAGAAAATGCACATTTTTGCTGGGTAATAGATTCTTGGCTGCAATCCAAGCTCCTTTGCCTTCTGGAATATCATATTCCAAGCCTTGCGGTCCTTTAATGTTGAAGCTGCCAGGTCCTGCGCAATCCTGACTGTGGCTCCATGATATTTAAATTGCTTCTTTCTGGCTGCTTGGAGTATTTTCTCCTTCACCTGATAATTCTGGAATTTGGCTACAATATTCCTTGGAGTTTTCCTTTTGGGGTCTCTTTCAGGAGGTGATTGGTGGATTCTTTCAATGATGATTTTATCCTCTGATTCTATGATATCAGGGCAGTTCTCCTTAATAATTTCCTGGAATATGGTGTCTAGATTCTTTTTCTGGTCATGGCTTTCAGGCAGTCCAATGATTCTCAAATTGTCTCTCCTCGATCTGTTTTCCAGATCAGTTGTCTTTCCAATGAGGTATTTCACACTTTATTCTATTTTTTCATTTTTTTTATTCTGCTTGACTGATTCTTGGTGTCTCATGGATTCCTTATCTTCTAACTGTCCCACTTTAATTTTTAAGGCATTGTTTTCTTCAGTGAGATTATGCACCTTTTTTTCCATTTGGCTAAGTGAATTTTTTAAGGTATTGTTTTCTTCAGTGAGATTATGCAGCTTTTTTTCCATTTGGCCAAATGAATTTTTTAAGGCTTTGTTTTCTTCAGCTTCCTTTTCCAAGCTGCTGATTCTTTTTTCATAGTTTTTTTGTTTTGCTTTCATTTCTCTCCCCATTTTTTCTTCTACCTCTTGCAATTGATTTTTAAAATCCTTTTTGAGCTCTTCCAGGAAGGCTTTTTGTTCTTGTGACCAATTCACCTTCCCTTGTGAGGCTTCAGATGTAGACAATTTGAGGCTATTGTCCTCATCTGAGTTTGTGTTGGCTTATTCCCTATTGATACAGAAGCTCTCAATGGAGAGGGCTCTTTTTTGCTTCTTACTCATTATTGCAGCTTATTTATTTATTCTTTAAGTTGAGGTCTGCTCTGGGGGCACCAGGGTCCCTGTTTTGGGCTTCTTGTGCAGGGGTATAGGTGCTGTGTGACTGGGCTTTTACTCTGAGGCCTTTATGGTGTGTGGAGTTCCCCCGCCCTGCACTTCCTGTCTGATTGTGCTCGGCCAGCCAGGCGCCAGACCCCGGCGTCTGATCCCGCCGTTCGTGGTCCTCTCGGCCGGTGCAGGTAGGTTTTTCCACTGTCCTTCTTGGCCACCAGATTTTTGAGCCAGGTTCCGGGAGCCTCAGTTGTTCGGCTGTGGCCCACAGCTCCTGCTGACTTGCCCCGACCCCCTCGGCGCTGGGTTGCTGCCCTGCGCTGGGCCTTCCTTTTGCCCGAGTCAGACCGACCTTTTCCTGAAGTCTTCTAAATTATCTCTGGTTGGAGGACTGTGTCTCTCTGTCTCTTTGCAGGTTCTGTAGTTTCAGAATCCGTCCAGAGGCTTGATTTAATGTTCGTTTTGAGGGAACAGAAGGAGAGCTCAGACAGCTTGCTGCTTCCTCTCTGCCATCTTGGCTCCGCCCCCCCAGCATTTGCTTTTTAACATGAGTGTTCAGGGGGCAGCTAGGTGGCGCAGTTGATAAAGCACCGGCCCTGGATTCAGGAGGACCTGAGTTCAAATCTGACCTCAGACACTTGACACTTACTAGCTGTGTGACCCTGGGCAAGTCACTTAACCCTCATTGCCCTGCAAAAACAAACAAACAAACAAACAAAAACATGAGTTTTCACTCCCTTAAATAAAAGGAAAAAATAATTTGGGAGTATGGCACATATGGCAGGACCAATGCAGGAAAGATTTAGTAGTGGAGGCTTTCTGCAACTCTCTGAGCTTTGGTTTCCTCAAACAGGGAGTTGGAGTACATAAAGATCCTTTTCTGATCTGTTAATGATCCTTCCCCTCATGATGGTTGGTATAAACATGAGTTGTTGCTGCTGCTGCTGCTGCTGCTGCTGTTACTAATTTCAGTACTGGTACTTACTAGCTAGCCATGTGATTATGGCCAAAAGACTTAATCTTTCTGAGCCTCAATTTCCCCCTAAGTGAAAAGGGGATGACAATCTTTTCCCACCTCCCCTGAAGTGCTGCTCCAATGCACCATCATCTTGGGACCCACCCAAGGTTCTCAAGTGCTGTACCCACAGAGCAGGAGCCCAGGTGGGGCCAGCCAAGCTGGAACGTCTCAAGTACAGACAGGTCCAGTGATGAACGGGGCACTTGTCATGTGAAAACCAGACTAACAAAGCAGCAGCTCATCACCAAGCTGGCTCCAGGGTAATGAATTTTCTAGCCCCAGACATTCACAGACTGACTACTGAGACTCAGAGGGAGACTAGGCTATTGAAGTTCAATCTGAAGGGGTCCTTGGCGGTCATCAAGTCCAATCCTCTTATTTTACAGAAAAGGAAACTGAGGCCTGAGAATTGAAGTAACTTGTCCCAAGGTCACACCCATAATGGCAGAGGCAGGATTCAAACACAGTCTTTCTGACTCCGGATCTAGCACTCTTTCTACTGTGCCCCCAAGGGTTGTGATTTGGATGAAATTACAGAGCACAGAAGTACGAAAGTAGCTCTGTTACTGATCTCTCAGGTTCTTGTGAGGGATGCATTTTGTAAACCTTAAAGAACTATGAGAATGTGATTCCCCATCTTCATTAGTTTGGAATAATTTCCTCTATATTTGCTAATATTGAGATGGTTTGACTATTTGGTTTACTCTACTCGCAGTCCACTCTGTTCTAGAAATAAGATGGATTCGACGCTAGCAAGCCAGAGAAGAACTGGAAAAGCACAAACTCCCAGAGCCAGAGGACCTAGATTCAAATCCTTCCTCTGACTCTTCAACAAGTTGTATTACCCTGAGCAAGTCACTTAACGTCCCCGGAGCTCAGGTTTCTTACCTTCAAAATGGGGGTGGCGGTGGTGAGAGGGTGAACTTGATGACCCTTAAGGTTCTCTCCAGCTCTATATCCATGACTATCCAAGCCTAGGTTGGAACAGGGTTTGAAAATAGAATAAATGAGGCCAGGACCCTTAGAACAGTGACCTGTAGTGAGGAACTGTGTCCAACATAGATGTGAGCCGCACCCCCTCCGCCAAGGAGCCATTGTATATCTGCAGCTCAGGATAAAGCCCAAAACAGCAAGAGGCTCCCAGTGGTAATCAGAATATCTCAGAAAATGATCTTTGGCTATGTCTCCTCCTTCCTCTTCTTCTACTTCCCTTGCTCCCCAAATTAGACACCTTCTAGGAGAAAATAGGCTGTGTAGTGGGAATCCCCCCAAGTCTGTTTCCTTACAATTTAATTTTAAGGCTTGTGGCCCAGACAGGAAGGGGAGGCCCTAGGGCCCAGAGAGGGATCTTAGGAAAGGCCACTTTCCCCTCCCCGCGGCCTCTGATTCCATGCTCTTGCTTAAAGGTCGTGTGGACAATTGTGATTTCAGATTCTCTCCACTGCAGCTGCCCAATCTGCCATCCCAGTTCCATTGACTCTGCTTAGTGCTATGCATACTGAGCAGCCCATCAATGCAGCAGAAACAGGTTTTCCTGGCACAGTCCCCAGGAGCCTAAAAGGAAAACAGAGTGGCTACTTCTGCACTGCTGTGGCCCTCCTCCTTTCTCCCCCAGGTTAAGGCCTCAATGGGAATCTCTCTGGCTTCAGTCTTCAAAGCAAATAAGCATAGGGTTGTCTCAGGGAGACAAAAGATGGTATCTCTCGTCATTCATTCACTTAATAGGGATTCAGTAGGGTCCAACTCCTGCAGTGTGTTCTTTACTCTAAAGAATATGATGAAATATAAGGTTGTAGGTATTTAGAGGGGAAGGGTTGACAGTAATGCTTGTCCCAAGATGTGTTGACAACTGATCTGTGCACTATGTATGCTGATGCATAAGTCACAGTCCCTGTCCTCAGGCAGCTTACAGCCTGCCCACAGAAATGTAGCATGGAAACATTTAGAGAGCAGTTACACCACCCTAAATTAGATGGGTCTATATTTGGCGTGACTTCAATATGTGTAATGGGTATCTTATTTTTTGTCTTCTCAAGGGTTGGGGAAGGGTGGAAGGAAAGATACAATTTGGAAGTGAAAAGAAAAAGAAATTATATATGTGTGTGTGTGTGTGTGTCTATGTGTATAATAGAAGGGTCTGAGTCTTAAGTGCAACAGGAATTGCAGGAAAAAAGTGGTTAATATGTATCTTCCATGGCCAGGAAGGTTTCATGTATAATAGGAAGCAAGGCTTCAAGCTGGACAAGGGGCGGAGAGGATTTGGATTAGGAGAGAGCAGGAGGGGAAGGCATTCTGGGATAGAGGAATAGGATGGTCTGGTTCCCTACACCCTCACAAAAGAAACAATCATTTCAGAAACTAAGTACTTTTAACGTTTAATTGGTTTATATTTTTCTTTCCACACACACAAAAGCTTCCTCTGTAAGGAGTATGAATAGAAAACCAGGCCTGGAGGAGAGCATTTAGAGAAAGTTCAAGAATTGACATGGAGAGTCCTAGTTTTCTAAAAAGTTAAGGGGAAGAAAAACATTCTCCTTGCTAGATGTAGGAGAGAAAGATGATTTCCTGAGCACTGGGCTGTGAGTCAGGAGCCTTGGCTTGGAGTCACCTACTAGCTGTGTGACTTTGAGCATATTCCTTAACCTCTCTGCCCTTCAGTTTGTTGTTCAGTTTTTCAGTGGTGTGGGGTTTTCCTTCTTGGCAAAGAAGGAGTCAGGAAGACCTGAGTTCAAATCTGGTCTCTGACACTTACTGGCTGTGTGAGCCTGGGCAAACCCAATTTGCCTCAATTTTCTCATTGTGTAAAATGAACCAGAGAAAGAAGTGACAAACTACTCTAGTAACTTTGGCAAGAAAACCCCAAATGGGGTCACAGTGAGAATGATGCAACTGAAAAAAAGACTGAATTGCAATTGTTATTGTAATCTGCCCTGTAGATGTATCCTAAGGACCCTTGGACCTTACTATTTACCTTGTAGATATACCTAACGGACTACTTGGCCTTTCCATTTATCCTGTAGCTGATTCCTTCCTATGTCTTATTTCCCAATTGGAATGTGAAATAGGAATTATCTCACTTTTTCTTTTCATTTTCAGTGCCCAAACAGGGTTCCATACAATGTAAAGGCAGTGAGGTGGCACAGTGGATAGAACACCGGGCTTGGAATCAGGAAGACGCATCTTCCTGAGTTCAAATCTAGCCTCAGACATTTACAAGTTTTGTGACTCTGGGAAAGTCACTTTAACCCTCTTTGCCTCAGTTCCTCATCTATAAAATGATCTGGAGAAGGATATGGCAAACCGTTCTAGTATCTTTGCCAAATGGGGTCATGAAGAGTCAGACAATTGAACAATAACAGCAAAGGTTTAATCAATGATTTTTCATTCATTAACCTAACTCAGATCGAGCAATATAATGTGTGTAAAGCACTTTGCAGACTTCAAAGCATTATGTAGAGGCCAGCTATTATTTTAGTAATTATTGTTTTGGTGATTATAGTAGAAATGATCTAACTGTGGTTAGATCAGGGGCATAAACAAGAGACTTTTCCCAGAGCATAGGCCTTCACAACTTGGCCCCTTCTGACCTTTCTAGTCTTCTTAGACCTTTCTTCCCTTCACTTACTCTACAATCCAGGGACTCAGGCCTACTTCTGTTCCTGGAATGAGATACTCCATCTCCTGACTCTTCAGTGATGCTTTCACTGACTGTCCCTCATGCCTGTTACACTCTCTCTGTCTCTGTCTCTGTCTCTATCATGCTTCTCCTCATCTCTGGTTTTCTTGGCTTCCTGAAAGTCTCAGCAAAAGTCCTACCTTCTGGGGCAGCTAGGTGGCACAGTGGATAGAGCACTGGCCCTGGATTCAGGAGGACCTGAGTTCAAATCCGACCTCAGACACTTGACACTTACTAGCTGTGTGTTAACCCCAATTGCCTCACCAAAACAAAAACAAAAGTCCTACCTTCTGCAAAAAGCTTTTCTTGGTCTTCCTTGATCCTTTTGGGCCTTTGCTCTGAAGCTATCTCCAATTTTATCCTAGGCATAGCTTGCTTATACATAATTGTTTTGTCTACATTCTCCCCCATTAGACTGTGAGTTCCTTGATAGCAGGGACTGGTTTTTACCTTTCTTTGTATCTCCAAAGTGTATCTCACACAGTGCCTGCCACAAAGTCAGCATTTTATAAATGCTTGTTGACTTGACTTGAGATTAGAATCCCAGCAAAGAGGCACATACCAACTAGACCAGGCCCCACAAAAGACACTTAAGATGAAAAAGTCAACTTAGCCAATGAAGGGTTCCTCACCAATGACAGGCACCAAAATTGCAGTGGAATGGTAGGGGAAGAGGGAAGCTGATAGTAAGGGAATTCTTCACATCTCCTCCTCACTGAACACTCTTCAGATGGCACATCCACTTTGTCCTTTTCCACATGACTCAGAAAGCATGGCCAAACTTCTTTACGTGTACAAATCACATCCAATATGAATAAAGAGAAGAATATCTTGAACCTTGGTTTGACTCTATTGCATAGGCAAAGTTGACTTTACTCCATATAATATGATTCAAGAAACACTAAAAGGCTCATTTGCCTGTGGATATTTCAAGCTCCAACCTCCCATGGGCTTAAAAATGACTGTTACTAGATTCTTTTAAAATATGCCAAAAAATTTACATTTTAATAGGAGCCCTTACATTGACATTGTCTCCAGAAGGTCCCTGTTAAAATACAAACACTTCATCTGGGGAGGAGCAACTCATTAATAGACATTAATACATTAGCATTCTGTTAGTTCTAGAGGAGAGAAAAAGAGTCCTGAGGATGTAGGACAAAACAAAACAGAATGGGAGAAGGGAGAAGGGAGAAGGGAGAAGAGCAGGAAAAATTTGGTGCACTATGGGGAACTACCCAAAGAAAGTGATGGAAGTGGTGTCATGTGAGACCTGAGGCCTCAAATTAGCAGCTAAAGGAGCTGGGCAGTGTCCCATATTTCCCCATAATTCACAATTATACCTAAAACTAGCCCTAAGTATAACAGTCCACAAAATCTCTGTTGGGAAGTAGAGATTCAATGTAAAAGTTCCATTTTCACTGTGGGCTCATACTGCCCCATTTCTATATTCTACAAGGTTGGAGGGTAGAGATTGGAAATCACTCCCTCCTACACTTCCCTAACCCTTTTACACTCCATCATCACTCCTATACCTGCAGCGTTTCAAGGTTTACAAAACATTTTTCCTCACAACAACCCTATTAAGTAGGTGGCACAATAATTGTGCTCTCTGTTTCATAGACACACAAGCTAACACTCGGGTTAAATGACTGGTCCATGGTCACACAACTCCTATACATCAGACAGGGCTTGAAATAGGTCTTTCTGACTCCAGATAGTTCCTCTCTTCACTAGGAAACGTGGCCTCTAAATGACTTCACATGCATTTTCTGATTGTTTTGTTTTTCTTCTTACTTAAGTCACTGAGCTGTTCTGTCTGTCAGATGTTCCTAGTGGTCAGGCCCCTAAGCTCAGGGGCTCGGGGCAGCTGCTCTATTTGGACATTACCACTGGATGACGCTGAGGGTCACATGGTCCTGAAAGCAGAAAGCCAGAGAAGACCCCTGAATCCAATAGAAGGGGCCCCATGGCAATGGAAACAAATGCCAAGAGGCTAAGGTGACTATAATATCAATCAGGCAGTTTCAGTGATTGAGTTCTGAGTGTGTGCCAAGCCAAGTGCTGATGGCTATGGAGAGTCCTGGAGGAGGAGACTCATGAGTATCCATCCCATAGGTACCCTAGTGATGGTGCAGAAACAGCAGTTGTGGCAGGCTATTTTTACACAGTAGCATCGTAAGTCTAGAGCTAGAAGGGTACCTTCCATAGCATCTAGTTCAACCCCTTTATTTTGCTGAGGAGAAAATCGAGACCAAGAGTGACTTACCCAAAGCCACATGGGTTTTAAAAAGTAGAAGTGGGATTTGAACCCAGGTCCTCTGGCTCTAAATCCAGACCACTTTCCATAGGACCATACTTCTACCCATAAGTAAAGTGGGTAATTCCAACAAAACCCCAAAAACCCTTGCTTTTGATGAAAAGGTTAAGATTTCCTTATCATTACTAAGTAGCTTTGCTTAGGGGGGAAGGGTCTACTGATGGCATGATCAATTTCCAACTGGAAATGATGAAGAAAAGGTTTAAGATTTCCTTTCTGTTTGGTTTTTATTGTGATTTGATGAAAGATGTGATATAATGGAAAGATCAGTCTTAGTAGCAAGAGACCTAGGTTCTCATCCCAGCCAGTACTGCTGTGACGTTGGCCAAGTCACTTAAACTCCAGTTTGCAGAAAAACCTTAGTTTCCTCAGCTATGAATTATAATAATGCCCCCACAATACCACTCCCCCCCCCCATACCTGACTGGGAGAAGATGTTTTTGTGAAGATCAGAAAAGACAACATGTATGAAAATGCTTTGGGCAGGTGGGGGGAGGGGGAGGAGGGAAGCTTCAAAGTGCTAGGCAAATAAGAAATAAAAGTATAAAAGTAATGTGCAGTAATGAAAAGATGAATCACCCCAAAGCTAATGTGCTTTGCAATCAACCCAAGTGCTTGAAATGGAATGCAACCTCACCCTTATCAAGAGCATTTACAAAGTTTGACTAGATTCTCAGAAAATTGCCTACCTTGTAAGAATGAAAAGTTCACTTTATTCTGAAGGGAAAGTAGCTGTCCCCACCTGATTTGCATTTTACACAATGCAGCAGGAAATATTTAAGTTGACAAATAGGATATTTAATGCTGCAACAGATACTTGGCAGTTACTTTTTAACAATTGTTATAAATGTGATTTATTTGCTATTATAAAAAGGGCATTACTATGTGAATATGACTCGGAAATTAGCTCCAGTTTAGCAAGAGGCCTTGACTGCCTGACCTCTTAATATCCTTATAATGATGCCATTTACCATTCAATGCTTAGTCAAGTCACTCACTGCTAGATTTGTTTTAAAGGAGGCCACTCTAGGGCAGAGGCGCTATGTGTGTTAACATACTGCCTTGGTGTGTTAGGCACATGCTCTACCCGCCTTTTAACAGAAAAAAGCGGGGAGGGTTCTTAATCAAGTCCTTTATGAAAATGTGTTAGATTCCAATTTCCTACAGTGAGAATGCATTACTACTAATTACAGCCCACTCCAGCTAAAACATACGTCACATTCTCCCCACAAGATCCTTCCCAGAGTAATCTGAGCCACTAAGTACTGTGAACAAGTCAGCTTTTGACCATCTAGTGATTTTAATTTCAGCCAGAAGATGGTCATTGGTGGGGAAAGGCTACTCACAAGAGCCAAGGGCATCAGTTCAGTTGTTGTTCATCCTTTGTTTTTGAAGAGGACCAATGACTTTATGGGGTAATGTCTTGACTTGGAAGTGACTTGGATTTAAATGAGGCAGAACTGCACAAAGTCTACTAACTGAGGAATAAGGCCTTCATAGCCTCACCCTTAAGCTACTAAGTCTATGTATAAAATCTTAAGTGGTTTTCATCAGGAAGCCCCCTGACCATAACCACTCAGTAATACTGGCAGCAATGGTTTATGGAATCCCAGAATCATAGATGTAGAGCTAGAAAGGGCCTCAGAGGCCATTAAGTTCAATCCCCTTCATTTTGGAAATTAGGGAAAAGAAGTCCAAAGATAATTAAGTTTCAAAGGTGGGATTTGAAACCAGGTCCTCTGACTCCAGAGACAGTGCATTTAGAGGGTAGTAAAGGAGTAGCATAGGATCATAATGTAGACTTAGAACTGTGAGGGACTTTAAAGGTTATTGAGAACAACTTCCTCATGCTGTTGTTTTCTGTTCAGTTATTTTTAGTCAAGTCTGATTCTTTGTGACCCCATTTGGGGTTTTCTTGGCCAAGTTATTAGCCATTTCCTTCTCCAGATCATTTTATAGATGAGGAAACTGAGGCAAACAGGGTTAAGTGATTAGCCCAGGGTCACACAGCTAATAAGTGTCAGAAGCTGGATTTTGTGATGAAATAATGGGATTTAGCAGATACTCAAAGACCCACATGGAGATTAATCAAGACTGATTGAATCAAGTGAGAGTAATTGACTGCTGATTAAGCCTACTTCAAGTTAATTGGATTGTAATCACACCTGGCTATCCTTTAAGAAGGTATTGTTCTCAGAAGCTAGACTGTGAACTCAACTTGAGAACACCTTGGATGATGCCAACCAATCACCTTGAAGCAGTGTGTAAGGACTGCCTCTGTTCCAGATCTATAAAAAAGCTTCCACAAACAGCTTGCTAGGGAGTTCCTGATTAAAGCAGGCTTGTGGAAGAGGACTTCAGGAAGAACCCAACCAAGCTGGAACTCTAGGCTAGGTAGGACTTCTTTTTCATAACCTTCTGAACTCTTTGTAAATATCTGTATGCTCTAATAAATGTTTAATGCCCAAAGACTGGTACTGAAGCCTTTTAATTTTTGGCGACCACAATTAAGATTTTAAACATCACAATTTGAACTCAGGAAGATGAGCCTTCCTAACTGTAGGCCTGGTTTTCTAAGCACTGTACTACCTAGCAGTCCTCATTCTAGAGAAGAGGAAACTGAGGCACAGAGTGCTTAAATAACTAGCCTAAGGTCACCCTAGTGACCCTACTAAGTGTTTGAAGTAGGATTTGAATGCAAGTCTTTCTGACTCCAGAACTAGCAGTCAAGTGATAACATACTTTATGTCAAGTGATCCTCACAAGAGCCTTGAGAGGTAGGTGGTACAATTGTTAGGAATTGTACCTTAGCTTAGGAAATTGAGTCTGTGGTTGGCTCAAGGTCACACAGCCAGCAAGTGGTTGAGACAGGACTTGGACCCAGGTCTTCCTCCTCCAGGTATTGCTGGCATTTCAAAACAAATCGCTGATTTGCCCAAAGATAGAATACATGCGGGGATTTTATGGGTATATTAGAATGATTAAAATAATATTCTAGATTACTAGAATATGAATCTTATTGCCTCATTTTACAGATGAGGAAACTGAGTCCCAGTTTAAGCTTACTCAGCTTAAAGCAACAATTCTAGCTAGTGGCAGATGGGATACATTTGTGAACCTTTCAAAGTGCTTTCATTTGAACCTCACAAAAAGCCTTTGGGGCAAGTAGTACAGATATCATTTCCCTTTGACAGATGAGGGAACTGAGGCACAGTGTGATAGAGAGACTTGCCGAGGGTCATATGACTCATTAATAGCAATGCTGTTTCCAAAAAATGAGGCATCAAGACCTCCTCACTCAGAGTCTTGTTGTTTTCATTCTGTGGCATATTGAAATTATTGGAGCGTATGGCCGTTTTCTTCTCCAATAGCCAGCCACTCCATGACAGAAGGACAGGAGGTTCAGTTCTGCTCTTCCCTCCAGCAGGGGGTGAGCCCTTTGTCACAAGGGTTCATTCTTTGCATCAGGCTCTCCTCCTTCTGTCCATTTCATTTCCCCACAACCCCCCTCACCAATCCCCTAAAGTTCATTTTTACTCAATGGAATTGAGAACTTCCTTTGCCCTGTCCATTTTAGAAATGTTCAGTCATGAGCAGAAAAATCAAAAACCACCTCAACCTTCCTGAATTTAGTTAACTTTTCTCAAATAAGGTAATAGGACAATTGGGTCGATTTTCTCCGTCAGGTTATTTGCAGTACTGTAACTGCAGAGATCGTCTTGACTGTTTTGATTAGGGGTTTGTGGCAGCTCCATCACTCAATTGAATGATGTAGAAATAGAAGCAAAAGATATCTGCTCCATTAAAGTCACATTTCTTCCCCTCCCCCTTTTTGCTGGTCTCATTTCTTCTTTTTTTTTTTTCTTTTCTGTTTTGATTAGATATGGGCAACGGACCTTGCACTTTCTTATAGTGACCAGCTTTCCTTGACAAAGCTCGTCTTGTATGTGACCAGAGGAAATCTAAATTTCAGTTCAAGTGTCTTAGAAGTGACACCCTCTGTAAAGAAACTTAATAGGTCCCTCAGCCAGATCAAGGTAGAACCAGTAAGTATCAATCAATCAACCAAGCAGCATTTCCTGAATGCCTACTGGAATTTCCCAGCCCTGTACTACAGATGGAGGGGAGGGGGGTTATACAAAAAACGTAAAAGACCCACTCCCTGCCTTCAGGCTTTGCTGTTATATTGAGGAGACAAAATGGATACACATGAAAAACTGACCAATAAGTGCTACTAAAATGAGAAGGGGAAAGAGTTACTGGTGGGACGGGGAATCTTTGCAACAAGTTTCTCTGATAAGGATCTCATTTCTAAGATCTGTAAGTAAATTATTTAAATTTAGAAGAATAAGAGCTATTCACAATGGCTAGTCAAAGGATATGAAGAGGCAATTTTCTAAGGAAGAAATCCCTGTTATTAATAGCCATATGAAAAGTTACCACATGTGGTAAGGGCTGAAGGAGTGGCAAAGATGCCAAGTACCATTGGAGCTCAGCATGGGGAGAATTCCCTGTGATCTGGATTCATCTAAAAGGCTTCACGGAGGAGGTGAGACATGAAGCTGAGCCTTTAAGGACAAGAATAGGCAGAGAGGAGGGGTGGGAGGCATTTCAAATCGGGGGATGAGGAGATGGTATGAGTCAATATCATTATCAAACAACATTATTGAGCATCTACTTATACAAGGTACTCCTGCCCTAAAAGCCATACCACCACCAGAGAAACTAGACTCAGCTTAGCAGACTCCCATCTATAATAGATAATATCACAGGATTTAGAACCAGAAGCAGCCTTAGAGATCATCTAGTCTTTCCCCTCAATTAATAGATGAAGAGTCTTGGGACTCAGGAATAGAAATGACTTACCCAAGCCTTTGCCTAAGGTCACAAAGGTAGTAAGTGGCAGAGCTGGGATTCATGGTTTTAACTCCAAACTTGTACTTATCCCACCATTCCCAGGCCAAGCAATCAAATACTGGCCATACACATCTTGGGAGTCCAAGTCTTAGGCATTTTTTAATGGGATGCACGAGAGCAGGTAAATTGATTTCTCCCAACTGTAAAATTCTCTGATCTTTTTCTAAATCTTGGACATGTGTCAATTCCAGAGTAGCAATCATAAAGTATTAATTGTTTATATCACCTGTATGCCTACTTAGGCAGTTGACTAATAATAATAATGGCTAGCATTTTTATACTACACTTTAAAGTTTGCAAAGTGATTTTTATCTTTTATCTAATTTGACTGTCACAATAATTCCGTGAGGTAGCTATCCCCATTTTACTATTGCTATCACATATTATTACATATATTATTATTACATATTACTATCCCCATTTTACAGATGAGGAAATTGAGGCTAAAAGAAAGAGACTTTTCCAGGATCATACCACTAGTAAATATGTCTGAGGCAAGATCTAAACTCAGATCTTCCTGACATTAAGCTCAGTGTTCTATCCATCGGGCCACTTAGCTGGAAAGATACATTCCACAGAAGAGCTTCCCTATATGGCTGTCCCTCTTCCTTCTAACCTCACATGCTACATTTGGTCATGGGGACTTTTAATCAATCACTGAGCATTTATTAAGCACCTACTGTGTACTAGGCACTAGGGATACAAAGACAAAAGTAAACATTCATGCCCTCAAGGCAGGGGAGATAACATGAATATGCACACATAAACATGCACATACATATATGAAAACACATACAAAATAGATACAATGTTAACTTGGGAGAGGCAGGGAACCCTACCTGGGGAAGGTAGGGGGACCACAAAACTAGGAAAGACAGAGCAGAAAATAGAGCCTGAGCCTGAGCTGAGTCTTGAAGAAAAAAAAAGGGATTCCAGGAGGCAGGATTGGGGAGGGTGTCTGTTTCATGGGTGGGGAATAGCTAGGACAAAGGGAACAGATAGAGGAAATAGTGTGTTTAGTGTGAAGAATAGCAAAGAGGCCAGTTTAGCCAGACCATGGACTTCATGGAGGGGATCGATGTATAACAAGACTGAAAACGCAATAGGGGGTTTAGTCATGAAGAGCAAAATTCAATTAGAGGGGAAAGGGGGGTAAAGAAAGATGGCCCCATGATGAGCAAGCCCCAACTCCCCACAGAAAGTAGTTCCTGATCCCCATCTTCAGAGAGGTCCACCAGGCTGTTGGTCTTTCAGGACTAAAGAACAATGTGGAACTCAAGCTCTTGTCCTTCTGGCCATAAGCTCCACGATGGACCACTGCAATTCTGTGCTATTTCTAAAAGAATGCTGCAAACAGTGTGGTGGAATTCAGTCAGCAACCAGCACTAAATGACAATTTGCTGCTTTAAATATGTTGCTTCAGAGAAGTCTAACCAAAAGCATATGTTGTGTTTTGGATGAGAGGCATGCTCAGTGGTTTCCCCCATTGTGCCTGTTGGCTTCCTTCCTAAATACAGACAACACTGTGGAATTCAGA
This sequence comes from Dromiciops gliroides, assembly GCF_019393635.1. Taxonomy (NCBI): domain Eukaryota; kingdom Metazoa; phylum Chordata; class Mammalia; order Microbiotheria; family Microbiotheriidae; genus Dromiciops; species Dromiciops gliroides. The sequence goes on from NC_057862.1 coordinate 151,786,487, forward strand.
GAGAAAGTCTTGCACATTTTACTTTACTGTGGGCTTGCAAAAAGAAAGCACTAGGGTCTTCAATGGGCTGAAGACTCTACAGTCTTGGAAGAAAAGTGTGCCTATTCTTACTATAATCTAGTATGGAACTGAGTGTGCTCTTGATTTTTAGAAAGATAAAAGTTTTAGCATTGGTGTGGCTGGAAGAATGTGCTTATAGATATGTTTGTATTCAGAAGTACACACAGACATACACAGGTACACAGAGGTACATACTTGGGTGGACAGATATACACCAGCCTCCATTTAAAATCAAACAAGTCTTATTGGAAAACTATGTGCAGACTGGAATTTTGGTTTTAGGAAGGGGAAGTTGTCATCCTCCCTCACCTTACGATGTCCCTCTGAAGAACACAAGAAAAAGAGGAGCATAGACACAATGCTTATGAAAATACAAAGGATTTTAGACCCTATAAAGTACTTCTGACTAGGAGAGGTACTTTGCCTAAGGAGATTCAGGGCAAAAACAGAACAAAACAAAAACCCCAACTTTTTTCTCCCTGTACTCACAGGAGAGATATTGTCCCCATACCACCCCAAAGAAGGTGTCAAGAAATGATCATTTAAAGGTTAATGAGCTCCTGATCTAGTGTTCTTGTCAAGCATCCACTTTTGAGAAGGAAATTAGATATGATTAGTCCCAGAAGTACATGTTTTAAAAATGAAAAGTAATCAAGTAGCAACTTTTTTAATTAAAATTCTGTCAGAATTAGCATAAATTGTCATCCTTTTCCTATCAGTTTTTACCTAGCCATTCTTTTTGGCTTCTTCTTCCTGGGTATTCAAGGATTAGGAGCAAGGACTGTTTTGGAAAACATCTGAAAATAACCCAAGACATTCATAAGCATTTTAACAGCATATGATCTGTAATGAATGATTAAGTAAAACCTTTTGTGTTAAATTATGACGTTAATAATGATTCTGTCTCTTTTAATTTATTATGAATTCTCAAATGCTCCGGGTTTGATTTTGATAAAATGGAACAACAACAGAGTTTATGTGATGACTTTATTTTTAGAAATCCTTCTTTGAAAGAACAAATTTCCTAGATACTGCTGCTACTGTAATTATGTACAAAACCAATCACTCATTATAGTTAGGATACATTATCTTCTAGACGGATGAGGCTAAATAAGCAACACATTAATAATTCAGAGTGCAGTTCATTATGCATGCGGATGCATGCTTTGTAACCAAAATAAGCACCTCATCAGCCTCATGCCAACCCTTAAACAATAGTTCTGTGTTATTGCAGCCCCATTCAAGTTTACGCTTGTTAAACTGCTACTTGGATTATTTTATCAAACATTCATTTATTTGTGGTCCCTTACTGCAGAGAACAGATTTTGGAAGCTCCTTTTTTCAGTTAATGATTTGAGCAATGAGTGTTATTAATTCTCAGAATATTATAAACATGATTAATTCTCAGGCAGAGATTTATTACACAAGGATTTCAACTATGTCAACTTAAATACATCACTGTCAAAACAAGTATCATGGAGAAAATGAAATGCACTCTGCACTTTCAGTCCTCAAGCTCAGAAGGAAATCAATTTAAATTGTGGCTAGAGCAAAATTATATTCTCCAATGAAAAAGAGTATTTTAAACTTTTTTTTAGATTTAACTATAAGAATTCTTGTTAGATTGCGATTTTTTTTAAAAGGCTGGACTTTGACCACAAACTTTTTGTCCTTTTTAAATTTTTCCTTTCTTTTCCTGGTAAGAGTCAATCTCTGCATTTTCTAGTCATGCCTAACAGGGTTCTGTAGAAATTTAGACTGTTCAGCAATAGCTGTCACAGACTTATATGGGCAGATTTGGTGAATGCCTCAATGGTCTGATCTGAGAGGTTTCTAGCAAGACCCCCCTACTCCAAAACCAACCTTATCATTCATCTTTATTCTACTTTTTTTTGCTTCTTTCTTTTTAGCAGTGTTGTGTAATGGAAAGTACCCTAGAATTGTAAGCAGAAAAGGTCAGGGTTCAAATCCCAGCTGTGGCTCTTGCTCCCTGGGTGACAATGAACAAGTCACTTAACCTCTCATAGCCTCAATTTCCCAGTGTGTAAAATGGGGATATTAAGAATTGTCTACCCATCTCACTGGGGTATTGTGAAGAAGGCCCCATATAAATACTAAAGTATATAGAAATGTAAGATATTATTATTTAGACTTGGTGTTTTAGAATTCAATTCCCTTATTAAAATTTAAATACCCTCAGGAAGAATCACATCTTAAACTATTAGTGGCTCAGTTACCAGCTACCCACTTAGCAAATACAGGTATGGGAAACAGGAGAGGGATTTGGGGTAAGGATGTGGGTGCACCAGGAAGGACAGGAACAGGGGGCAGGGCGGGGCGGGGCGGGGTGGGGAGTGGGGAATGAAAAGGTCACGAAGACCAACATTATCTGCTCCATCACTACAGAGGGCCCTTCCAGCACAGACTACACAGAAGCAGTAGTCAGACGTGTGACCTTGGGTGAGTCTTATAACCATTTGGTCTAGGCCCTTCAGCCACAAAATACCCACAGCACATCCCGAAGGAATCATGAAGAATGATTAATGAATGCACTTTGGCATAAATGCTTTTGATGATGGAAATCACAGAAATGCTTAGTAGAAATCAGACTGGCTCTCCTGGCATGCACTCCTATTCCATTCACAAAGTGATCTTCATAGGCTATAGGTGTCTTCACTACAACAAGGACATCAAACACATAGAAAATTATACCCAGGATAAAAATCAGCCCTTTAGGACAAATTAGAATTGTGACCAGGCACATTTGGTTTAGAAATATCCTAGGAGGGTAGTAGGTAATTAGCCCAAATGTCTTGGGCAATTGACTTTAGAACCTTTATGTCAAGGGTTCTTAACTTAGGACCCAAAGATTGCCAGAGAATCCATAGATAATTACAGAGAGTCCTTGAACTTGGATGGGAAAAAAGTTAAAACTTTATTTTCACTAATCTTTTGTTTCCTTGAAATCCTATGTATATCATTTTATTCATTTAAAAACATTTTTCTGAGGCAATATCCACAGGCTTTACCAAACTGCCAAAAAGGCCCACTATATGCACACAAAAAAGCTTAAGAACCCCTGTTTCATAGGAATGATCTCCCTTGTGGGAATTATAATATGGAAAGGAAGTTCTGAAGCTTTATGGAAGTTAAAGCTCATAGAGAATCTTAAAATCATAGAATTTCAGAGCTAGATAGGATGTTGGAAATCAGTTGGTCCAACATTTCATTTAACAGAGAAAAGTGAAGACATTTGACAAGTTAGTAGCAGAACCAGGACCAAAACCCAAGAGCATTTTTAATTAAACTGTGTAGTCCAAAATACTAATCACATAAAATAGTAAATATAAATGTAGCCTCTATCAAGAACGTGAAGAACCATTATTTATCTGTTATGTGAAATAATACTCTAAAATGCAAAAAGCAAGCTCTTCCCGTTTCTTGAGAAATCTGTGGGTTTCTGTGAGGTAGGAGGATTTCTTTCCCCTGCAGTGAAGAAACAATTCTACCCATGAGCACTTTACTCTTACTTTTTCATGCATTACAGAAGAAGGTATGTGTGACCCTGGGAACTCTGCTGGGATCAGAGAAGTGACCTGAAGAAGTCCTGCCATATACTCTTCTGTGCATGCCTAAGAAAAAACATCAATGTTGACAGTGCTGTGTAGGCCACTGGCTCACAAATATTTCTAGGGAAATATGCAGGAGAGGTTTGGCAGAAGATAGAACAAGCCTTGGCACCTACAGGGAGAATTAGCTACTATATTTAATGTTAATGTGGATTCTCAACTCAACCTTAAAAATCAAGCTTAATTTTTTTCATCATTAACAAAGTGATATTGATTGCCTACTATAGAAAGAAGGTAAATTGTGCAAACCAAACAGTTAAATCCATTCCCTTTCTGGCCAAAAAGAGTTTGACTGTATTTTTGTTTTCCTTTCCAAGAAGCATGGTCCATATTTGTGAAGTCGTTGACTTTAGATGGTACAATTGTCTTTTTCATCTATGCCATCAGGTTTGATATGTCAAAAAAGTTTCCCTCTTTGTCCCAGACATTTGCTTTTAATGAAGAGACTTCTGGAATCTCAGGGTTACAGCCCTCGAGAGTCATCTAGTCTAGTCCTCTTAATTTTACGGAGGAGAAAACTGAGACCCAGGGACCTTAAAGGACTTTCCCAAGGTCATATAGGTATTAATCCTCAGAGGTGGGATTTGAACTCAGGTCCTCTAGCTCCAGAGCCAAGGCTCTTTCCATGGTATCATGATTTGAGAATTCTTTTAGAATTGAGAAACTCAGAGCTGGGAGGGACTCTAGAGATCATCAAACTTAATTCCCTCTTTTTACAGCTGAGGAAACTAAAACATAGGGAGAGAACATAGCTCACCTATAGAAAATTTGGTTAAGTGTTAAAAATGCACCACCCTCTTATCTGCTCAAGATTCCTGATGTTTTTGATATTCATATGAATTAGATGATTTCCAAGATCCCTTCTATTTCTATATCCATGGCCAGAAGAAATCATCATCCCCATGAAGCTTATCAGATATTTTACAAGGCTCTTTGCAAGGCCTTGTGCCTGATGATACACATCAGGGATGAAAATCGGTGGTTGTACTAAGAAGGCATGTTTATAGTACTTCTACACAGTGGCATGCTTTACAATGCTTATGGTGCTTTCAAGTTTCCCAAATACTCTCCTCCCAACAGCCTTGTGAGGGAGGCCTTGCAAGGATAATTATACCCCATTTCACAGAGGGGCATTAAGGGACCTGCCTGTGACCACACATAAGCTGGGCCGAGACATTGTAAACTTTGCACGTTACTCCTGACTCTAAGTCTGACATTCTTTCCCTTCCACCCCACTGCCTTTTCCTGTGCCAAAGCTCTCACCTTCATGGAACTTCTCATCTAGCTGGGGAGAAAAACAAATACATGTAAGGACAGCTAATAAGGTAGCACAAAAGAAAGCACGAGCTTGATGAAATGTGTGGTACAGACAAAAAGGGTCTCAGAGGAGACAGTACACCCTTTGGGCTGAAATGGTCTAGTGTAGATTTGCAGAGGAAGAAGGGTTTGAGCTAGGCCTTGTTAGACAGATAGGAATTAGTAAAACAGAAGAAGACAGGTCATCCAGACCAAAGGAAATGGGAATATTTGGGCACTAATTTCAGACTGCTTTCTTTCTGAAATGTAATCACTACTTGTTTTTTAGAAGCTAGAATGATGACCCTTTTTTATCAGGAAGACAACCAAGGTATCATCTCTTTTTATTCACTACACACAAGAATTACATCCAAATCATCATAAGATTTAGCTCTGGAAAGTACCTGAGAGATCATCTAATTCAACCCCTTCATTTTACAAATGAGGAAACTGAGGACCATGCTTCTTCATTCCACAGCGCAGACAAGACAGGCAGATTCTACTGACTCATCTTCTTTAGAGCTATAGTGCATTGCTTGGGAAAGATTGTGTCAGCCAAGTGACTACTTTCTTGTTTCCTTCGGCCTAGTCTCAGCTTTGTTAGTTTTTATACGATGGTGGCATAAGAGAAGTTTAGAAGACAAAAATAACCTTGGAATTATCTTGTGAATTCATGGTAATTACCACGCAATTACATGCTCAGTAACCACAATGGAATTCTAGAGTATTTACAGTTCACTTATATCTACAGATCGCTCTGGCTTCTGTGCCTTAATTTTTCAAGTAAGTGCTATGGGATAGTGTAGCCGAATGCCTAGGCCTAGTGGCCAATATACTTTGCATGCACAGATAGGCAGAGCTGGTCTTACTTTAATCCTTACTAGCTTTAGCCTACCTTAATAACCCCATTGATGGCCCTGGGTGAGTCCTAAAGAGTCAGTCTATCCCTGTACAAGAGGTTGCTCATATCCTATGTATCCTTGGAATTCCATTACAGCAAACACTTGGAAGCCCTTAAATGATTTTATCTGAACAGCAAATAAACCATAGAGGGAGAGAGGAAAGGTGTCCAGTTTAGAAAGTCACAATATGATTCCATGATATAATACTAAATAGTTTCCTTTGTTCTATAGTTTTTAAAAAATCCATTGACTAGATGCCTATCATGGTAGAATCAGCCAGAACTTGCACTCCATTGACACACAACTTTTGAGAACCTAGGGTTATCTCCATGATGAAACATTGCCAAAGGAATTTAATAGAGAATTGACAACTAGTGAAGTTGAATTACATTGGCTACACCTAGAGATATGTTTATGGTTATGAGAGGCTCAGAAGAGAACACCTCCTACCAGTATATTTATACTGGTAAGAGCCAGGCTAGCTAAAGCACACAGAGAGTTAGCTTTTATCAAAAGAACTTTTAAAAAAAGGAAAAAAATCAGAAATGGCAAAAAGAAGTGGAAATATTGCCCATGAAAAAAATTTGGAGCACTGAACTGAGTCAGGAACCCTGGCTTCTCACCTTAGCTCTACCTCTAAAAAACTGTGTGATTGTGAGAAATTCACCACCTCTTCTCTGGGCTTCAGTTTCTCCATCTATCAGATGAGAAGTCTGAAATAGCTGCTCTTTGATTCTCCTTCCATTTCTAAGTGTCCAATATTCTAAGCTGTCAAAGGGGTGTGAGAAAAGAGTAACTAATAACCTCTGTGGAGTTGGTGGGACAGAGCCAGTGTCACTGGATAGCCAGCCCCAGAGCCACTCCTTTGGTCATAGTGGAAGGAGGACGGGAGTGTTTAATATAGGAAAGTAAACCTCAGATCTTCTCAGCATTTGCTGACAGGATCCACCCCTCCTCTACCTTCCACCCATGAGCAGCTCTAGGTGCCTATTCCTTACAGCACCTCAGAGTCTCCTAAAGCACGGTCCTGGCCTGGGATTGTGATCCAACTGTTCCATACCAAAGGAATGACAATGACTGTGGCTACCCATTCTGGTCTCCAGATTTACAGTTGTTGTAAAGATCAGCATCTTAGTAACTGACCACTATGACACATTTACATTTTACTAGTTACTTTACATCTCATGCTAAAGACTGTCTGACACAGTGGATAGACCAAGTCCCCCATTGGCTCTGGAACCCTGGACAAATCACTTAACCTCTTGTGCTCTAGGCAACCCTCCACAACTATCAGTTGTAGAGAAGGTGCCAACCTGAATTGACAGAAATACTTTCCTCACCCAGAAGTTCCTTATATCAAGGAAATCACAGCCCTGGCCCCTATCCCTCTTTCAAGATAACTCAGTGAGGCAAGTAACATAACTATTATTATCCCAATTCTATAAATGAAGAAGCTGAGATCCACTGAGATTAAAGGTCACACATCTAAGTCGTCCATCTCCAAATTCAGCCTTCTTCCTACCACGACACAGCTTCCAAGAACAGCCCATGTCTGATTGCCAGAAGAAAAGAAGCCATGTCTAGCACATTGAAAGAGACTGACAGGCTGCCAGATTCCTAATATTTAATTTTGTTCATGGTTATATTTTAGATACTTTTGGCAAATATTAAAGATTGTTCAGGCCTTATGATAACTGGACTCTTTGGCAGCAAAAGCTGTTAGGGAAAGAAATGTCATAAATTCTCCATGCAGGAACACATGACAATATTGTGTTAAAATCAGATTCTCACACTTAATTACCTGGTCTTTTCCAGCTTGCTACATCCATTCGCTATGCAGTGATATCCAACAACCTGATGCACAGCAACCTCTCCCTAGTCTTCCACAGTGTTTTCCTCCAGATGTGTAAGGCCCATGGCATAGGATACAATGTGGAGGTAGGACAAGTGAAAGTAAGCCAGTAGCAGCTGGGATGGGAAATGTTACCTGCTTAAGCCAATTCAACCCATTTTATCATCCTGGGAAAACACCTCCACTGGTCTTTCATAGTTTTCATGATTTTCAGAAGTATCTATCCTTCACACTGCAGTACCTTTATTTTGGCCTCTGGGCTTGCACAACCAGCAGGGTTGTAGTTAAGTGTTCTTACTGCTATTTGCATGCACATCTAATGACGCCCATATACCTCAGCAAACCAAATATTTCAATATAATTGACTGAATTACAGAAAGAATGAATCAACCCAGACGGCTGCAGTTGGGATTAATCGTTCCAGCTATAGTGTGCAGCCCCTCTGGAATTAAAGTTTTATTCCCCAAATGATTAAACAGAAACGCTTTTCCCATGCCCAGAAGGTGCCTAAACTTAACTCTGGTTTTGTTGTTATTTTTTTTAAATCAGCTTCAAGGTTGTTCTACTCACTCTCAAAGTGAGTAGATCCTCAAAGCAGGGAAGGTATAATTTGAAGGACACTGTGAAGTTTTCTTGCCACCTCCCTCAAAACGTCATTTTCCCTATTATTTACTGATTATTGAAATCCCATAATTCCACATTTATTCTTTTGGTTCAAAAGATCTGGCCTCTGTTAAAACGTTAGGACATTTGCACACCTGGGCCCCATCAGTCATTTACACCTTAGGGTGATCTAAATTTATTGGATGTTTTCTTAAAGTTACATTTTGAAGGAAAAGAGAGGAGAAAAGATGGAGGTGGCACCTAGAGAGTGGAAGTAGGAAGGAGGTGCACCAAGGGAAGCCTATGGGTTTCAAACATAAACTTCAACTGAGTATCAATGTACCTGCCCCTGAGGCAAGTATATTAAAACAGGGTTCCCAGAGGAAAATGAGGATAAAAGAAAAAAATGGAATGGGAAAAAACAGTTGGGACAGAAGAAACAAAATTAAATAACTAGCACTGATATGATGCTTTAGTTTACAAAGCCCCTTATATATATTGTCACTTAATCCTTACAACAAACTAGTGAAGTGTAAGTACTGTTATAGATGAAGAATCTGATGCTTCAGGGAGATTATGACTTCCCTGGGCTCACACAGTAAGTCACCGAGGAAGGGATTTAAACTCAGGTCTTCTTGACTCCAAATCTGCTCTTACCCCCCTGAGCAAATTAGCTAGTTCAGAAAGAGCAAGAGAAGAAAGAGAAGAGGAAAAAATGAATAGGAGATGTGAAAATTATTAAAAGAAAGAAAGGAAATGAAAGAGCCAAAAATAAATAGAAATTTCTGAAAGGAGGTGGGGAGGGGGAACATTGAAAGAGAGATATTAAAATGGTGCTTAATAAAGATCTGGCACAAGAAATTTCCTTGTGGCTTATATGACTACTCAGAAGTCAAATGGTCCATCCATTTTCCTTAATTAGAACCTTTCCCCACTATCCCATATATTAGGTAAGTGCTTATGACTTGCTACAGTGTTATCCCTTAGGAAAACCTTTGAATTGCGGGGAGGGGGTCTACTTTAAATGAAATACTTCTTCTAGGTGTCTTTTTAGAGCCACCATCAGCTTTATTATCTTGCCCAGAGTCAGCTAGGTGCCACAGTATATAGAGAACTGGCCCTGAAGTTAGGAGGACCTGAGTTCAAATGTCACCTCAGACACTTCCTAGCTGTGTGATCCTGGGCAAGTCACTTAACCTCGATTGCCTTAAACATCCAGGAACATCTCAAGTCATCCTGATATGTATCTTGCCACTGGACCCAGATGACTCTGGAGGAGAGAGTGAGCTGGTGACCTCGCACAGCCCTCCCTCACTTAAATCCAGTTCACTGCAAGTCATGATATCACCCCAATGTCATGGACCTCTTCAAAAATGGAGGACAAACAACAATATTATCTTGCTCAAGTAACTAAACCTCTCTTGGTCTTACTACCCACCCCACAGGGTTTTTTGTGAGAATCAAATGACATTATGTATGTAAAACACTTTGTAAACTTTATTTCAATGTGAGTTAATAGTGATGCTGATGAGAAACAAGAGCAACAAAAACATGCATGTAAATGTTACTATCTACAAATTGCAAATGGAAAAAAGTAAAGTTTTAAGGAAACTAAATAATTTTCATGACATTGCTGAGTTGATATGTGGTAGAGTTGGATCTGAAAGTGTGTGTGTGTGTGTGTGTGTGTGTGTACGTGTGTGTATATTTTTTTTTTTGATGAGGCAATTGGGGTTAAGTGACTTGCCCAGGGTCACACAGCTAGTAAGTGTTAAGTGTCTGAGGCCGGATTTGAACTCAGGTACTCCTGAATCCAGGGCCGGTGCTTTATCCACTGTACCATCTAGCTGCCCCTGTGTGTACATTTTTAAACCATAATTCCACTGTAACCTCTGCTATATATGCTTTTCTTCATCCTTGGCCCCATCCTTGCCTAGGAAACCCCTCCCCACTCAGTCACTGACAATGACCAGCTTTTTACCTTCTCCAATTCAGCTTTATCATTACCAGCCTGAGCCTGAAGAAAAAGAAAGATTGCAGAGATCAAAACAGAATAGTCTAACCATGAAGAGAACCTCCCCCTATACAGGTATCAGAAAGGCTGGATACCTGGATTGTTAGAGGTTTTTGGAGATGGAGGTTTCTTTCCAGAAACACATGTGACCCAGTATCTATTGGATAGATATATACTGGGTAGGGGAAGAAAGAAAAAAAAATATTTAATGCCTGGTCCATTCAGATGCATGCAGTAAATATGATGGAAAAGGTAATTTATAATAAGTACACTAACTAGGTTCCCAAAGAAGGTATGAATGCAGATGACTCAGACCTGCAAAGACCTGACAAAGAAACTATTAAAGAAATTACAGAAAAGTCACTAATAGCCCTAGAGAAATCTGTGTCTCAAGATGGTTGGTGCAACTATGGCAGTTATAATTGCCAATAAACTTGCCCTAGCTTGGTACATCTAGTATGCACCATATCAGCAAGGAGTGGCTTTCAACCCTGTAGCTAAGGAATGAATTATTCAGATAGTAGAAATATAAAAAAATCCACAGATTCAAAATTAATAAGAAGTAGCCAAGTTGTTGGCCATCTGTGTTAACTTAAGAGGACTTAAATGAAAGGGTACAATTAAGTGATACCAGAAATGAATACAGAAATGGTCAGAGTCCATTTTCTTTATATGAGATCATTTCCAGTGCTTATAATGTGGTCACATTCTTTTGAAGAAACATCAAATGATTTTTTTCCTTTCCAAAGCTGCAATCAAAGAGCAATAGGAACTTACAATTGATGTATTTTCTCTTGGAAAGTGAATTCATTGAGATTGGGTTCAGCCCTGGTAAATTTTCATTTCTACCAACTAGATTGAAGCTACTGCAATCCTCCCACTGATCCTTAAACTAAATGAACCCTATAATGGCTGCCAGGTAATGAAAAGCATCATGTTGGTGTGTGTTGTGTTATATGAATAGATAGATGAATGCTATACATAAATGTGTGTGTGTGTGTGTGTGCACGCGCGTGTGTGTGTGTACCAATGACTTGTGGGGCCAGGGTTATACTTGTCTATGTAGGAAAAGTCATAGTCCCCTATGTGATTGATTTGATGGGTCTTCCCTGCCCTCCTAAATGTGTCTCTCCCCCACCAGCTGTCATCATGCAGCTGTGTTGGAGTAACATTAACAGAGTCGAGGAATTGATTCAAATCCCAACACTGCTTAATACCTGTGTAATGTCCTGTGTTATTTGGGGAAGTCACTTACTTTCCCTTGACCTTCCATTTCCTCACCTGTCAAACGAGAGCTTTTAGCTCTGAGGTTTCATATTGCTCTAGATCCTGTATTTCTTTGCCTGAAGTTTCTGAATGAGTTAGAACATTCAAGGCATGGCAGAGGTACAGAGAAGACTACATTTCCCAAAATATCAGACCCAAGGCGGAAACACTCATTGAGAAAACCAGGAATTCCTTTTCCATTAGACCATGTCTGGCCACAGAGCAGGTTGTCTGATGTATGAGTAAAGGTGATCTCTGTCAAGTTCATGATGATATAGGGAAATTAAAGTGTCTATGAACTCAGGATTTCATTAGCATCTTTGATACCTCAAAGAGCCAAGAATATGAGTTATTCTGGCTGTGGAAAATATTACAACTATGACTGCAAGCAGCAAGTAGCACCTAGGATAAGTCAAGTTAGGAGCTATACTGGAGACACAGACCAAGAAGCAGGCAAGCAACCAAATATGGACTTCGCACTTCAATGAAATCTTCATCTTCATCCCTGAGACCCATCCTGGTGTACAAGTATCTTGCTAAGACTTTTCCTATGTGGGGGCAGCTAGGTGGTGCAGTGGATAAAGCACCAGCCTTGGATTCAGGAAGACCTGAGTTCAAATGTGACCTCAAACACTTGACACTAGCTGTGTGACCCTGGGCAAGTTACTTAACCCTCATTGCCCTGCAAAATTTTTTTAAAAATTTAAAAATTAAAAAAAAAAGACTTTACCTATGTCATCCCTATCAGAGCTATAAATTATGGCAGCACAAGTTACAAATTACTCTGAAGGAAAGGGGGAATCAAACTATTCTTTCAGAGTGTGAATGAGATTGTTTGGTTTTTTTGCTTTACTGTTCATTTCTGTACAGATTAAATGTTTTATTGTTTCAGTGCTGTTCCTTGCCTGGATCTATTAGCATAGCAAGTAACTGAAAAACTAGACCTGAATTAGCTAAGTTCCCAGTTTTCTAATTGGATAGGGGGAAAGCAAGCCAGATAAGCAAATTTACCATTTTTAAATCACCAGGGAACAAACAGTCCTCAAAAGAAAAATTGCATGCTGTTTAGAATCATATGGAAGAGTGCTTCGAGTCACTAATAATTAGAGAAATACAAATCAAAACAGCTCTTAGGTTTTACCTCACACCTAGCAAATTAGCCAAGATTACAAAAGATGTAAATAGTTAATGTGGAGAGGCTATGGAAAGACAATTACACTAATGTGCTGTTGGTGAAATAGCAAATTGGTACAATCATACTGGAAAACACTGGAATTATTCTAAAAAAGTGACCAAAATGTCCATACCCAGAGTTCCCACTGCTGGCATATACCCCAAGGAGGTCCAAGATAGATAGAAGGACTCATATCCACCAAAATATTCACAACTGTAATTTTGTAGTAGCAAAGAACTAGAAACAAATGGATGTTTATTGATTGTAGATGTGCTAAACAAATTGTGGTACATGAATATTAATGGAATATTACTGTACCAACAACAAATATGAAGAATTCAAAGAAGCTTGGGGATACTTACATAAACTGTAGCAAAGTAAGCAGAATCAAAAAAACAATACACAGAGTGGCTACGACAATGTAAATGGAAAGAATAAAAGGATGAAACTGAATGTTGTGTGATTACGATAATCAAGAAGCTTGGCCTTAGGGAGAACTGAAAAAATGTACCTCCCTCCTTTCTTTGCAGTGGTGGGGGACTATGGGTGTGGAATATTAAATATACTGTCACATTGTTGATATAGTAGATGGTTTTTATGAGCTGGGTTCTTTCTCTTTTTAAAAATTCTTTGTTACAAGAGATGACTCATTCATTCCCTTTTAGGGACGGACATATTCAGAAATAAAAGTAATGTAAAAACGGGGCAGCTAGATGGTGCAGTGGTTAAAGCACCGGCCCTGGATTCAGAAGGACCTGAGTTCAAATCCAACCTCAGACACTTGACACTTACTAGCTGTGTGACCCTGGGCAAGTCACTTAACCCCCATTGCCTAAAAAAAAAAATTAATGTTAAAAAGTAATGTAAAAACATAAGATATCAAAATTTTCAAAAACTTAAAAATCCATATGGTTTGTTCCTAAGTACACAAGAGTCCACAGCTGATTAGACCTGTAATCTACCTGGAGTTTGTCCAGAGTTGAGACTGATGTTTTAGGTCAAGGTTTTACTGTATAGCTTAACTCTCCTTCCAACATGTAAGCTCCTTGAGATATGGCTGTTTCCTTTGTATCTTTTTACCCTCAGCACCAAGCACAATGCCTAGCACATCATAAGCATTTAATAAATGGTTGATAATTGAAAATTACCTGTACTAGCACTGCAGGAATCCAAACTGACTTCACTTCTATTTATGTCAGAATTACTAGATTGACAGACTATGGAATAGTATAAATGTCGTTTAAACTAGATTTTAGCAAATGATTTGTCTATGTTGTTCCAGCTGCTATTGTGAAAAAGAAGCAGAGACATTGTCTAGAGTAGAAATTTCCAACTTTTTGATTGCATACCCTCATCAGTTACAAAAAAAATTAGGCACACCCCTCTATATGTATACTTGCCTATTTCCTAGTTATATTCATATATTACTGTACTAAAATTTACACAAAAAGAGACATTTTTAAAGGATGAGATAAAGATGAAATAATCCTTTTCAATAGGGAGCCACTGGACTTTTTGAGCAGGGGAGAGACTGGTTTAGGAAAACCACTTTGACAGTTATATGGAGGATGGATTTGAGAGAAGGGTAGAATTAAGTACAAGGAGAACAATTAGATTATTGCAATAGTTCAGGCATGAAAAGTGAGTAGTTGAAAATGACACCAAGATTACAAACTTGGGTCACTGGAAAGATAGTGGTGCCCCCAACAGAAATAGGGAAATTTGGAAAAAGGATGGGTTTGGGAGGGAAAATAATGTAATAAAATCTGTGATACATATTTTTAATCTCTTCAACTCATTCAGTCCCACCCAAAATGAAGAGGGAAGGGGGAGCAGAAGAGAGATATGACTCTTAATTACCCAGTCACTTCCCAGAGCCAAAGTCCACCCTCCCAAGCCTATCTTCATTTGCCATGAGGTGATCTGAGGGAAAGGGGATGAGTATGTTAGGCAGATGAGAGGTGGGTTCCAATGATAACTGTGCAACTGCAGCTGTGTGTTCCTGGGTAGATGTTCATTTAAAAACTGCCCTAAGGGCAAGACGCATGGTGTAAAAGCAGGGCTATTGGGAACAAATTGTGTAGTAGAGGGAAGGGGTAGAGTAGACGAATGTTGGGGGATAAGAATAGGTGTGACTTTGTTGGAAATAAACTCTGTAATTGGTTAACAGGAGAAGACTTGGGAGTGATGCATCTTTTTTCTGTCATTATTTGCTCATACATACCTTTGGGTCAGGCCATACTCCTTTGAGATTAGAACCTAGCCTAAACTTTGGAGACAACTGGTCTAGATGACAGGGCAAGTGGATTCTGAACTGACTGGATGGCCAGCCTCAAAGAGGAATGGCCATTAATGGCTTGATGTCAACTAGGGAGCACTTTTCTAATTGAGTATTTCCAGGGTGCTATGCTTTACCCTGTGTTGTTATCAATGATTTGGATATAAATGGAATATTTATCAAATGTGCAAATAACACAAAGCTAGAAGGGAGAGTTATCATATTGGACATCAGAGATAAGACCTCGAACTTTAATGGACTAAAACATTGGGTAGACTATAACAAGATAAAATCAAAGGTTATAAATTTAAAGTCTCATTGGTATCTAGACAGCAATTTACTTGAAAAATATCTCAGGATTTTAGTGTACCACAAATTCAATGAATTTATGTTGTGATATGATGGCCAAAAAGTATATGCCTTCCTGAATATCATATCCCAAGCCCTGCAATACTTTAATGTTGAAGCTGCCAGGTCCTATGCAATCCTGACTGTGGCTCCATGATATTTAAATGGTTTCTTTCTGGCTGCTTGGAGTATTTTCTCCTTCACCTGATAACTCTGGAGTTTGGCTACAATATTCCTCAAAGTTTTCCTTTTGGGGTCTCTTTCAGGAGGTGATCAGTGGATTCTTTCAATGATTATTTTATCCTATGATTGTACAATTGGGCAGTTTTCCTTGATAATTTCCTGGAATACGGTGTCTAGACTCTTTTCCTGATCATGGCTTTCAGGTAGTCCAATAATTCTCAGATTCTCTCTCCTGGATCTATTTTCCAGGTCAGTTGTTTTTCCAATGAGGTATTTCACATTTTCTTCTTTTTTTTAGTCTTTTGATTCTTAGTGTCTCATGGAGTCATCAGCTTCCATCTGCCCAATTTTAATTTTTAAGGCATCATTTTCCTCAGTAAGCTTTTGTACCTCTTTCCATTTGGCCAATTTTTTCTCCCATTTGGCCATTTTTTTCTCTCATTTGACCATTTGTATTTTTTAAGGAACGGTTTTCATCAGTCAATTTTTGTGCTTCTTTTTGCAGTGTAACTCTCATTTCTTTTTTCCTTTTTTTCTTCTACCTCTCTCATTTGGTTTCTAAAAGACTTTTTGAGCTCTTCAAAGAAGGTTTTTTGGTCTTGAGACAAGATCATCTTCCCACTTGAGTCTTCACTTGTAGGCATTTTGACAAACTCATCTGAGTTTGAGTTTTGGTCTTCCCTTTCACCATAGAAGCTGTCAATGGTAAAGGTCTTTTTTTGTTTTTTGCTTATGTTGTAGCCTATTTTTAAACTTATAAAGTTGAAGTCTGCTCCTGGGGCACAGGGGTCACTGTTGCAAGCTTCTTACTGCTCTCAGCTGCCCCACTCTCAGCTATGTTGAGTTGCAGCAGTGTTGAGCTGACCACTGAACTGAGCTGTGCTGAGCTGCCCTCCCCTTTCACCCAGGTGATACAGACCTTTCCTGAAGTCTTCTAAATTAACTCAAATAGGAGGATTGTGTCTCTGTCTTTTTGTAGGTTCTGTAGTTCAAGAATCTGTTTAGTGGCTTGATTTAATGTTGTTTTTGAGGGAAACATGGGAAAGCTCAGGCAACTTCCTGGTTTCTCTCTGCCATCTTGGCTCCACCCCTGGAATGCAGATGGCCAAAAAGTCTAATGAGATCTTAGATGGCATTAAGACAGGATTAGGAAAGTGATGGTCCCACTGTGTACCTGCCTTTGATTAGGGATTTGCAGTTTTGGGCACCATATTAATAAGATAGAATATGTGGAGAGAAAAACAATTAAAATAGTGAAGGCCCTCAAGATCAAACAAGATAAGGACTAAATGAAGGATTTGGGGATGTTTCAACTGGAGTAGAGAAAGGACACATGGTAGCTGTCTCCAAGTATTTGAAAGAGCTGTCATGTGCAAGGGAATGTGATCTTAGAGGACAGAATAAGGAATGATGGGTGGAAGTTGCAAAAAGGCAAATTCAGACTTGATATAAGGAAAAACAAAGCATTCAAATAAGGGGAAATTCCCAACAGGTAGGGCTATCCAAAATTGGAATTGGGTGCCTAGATAGGTAGTTAGTTCCCCTTCTCTGAGAACCTGGGAACAAAGGCTAAGTGAACACTTGTCTGTTGTATAGAAAGGATTCAGGTATAGTCTGAACTAGATGTCATTGGGGGTCCCTTACAACTCTGAGAATCTGTGATTCTGTAATTTTAAGAGTAAACTCTTCAAGAAGGTCCTTGACTTGTCAGACATTAAAAAATCTTGTACTTTGCTATACTCTGGAAGAGAGAATGAGGCTGATGACTTTATGCAACAATGTCTCACTTAAATCCAATTCACATACAAGTCAAGACAACAATCCATGATGTCATTGGTCCTCTTAGAAAATGAAGGACCACCACAAACAATAACCATTCACAATCATACCTAAAGCCAGAGTATTTTGATTGCACATTGCTAGACATTCTGGGGAACCTGAACTCTGGACAAGAGGTTCAATGGAACTAGAATATGGTCCTTCTAATGCTTTTATTTAATTCTGCTAAGAATGATGTAATAAAACAACCATAAGATAGTGGATTGGTTGTGAACTACTCCATACCAAATAGTTGAAAGATTAGCTATCAGTCTGTGAAATAGTCTTAAAGAATTATTAAGGACCTACTAAAATGGTATATTTTAATTACCCAGTCACCATATGGGGATCTTTGGACTCCCTGGTAAGTTGGAAGAGAGAAATAAGAGAAAATCAAGGATGCAGGTTCCAAAAGATGGTCTTCAAATAGTTGCAGATCAGCAGGTGGTATTAGATGATGCTCTATATTTGAAAGATATGGGTCAAGTTTTAGATGAAAAGGAAAGTCTATATTGGCACCCTGTTAGTGCTTATGGAAATTTGTCAAGACTTCCTTGGCATGAAATTCTGCCCAGGCAGAAGTAGGGAGAACAAATGCAGAAGCTATTTCTTTTTCTGACTAATTAATGTTCCATGTGTAGAGGCTCCAAGAGAAGAGAGGCCACCTATTGTCTGATTTATTGGGGTCTGGAGACATCACCATTCATCCTGAGTTATCTCCTGGACCAAAATTAGGACTATAGGCCAATAAGTCTGAAGCTACTGACCCACCCACAAGGGGTCAGAAGTGAAAGCTGGTGATTTCAAAAATTTGAGGCTTATATGACTTGACTGATGAATGGCAATCTTAAGGTGATATCAGGCAAGATTAGGTGTACTCATTGGTGACATAATTATATATACATACATTATGCTAGAAGTAATCCTAATATGATGCTATGTATAATATATCTACATGTACTCTATGTGTTATATATATATAATGTAAAAATCATGTATGATTGATTTCTTTGTGGCTTCTTTATTTAGAACTTGTAACAATGTAACTCAATAGTTTTGTGTTGTTTTGACCATTTGTACTCAGTATAATTTTCAAGGAATGAATTTTTTTGGTTTTTTGACTACAGGGAGGATATAATAGACATGGCTAAGAGAAGAAAAGAGTATCTAGGTGTCAAAGTGGATGGAGTGCTAGGCCTGGAGTCAGGAAGACTCATCTTCCTGAGTTCAAATCTGGCCTCAGATACTTACTAGCTATGTGACCCTGGGGAAGTTACTTCATCCTGTTTGCCTCAGTTTCCTCCTCTGTAAATTGAGCTGGAGAAGGAAATGGCAAACCAGTCCAGTACCTTTACCAAGAAAACCCCAAATGGGGTCATGAAGAGTTGGACACAAGGGAAAATGACTAAACAACATCAAAAGGGAAGAAAGGAATTATATTTCCCACAATGCTGGACTAAGAATAAGAATACTCATTGGAAGAAGGACTTTACTCCTGTGAAGGCATTTGGGCCTACAAGACAGGCTGATTTACATCAGGAGGATTGACAGAGGGAAGTCATGAGTTGAAGGAGTGATATTGGCCTCTGCTAGGTTTGTGACCATGTGAGGCAGTGACAACATCTAGGAATCAGTCCTAGAGTATCCCTAAGGTCTCACAGAAAGAAAAGATGTGGCAGCCAGGCTAAGGAAAAGTTGGCAAACTGACCCTGAACAGGAACAAGAAGTAATGACTCAGGAAAGCTACAATGGGAGTTGTATTGGAAATACTGATGACAGAGAAGTAGGCTATCAATTCAGACTTGGTCCATCACTGAATTCTTTATTTTCAGCCCTGAAGCCCATCCAGGAGAATAATCCGATATGAAGATTCTGCTTCTGCCTTCCCTATGAGAGCCAGGAGCTTTGGTAGAGTTCAAGTTCCAAAACATTCTGAAGACAAAGAGAAATAAAACTAGACCCTTCCTAGACAGTGAACAAGATGGTTTTCTGTTGCTTTGCTATTCATGTCTGTTCCAATTAAAAGTATGACTACTTCAGTGCTCTTCTTTTCCCGAATCCATTAGCATGGTAAACAAATTCTTTAAACTTAACTTGAGAAGTTGCCTGTTTTCTAATTGAGTAGAGGTAAAGCAAACTATATAGGTAAAAAGCTTTTTAAAATATCCACAATTTGGATCTAAATCTGTTGGGATCCACAATTGGTTGGATTCACTGGCTACAAGAAATTCATTCCCTTGGAGGAAAGGGAAAAACGAGCATTTATTAAATTTCCACTATGTGCTAAGCACTTTACAATTATTCCCTCATTTGAACCTCACAACAACCCTGGGAGATAGGAGCTCTTATTATCCCCATTTTACACTTGAGGAAACTGAGGCAGACAGAAATTAAATGACTTGCTCAAGATCACATAGCTAGTAAGTATCTGAAGCTGAATCTGAATGATAGAGGTCTTCTTGACTCCAGGCCCAGCATTCTATCTACTATACCACCTAGCTGCCTCATAGCCTTAGCTTTGGGGCTAGAATATTGCCACTTTACAAGAGTCTTCTGTGTAAATGTGAATACCCTATACACAGGTAAGGCAATAAGTCATTGTCACTTTAACTGCTATTAGTTTATCATATTGCTAAAGAAAATGGTGCACAGGAGAGATTCACGTAGTGTGAGGTCAGGGTAAGAGAAGAGAAAAACTAAGGTCATGGGAAGCTGCTAGAGAAGACAATCCTGGGCAAGATACCATGGGAAGGGACTCTGGCAGCCAGGAAATGGCATGTGGGTCCTGGGTGCTTGGGAAGGAATTTTAGATGAAAACATATCCATCTTTGCTTTATTATTTTGCATGACTTAGTCTTATCTGAGCTTAATATGTAAACTCATTTTTAAAAATGGAAAATGAAATCTTGAAAGAAAACTTTGAATAAGCCATTCACTTGTATTAACTACATTTAGCTTGATGATAAGAAAAAAAATCTGGCCTCATTTCTTGGAGGGCTCTAAATGGTCCATAATTTCATGAGAACACTTCAGGGATGGTTTGTCTATATAAAAACACGTACAGCACTTGATTATAGGTGATGCTCCTAACACATCTGGTCAGTCCAGAGCCAGATCTGACAACATTCATCAGTTATAAGGGAAGATGTAACCTGTGTGTCAATGAAGAAATCCTGAAATACGAAGCTCTCACTGAAAGTGATTTGTTGCAATTCAATTCCACAGACATTTATTAAGTACTTGCTATGTGCAAGACAGTATGTAATTAGATGTGTTAGTAATTAGAAGCATAGAATCATAGAATTGGAAGGGACCTTAAAGGTCATTTCATCCAACCTGCCACCTAACTCAGGGATTCCTTCCTCAGCATCTCAGATGCTGTCTCTTCTTTAATGCTTCTGGGGGGAGATAGATTATTACTACCAGGAGGCAATCCATTCTGTTCTTGGATCATGCTAATATTATAATGTTGTTTATAATGAACCTCTTTATAACTTCAGCTGATTGGTCTTAGATCTGCTTTCTGGAGCTACACACACACACACACACACACACACACACACACACACACATAAATTTTCTCCCTCCTTCATTTGACAGTTATCTCTTAATTTCATGCTTTGATTTGTACTAAGTTGTATGTTTCCTTTAAGAAAAATAAGATATTTCTTCTCCAATTTTGCAGGAAAAACAAGGAACCGTTTTTTTATTATTTGAAACTCAGAAGAGATATAGATTGGGAGTATTGTGAGTATGAAATACTTGAGTACAGTTAAACAAAGAAATAGGCTGTTGCAACTGCAAGCAATTCTGCTTTTATGTATTTTAATCAAAGTGCTGATTTATTGAAAGACCATTTAATTTTGTTTAGAAAAACAGATGGTATTACACAAAGTGGCCCTTCAACACACTGTTTTTTAAAAATATGATTGATTTATTGCCAAAAGGTTAGTTGTAACAGCTATCTACACAAGCACATGAGCATACATACACACAAACACATGTGTGTTACATATGCCCAATGCCTACACTGCTGCCAGCATCCATTTCTGAAGGTAGGAAGCTGGGAATAAGCTCAGCTGGGATGGTCCAAATAAGCAGTACTAAGCATTTGACCACAGCTTTCCCAGTATCATTGTGGGACATTTGCAGACTCTGGTGCAGCAAGAGCCCCAACACCAGGCTGACACGTTTCCATGAGCACTCACATGTCCCACAATTAGAGCACAAGGCCAGACAAACACCACAACTGGTTTTTTACTTTCACCCCATCACCTACAGCAGTACAGGTCAATTTCCAAATGCAGCAATCACCTTTGTACCTCGGCATACCCCTAAATAGTTCAGCAAAAGTATTTCTCTACTCATCTCAGCTGTTCTCTGAAACAGTGAAGACATCAAAGGAATAAGAGCCTGCTCTGCTTTATACACATCACTTACCTACCCTTCTTTCTGCCCTGTCCAGGTCCCACTGTGGCTCCATTTCCCTGTACACCGACAGGGAAAGAGGAGGGCTGGGGGTGTGACCCATAGATTCATTCATTCATCAGCTATTTGCAGGGCACTATATGCAAGACACTGGGATAGATACAAGGATGAATAAAGTAAAGCCCTTTGCCTCAAATTGCTTATAATCTACTAATATTACAAGTACACAACTAACCATAATACAAGATGGATTGTATATCACAAGAAAGGCTTGACATGTAGGGTTCATATGTAGAAGAGATACAGTTGAGAAGACTCAAGGAAGGTTCCACGAAGAAGACAGCACTTGAGTGAGTCTTGAAGGATAGATAGAATTCTGACAAATAAAGATGGGGGTAGGAGAGGTAGAAGGCAACTGTGACAGAGTGATGGTAGGAAGCACTCCATCATGTTGGGCAAAGGACACAGCATGAGGAAAAGCATGCAAGTCCAAATGCTAACATGCTCATCATCTTGCCAAGGTTGACTATAATGTCAGGAATGTGTGAGGAAATGTGAGAAATAAGGTTAAAAACATGGGTTGGGGTGGGGGGAAGAAAAGGAAAAACCTTAGATTAGTTGAAAGAGAGCTAGAGATTCCCTGTTCAAGTGGGAAGCCCTCTCACTGGACTGCTCAGAAAGGAGCTCTAGAAGTCAAGATGTCCCATGAAATGGGAGGGGCCCCTGTCCCATTTTTTTTAATCCAGTTAGTGACATCAGTCAGTCTTCTATGGTGTTCCTTGGGGCTTCCTCCTACAGATTTGCATGTAAACACCTATATATCTGATGTCACCTCTCTCATTAGTATGTAAGTTCCTCAAAGACAGAGACCAATGTTGCACTTTTGCCTTTCTTTGTATCCCTGGTGCCCTGCACATAGTAAGTACTTAAATGATTGGCTGATCAGCTGATTCTGACAAAACTCTATGGTTTTCTTTTCAAGTTTCCTAAGTATAAAACACCCCTGGCTGCCTAAGGCTGAACAGGAGGTCTGATGATGATAGGATAGTAGGTTGTTAGATAATGGGGAAAGTCATTTGTAAGGGGACCTTGGATGGAGGACTGGTGTCCAGGACAGTGTTCTCATGATCAAAGTTGGTGGCACTCTGCTATTTGCACCACTACTCTCTACATCTTCATGACTCTTCATAAAGACATGGGTTCAAAAGCTCAATCATGTAAGGACAGGCTCGAGAGACAAGGATAGAAACTAATTTCCACAGAGGCAGGGAGAGGGTTAGAAGAGAAAAGGACCTAAAGGCTTCCATTGACTGCAAGCTCAGGATGATGCCCTGTGGCGGGGCAGCTAATTCAATTCCACCAAAAGGTATTAAAGACCAAAACTGAGCTGCATTGTGCCTGCCTGGGGGAGATGCAAAGTTAGACTACATTAATGCAAATAAAGGATCCACGGCAAGGGCAATGTTAGCCTAGTTGCTTTGACAGGATAACATCTTCAATATTGTCTATACTTTGGGGTGCCATATTTTAGAAGAGACATTGAACTCAAAACTAAGGCATAGGAGGATCAATTGAAAGAACAAAGGAGTTTTGGCCTTGGAAAAAGAAGGGGAAGACAGGTCATGATAGCTGCTTTTAAATGTTTAAAGTCTTTTCATGTGGAAGAGAGGTTAGAGTAGTTCCCCTTTTCCCCATAGGGCAGAATCCAGGCCAGTGTGTGGAATTTAATGGAAAGCAAATTTCTGCTCAAATATAAGGTGAAAAAACTTCCTACCAATCAGTTATCTAAAAATGAAACAGACTCTCTTGGACAGAAGCAAATTCCCCATCACTAGAAATCTTGAAGGAGAAACTTGTCAGGGATCTTGAAGAGGTTAGACTTTTGCTAAGGTTAGACTTTGAGGTACCTTCCAACTTTTCACTTCTATGATTTTATGACATAGAGAAGGGACAAAAGGCCTTAACTTTCAAAAAAAATTTCAGAGGAGTTAATTCAAAACACAGGGATGCAACCAGTAAAATAGTAACATAACTGAGCCTATTTCCTCTCTGAAAAAAATCAGGAAATTATACTTCCACTACCTTCCTTACAGGGTTGTTGTGAGAAAAGTACCATATGTATGTATGTATGTATGTATGTATGTATATGAGTTGTTATCATCATTATTATAGAAGCAGAATCTTAAAGCAGAAAGAGACTTGAAAGGTCATATTATGATTATTGTGCCTACAGCTGAGGTATGAAGAGTGCATGGAAAGGCTTGTTGCAAACATAGTAAATTAATGGAGTATTTCCCTCTGTAGCACAGGTAGATACCAACCTATGAATATGTAGACCACCGATGAGCAATACCATAATTCAATTTGTGGAAGCAAGGACAAGGCAAAAGTCTCTATAATACCGAGGTTCTGATGTATCTGTATTCAAGAGAATTATGTCAGGCATGAATTATGCTCATGTGCATAGCAACAGTTCTGTTAAACTAATTTAAACATTAAAAACATATGAGCTCATACCACTGTCCTAGCTCAGTGGTAGCCTTTTGCTTGGAATAACTGAACCTATTGCTATCTTCTGCTAAGTTGATTAATAAAAAATATTTATTACACAAATCCTTTTTGTTGACAAGTTAAAATGGGGCCTCATCTTTCATATCTCCCTGAAGATTGCCACCTTGTGAGATTGAAAATACTCATTAAATTCCATCACCAGACAGGCACAAATGAGAGGGTGATTGTTTTTAAGCATGTGAGGGGAATCATTGGTAAACTCATTTGTTTGGATATCATTAACAGAACAATCGGAGAGGATCTCCAGGGGGTCCTCATGACCTTTGCTCACAATCTCTTCATCATCCATCAAGAAATATCATCACCTAATATGCAAGGCGAGACCAATTTTAAGGTGAGGTGTTAATTAACTAACGATCCTGGTTAATTTCTGTACAAGGGCTGAAAATACCTCATGCTGTATTGTAAACAAGTGCTAAACCATCCTTTTTTATTGTTAGCAGTACATATTTTACAATGTGGAGGGTCAATACTGTAAGGTTCCCACTGAACCTGTTAGTTAAATTTAATAGTTTGAAACTTTTCCTTTGAAATCTAGTAGACTTACTTTAAGTTAATGCTTTTTCCAAACCTACATTTCCACATTTCAAAAGTGAGAGAGTCTGCTAGGATGTCATAATGAGGCCAGAAGACTGTCACAATCAGAATCACAAACTAAAAATTTCCTTTAAATAATATTACAGACTGATTGGTTATTTCCTAGAGAATTGAGTCACAGAGACTCAATGAAGTTATAAGAAGATAGGTTTAACTTTTATGTGCCTCAGTTTCCTTAAGTGTTAAATGATCTCTAAGGCTCCTTCTAGCTTTAAACCTTGCTAATTTAATGATGACAGTGATTTAGGTATCCTAACTTGGATCACTGGAACACCATTACTATATTTTGTGTCGTTTGCTCTGGCCTAGTTTTATCTAATTACATTAGCTATTTCATTTCTGACCTCCTGAGGCCTGTGAGTAGTTTCAAAAATGTCGACAAAGTTCAGGACAGGATTACCAATTGGAGATCTTAAACATTCAGAGAACAGAAACAAGGACTGTATCAAAGATGGTTGTAATCCTAGCTAAACAAAAAATGCATAACTCCAGTTCATCATTAACCAACCAGTCATGACTTAAAAAGCAAGATTAAGTCAGAGTATTCAATATAATACCATATTCATTTTTTAAAAGTGGGGCAGTGAGGTTTAAGTGACTTGCCCAGGGTCACACAGCTACAAAGTGTCAAGTGTCTGAGGCCGGATTTGAATTCAAGTCCTCCTGAATCCAGGGCTGGTGCTTTATCCACTGTGCCACCTAGTTGCCCCCTCCATATTCATTTTTCCCACAGAACTCCCTTCCACTGAAACCGAAAGCTTCACATTTATTCTTGAACACATTTAATTTTTCAATACATTTTCCTCTAGAATAGGTCTGTTTTAATAACAACAACAACAACAACAATAATAATAATAACAGGCTTCCTCTTGTCTAGTGGTTTATACTTTTCTGGGTATTTTCACATTCATTATCATATGTAGTAGCATTCTATATGGCCCCATTATATTAAAGATATTCACTCTTCAAATGGGACCAGTGCTGCATCACTTTTCCCTAGTCCCAAATGGCATATGTTCCATTTCACATCATGCTCCATTGCTAGTCTAATGTATCTGTTAACTAACTGTCCATATGCACAGATTTGCAAATGACAAGGACAGCCATGTCCAAATTTGGATATCATTCAAAACCAGAAGGCCCAGGCCAAAACCAGTTGGCCTCTTAGCTTAGTCCTAAGGCAAGCAGAATGTATAAACCCCTGTTCAAGTGAAAAGTATTTCTATTGCCTTTTTCTCTGTTTGAGTATCCTCAAGGCAAAGCTCTTCAAAGCCTCGATGTCTCCCAAGTCTCTTCCAACAGGCACCCTGTTGTATCTTTCTTTTTAAAAAGGGATCTATCTTAACATATATATCCTCTAAACTCTTTCAAAGGGTATTGACCAGTCAGTTGATTTTAAATGTCCTTAAATGGTTCCTGAGCCTGTGGATGGGACATGGTTCTACAAATGGTTTCAAATAACAAAACCAATTCATCTAAAGAACAGTGTGAGAGGACCAAGGTGCTGGTTTTGCAGGACATCTTCATCTCCATGTTTCTTATCCATCTTATGCATACTGCTAAAGGGAATCAATATAAAATACACATTTTTTCAGTAACTTCATAATAATGACTTTTTCAGTAACTAAAGAAGTTAGATGGATAAATAGGAAGAAAAGGGGGTTTTAATCCTATTAGATGAAATATTTCAAAAACAAAATTATAAAAATCATGATGACGATGATGATAGTACTTATACATTCCTTTAAGGTTTGCCAAGTGGTTTACAATTATTATCTCATTTCATCCTCGCAACAACTGTGGGAGGTAGATGTCATCATCATCCCCATTTTACAGACGAGGAAATTGAGGCAAATAGAGATTAAATAACTTGTTCAGGATCTCACAGTGAGCTGTGTCTAAGACTGGATTGGATCTCAGGTTTTCCTGACTCCCAAGTCCCACACTCTATTCATTGTGCTCCCTAGCTGCCTCTATATTTTAATAATAATAATAACATCATAATTATTATCTCTGTATGATAATGAGAATTTTATTTATATAATACTTTTTTGGGAAAACATTTCCCATCTACTCCTTCATTTATCCAATTAAGTAAAGTAGCCCCGTAATCTACCTTCTCCATGCTGACTCAAATACAGTCTCTATTCCTATAATGGAGAATAAATTTACTTGCAAAATGAAAGCTATGTTTAAAATGAAGAGTTATCTGAGCTCTTTTCTGAAAAATAACCAATGGCTCTATAAGCCCTCATCTGCCTACAAGCCATACTTGTAGATTCATAAGACTGCATATGATTGCCAAAAAGATTGTTTGAATATTTTATAAAAACTAATGGATATTATTTTCTTGTTCGTCACAGAGGTTAATTAGTGATATTGAGACAGTCCTAGGAGTTACATCAGAAAACAAAATACAATTTGAAGAGCAAGCTGCCAAAGAGGAGAATAAATTCATCTGAGAATCTTAGTTATTTGATATCTACAAAATGGTACCCATTTGGAAACAACAACAACAGCAACGATTTTCTCACTGACAGGAAGAAATGTAACTTTTTCTTTGTTCTCTAGCAGTCAAATTAAAACTTGGTGGTGTGAGAAATTGGAACAATATTCTTTGTTTGTTATTTGCTATTAATTGATCTTCATTTACTTGTTAAATTATACTGTAATTCTCTGCTTAAGTTTGTATCTACTCAACTTATTTTAGCCAACCAAAAGAAAAAATGTTATAAGGAAAAGAAATCCTTTGTTTATTTAGTACTATGTCTTTACATGCTTAAGAAGCTTCTTTTTAAAAAACTTCATAGGTAGGTGGGTTTGGGGGGGGGTTGTGGAAATTTGGTTATTCCTAAAACGAATCTGTCTACTCTATTTTTTTCTAATAAGCAACTTTGTTTGACCCATAATCACTGTCATCTTTAAAAACCTGAATGTTCTTGTTTGTTTTCTTTTTTTAAATTGTCTAGATTTTTTAAAAATCCTTTTACCTTTACTGTATTTTCTCTACACCAAGGCAAAAACATTTTTTTTTTTCACTTCCAAATGGTTGAGCCCTAGAAGTCTACCGTCAGGCTCTAACTAACACTCCAGAATCTATCTAGGTGGCAGCATGTGCTCTTATTTTAAGCTGCTGAATAACTCCAATCCTGTCAATTGAAGGAATAATCTTGCTCCCCAGTAGTTGTGGTTTACTGCAGTCACAGGATTTTCACGAGGAATGGTACAATGCATGTATTCAGCTATATTTTTAAAAGGCAATTGTCGAAACTAAAGGGTGCCAAGTCTAAACCAGAGTATTTGTTTCAATACTCTAATAAAATATTGCCATATGATCCAGTTTTGTGGGAGAATGGAAAAAAAGCTAAATCAAAATGTTGAGTTTGTGTTGATTTCTGTTTTAAATAAACATTACCTTCTTATTTTAAAAATATCTGGGTATGTTGAGTTTTTCGTTTTGTTTTTGCAATAGTATTTCTTTCATTCCTTAACCTCCCTTTAGCTCTGCACTAAGCATTCCTGCTCTATATTTTGACCAATTTCTTTTTGTTTCAGCCTTTGTTTTCCTGCAGTTGAAAACACGTTTATTAGCCAGGTTTCCTGCCCAAGTTAGGTACTATGATGACCCTTCCCTGTTGCCAGATACCCTCTAATCCATATCCGAAGTCCATTGTCCAGACACTTGACTGATAGGAAGGACAACAAGCCCATTAGAGTCAAACCTCAATCCCAGCCAGAGCAACATAAGGTCCCAGAGACTCATTAGTTCACTGGCACAGTAGTGTCCTGAGAGTAAACGAAACCCTCTGTCTCCTTATGTCTCTCATCTGCTCTAGACTTTAAAAGAAAACTGTCTCGGTTTTGTTCAGCACAGCAGTAGAAATGTTCACATGGTGAGAACCCTCTCTTAACAGTAAAAACTGTTAAATCTATTAGAGAACTTTTTTTATTTGAATTTTGATTAGCACTTCTGAGCCTCAGGCTGCTGGCAAAGAGGAGAACTAGCTTACTCTCATTTACCTTCATTGGCCTCCGCTGCTGCTGTCTCAAACAATGTCACTTTCCATCTCTTCTGTCATCAGCTACAAGCTGCAAGATCCAGACATATTAAGTTTTATTTTCAGACTCAGTTTTCTGCTGCAGAACATGGGGACTTGTGTATCTATGCTATCTTATATTTAACAATAAGGTATTCTGAATGAGTATGGATCGTAGGTTCCTGCATGGATTTAGAGCTAAAAGGGACCTTAAAAGTCTTCCTTTTCACTTTATATATAGATGAGGAAACTATGCCAAAGAAGTGAAATAAAGAGGCAGGATTTGAATCTAGATCTTCTAACTTGAAATCAGGTGTTTTTCCCCCTTTATATGTTATTCCATGATACCTATAGAGGTGATTCTGTCATTCAAACAATTGAAGGGTTAGATTTACTGAATGAAACCTATGAATTACAGAAGGTTTTTGAAAGAGCATAGTTTCCACTTAGAGTATATAATTGAAAGAGGCTGCTATGAGGCAGTAGCTAAAGTACTGGGCCTGTATTCAGGAAGACCTGGCTTCAGAACCTCCTTCTAATACTTGCTAGCTTGTGACTGTGGGCAAAGCACTTGACCTATGTAGGCCTTGGACCCTAGCTTTTTAAACTGTGGCTCACAACCCCATATGGGGGGTCACATAAGTGAATGAGGGGGTTACAAAAATTTGGCAGCAGAAAAGGTTATGTATACCTGTTTTATATACCTATATACTTAGGGTCACATAATAATTTCTTGAGCAAAAAGGGGTCACAAGTGGAAAAAGTTTAAGAAGCCCTGCCTTAGTCAACTTCCTTAGACTTATCTACTACTAAGTCTTAGATAGGTTAGTGGAAAAAGTTCTTTATGCTTACAAACTGCCTGCTCCTTCTTGCATTTAGGGATATGTAAACTATTAAAATTCTGGAAGAAGTGGTAGAAAATGGAGAAACTAAGCAATAAAGTGGTAATACAAAACCTCTAGCCTGTAAAATTATGCATATTACAAAGTAAGATGTGAATAGGTGAAGTAAAGCATAGTCACTTAAAAGTTCAAGTCATGGCTACCATGTCCAAATTATTATAAATTCCAAATTAGTGAAATCTGAATTGATGTATTTCATTGTAGTATTCTAAATGGGAAAATAGGAAGTATTTTGGAGACTTCAGGTTTTAGAGCTTACACATCAAATTCTGGCTCTATCCTTCTATGAAAAAATGTCCCATTTATTCCAGGAGTAGGATGTCATGAATTGAGAAGCAATTATACAACTTAATAGCTTGCTTTGATGAAAAATATACATCCATATGAGAAAGAGATGTTCATGTGTTAAATATTCTATATTGAGTTTTTTAAAAAGCACTAGAGAAGAATATAAAATTCAGTTCCATGTACAAACTATATGATATGAAAATAGATTTAGGATGTGTACTGTTCTAGAATAAACTACATTTATTAATAAAGAAAATTATGAAACCACATGCTAAGTGAAATATGAATGGGCAGTTTCACTCATACATCCTGCTAATGGAGTTAAGAGATAAAATAGATAGCATAGCAAATGTTAAATTTAAGGAACTAAAGGAGAAAAGCATCATAGACCAGAGGAAAAAATAAGGAAAGACATCAACTGGATACTCCTCTACTGAGGAGATGTAAGACTTTGGCTCAAGTTTATTATGATAGAACAAAAGGGAGGCTAAAAAGGTGAGACAATGGGTTGTGATTAGCCTCATTTTAGAAAAATTGGCTTGAAAAACTGAAGGGGTATGTGTGTGTGTGTGTGTGAGAAGAAATAGGTTGCAAAAGAGAGAGGTCAGGAGCTTGGCAGAATTTGGGATGTTTATTTGAGCTGGGTGTGCATTGGTTCAGTGCTTAGCACAGTTCCTGGCACATAGTAAGCACAAATAAATGCTTGTTTCCTTCCTTCCTATATAATGATAAGTGTTGTACAGATATATCAGGTATAAAGATATATATTTTATCATGAGGAATGAATTAGTAACCATTCAATAACTATAATAATTAATAATCATTTGTATTCATTCAGCACCTACCTTCTAAAGAGCTCAAAGCACTTTACATTTGTTATCTCATTAATTCTCAAGACTGTCCCTATGGGGAAGGTAATAAGTATTTTAACATTGAAATGTTTATCTTTCAGAACTCTTCAACCATACATTAATTATATTTCCAAAGCTGTAAATGTTCATTAGTTTTATTTTACTGTTCCTCTGGCTTTAATGTGCATAACAGATTTGTTCAACTCTTGAAAACATGTCTAATCATAGTAAATCTTATTTGGGAAATAATCAAATTAAATTGCCAAGATGATGAGGGGATTGGGGGGGAAGAGAGATGGGGATGAGAAAGCAATGTGGATTTTTTTCACATTAAAGAGTTGGATCACATTAAAAATTGTACTGCTGTTTCTTCTCTGCATATAGAATTCTAATTTACTCCAAAGTGTCTGCAACGAGAAGGGCACAAATCAGGTCAAAGACCTAAGGAAGTTACCTACAGCAGCTAACCCACAGACCCCTGAACGTTCCCAAGACATTTCATGGGATCTGTGAGGTCAAAATTATTTTCATAATACTATTAAGATGTTATTTGCCTATTAAAATACTCCTCTCTTTTCCAACTATGTAACTATGTGAGGTTAGATTGTCTTCATGTACTTCAACCAAAATAACATATCTCAATGGATTGAATGCAGAAGCAGATATAAGAATCCAGCTGTTTTCTCTATTAAGTTAAACATTAAAAAGATTTGCAAAAGTATGTAAAAGAATGACAATCTTTACTAGTTTTCATTTTGGAAAATAAATTTATTTTCCATGAAGATATTACTTATGTTAGCTTGTAATAGGCTTATTACTATTAATCTAAATGTATTAATAATTTTAACTGATCAGTTTTGATTTCTAATATAGTAAATACTGGCAGATAACCCAAATAAACAAAAGCTCTTTGGAAGTCCTTAATAATTTTTGAGAATGGAAAGGAGTCCGGAGATTTTAAAAAAGCTGGAGAACAGCTTATCTGGATAATTTCTGAAAAGTTCACTATGTTTAACCAGTGGATGACTTGACACAGAGGGAAGAGAGGGGCACAGAGAAGACTCTGAGGCTTTAAACCACTAACCATTCAGAGTCAAATATTCAGAACCAAGAAGCTGGGACATGAGAACTCTTGCAGGCAGATGAAGCTGTGGCCTTCTCTCTGAGTGTCCTGGACATCTCTAATTCAATCTTTTAGTTAGGAAAATGGCAGATCATAATACCTGCTCCTTAGGGAAGCCTTAGAGATTAATTAGTTTATGCTGGGAGAGTGTTTAGAAGATGGAACGTTTTACATAAATGTTAAGTATTATTATTACCTTACTGCTTCAAAGGGAAGTTCTAACTTTGAAATGTGATTATACAGTTTCCCCCAAAAGCCCTTCATAACCACATATATAGGTTTATTTTTCACTGTAACAGTCTAACTCATGGTTGTGAAACTTTATTACACTTGATGGAGGGCCCTGGCTTTTATTAGTTTTAAACTGCTGGTTTCTGGGGTATTTATGTAAATGAGGGAAAGATACCAAAACAGTAAATAACAAGCACGTCCCTGCTGTTTAAAAATCTGTTGGTAAAAACAACTTTTGTTATGTTTATAAGAAGACCCAAAACATAACATTGAAAAATTATGGCCACATAAATTGTGTATCAAGTAATTCTTTTTTACTATCAAATGTTAGCATTCTGTTTTCTACCATTTTCACTCTGGAAAAAAGAGCTTTCAGAAATGCGATGCTACATTTCCTGAGTCTTTTATTTAACAAACTGATATAAAGCATACTGAATAGCTAAGACATTGAAAAATTATTGCATTAAAATAGCTGTTCTTTCTAGTTTTAAAAAAATGCTTATTGAAACACACTCAGAAGTCATATCATGACAAAATTAGTGTCACATAATCCTGCCAGAAAAATAACATCTTCAATTGATTCCAGTGGAAATTAAAAATTAAAATTAAAATATTGGCTAAATTTGGATAATATAAGGAGATTCATATTTATTTCTTCCTTTGTTAGTAGTCACAATATGTCTAATTATTTTGTAATCTGCATTCCTTTGAACCTGCATAAGAAAAACCTTATTACACAGAACTACATTCTTTTTTATCTTAATAGTATTTTATTTTATTTTTTCCAATTACATGTAAAGATAGTTTTCAACATTCATTTTTGTAAGATTTTGTGTTCCAAATTTTTCTCCCTTCCTCCCTTCCCTCCCCTCTCCTCAAGACAGCAAGCAATCTGATACAGGTTATATATGTACAATCATGTTAAACATAGTTCTACATTACTCATGTTACAAAAGAAGAATAAGAACAAAAGGGGAAAACCACAAGAAAGAAGAAATTTAAAAAACAACAAAAAAATGAAAGCAGTATGTTTCAATTTGCATTCAGACTCCACAGTTCTTTTTCTGGATGTAGAGAGCATTTTCATTCTTTTGGAATTATCTTGAATCACTGTATTGCTGAGAAGAGCTAAGTTTATCACAGTTGATCATCACACAATGTTGCTGCTACTGTGTGCAATGTTCTCCTGGTTCTGATTACTTCACTAAGCATCGGTTCATGTAAGTCTTTCCAGGTTTTACAGTCCTACATTCTTAATCTCTCTGGTTTCTCTTGACAATGCTTTTTCTGTGCATTTTTTGAATTTTTTTGTCTTTACCATCTGTAGCCATATCACAAAGATTTTAAGGATCCTGCTCTCTCATTAGTATAAGGAAATCATGGGGCTGGAACTCTAACAACCCCCCGAAATTGTTACTAAATTGTAGTCTTAGAAGTCCCCTACCTACTGAGAAGTTATATAACTTGTCCATTGTTACACAATATGTTTGTGGGGAGGATTTGAACCCAGATCTTCCCATCTCCAAGTCTATTCCTCTATTATACCAAGCTCTTTCAGAGATTTTTCATACAGATGCAAATTAGATGATTTATAGTTCTTCAAAACTGTTGCAGCAAGTTCAAACAGCCATTTTAAAAGTTTTTGCCAAAAGGAGAAAAGGTATATATGTGTGTATGGAGGGAGGGGACAGAATTTGTGTACAAGTGCACCCCCAGCATTTTATTCATTCTCTTTTACTTGTATTTTTGTAATGTCAGCTTAAAAAAATACTGGGAGGGGGGATGTGGAAATTCATATCCACAGATAACTAAATATAGTATACATACAAATAACTACAAAATGAGTGGAACAGGGAGGAGATTTTTCAATGGTGGGTATCAGGAAAAGCCTCTTTAAAGAACAAGAGACGGAGAGGAGGGAGACTGTTTCATGGATGCTGGCAACTTGTACAAAGGTACAAAAATGAAAAATGTAATGTTATATACAAGAACAACATACAGACCAGTTTGGCCAAATTACATATGTGAAGGCATGTAATGTAGAAACAGTCTGGAAATATAAGCTAGAGTCAGATGTAAAGGATTTCTAATGACAGACAAATTTGCATTTTTTACCCTAGAGACAATAGGGAGCCACTGATATCCCTTGAACAGAGGACTGGCATAGTCAGAAAATAACAAGGACAGTGAAAATATGGCAAATGTAAGTGTGATAATTTTAACAGTATGTGAACAAAATGAATTCTCCCTCAAAATAAGTATGCTAGTGTGTATTGACCAAAATGTTTCTTATGATATATATGATGAAAAATAGAGACATAGGAGAGAGAAAGAGGATGGATGGATATAAGAGAGCAGGGAGTTAGCACTTCTACTGTGGCAGGCTATAACTGAATCACAGGGATTCTGAGTGAGCCAAGTGTAGTAGATTGTCATGACTCTCCTAGTACCAATGCCAATATTTGATTATTATTTCTGTACCTGCTAAATTCTGGCCATGAATTTGAGGCTGCATGGCTAAATGGGATAAGGCTCAAATTCAGAGCCTGTCTGCTTATAGAGAATTGAGGTATGGTTGATTTACTCTACATTCAACAACTAGGGTAACTCTGACCCAGGACCAGCTCCTTACCTAAGGAACTCCTCAAGCTGGGTTGGGGGTGGGGTGGGGAGGGAGGAGGGTAGTATCAGGAAGGTTTGAATAGTTGCTGCATTTGTTATTGTGACACTTAGAAGCAGGGAAGATAGAAAGATGTCTCCACAAGGTCCTGGTCCTAGTCAAAGGCTGGAAGTTGGATGTCCTTCCCAGACCATGGCACCAAGAACTAAACAAAAATATTCTATCTGTGACTAGGTCAGAGTCTAATGAGACTCTCATGGCCTTATTTCTGAAGATTATGCTTCTCAATGCAGTCCAAGATCTCCATTGTCATATCACACCACTCACTCTTTTTGAACTCAGTCCACCAGCACCCCTAGATATTTTTCAGATGAATTGATGTCTAGCCATGCCTCAAGTGCAAGATCATACAATTATTCCTTTTAACTTCATGTTATCAGATCAACCTGTTGCCTGTCAAGATCTCTTTGCAAGCTTTGTCATTCAAAATGTTAGCTATTCCTCTGAGTTTTATAACATCTGAGAATTTGACAAGCATGATGACACCCATGCCTTTCTGCAAATCATTAATAGAAACATTAAATAGCATAGGACCAAGATCTCTGCATCAGTGGTTAGAAGGCCTCTTTCCAAATTTATTTTGAACCATTAAAGACTTTTAGTTTGACCATTTAATCAGTTCCTAACCTTTCTAATTGTACTACTGTCTAGC
Source organism: Dromiciops gliroides (assembly GCF_019393635.1). NCBI lineage: Eukaryota > Metazoa > Chordata > Mammalia > Microbiotheria > Microbiotheriidae > Dromiciops > Dromiciops gliroides. The sequence continues at coordinate 151,822,270 of NC_057862.1, forward strand.
CTACATCTTACCATTGTTCACACAATAATAGCAAGATATACTTTATCAAACACTTTGCTAAAATCTAGGCAGACACTACCTACTGTGTTCTCTTGATCTTGATCTTGATCATTCAGTAGCCCTGTTAAAAAAAGGGTAATAAACTTAGCCTGGCATGACTTATTTTTTATAAAGCCAAGCTGACTCATTCTGGCCACTGCTAATCATATAGTTAGCAATCCATTTGAGTAGTTTGTCAGGAATCAAATTCAATTTGACAGGTCTATAGTCTGCCAATACTCTTCTTTCTGCTTTGTTGAAAATCGGAACATTTATTCATTCTTCCAGGTTTACAACTTTTCTGTGGTTCTCCATTTTCTTTCAAATATTACTGATATGGGGCAGCTAGGTGGTGCAGTGGATAAAGCATTGGCACTGGATTCAGGAAAAACTAAGTTCAAATCTGGCTTCAGACACTTGACACTTACTAGTTGTGTGACCCTGGGCAAGTCACTTAACCCCAATTGCCTCACCAAAATAAATAAATAAATAAAAATCCTGACTGTTGCTCTTTAGTCCCAATACATTCAGTACTGACAAATGTAATTCATCTGGGCCATGTGATTTGAATTCATCATGAGGAGTTAGGTAATCTCTTACTATCTCCTTACTTGTTCTGTGTGTCACCTCTCTATTAGTTATTTTATCCCTATTCTTTCCGATCTAAAGGCATTCTCCTTAGCAGATAAAATAGTAGTAAAATAGAAATTTAGCAGCTCTGCCTTCTCTTTGTAGACAGTTATCACCCCCATTTACCCCAGGCAGTGGTCCTATATTTTTCAACCTTCTCCTTTTCTTCAATATAACTAAAAAAAAATCGAGCCCCTTTTCAGTGCCCTTAGTTTTCCTCACCAGCCTCAACTCATTGTGAGTATTAGCCCTTTATCACCAAAGATTTCTGAGCAGAGTTATGACATGGAATACTAGATTTGGTGTCAGAGCACTGAATTGAAATCTCAGCTCTGCTCCTTATGAGCTATTCAACATTAGATAAACTGTTTCACCTCATCACTAGTCTCCAGGGGAAGAGGAGAAATGCCATTCCATCTTGTACCAGTCTTCTGTCTTAAATGTCCAAGAAGAGGACACCTTTCTATTGCATCCTCTCCTGCCTCTTTTACTGAGATATGGTTCCTTCCTCAGGATACAGCCTCCTTGGCCACTTTTTCCAGCACTGGCTTTACTTTCAATAATTTCCTTATTCATTGGTCAAGGTTTCAGGGTTGAAATACTCCTTGCTGCCCATTGCCACTTCCAGGTTCTCCTTCTACCATTATCATTCAATGAATTATCTGTCTCTGAAGTTCACTCAATCCATATTTACTATCCAATAAGTTCAATGACTGATTCACAGTCCTTCTTTCCTTCCAAATTCCTGCCCTCATACTAGGGAACTCCAGCATTCATATTGATACTCCTTCAAATACCCTAACCTCTCATAATTCCTCAGCATACTTATTTCACATTACCTACTCATCTACCTTTACCACACACAAAGATTGTAATAACTTTGATCTTGCCATCACCCACAAATGTTCCATGAATTCCTAAATTTTCTTATCTTTATTGTCATTTTAGTTGTCCATCTGCCTTGCAACCCCAAGCTTCATTCTTCATCCACTGTGAACTCCAATCCCTAAACCCTTCAGTCCTTTCACAAGCTATCACCCTTATACTACCAACACCTGCCCTCTTTCCCCATCTTGACCCCTTGGTGACCCAATTCAATGCTAAACTTTCATCTTCTGTTGAGTTTCTTACCCCCATATCCCATCACCTATCTTGCCCTGCCAAGCCTCAGCTTGGACCAGTTCCAACATTTGCTGCCTTCACTCCTACATACATACTGCTGAAGAAAACAGGATAAAATCATGAAACTATAATAAATGGGTTCACTACCCACTTATGCTACCATTTTATTGGAGCCCTCACTGCCACTAGGCAATCTTTTTATATCTCCCTAACCAACTAACTATCCCATTCAGCCCAAAATTCTTCTAAATCTTTTTTCCCATACCTCTTCAATCTTATCTTTGTAATATCCCTCAACTATACCAGCTACAATTCCACCTTCTACAGGAACCCTTTCCTAACCCTTCTTAATTCTAGTTCCCTCCTATTAATTATTTCTTATTCATCCTCTAAAGAACTTGTTTATATATAGTTGTTTGTATGTTGTCTTCCCCATTAGATTGTGAGATTCTTGAGAGCAGGAACTGTCTTTTACCTTTCTTTGTATCCCTAGTGTTTAACACAATGACTGGCACATAGTAGGCATTTAATAAATGTTTATTGACTGACTGATTGACTGACTCTCTTGGTCTCAGTTTACTCACTTGCAAAATTAGATGATTGGATAAAGTAGCCTATAAAGGCCCTTCCACATCTAAATATATGATCCATGATCCTGTCAATATAAACTAATCAGACACCTCCCCTCATTTTATAGAAAAAGAAACAGGCCTCAAGAAGTTATGACTTGGGGGCAGAGCCAAGATGGCGGAGGAAAGACATTAAACACACAGAGCTCCTGATACAATTACCCCAAAAACAGCAATAAAAGAACCCCAGGAACAGAAAAACACACAAAAATATGGGTTTAAGATTATTCTCCAGCTATAGATAGATTGCAGGGGGCCGTGCTGGACTACAAGCAAAGTCCAACCCTGTGATCACACCAACAGAGACCTCATCCACACCACCGGAGGAATTTACCCCAGAGACTCTGAATCAGCTACAGCACCAGTGTCTTCTAGAACTGAGCGTGTGGTCAGGTGAGAGGGCTGAATGGCTGTCTGGGGGCGGGGGGGGGGGGAAGTGCAGAGGTATCAGTGAGACCTAGGGAGGAACTTGGCTATCCCATCTCAGCAGAGGAACCAGGAAGAAATCCTGAACAGTGGGACGCACAAGTGGGGGAGGGGCATAGGCTCATCGAAGCTAAGAACCACACCACAGAAAGCTTTGCTGGTTGGTTGTTTAGTAAGTAGGCTTGAGGTAATCTTGGGACCAGAAAACAGGCCAGGTGAGAGTAAAACCTGCCCTCCCTCAAACCAAAACACCTGGGATCCTCTGAAGTTGGGAACAGTAGTGGAACCAAAAAACAGGGCCCCCCAGTGGAGAGTTTAAAGTCAAGCAAAAGATGAGCAAGCAAAAAAAGTTCAGAATTATAGAAAGCTTCTTCAGTGACAAGGAAGATCAAAGGATACCACCAGATGAGGAAATCAACCACAGGGCCCCCACATCCAAAGCTACCAAGAAAAATATGAACTGGTCTCAGGCCAAGGAAGTTCTAAAAAGGGACTTTGAAGAGAAAGTAGGAGAGATAGAAGGAAGATGTAGAGAGAGGGAGGAAAGAATGGAAAGAGAAATGAGAGTGATGCAGGAGAGTCATGAGAAAAAAGTCAACAGTTTGAAAAGCCGAATGGAAAAGAAGATTAAAAAACTGTCTGATGAAAATAATTGTCTAAGAATTAGGATTGAACAAATGGAAGTTAGTGACCTTATGAGAAACCAAGACATGGTAAAGCAAATCCAACTGAATGAAAAAATGGAGGTCAGTGTGAAATATCTCCTTGGAAAAACAGCTGACCTGGAAAATAGATCAAGAAGAGAGAATCTGAAAATCACTGGACTACCTGAAAACCATGACCAAAACAAGAGCTGAGACACCATCCTCCAAGAGATTGTGAGGGAAAATTGCCCTGATATTCTAGAAGCGGAAGCTAAAATAGAAATTGAAAGAATCCACCTATCACCTCCTGAAAGAGATCTCAAAAGGAAAACCTCCAGGAATATTATAGCCAAATTCCAGAACTCCTAGGTCAAGGAGAAAATATTGCAAGCAGCTAGAAAAAAAGGAATTCAAATACTGTGGAGCTCCAATAAGTATAAAGCAAGATCTAGCAGCTTCTACATTAAAGGACCATAGGGCATGGAATATGATATTCCAGAGGGTAAAGGAACTGGGACTACAGCCAAGAATCACACACCCAGCAAAACTAAGTATAATCTTTCAGACGCAAAAATGGGACTTCAATGAAAAAGAGGATTTTGGGGCATTTTTGATGAAAAGACCTGAACTGAATAGAAAATTTTACTTTCAAATACAAGACCCTGGAGAATCATAAAAAGGTAAACAGGGAAAAGGAATCATGAGGGACATTAAAAGGTTAAACTGTTTACAGTCATACATGAGAAAATAATACTTCCAACTCATAAGAACTTTTTCAATAAGGAATACACAGAGGACACAGGTCTGAACTGAATATGAAGGGATGGTATTTGTAAAGCATTTATTTTTTGTGTATACTTGTCCTTTGTGGAGCAAACAGGGTGGATTATCTGGTATCTTGGGCCGGATTTGGGATCTGGGCCTCCTGGTCTCAGGGCTGGTGCTTTGTCCACTGTGCCACCTAGCTAAGCCATGATGACATCTTTAAAATAGGAGTGAGGAGTAGGAGTAATAGACTGGAGGAGGGGAGAGGTGGAATGGGGAGAGGTAGCTCACATGAAGGAAACAAGAAAAAAGCCTATGGAGGGGAGGGGAAAAGGGGGAAGGAGAGGGGGAGTGAGTGAACCTCACTATCATCAGAATTGGCTCAAAGAGGGAATAACACACATACTCAAGCAGGTATAGTAATATATTTTTGCCCTGAGGAAAAGTGGGAGGAGAAAGAGATGGGGAGGAGAAGAGGGGAAGGAGGGAAGGGAAGTTTGGGGGAGGGAGCTGTAAAAAGCAAAACACTTTTGAGGAAGGTGAAGATGTTCTGCATAACACCACATGTATGACATATATTGAATTGCTTGATTTCATAGGGAGAGTTGAGGAGGGAGGGAAGATGAAAAACTTAGAAAACAGAATTAGCTCAAAGGTCTTAACCTCATCAGAGTGGGCTCAAGGAGAGAATAACACACACCCAATTGGGAAGAGTAATCTATTTAACCCTACAGGAAAGTAGGAGGGGAAGAGGATAAGGAGGGAAGGGTGAATGAAGGGAGGGTAGAGCGGGAGAGGGGGCAGTCAGTAGCAAAACACTTTTGAGGAGGATTAGGGCAAAATAAGATAGACAGTAGAGTAAATATCATCGGAAGGGAATGGGATGGAGGGAAATAGTTATGATGATTGACTACCATGTCAAAACGTATGGTACCTACTCTGCTGGGCTATTGTGAAGAAAATTCTCTGTCAAGTTCAAGGTACTATATAAAAATTATGATGAACAAGATGCTATTAGAAAAACCTGGAAAGATCCACATGAACTGAAGCAGAGGGAAATGTACTGTATACAAAATAACAGCATTATGTAAGATGATCTCATGGGAAGCACGTGGTTATTTTCAGCAAGGCAATGATCCAATATAACTCTGAAGAACTTATGAAAATTACAATCCATCTACAGAGAAAGAACTGATGGTATCTGAAAACAGACTGAAACACATTTTTTGACAATTCCTTAATCTGAAGTTTTGTTTTTAATCTGTTTTCTCTCACAACCTAGATAATGTAGAATTGTTTTCCATGACTACTCATGTATAATTTATGTTGAATTGTTTGAGTTCTTGGGGTGGGGATGGGAGGGGAGGGAGGAAGAGAAGTTGGAACACAAAGTTTAAAAAAAAATTGACGTCAAAATTTGCTTTTACATGTAATTTGGAAAATAAAAGTCTAAAAAGAAAAAAAAAAGAAGTTATGACTTGCCAAAATTGTGAGTTACAGAGCTGTGTGAAGACCTCTGACCTCCAAGTCTCATTCTTTTTGTTTTAAATAGTATTTTATTTTTTCCAATTACATGTAAAGGCAATTTTTAACATTAATTTTTCAAATAAAATTTTGAGTTCCAAATTTTCCCCCTCACTAAGATGAAAAGCAATTTTATATAGGCTACATATGTGCAATCATGTAAAATATATTTCTATATTAGTCATGTCATATAAGAAGAAACAGACCAAAATGAAAAAAAAACCACCCCCAAAAAGTGAAAATAGTATGCTTTGATCTGCATTCAGACTCCATCAGTTTTTTTTCTGGACGTGAATAGCATTTTTCATAATGAGCCTTTTGGAATTGTTTTTTCTTGCTGAGAAGAGCTAAATTGATCATCAAACAATGTTGCCGTTACTGTGTACAATGTTCTCCTGGTTCTGCTCACTTCAGTTTGTATCAGTCCATGTAAGTCTTTCCAGGTTTTTCTGAAACCCTCCTGTTCATTTCTTACAGCACAACAGTACTACATTGCATTCATATACCACAACTTGTTCAGGCATACCCCAATTGATGGGCATCCCCTCAATTTCCATTTTTTTTGTCACCACAAAAATAACTGCTATAAATACTTTCATGTATGTCCTTTCCCCCTTTTTATGATCTCTTTGGAATGCAAACCTAGTAGTGCTTTTGCTGGGTCAAAGGGTATGCATAGTTTTATAGCCCTTTGGGCATAGTTCCAAATTATTCTCCAGAATGATTATATCAATTCACAACTCCACCAATAGTGCATCAGTGTCCCAGTTTCCCCACATCCTCTCCATTATTTTCATTTTTCTGTCATATTAGCCAATCTGATAGGTGTGAGGTAGAATATCAGAGTTATTTTAATTTACATTTCTCTAATCAATAGTGAGTTAGAGCATTTTTTCATATGAATATGGATATCTTTGATTTCTTCATCTGAGAACTATCTATTCATATCCTTTGACCATTTATCAATTGGGGAATAACCAAGTCTCATTCTTTCCAACATCCCATGATGCCGGCAACAAACTAAAAGAAACTAAATAATAGCACAGCAAAAATGGTGACTGATAACATGCTGTTATACTTCTCTGAAGATGACACAGTATATATGCTTGGTGCTGAGAAGTGTCAACCTGATGACACTTGCAATCCTAAGCTTCTTTGATGTGGACGAGAAGCAAATGAGATCCCAGTGCCCCTGTTATGCATTAGTGCTCAATGAGCATCTCAGGCATAGTGGGGAGGTGCCCTATGGTTGCAGCAGATCTAATGTTAAAATTAGCCATATAAAAGTTTTCACTCTAGTTCATACAAAAACAAAATTCTGGGATTGTGACTAGCAATTTTTCATGATTTGATTTATCTGAATAAAACCTATGAGGTTTTGAACCATTAAACATTCGATTTAGGGAGAAAAAAAGAACTGTACAGAAGAATAAACTGAGAAATGGAACAGATTTGTTTCTTGTAATAATTATGAGCAATATCTCAAACTCAGCATCCTTAGACCATTGAGCTGTGTAGGATGAATGTGCTAATTAATCAATTACTACCCAACAATGTACCCTGTTTATTTACTGTAATGCACTAGAAATGTGTGCAGGACTGGTAATTATTAATCATCTTCAGTAACAAATATGACTCAAGTTCACCTTCATATAATTAATAGAGCATATAGTTAGCTTCACCATCTTGTTTTATTAGAAATAGCAATAAAGGATAAAAAGAAAGAGCTGAACCACAAGTTGTGGTTCACTGGGATGCTGGATAGGAGTAATATGAATATTGTTACAGCAGCAGCATTACTCATACCCAGCCAATTTGTTTGTCAGCTGCTATTTCCATTAAAATCTAAGTTTCAGGGCTTTATAACTTGTACAAACTTCAGACCTGAGATGGATATTGGTGTATTTATACAGGACAACATTTTATTTATTTTTTATTATTTATTTATTTACTTACTTTTTCCATTACATATAAAGATAGTTCTCAACTTTTGTTTATACAAGCTTTCCAATTTCAGATTTTTCTCCCTCCCTCCCCTCCCCCCCTCCCCTAGACAGCAGGTAATCTGATATAGGTTTTATATATATATATATATATATATATATATATATATATATATATATATATATATATATATATACACACATAATAACATTAATCCTATTTCTGCATTAGTCATGTTATAAGAGAAAAATCAGAGCAATGATGAAAATCCTCAAAATAGAAAAAACATCAGAACCAAAAACAAAAGAAATAGTATGGTTCATTCAACATCTATACTCCACAGTTCTTTTTTTTTCTCTTGGATTTGGAGATCCTCTTCTATCATGAGTTCCCTGGAACTCTTCTGTACCATTGCATTGATGAGAAGAATATAGTCCATCACAGTAGATCAACACTCAATGTTGATGATACTGTGTACAATGTTCTTCTGGTTCTGCTCATCTCACTCATCATCAGCCCACGCAAGACCCTCCAGGTTTCTCTGAACTCCTCCTGCTCATTGTTTCTTACAGCACAATAGTATTCCATTGTATTCATATACCACAACTTGTCCAGCCATTCCCCAATTGATGGGCATCCCCTCAACTTCCAATTCCTTGCCACCACATAAAGAGCAGCTATAAATATTTTTGTACATGTGGGTCCCTTTCCCCTTTCCATGATTTCTTTGGGAAAAAGACCCAAAAGTGGTATTGCTGGGTCAAAGGGTATGGACAGCTTTATCACCCTTTGGGCATAATTCCAAATTGTTCTCCAGAATGGTTAGATCAGTTCACAGCTCCACCAACAATGCATTAGTGTTCCAATTTTCCCACATCAAGCAGTTTTTTAGTTGATTCTTTAGGATTCTCTAAGTATACCATCATATCATCTGCAAAGAGTGAAAGTTTTGTTTCCTCCTTGCCTATTCTAATTCCTTTAATTCCCTTTTCTTCTCTTATTGCTATAGCTAACATTTCTAATACAATATTAAATAATAGAGATGATAATGGACATCCCTATTTCACCCCGATGTTATTGGGAATGCCTCTAACTTATCCCCATTGCATATAATGTTTGCTGATGGTTTTAGCTAGATACTGTTTATTATTTTAAGGAAAGCTCCACCTATTCCTAAGTTCTCTAGTGTTTTTTTAATTTTTTTTTTTTTTTTGCAGGGCAATGAGGGTTAAGTGACTTGCCCAGGGTCACACAGCTAGTAAGTGTCAAGTGTCTGAGGCCGGATTTGAACTCAGGTACTCCGGAATCCAGGGCCGGTGCTTTACCACTGCGCCATCTAGCTGCCCTCTCTAGTGTTTTTAATAGGAATGAGCATTGTATTTTGTCAATATTTGCTCTATGTCTATTGAGATAATCATATGATTTGGGTTAGTTTTGTTATTGATGTGGTTGATTATATTAATAGTTTTTCTGATGTTGAACCAGCCTTGCATTCCTGGTATAAATCCCACCTGGTCATAGTGTATTATCCTGGTGATCACTTGCTGCAATCTCCTCGCTAATACTTTATTTAAGATTTTTGCATTGATATTCATTAGGGAAATTGGTCTGTAATTTTCTTTCTCTGTTTTGGCTCTGTCTAGTTTAGGTATCAACACCATATTTGCGTCATAAAAGGAGTGTGGTAGAACTACTTCTTCACCTATTTTTCCAAATAGTTTGTATAGTATTGGAATTAATTGTTTTTTAAATGTTTGGTAGAATTCACTTGTAAATCCATCTGGCCCTGGAGATTTTTTCTTAGGAAGTTCATTGATGACTTGTTCAATTTCTTTTTCTGAAATGCGCCTATTTAAGGATTTTATTTCCTCTTCAGTTAACTTGGGCAATTTGTATTTTTGTAAATATTCATCCATTTCATTTAGATTGTCAAATTTATTGGCATACAGTTGGGCAAAATAGCTCCTAATTATTGCTTTAATTTCCACTTCATTGGTGGTGAAATCACCCCTTTCATTTTTTTTTTACTGGTAATTTGGTTTTCTTCTTTTTTTCTATTTTTTATCAAATTAACCAAAGGCTTATCTATTTTATTGTTTTTTTATAGAACCAGCTCTTATTTTACTGATTAGTTGTATAGTTTTCTTGCTTTCAATTTTATTAATTTCTCCTTTGATTTTCAGGATTTCTAATTTAGTATTTAGTTGGGGATTTTTAATTTGTTCTTTTTCTAGCTTTTTTAGTTGCATGCCCAATTCATTGATCTCATCTTTCTCTTTTTTATTCACATAAGCATTTAGAGATATAAAATTTCCCCTAAGCACTGCTTTGGCTGCATCCTATAGAGTTTGGTTTATTGTCTCATTATTGTCATTCTCTTGGATGAAGTTATTGATTGTTTCTATGATTTGTTGTTTGACCCACTCATTCTTTTTTCTTTCTTTTTTTTAGCAACAAACATTTATTTTATTTTTTCCAGTTACATGTAAGGGTAGTTTTCAATATTCACTTTCATAAGATTTAGAGTTTTAAATTTTTCTCCCTCCCTCCATCCCTTTCCTCTCCCCTCCACAAGATCACAACCAGGTTATATATGTACAATCCACAAGTGTTCTTTTTATCAGTTCTTTCTATGGGGGATATAGTAAGCTTCCTCATTAGTTCCTTGGAATTGTCTTGGATCATTGGATTGCTGAGAGTAGTTTAAGTCATTCACAATTGCTCACTGAACAATACTGCTGTCACTATGCACAATGTCCTCCCAGCTCTGCTCACTTCACTATACATCAATGTTCATTAGTCTTTCAAGGTTTTTCTGGGATCATCCTGTTTGTCATTTCCTGTAGCACAAGACAATTCCACTACAATCATATAGCACAGCTTTTTTCATCATTCCTCAATTGATGGACATTCCCTTGATTCACCATTCTTAGCCTCCACCAAGAGTTGCTATAACTATTTTTTGTACAGTTTTTCCCCCTTTTCTCTTTTTCATGATTACTATTGTTAACTGTTTCCCTTCCATCCTACTCCCTTCCCCATGATATTTATTCTGTTATCCATCTTCTTTCCTCCTATCACTCTTCAAAAGGGATTTGCTTCTGTCTGTCCCCTCCCCCACTATGCCCTTCCTTCTTTTGCCCCTCTCTCTTTATCACCTTCCCTTCCTATTTTCCTGCAGGGTTAGAGAGATTACTCCACCCAATTGAGTGTGTACATTATTCCCTCCTTGAGCCAATTCTAATGAGATTGAGGTCTTTGAGCCAATTCTGATGAGTGTTAGGCTCATTTACTGCCCAAATTAAATAGATTACTCCACCCAGTTGGGTGTGTCTATTAGTCCCTCCTTGAGGCAACTCTGATGAGTTTAAGGTCTTTGAGCCTTTTCTGATGAGTGTAAAACTCATTTACTGCCTTGCTCCTCTCCCATCTCTTCCCCCACTCCATAAGCCTTTTCCTGTTACTTTCATGTAGGATTTCACCTCTGCCCTTCCCCCTCCCCCAGTGCATTCCCTTCACCCCTCAATTTAACCCTAAGCGTGTCATCACCTAGCTAGGTGATACAGTGGACAAAGCATCACCCCTGCACCCAGGGGGATCCCAGCCAAAACCCAGCCTCAGACACAAGACAAGTCACCCACTGTACAACCCCAGGTATGTCCACCAGCTCCAATTTTTTATGGTTCTCTAGGGTCTTGTATTTGAAAGTCAAATTTGCCATTCAGTTCAGGTCTTTTCATCACAAATATCTGAAAGTCTTTTCAATTAAGTCCCATTTTTTCCATTGAAAGATTATGCTGAGTTTTGCTGGGTAGGTGATTCTTGTTTGTAATCCCATTTCCTATGCCCTCTGGAATATCATATTCCATGCCTTCCGGTCCTTTAATGTAGAAGCTGCTAGATCTTGTGCTATCCTGACTGGGGCTCCACAGTACTTGAATTCTTTCTTTTTGGCAGCTTGCAATATTTTCTCCTTGACCCAAGGGCGCTGGAATTTGGCTATAATATTCCTAGGAGTTTTCCTTTGGGGATCTCTTTCTGGAGGTGATTGGTGGATTCTTTCAATTTCTATTTTAGCTTCTTCTTCTAGAATTTCAGGGCAATTTTCCCTGAGGATATCTTGGAATATGATGTCTAAGCTCTTTCCTTGATCATGGTTTTCAGGTAGACAAATAATTTTCAAATTATCTCTCTTGGATCTATTTTCCAGGTCAGCAGTTTTTCCCAGAAGATATTTCACATTGCCCTCTATTTTTTTATTCATTTGGATTTGCTTTATTGTGTCTTGGTTTCTCATAAAGCCACTGGCTTCCATTTGTTCAATCCTCATTCTTAAGCAATTATTTTCATCAGAGAGCTTTTGTACCCCCTTTTCCATTTGGCCAATTTGACTTTTCAAGCTGTTGACTTTTTTCTCATGTCTTTCCTGCATCACCCTCATTTTTCTTTCCATTTTTTCCTCTACTTCTCTAACATTATCTTCAAAGTCCTTTTTGAGCACCTCTATGGCCTGAGACTAATTCATATTTTTCTTGGAAGCTTTAGATATAGGGGCCCTGATGTTGACATCTTCCTCTGAGGGTGCACCTTGGTCTTCCTTGCTACTGAGGAAACTTTCTATGGTCCTCACCTTTCTCTGTTGGCTCATCTCGCCTTTCTTTTACTTGACTTTTAGATCCTTAAAGTGGGGCACTTTTTCCAGGCTGCACTATCCCAAGCTTAAGAAGTCCCAGGTGGTATGATTTAAGGAGGATCAGGTTCTTCACTTGCCTGGCCTGTTCCCTGGTCTGTAGATGACCCCAGACCAACTTACTAACCAACCAGCTCTGTGTGTTGTGGTTGTTAGCTCTGACCAGCCTATGCCCCTCTCCCACCTGGGCCACTGCTACTCAAGCCTACTTCCTGGTTCTCAGCAGGGGTGAAAAATCCAAGTTCTGCCTCAGCACCAGCATAGACCCCTGTAGTCTCCCCCCTGCCCAGGGCTCAGCCCTCTCACTAGACTGTGAGCTTAGTTCCAGACAACACTTGTGCTTCAGCTGATTCAGAGGCTCTGGGGGTCTCCTTCTCTGGTGAAGCCTTTCTGGGACTGAATCTGTATCAGGGTGACTGTAGGGTTGAGCTCAACTCCTTTATAAGCACAGCAGCTCCCTCCTTCTGAACTTCTAAGCAGTTCTTGGTTAGAAGATGATTGCAGCACATTCTTCTGTGAGTGTTGCTGCTCCAGTGATTTTCCTATGGTGTTATTTGGATGTTTTTTGGAGCGATCGTAGTGTCATGAGTTTGAGAGCTCACTGCCTTTCCTCTGCCATCTTGGCTCTGCTGACCCACTCATTCTTTAGGATGAGATTGTTTAGTTTCCAATTAATTTTCAGTCTACCTTTCCATGGCTCTTTATTACATATAATTTTTATTGCATCATTATCTGAGAAGGATGCATTTACTATTTCTACCTTTCTACATTTGACTGTGAGGTTTTTGTGCCCTAATACATGGTCAATTTTTGAGTATGTGCTATGTGCTGCTGAGAAGGTATATTTCTTTCCCCATTCAGTTTTCTCTAGATGTCTATCATATTTAACTTTTCTAACATTCTATTCACCTCTTTTACATCTTTTTTATTTATTTTGCAGTTAGATTTACCTAATTCTGAGAGTGGAAGATTCAGATCCCCCACTAGTATAGTTTTGCTGTCTATTTCCTCTCATAACTCATCTAACTTCTCCCCTAAGAATTTGGGTGCTATACCACTTAGTGCATACATGTTTAGTATTGATATTACTTCATTATCTATCATAAATTTTAGCAAGATGTTGTTTCCTTTCTTATCTCTTTTAATTAGATCTATTTTTGCTTTTGCTTTGTCTGAGATAAGATTGCTACCCCTGCTTTTTTGACTTCAGCTGAAGCATAATATATTCTGCTCCAACTTTTTATCTTTACTCTGTGTGTATCTATGCTTCAAATGTGTTTCTTGTAAACAACATATTGTAGGATTCTGATTTTTAATCCACTTTGCTATTTGCTTCCATTTTATGGGAAAGTTCATCCCCTTCACATTCACAGTTAAAATCACTCACTGTTTATTTCCCTCCATCTTCTTTTCCCCTTTGTTTGTACTCTTTTTTTCCATCTTGACCAGTGTTTTGCTTCTGACCACTGCCTCCCTCAATCTGCCCTCCCTTTTATCAGCTGTCCTTCTTTTTCTTGTCCCTTTTCCCCCACTTGTACCCTCCCTTCTATCAATACCACCCCTTTCCCCCTTCCCCTTTTGTTTCCTTAAAGAGTAAGGTTTTTTTAAAATACAAATGGGAGTGTATTTTATTCCCTCCCTGAACCAAATCTGATGAGAGTAAGGTTGCAACAATGCCCACCCCTCCCTTCTTTCCCTCTATTGTAATGGGTTCTTTATGTGCCTCTTCATATGATGTAATTAACCCCATTCTACCTCCCTCTTCCTCTCCTCCCACAGTCTTATTTTATTCTGCCCCTTAAGTTTCTTTATATCATCACATCCAAGTTGATTTAATAACAATACCTTAACAGAGGTACAGATCCCAAGAGTTAAAAGTATTATCCTCCCTCATATGGATGCAAGCAGTTTAACATCATTGAACAACCTTTCCCCCAACCCTGCTTGTTTACCTCTTTATATTTCTCTAGAGTCCTATATTTGGAGATCAAATTTTCTGTTCAGTTCTCGTCTTTTTCTCAGGAAGCCTTGGAAGTCCCCTAATTCATTGAATGTCCATCTTTTCCTCTGAAAGAGAATTATTAGTTTTCCTGGGTAGTTGATCATGGGTTGTAATCCAATCTCCTTTGCTTTCCTGAATATCATATTCCAAGCCCTGTAATCCTTTAATGTTGAAGCTGCCAGGTCCTATGCAATCCTGACTGTGGCTACATGATATTTAAATGGTTTCTTTCTTGATGCTTGGAGTATTTTCTCCTTCACATGATAATTTTGGAGTTTGGCTACAATATTCCTTGAAGTTTTCCTTTTGGGGTCTCTTTCAGGAGGTAATCAGTGGATTCTTTCAATGATGATTTTAAACTGATTCTACAATTTCAGGGCAGTTCTCCTTGATAATTTCCTGGAATATGGTGTCTAGACTATTTTCTTGATCATGGCTTTCAGGTAGTCCAATAATTCTCAGATTCTCTCTCCTCGATCTGTTTTCCAGGTCAGTTGTTTTTCCAATGAGGTATTTCACATTTTCTTCTATTTTTTCAGTTTTTTTATTCTGCTTGGCAGATTCTTGGTACCTCATGGAGTTATCAGCTTCCATCTGATCAATTTTAATGTTTAAGGCCTTATTTTCCTCAGTAAGCTTTTGCACTTCCTTTTTCCATTTGGCCAATTTTCTTCTTGCATTTGGCCATTTTTTTCTCTCATTTGGCCAATTGTATTTTTTAAGGAATTGTTTTCCTCAGTCAATTTTTGTGCTTCTTTTTGCAGTGTAACTCTCCTTTATTTTTCCATTTTTTCTTCTACCTCTCTTATTGGTTTTTAGAAGCCTTTTTGAGCTCTTCAAAGAAGACTTTCTGGTCTTGAGACAAGATCATCTTCCCACTTGAGTCTTCACTTGTAGGCATTTTGACGAACTCATCTGAGTTTGAGTTTTGGTCTTCCCTTTCACCATAGAAGTTGTCAATGGTAAGGGTCCTTTTTTGTTTTTCGCTCATATTGTAAGCTATTTTTAAAGTTATAAAGTTGAAGTCTGCTCCTGGGGCACAGGGGCCACTGTTGCAAGCTTCTTACTGCTCTCAGCTGCCCCACTCTCAGCTGTGTCAAGTTGCAGCAGTGTTGAGCTGCCAGTTGAGCTGAGCAGTGCTGAGCTGCCCTCTCCTTTCACCCAGGTGAGACAGACCTTTCCTGAAGTCTTCTAAATTATCTGAAGTAGCAGGATTGTGTCTCTCTTTTTGTAGGTTCTGTAGTTCCAGATTCTGTTTAGAGGCTTAATTTAATGTTGTTTTGGAGGGAAACAAGGGAAAGCTCAAGCAAGTTCCTAGCTTCTCTCAGACATCTTGGCTTCACCCCCGGAACTTCCACTGGCCTTCAATTTCAACCCTAAATTCATGAAAGGCTCAGCCCAACAACTGCTCTCTCTAGACCCTAATAAGTGAGGTTATCTAGGGAGTTTCCTTTGCCATCTGTAATATTTTGTGAGAAATAAGTTGTCTCTGAATTCAGCATTCCACCATGTTTGGGCAGAGATTACTCTTAATCCAGGGCATGCTGGCAAATTGTCCTGACCCCCAAGAAAGTGCCACTATGCAATTTCATCTTCATCTGGATCTTGATTCATATCCTGAACATATGACCACCATCATCTGGCAACAAATGTCGATCTGCAACTGTTGGATGGGTCTTTCCCTATTGGAAGTAGGTGCTTGTGATGTTATCATCTTTGCAAGGCTCCATCCATTCTCTGGGACTATTTTGCAGATAGGCAGATTACCCAATTTTCCATCTAGTTGGTATGTATGAGGTAGCTCTTCATACTATCTAGTGTTTCCCCTGGATACTGACATTTCATAGCAGAATTCTAACCTTTACTTGTTTTACTGACAGTGAACTTGAGTATATAGCATTGTTTGATCCTCTCTGAGCTATAGTCATAACTAAGTCATAGGCCTCTTTCTATAGATTTCACAACATAAATGTAGTGGTACTGAGTCTCCATATTTTCTCCATCTCCTGAGGTTCCAAAGCTCAGATCAATAGGCAAACATAGCTCTTACCCAAATACTAGCCAGTACAGAGGAGAACCAGTGGGTTCCTTCTTGGTGGCTTTATAAGAGTGCACTAGAAAAGCCATCTGCTGACTCCACTGTATCTTTGATTCAGACCTCATGGTCCTCAGCATATTCTATAGTTAACAGTTACTTGCTTTGACTTCAGGGCTCCTTGAAGATAGCAAAATATAGTTCTAGATTCCTTGATTCCTGCCAAAGCTAGTGCCTCTTTGGGTAAATTATTCCCAAAATCATTCCTTAAAATAGATATGTAATAACTGATCATAATTTTCATTCTTGTCCTTATTCCATTCATCTATTCATTAATGTATGGCATTCCTCTGATAGATCAGGAATTGTGCTAAGTGCTAGGGATCTGTACTTGCTGTCAAGAAGTTTATATTCTGTGTGGGGAACAACATGTAAATACAAATAAAAAAATAATAGAGAGGAGAAGGTGCTGAAAATGGGAGAATCAGGAAAGACCTCATGTAGGAGGTGGCAGGTAAGTTGAACCTTGAAGATTCTAAGCAGAGATGAAGATAGAGGGCATTCTAAGCTTGGGAGACAGACTGTGTAAAGGTATGAAGAATTGGAAGATAAAGACAGGGAATAGCAAGTAGGCTGGTTTGGCTGGAATATCATGATCTCTACCACCATCATCACTGTCATCATCAAACATTCAGTACTATGGTACACTGGAAACACCAAGAAATATCTGACATATTCTCTGACCCCAAGGAACTTAGTATCAGCCATGATGATACAAAAACAAATGAATAACTATGCAGCACATAGGACAGGTGGTACAGTAGAAAGAGTACTGGGTTTGGAATCAAAAGATCTTAGATCACATAATCTGCATTCATAAATAGAAGACTGTACAAAAAAAGAAAAAAAGAACAAGGAGTGGGAGGAATAGGTATCATCTAAACCTCACTTTCATTTGAACTGGTCAATGGAGGATAGACTACATATGCCCAAAATTTGATACAGAAATACATTTCACTCAACAAGAAACAGGAAGGAATGGGGAGAAAAGAAAGGTTTAAGAGGAAGGGTAGATTTAAAGAAGTATAAGTATAACAAACTAACCTTAGAATGGATAAGGAAGAGTGGTTTAAAATGAAAGAAAGAAAAGGTGAGAATCTATTGCCTGGGGTAAAGGGAAAGATGAGGGGTAGGGGAACAGAAGAAAATTACATTAAAAATAGAGCCCTGGTCCTAAGAACACTCCTCATTCACCACCTTCTTTATAAAGTGAGGGCAGGAAACAAAGAGAGGGAAAAGTGTAAGAGGAAAGGATAGAGGAAAATACACAAGTAAGAAACATAACACTGAATTGAAGGGGATGGAATAACTCATAAAATAGAAAAAGATAAGAAAATGTATTTAAAAAGCAGAAACACTCTGTTGCCTATAGGAAATGCTCTTAAAGGAAAATAGAGTTAAAATAGAGGGCTGGAGCAAAATCTGCTTAAGCTGAAGTTAAAAAGGCAGGAGTAGCAATCATAATCTTAGACAAGGCAACAGAAAAAATAGAATTGATTAAAACAGACAAACAAGGAAACTACACTATGCTGAAATGTATCATAGACAATAAATTAATATCAGTCTATATTGTTATTGTTGTTTGTCCTTCATTCTTGAAGAGGATCAAGACATCAGAGTGATGTCATGACTTGCACTGAATGGAATTTAAGTGAGGGAGGGCTGTCTACAACATATGCACCAAATGGCATAGCATCTAAATGATTTACAATGAAAAACAATAAAAATAAAACAATGGGAGATATCATTGTACCCCCTCTAAAGCCTAGAAAAATGTAATTAAGAAATACGCAAGAAGGAAGTCAAGGACTGAAGTAGAATTTTAGAAAAGTTAGATATGATAGACTTCTGGTTATTATTGGATGGGAAAATAAATAAGTATACATATTTCTCACCTGTGCATGTCACCTTTAAAAAAATCAACCATGAATCAAGGCATAAAAACCCTCACAAACAAATGCAGAAAAACAACAATATTAAACATTTTCTTTACATTGTGATCGCATAATGAAATAAAAATCAGATTAATAAAGGGTCACTGAAGAAAGAATAAAAATTAACTGGAGAGTAAATAATTTAATCCTAATGAATTGGTGGGTCAAACAACAAATCACAGAAATAATCATTTCTTAAATATAATAACAACAATGAAAACAATATACCAAAATTTGTGAAATGCAGCCAAAGCAGTACTAGAGGAAAATTTATAGTTCTAAACACTGTTATTAATAAAAGTAAGAAGGGGCAGCTAGGCGGTGTAGTGGATAGAGCCCGGCCCTGGATTCAGGAGGATCTGAGTTCAAATTCGGCCTCAGACACTTAACACTTACTAGCTGTGTGACCCTGGGCAAGTCACTTAACCCCAACTGCCTCACCTAAATAAATAAATAAAAGTAAAGAAGAAATTTTTAAATTGGGCATACTTCTAAAATAAATCCTAGAAAAATAGCAAGTTAAAAATCCCAATTAAACAATAAAGTATACATTTCAAAATCAAAGAAGAGATTTAAAAAATTGACAGCAAACAGGAAATCCTTCATTAAATTAATAAATAAAACTAGGAGCTGCTTTTTTTTTAACCAACAAAAAAGATAAACCATTAGATAATTTGATTTTTTTTTTTTTGCGGGGCAATTGGGGTTAAGTGACTTGCCCACGGTTACACAGCTAGTAAGTGTTAAGTGTCTGAGGCAGAATTTGAACTCAGGTCCTCCTGAATCCAGGGCCGATGCTCTATCCACTTCGCCACCTAGCTGCCCCAGATAATTTGATTTTTAAAATGAAGAAAAGCAGATAATCAATATCAATAATGAAAAAGGATAATTCACAACAAATTAAGGAGTAATAAAGGAAATTAAAAACTATTTTGCTCAATTATGTGCCAATAAAACTAACAACCTAAAAAAAAGTATGGATATCTAAAAATAAATTAAATGCCCATACTGCTAGAACAACAAATAGAGAATTAAAATAACTTAATCTCATAAAAAGAAATTGTACAAGCCATAAATGAAAAACCCAGAATGTTAGATTTACAAGTGAATTTTATTAAACAATCAAAGAACAATTAATACCAATATTACAGTTTAAGGGGGTAAAAAAAGAAAATTCCTTCTATGATATAAATTATGTTCTGATACCTTAACCAGGGTGAATCAAAATAGTGAAATAAAACTATAAACCAATATCCCTATTGAACACTGATGCAAAGTTTTTTTCTCAATGATATTTTTTCCAATTACATGTAAAGATAGTATTCAACATTCATTTTTGTAAGACTTGGAGTTCCAAATTTTTCTCCTTCCCTCCCTTTCCTTCCCCTTCCCCAAGACATCAAGCAATCTGATAAAATTATATATTATATTATATTATATTGTATTATATTATACTATATTATACTCACACGCAAAATCATGTTAAACATATTTCCATATTAGTCATGTTGTGAAAGAATCAGAACAAATGTGAAAAACCACAAGAAAGAAAAAAAAACAAAAAACCCCAAATAAAGTGAAAATAATATGATGCAAATTTTTAAACAAAATATTTACAAGACTGACTACAGCAGCATATCAAAAATTATTACCACAACCAGGTTGTATTTATACCAGAAATTAGGAAAACTATCATATTAACAGACCATATTAATAACAAAAACCAAAGTATATGCTTACATCAATAGTCAGGAAAAAGCTCTTGACAAAATATAAAACTCATTCCTGTTAAAAATACTGGAAAATAAAGGAATATATAGACTTTTCCTTAATATGATAAGTAGTATTTATCTAAAACCAAGAGCCAGTATTGCATGTGATGGGGATAAATTAGAGGCCTTTCCAGTAAGACCAGAGGAAAAGCACAGATATCCATTTTCACCAATACTATTTTAATATAACAAGAAAAAGAAATTGAGGGAAATAGCATAGCTAAGAAGAAACAAAATTACAATTTTTTGCTAATGATATATTTTGAGAACCAACCAGTTAAATAAAAAACTGATTGATATAACTTCATCAGAGTTGTAGAATATAGATATGCATACATCATCAGCATTTCTTTTTTCTCACTTAACAATATTTTTTTTATCATCAGCATTTCTGTATATTGCCAAAAGACCCAAAAGATAATCGAAAAATAAATTCCATTTTAAATAACTACAAAATGTGTATTAGCTAGTGTTTATATGGTTCTTTAAGGTTTGCAAGGCAATTCACATGTGTTATCTCTTGATCCTCACAACCCAGGTATTCTTATCATTCCCATTTGACCAATGTGGAAACTGAGATTGAAAGAGGTTAAGTGACTTTCCCAGGATCGCACAATTACTAAATGTCTGAGTCAAGTCATGTCTTCCCAACTCCAAGTCCAGTACTTTATGCACTTTGCTACCTAGTTGCCTCCACAAATACTTATATAAAATACATGGGAGTATAACTGCCAAGATGCACTCAGAAACGATATGAACACATTTACAAAATACACAACAGAAATAAAGACAAATCCAAATAACTAGATAAATATTACTTTCTTATGAGTAGTTTGGGACAATATGATAAAAATTACAATACGGTCTAAATTAATTTACTTATTCAGTCCTCTACCAATCAAACTCCCAAAGCTCAACTTTATAGAGCTAGAAAAAATAATAATGAAACTCATCTGTAGGAACAAAAGGTAGAAAATCTCAAGTTAATAATGAAAAAAAAGTGGGAAGGAAGAAGACCTGGTGTAATTTCAAATTATATTAGAGATTTGGTACTGATTAGGAAATACAAAGGTCAATGAGTAAAACAGATTGAGTACACAATATACAAAAGCTAACAAACACAGTAGCTTATTGTTTGAGAAACCCAAAGATCCCACCTATTAGGATAAGAACTCAATATTCAACAAAAACTATTTAGGAAATTATAAAGTAGCCTGGCAAAAACTAGGTACAGATGAACATCTCAAACCAAGTACCCAGAAAAATTCCAAGTGAGTACTTGACTTAGACATAAAATGACATCATAATCAAATTAGAGGAACAAGGAAGAAACTGCCTTTCACATCTATGGATGATGGGGGAGAAGATCACTGAAGATAAAATGGACAATTTTATTATATATAATTAAAACTATTTTGTGCAAGTGAAATGAATGCAGCTAAAATTACGAAAGATAATTGAGAAAAATCTTTGCAGGAGGCTTCTCTGACAATCTCATTTCCAAGATGCATTTAGGAACTTCTTCAAATTGATAAGAATAAGAGCAATTCCCCAACTAATAAATGATCAGAAGATGAAAAGACAGTTTTCTAAGGATACATGGAAGTTTTCAACAGTCATATGAATACCAATCCCTAAGGATTGGATAAATGCATTTAAAGCATTCCATCCCACCCACACCAGTCAGATTGGCAAAACTGACAATATAGGAAAAAGACACATGTTCGAGTAGTGGGGAAACAGGCACACTGATGGCACTGTTAGTAAAGATACAAATTCCAGCCATTCTGGAAAGCAATATGGAACTATGATCCAAAAGTCACTAAACCATGCTTATTTGACCTCCTACTAGGTCTATACCATCAAAGAAATCAAAGAAAGAATAAAGGATCCAATATGCACACAAATATTTATAGCAGCCCTTTCTGTGGTCACAAAGAACTACAAACTAAGAAGGTGCTCATCAATTAGGGAATGGCTGAACAAAGTATGGAATATAAATATAATGGGATACTATTGTGTTATAAGAAACAATATAGTTGTAGAGAAACTCAGGAATGCTTATACGAGCTGATGGAGTAAGTTTAGACAAAACCAGAACAATTTGTAAGCTCATTGATATCAGGAACTGTCTTTTATCTCTTTTTGTATATGTAAAAAGAGCCCTTTTAAATTTAAAATACAATATGAATGTATATTATTAGTAGTAATTTGTTGTTCAGTCTTTTCAGTTGGTTCATGATTCTTCATGACCCCAACTGGGGGTTTTCTTGGCAAAGATACTGAAGTAGTTTGCCATTTCTTTCTCTGGCTCATTTTACAGATGAAGAAACTAAGAAAAACAGCAATATTTTCCTTTCCAAGTTAAACTTTTCTTTTAAAATGTTCTTTTTTTTTTTTTAACTTTGAAAGACAAGAGGCAGTCTGGTATAGTAGATGGTATAGCAGCCCTGGAGTCAGGGGACTTGGTTTCAAATTGTGCCTCTGCCATTTGTTGCCTCTGTGACTTGGGGAAGTTCCTTCATTTCTCTGGATCTCAGTTCCCTCAAATATAAAATGAGGGGGCCTCTAAGGTCCCTTTCTCTCTCTCTTTTTTAAAGTATTTTATTATTTTCTAGTTACATATATGTTTTCAATTTTTTTCTTTTGGGGGGGGCAGGCAATGGGGGTTAAGTGACTTGCTCAGGGTCACACAGCTAGTAAGTGTTAAGTGTCTGAGGCCAGATTTGAACTCAGGTCCTCCTGAATCCAGGGCTGGTGCTTTATCCACTGTGCAACCTAGCTGCCCCCAGAGAGCATTTTCCATCATGAGTCCTTTGGAACTATCTTGGACCATTGTATTGGTGAGAAGAGTCAAGTCTATCACAGTTGATCAACACACAATGTTGTGGATACTATGTACAATGTTCTCCTGGTTCTGCTCATCTCACTCAGCATCAGTTCATGTAAGTCCTTCCAGGTTTCTCTGAAATCCTCCTGCTCATTATTTTTTACAGCACAATAGTATTCCATTACATTCACATACCACAACTTCTTCAGCCATTCCCCAATTGATGGGCATCCCCTCAATTTCCAATTCCTTGCCACCACAAAAAGAGCAGCTATAAATATTTTTGTACATGTGGGTCCTTTTCCCTTTTTTATGATCTCTTTGGGGAAAAGACCTAATAGTGGTATTGCTGGGTCAAAGGATATGCACAGCTTTATAGCCCTTTGGGTATCATTCCAAATTGCTCTCCGGAATGGTTGGATCAGTTCACAGCTCCACCAACAATGCATTACTGTTCCAATTTTTCCACAGCTTCTCCAACATTTATTATTTTCCTTTTTTTGTCATATTAATCAATCTGATAGGTGTGAGGTGGTACCTCAGAGTTGTTTTAATTTGCATTAATTTGAGGTCAAAGCTAGGGAAACATTCCATTACAAAGTAGATATTTTATCTCAAAAGACTCACATAAACACTATCTCAAGAAAGTAACATAAAATATAAACAGAACAAAATAGGTTTTTTAAAAAACTAAATACATCAGTAGATCTAATGGATTTTTAAGTTTCAGGTATCGACTGATATGATCTTCCACAAACTCTAGCTTGCCATCAATCAGATCCAGGGTGGAATTCATCTTATGAAGAGATTTGCTATCTTGAAGATGACATGGGGAAGTAGGAAGAAAGTTCCAATACAGTTGGGAGCAAAGAAGGCATAACAGATAGACACACCTGGCTTTGTATCTTCTTTGGAATTAATGAGAGTAGTCTCTCTGAGAACACTTTTTTTTTTAATCTTACATATATTTATTAAGTGTCTATGGTACAACAAATTGTTTATCTTCTTGGGAAGATATAATGATAATCGACTTTATAGGATGCTTTAAAGATTGCAGAGCTCTTTACAAACATCTTCTTTGATCAAGTACCAACCAACAATAGGATCACAGATCTACAAAAGGATGAGGTCTCAGAAACCATCTGGTCAACCCCTCCCGCCCCCCCTCCGTTTTTCACTTAAGAAATCTGTGGGCCACAAAGTTTAAATAAACTCTCCTACCACACGGGGAGAATTTAAAACTAGGTCCTCCTACTATAAATAGGTTTTTTATTAGTATCTTTCTTCCACCCCCCCTCCCCCACCCCATTGTGCCATGTTGATTCAATAAAGTCAAAAACAATTACCCTCATGGAGCTTACAATCTACCAAGGGTGATTATAGAAACACACAAAAAATGTAATGCATATTGGAATATGAAATAAATACATGAAAAGTACACAGAAAATGTGTTTAGATGGAGTGACTGGAAGAGGAGCAGCATCAAGGTAACATCAAGAATGGGTAAGGATACAAAAAACAAAACAAAAACAAAACAACAAAAAAGGGGGCAGCTAGGTGGCTCAATGGATAAAGCACCGGCCCTGGATTCAGGAGTTCCTGAGTTCAAATCTGGCCTCAGATACTTGACACTTACTGGCTGTGTGACCCTGGGCAAGTCACTTACCCCCATTGCCCCACAAAAAAAAACAAGAATGGGTAAGGATAGCAACAGGTTGAAATGGGGGAGGATATTCTAGACGCTGGAAACTTAGTAAATAGAAAGTGACAGGTAGAAATGGTGGAGATGCTGTTGTTATTTTATGAGGAAATCTCTACGCGGGGTTTTTCCCCAACAGAACCAGGGCAAGGATTTTATTTTTGTCTTTGTATCCCTAACCTCGCACATAACCGTTACTTAATTACATAATGGTTAGGGCTTGTTGGTTGAGCTAGCGCATGCACGGGAGGAATTAGCCTGAAATGAGGTTGGAAAGGAAAGACGACGCCAGACAGTGGAGGCCCTTGACTTCCGCAGTCTATTTAACGGGCTGAGGCAGAAGAAAATGACGGGCAGGAGTGTGAGCAAGGGCAGAGAGACGGGGTAGGAGGCCATTCAGGAGCCCACTCCTCACCATCTCTTTGCCAATCCATCCCCTCCCCCTCTCCCTCCCCCTCCCCCTCCCCCTCTCCCTCTCCCTCTCCCTCTCTCTCTCTCTCTCTCTCTCTCTCCGTCCCCTCTATCGGGGGGGAGAAAAGGTCTTCCTTCACAGACCCCGCTTTTTCCTCGTAGTTGCTGAAGTCGTCCGACTCTCCGTGACTGCCAGTGTCTTCTCCCTTATTCCAAGCATAGTGCGTGTGACCGCGCGCGTGCTGGCGCGCGCAAGCGTTAGCTTGTGACTTGGAGTCAAGTCTCACGCGCACGCAGCTCCTTGGGAGTAGCGAGGCTTCGCGCACGCGCAGACTTCCCCACCAAGGGAGGTAAGGAGCGGGCCGGGCATGAGCGGGCTCATGCTCGCTAGCTGTGCGCACGCGCAGTCCTGAGCGCCTGCCCCTGGCGGGGCCCCGGGGCTGGGGGGCGCTCGTGCTTCGTCCCCGGAGCGGGGCGTGGAGGGGGAGAGGAAGGGACGCCCATGGAGTTACTAAGGCGGGCTCACGAGGCTGCTCTGCGCCTGGTGCTGCTGCTGAGCCCCCGGGGCGCCGCCTCGGCCCGAGGCCCCAAGCCCCGCGCCTCGGAGGTGCTGACCCAGCACCTGCTGCAGCGGCGCCTGCCTCACTGGACCTCGTTCTGCGTGCCCTACAGCGCCGTGCACAACGACCAATTCGGCCTTTCCCACTTCAACTGGGCGGTGCAGGGAGCCAACTACCACGTCCTGCGCACCGGCTGCTTCCCCTTCATCAAGTACCACTGTTCCAAGGCGCCCTGGCAGGACCTGGACCGGCAGGACCAGTTCTTCACAGCGCTGAAAGTCATCAACCTCGGTGAGGGAAGCATGGAGAGGAGAAGGAGGAAGGAAGGAAGAAGGGAGGGAGGGTAGGAGGAGGTTCTACTGTTGGGGGAAGGGGGTGTGCGAGCCGAGCCGTCCCGCCCCTGCGCGACAAGTCCCGCCCCTGCGCGACAAGTCCCGCCCCCTCCGCATTGTGCAACCCCAGCTTCCCACCTACCCATCAGTTCCCAGGGACTTGCTCCACTTCACAGTCCCGGTCCATAGAGGTATTGGTCACTCCACGGGGATGGAGAGAGGGGAGTGAGGGCAGTGGAAGTCTTCTCCAGGAAAAAGTGGATTTGAAGGAGAGGAACTTATTCCCTGGCAGGAGGCGTTGTAATTAATCCACATCGTTTTTGTCAATAATAATTGTCACCCCAGTTTAAGCCGTGAGGAAGCTTCCTTAAACCATGTGCGTCTCTATTATGGGATCTAAACCTGGGGTCCGTGAACCTGGGTTGGTTTTGGTTTTGTTTTTAAAATTTTGATATCGAGCAAATCAAAGTCAACAAGCAATTACTAAATGCCAAAGAAAGGCAAAACAGTACCTGCCCTCAAAGATCTTGCAGTCAGTTTAACTAATTTTCTTTGATTTTCCTACGAATTTTATTCTCAAGATTTAAAAACATTCTGTGAAGGCATCACCGATTGCTAAAGGGATTCTATGACACACAAAAAAGGATAAGAACCCCTAAAGTAATAAAGGTTGATGTAAAATCTCAGCAGTTTGTTTTTTAATCAAAAGCAGGAACTAGAATTTAATCTTTAATTTTACTGGGCAATTCTGTTTTAACATAGTTTATTAAAAAAGAATTGAGGGCGCAGTGGGTAGAGCACCACCCCTGGATTCAGGAGGACCTGAGTTCAAATCCGGCCTCAGACACTTGAAACTTACAAGCTGTGTGACCCTGAGCATGTCACTTAACCCCAATTGCCTCACTAAAATTTAAAAAAAGGAATCGAACATTGTGGGTTTTTTCTTTTCTGTTTTGGTGAAGTTTTCATATATTGAGGAATTCAGATAGTAGCTCGATACTCATCAATCAAAAAAAAAATTTAAGAGCCTATTGTGTGGCAGGCACCTGTACAAGGGGCTGGGGTTATGATGAAAAAGAAAGGAAAAACTCCTTACCAGCAAGGAGTTTACATTCTTGGATTAGGTTAGAGTGTGGCACTCATTACTGTGTATGCTGATTTTATCAGTTGGTGAAAAGTTTATAAACCTAAAGGTGTTTTGAACCTATCAACAAGGATCATATTTGGGTACAGGTGTCAGTTCATTTGGAGCCAGAAAAAATGTTATCCAACTAGTGATATTTTTTAAGGGCAAATTGTAGTACATCTGATTAACTCTACTGTACTAATATTGCTATAGCCTAATAGCTAATTAAATTTAAATATTGCATATGCATGTTTATGATAACTGCATAAGTTAAACATTGGATTTATGAAATAGTGTTCCACAAGTTCTGCCCTAGGTTCTGTCAGGTATTAATGAAGATAATTTTCTAAGTATAGTCTGCAGAGGAAGAACCTTTAAAATATTTTTATTACTTATTTGCATGATAGTTTTTATGGAGGGGAGGTTGTTACAATCTTCGAGGTTTGAATTCAAAGATATTTGGATGAACTGAAAGAAAAAAAAATTGAGTATATAATTGTTCACCGTGAAAAAATACATTGGAGGGCTTGACTTAATATTTCAAGGCTCTATGATTTTGTAAATATAGGTATTTCCTTCAGTAATGAAGGTTGCAACCACTCTAGATCCTAATAGTAATCATCAAGGTCTTCTAAAAGTTGCAGTAGCTAAATGTGCGTGTGTACCCCCCCTACATAAGTAAGAAATAATAGATTGGAATATATGTTCAAAGATTTGGGGTTAGTTTAGACCACAAACTGAATGTAATTTTTGTTTTTGTTTTTGTTTTGGAGGCAATCAGGGTTAAGTGACTTGTCCAGGGTCACACAACTAATAAGTTTCTGAGGCCCATATCTGAGTCAGGGCACTCAGGTGCTCCTGACTCTAGGACTGGTGCTCTATCCTCTTTGCCACATAGTTGCCCCTGAATATAATTTTTGAAAGGTACTCTAATAAATCCAGTATCAGTTGGAATGTGAAGAGAGGCCAGGCTTGTTAATAGGAATTTTAGCATTACAGAGACCTCCTTCTATCAAGGTCAGTCTGGCTTCTTATTGTAAAGCTATGGATCTGACTGTGACTATTGTAATCATTTGTAGAGGGACCTACCTCCTTATGAGGAACTTCTCTATCAGTGCAGGTATGGCTATAGTTATATGCTTAGAGAATTGTACCCTGTTCATGCAAGAGCCCATGTGGCAAGTGTGCCTTATAGAAAAGGAGGAAAACCGCCTCTGTGGATTTGTTGATTTTACTAACGGTACAAAAAATGGTTTTCCACATTGACATCTCCTGCTTGGTTTATGCTTTATTTCCCTCCCCCAAAGTACCTATATATGATAATATGTAAAATCATCTAAATAATATTTATATAGCAAACATTTAAATATAACAATACACTTGCATAGCTATGTCTTGTGTTTTTCCATGTTAATTATTTTAGATTGTAAGCTCAGAGAGGGTAAAGCTTGTGACTTTAACTTAATGAGTTTAGTATTGCCATTTGCATAGGGATGCTTAATAAGTGTCTCAGGATAATGTTTATTTTCATGTATCCCAAATGGGAAATAATCTCACCAATAATTTTCTTTTTTGGGGGGTGAGGCAATTGGGGTTAAGTGACATGCCCAGGGTCACACAGCTAGTAAATGTTAAATGGCTGGGGCTGGATTTGAACTCAGATCCTCCTGACTCCAGGACCGATACTCTATCCACTGCACCACCTAGCTGCCCCTCACCAATAACTTTCAAATCTCTTCTATAACATTTAATTCTATTTCAAATCCATTGTCTTCTAATTGCAATTATAAAATACTTACGTGGTTTCTTTTTTTCAAAAATATAGACGATTGTTCAGAATTGTTTTTTCCTTAAGTTTAAAAGACAGATATTTGGTCTAATTAAAAAACTTATTTTAGCCAGCAGTCTCATAGTCTTTGTTAAAGAGCTAAAGAGGCTTGATAATTTAAGTGTCAAGGCTCATAAATAATAAGAGATCTAATCTGGCATAATTAAATGTACCACTCTGTGTAGGAATAAATAAGGATTGTGAGGAATTGAATCGGTGTTTGAAAACTGCTTTGAGTTTTTCAGATAGGTAGAAAAAAAGATTTTTAGGCCTATAAAATTTTCACCAACATTGCTTGTTCAAAGAGATAGATGATACATGAGCTGCCATTCTAAACATTATTTTAGCTATCTTAGCACATTGGTTGGTTGGTATGTTAAAATTTTCAGTTGAGATTTCTCAATGGTTGGGACTATCTTACATATTCTACTCTATAAATAATATTTTGTACATGTTTAGTAAATGTTGGTGATACCTGTTCATTCTCTTCCAGGTATTCCAACTTTGTTATATGGACTTGGCTCCTGGTTATTTGCCAGAGTCACAGAGACTGTTCATACCAGTTATGGACCAATAACAGTTTATTTTCTAAATAAAGAAGATGAAGGTGCCATGTACTAAAATTGTGCATTGAAGAACACAACTGCTGGTGGGTTTTCTCATGTCTATAAAAGTAATATTTATTTTTGTTCCTTTAAAATAAAACTTTTAAAAACCATGTTTTTTCTTTTCATTTGTTTCTTTAAGATAAATCATTGCCCTTAAGAGGCTTAGCTTTTCATAGGTTGATGTATATGTTGCTTACTTTATTCAGCCAGTGGGAACTTCAAACACCTGCATATTCACACTGCTATTTTTTCCTAAAGCTAGGTAAATTTCAGATAAAAACATTATGATGAATACAGATTCCCATTATTAGATATTAGCAATTTTAATAAACTCTTTAAAGATAAAGGCCTAAACTAAATAGGAAAGGGAAGAACTTTAATGAAGAGTTGAAGTAACAGAGAAAACTGAAGTATAATTTGGAAATTATTTCCAGGTCATTAGGTACAGGAAAAATGATAGTGAATTCTAAATATAGTGTAAAAGCCAGACCACCCAAGTGTTCGATTGAAGACTCAATATTTTTAAGGCCTTGAACTATACTATGCAATAATAGTGATGCCTTTTTGTTGCTTATAGATTCAAGTACTATATTAAGTATATAATGCAATAATGATAACTGGCATTTATATAGCACTAAGGTTCACAAAGCAAAGCAGTTTGCTTATATTCCCAATTGCATACATTGCCAGTTGATCCTTGAAACAAACCTGTGAAGTAGGTACTAGAGTTATTATCCACAATAGAATGGGAAACTAAGGCTTAAAGTGGGTGGGTGAATTAGCCATGGTCATATAGTTAGTAAGTTTCAAAGGTGGTATTCAAACTCAAGAATTTCCAAAGAACATCCAGTATTTTTAAAACCATAATTGCTATAAAAATCAATGAAACTATACTCCAGTTATAAGGGTAAAATAGTGGTGTTAAAAATTTTTTAAATGTTATTTCTAGAAAAATTATATTTTATAATGAAAATTTGGTAAGGAGAGGCTTCATATACCCTCCAGGATGTCATGGTTATTTTGAGTTGATTCAGTCAATCTTGTGTTGATGAACCTTTGTGAATGTAACTAGACAGATCCTTGAACATCAGAAAACATCCATCACTAGACCCCTTCCTGAATCCCTTCCAGGTTGATAGGATCTGCTCAAACTCTAGTATCCTATGGTCATCTTAGTATTAGCAGAGCAACTTTATGACAGTTATTTTAAAGGTGGAGAAATAGTTTTGGTTCTGAGCTTATTAAGTAAAATTTCTTTGAAAGCCCTATAATTATTCGAAAAAATCATTTTGCTTAGCAATTGTAAACTACTCAAGCTGAATGGTAAATTTCAGAAATTTGGAGGCAATTTTAGGAGAACTAAGAATTATTTGATTTCTAAACTAATATGTATTTAAGGTCCATCATATCTCCTATAATTAACTACTCATTTGCATGGTAATATGTCACTGGGACTTTGCAAATTTTATAGCAGGATCCTCCCCCCCACACTATTTGCTGCATGGAAAGTAAGTCAAGGTGACTAAGGTTAAGTCACAAAGATTGTGTATACAATTAAATAACACAGATGAGTCCTACTAGAAGTAATCATCTTGTAAATGATCTACATATTGTGAATTGTTCTTCCAAATACATAAGTATTGTGTTCACTTGTCTAAAAACAACACTAAATAAAACTTTAATCAAAGAAGTATTTATGCCAATATATTTAGTACTGAAGAATATACTTGACATGAGTTAAATGAATGGCTTGCACCGTGGAGATAGTGTTACATTAAGCTTCATTAATAATAAAAGTCAGTATTAGCATTTTGCTGGAAAGGCTAGAACTGATTTCCTGTGTAATGGGCAAAGTTAAATAACTAGAACTCATAAGTTTAAAGTCAAATATTGCTCATTCATTGCTGCTGATCTTGTCAATACTTTCCTGTAAAGGTTTGGTCCCAACACAAGGCTGATAAAATGGTTTTTAATTACCAGACTATAAATACAGCTTTTCATTGGGGGTTGTACCTCCTCTCACACTGGCCTGTTTGATTTCTGATAATTTGTACTGCTGACTTTGCTTACCTGTTTTTCAATAACTATGGCCAGTGTGACTTCCTGTCCATATGGTGATGGGCAAGTCTCCTTAGAGAACATCTTTGACAAACTACCCTATTGATTCCAGCGATTCTGTGCTGCTTGCAGCATTAAATAGTGACTTGATTTCTTGTCTAATGTTCTCACTGTGTAACAATTAAGCAAATGTAATATTTTCTTGTATTACATGAAAATCAATAGACCTCTTGCTCTTACAGAGTTGATCATGAAGAGGGATGAACTGTAAGATAGCTAAGGACAGAATTCAATTATTATAATATTAATTGGACTTTACAGAATGTTTTTATCTTTAAAAAATTGCTATCCATAGGATAGTAATGGTTTAACTTTCTTTTTTGGATACTGGATAAGAGGCATTACGACAAGAGATAAGGTATGAGGTCGAATCAAAAGATTAGTTCTATTTTTAGCATCAATCCTATAGCTCTTCCTACCTATAACAAGGGAGAAACAATACTCGTAACTTTTGTTCCTTCAGGTATATCATGAATTCAAATATATTTACAAATATAGCATGTTTTATTTTTGTTTCCTTAAAAAAACTTTTTAATGGAATTTGAAACACAAAGTTTTAAAAATCAGTGTTATAATTTGTTTTTACATGTAAAGTGGGGAAATTTCTAAATAAATAAATAATGTTTTTTTTTAATCTTTTTAATGTCTCCTGCCAGCCCCCATTTAAATAATCACCCCACATGGGGATTTTTTCTTTGGTAAGGTAAATAGGGACAGACTTTCTGTATTCAAATTTAGTTTGCAGTATTATGTGTTTCTTAAAATACAAACAAGTTTTTTGATTGGTTGGTTTTTAAAAGGTTTTTTTTTTCTGGTCCAGAAATAACCCTGCTTCTTTGCTATAATTATTTCTCTATATATCAAGTAGCAAATAATCAAGGAAATTTCTAATCAGAATAATTTGTTGCTCATGAGACACATTAAAAAAGATGCAAAACAGGGGGTGATGATACACATGATATAAAAAATACTTTTTCTTAGTGCCTACTGGTATCTTCACTTAGCATGATCTGCATAATGGCTATAATTATTTATCTTTTCTATCATAAACACATTTAGGCACTAATTAGAATCATGCTATCTGTAATTTTTGGTAAATCTGTGTCCTTTTTTCATTTTTAAAAACCACATATACTCACTGGGGGAAAAGTTTGAAATACAAAATGACCTTTTAGCTGACTTCTAGTCCAGTCTCATTGGAACCCATAAATACAGAATATCTTATAATTGACTTTAATTATCTCTTCACTGTATACAAGAATGATGTTTAAATGAATGGGGTGACATAAAAAGGTAAGGATCTTGGTTTCACCTCACTTAACAGTTAATGCAGAGAACAGAAACCTTACCCTAAACCTAGTGGATCAGATAGCTTCTTTTTTCAGCACTCACCATTTAAGCAGCAATGGCTACTGGGGGCATTTTAACCTAAACAAGTGCTTAGTGTTACATCTTACCTGGGTCAACAGTCTAAGGTATCCAAGTTAAACTGTGTTACTATAAATTAATGGAAAATGTAACTTCACTTTGCTGAAAGATCAATGTCCAATAAAGGCTGCATAATCAAATCTTGCTGCAATGATTGAAGTCTTTAATTGCCTTTCAAAGATAAGGTGGTAATCAACGTAGCTTTAACTGATCCTTTTTACCAGTTCAATTACATGCTAATGACTAGTGCCAAGTCAGAATCTTTAACTACTTATACTTATTAAATCTTATGTTAGTAATGAAAAATTACTTAAACTACACAATCAATAGAACACAGACCTTAATTACTATATTTCATTTTTATACCTTTTTATGTTCCTGACAAATTTATTTCACAGGAGCTTTCTTGACAATAAAAGGTATTATTAACAATGATCATATTCCACAGAGCATTATTTTCTAAAACAAATTTGTGGCAGAACTTTTTCCATTTAATGAATATGTAGCTAAACCAACATAGTCATCAAACTACTTGTCAGAAATCAATTTATTCTGCTAAGTGAGAGTTCTTATATAATTGGGATGAAAGTAATCCAACTAATTTGTGGTATGTTTTTAAAAGTTCACTCAAATTTTCTAGTAGAATGAATCCAAATACACTGTAAAATGTCCTTTGTTTTGAGGTAGACGCGGCTAGTAGATGCTTTTTGTTCTAATAAACTGAGCATGATTGAGTGATGCCTACTGAAATCAGCCAAGTTGAGAAAAATGTTAAGATACTAAATTAATACAAGTATAAATAAAGTTAACATTGTTTTATATAAGCCCCTTTATTTGAATTTGGCAATTTTAGTTAGGTGCCTGTGTTTGTTTTAATGAAGAATTGTTTGAAAGCAAAGCCCATCTATTGCAAAAGGCCAGACAAAGGTGCCCAGGCCCTCATTTTTTGTTGAAATACTCCTTTTTGGTTCTAAGTCACTATCAAAATAACATTGATTAGTAGTAATATTGCATATCTATCTTGATGCTTAGAAGTATTTTAGTTGGACTTGGATAATTTTAAACAGTTTTTAAAACTATCCTACTACTACAATCTGTGACTAGCTTATTTTCACTAATATTAATAGTAGCAATACAAAAAACTATATAAAACTTTGTAAAAAGTAGATCAAATGTGAGGTTTCTGATCAGCAACAGATCTGGCTTTTGAAAAACAATCATACAAACATTACTTTCTAAAGAAGACTTTAAGGGTTTTTGTTGTTGTTGATAGAATTATGAACCTTATAAACTCAGTATTTTTTAGTTAACCCAAATACATAAATCTATTTGAATTCATCTTATGAGAACAAATATGTCATTAGATATATGATCATTATATGCTTTAGTGATTCATGGACCTTGTTACATACATGCTTTGTAATGTATGAATTATTTAGTAAGAAAAATCACAATAATTTTGTTGTTACTCAAAAATTTATGGGTTGGCAGAAACAATTATGCAGCCCCTGAAGCTGGTATGTTAAGGTAACATCATTAACACTCCGTGGTCTGATTTTTTTAGTTGTTCAACATAACCTTTACTGCTTTTCCTAGAATATTTCAATAATTTTATAACAAAAGCTATTTGTAAACTGAGCATTGAATTTATTAAGCATAGTGTAATTCATTTTTCTTTACTTTCAAAGAAGTACATAATTTAAAATCAGACCTCAAAAGTTTTCTCTCCTACCACTTAAGCAAGAATATAAAATTGCCAGAAATATACATTATAAAAATAGCAATTTACAACTATGCCAATACACAAATATAGATTTTCTATTCCATTTGATAAAAGCAGTTTCTATTTACATTTCTAGAAGAAATGTTGGTATTTTAAAAGCATAACTAAAAATGCATTAAAGTAATCATCCTGGTAAGATACCATCTTGCTATCTATATTCCTCTGTATTTAATATTCAGTTTCACCCTTAAAAGATTAAACCTAAATTAAATGATATCATAATTACTGATTTCTAATTTTCCAGATTTATAAAAACAAAGCTATAAAAGGAGCCAAGAGTTTGGAAATTTTAATCCAAATCTAAATAGAGTATCATAAGTTAGCATCACAAAGTTACTTTTTGATTAAAATATACATTTTGAAGTTTCAAATAACTTTTACTTGGGAAGGAGACTTTTTAATTTTAATATTAATTTTAACATAAGACTGATAAAATCCTTTATAAGGTACATTTATCCTGTTTGGATAATATGGAGATACTGAGTGACTCTTCTGGTCTGCCAACATAAACCTCCTGTGTTTTGAGTCCCCTTCTAAGCTTTCTGCAGTGCTGAATTTATTGAAAGAATACACAAGAAATGGGTTATTTCAACTAAGAAACTCCATGTCATTAATGAAATGCAAGAGAATTCTTTAATTTTTTTTTTCAATTCAACTGACATTTATTATGTGTCATGGGGAAGCTAAGCGGCACAATGTATAGAATGCTGGGCCTGGAATCAGGAAGACCTGAGTTGAAATATGACCTCTGATGCTATCTGTGTGACCCTGGGCAAGTCACTTCACTCTGCCTTCGTTTCCTCATCTATAAAATGAGCTGGAGGTGGAAATTGCAAATCACTCCAGTATCTTTGTCAAGAAAATCCCAAATGGGGTCACAAAGAGTTGGACACACCTGAAATGAATGAAGGGTAACATTATATATCAGGCACTGTTAGATGCTGTGGATACAAATACAAAAGTGAAATCTTCCTTGCCTTCAGGGAACTTACACTGAAATAGGCAATGCAACATATAAGAGAATGGTGGTCCAGGGAAGGGAGTTTTGGCCTAGGAAGTCAGAGGGATTGTGATTGGAGCCACAAGGCTACAGAGTTTCATGCCCTTTTCAATAATATTGATAGTATTAGTTTGATTATTATTCCCAAAGAAAGCAGGAGGTGGAAATGGATAGCTTAGAGTAGAGGGAAGGGCAAATGGACAGCAGCAGTGGGACAGATCCCAAGATGCCCACCTTTAATAGGCCTTGGTGTCCTGGTGGATGGCTGGAGGAGATGAATGACTTGCTGCCTTTCCCTGAAGCCGAAGGGTTTCATATGCAAAGGAGAATGAGGTGGAAAAATACTAGGAACTCCACAACACCTTCCAAATACGACCATTTTAGAAATTACAAAATAATTTTAACACCTTGGTACATGTCTTTTCCTTCTATAATAGTCTCCTCTTCTCACTCCACTCTCAAACACATTTACTAAAATCTTTTAATAGCTAATTCAAATACTTCTTTCACTGTGATGACCTTTCTGATCCTCTCCAGGTGAACATTATCGATTACTCCCCCTCTATAGCACTTTGTTTATATATTTTTTGTACTTGCCACATTCTATTTTCATATTTGTTTAATATTTATTTATATTTATTTGTTTACATGTCATCTTCTGACTGGACTATAATTTCCTTAAAGGCAGGAAGCATTTCTAATTCATCTATAGATTCTTTACATTCCCTAGCATTTTGTCTTGCACATAGAAGGTACACAATAAATGCTTGCTGAATAAATCAACTCCCCAATTTCTACTATCAAAAATTTGGATATCCATATGCTTCTGTTCATGAGATTTGACTACAGATTCCCTTCATCATTGTAATATTTTAGTTCCTTAAAAATTATCTATCACAGGGGCAGCTAGGTGGCACAGTAGATAGAGTACTGGCCCTGGAGTCAGGAGGACCTGAGTTCAAATCTGGCCTCAGACACTTGATACTTACTAGCTGTGTGACCCTGGACAAGTCACTTAACCCCAATTGCCTCACCCCTCCCAAAACAAATTATCACTGTGGGACATGCCAGAATCAGAAACTAAACAAGATGATCTGGGTATGTAGATGCGATGATCAGTCCTCATAGTTGTTTTTTTTTTTTTAGTGAGGCAATTGGGGTTAAGTGACTTGCCTAGGGTCACACAGCTAGTAAGTGTCAAGTGTCTGAGGCCAGATTTGAACTCAGGTACTCCTGACTCCAGGGACGGTGCTCTATCCACTGCGCCATCTAGCTGCCCCTAATCCTCATACTTTTTAAGAGCTCCACACCACTATGTTTCTTTGGAGCTCTCTGAGTCATGGTTTCCAAAAGGTTTAATTCCTCTATAATTAAATATAAAGTCATGGAACCTTGGAATCATCCTTGACTCTTACCTTTCCCATTCCATATCCAATCAGTTGCCAAGCTCTGGGGGACAACATTAGATTAGGATCTAGACTAGTTTGGTCAGGCCTGAGCCCTTTACCAACTCCATTACAAGCATATACCACTTTCCTTGTGTTCTTTCTTTCCCTATCCCAGAGACAAGGTAAGTATGTGCCACTCTTCAGAGCTCCTGTCTCCCTGAGCAAGTTTTCCTCTGAACAAATATCTCCATGTAAGACAATGGTAAATGAAGTTCCAGCAGTAGTTGATCTCTGCTGTCCAAGAACCAACTTAGCTAAGTATAGAGAAGCTTATTGATGAGTGGTCGATCAGGAAATAATGGATCCTTTGGCCATGATGATTCCTAAAAGTTGTGGGAAATTTTTAACATTTCTTTCTTTTTGAATTTTGAGTTCATTTTCTCCTTTCCTCTCACACTGTCACCTACCTACTAAGAAAGCAAGCAATATGATATCAATTATACAGGTGAAAGCATGTAAAACATATTTCTATATAGCCATATTTTTAAAAAGCAAGAAAAATAAAGTGAAATAATTATACTTGTTTGCACTCAGAATTCATCAGTTTTCTTTCTGGAGGAGGATAGCATTTTTTTTTATCATGAGTCTTTTGGAATTGTCTTGTATCAATGTATTGATCAGAGTAGCCAAGTCTTTCACAGCTGATCATCATTATAACATTGCTGTTGCTATGTACAATGATCTGGTTCTTCTTACTTCACTTTGCATCAGTTCATATAGGTCTTGTCATGTTTTTCTGCAGTTATCCCCCTCATCATTTCTTATAGCACAATAGTACTCCATCACAATAATATGCCACAACTTGTTCAGCCACTCCCCAGTTGATGAGCATCCCCTCAATTTTCAATATTTTACCACCACAGTAAGAGCTGCTTTGAATATTTTTGTACATATAGGTCCTTTTCCTTTTGCTCTGACCTCTTTGGGAGACAGACCTAGTAGTGGTATTGCTGGCTCAAAGGGTATGCATAGTTTTATAGCCTAGTTCCAAACTGTTCTCCAGAATGATTGGACCAGTTCATTACTCCACCAACAAATCATTAGTGTGTGATGTTTAAATTCTAAATTGTGGTCGCCTTAAATTAGAAGCTTCAGCACCAGTCTTTGGGCATTAAACATTTATTAAAGCATACAGATATTCACAAGGAGTTCAGAAAGTTAAGAAAAAGCCTATCTAGCCTAGAGTTCCAGCCTGGTTGAGTTCTTCCTCAAGAGCCTGCTTTAAGCTGATTGTGGAAGCTTTTTATAGGTCTGGAACAGAGGTGGTCCTTACACACTGCTTCAAGTTGATTGGTTGGTGTCATCCAAATCCATTGGCTTTGAAGGTGTTCTCAAGTTGAGTTCACAGTCTAGCTTCTGAGAACAATACCTTCTTAAGGGCTAGCCCGGTGAGATTACAATCCAGTTAACTTGAAGTAGGCTAATCAGCAGTCAATCACTCTCACTTGATTCAATCAGTCTAGATTAATCTCCAGTTGGGTCTTTGAGTATCTGCGAAATCCCATTATTTCATCACAAGTGCACATATTTTCCCTCCTTCTTTCCAGCATTTTTCATTTCTGATAGGTGTGAGATGGTATCTTAGAATTACTTTAATTTGTATTTCTCTAATCAATAGTGATTTAGAGCATTTTTCATATGACTATAGATAGTTTTGATTTCTTCTGCTGAAAACTGCCTGTTTATATAGTCTTTGACCATTTATCAATTGGGGAATGGCTCTTATTTTTATAAATTTGACTCAGTTCTATACTCAGTATATATTTGAGAAATGAGGCCTTTATTACAGAAACTTGCTGCAAAAATTTTTGATATTTGATATTACTTCATTGTCTATGGTACCTTTTGGCAAAATATAGTTTCCTTGATTATCTCTTTTAATTAGGTCTATTTTTGCTTTTGGTTTGTCTGAAATCATGATTCCTACCCTACATTGTTGGATTCTGGTTTCTAATCTATTCAGTTTGCTTCCATTTTATAGGTGAACTCATCCCATTTGCATTCACAGTTATGAGTACTTAATGTATATTTCCCTCCATTCCATTTTCTTCTGTTTCTTCTCTTTTTATCATGTCCCTTCTCAAAGGTCTATTTTGCTTCTAACCACTGCCTCCCTTAATCTGCTTTCCCTCTTACCATCTCCTCTTCCTCTCTCACTTCTCTTATCCCCTTCCCTTCCTATTTCCCTATTGCTAAGTTACATTTCTATACACAACTGAGTATGTGTGTACATATATATATATGTATATAAATAATGC
Organism: Dromiciops gliroides; assembly: GCF_019393635.1. Taxonomy (NCBI): domain Eukaryota; kingdom Metazoa; phylum Chordata; class Mammalia; order Microbiotheria; family Microbiotheriidae; genus Dromiciops; species Dromiciops gliroides. The sequence goes on from NC_057862.1 coordinate 151,861,915, forward strand.
ATGTTATGTGTACACATATTTATGCATATACATGTATGGGCATAGACACATATATGTACTCTTCCATCTTTGAATCAGTTCTGATGAGACTGAGGTTCAAGCATTGCCTGCCATCTCTGAAAACCGCAAAACTCACTTGTGACACACTGTCTCTATTCTAGACTTGTCCTTCTTGCTCTTTTCTATAATCCTTCATAACTGGAAACCTCTGTGCTAGAAATTTCTAGCACAACTGCACGACTCATTCCTGTGGCATGAGAAACAGGGAACCAATTAGTTGTGCCTGAGTATGATGCCACTCCTTACCAATAAAATTCATGATAACCAATATCATTGAACTAAAGAAGTTGCAGTTAAATGGAAAGATGCTCATGAGTTGGAAAAGCAACTAGAGGTATTTTTATTGTGTGTTCAAGGGCAGCAAGAAAAATTATTTCATGAGATATTGAAGTAATATTATAGTGCTCAAAATAACAATTTGCCAAAAGACCACAAGGAAGATAATTATGGTTCATGTAGCAACAGCTCTTGCAAAGAACAAAAGGGAGAGAAATCCTAGAAGAGGATTTCAAGATGACCCATCACACTGACATATACTTTAATCCTAGGTAACTTTAAAACTGGATGGGTATAGGGAAGGATGGTGAAATATATTGAAAAACTTGGCTTAGGACTAAGAAATGAGAGAGTCCAAAGGCTAATAGCAGAAATAGAAGTCTTCCTAAAAAACAAAAGTTTTCATAAAAACAAAAACTTTTCCTCAAGAAGAGAGTCAAGAGATGCCAGACATGATAAGGGCATATTAATAGCAAAAAGATAAAATTAATTACACTTTAACAAAAAAGTAATATAGGGTTACTGGTGTGGGAGTCATTTGTAAATTAGCTGTGTATAGTCAGATCACTGACTTGTTAAAGCAGAAATCAAAATCAAAATCAAGTTAGAGGAATGAATGAAAATGAGAATATATGAAATAAAATTGAATATGAACTATTAAAATAAATAAAACAATAAAAATATGTCCCACAAAATTAGCAAAAGAACAGATATTTGCAGAGATACTGATGCACATCAATGACTACAACAACGTGACAATAAAAGTTCATAAGTAAACACTCGACTGAGTTAAGCAAAGAAGAATGGTAACCAAGGGCAAGGCCAGTTCAAATTAGGAAAAAAAAACTTTTTTGTAAGATCTTATGGAAGAGAATGGTAGAAGATTATAAGCAATACTGAGAAACAATAGTGGGGAAAACACATTTAAAGAAAGTAGTTGAGTTTCCTGAAAGTACGAAGGATGAAATTTGAAAAAAAGACAACAAAGAGACAAAAAGTAGGGGAATAGTTCAAGACATGTAACAAGCTATTTTATCCATGAATGACAATGAAGCCAGCACATTTAGAGTCTATCATCATGGTTCCCAATTGCCTGAGGAATTTTTAAATGGCACTAAAGAAAACAAAGATAAGTAAAACAACTGGTCTAGACCAAATATGCAACAAAAAAAAGTTTGTAACATGATTTTGAGAGCAATAAAAGAGGAGAGTCCCAAGATGTATGAAAGAAGGCTTTTTTTTTAAAGTGAGGCAATTGGGGTTAAATGACTTGCCCAGGGTCACACAGCTAGTAAGTGTTAAGTGTCTGAGGCCGGATTTGAACTCAGGTCCTCCTGACTCCAGGGCCGGTGCTCTATCCACTGCGCCACCTAGCTGCCCCAAAAGAAGGCTTTTATTACTGAGAAAAGGTGCTGGAGAAATTATCAATAAATATTGACCAATGCTTCTGTTTTCCAATCTTGGAGAAGGCTGTAACAAATAATACTTTACATCAGATCACATCTTTACATAGTTGACTGATAATATAAAACCCCACTATGCTTGTTTATTGAATATAAAAACATTTTATTACAAAGGAAGGAAATAAGCATTTATTAAGCACCTACTATGGGCCAGGCACTGTGCTAAGCACTTTATAAACATCTCATTTTATTCTCACAATAACCCTGGAAGTTGAGTATTATTATCACCCCCATTTTACAGTTGAGGAAACTAAGGCATACGGAGGTTGAGTGATTTGTCCCTGGTCACATAACTATTAAGTGTTTTAGGCTGGATTTGAACTCAAGTCTTCTTGACTCCAGGCCTAATGCTCTATCCAATGCAGAACCTAGTTGCCTGTGAAACAAATTTGTTGCCTTATGTTCTCTCCTCTGGCATCCTGGACTATTATAATAGCTTCCTAATTGGCCTCCCTGAGTCTAAGTCTCTTACTTCTCCAATACATTCTCACAGTTGCCAAAGTAATCTTCCTAATACATAATCTAACCATGTTATTCCCTTGCTCAAACTTCTTAGCTGAGAAGTGGTTAGGTGGCAGAGTGGATAGAGTCCTGGGCTGGGAGTCAGACCAGAGTTCAAGTCGACCCTTAGATACTTACTAGCTGCGTGCCTTTGGGAAAAGTATTTAACTTATCTCTGCCCTGGTTTCCTCAAGTGTAAAATGGGGCTAATAATAGCACCTTACCTCTTGGGATCAAATGAGATATTATTTATAAAGCACTTAGCACCATGTCTGGCACATGGTAGGAATCCAGTAAATTCTTGTTTCCTTCTTTCCTTCCCTCCTGGTATTCAAGGATCTCTATAATTTGTCTCCTTCCTATACTTCTAGCCATTTTTTATATTGTATTTCCTTTAATAAACTCTATTTCAGGCAAACTAGATTAGTTATTTCTTTTTTTGTTTGTTTTTGGGTTTTTTTGTGAGGCAATTGGGGTTAAGTGACTTGCCCAGGGTCACACAGCCAGTAAGTGTCAAAGGTGTGAGGCTGGATTTGAACTCAGGTACTCCTGACTCCAGGGCTGGTGCTCTATCCACTGCGCCACCTAGCTGCCCTGACTAGTTATTTCTTAAACTGTACATTCCACCTCTGTTAACATGCATTTACACAAAGCATTCTTTCTACATGCTTGGAAGCCACTGCATTCTCATCTGGGCCTCTCTCAGTCAATTGGCAAACATTTATTACGGGCCTACTATGTGTCAGACACCGTGCTAAGCACTGGGGATTCAAAGAAAAGCCAGAGTCCTTACTCTCATCGAGCTCACAGTCTAATGAGGGGGACAACATGCAAATAACTATGTACAAACAAGGCATATACAGGAAAAATTGGAGCTAATTGCAAGAGGAAAAGCATTAATGTTAAGGAGGATCAAGAAAGGCTTCCTGTAGATGGTGGGATTTTAGCTGGGATCTGAAGGAAGCCAGGGAAGATAAGAGGTGATGATAAGGGGGGGACAGCATTTCAGGTATAAGACAGACAGTGAAAATGCAGTTGGGAGATGGAGTTTCTTGTTCAAAGAACCACAAAAGAGGCCAGTGTCACTGGATCGCTCTGTGTGTATGTGTGGTTGGTGTAAGTGTAAGAAGACTGGAAAGGGTCAGGGGTCCGATGGTGAAGGGCTTTAAATCCTTTTCTATCTTCAAGGCTCAATTCAATTGCCATTTCCTTTATTAAATCTTCCCTGACCTGCCTAGTTTTTAATTTTCTCTCCTTCCTTAATTTTCCTATGTGTACTTTTTTTCTCCCTCAAGTAGAATATAAACTCTTTTAGAGAAAGGATTAACATTTTTTGGGGGGGTGGGTGGGTGGGTAACTGCATCATCACCAATATCTAGAACACTGCTTCATACATAGGTGATTTGGCACAGTTGGTAGATTCGGAACCAGTTGATTACTTTGCAGGTGTTGCTTTCAGCTGGTGGAGTGCTCCAGGGACACATATTTGGCCCTACCTTATTCATATGTTTATCAATGACTTGGATAAAAGGCAAAGATGGTATTCTTTTTTTTTTTTTTTTTGGTGGGGCAATGAGGGTTAAGTAACTTGCCCAGGGTCACACAGCTAGCAAGTGTGAAGTGTCTGAGGCTGGATTTGAACTCAGATTCTCCTGAATCCAGGGCCATTGCTTTATCCACTGTGCTATCTGGCTGCCCCCCAAAGATGGTATTCTTATCAAATCTGCAGATGATACAAATTTGAGAACAATAGCTAACACTATGAATGAGTGATTGAGGATCCGAATAAAAAGTATTGACAAACCTAGGCTATTGGGCTAAATCTAATAATTTAATAGAGATAAATTATAAAATCTTTTACTTGGATTTAAAACATGAACTTTATAAATTCAAGATGGGGTTGGTGTGGCTAGATAATAGTTCATCTGAAAAAGGTTGGGGGAGATTTAACAGATTGTAAACTCGATATGGGTCAACAATATAATAAGGCAGTCCAAAAGGCTAATGAAATCTTGGGCTGTCTCAAGAAAAACAGTATCTTGTACTAGAGAAGTTATAGTCTTGAGGCATTCTAGTCTGGTTAGACTACATCTGGAATATTGTAGCCTAGAGGTAGCTAGGTGGTACACTGGATAGAGTGCTAGGCTTGGAGTCAGGAAGACCTGAGTTAAAAAATTCAACTTTTGATACTTACTAGCTGTGTAACCATAGGCAAGTTATTTAGCTTCTCTCTGCCTCAGTTTCTTCAACTTTGAAATGGAGATAATACAAACTACTTCTAAGGATCAAATGAGCAATATATTATGTGTATGGTGTGTTCAGTTACAGGTACTATTTTTAGGAAGGACATTAATAAACTGGAAAGTGATCAGAAGAAGGTAATCAATATGCTGAAGGGCCTTGAGATCATACCACAAGAGAAAGAGTTGAAGGAACTGAAGGGTAGGGCAAAGTCAAGATGACAGAGTAAAAAGATGAAGTACAACTGAGCTCCCCACCAGAACTCCTTTATGAAGATGTAGAAAATGTACCTGAACAGAAAATCCAAGACAAAAAATTCAGTGAGTTATATTACCAATCCAGGTTAGCCTGCAGAGACAAAGGGGCCCACTGATACTTAAACAGGGTCTAGCCAAAAGCATTCAGGAATTGAAAGTGGATCAAGTCTGTGGTCTAGGGCAAGAAGTTGTAGTTCTATATTGGGAGGCCCCAACATTTTGTAGGACAGGTGTCAACTGGTAGCTTTGCTGTTCCCTACCAAGTTCCAGATCACAGTTTCAAGGCAGACAGAGAAGGGGACCTGATCCTAGTGCTCATGTTTTAAACTGAGGAGTGGTTGCAAGCCTTGAGCTGTGTACTGAATGAAAATTAAGTTCAGCACAAACAGTATCTTTGTGGCTCTAACCCCAAGAGCTAAGTAGAATCTCAGTTCCAGCTTCCAACCCAATGTGAAACTTGCAGGAGGCAGTCAGGGCAGGAATACCAGACCAAAAGGGAGCCCATAATTCTGTCATTCTGAATCTGAAGAGCTTTCCAGCTGGTTGACAGTATCTGAGTCCAGTAGTAGTCTTCTGGAATTCCAACCAAGGTCAAGCCCATAGGAGATCTTAGAATAATGCAACACTCAGTACTTCAGGAAAGTAGCAGAGGGACCCAAGGATACAAGCTCAATCCAGACATTTCCTCTAGAAGCATACAGGGCATGGCCCTAATATAAAGTCTAAAGCGTAGAAGTAGGCTAGAAGAATGACCAAACAAAAAAACAAACAAACAAACAAAATCTCATCATAAAGAGCTATTATGGTGGCAAGGATACCCAAGGCACAAACTGAAGAAAAGAGAATGACTAAAACATTTACAAGCAAAGTCTTAAAGAAAAACATACCTTGGGCACAAGTTCAATTAGAATTCCTGGAAGAACTGAAGTAAGAGTGAAAGAAAGCACTAAAAATGATTTTTAAAATCAAATGAGTACCAGAGGAAAAAGTAAGAAATGAGTTAGAGAAAAAATAACTAGAGAAAGAAATAAGAGGTTCAAAACCTTAGTAACTGAGAGTAGCTTGCTACCTTCCCTACCATTCCTCCTTCCTGCCAATCTCTTCCCAGACAGGTGATAAGGGTTATTTCCCAGAAGAGGGATTATACTTATTCTTAGAGGGCATAACTAGGAGAATAAATTGAATTAGGAGAGAAGGATTTGGATCTTATGAATGGAAAAACTTTCTTAAAATTACAGTTATCCACAAGTTTGGTGCTGCCTAAGGAGGCTGTAGGTTCGGTGTCACTAGAAGATATCCAGGAAGGGCCCAATGGCTACTTGGGGTTATTCTCCATTAGGTACAGGTTGGGAGGCTTTGTGGTACAGGTGAAAAAGAACTGTCTTGTAGACTAAGGACTTGGGTTCGAATCCCACCTCTGATACAACCTCTTGGGTAAGTTTCTTCATCTATAAGAGAGTTGGACGAGATGGTCCCTGAGGTCCCTTCTTGCTCTAGCTCTATGATTTAGAGACTTCTGAAATCCCAATTGTGACTTTGCCATTCTGTGACCACATTTGCACGGTTGTTTCTTTGTCTTTGTGCTTGGTTGTTTTTGTATCTCTCCATGAAACCCCTTGCTGTGAACAAACTCAAGCTAAGGCTAAATAACTGAGGCTGGAGACAGGCAGCAGATGCTCAGTGGAGTTTGTCCTTGCCTGCTCCACATGCCTTGCACTCTAATCAGTCAGTGCATATGGAAATAGCTGGAGATAGAGGAAAATACCTCTGAAATTATAATAAGAAAACACCATAGGATACTTGTTTCATAAGTAACTTTTCAGAAGTTATATTTTGTGTAGAGTACATCTGAAATAGCGGATCAGATTAGATGTCTTGCCCCCTCTCATTCCTCGGGCTCCTTAACCAAGAATCAAGCCCCTCAAATTGAGATTACAAGCAAAATCTCTGCCTTAATGAATCTATTTCATCTACCAAACTACCAGTCTATTTTAATCAAACCCAGCATACATTTGAAGATTAAATACACATTTAATTTTGAAGTAAAAATAACTCATTTTATCTAGCATTTTAATTTTTCACAACAATCCTCTGTGATAGGTAGTTATGCTATCATCATCCCTATTTCATATATTTAATCATTGTCCAAAAACCAAAATGTATTCTAGCTTGACAAAGCTTTCAGAAGTTACGGCATTCTGTCATCTAAGACCTAAAACTGGACAGTCTTGTATTGCCTGCACAGGACACTTCTTACATCAAGTGTTGGAGGTTTCTTGGAAAACTGTTTACTGAAGCCATCAATATTAAGATGTTTTATAAGAGGTATGACAAGCTGAAGTTTGATTACAGCTGTGTCTGCAAATATTGGGAAAGAGCATTGAGTAAGCTATTAGTAGAGAAACTGCTTCAGAATATTTATGCAAATTTGTCAAATTGAGTTGGTTTTCCCCATAGTCCTGTGAATGGAAAAAATTATTTTAGAAAATCATTAGCTCATAGAAATTCTCTAGTTTTGTAGCTTATTCTTTAAGAGATTTAATAGAAAACGAACCTCCATTAAAAGGTGTATGGGGACCTTAGGCAAAAGGTTCATTTTCATAGCATTGAGGTCTGTTTGGACAGTATTTTCTAGAATGTTTGGGGGAATCTAAAACAAATCCTACAGTAGCTACTAAATTATAGTTATTGAAAAGAGATAATTTATCCCAAATAACAGCCATTCAAATATTAAACTTAATAAAGCAGGGGCAATATAATGGGCGAATGATAGACTTTTAGGAATTACACTGAGTAGAATGAGCAATTTTCTAATTAGTTTTTGCATTAATCAAAAATCTAGTTTTTAAAAATAGGGCTTTTGAAGTCCTCCCCCTCACTTCCCACCCCCGCACCCTCTCCACCTCCACTCTGTGTGTAACAGAAACAGCAAAACTACTGACATGCATTCTTTAATTGGAAAAGGGGGAGGGGGCAAAATTTTAGAGGTTACAGTTAGCAGGCAAGCTTGAGAGGGGGCTATAGTCATCAACAAGACTTTGAAAGACATGAAAAGCAAAGAAATGATGATGATGGTGGTGACGACGACGATGACGGTTATTACCACACCTGTAATATTACGGATTTTAATAAGCATTACAATAGAATTGTTAGTTTATGAACCTTACTGGTTATATTTGCAACAGTTAATAATAGAGGAAGATGGTCCCACCTTCATTTAGCCTGTCAATCTGTTCGCTGCTTTTGCTTATGCTATTTCGGGGCATTCCGAAGGGGAAATAAGGTTACAGAAAGATCCAAATAAGATTGGCTAGTGCTGCAGGGAGGTGGTGATCTTTCGGGTGTATGACGTGGGTAAGGAGAAAAAAAAGAAGAAAAAAAACAACTAAGCTCAGTTGGGGGTCTTAGATCTGAACCCGAGTATTTATTGCTGGTTTGATGGGGGTGAGCTGGGAGAAGGAGGAGGAGAAGGAGAATTTTTAGGGTGGAAATAAAGTAGCACAAAAGAGAGCGCTGGCCGCAACCAGACACAGAAACCTGGCGCGTCCCTGGCCGGGCAAGAGCAAAGAGCACGAGCCATCCATCAGACCGCTCGTTCTCTAGGGGTCCAGCCCCCACTACCTGCCCGCTTCGCTTATATCGCCGCTCCCGGATAACCGAAGGTCTGCAAGGGACCACGCGGTTATCAGTGTCCTCGCAAACCAACCTCGCAGCCGGCCAGCGAGAGAAGCTTACTCGGCTTTCGCACGTTCCCGGCCGCAGCGCTCTGACCTCTGCAGGGCCCTTCCCACAACCTCTACTTCTCTGCGGTTTTTTCCCCACAGAGGTCTCCCCCTAGTCGGGGGCGGTGGCCTGAGCCCTTCGGGAGCACGTAGGCGGGGCCGGGAAAGGGAAGGGTGTGGGCTAGTGCCCTCTTCCAACATGGCGCCAGGGGAGTCGTTCCCACAGCTCTCGCCCGCCCCCCGGGTTCCGGCTCCGCGCGTTTTGGTTCCGGAGTAAAATCCCCCCCCCCTTCCTCTCTCTCCTCGTACTCCTCTTCCTCCTCCTCCTGGGGCCGCCGCTACCTCCGCCGCTGCAGCTGCCTGGGAACGTTCCGAGCTCGGAGCCGGTCACGGGCTGAGCCCGCCGAGGGTCCCGCACCGGGCTGGGACGGAGCAGCGGGGCTCGGCTCGCTCCTCCTAGTCTCCCTTTGGCTTCCTTTTCCTCAAGGGGCACCGAAGCTACTTCCCCCGAGTCGTCCCCCCTCTCCCGACACCGGGCTGACTCCCAGACCCCTTCAGCGGGGACCCAGAGAGACCTCACCCCGCTCCTCACACGCCTCACAACACAGGCAACAGCCAGCACCCTTTCCCTCCTGGTCACCCTACTAGCCCACCTGTCCACACTTCCAGGGTGACCAGGCCCCCATTGCCCTGTCACCCAGACTGGGGCTCTAGACGGGCGCTGCAGCCCAGCCCCTCCCCCTCTAAGAACTCTACATCCCTCTCCCAACCCCCCCTCCTATTCCCTCCTCCGTCCTTCTCCCAATAGCCCCCCTCTTCCATCCTCCTAACCCTCTCCATCCTCTCAACGCTTTCCTTGTAACTACGTCTTCCTAACCTGTCACTATCCTCCCATACCTCTTTTTTCCTTTTTTCTTTCTCCCCCTCTATCCTCTTCCCCTATCCATTCTTCTTCCTTCTCCCTCCATCCTTCCTCCCCCATTCCATCCTTCTTCCCCATTCTGTCCTCCATCCTCTTCCCATCTCTGTCCCCCTCCATCCTCCTTCCCCCATCCATCACCTTTCCCATTCTTTAGCTCTTCACCCCATGTTCACGCCCCCAAAGGGGGCAGTGAATGCTTTTCTTCCACCCCCTACCCCAAGGATGTGAGCCCAGTGGTCGGTAATGCTGTGGCTGGCCCTTGGCCCCTCTCATACCATGGAGAACCAGGTGCTGGTGATTCGAATCAAGATCCCAGATGGTGGAGCTGTGGACTGGACTGTGCACTCTGGGCCCCAATTGCTTTTCCGGGATGTGCTGGTGAGTGGTAAGCTCCCAAAACCAAATCTCAGTCTGAGTGTAACTCCTCCTAGGGTAGCTTAATGGTTGCACTTATTAAAGGCTAGGTGCTTGGGGGATTCCCCAACCCTCTCGCATATCTTTACACTGATTTTTTACAAATTGATGTGCCTTAGGGTAGAGAAGGGGATGTTTTAACTTCATGTATTGTCTACTAAGACGCTGAGAATACTTTTCACCTAGAATCATAACTTTATAGGTGGAAAAGATCTTAGGAATTGCCTGTTTTAACTTTTGTATTTTTCTTTTTGAGTAAACTGAGGCCTAGAGAGGTCAAATGGCTTACATAATGCTCATCCCAGCAGCACTGGAAGTAGTCCAGGTTTAGAGAGTTAAAACTCTACTCAATGAAAATGGTAGAGAGAGGGTGTAATTTTCTAAGTCTCTTGAGGTTGGGAACAGGTTCATCTTCTTGTGTATTCTTGGTCTGTACCTAGTTTAGGGCATTACACACCACTGGTTTTCTGGAAATACTCATTGGCTGCCATTCCATTGATGATTAACTGCACAAATGACCATTGTATGTATTTGATGAGTTATACTTGTAAATTAAGCTAACTGTGTCAAACATTGGCAGTGTGTGTAGTCAGATAAACCTTTTATGGTTCAGTCTTTTAACCCAATTTAACCCAGTGTTTATGACAATAGCATTGTACTGACAATCTAGTTCTGACGCCTAATGTGTGTGACTTTAGGCCTCATCATCTTGGGCCTCACTTTTCTCATCTGTAAAATGATTAGTTTGTATTAGCTCTAACATTGTTATTCTGACTCCATTTGGATAGACCATGAAGAGGCCTACCTGAACTTAAGTGGCCCTGAAATGTCAGGGTATTTGTCTCCATAGTTTTCCTGAACTTTGCCTTCTTACATTTATAGTCCCTAATCATGGGAAATATTTCTATGGGATAACTAGATCATTTATTATTTATTTGTTTATTTACTTACTCATTCATTTGTCTACCTATCTATCTATCTATTTATTTATTTTGTGGGGCAAGTCACTTAACCCCAATTGCCTCACTAAAAAAAAAAAAAAGAGAGAATGCTAGAGCAGGAGCATAATGGGGAAGACCAGAGGAGCGCAGCTTGGTGGAAAATGGCGAGACGTCTGGTCTGGGTGCCCTTCTTAAATGGAGACTCTGGGAGGAGAAATGATAACTAGCAGGAGAGGGATAATTAGATTATTACTTCAAAATTGTCTTGGAAGGTAGTATGGTCTTTGGTGTTAGGGATGATAATACTTACATTCATCCTTTGAAAAAATATACAGAAAATGTAATTTTATTTCAGGAGTTCAACAGATAATATCTATTGAATAGAGAGTATTGTGTGTAAAGTTTAGGTGAGATATAGTCCCTGCCCTCATACCTGGTAGGGGAATAAGACATGCCTTAGGATTTAATTGACTCCACGATCTCATCTAAATGGATGGCTTCCAGTGATGAAAGTCACAACTGATTATACCTTCTTTCTAATCTTGTATAATTCTTCTCTGTGTCCTTTAGTAAATCCTTTGCAGAAGACCTACCCAATGTGCTGAAGGTTACTCTTGGATCTCTTTAGATTATATGCAGCCCTCAAACTGTCAGTTAGTTATCCCTTGATCTCACTACATGTCCAGCACTCCTCCTTTTCTAATCATGTAGTTTCTTGATATTTGTTATGCCACTTCTTAATGCAAGGCGTCCTTGGCAGTGTATCATAAGCTATACTAGCCACATTTCTCCATGGTTCATTAGGTCACCCACAATTTTAATTCTTTGGAGATTGATTCCTGGCCATAGAGCATCACTAAAAGAAAGCTTGTGTTTAAAAAATGGGTGTGCAGGTCAGGGAGCAACCAGGGATCTTGAAGGCACCATATAGTTATCCAAGTGTAAATTGGCTTGATCTCATCCTGTTCCTTTCTGGGCTTAGCTTACTGTCCAGCTACAATGTCTGTCCAATAATGTACTAATGGAGTAGCTCAAGGAGCTGATGTAGGTAGGACAATAGGAATTCATTTGTTTTTCCTGTATAGATTGTTCCCATTAAGGAAGCTCCACAATATTCTAGGACCTGATGCATTGTAGCAAATAAAATTAATAAAGGTAAAACTGAGGTACATATGTTTGAGAAAAATCATCTTATTAAGAGTGATGCATACAACTGTTAACAAAGTGTGTCAGACTGGAAGCTTCAGTAAAGCCAGAGCCCCCAGTGAGGAGGTGGGAGACCATCTTTATTAATACACAACAAAGAAAGGATCTTTTATGATTGGCTATACTGAGAAAGGTGGGCTGGCATTCTGGTGAGGCAAATCATGCCCCTCTCTGACAATCAAGGAATTGTTCATTCTTTTATGTGACCCATCTACATCTTGTGATCTTTGCTAGGGGACCAAAACTAGCAGAGTTGCTGTCTCCGTGGAAGAGATTAAAAACTCCACTAATTGCACAAAAACAGGCAAGAACAGATGACTTATCCTTTGGGGATGGTACCAAGTTAATTTTGGGGGCTTAAAGATAACAGACAGATGTTCTGGAAGTATCTCAGGAGCTACTATTATGAGAGATAACTTCTGTTTTAATTATAACTTTAAATTAACTCAGAAGGAAAGCTCAATTCCTGAGCTCAACTCAAGGACATAGAAAGGTGGCTTTAAGCCGATTTAGAATCTATTACGATATGAAATCAATACAATATAAAATCAATTATAAAGTAGAATTAATTTGAATTTCTCACAGTAAAATTACATGCATAAACAGGGACATCTGTAAGCCATATAGGCATCCCTATTCTTTCTGGATTCTGCATAGAACATTCTCTATGACAGCAGTTACACCTTTGGAGAGCTTACATCTATTTGTTTTGCATCTCATGTGACATTAAGAATTACAGAAACATTGAACAAAGTTATCACTCCATTGCATCTATCAAAGAATCTTGAATGATCTTAATCTATACCCAGGACATCCTTATAGAAGGGAAACCTTTAAGCCTGTTTTCTGCTTCACTGAGTCAAGTGGTTTTTTGTAGTAAAGAAATACTTCACAAAAGGATATTTTTTTTCTCCACAACTTTCAGGTCAATTGTGTGACTGTAACCATCAGAATCACAGAATTTCAAAACTGGAACGGACATCAGAAGCTAGCTAGCCCAATTCATACCTGAAAAGGACAATAACATTCTCATCAAGTGGTCATTCAGCCTCTGTTTGAGGAGGTGCTCTCTACCTTTGGTATAGTTCTAATTGTTAGCAATTTTTTCCTTGTGTAAAGCTTGTCTGTCTCTTTTCAACTTTTCAACTTTCACCTATTAACCCTATCATATCTCCCAACAAGTTTTCTTTTCTCAATGGTGAATCTCAAGTTCCTTCAAATAAAGGATTCTAATATGCCATGATCTCAGTTCCCTTTACTATCCTGGTTTCTCTCCCTTTCACCTTCCTTATTAACGTTCCACTTAAAATGTGGTGCCCAGACTGATTATAGAACTCCAGATGTTATCTGACCGAGTACTCTCCCCTCCCTAGTTTTGGACACTCTTTCTTAATGCAGCCTCAGATTACATTAGCATTCTTGGTTGTTATATTATACTATTGACTCACGTGACTTTGTGGTGCATTAAATCTTCCAGATCTTTTACAAACTGCTCTCTAACAATGATTCCTTCATCATGTACTTGCAGAAGGTGATTGTTTTAAACTTAAGTTTTTCTGTAGAAAATAATTTAAGAAATTCTATTCTCATATTTTTATCAAGGATGCCCTCAACATTTGTGTAGAACATTGTCATAAAGATTTTGTAGAGATAAGAATATAGATCAGTTATTGATAACTCCATCAATCAACAAACATTAGCCAAGGCCAAGCACTGTGCTAAGGACTGGGGCTACATAAGAGGCAAAAGTCCCTGCCCCCAAGGAGCTCACAGTCTAATAGTAGACTATGGCAGACAAGCTATAATTAACAGAGGGAAGTAATTAACAGAGGGAAGGCACTAGAATTAATTGGGCTTGGGAAAGGCTTCCTGTAGAAGGTGGGATCTTAAGTTGGGATTTAAAGGAAGTTAGGAGACACACAACAGGAGGGAGAGCAAGAGAAATTGCCCAGATCCAAGAGATAGTGTCTTCGAGGAATAACCAGGAGGTCAGTGTCACTGCCTTGAAGAGTGCTTGTCAGGGAGTTCGGTAAAGAAGGCTGCAAAGGTAGGAAGAAGCTAGGTTATGAAGGGCTTTGAATGCCAAGGAAATGATTTTGTGTTTGATCCTGAAAGCAATAGGGAGCTACCGGTGTTTTTTGAGTAGAGGAGGTGATGTTATTAGACCTGCACCTTAGGAAAATTACTAGTGATTTACTGACTGAAATGGAGGATTGATTGCAGTGAAGAGAGATCTGAGGAAGGCTGATTCACCAATGTTTGTTTCTTTTTAGTAATCTGTGATTTTTCCTAGTTGTTTGGTATTTTCCCCTCTTTTTTGACATCTTGAAAATCAATCATCAATACTTTTATTTTAAAAGAATAATGCTTTAAAAATCTAGTGTAGATTTAATATGTACACTTGGTCAAGTAGATATCTTTTTTCTGTTTTTGTCATTTTTAGCGCTATTTTCACGTCCTTAGCATATTGGTAGCATATTGGGGACCAAGATTATTAAGAGCACAAATCATCATGATGAAAATAGTTTGTTTTAATCTTGTTGATTTGTTCAAATTTTCATGTTTGGTGACCTTTTTCAGTTTCACCTATAAATGTTTTTGGAATATATGCCTTATTTGGATATATGTGTGTGTGTGTGTATATATATATATATATATATATATATATATATGTATATGTATGTATATGTATATATATGTATATATGCGTGTGTGTGTGTATGTGTATGTTTGTAGATAGATTAATATAATCTGAGGTAAGTGAACTATAAGAGATGTAAAACAGAGTACTCCCTAAGGTTTGGGGAGCAAAGCCTTTACTGACCTATGAGATTAGGGAAAGTTTATGGAGGAAGTAACATTTGAGTTGAGCTTTAAAGGCAGGGTGGGAATTTAGCAGGCAAACAGTGGAAGGGAGGAAATTCTGGTCATAATGACAATATTGTGAGCAAAGAAATGATGGTGGAAAGACACATGGCACATTTTGAAAACAGATTGTAAGTCTAGATAGTGTGTGTGGAAGGAGGTAGTATGAGGAAGGCCCTGAATAACAGGTAGAGGAGAACTTGGGTTTCTCTGAAAAATCAACAGATCATAAGATCATATATCCAGAGTTGGAAGGGACCTCAGAGGTCATCTAGTCCAATCTTCTTATTTTACAGTTAAGGAAACTGAGCCTCAGGGAAGTTATGTTACTTACCATGTCAAATAAATTGTAAGTATCAGCAGTGAAATTTGAACCCAGGACCACCTCTGACTCTAGAATCACCATGTTTCCACAGTACCACCCACCTTCTTAAATGTACAATAGTTAATTTATGGATCATGGACTTTGATTTCTTTTTCAGACCACATTTTGCCACCCTTTAGCCTCATTTTACGCAAGGATTAAAGAATGGACCTATGGTTTCATTGGTATAGGGAATTCTTGAGTGAGAAAACTTTCTGTACCAATGCAGATCAGCATCTTCTTTTCTGTTTAGAGAGTTTTCTAGAGCAGAGATATAAAATCCTTCCCCCATTTTGGCCCAAACAGATTAAAAAGTTATTGGGAGAGGGCAGCTAGCACTGGCCCTGGATTCAGGAGGACCTGAGTTCACATGCACATGCGGCCTCAGACACTTGACACTTACTAGCTGTGTGACCCTGGGCAAGTCATTTAACCCTCATTACCCTGCAAAAAAAAAAAAAGTAATTGGGAGATATTTAACAAAATAAAAATGTAGTACAACATAGATAATATTAGTTTGTGGTCTAAGTAAACACACAGCCTTCAGCAATCCTGTTTCTATTTGAGTTTAACACCACTGGCCTAACACCTAGATGTTGAGGGTTGACCAGGCTCACACAGCCAATATATTTCAGATGCAGTGTCTTCCTTGCATTGAAGCCAGCTTGTTATCTACTATTCCATGCTGTCTCATCTTATATGCTTTCAAGTTATACTTTGGCCAGTTTGTTTCCATTTTGTGTTTTTATTTTTCTCAATATCATACATCTATTCTGTTCCGTGCTTATGCTAATGGACTCTTGATGTGCTGAAATCATGTAGTCAAGCTATTCAAAATTTTTCTATCTTGCCTGTTGTTTACAAGTAAAAAGATGCTAAACTTGTTAGATAAAATACCACAGTAGTTATCTTTTACAACTGATGAATGATTGTATAAGTAATGAGTCCATCACTTATCACAGTTGACTTTCATTCTCTACTGACACACCACTGATTATAGTATCTTAGAAGTTAAGATCTCATTACAGAATGACTTTGCGCCAGTTAAACTGCTCCAGAATGATCCAGTGTCCACTTACAGAGCTTTCACTGGCCAAATAATACCTTTTTCCCTACATAGGTAAAGGGATTTGATTCTTCTTTGTGCCAGATCTGTTCTTTTTTTAATAATATTTTATATTTTCCAATTACATGTAAAGACATTTTTCAGCATTCATTTTTGGAAAGAGTTTGAGTTCCAAATTTTTCTCCCTCCCTCCTCCCCAAGATGGCAGGCAATCTGACAAAGGTTATACATATGCAGTCATGTAAAGCATATTTACACATTTGTCTGCATCTGTTCTTGAGAAGTTAATCTTTCTCCTCTTAAGAGCGGATTATGGCCTGAGAATCAATGCTACGCTAGGTCTAAGGTGTCATGACAGTTTAAGAGGATTTTCTGTGTGTGTGTGTGTGTGTGTTTGTGCGCTCGCGAGTGCGCGTGTGCAAGAGCGAGAGTGTGTGTGGATTAATTTTTGAGAATTTAAGGGTTGTAGATATAATCTTCTTATACAAATTGACAGTGTTCAGAAGACTGTAGTATTAGCTTTAGATGAAAGTTGCAGTTATTCTATTAAGTGCCCTATTGCTGAGATACGCTGAAAACAACCTTCAGTTAGCCTGCTGGCTTATGATAGCCTTGGATGAGGCATAGAAAACTGTTTTAGCACTATGAGTTGCTTACACTGTTACACTTCTATAAGTAAAGGTTTAGGAGAGAGGAGGGGCAGAGATGTTGGACTTGCACACAACGGAATATCAAGTTTTTAAAAAATCCCTACTTCTGGTAGTTGTCACAAAGGCTCTCTCTCTGCAAGCCAATCTTGAAGTGCCTACCTTATCGATAAAGATAAAGCTGAGCAGCAGTATTAGACACTATGAACTTAAAGTTCCTGTACAAAAAAGTTAAACTTGGTTCACTGGCCATTAACATTTCTAGATTGTTCACTAAGTGGTATTTTTCAGTTGCTCTAAAGTAAAATAAATAGACTTCACCTGGTGCAATCCCTAAGATTACACAGTCTTTTTCATTCTTTGTAAAATTTATTGGGACAGAGTTTATATTTTTAGCACCATGGCTTTGTACAACTGTGTGACCTTGGGCAAGTCGCTTAATAGACATTAAGAGAGTAAGCCTGGGTTTCCTCCTCTGGAAAATGAGGATAATGACATGTACCACACTTATTATATGACTTACATGTTCCTGGGCAGGTAGGTGGTACAGTGGATAGAGTGCTGGACCTGGAGTCAGGGAGACTCATATTGCTGAGTTCAAATCTGGCCTCAGACCTTTCCTAGCTGTGTGATCCTGGGCAAGTCACTTAACCCTGTTTATCTCAGTTTCCTCATCTGTAAAATGAGCTGGAGAAGGAAATAGTAAAGAACTCCAGTATCCTTGCCAAGAAAACCCTAACAGGGTCAGGAAGAGTCGAACATGATTGAAAAATGACTGAACAACATGTGCCTACCTTATTGTACTGGAGTTCAAATGAGAGAATGTATGTAGAGTACTTTGTAAACCAGGAAGCACTACTGTATACAATCTGTCACCATCACTGTCATCTTGAAAGTCCAATTTTTGAATATTTAGAGGGAATCAGAAAAAACAGACCCTTTAAACGAGGTGGCCCTTCATTTGATCTTTAAAGGGACAGAAGGGCTTAAATGCAGGACCTATGAGGGCAAACATTCTAAGGAAATGCAGGCTTATTCTCTTAATGTCTATGAAATTACTTGCTCAAGGTCACACAGTTGTACAGGAAATGGGATGGAATGGAAGGCAGGAAATGGGATGGGTGGGGGTGGGGAGAGGAAGCAGAGAATGGAATGAATAGCTTTATGGAGAACAGCCAGTGGGGGAGTTTGACCAGAGCTCAGTAGAGTGTCTAATCAGCCTCAGAAGACAGGCTTGAGCCAGCTCATGAAGGTTTTCAGATATCAAATAGATCTTTGTGGTTTTTCCTAGAGTTAATGGGGAACCATTGAAGCATCCTGAGCTGGGAAGTAACATGATCAAACCTGTGCCTTCAGAATGTCAATTTAGTAGTTCAGAGGATGATGGGTTGGAAGAAGCAAAGGCTAGATTTGGGGAGATCAGTTAGGAGACTGGGCTGTAATTGCCCAAGGAAAAGATGAGGAGGGGGAGTGTTATACAGTGAATGGAGAGAAGGAGACAAATGCCAGAGATGAATGAAAAAATGTTTTTCTTTTAGAGTAGAGATTTTTTTTCTCACAATTTTTTCTCCATGGGGTAATTAAATACTTGGGGTACGTGGGGTGATTTAAATACTTGGATGTGAATAGATGGAGTTAAGCTGTGATTATGAGTTAACATTTTTATGATTTTAGGTAAAACATGTTTACCTAAATGTTGGACTTTCTTATTCACTGAGGTTTTGGCACATGTTGACAATTAAAAAGATGTCTAATTGTAGCCTTTCTCTGTCCTTGTTTAGGATGTTATAGGCCAGGTTTTGCCTGATGCAACAACTACAGCATTTGAATGTGAGTATGGCTTGTTATACTTTTTTTTTGTATATTTCTTTCTGCAGTAATTCTTCAAAGGGTTTATAGCTTGTGTTACTTTTAAAACTGACAAATATAGAGTATTTATGATCATCATATGGTACATTTAAATATTTATAAATTAATGCAAGTTTAATGATGATACTGAACTGAGTAATATTTTCTTATTTAATCACATCTTGAGTGTGCATATTTCTACAATATAGCTTTAATTACCAACATGACCTTTATCTGCTCTTGCTTCTCACTGGAATAATATTGCTGCAACTAAATGAAAAGTGTAAACTACCTGTAGGCTGATGAATATTGATTAAGAGATTTTAATCCATTGTAGGTTTTAAAAACTGAAACAAAGTGGAGCTTTTAAACAAATATTGAATAGACTAACAGTGTTGCAGCTGGCTTCTTCAGGGCCACTAGGTGGTGGCAGCAAACACATTGGGTCTTTGGATTTGACTCTGGAATTGTCTTGGTTGAGCAGCTAGAGGAAGAGAGTTGAGCCCCAAGCAGATTATTCACTAAGAGGACCCAATTTAGGCTTTAATTGAGGTAAAAAGGCTCCCCAGGAATATATGGGGGCAAATGCAGAATAGAGCACATCGTATTCTAGACAGAGAAGGACCTGAATTAAGCAGTTCAGAGAATGTTGGTGACTTTCATTGAAATGCTGGGATCCCATATGCAGAGTGATCTTACAAGAGTTAGAAATGAAGGTTTTTAGAGTCAAAACAAAGAAAATTGGTGCCCTCCCCCCCCCCTCCCACCAGGGTACAGACCCTTTCCACTAACACAAGGCAAAGCCCAACCTAAATATTGCAGGTAACTCTCGATTAGCAGCATGGACATTACATGTTTATAGAATTTCCATGACAAAAATTTTAACTCTTTTCTGGCTTTTCTTTGCCATATACCCGTATGCTTGGGTTACCTCCACTAGAGCTTAGGGAATTAAGACTTTTTAAAAATATAAATCTACAAGGTAAATTTGCAGGACAAAAAAAAATCAAAGCCAAACATAATTATCATAATGATGCCAGATCATAGTCTATCCCCTTCATTTTACAGATGAGGAAACTGAGGCTCAGAGAGGTTAAAGTGTCTTCCTAAAGGTCACATATGCAGTGACAAAGCTCAGACCTATGCAGGGCCCTGACTGATAGATAATCTAGTGATCTTTCTACCAACAGGAATTCTTAACCTAGAGTCTATGAGCTTGTTTGTTTGTTTGTTTGTTTTTAACAGTTTGATAACTGTATTTCAGAATAGTTAAGTTTACTTTATAGTCCCATGTATTTTATTTTATGCATTTTAAAACATTATTCTGAAAAGGGATCCATAGATTTCCCTAGGTTATCAAAAGAGTTTCTGACATTTAAAAGTATGGCACCTCTACACTCTATCATGTTGGTTCCCTGATTTTTAGTTATCTGCCATCTTGAATGATACCGGCTCATTTTCATCAGTGATGAAGTCAATTCAGAAGTTGACTATACAGTTGATTTATCTACACTGTGCTTATTAGAAGCAAATATGTAAACTTTCACTCAGGGATTTGAAACTAGAGGTATGCCGGCCAGAACTTATAGTCCTTTTGACATTTCACCCCGGGCCTGCCCCCTAGTAATATGTTGAAGGAAGTTTTAGGTCCTTAAGACACTTACTAGTCCTGGACAATCACTTACCCTCTGTTAGCCTCAGCTTTCTCACCTGTAAAACAGGGATAATAATAGCATCTACCTCCCAGGGTCGCTGTGAGAGCCAGATGAGATAATAATTATAAAGTGCTTAGTGTAGTGCCTGCAACATAGTAAGCACTAAATAAATGGTAACCGTTATTACTTTTATTAATTGTATTTGCTTGACAACTATAAGACACTTTCATATTGAGTGATCATTTATGTGTCACATGGTGACCAGACAGAAGCTTCCTTACATCTAGAGCCCATCTCAAAAGGGGACTCTTCTGCTAGTTCTACTACTAACTTACTGTTTGATGCAGGGAAAGTCATTGAATGTCTATGGCCCTTTCTCTTTTCCTCACTTATAAAAGGAACACTTGAACTAAAATCCTTGTAGTTCTAGAATTCAGTAATTCTAAATATTATTTTTCAGTGTTTCTACTCAGGGCATTGGATCAGGCATTGGGAGCACTAGGTTCTAGTTTCAACTTAAATTGATTGTGTGGCAAATCATATAGGGTCATAGGGCAAAATAAGTTATTTCCCCTCTCTAGGCCTCATCTATGAAAGTGAGAAGGTTGGACCAAATTACCTTTAGAACGTGCCAGTTTTGGAGTCTCCAGCACAGTCTACTTTTAACACATTGCATTGTTAGTAGAAAATAATAAACAGTTTAATAGACAGGAACAAGACAAGAAACTTGAGTAGTTTGAAATTCTCCTCAATAGTTCTTAACAATGCCCATGGTGCCTGGTACATAGTAAATGCCTAATAAATGCTTGCTGACTGACAGGTGTAGCCTCACTATTTGGTTTGATATATTGTAAAATTCCCAGAAGTTGCACATCCATATTCCCATTTAAACCCCTTCCCCAAAATAACTTACGATAGCTTTTTTTGTTTTTATGTTTTTGGGGGGTTTTTTTGGGTGGGGCAATGAGGGTTAAGTGATTTGCCCAGGGTCACACAGCTAGTAAGTATCAAGTGTCTGAGGCTGGATTTGAACTCAGATCCTCCTGAATCCAGGGCTGGTGCTTTATCCACTGCGCCACCTAGCTGCCCGATAGCTTTTTAATCATCTTCTATTTTCAGAAGTGCTGTTGCTTCCCACAATTTGTATAAAAAACCCAACAATTGACTCTAATTGGCAGTCTTCTGTCAAAGTCTCAGGTTCTTCAGTTTCTTTAGCAACTGATCTTTTGGTTCCCATATGCTTGAAAGAGTAAAGGGACCATAATATTAACATTTAACCTTTCCTCTTTGTGATGCTATTTCTAGGAGGATGAAGGTCAGAATGATCTAGGCCTGTTACCATCGAGCTTATTTCTTATGCCTATAGTCCTGTTTCTCTACTCACTCAGCCTTCCTTCTGGTTCTCCCAGGGAGGAACAATGATCATCCTTCCAACTTGCAGCTAAATATCACAGTCACTCAGTATTATGTGTGTAAAGTGTTTGCATGTTGGCATCTACACTTGTTGTAAAAACTTGCTTGCTTATGTAGTCACAGAAACCCTTTTCGATGTTTCCAGTTTCATTAGTAGATTGATGAGTATTCAAGTGAATGGGGTGATAATCATCAGCAGTCTGCATTAATGAGTTTCTTGTGAGGATCTATTGCCTGGTGCTGGCCTGATTTTCTCCAGGTCAGAAGTTTCTGTAAAATGACAGCTGTGTTTAGGATATGAAATTGCTAGACACTTAGAACTCCTAAAGTACTTGGCAACTCCAGAGATATCTTAAACTTTTAGGAATTACTAGCTTACTCTCTTCCTTCTTGAACTGTTACCGGTCTGTACTCATTTTTCAGTGAATAGAATCCTTTTGTTATTTTACAAAGCTCTGAAGGATTCTGGTTTTCATATTTTTTAAAAACCCAACTCAGATATACATTTGTGTCCTAAAAATATGTGGTCATTTTAAGCATATTAATTTTTTCTAAGTATTGCACAATCTTAAAGCTTACTAGAGAAAATCCTTATTAACTCAGAATAATACAGTAGAAAGACCAATCAGATGCAATAAGTCTGTCTTTTAAAATAAAATTAAAAGAAATACAGTAGTCTAATTTTGATAAGTGTATATATATATATATATATGTGGCAGCTAGCACATATTAATTAATATTAGAGATAGCTAGGTGACACAGTGGATAGAGTACTAAACTTGGAGTCAGGAAGACCTGAATTATATTCTTGCCTCAGTGACTTACTAGCTGTGACCCTGAGCAAGTCACTTAACTTCTGTTTGCCTCAGTTTCCTCATTTATAAAATGGATATTAGCACCTACCTCCCAGGGTTGTTGTGACACTCAAATGAGATAATGTATGTAATTGTTGTTCAGTTGTGTCCCCATAGGGGTTTTCCTGGCAAAAATACTGGAATAGTTTGCCATTTCCTCCTCCAGCTTATTTCACAAATGAGGAAACTGAGGCAGACGGGGTTAAGTGACCTGCCCAGGGTTACATAGCTAGTAAGTGTATGAGGTCGAATTTGAGCAAAGGTCTTCCTGACCCCAGGCCCAGTCCATCACCTAGTGCCCAACATATGTAAAGAATTTTGTAAATCTTAAGGTGTTATATAAATGCTAGCTGTTATTATAAAATCAAATGGATATTAAAATTAGTAATGTAGATTAATGAACAAATTATAATTAAGAATCTGCCATATTTTATACAATGAGAGGCAACGTGATGCAGTGCAGAGGATGTTGGCCTTGGAGTCAGGAAGACCTTGGTTCAAGCTCCACCTCTGATGTGTCTTGTCTATGTGACCCAGACAAGTCACTCAGTCTTTCAGTTCCCAGACCACTTTCTGTGTGTGTGTGTGTGTATACACATGCATATACATGCATATACATGTGTGTATAAATGTGTATATCCCCCATTACATGTTAAAACAATTTTTAAACTTAAAAAAATGTTGAGTTCCAAATTCTATCCCATCTTCCTTCCCTCTGCTCCCTCCTCTCAGAGGTGGTAAGCAGATATAGCTTATACATGTACAATCATGTAAAATATTTCCATGTTAATAATTTTGTATGAAAAGACTCAAAAGAAAAAGAATGGGGGACAGCTAGGTGGTGCAGTGAATAAAGCACCGGCCTTGGATTCAGGAGTACCTGAGTCCAAATCTGGCCTCAGACACTTGACACCCACTAGCTATGTGACCCTGGGTAAGTCACTTAACCCTCATTTGCCCCACCAAAAAAAAAAAAAAAAGAAAGAAAGAAAGAAAAGAAAAAGAATGGGGGCAGCTAGGTGGCACAGTGGATAGAGCACCGGCCCTGGAGTCAGGAATAACTGAGTTCAAATCTGGCCTCAGACACTTAACACTTGCTAGCTGTGTGACCCTGGGCAAGTCACTTAACCCCAATTGCCTCACTAAAAAAAAAAAAAAAGAATGAAATAAAGTGAAAAATAGCATGCTTCAGTCTGTATTCAAACAATATCAATTCTTTCTCTGGAGGTGGATAGTATGCTTTATCATTAGTTCTTAGGGATTGTCTTGCATCATAATAAGTTAAGTCATTCACAGTTCCTCATCGTACAATATTGCTGTTACTTTTATACAATGTTCTTCTGGTTCTGTTCAGTTTACATTAGTTAATGTATGTTTTTCTGAAGTCATCCTGCTTGTCATTTCTTATAGCACAATAATATTCCATCACAATCATATACCACAGCTTGTTTAGCCATTTCCCAATTGATGGGCATGCCTTCAGTTTCTAATTCTTAGCCACCACAAAAAGAGCTGCTATAAATATTTTTGTACATGTAGATTCTTCCCCCACATTTTTTGATGTCTTTGGGATTTAGACCTAGCAATGGTATTACTGGATCAGAAGGTATGTACAGATTTATAGCTCTTTGGGCATAGATCCAAATTGCTTTCCAGAATGTTTGGATCTGATCACAGCTATGCCAACAGTGCATTAATGTCCCAGTTTTCCCACTTCTCCTCCAACACCCAATATCCAACATTGTCCTTTTTTGTCTTATTAGCCACTCTGATAGGTGTGAGGTAGTACCTCAGAGTTGTTTTAATTCGCATTTCTCTAATTTAAGTGACTTAGAGTATTTTTCATATGAATATAGATAGCTTTGATTTCTTTGTCACACAACTTTCTAAGACTATAAGTTGTAAAAAGTAGACTTTTCCTGTCATGACTTTCCTTCACCAATGAAAATCACAAATGTGCTTTTAAAAATGAAATAATTATGTATTACATCTATATAAGAACTCATTGTGGGACCCACAATTTGAAGGCTAGAAATAGGGACTGAAACTGTAATATCAATGGTACTGGGACCTTCTTAGGTGAGAAAACTCCCTCTAATAATGAAAGTTAGCAACTTAGAATCTTAGAGAGTTGACCGGAGCACAGAGAGGTTGAGTGCTTTGCTCAGGGTAACACAGCCCGTATGTATCAGAGATAAGGCCTGAACCAGACTTTGAGCCTGGCTTTCTATACAATGTGCCACAATGCCTTTCTTAAGGGAGCTACCACATGTTGAAGTTAGTCTTAATTTCTTGAATCCTTGATTTAAAATAACTACTTATTTTAGACTGTATTCTCCTTATTTGTAAATATGACCTTGAAAAGTTCTAGAAAAAAAAATTGTTTTCAGTAAGATTCACATATAACTTACCTGTATCGTTGGATGCATTTTGTGGGGGAAGATATCCCAAATAGTTGTTGCTAAATCCTGCAAAAGTAAGACTTTATAGGGATAATAAAGCACTGGTTTCTTCTGGATTTGTTATTGGAAATTTTTGGAATTTAGAGATGCCCTGGGTCAGGTTGTTAACTATCTGAATGCAGCATGGTGTGGTTGGAAAGGGAACTGGACTTGATGTCAAATTCTAAGATTCAGTTCTGCTTCTCTGATTATGGGCTTTCCTTCTAATTGTTATGAAATTTGGTTTCACCATTTAAAACTGGGGAGACCAATTCTCGTACTACATTCTTGCAATAGCTGTTTTGCAGAAAGCATGTGTTCTTTCTTGCTCTCTCACTCTCATACACACACACACACACACACACACACACACACACACAAAATGGTGAGTTGCTGTTTTTGGTGATGATAAGGAAAGTTCAAATGGGTTTCAATGCTATAGGAAGAGAATCTTGTTTTATTTAGCTATTTAATTTTTAGATGGATTTTCTCTGGATCTTTGTAAAATCTTGTAGCTCCTTATCCAAACATAAACATGTTTGATTATGTAAATGACAAAACCAGGGGTTCACAGGGTTTTGTGGCTTGTCCAAAATAACAAGATTTGACAGTGAAAATTGGAGGCTCCAGTCATGACCTCATGATGATAGTCAACACTTGAGCCAGAATAACTACTGGGAACTTTTCTGGGTTCTAGTCTTTGGCTTCCCTAACTTCTGTAGCAGTGTTTTCCTTTCTTTTCTCTCACTTTGGAAAATGAGTCTTCTCTAGTTTTCTAATTGATTCTCAACTGGCATTGAAGGTTTGTGACAAAGGATGTTTAATAGATAACCTTAATTTTCTATTTATTTTTGTATCTGGATTGCTTTTATATGAACCTCATGTGATTCACTGCCACTTCAGTGGGTATGTATTTCGCTGTTAGCCCCATAGCCTCTGCTGCTATTTATATCGTTAGCATTATGTTTGCCATTTTTACCACCCCTTTACCTGAGGCTGCATTTCTTCTACTATTGGGCCTTTATGTTCTTTTTGTTTCTCTTTTGGATTGCATGTTGCTCCAGATAAAATCACCGACAACATATGGCCTGTTATGATTCTCTTTTCCTAAACTCTGCCATTTTGTGTATTTGTGACACACTGCAGATTTTGTGAAGATTGCTTCATAATATTTGTTTACCATCTGCTGCACTCTATTTGGTATCTTGCTAGGATTTTTTCCTCCATTTTAAGTGACATTAACAAAATCCAGCCAGTACATAGACTCTCTGGTTCTACTTTTGCTTCCCTAATGTGCTGGAAAATCATATTACTGTGCTCCAGGCAACTAAAGAAGCCTGGAATTCTGGTTGTAAACCAGTGTATCAGATTATTCCCCTCCCCTCCATTTTTTTTTTTTTTGGTCATATCCTGTTATGCTTTTTGGTCAGATGGCAAAGGACTTCCATGTATAAGGCAAAAATTGTTTAAAATACTCAGATGATTTCCCTTCACTTTTCTTCATTTGATGCCATACTAGACTGTGTTAGATAGTTGAAAGATTATGGAATGCGAGTTGAGAAACCTGGCTTCTAGTCATAATTCTGTCATATATTAGCTGGGTGACCTTGTAGATGTCACTTCAACTCTGAAGACCTCAGTTTCCTCATCTATAAAATGAGAAGACTGGATTAGATGATCTCCAAGTCTCCTCTGTCTCAAACATTCTATGATTATTCTGTTTTTTAGTAAAACCTTTAGTACCATACCTTGTACCTTAATTATATTTTCATGATTTTTTTTGCGCTGTTGTTGTTGAGCCGTTTCAGTGACCCTATTTGGGGTTTTCTTAGCAAAGATACTGGAGTGGTTTGCCATTTCCTTCTCCAGCTCATTTTAGAGATGAGGAAACTGAGGCAAACAGGTTAGTGACTTGCCCAGGGTTCCACAGCTAGGAAGTGTCAGAGGCCAAATTTGAACATAGGAAGATGATGCTTTCTGACTCTGGGCCCAGCACTCTATCCACTGTACCATCTAGCATGGAGACCTTTTATTTTATTTTTTCCAGAGCTAATCTTTCCTGATATGTGAGAGGGGTTTTTTTGCTAGATATTAAATTTCTTTATTAAACAAAGTAATTCTATTTTATTTTTTGTCACTAAATTGCTAGACATAGCCTGTTGTTCCTTTACAGTCAGCCCATGTGTCTGTATTTTTCTCTCAAATCTGACTATTTAATCACCTTTATGGTCATGTTTTTACTTCAGCTAAAGAAACGTCAGAAACCCCTAAAGAGTGTAAAACGTTGTAGTAGATATTGGAAGAGACACAAAGTTTTGATACGACTTTGTCCTTGTGTTCTTGTATTTTAATGGCCAGCAGAGGGATATATCACACATTTGAAAAATTTAATTTAGTAAGCATTAGTTAGTGCCTGTAATACGTAAGTCATTGTGATAGGAACTGAGAATTTAAAGACAAAAAAGAAAAAGTTCTTGCTCTTTGGGGAGCTTCTGGAACATAATATATGTTAAGTGTGTAGGAGCGGAGAAGCAAACTGAGTAGGAGTTCCAAAGTGGAAAGGATCAATGTAGGATTGTGAAAGGAATGGGGACAGGAGCCATTGGTGGCTTCCTAACTCTTAATAGCTTGACTTCTCCAAGCCTCCCTTTTCTTTATCTATAGAAAGGTGCTAATAAGACTTGTCCACCTGTGTAGAGGTAGACTGTCTACTTCTCAGGGGAGTTGTGAGGAAAGCACTTTGTAAAATCTCAAAGTACTGTATAATATTAGTTATTATTATCACCAGCTAAGGGGATTGGGTAAGGGTTTACTTAGGAAGTAACATCTGAATTAGACTTAAAGGACTAGCTCAATAGGCAGAGACTGGCATTTAAAGCGAAGGGAACCATGTGAGCAAAGACCCAGAGGCAAGAAAGCTCAGGGCATACATGGAAGTTGCCTGGAGCATGTGGATAAGAATAGTTTGATATATGGCTGTGAAAGCCCTTGAAGGAGAGTTTAATCTTTACTCATTAGGCTATAGGGAACCATTGAAGAGATTAGGTTAAGTTTGCTAGTACAACGTGGAAGGGCCTGATTATTTCCTCTTAGTTACCTTGCCTCTAAGTAATTGGTGCTGCCTCAGTTATAGTCTCTTGGTCCAAACAGCCAGGTTTCCTGGCACTGTAAGTTAAATGAGGAAGAGAGCAGTCTATTTTTCCATTCAGTTATCTGTTTAAAAAATAAAACTGCCCTTAAAATCTAGCTGAGCACTTAACATTTAAGTCTTAGAAAATTGCCTGAAATATTGAGAGGTTAAGGTACTTGCCCAGGGCCACACAGTCAGTGTCAAAGGTGAGACTGGAGCTTCAAGGCCAGGACCTTATCCTTTATGCCATGTTGCTTCCTTTGTCCCTAATGGTCATTAATCACCACGTGCTCTCATTTTGGGTTCATCTCCAAGTTTAAGCAGAGTGCTTATTTCTGCTTATCCTGTCTTCCTCTTGGTGTTAGCCTCCTCATAGGGTGGCTCTGGGACTTTTTAGGTTGATATTAAAAGTCCTTGAGACCTTTTGTCTTCAAGTATCTGCCTCCTCAGTGTCAAAGTCTCACAGTCTCGTTCCAGCTCAAAGAATCATTCTGCCCTTCCTCAGATCTTGCTACCCAGAGTATTCCTCATAGATTACAGTTTCCTTTTTTTAAGAGCTCCATTTTCTCTGCTTTGTTGGTACAGAAGTATGGAAAGTGGGGGTAAAGTGACTTGCCCACGGTCACACAGCTAGTAAGTGTCAAGTGTCTGAGGCCGGATTTGAACTCAGGTACTCCTGAATCCAGGGCCGGTGCTTAACCACTGCGCCATCTAGCTGCCCCCATATGCCTTATTTTTTTAATAATAATCAGTTGCTCATTGAATAAAGTTATCTCTCTGGTTACATTTATTAAAGAGTATTGTATGATCTTAACTTATACAATGCACTACTGAATCAAATGTATTTTTTTGGTTAAAATCAACAAAAATAACACAATGAGATTTTGTACTATATTCTGTGTTTACTGTTCCCTTTTACAGAACTTTTATTGTTAGAGAATTTTCCTTTGGGCCTAAATTTGACTCTCCAGTTCTACCCTTTGCTCCCAGTTTTTCTTTTACAGAGGCATAACAAGCCAGTGTATTTGAGCCCTTTCAATATTTGTCACTCCTTGGTCCCTTTTTCTCCAATCTAAATATCCCTAGTTCTTTTCATCAGTCCATCAGTCCTTTCATCATGGTGTGGTCATGAAGCCCTTCACAGTCCTGTTCACTCTCCTCTGTTACTTCTTTTAAAGAGTAGCACCTAGAATTGAACACCAGTACTCAAAATGTGGTTTGACCAAAGGAAACTATGTTTTTGACCCTGTTTCTTCTGTTTTTCTTAATGTATGAGGTATTTTATTTTTTCCATTACATGTAAAGATAGTTCTCAACTTTTGTTTATACATGCTTTACAATTTCAGATTTTTCTCCCTCCCACCCCTCCCTCCCCCCTCCCCTAGACAGCAGGTAATCTGATATAGGTTATATCTATATATCTCTATTTCTGTTTTTCTTAAAATCACATTTTTTGGAGTTCATATTACAGAATTTCCCACAGCTACTCTGGTTAAATTCTATGCCTAACTCATTGTTTTATCTGTTGTGTCTGTCTCGGATATATGTCCTAACTTAACAAACTAGCTAACTGAACTAACAACTGCATGCGATAGCCTGGACAGTAGACATTTTTTATGCATTTGGTTTTTCTCTTATATGGCTAATTAGGCCAGTTTATTTTGAGTAATCATGTATATTCAGGAGGCTCTCTAATATTCCAGGGCTCAATAGTCAGCATAATATCATATATATCTGAAGTATCTAAGGATTCATCTCACCTCTTGGACTATTGTCATCCAATGATGACAGCGGCAATCACTTAAAAACATTGTTTCATTTTCCCCCCAATTATATGTAAAAAAAATTTCTAATTTTTTTTTTATCCTCTCCCTCCTCTTCTTCCTCTCTGACGTAGTAAGCAATCTGATCTGGGTTATATATGTGCAATCATGTAAAACATTTCCATATTAGTCATTTTGTGTAAGAAAACTCAAACCCCCCAAAAAGTGAAAAATAGTGTCCTTCATTCTGTATTCAAACTATCATTTCTTTCTCTGAAGGTAGATAATATTTTTCATCTAGAGTCTTTTGGGGTTGTCTTGGATAACTGTATTTATGAGAAGAGCTAAGTCATTCACAGTTGTTGATCACACACTATTGCTGTTATTGTATATGATATTCTCCTGGTTCTACTCACTTAACTCTACATCAGTTCACGTAAATCTTTCCAGGTTTTTCTGAAATCCTGCTCATCATTTCTTATAGCACAATAATACTCCATTATAATCATACCACAACTCATTCAACCATTCCCCAGTTGATGGACATCCCCTCAATTTCCAATTCTTAGAGTGGTAGTCACTTTTAATGAATATATATTTCATTGCTTTATGCCTTTTTGATGGTAATAATAAGATGATCACTGAATAAAGTTATCTCTTTAGTTACATTTATTAAAGAAGCTTGCATGATCTTAATTTATACATTGTGCTACTGAATCAACTGGGTTTGTTAGTATCAACAAAATTAACACAATAAGATTTTGTATTCCTTAAGCCTTTCAGTCAATTTTGAGACTGTAAAGATGTGGTCTACAGTAGAAAATTATTTGTAAAAGGATCCATGTTGTTTTTTCTTTTTTAATCAAGGATAATTTCCATACATATTTACATTATTCTCACAGTTTTTAAAAAATAAAGACTGAAATACTAGTGTCTACATTTGGTGGTTCCACAGTCATTTATTATTAAAATGGATGATTATAGAAATGAATACAAACCAGTTCCATTTTTGTTTTCCTTCTGCCAGCTTCATGATCTTGAGATAACATGGCTCAGTTGGATCTCTGATTATTTGTTTTTTGCCTCCATTGCTTTTGAATGTTTTGTTAAATAGTGGAAAGAGCTCAGAGTTTGACTTTTGTCTCTGCTACTCATGGAATTTACTTTTGTGATCTTGGTCATAATTACTTAACCTCTTGTGACTTTTGTTCTTTATCTGTGAAATGAGAAGGTTGGTATAGTTTCCTCCAAGGTCCTTTCTATCTGCAAATATATGATACTATGATTTTTGATGCTATGTTTCCTAAGTGGTGTTTTTACAAATGGTTTATCTTCGTAACAGAGTTTTTGGGGTCAGTCATCTTCAAATGTAGCTTACATGGGGTAACTGTCCCTTAACCTGTTATCTGACTTGTATTTATTTCCATTATCCCTAATTCTAAGGAAATCTAAGGGTATGTTAGAATGTCTTTATTAATGACAAGAATTCAACGTCTTTAACATTAATATGTTAGCTCAGACCCCCCAATCATTAAATATTATTATTAAATTGGAGAAATCTCTTTTCCAATAAGCAGTTGCTCATATTTCTTTTTATGGTAAACCCTTAATCTTCTAGGCTTAAATAAACATTAAAATCAGTGATTATATAATGCATTAACAGGGTAACAAATAACAAAACAAAGACATTTCACTTATAAGAGCTCACCTCTAACCATAAGTTTAACTAGTAACTTCTCATTTCCTAAGCAGAGCCCTAGCATCAGCTCTCAGTATTGTAGATGAAGTCGCTCAAGAATGCTTTTTGTTCAGAAAACTGGGAAAGAATTTTTGAAGCAGGTATCTCTGGTAAAGGCCTTATTTCTCAAATATATAGAAAACTGAGTCAAGTTTGTAAAATTACAGGTCATTCCCCGATTGATAAATGGTCAAAGGATAGGAACAACCTGTTTTAAGACAAAGAAATTAAAGCTATCTGTAGTCATATAAAATGATCTAAATCACTATTGATCTGAGAAATGAAAATTAAAACAACTCTGAGGTATCATCTCACACCTATCAGTGGCCAATATAACCAAAAAGGGAAATATTGGATGTTGGAGGGAATGTTGGGAAAATTGGGACACTAATTTATTGTTGGTGAAGCTGTGATCGGATTCAACCATTCTGGAGAGCAATTTGGAACTCTCTCCAAAGTGCTATAAAACTGTGCATACTCTTTGATCCAGTAATACCACTGCTAGGTTTATATGCCAAGGACATCCCCAAAAAAGAAAAAAAATATCTATTTGTACAAAAATACTTATAGTAGCTCTTTTTGTTGTGGCTAAGGAATTGGAAATAAAAGGAATGCCCATCAATTGGGAAATGGCTAAATAAACTGTGGTATATCATTGTGATGGAATGTTATTGTGCCTTAAGAAGTCACAAGCAGGATGATATTAGAAATGCCTAGAAGGACTTATATGAACTCATGTATAGTGAAATGAGCAGAACCAGGAGAACATTGTACACAGCGACAGCGATGTTGTTGGATGAAGAACTGTGAATGACTTAACTATTCTCAGTGATCCAAGAGAATCCCAAAGGACTAATGATAAAGCATACTATTCATCTCCAAAGAAAGGACTGATATTGATGGAACACAGACTGAAGCATGCTATTTGTCACTATCTTTCATTTTTTTCTTTTATTCAAGTTTTCTTATACAAAAGGAATGTTTTTCATAATTGCACATGTATAACCTTTCTCATAACTTACTGCCTCAGGGAGTGGGAGAAGGAGGGATAGAATTTGGAATTCAAAACTTTAGATAAAAATGTTTATTATTATTATTAAAAAAGAATGCTTTTTGTTTGTTTCCCATATGAGTTAAACTTCATTCTCTTAAAGAATAAGTTCTTTTATTATCCTCTTAATTTCTGTCTTTTCATATTTTTTCCCATATTTTGTCCTGAATAACTGTTAAACGCAGTTTCTTTATAGGTGACAGTTAAGGGCATGAGAGGAAGGGAAGAAACATTTAAAGGGCGGAGGAGGAGGAAGGGAAGACATATTTATATAGCATCTACTGTGTACCCAGCACTGTGCTAACCTTTACAAATTTCATTTTTCTCATTTGATCCTCACAAGCCTTTGAGTAGGTGTTCTTATTAACCCTAATTTACAGTTGAAGAAACTGAGGCAAACTGGAGGTTCAGTGACTTGTCCAGGGTCTCAGAGCCACATTTGAGTTCAGGTCTTAATGACACCAGGCTCTATGCCACCTAGCTTCTCAAATTTAAAACACTATCTCCTTACAGACTCCTTATAGATCAAAGATAAAACTTAGATTTTCAAGGAATTGCAGTTAAACTCACTATTCAAGATTCCGTAGCCTCTTAAAGATTCATTAACAATATCTGTAGTCTCTGAAGAAAAGACTATTGAAGCTGCTATTACATTTCTCCCTGTAACCAAATATTTTTTTCAGTCTCCTGAAAAAAATCATATGGGGGTACATCAAATCCACATTGATATTATATATAATAATTGTATCATATTGAAAAGCATCCCTTGACAGGCTGCTTCAAGTAATAAAAAATACAACACTACTAATAACAGTAGTTCAATAGAATAAAAATAACACAACACTTGCAATAGTAACAATTATAACAGGTAAGTAAATTAATAATAATAATACTTGTATGATGCTGTATTTACTCATCAAAAGGTAAAGTAATATTAGATATAATTCATCAACAGGAATTGTGTCTGGCTGCATGAAGAACCAATCTTCCTGTTTCTATTGCAAAATCACGTTAACCTAGTGACCTACTAATCTTTCTGCATATTTACCTGATCTTGTTGATGGTGTAGATTATCCTATCTCTAAGCCACATAGGTCATCTTTTTTCTTCTAGAGGTTTGTAAAGTGAGGTTTGGGTGGGGAAGACACTGTTTCTCAGTTTCTCAGTTCCTTATTGTCTGAACTGGGGTTGCCATTCAGTCCTAACCTAGGGTTTCTCTATGCAGTGTCTATCATGTGGACTGTTGTCATGAATTGTTTTATAGACCCCCTCCTGCTTTCAAGTATTATTCTATAAACTGGAAAGTTGCCTAGTGTCGCAGTAATCTGAAAAGGAAGAAATTTTCGTCTTTCCACTAATTTGTGGATTCCTTGAATTTAAAGGTTTTTGGCAAAACTATGTTACCTGGTTGTAGTACTTGATTGGACACTGTTGTAACTGTTTATTTCTGTCAGAATCTTTCTGAGCTGAGGTCATGGCTAGTTAGTAATATTTCTTCAACTTCTCTCTCAAAAATGAAATATATTTGTTATGAGTAACTAGATTTTTAAAATTCTTCAAGACTCCAGAGCACATATCAACAGGTGGGCAAAGTTCATGGTCATACTTAAACATGGTGTAAAAATACTTGTGGTCTATCTTCTTATCTCATCATTCAATTGGAACCTCTCTCTTCAAAGTTAGCACTGAATTTCTTCATTGCCAAATCTACTGGCCTTTTCCCAGTCCTCATTCTTCTTGACCTCTCTACAGCTTTTGATACTGTCTGTCATCCTCTTCTCCTTGATACTCTTATATCTTGGTTTTGAAAACACTGCTTTCTCCTGGTTATCCTACATGTCTGACCACCCCTCAGGATCATTTGTCAGATCTTCATCCAGTCTATGTCTGCTAATCATAGGTGTTCCTTAAGGTTTGTCCTGGGCCCTCTTCTCTTTTTCCTCTATACTGTTGTGCTTGCCAATCTTATTAGCTCTAATGGATTCAATGATCATTTCTATGCAAATGATTGTTAGATCTATTTGACCTTTACTAACCTCTCCTGACTTCCAGTCTCACATCTCCACCTATCTTATCCGTTGGACATCTCAAACTGAATATCTCATAGACATCTTAATCTCAGTATGTCCAAAACAAAACTCATTTTATTTTTTCCTAAACCCTCTCTTTTCCGTAACTTCTCTCTTACTTTCAAGAGTCTCACCATATTACCAGTCACTCAGACTCACATCTTACATGTCATCCTTGACATGTAGGTTGACATCCTTAATTCTCTCTCACCCTCCACTCCATATATTCAATTAGTTGTGGGTCTCCTTGGTAAGTGGTAAGATGTAGTTCTAAATTTTTTATTATCTGCCAAAGATAAGTTTTTAAAGTTAACTTGTTTTCAGAATCTCTACCTTGATCAAAATAGATACTGACAAGAAAGCCAAATACTGAAAAAATATTTCTTCCACAATATGTTAACTGTGGAAGCTTTCTGATTGGATATATTTGTGCATATCTAACTTCTTACTGTGTCCCTCTATCTAGTATAAAAAATCCAATGCAGATAAGTACCGAATAGTACTTATTTGCTATGTTGCATAAGTTGATAGTACTTTTCTTCACAAACAGTAAACATAAAGTCTCACAGTTCTTAGTGACAGCTAAAGCCATTTTAGGTTAGTAAAAATCTGTCCCTTACTAGCTCCAATCTCCTTACTTGACCCATGTATCAGAAGTTATCATGTAGAGCTTTCAGGGCCATAGCATGATTTGCTCTGGGTAGCACTTACTGCTTCTTGATATCATGTATGAAAATGGTAATAATATGATATGCTACTCTTATGTGCAACTCCAACTTCTGCCATAGTCTTAGTAGTAGAATACTTTTTAAGAACTGGAATTTGGTTCTTTTAGAATAGCTGTCTTATGTCTCATCTTGTACTACTTATAGTCCTTTATCAGCCATCTGCTATCTCCACCAATCATCCACAAACTGAAGAAGGCAGTGTAAAAAATTAATTATTAATTATAACTATATCTGGAAAAATTATATAATTTGATTTATGAAAAATTATAAGTATATGAAAAATTATAGGTTTAGAAAAATTATAATTGGGCCATAAGTCCCTTTGTGGTCACCATTAAAATGTAAAAGTATTTTAAAATGACTGGGCCTGATTTGGGGGGACTAATTTGATTGGGGTACTAATTCTGGGATTCTTGACTATTCGGCTGTCTGACTGCTATTAATTTAATGTGGGCCATTTATAAAGTTCCACCATACTGCTCCACTCCCCAAATTGATAAGCAAAATATTAAGAAGCCTCTTAACCAAATAATCAAAGCAGAGTTTATTTATGAGATACTCTTTAAAATTAAGAATACAGGGAAATAAAATGTACAACCTGACTGCGTTGTGGCACTTCTCTTTCCACTGTGTCTCTTTGGAACTTCTTGAATACAATAGGGGCCTTAGCTGCCTCTTGCCTTAGGGCACTCAGTCCTTTATTCTAACTCCGAGCCCCTTTCACTTTTTAATCTCCCTACTTCTAACTTTCCTCTCCTTACTGCCACCGCTGAACCCGTGTGTCTCTCTCACTGACCTTCTGTCTGTCTGCTCTGTCAGTCTGCCCTTTGGCCTCTCTTTTCTCTGCTCCTAGTCCTTCTCGTCTTCTCCTGCATCCTTGTAGACCCGTCTCTAGTCTCCAATCTTTGCCGTGTCCTCAGCTGCCTCTTGACCTCTTCTTGTCTGTCTGAACCTCTTTTCAGCTTCTCTCGTGTGCCTCCCCCCTTCCCTCCGACCGAACCCCCTGCTGTCTAACTCCCAGGTCTATATATACCTTTCTTATCTCCACTCAGATCTTGGGGCTTTTTGCACCCACACAGACCAAGCTAATCCACCAGCCAGGGCTGTGGCTGGTGGGGGTGGGGGTGCGCTCCAGCCTCATGTGCCTCAGCACAGGCTACACCAGAGCCCAGCATCTCTCAGATACCTCCGCTCAGGTCTGAGGGAGCTGGGGGCTTCCCCCCCCCCCCTGCAGCTGTCTGACCTAGTGTCTTGTACAGCCCATGGGGCTTTTTGGCTCAGCTGAAGCTGAGGAGGAGGGGCACCAGCCCCTCCCACACAGAAGAGACCCTGAGGGCCTAAGGCTTTCCAATCTCAGCCCAAAGGTAGGGTCCCCAAATCAAAATAAATTTCCACAGCAGAAAGGGATGGTTTAATGCCACCTAGGGCAGCTAGGTGGCTCAGTGAATAGAGTGCTGGGCTTGGAGTCAAGAAGACCTGAGTTCAAATTTGGCTTCAGACACTTACAAGCTGTTTTACCTTGGGCAAGTCACTTAAATTCTGTGTGCCTGAGTTTCCTCATCTGTAAAATGGGGATAATAATAGTACCTTGTCACAGGGTTGTTGTGAATATCAAATGAAATATTTATAAAGTGGTTAGTACAGTGCCTGGCATATAGTAGGCACTATATAAATGCTTATTCCCTTCCCTTCTTCCCCTAATGAAACAGTTCACATACACAAATGGCATGCTGTCTGGAAATCCTAAACTCTTAGCTACACTTCAATTTGTCTTTTACTCTACTCATTTGGTGGTAGCTTTCATTTCTTCTTTAGGTATACTATAGCTTTGGTGTCATTGCCTTTGAGATAGAATATCAGCCTCCACATTAATTTGTCCTGGCCACCAGGGCAAAATGAATTCATAATTCACTAATGACACTACCCCTCTCTAGCAAACAGCATGTAATTTGGTGCTAGTCAAAATAGATCAATGGAGCATTGTCAGTCCCCACTTGAAATTTAGTTTCATATAGGTAGTAGTTGAATTTCTTGGTGTCAGCCCACTTCAAAGTTAAGAACTCTAGTTTCTATATGGAATAGCAAGTCTCACTGTCACTAAGTCGTTTTTTTTTTTTTTGACAAAAGCAATAGTTTTCTGATGAACATCACCCTTTTGGGATTAGCCTGCTACTAAGCTTTCTAAGCTAGCATCCATGTGCAGAAAAAAAGAGGCTTATCAGGCTTTGGCTAAATATGGTGCATATGTGTAAAGTGATTGATCAAATTGTTAAAAGCTTGTTCACATTTATCTGTCCAAAAATCTCCAAATGACTTGACCTTATTATATTGACCTTTCATGCCCTTCTATTTTTGGTTCTCTTCAATTTTATATCCATGAATAAGATCATTTGATGTTTTAACAATAGAAGCATAATTCTTTACACATTTATGATAGCAACTTTCCAATTTTTGAAAAGTTATTCTGTCTCATTGATTTTGCATGTCACCATGTAAGGAGTGCTTCTGTTTTTTCTGGAACTAACTTCTAGCCTTAAGATAATATATGACAAGAGCAGCTAGGTGGCGCAGTGGATAAAGCACTGGCACTGGATTCAGGAGGACCTGAGTTCAAATCTGGCCTCAGACACTTGACACCTACTGGCTGTGTGATCCTGGGCAAGTCACTTAACCCTCATTGCCCTGAAAAAAAAAAAGATAATATATGACAGAAGCTCTGAGAAACTGGTGCATGTCAATTAATAGTTTCAGACCAGCCTTTCTCTGCTTGAATCTGTTGCCATGCCTGTTAATTATTGTTGCCTGGTGTTATTCTATTTCCACTTGCCAAGGAAATCAAGTGTTTGCTGTCTAGTGCAGTTTCTGAACTCTTTTGGTCTTCTTGCAGTGATTAAACTTTTTCTGGGAATGGTGATAATAAAGGGTATCTTTTTGTTTTTGTCCTTTTTTTCTCATTTTTCAACACGGTCAGCTCATTTGTACAGATGAGTTTGAAGTTGTTGCAACTGTCTTTTTACCTTTCCTTCTAATTTTATATTGATTTTGACCTTTGCTCTAAATAGGCTGTGGTCTGATTTTGACACCTGGTTTTGATTTCATTCTTGCATCAGTAACTAGTTATTTCCTGTCTGTTAGGACAGTTTTGCTTTTTTTGTGATGTCACTCAGTGGTTCCTAAATGTAGTATCCTCCAAATGTTCTTATCTAAAACATTTATGATGTATACATGTGAAACTTCTCTGTAATCCACCAATTTTTGGTCTTTTTCATTACTTTTTAAAAAGAAAGTTAATGAACACATTAGAGTTTATATAGCCTAATGAACAGCATTGTGTTCAAAGTTGTCTTTTTGTGGATCTACATGTACAGAAATATTTATAGCAGCTCTTTTTGTGGTGGCAAAGAATTGGAAATTGAGGGGATGCCCATCAATTGGGGAATGACTGAACCAGTTGTAGTATATTAATGTAATGTAGTACTGTTGTGCTATAAGAAATGATGAGCAGGTTACTTTCAGAAAAACCCGGAAAGACTTACGTGTACTGATGCAGGGTGAAGTGAGCAGAACCAGGAGAACACTGTACACAGTAATAGCAACAACATACAATGATCAACTATGACTGACTTAGCTCTTCTCAGCAATACAATGATCCAAGACAATTCCAAAGGACTCAAAATAGAAAATGCTATCCATATTCAGAGAAAGAATATAAATGCAGCTTGAAACATGCTATTTTCACTTTCTTTATTTTTTGTGTGTTTTTTTCCTTTTGGTCTGTTCAACATGACTAATATGGAAATATGTTTTACATGATTGCACATATATAATCGATATCAAATTGCTTACCATCTTAGGCGGGGGAAGGGAAGGAAAGAGAAAATTTGGAACTCAAAAATTTTTTTCAAATGAATGTTAAAAATTGTCTTTATGTATACTTGGAAAAAATAATCTCTTTCTTAAGTTATGCTGTCATTGCACAAAATGTTTTGGAATTTCTTTGGAATTGTCTTCAGGGCCTGTGGCACATTGTTTTGAGTATCCTCGATGGGAGATAGTCATTTGAGTACTTCGCCCCGGGAAAAACATTTTACACCAAGTTTCTCTGATAAAGAACTTATTTCTCAAATGTATAAGGAGCTGAACCAAATTGATAAAAATTAGAGCTGTTCCCCAGTTTGTAAATGGTCAAAGGTGATGAACAAGTAGTTTTCAGAAGAAGAAATCAAATCTATCAATAGTCACATTTTAAAAAGCTCTAAATCACTATTGATTAGAGAAATGCAAATTAAAGCAACTCTGAGCCACCACCTCACATCTATCAGATTGGCTAACATGTCAGAAAAGGAAAATGACAAAGGCTAGAAGGGATGTCGAAAAATAGAGACACTAACAGACTGTTGGCGAGCTTGTGCACTGGTCTAACTATTCTGGAGAACATTTTGGAACTGTGCCCAAAGAGCTATAAATCTGTGCATACTCTTTGACCCAGCAATACTACTACTTGGTCTATATCCTAAGGAGATCAAAGAAAAGGGGAAAGGACCTATTTCTTTTTTTTTTTTTTCTATTTTTGCAGGGTAATGAGGGTTAAGTGACTTGCCCAGGGTCACACAGCTAGTAAGTGTCAAGTGTCTGAGGCCAGCTTTGAACTCAGGTCCTCCTGAATCCAGGGCTGCTGTTTTATCCACTGCGCCACCTAGCTGCCCCCAAGGACCTATTTCTATGAAAATATTTTTAGTAGTGGCAAAGAATTAGAGATTGAGGGAATGCCCATCAATTTGAGAATGGCTGCACAAATTGTGATATATGATTGTGATGGAATACTATTGTGCTATAAGAAATGATGAGAAAGATGGTTTTAGAAAAACATAGAAAGTCATATATGAACTGATCCAAATGAAAGTGAGCAGAACCAGGAAAACATTGTACATAGTAACAACAATATTGTAATGATAATCAACTGTGAAAGATCTACTCTGATCAAGACAATGATCCAAGACAGTGCCAAAGGACCCATGATGAAAAATGCTATCCACCTCCAGAGAAAGAACTGATGAACTCTGAGTGCAAATTGAAGCATATTTTTTCACTTTCTTTTTCTTTTTTTTTTTTACTGTGTATATTTTCTTTTGCAATATGGTTAATATGGAAATATGTTTTGCTTGACTTCATATGTATAATCGATATCATATTGCTTGACTCCTCAAGAAGTAGGGGAGAGTTGGGAAGTAGAGAAATTTGGAACTCAAAATTTAAAAAAAATGAATGTTAAATTTTTTTTTCTTTTTTTTTTAGTGAGGCAATTGGGGTTAAGTGACTTGCCCATGGTCACACAGCTAATAAGTGTTAAGTGTCTGAGGCTGGATTTGAACTCAGGGACTCCTGACTCCAGGGCCGGTGCTCTATCCACTGCACCACCTAGCTGCCCCAAAAAATGAATGTTAAAATTTTTTAATGCAACTGGGAAATATTTAATGAAGTACATGTTTATGTACATACATACCTGTATCTATCTATCCATGTATCTCTCTCTCTTTCTAGAAGGCATATTTTGATTCTGGAAATGGCCCAAAATCATCTAGAACCAAATTTGACCAAAAAAGTAGTGACTAAGATAAACTATTCCATGTTTGGTACAAAGCCAGGTGAGGTTCTACAAGTTAGAAGGCATCTTTTCATGTGTGGCTTATGAACTGATTCTGGATAGACTCAATTATAAAAGACTATTGTAAGCAATGTAATATAAATATTCCATATATCATTGTGCAATCATATATATGTATGAGTCCACCATATCCGGAATCCCCTTATCTACTGCTTGTTTGACCCTATGGGAGAATATTAATTTTCTTCAAAGGTTCTGAGTCCACTGAGAACCACCTTGGTTTTATTTGATATCAGTTTAGAAGAGACTAATTACAACAGATTCTCAAATGTTATTAATATACTTGTTATTCCCTACCAAAAATGACACTTGAAA
The DNA here is from genome assembly GCF_019393635.1 of Dromiciops gliroides. Classification (NCBI taxonomy): domain Eukaryota; kingdom Metazoa; phylum Chordata; class Mammalia; order Microbiotheria; family Microbiotheriidae; genus Dromiciops; species Dromiciops gliroides. The sequence goes on from NC_057862.1 coordinate 151,903,530, forward strand.
TCTTATCATCCTTATTATATTTCTTTTTAATCAGATGAAGATGAGGATGGTGATCGAATTACTGTAAGAAGTGATGAAGAAATGAAGGCCATGCTGTCATATGTAGGTATATTATGCATAAGAAATATTTTCTAAAATGTTAATACAATTAAGAACATTGTTCTTCTGGCCTACTAAGATATTAAATCTAGATAAAGTGTGGCATTTATCACATTTTCCTATGTAATATGTAAGGCTTAAACATTTTACATGAAAGTTAGGGGCATGCATAACACTTTTCAAAAGAGTTGTACACTTACTGATCATATCATGAACATTAAGAATAAATGCATCTTAATGACTTTTGCATTAGGTATAGTGCAGACTAAATGGACTATCAATTTCCTGTATTTTTTATGCAGTACTTAAAGTAACGGCTCATTAAAAATGAACCCCTGGGCTCTAAAAATTTTTTCAAAATCTACTTTCAACTGGGGATCTCTTTTACCCTTCCAGAAGACTACAGTCATATTGTTGCTGCAGGCTTAATATAGATACATGATTTAAAGATGTACTATCTGTTATTTTTATGCCTCACATGCCAGAGAGAAAGAGAGAATTCAAGGTTACTTATTGAATAAATGTGACTGACTGTATCTAGAAATGACTTATCCTTTTTGTTTTGAATGTCACTGAAAATTTGCATTACCATTTGTATTTGACTGAAGTGGATAAATAAGATGGATGGATTTATTATTAAAGATGTAGGACTAAAATTGAAAAATTCAGATTTTCCTAAAGCAATGCCTGAACCTTGATTTGAGATAACCATCAAAGTTTGCATAGTATGATCTAGTAGAAAGTGTATAGAAATGAGAATTATAAGAGTTGAGTTGGACGTATGCCTCAGACTTACCTTAGGAAATTCCTTAACCTTTGTATCTCAGTTTCTTCATTTGTCAGTTGGGAATAAGGATTGTATATTACCTACCTCGTGGGGTTGTTTTAAGAATAAGATGAATCATACAATTTTACAGCTTGAAGGGACCTTAGAAATCATCGTGTCAGACCCCTCATTTTACAGTTAAGGAAACAAATGACCAAATAATTACAAAGTTTGAGTATTTAGTATGGGAGATAAAACCAGAACTCAAGTGTCCTGAGTCTTGGTCTTTGTTCTTTCCATGACACCAATACCTATAAATGCGCTGTGAAAAATTAAAAGCACTATACCACTGCAAGGAATGGTAATCCTGGTGATAGCCTTTTTACCTAAAACGTCTCTTCATTATCCAGCAGCAAGGTGGTATTGTTTTGGTGGAGGGTTAACTAAAATCCGCCAAATTGCTTTGTTGTAACACAAGCTACAAAATACCAAGAAAGGTTCCTCTGAAATGTTTATTTTAGAGTAGGGAAAATGAGAATAAGAGAGATGACATGATTAACAGAGCATTGGAAAAGTCAATTTTCCATTGACTTCCCATTAGCTTCAGTGGGAGTCTTTGTGTATTGAGAATTCAAGACTGGGTTCTTCAGTTTCTTGAAAGACAGAGAACAGAACTATCTATTGAAAGTTCTAGCCCTGATTTTAATACAGAGTTAACTATTCCAAAAGTTCAAGAGCTTTTGTTGTTTTAAATTTTTTTTATCATAAAAATATTTTATTCTTTTCCAGTTACATGTAAAGATAGTTTTCAACATTTGTTTTCATAAGATTTTTAGGTCCAAATTTTTCTCTCTCCCACCCTTCCCTCTCTCCTCCCCAAGACAGAAAGCAATCTGATATAGGTTATATATGTACAATCACAGTTTAACACTTTTAAAATAATAAAGTACAAAGCAATATGTAAAAAGAAAGTTGTGGTTTTCCCATACTTACATCACTTACTTACATACTTACATCCCATGCTTACATCACTGTTGATCTTTTGTTGTTGTTGTTGTTGTTTTTTGCGGGGCAATGGGAATTAAGTGACTTGCCCAGGGTCACACAGCTAGTAAGTGTCAAGTGTCTGCGGTCGGATTTGAACTCAGGTCCTCCTGAATCCAGGGCCAGTGCTTTAGCCACTGTGCCACCTAGCCGCCCCCATCACTGTTGTTTATTATCTCTCTGGTAGAGTCACACAATCAGACATTTTCATAATGCAAAACTGGAAAGGTTTGCTTACTTAATGGACTTTGATTTATATGATCATACTGATTATTTGTCAACATTAGTATTTATTTATAAACTATCAGTATTTTTCTAATGACTAGGTTGAGATGTTCCTATTAGGTCTGTTTTGTTATCCCAGTTAATGATTCATTCTTTAGTTTCTTGACTTCAGATTCTAATTGTTTCCTTGCTCTAGAATAACATTAGACACATGCAGTTATCTGTATTCCTGCAGTTTCCTGAACTCTAATGGAACTGGTTTTTACCTTTCCTAAAGAGAATACTCTATTTTAGGTCAAGGAAAGAGAAGAGTTTTCCTTTTGACTGTTTTCCTCTACTCATACCCCCTTTCTTTAATTTGAACAAAATTAAGAAAACAAAAAGTCATTTCCTTTCTTAGAGAGTATATTCATTTGGTTTAACTCTGCATTTGTTCAGGTGGTGGATTTCCATTGAAAGATTCCAGTGGTAGTCATTTTGAAGTCTAAACAGTGGATGGATTAGGGAAAATAGTGGCATTGGCTATACAATAGCCACACAATAACTGGCACTGAGATTGTTTTTTTAATGCTACATACATATGTACACAAGTATGCCTTCATGGCAAGAATTGGAATCATAAGATAAAGGAATTATTGATACTTTTTACATTTCTTTTCAGATCTGGTTTTTAATCCAGGATATTTTCTTTTTTTTCTTTTTTTCTTTTTTTTGGTGAGGCAGTTGGGGTTAAGTGACTTGCCCAGGGTCACACAGCTAGTAAGTGTTAAGTGTCTGAGGCCGGATTTGAACTCAGGTACTCCTGAATCCAGAGCCATTGCTCTACCCACTGCACCACCTAGCTGCCCCCCAGCATATTTTCTTTTTTTTTTTTTCTTTTTTCTTTTTTTTTTTAGTGAGGCAATTGGGGTTAAGTGACTTGCCCAGGGTCACACAGCTAGTAAGTGTTAAGTGTCTGAGGCCGGATTTGAACTCAGGTCCTCCTGAATCCAGGGCCGGTGCTCTATCCACTGCGCCATCTAGCTGCCCCCCAGCATATTTTCTTAATAAATTTATAGCCACTTTTTAAAAAAACCCTCATAAAACTCCTTAGTTATATTTTGGTCCTTTTACCTTCATATTCACCATTAAGGAAGGTCAGTGAAGAAATCATAACAATAATCGCATTTAAATAGTGTTGTAAGGATTACAAGACTCTTTTCACACAGAACAGCTGGGAAGCAAATTGTAAGTTAAAGGAATTGCCCAGGGTAACAGAGTTAGTATTAGAGCTGAAACAAGGACTCTAGTCTTCTATCTGTAAGACTAGGGATCGTTCTACCATTGCAAATAGTAGAGGCCTTTCTTTGTCAAGCCATAGTTGCAGTCAGTAGTGATGTGATATAGTGCAAAGTGTTTAGGACATGGACTTATAAGATCTGTTATTTAGGACCCATTTCTCCTATTTATTGTGTGAGACTGTGGGCTAGTCAATGTCCTTGAGCTTCTATTTCCCCATTTATAAAATGAGTCCAGTAATATTGATATGACAAATCACAAATTGGTGGTATGGAAGGACTATATAAACTGAATTTGCTTACATAAATGTGAGTCACTATTACTGACTGGAGAGGTTAGGAATTGGTTTAACTAGGACTTCACAGTAAAGGAGAAAATGTTTCACATTTCTGGAGACTTTATAGTGAGTGAGTTGAAACTTGGAACAGTATCCCACACTTGCTTAAATGAAACCATTTTCTGGCTGCAGGCCAGCACAAACAGACGTTTTTTATCAGTAATGTAAACCGATTTTTGTATTGGAACTGAAAACATTGCCTTTTTAATTGAAAACTTATCAATTATTTAAATTGCTAACAGCCTTGGGCTGTTAATTTTATGCATGCTATAATAATGGTGTACGGTGCTACTTGATCCATGTGACACACAGAATATTATATTGTCTAAGGGTTTTGTCATGAAAATGGGTTGTTGTATAAGGTTAAATAATAACCAACATATTAAACCAAAGTCTGTTATCACACATTAGTATCATTTTATGTAAGTTATTTAGAATTTGTTTTGTTTTCTTTATTAGATATATTTTTAAGAGATAATGAGAAGAAAACAAAGCCATAATAAATTGTCTTTTAAGAAAATGTAAAGTAATTTTGTCTCCAAGGAGATATTTAATGTATTGAAAGAATTCAACAGCCAAGTGTTATTACAGCACTATTGTGATAGCTATGTGCGTTTTGTTATGAGTTTGTGTTAATCAACAATCTGTTTTTATAGCGTAGTTTCTTGTAAGTTACTGTTGTTAGAATATTCCACTACTGGGATCATGGCTTTTCCTCTGACACTATTGCATCTTTTTAATTCCTCCATAAAGTATTTTTTAATTAGAATTTGAAATGCTTTATTAGAAAAAAAATTATATAGAACCTAAATATTCTGAAAACTAAATACCTGATCATTGCTAATTATTTAAGAAACACAGTTAATTATTTCTTTAATGTAGTTTTAAATTTGTTTTGTTTTCCCCCTTTGTTCTGGAAATCATTAACACAACAGCTTTTTGGCTTTCATCTTTTTTATTTCTGATATTTGGACAACAGTGACTTTATTTTCATGATGCCTACATAAGTATGCCTTTGGCTCTTTTACTGATTTATCATAAACATTGTCTATCATTTTGGTATAGGGTTAGGGAAGAGAGGATATTTTAGCACTAGCCTCTGCTTTTAGTTAACCTGTTAAGTGTTGAGACACCTAACTATATAGCTTTCTCTTTTGTGTATTGTTTCACATTCTTTCATCTTCAGTGTTGTGTCAGATGCAGGATTTATTGGATTTGGTTCTGTTTTTGAGAAGCGTGTGGGAGTGGAGCAAGAGAATTAGCAAGAGGAATCCAAGTATTGTTCCCATTCTGCTTCCTGGTATGACCAGTGTAGTGTTTTCAGAGAAAGATGAAACTCATTTTTTAGTGTACTTTGGCTCTTGGCTTCCTTAGCATTTTAAAGATTTGGATTTGATTAGCTTTAAACTAGCATTAACATGCTAGGATATGTATGTGTACATGAATTTTCATGTTTACATGCATATATGTATATGGTATTCTGTATATATGTGTGTGTATATATAAAGAATGTATATGTATATCTATCTATCTATCTATCTATATATAAGTATGTATAAATAAAACTGATCTGTTGTTGTTTCTTAGTAATTTTTCAGCCTGTCTCTTTGTGACGCCGTTTGGGGTTTTTCTTGGCAAAGATACTGAGGGGTTTGCCGTTTCTTTCTCTAGTTCATTTTATAGATAAGGAAACTGAGGCAAACAGGGTAAAGTGACTTGTCCAGGGTCATCCAGTTAGTGTCTGAGATTAGAAATGAAGTCAGGAAGATGAATCTTAACTAATGCTAGGCCTACCACTCTTTCCACTGCACCACCTAGCTGCCCCAGATAAAAAATAGAAATATAGAATAAGAATATTAGAGCTTGGAAAAGACCTTCAGGGTCTAATCTAACCTGGAGAGGTTAAGAGCCCACCCCCAATAGCATAATGAGTTAGTGGAAGAACTGAGCCTACTCTCTAGTTCAGGGTTCTTTCTGCTACTCCCCTATAAAGCGGAGCATTTGATAGTCCAGTGGCTTATCATACTGAGATACTGCCTTTAATCTGTTTAATAACCTTCTTTCAGCTTTTTCTTTTCCATCCTATTCTCTTGGATGGGAAAAAGTTGAAAAAACAGTTCACAACTGAATTTCCCCTCTGAACCTTTCCAGTATTACCTGGTGTTTCTCTGAGACCAATAAGTAATAAATAAACTTGGTCTTCAGTGATTAGTTAGTTCTATTATTAACAATAATGATGATAATTATAAAGATGCTACCTTTGTGTAGCTCCTTAAGGGTTATACACTTCTGTGAGATTGCAGAAGTGCATTTCTGTTTTACAGATGAGGAAGCTGGGGTCAGAAGATGCAGAATTGTGAGCATCACAGCCAAGATTTAAGTCCAGGAGTGAAGAAACTGACCCTCACTACATTTCCCACTGTGTCATATTGACTCAATTCAAACCCCAGTCCATTGGTCCTTCCACTCTACCTCATCACCACTGGATAAGAGAGTAGCCAATATATTCCATTATGGTTTGTTTGTTTGTTTTAAAGATAGTTCGATGCCAATTTTATGTAATTTATTCTGGTAACATTAATCTTTTAATAAAGACCCTCCCTTATGCTTCTCTGACAATAACAGAGATTGTTGCAAGAAGCACAGAAGTGAAAATAAAGGAAATTAGTAAGCTGACTAGAAATCTGTCTTCCTTTGTCAGCAACCATAACAATAGCTAACATTTATAAACAATATTAGCTAACAGCCTCATCTACCATTTTGCACTTTACAAAGCACTTTATATGTTGCTCATTTGAGAGAAGAATAATCTGCAAGACACTGAGCAAAGACATTGGTCATTATGGGTGTTCCTTATCCTAGGCAAGCAAAGTCTCTTTTTTCATAAAAAAATTCTCTCTCTCTCTCTGTGTTAATTTGTCATCTGTATAAATGCAAAGAATCATTACTATTCTACCAGGAATCACCTCCAAGCACAAGTCTTGTTATAGGGACTTCTTTTATGGAATTGCTTCAGGGGAACTCAAGAAGGTGCTAAGCATTCATTGGCAGCTTATATGGGAATCCCAGGCTGCTGTTCAGGACAAGTTTCACAGCAGATAACAGGGATGTTTACTACATATTACTGAAAAAATGATCACAAATTAAAAGAATTATAGTAAAAAGAGCTGGTACTAAGCAAATTAGTATCCTAGGAAAAGTTAATGGATCCAGGAAAAAAGGGTAAATTAAGGGTAAATATTCATTATAATATAAAGCATTTTACTGTTTCTGATATTTTTTACTCATTTCTAGACAAACACACTTGCTTTCAAATAGCTACTGAGCAGTATCTTCATCAAGGCAATATTTGAACTGGTCAGATAAAGCAATCTATTATCTTTTTTTTTGTTGTGGGGCAATGGGGATTAAGTGACTTGCCCAGGGTCACACAGCTGGTAAGTGTCAAGTGTCTGAGGTCAGATTTGAACTCAGGAACTCCTGAATCCAGGGCTGGTGCTTTATCCACTGTACCACCTAGCTGCCTGAGGCAATCTATTTTCATTGGAATGCTTCATTTGGCCAACTTTCTACATGGCCTGATATTTCTTTTTCTTTTCTTTTTTCCCCCATTTATTTAAGTGGTAGCTTCCCTGAAGCTACTATTTTAAATAATGCAGTTTGTTCCTCCGACTTCAGAAGTACAGCAACATTTTTACAGGCTAGAAACCAGGTGAAAGGTCAGTGTAGTCATTCCCCGAAGCTAAATATGATGATTCTGCAAGCTTTGGCTAAGTGAATCCTATGAATTTTGAGTTTATTAGGTAATATGACATTTAAACGCTTCTTTGTCAATATGTATTACTTTAAACCTATCTAGTTTTAATTCCATTTGCTGTTGTGTTACCTAATTCTCCAACTGGAGTTTGTTAAATGGTTTTACCATTTAAAGCAAATAGTGTCATTACTAAACTTTGCCAACTTTTAAATTTTTTTACTTCCAAATAATTAATAATTATGTTTATTTGATGTCTGTAAACAGACCCCAAAGCTGTTCCTTGTTTACCTTTTCATGAGACCACTTTTTTCCCTGATTGACTCTCTTACCACTGAATCAATTAATCAGTGATTATATTGTGGAACGTTGTTCCATAATCATTTTAGGAAGAAAGTATGTAAATTTTAGCAGGGGAGAAAGCCCCAGCTTACTGACCAGTCAGTGAAATTTTAGGGCGGTTTTGTGGACAGGTATGTAAGTGTAAGTCTGAATTTACCATTGAGGCAGATTGATTTCATGTGTTTTGTTTTGTTATTCTGCTGGGGTAGTTGTGTGCTTCACAGCGGTTAAATTCAGCAAAGAAAATCCTGTTATTGAAAGATATAAAGGATAATTGAAGGGAGGTATAACTGATGACACAATAAAGTAGTATTGTAATTGAGTTTGTAGGCATCTTTCAGTGTTATAATTGTTGGCTTCTTCAAAAGGAAATCTAATAAATTAACTATGGACTACAAATAGTTGGTTAGTTTATTGATTATTGCTGTAATTACTGACTGAGCTACATATAATGAGGCAGGCTTGCAGTATTGGCAAAGAAGGAATTTTAAAATTTTATCATTGGTGGAGAGAGTGAGTTAATAATTTTTTTTCTTTATAATTTGAAGTATTGTACCAATTATGTTGTCTGTTAGGTCAGATTAAAGACAGATTTAAGAAGCTGACTTATGGTAAATGTGAGAGAAACTAATAAAATAAGCTTGATTTTTTTCTTGTCAGTAAGTTAGAGATGTGGGATTAATAATAATAACTTTTTATAATTCTTTATTGACTCTACAAAACACCTTTCTTCCAGAAAGTAAATAATATTCCTTCTATTATAATTAGCCCGTTACATTTATATGTATTACCATGTTAATAAGGTTGCCTGAAAATGTGCTATTTTCACTGGAACAATCAGTTAATTTTTTACTATCCTTGAAGCAAAACTTTTAGCATTTCAGTATCATAGGTCTTTGGGTAGGACATAGGGGATTGATGGTAGAGTATTTCTGTGGCACTTCTAGTTTCTTTTAATTTCAAGTTCCTTCTAGTATTTCTAGTTTATCCTAAAAGACCAGATAGGGAACAAAAAACCCAAAAGGGTTGAAGAATGTTTTTTGTCTAAACTGTGATGTACAGGTGAATCGTCAAATCATAGAACTTCTCCATTAGTAAATATATCTTAGATAGGTATTGCAGTGGGCAGCTGAGCCTAAAAAGTAACAGCAAGAAGCGAGCTGGTTAAGTTGCTTTAGGGAAACTGCTGTTCTTTCGATGATCCTAAAGTTTGAACTGAAACAAATGTCCATTTTAAAAACACTAATATTCCTCTAGGAATGTTATGTAATTGTAGATCATGAAGGTCCCACACTCTCTAAAGAATTGGAGTTGAGAATCACAGACCACAGTCTCTCTGAGTTGTGAAGGATCTCAGAAGCCCTCTAAGCCAACCTGAAGCCCAACAATAATTTCTTTTTCTACATTGTCAACAAATTGGTCGTTAAGCCTTCATTTAAAACCTCAAGTGCAGGGGAGCCCATTACTTCCTGAAGAAGTTCCTTCCACTTTTAGATGATTCTAATTGTAGTTGTTGTTGTTGTTGTTTTTTAATATGGGACCTATTTTTCCTATTGGAAGGAAAAGTTGCCTAACAATTGAGCCTGAGGCTCTTCAATTTAGTTATTCTGTGGAGGATTTATGGGGAAAAATGGATGAGAATTACACAAATTGGAAAAGCATAGACAGATTGTGCTTTGGGGAGGAAAAGCAGTAAAAAAGCCATGTAGTAGATGTGTAGGAGATGCATTTTGGGCCCAGTTACAAAAGATAAGTATTTAATGGAATAAAACCATAAAATGAATTAATAGCTTAAGTTGTTCTTCAGAAGACTTGTGCCAATAAATAACACATTTCATCTACCTCTGCCCCAAAAGTAGATAGAATTATGAATTTGTCCATGCACCATCCTTTAGCTTTTCTTAATATTTCCTAAAATTTTTCTTCCTTCTTTTACTAAAAGTATCTTGGAACCCATACTCTCCTTAGTAGTTTATAAAATATGAAAGTAAACTGGGCACCACTCGACTGTAAATCTTACTAAATCATTCATATCAAGAATTCTCTCAGACTACTATATTTGCTCTGGTGGTGTTGCAACAATTTTTGCCATCAAAAATTATGCTGCATATTTATCTTTAAAAAGGACATTAATATTAGGAATGGAATTGCTTGAATTTGAATTATCTATTGTACCTTCGTTTCTAGGCTGAGTTAAACAGCAGAAATCCTCTGAAGTAAAACGTTTTCTCTAAAATTATACTTGTTTTCCACACTAAACTTAACAAAAGTTTCAAATAAGAAATGTAGTTGTGAAGTCATAGAGCCATGGTCTATGACTCTGTGGTCATAGATCTCTAGAGTTAAAAGGAATCTCTTAGTGATCATATAGAACAGGAATTATTAACCTGGAGTCTCTGATCTTAAAAAAAAAAATGATAACTGCATATCAACAGAATTGGTTTCCTTTTTAATCCTATGTATTTTATTTGCTACGCTTAAAAACATTATTCCGAGAAGGGGTCCATAGGTTTTATCAGACTGTCTGCCCAAAGGGTCCAGGACAGAAAAAGAGTTTAAGAACCTCTGATCTAGCGGCAAATAGTCAATAAGGTGAGCGACCATGCTGGATGATCCTGATTTTTAACTCAATTGAGGTCTGAATGTGAATTATTAATTCTTACTTTCTTGTGTAATTCAAACTTACCGTGCATGGAAAGACACAATAGGCATGAGTAGGCTGCAACACATTACAGATGAGGACTTGCACAAACATGGTGTAAAGGATATCATCAGACAAATGTATGACTAGAAAAGGGATGAGTCTGTCATGGAGAGTGAGTGAGGAGTAAACAGTAGACATGCCACATTCTCCAAGGGTATCAATGAAATGTCAGAAACTCTCAAGGAAGACCCAGATCTCTTCAAATGTGGTACTTGTGTTCTGAAGTACTGATCTTAGAAGGTGTCACCTGTTTTTACATGGGAGGTGGGAAACAGTATTGTGTTTTTTTAATATAAGAAACAATTAAGAAATAACAAGCAGGATGACTTCGGAAAGGCCTGGAAACACATGTATGAATTGATGTATTGTGAAGTGAGCAGAACCAAGAGAACAATGTACACAGAGACAGCAGTATTGTTTGATGAAGAACTGTGAATGACTTGACTGTTCTCAACAATACAATGATCCAAGACAATCCCAAAGGACTATTGATGAAACATACTATCTGCCTCCAAAGAAAGAACTGATATTGATGGAACATTCTGAAGCATGCTCTTTTTCACCTTCTTTCATTTTTTTCTTTTAATCAAGTTGTCTTGTACAAAATGACAAATATGATAATGTTTTACCTAATCATACATGTATAATCCACATCTGATTGTTTGCCACTTCAGGGAGGGGGGAAAGAGGGGAGGGAAAGAGGGATAAAAATTGGAACCCCCCAATATATGTATATGTGTATATATATAAAGTTGGTGCCTAGAAAATTCACTGGTAAGAGAGAGAACAGAAAATGAAACTAAGGTTTGGTTAGTTACCAGACATACATGCCTCTCAGAAATTTACCCTGGAACACTCATTTAGTGAAACGTCCTACAGGATGGGTGTTTTTGCTTGAACTGGGTCGATCAGCATAGTTCCACTTTTGTTCTTGCTGCAAAACTTTCAGCAAACCTAGTTAGCAGTCTCCAATATGGACATACTGTGAATCAGCAAGAGCATTCCTATAGAATTTTTCTTCCAGGACACTTACCTTGTGGAAAATATTTTTTCTTGAATACTTATACTTTACTTTCTTAGTCTGTGTACTTGGCTGGTTAGTGTTGTGGTTCTTTTTTAAAATTTGTAACTTAGCTTTTATGTTTCTTATTCTTCATTAGAAAAAATATGCTTTTAGTGTTATAGGATCCTTCTTAAATGGCAGTTTTCCATGAAGAAAAAACCATTGTAATTATTGATTGAGTTTGCTGTTAGAATTTGAATTAGGTGGTTTACAAATAGGAGAACTGTTAGACAACTCTCAAAACAAAACAAAGCCAAAGAAAATGTGTATTTCTTATCCCCTCGTTGAATGTGGCCCTCAGTCTCAAATTAATTAGATTTTGGATGTCTGCTAAACTTTGTGTCACATCCTTATTAAAATTGTTTAAGAATTTTTTAAGAGCATCTCGGGGAGGATACTGAACCTATTCTGCAGCTGGTTCAGGAGGCTCCATTAACAAATACAAAACTGATTTAATCTTTACCTGGTTAGTTTATTGATTATTGTCTCACTTACTACATGAGAGAGAATACCAGGAAACAAATTTGATAACTGTTAATACTAACTTTGATTTAATAAAATATTTGTGTACTAGTACTTTTGCATGAGCAAATGCTGGAAAAATTTTGGCAGTTGGATAAAATAAGTCATACTTTATATTTATATGTGTTTATACACAAATATTTTATATATATGATATCCATAATTCATATAGGCTTATAGATGCTAAGATAGGATTATAGACATATAGATGGTAGGTCTAGCTGGTGACTTTGCTAATATTACTTTGATTTGGCTAATGAAAGTATCTTGGCAGCATGAGGGTATCTTGTTTGAGATACTTTTCAGACCTAGTAATTTAGTATTTGGAATTATTGATGGGATTAACCCTGTTTAAAATGAAATAGAGGTTATTCCTCTTCTCTCCCCTCTTTAGAATGGAAGGTAGGATACAATGAACATTTTGGAAAGAGGAGGGAAACCTGAACAAGAAGAGGTTGACTTGATGCCAGAGAGAAATAAGGGTCACCTTTTCGGTTTTGGTACTTTTTTTTTTTTTTGGTGGAGCAATGAGTCTTAAGTGACTTGCCCAGGGTCACATAGCTAGTGTCAAGTGTCTGAGGCCAGATTTGAACTCAGGTCCTCCTGAATCTAGGGCCGGTGCTTTATCCACTGCACCACCTAGCTGCCCCCTGGTACTTTTTTTTTTTTAGTGAGGCAATGGGGGTTAAGTGACTTGCCCAGGGTCACACAGCTAGTAAGTGTTAAGTGTCTGAGGCCGGATTTGAACTCAGGTATTCCTGACTCCAGGGCCGGTGCTCTATCCACTGCGCCACCTAGCCGCCCCTCCCCTGGTACTTTTTGATATAGAAGAGGCAGCAGTAGTGACTGAGCTCCTGGGAACTCTGCTTAGTTTTATGGCAATTCATAAATTGGCTCAGCTTTTTTCATAAAGGTCATCATAGCCTGAGGTCTGAAATAGGATAAAGGATGTATTGTTATAGCACTAAGAATTTAGTTTGGGAGGACTTTGTTTATGATAAACCTTAATAAATTGGTTTAATTTATTTGGGTATGTATAACCTCTATCCTTTGGTTTTAATTGGGAATCCCCAGTCATAAAAAAAATGCTGAAAATAAGATTTTAGTGGAAGAAAGTCTACTTCACATTTGAAAGGGCTCAGTTAAAAAATGTTTTTAGAAAAATTAACAGATTACTCATTTAACATCCTTAATGTTAACTGTGAGAATTAGGTGCCTGTATAAAAATATTTAAATTTCCAGAAATTTTCCAATGATACCAGTAGCCTATATTTTATCAATCATATGCTAAAGATCTGAAGGGAAAAGACAGAATTTTTGTTTATTTGTGAGGTAAATAAATAAAATAAGAAAACAGGCCAATTTCATGCATGCAAGGTTTTATAGTAGGAAAAAATGCATTGCACCTGTTCTCACCCTTTACATTTGAGGGTATTTGTTTTCAAACTTGACCCCAAGCACCCTTTTTAGACACCTCTATAATTAATTTGTTATATTAAGGCATAAGAAGATTTTGTTTGCTTTGGTTTCTAGGAATGTGTTGAAGTGGTAACTGAAATTACTTACCTATTGTACATAGCAGTTAATTAAAGAAAAGCATTAAGTATGGGAGTGCAGCACTGCTGCTGTTGTCTTGTATCAGTATAAAAAGGCAGTAATTTTTTTGACAGCCACTGATTGGAAAGTTGCTTGCAGCCTTCCAGAAGCAAGGGGTACATGCTGTGGATCAATAACTGGCAAATTTTCCATTAAAAAGAATACCTGAGCAATGTTCCAAATAGCCACTGGCATCTTAATTTTCCATGGAAACCTCAAACACTCAAGTGCAGAGGACAAGTCATTTTCGGACAATTTTTCCAGACTACTTGTTAACAGTTATTGCTGTCCCAAAAGGTTGACAGCCTACATGATTGATATTTCATTTACTTGTCATCACTGTTTGAGTAATGGCGAATGCTGTATTTCTGTGGTTTTAAGGAACATAGTCTCCTGAAAAACGTTTGCTTTAGTGTATATTCCAGGGAGGATGTAGTGCACATTTATACTGTATGTATATAAGTCTTTAGGGTCATGGAATAGGAGGACCGATTTCCTTTACAGTTTGAAGGCCTCTGGAGAGCAGGGCACATTTTTGTAACCCCTTAGCTATCAAAAATTCACTTCCACTTTATTTTTCATAAGGGTGAAGAGATTTTTAACGCATTACTTGTGATTTCCCGTGATAATGCAGAATTTTATCATCTATATTTCTTTGCAAAATTCACTTGATTCAATATCTCTAGTGTACATAATAAATATTATTTAAGAATCACACTGCACAGAAAAGTACAGCAAAATTATATGTAGTGAGAATCTGTTTAGGAAGTCAGCAAAGGATCATAAAGGAAATATTCCCTAAATGTTATAACTAAATAGTAGTTGTTTGTCTCTTAATACCAAAGTATTAGAGTTTGGTTCAAAGAGAGTTCCCTTAGAAGGCATCCTCTTAAATTACTTCATCAGCAGGTTTTGTTTTTATTTTCCTATCGAGATTCATTTTGGGTTGTCTGTTAGTAGGAGTGAGGGAACAAAAGCTATCTCTAACTCTGGTTAGTATCCATAATTGCTGAGAGAAGAGAAATAAACTAGTAAAAACTAACATTTAATCACAAAATTTAGTTTAGTTTAATAAAATGTTGTCTCTGTGAAGACTCAGAGGAAGTATTTTTATCTCTTAAGTTTCCTCACTGTTCTAAGTTTAATTGTGGGACCACAACAAAATGTCTGTAAGGATTAGGCTTCTTTGTTTTATGCTGGTTTTGAGCATTCTTGAAACCTGCCAGTGGTCCTTTTGTATCACTTTAATTCGACCTTTGGAACACCTCACCGTACTTATTAATGTAACATTTAGGTTTGAATGGTGTTTTCCTGCAATATGCACATGTAAAGAATGTATCATTGGCTGGCATGTGGAGCAAAGTCACATATGAAACATTTACATTTGTATTTACCAGATTGGGACAGGAGTGGTGTGGGGAAGAGGCAACTGAGTAATAAAGCATTAAAACCCATTTGTATTCTATTTAATAAGTAACATTTAAAAATACTTTCAGAGATTATATACCGATCTAAAGTTTTAATCAACATTTTTATTTTAAAAAATAATTGTCAATTGTATCTGGGGGATTACACTGTACTAAACTTTCAGGCCTAAGCATTCACTATAGTCATTTTGATGTTCAAAGGGGGAATGTATTCTCAAGGCTGATATGTATATCAGCAATTTTAAAAAAGTACTGTGAATTAAACAACCCATGAGTGTCCATTCTAGTATTCATGCATTACTGAGTAATCTCTTTCTGTAATCTCTTTGCAGTATTATTCCACAGTAATGGAACAGCAAGTAAATGGACAGTTAATAGAGCCTCTGCAGATATTTCCAAGAGGTAATGTTTAACAGATTCTAATCAACAATGATTATTTCAGTAAACTGTTTCATCAACAGTTATGTTTTCCAAAGGTTTAAATGCACATAACATGATGTTTAGCTCTTAATTCGAAAAAACAAAAGAAGTATTCATTATCGTGGGGATTGCAGGCTATATTATAGTTATGGCAGATAAAATATCTAATTTACTAGAGTAAATTAAACTAACTAGATTGTATTTTGTTTTCAAAGTGCACATTTATATACGCTTAGAGAACTCTTTGGGATTTACACGTTTTCCAATCCAAGGCAAATGAATAACTTTAATTCTAGTTATTTGTAAATTGTGACTCATGATGATGGCCAGTGAGTGTTGTTATTGAGTGGGGTATTTTCAGTCAGTGGGGAAATAGAATTAGCTAACAGTTTTTAAGGGAGAAAAATTGGTAGAACTCTTAGAGCTTTGGTTTGTTGTTTAGAGGAATATCCCTACAAACAATGGCAAGTTCACATGCACAGTCATTTCATAGTTAACCTTTTAAAAATGATATAGGGGCATAAGGGTGAATCAGTGATGCATGGAACCAAGTTGTCTTTTTGATTTCTGAGTTAGACAGTCTCAGTCTTTTACCAGATGTGAGTATTTGAAACGTGGAGACTTTTCCTCAGAATTTGGATACTGTTGAAAAGGAAGGATTTATTTGTATAAATCCGTTAATACTTTCCAGTTTATCTGTTGCCTGTCTTGGAATTAGTATTTCCTAATTGATGATACTGACAAATTTCAATTCTTGAAGTACATTGCTCATCATTAAATTAATTAAAATAATGAAAAACCAAACTTATCCTTGTTAATTTGTTTCTGTACAAATAATCATGGAACAAGTTTTCCAGCTAAACATTCTAGACTTTCATTACTTAAGACTCTGAACTTTGAACTGGACAATTAATCAATAGAAATCTTATTCACATTAACAAGGTCTTAAAAGGAAGTTTGAGGGGGCAGGTAAGTGGTTCATTGGATGCAACACTGGCCCTGGATTCAGGAGGACCTGAGTTCAAATCTAGCCTCAGACACTTGACACTTACTAGCTGTGTGATCCTGGGAAAATCACAACCCTCATTGCCCCACAAAAAAAAAGGGAAGCTTGCTGAAATGGATGGGCACTCTTGTTATTCCATATAGAGGTTTGGGAGCCATAGCAACACTGAAGCTTTAGTCTTTCACAGGCCAATTTTTTTCCAGTTTAAAAATTTCTATAAGTTCCTTTCCCATATTATCAATATTCTGGTTATTATGATGCAACAAACATTTGCACAATATTTTGAAGAATTAGTTTAAGTACTACTTCTGATACATATTAGCTGTGTGACCCTGGGTAAGTCACTTGTCCTATCAGTGCCTACTACATTAACACTACAAATTATTGAACAATTGCAAATCTACATTGATAGGAGTTTTCTCACCATCATGGCTCTATACCAATAAAATCATTAAAAAAAAGCAAATTTCTTCTGTTTTCGTGGTCTAATTTTTTGCTTTTACTAAAAACTTTTGAAGTCCAATTTTATTTCTTTCAGGTTTTGAATTTTAAAGCCTCTGTTAATTTATTATAGTCACATTGCCCTAACAACTTTTGGTATCGTTACATATAGTGATAGAAAGTAACTGAAAAGATTATCTGATGTACCCTCTGAACGAACATTCTCTGACCCTTAGATTATTTAAAACATTAATTTGTTAATTATAATATCAATATATTATTGACACTTGATATTTATGTTACACTTTAAGGTTTTATACATTATCTTAATTTATTAATGTTTCCATAATTTGAAGGATATAAAAATTAAGGTATATATAACATCAGAAAAGCTAGGAGGATTGAAGAAAATAATTGCTCTAGGTAGGTGGGAAGCTGCTGCAAAGTACCAGAAATTATCAGTGTCGGAGCTGGTGTATATTCATTCACTCTTTGTTGCCCTTTACAATCACAGCATGTCAAAGCTGGGAAGGACCTTAGAGTTCATCTAGTCAGTTTTCCTCATTTTACAGATGAGGGGACAAAGGCTCAGGTTAGGTGATTCTGCCAAGGTGACCCAGCCAGTAAACATGTAGAGCTGAGCATTGAACTTCTTTGTCTGATTCCAAACCCAGGGTCTTCTATATCATGAGCTCTCTGATTCTACTACATCATCTCTAAATATTCAGGATATGGGAGCATAGGTCTCCCTGTTACTAAACTTCCTTTGATTTTGTTTGCATATATTTCCAGCAGTTTGTAGTAATTTGTTGCTCTTTAAATAAATGAGATAGATAAGTAGGATTTGGAAATTTGCAAAATTGAGCTTCAGATACATCTCCAAAGCCATTGACCCAATAGGGAGAAAAAAAAAGGATTCAATTCCAATACTTTCAAATGTACCCTATTTCCCAGTATACATAGCTGCTTTGAATATTCGAATAGTGATTTGTGTTTTATAAGAGGCCTCCTTTACAATTAAAATGTAGCTTTAGCTACATTTATTTACATTTATCTGTAAAAATACACTAGATTTTCAATAAGTTGGGTTTCTATAAAAAAGAGGGAATGTTGCTAGAGAGCTGCCCCAGAATCATTATAAGTCCTGCATCTGTCCAGACTGTGTGATCCTGGCCAAGTCATTTAAACTTTTAGTGTCCCTCAGCAGCTCTCTAAGACTATCAGTTGCAGAGCAGGTGCTTATCTGCATTACTTGAGGAAATCCTTATATGAATGAAATTGTAGATCCAGCCCCAAAAGCCAGGATGTTGTGACTTTTAGATTTTTGAGGGATTTTTTTTTTGCATAGCCTTTTAATTCTTGATCATAATGGTTTGAGAAACCATATGAGGAGACATGGAAATCCAGTAAAGCCTGTTTATTATTCTTGGTAAAGAACTTGTGTATTAAAAGTAGCATTTATTTTTTTAAAAAGTAGCATTTATACATGAAGTACTTTAGTGGAAGTACTCTGAGTGTTCTTCAGCAGCTATTGATGGCCTGTTAAGGACCTGGCTTTGAGTATATGTGTTTACTGTTTTGTTCAAAAGGTTTCTTCATATGTTAAAGAAAAGTATATTTGGGGGCACCTAGGTGGTACAGAGCACTGGTCCTGGATTCAGGAGGACCTGAGTTCAAATCCAGCTCCACTTGCCACTTACTAGCTGTGTGACCCTGGGCAACTCACTTAACTTAACCTCATTGCCCTGCAAAAAAAAAAAAGAAAGAAAGAAAAAGAAAAAAAGTGTATTTTGAACCCATATTATAATTTATTGAAGAAAAATACTCATTTCAAGTGGATTTGTGATCACATTGATTTGAATGTACCCTATAAGAAAGAAAAATTTATAAAAAATATTTTATCATACTATCAAACTGCAGAGAGAATAACATAGGCTATTCAAATATACTGGAAATGGATGACATAAAAAGAAACTTGATGTGTTTAGTAATTGTTACAACTCCTTAATAATAAATAGTTCTATTTCTTACTGTCAGAAAAAAGTAAAATACATGTGCATCTAAGAGGGAAAAAATTCAGATTCATCCTTCTCAAAACAATCAATCAAAATTGACAGCCCCTTAATATACAATCTATAGTTTTCAAATGGAAATAGTCCATAACATGTAGCCAGAAGCTTTTGTATTTTTAACATTTGATGGAGAAGTATTTGCTGAATAGGAAAAGTGCTAACTTGTAAAAGAGAATACAAAGAAATTACATTTCTCCCCTACTACTCCATCTTCAGACCTAAATATTAGTAGATGTCAGTTTTTATAAGCAACATGATGCAATGAGTTTGGTATTTTTGTGGTTTTTATAACCCATCTGCTTATGGTTATACAAATTAGTCCCTAAATTTGAATAGTCCTTCTTGCAATCTGCAGCAGTCTTTTTTGGTAGAAGTTTAAAAAATTAGATGATGTTGAAAGAAAAGAATATTTTTAAGATACTTTAAATGATAGAGGAAATTAAATGTAAGAGAGTGAAAAGATATTACAGAAATTTGAGTTATGAAAGGAATCTAATCACTTTAGCTCAGTTAACTTGATTTTGGTATGTTTTAAGCAGAAATTGGAATTTATATTAGGTAATGTCAGAAAGCTCTTTGCATTTATAAATGCTCACTCCTGCAAGTGAAAAACCCTGGTTCATAATTCCCACTTTGGGTCTAGGGAGCCACTTTTCAATCATTTCTCTCTGCTAATTTTGGTGTCACCCTCATTTCTTTTTAAACGATTCATTTTGAGCAAATTTGTAAATGGCCCTGATGTGTTCTACAATTTAGTCAATTACTGTTTCAGCCTGCAAGCCTCCTGGGAAACGGAACATACATGGCCTGAAGGTACGAATTTCAATAATTGTTTCAGTAAAGTTAGATGGATTTGTAATGCTGTGTTCCACTTATTGAAATGTCAAATAAAACTGCACTTTCTCAAGCTCTGACAAGCAGTTTTTTTAAAGGGAGGTGGGGGAAAATCATCGGGAATATATGCTTAATGTCTACATATGTTTGGATATGGACTGTTTTTTAGTGAAATCTTTTTTATTCTGTGAATCCTTTTATTGTAGTAAATGTGTTCAGTATGATTCTAGGTATTAGTGCAGATAAAAATCTGAGACAGGATATAGAATTTATTTAAATGCATAATCATATTGCATAAATATCTTCCTTTTGATATGTTTATGCCTGAAACATGGATTTATTTGATGCCTTTTATTTTATGTTTTGAATTCTGCATCACAGAACAATGAATGCTTCTACCTTTAAATAGAAAAACAAGCTGTTTCTGAATCTTGATCATTTTCTAACTAATTACTAGATCTTACTGTATTCCATAAGGCTAATAATTATCCTATGTTCCTCTCAGTGGCAATCTACCTCATATTCCTCATGATTCATGATGCCTTAAGATGCATATGTAACCTCAGAATACATCCATTTTGTTCCTTTTGTGACCAAATTGTCTTATCTGTGGTAGATCTCAAACAATTAATTGCCACTCCTCCTTTTTTGTTTCCCGTTCTCCTCTCCTTTTTCAATGCTGTTTAACTAAGCATTTAACATGTAACAAGAATCCGAACATTATGCAATATACTGGTAATGTAGTACCTTAACCTACATACTGAATAGACTCCAACCATGGGCATGCCTAGCAACAAGCTAATTAACCTTCATCATGAAATGAGAAATTTATGGCAAATTACAGGTTAATTAGAACCGTGTCCTCCGAACACAAACGACTGATAAAGATTCTTTCTTTGCCTGCAGGTGAATACACGGGCCGGGCCCTCTCATCATAGCAGCCCAGCAGTTTCAGATTCACTTCCAAGCAATAGGTGAGAACAGAATCTCAATTGTATGTTCAGTTATGGAAAGGAGGGGCTTGTATGAAAAAAATCTCTTTCCCTTGTCCCCCCAAAATCGACACATGATTAAGAAATTGAATAATTATGTGATATTAGTTATATATTGACTAAGCATAAAGGAACCCTTAGAAAAAATAATTGCAATATTAATTACTCATAATTTTGACTCTTCATCTAATATTTAACTGCCAAAGTGATTTTCCCCCTGACTCACCCCACTCAGTTAACTCTGGTGGATACCTATTAGCTACAGATCAAATATAAAATTCTTGATTTGCCCTTTAAAGCCCTTTGCCATCTGGCTTCTTCCTACCTTTCCAGACTTCTTACATTTTGCTCTCTTCTACAATATGTGTTATCAAGCTATAATAGTTTATACTACTGTTTCTCATACATCACATTATCTTCCAACTCCATGACTTTTCACTGACTGTCCTCCATACCTGGAATGTTGTCCCTCCTCATCTCTATGCCCTAAGTTTCCCTGGTTTCCCTTCAAGTTTCAGCCTACATCCTACATTCTACAGAAGGCCTTTCTCATCCTATTCCTGTCCTTCCTCTCCTACCCCATGGCCTTACCCTCTGTTATTGCTTTCCATCTACTCTGTGTGTGTGTGTGTGTGTGTGTGTGTGTGTGTGTGTGTGTAGTATTTTCCTAGTTATTTACATGTTGTCTTCTCCATCAGAATGTGTGCTCATTGAGGGCAGGAAAAGTGTTATTTGCCTTCTGTTGTATACCAGAACTTAGCACAGTTCCTGGCACATAATAAATCTGTTTTTTTCTTTTTCTTTTTTTTTTTGGTGGGGTAATGAGGGTTAAGTGACTTGCCCAGGGTCACACAGCTAGTAAGTGTCAAGCGTCTGATGCTGGATTTGAACTCAGGTCCTCCTGATTCCAAGACTGGTGCTTTATCCACTGTGCCACCTGGTTGTCCCCTTGTAATAAACCTTTAATAAATAACTTCTTTACTGCCTAAATGATATGATTTTAACCCTTTTGTGCAAACTAATCTTATTTTTGGCTTACTTTTCTTCCTACAATAATAACACATTCTTCATACTTAGCTAGAGCAGTTATAGTCCCTTATTATTCAGTGGCTAACGATAAGGTTTGTGAATTTGTAGTCTTTGTGGACAAAGACACACTTATCCATTTATGGGAAATTATAATGCTCATTAACCATTCTGCCAGAGAAAGAGAAAGGGTAGGGATGGGTGGTAAAATGTGCATTTCTCAGTGTTTTCTGTTCTCTAGTATCTTTAGAGAAATGAGGGGGACAAAGATTGAGTCTGTTGGCTAGGAAGATTTGGGATTCTCAGTGTATTTCATGAATCTGTCTCATTTGGGTGGATAAGCTAGAGTTGACTCTCATTCATAATACCATAATCAGGCAGTTAAGTGTCTCATGTAAGGCAGTACAGTAGAAAAGGAAAGAATGCTAGCTCGAGTCAGTAGGGCTCACATCCTGGCTCTGCTACTTACTAGCTAAAAACCACTCCCTCTTGTGTGCCTAAGTTGGGCAGCATGGTATAGTGCCTAGAGAACTGACCTGGCTTCTGGCCCCACCTCTTAGAAATGCTGCCTGTATGATCCTGGCCAGGTCACTGGCTCATCGACTCAGGCACTTCTCTGAGCCCAGAGGATGCAGAAAAGATGCTGATCTGTCTTGGGAGAAGAACTTTCTCACAGGGAGCTCTAGTAGCAGGATTCTCTAAAACCACCTACACAGACATATCCATGCATGGGGATCTAACTAGAGAAGACGATTTTTGCAAAATCTAGTAAACAAAGCTGTAGCCCAGTGGGAAGCTGACCAGATCTGGAATCAGAGGATCCAGGTTGAGACCTGGGTGTCCTGTCACTTTCTTCATGTTTGAACGTGGAAACTATCCTCAGCTATAAAATGAAGGCATTGGAACAGATGATCATTAACGTTCCTTCTTGTTCTAAATTTTTGCTTTTCTGATCACATGAACCTTATAATCATCTTCTCTTTATAAGAAACTGCACTGCCTGCTGTATCTGGAATAAAGGATTGGGCTTTTGGTCACCTGTTCTTTAGAGGCATGATAATCCATGCTTGCTTAGAGCATTTTAAGAATGTAGACAGTGCTTAATCTTTCTGGTTTATGAATTGACAGCTCTCTGCACATAATAAAAAAGTCTTACTGAAAAGCACCACAATAATGGAGTTAGTTTCCTGCCAGAGACAGCCTTTGTAGAATTCTAATAGGCATTTGATCCTGGAATAGTCTGTTAAAGTATCCTTGCTACGTTTTACATATAGCTCTCTTGCATTGCTTTAACATGCTCAAATTGGTGAATGCCAAGTAGCTTAGTCACACACTTCCAAGGTCTTTGCAAATAACTTTTGGTATGTGTACTGTCATTGCTTATAATTTTAAAATACGTCCAGGGAGTGGAATTATTAAAAACTGTGTCCCATTTATCCATACGTTAAAGCAAATGTACTTTGAACTTAGTGTTTCTCCATGTGATGGTTAGTGCTGTCAGATCACCTTGTCACTAAGCATATTTTGCTTTTCCAGCTTAAAGAAGTCATCTGCTGAATTGAAAAAAATATTAGCCAATGGCCAGGTAGGTGTCATTACATATTAAGATGTAAACACAACAGTAACTTGTGATTGTTCAATTTTTCAGCCATTTTGTTTTTATAAACACAGAGACCAAGAATATCTTTATGTCATAAATGAATTATGTGGTTTAACTTGATGGGCAGAGCAATTTACAGCACATTTTTCGAATAGTGCTAATGGATTTTTCACTCCCAATGAACTGAAGCACCATATCCACCCTACTGCCACCTCCATTCAAAAAAAAAGTTAATCAGTTCTGGATAACTGTGTTGACCCCTGGGTTTCTCAAATGACCTTTGCATTTTGAAGGTCAACAGTTACTTTCTTCCTTGGCCTTTAGAAAAGGGAAAGAAAGACACCATCTCATTCCTAACTCCTCATTTTACTTTGAAGCTAACATTAGCCTTTTAGGGGAACAGAATTATAGCAGACCTTCTGGCATTTACGATTCCTCTGCTTTAGGTGACCTTGGTCTCCCCAGTAGGCCATCTGGAGTTGAATGGCCTCAACTAGCAATTGATAGACAGGTAGACCTTTAGGCCAGTCATTTCTCCCTATTTTTGATTCAGGTAGATGGACGGTTCTAAAGTAGTATAATGATTTTAAATGTATACTGGTAAATTAAGCCACCTACAGGATACTAGATTCTTCAATAGCAACATAAATAAGTTTTAATGTTTGTTATAGCGGGAGCCCTTTGATAGCCTTGGAGGCAGGCACCTGTCCATTGCGATCAAGCCTGCCTATTAGGCTCTATTGACTGAGACATCTGTGTCACTGCAAATAAAAGACTCTTATTGATTTTCTTAACTGCTGTTCACTTCCCCTCCATGTTTCGAAGGCTGAAATCTTAATTATCTCAGATGCGTATTCAGTGCCTTCCCACACTGACCTCTCCAAGCCTCATTGGCATTTCATGAATCGAGTACTCGTAGTGGAGCGTGTCAAGAAGACAAAGCTGCCTCTTCACGCTTGTCCTTTACTATCACCTGTAACGTTGTGGCCTAATAGACGTTTGTCCCTTTAAAAGATGACTATGGCAGCAGCAGGGCCTCTAGACACCTTGTTTGTTTAGCACAGAACCCTTTGACTATAGTTAGAAAGGGTTGGTGAGATTTTTAGTGGGGGTAGAGAGGGAGGTGCTGTGAAGATAGAAGCAAATTTGTCAGTATTCTGATAGTCGTACAGAATGTATCATTTAAGCTTCCCATATTCTAAATGCAAATAAGGAACATTTGTCATCTATATATCATTTTCATAAACTCAATAATTCTCTAATATAGTTCAGTTTAATCAACCAGAGGAATTGACTGTATATAATGACTTGCTTGGGCCTATCCTATACACATTCATTTACAACTGGATTGAAACAAAATTTGCTTCAAAACAGATGTAAGAACAGATGTAACAGTATCTTCACCATGTTTTTATTCTAGTACTTATTTAATTCACTTATAAGATACCTATACCCTTTTAAAAACAAAAACAGTTATTTCAAAATTGTCCCAAAGTGGAAACATCGACATGAATTTGTTCTGCTTGGGTAGTGGCAGATTAATTGTGATAGATTTCTTTTTTAAAAAATGAAATACCATCAGTCGTTATCCACTATGGGGTAAAATAAGTTTATTATGAATGTTAAGTCATAGATTAATCATCTTTGTTACAGTATAAATTCTAACGGGAAATTTTTTTGAAGGCAGAGGATTGACAATTTTAAGTTCAATTTTTGCTTGTCTCTTAGGGCTAAGATATCCACATTAATAAAAAAGAAACAAACAAAAGTTCTTAACTCTTTTTTTTTAATCTAGCCTTGAGCTTTTCAATTTTTTATTAACTAAAGAAAAGAATATGATTAACTGACCAAATAGGTCCTTCAAGTGTACTTTCTTTAGCGAGTAAAGATATGCTGAAGTGAGTGAGTGAGTGTTGTTGGATAACCCCAAAGTGAGTGATGTTGTAGAGTCATGTAAGCAATGGACAGGGAGGTGAATTGGTAGGTTTCTTCTGGCATGAATGCCAGCACTTCTTGGTGTGGGAAGTGAGTCACACTTGGCGTTACTTTAACACCTGAGCATAGTTATTGTGGGTGGTTTTTTTTGGTGGTTTATGCTCTCAAGCATTAATAATGATTTGCCTTTCCACTAGTCTCCACTTAGGTTTAATAAGGAATTCATATTAATCATTAAAAGAAAGGGACATGATTCTTCAAGTTAATCAAATATTGACAGGTTAGAAATAGCTTTCTGCCTAGGTTCATTGATATAGGTTATGTGATATAAATATTTATTTCTTTTCTGTCACTCAGAGTAAATGCCACCAATTGATTCAGCATTGATATAGTGTCAACAGTTCATAAGAAACATTTGACTGGCTTGTGTTTTCCGATTAGTCTCTGCTCTATAAAGTGGGATTTACTAAATCTCTCCAATTGTCTGCTCATAGAGTGTGACTGCTTTCTGAAACCGTTATTGCTTCGATTTGTGAAGCAAAGGTCCAGTGATACGACTTAGTTTCTGACAGAGCTTTACATATGAAATAAGGATTAATTGAGCATTTTGGTTTTAATGATTTCTAAGAGATGAGCACTGATTCTTCCGAAGACAAGCAAACATAAACAAAGAACGTTTTGTTTGATGATCCATAATTGAATTCCATTTCATTTTTCCCATTAATTCCATTAATTTTGTATCCATTCAAGTTCATCTTTTAAAGTTTAGCATTTAGTCTTTGGTGGTGGAATCATTGTTTTATATTATCAGTATATGATGGAAGGTTCCATTTTTCTAGTAAAAAAAGGCAAACTTTGAGTTATTTTTTTGCATGTTTATTAGACATTTTAAGTTAAGCTGTATCTGTCACGTGCTTTGTGGCATGTATTTGCTTCCTCCCAATCTAGTACAGTATTATCTCTTCCATATTGTTCCTTGCTTTGGAGCTGATTACAGGTATCTCAGAAAGGCCATATTGCAGCATGTAGTTCTATCAAGCACATTCTTCTTGAATCTTTTCTTTGATGTCTCTCTTCCCCCTCTTATTTAGACCCTAGCTTTTTAAACTGGATCATGACCCCATATGTGGGTCACATCACTGAATGTGGGGGCTGCAAAAAAAATTTGGCAACAGTAAAAGATTATATATACCTATATACTCAAGAGTTGCATAAAAATTTCTCAGGTGAAAAGAGTTGTGAATGGGAAAAGTTTAAGAAGCCCTGATTTAGGCTATTAGTCTAAGTTGATAAGGACATTGTTATTCCTCGTAAATCAAATATATACTAGTACCAAAAATCACAGATATAGAACTTACTTTTATCTTATAACTTTGGGTTGTTCTGAAACATTTACCAACTTTATAAAAAACTCTTTGTG
This sequence comes from Dromiciops gliroides, assembly GCF_019393635.1. Taxonomy (NCBI): domain Eukaryota; kingdom Metazoa; phylum Chordata; class Mammalia; order Microbiotheria; family Microbiotheriidae; genus Dromiciops; species Dromiciops gliroides. The sequence goes on from NC_057862.1 coordinate 151,930,433, forward strand.
CTATTAAATAAGTTTTATACACACACACATATACACATAGATAATCTGTCATAAACTAGTTTTGTCATCTGACATAAAACTTCATGTTGAATGAGAAAAACTTGAATGGAACTATTCTTATCCAACTCAGAGAAGCCTAAAGTCATACTGTACTTCTACCATCTGTTTTCACTGTGAACCTTACTTCCTTTCAAGCCACCCAGAAAAATCTTTTGTGACATTTGTCCCATATTTTATTTTCTTACATATATTACTTTCTCTATTATTCTTTCCCTCTCTAAATATCACTCCTCTTCATATTCATACATAAATATATTATTCCTACTCTATTGATATTTTTCCTCTCTTTTTTTTGACTCAAGTGAAAATTGTTTCTGCCAAGTTTAGGGGCTGTCTGGTTGCTGTCTTACCAGTTCATACTTATCTGTGTGTATCTCTGCTTCTCTTCCTCTCCCTCTTCCTTTCCTCTCTTTTTACTTCTCTCTTCAATCAATATCTGTTATTCTTCATTAACGAGTCCTATTAATATGGAACTGAAATACAGAGCAGTATTCCATCATAATCATATACCACAGCTTATTTAGCCATTCCCCAATTGAAGTGCATCTATCATTTTAGCCAATCTGATAGGTATAAGATGATATTTTAATGTTATTTTAATTTGTATTTCTCTAATCAATAATGATTTAGAGCATTTTCTCATACAATTATATAAAGCCTTGATTTATTCATTAAAAAAACTGCCTGTTCATATCTTTTGACAATCAGTTGGGGTGTGACTCATATTCTTATAAATTTGACGAAGTTTTCCATATGTTTGAGAAATGAGACCCCTGAGAGATTGTCTATGAAAGTTTTTTGCTCAATTTTCTGTTTGCTTTCTAATCTTGGCTATATTGGTTTTATTTATATAAGAACTTAAAAAATTTAAAATAATCGAAATTATGCATTTTATACCTCAACAATGCTCAATCTCTTGTTTCTTTATTTTTATTCTCCTATCCATGAGTCTGACAGGTGATGTGTTCCATGTTCTAATTTTCTTATATCTCCCTATATATCTAGGTCATGTTTTTTGACCATATCTTGGTACATGCTTTAATATATTAGTCTATGCCCAATTCCTGTTAGACTGCTTTCCAGCTTTCCTAACAATAATGAATTCTTTTTTTTTTTTTTTTGGCAGAGCAGTGAGGGTTAAGTGACTTGCCCAAGGTCACAGAGCTAGTAAGTGTCAAGTGTCTGAGGTCGGATTTGAACTCAGGTCCTCCTGAGTTCAGGACTGGTGCTTTATCCACTGTACCACCTAGCTGCCCCAATAATGAATTCTTGTATTGTTTTGTTTTGTGAGGCAGTTGGGGTTAAGTGACTTGCCCAAGGTCACAGAGCTAGTAAGTGTCAAGTGTCTGAGGCTAGATTTGAATGGAGGTCCTCCTGACTCCAGTGCCAATGTTCTATCCACTGCACCACCTAGCTGCCCCACCAATAATGAATTCTTATCCCCAAAACTTAAATCTTTACATTTGTCAAACCCAAAGTTACTATAGTCCTTTTTTACTATGTATTGGATGTCTGTTTTGTTCCCCTAATCCACCTCTCCATTTTTCAGCCAGTACCCAATAGTTCTGCTGTTTCCATTTTACCTCATGTCTGTTTCTTAGAACTTGTTTAGTTCTGTCTCTTTTCTAAAGCAGATCTTTCAGGTTGTCTCTGAGATACTAAATTTTCCCCTTGGTTTTCACTCTTTGTAGATAAGATTCATAGTGTTCTCATTCTAACTCCTGGTCATTCCCTCTATGTTGGTTTTCTCTTACAGGATTATAGGATCATAGATTGAGAGCTAGGAAGGTACCTAAGAGAACATCTAATACAGTATACCCCCTCTCTGTTTGACTGAGCCCCAGAGAAGACTTGGGATTTCAACCTAAAGCTAGTCTTTCTCCATAGTTTCCTTTTTACTGGATCTTTACAACTCCAGGTTAGTTTGAAAGTATTGAGAGTATATCACTCCTTATTTTTGCAGGTCGGGTATTAGCTGAGAAAGGGCCAGGGCTTGGGAGAAGCCAAAGGGTGAAAGAGTACTACTCATTCCTCACCTCACTCTCCCATCAGTGTTAAAGCCATATGCTGGACTTTAGTTACATTTATTCACTTTTTTCTTGGCTTGTCATGATGCACTAGGCCAAGGATTCCTGACCTTTTCCTGAGGGGGATACTTTTGGCTTCCTGAAATGTTATGCTATCCTGGCTGTATGTTGGAAATGGAAAGAAATTGGGTTGCTAATCATGAAGTTACTGAACTGGGAGCAAAGGGATAGGGAAGGCTAATGCTGACTCCATTTCCCTATCCCTGGAGTATCTCCCTGAACCTTGGATTGTGGCCCATTTATCCTATTTGAAAAATTTTAAATAAAAATGTATGGTATTTTAACATGAACTAGGTTGAAGTTTACCTTTTCTAAACATGTGCTTCTATATATGGGTTTGCTAAGCAAATTAATAGAGTAAACTACACAAGTAGAGTTTAAGAAACCTTTTACAAAAATTTTAGGATTTTGCTGACTTTCCAATAGATGCTGTTAATTACAAATTCTTATCTTTTCATTAAAGAGATTCAGCAGAACTTTTTATAGGAAGTTAATAGATTACTTCAAATTATTCTACTTTTAAAAGCTACTATACTTGAAAGATAAGAATAAAATTTCTTTAAAGTGCTCTAAAATTCAGATTTGCCTTCTACCCAGTTAAACCTAACAAATAAAATTTAACTTGATGTTCTTTCCCAACACATGTCTCACCTAGGTCTTGTGATGCATTTTTTTCCCTATATTTATCAGTAATGTGAAGTTGGTAAACCACAGAAATTCCTCAAATAGGAAAAATACTAGCCACTTTCTCTGCTTTGTCTGGCTTTTTTCTCCACTGAACTAACTGCAGCAATTAGCTGATTGTAAATAGCATCAATCAGTTTGTACTACAATTAATTTGGGTGTTGAACTGGCCTCTACACATTAATCTGTCAATATGTTTTTTAGGATTGTTTGTAGAATGGCTTGGGAAAGAAGCTGTTTCTGTAACCTGAACTGTACTTCTAATTATCACAGCTCTCTGAAGCTTCAACCTCTGAAATGTATAGAAGAAAAAGATTTCCCTCGATAAATGAAGCTCTGCTTTATTCATTTGGTTGAAGTTTAGAAGAGAGCAAAATATTTAAAGCATTACTATAATGGTCTGAAAGCAAACTATTTTTTTCCAGTTGATATTGAATTAAAAACTCCATCCATTTTCTGCCCATGCAAGGCTGTACAATTCCCTGGAAATTGATTTTTTTTTCCCAGGGCTTACTATGGCTTTTCCCTGGATCTAGCTGTATGGGAAACAGGACTTTTATTGAATTTGCTTTAGTGAATAGATAAAGTTGGCAGTGAATTTTTAAGTGACTGGACCAAGTTTGTAGAAATTTGCTGACAGCATCAAATAGAATCTGATTGGTCTTAAACATGTGAATAGTAATGGTTTATTAAAGGGTACTTTACTGCTCTTAATTATTATTTAGTGAGCATTAAAATGAAGAACCTTCTACTCATCATACAGATCTGGTTAATATCTATGTTAGAAAAGATTGCATAGAACCAGAAGAGTTGAAAAGTCAAATGAATATTTTCGTGGTATATTGAATGAACAAAAATGGCTTTGACTTATTGGTCTTACGTTTCTATCCCATTTTCTCCTTTATGCACTGTAATATCTGACAACATATGCATTTCAAAATGCATTACTTGGGGGGCAGCTAGGCGGCGCAATGGATAGAGCACCGGCCCTGGAGTCAGGAGTATCTGAGTTCAAATCCGGCCTCAGACACTTAACACTTACTAGCTGTGTGACCCTGGGCAAGTCACTTAACCCCAATTGCCTCACTAAAAAAAAAAAAAAAATGCATTACTTGGACATTTTTCATCAGCATAGTATGACTTCTACCTGGCATTATGGCCCCATGTTATTGCTGAATACTAATACTGATTCACCATTTGCAAAGTACAGCAATAGCTGTCTTTTGGAAAATCACTGTAGGTTATCCAATTAGTTTGTTGTGTATTAACTTATTGAGTATTCCACATGGGTTGCTTTACAGATCATTTATAAGATGCCAGAATTATCTGTGGTTTGTATATGTGTTTTTCTTTTCAAGTTTGGCTTTGGCTGTGTTCATTGCTGTTTGGCTTTGGTTCCATGAAGTACTGGGGATCCTTTTCCTATCAGTATCTCTGACCTGACCCTTTTGAGCTATGTTATATCATTCCATTTTGACACCTTTTATCAAACTTTAATGAAATGACCCAGGCAAACAAATTGTCATTAAACTTTCCATCACTTTGTCCCTTGGTATCGTCTTTTATAAATTGGACAGCAAATGTTGTATTGATCTTCTCGTTCTTGCAGCTGAACTTGAAATGACCCAGACTGCTTGTTGTTTATGGCCCAGAGTGGCTTTTCCTTGACATTTCCATCCACAGCATGACACCCCTTTTGTTTTTCTTTCTTTCTTGTGGAGATGAATGAACAAGACATACGGTATCGAGACACCCTTGGTCATGGCAATGGAGGCACAGTCTACAAGTGAGTAGTCCATTTTGTTTCAACTTTCTGGATCCAGGTTAACCAAAGGTGATTCAGGCTGTCTGTAACAGAGATGTTAAAATGACCATCAGCTCTTAGACTTTATTTTCATATTTGACGCCAGAATTCTGCAAGGCATCTATTTTCTCAGCAATGGTGAAATGGTGCATTTATATTGCCTTTTTAATATTTCTGAGTCTGAGACTCTCCTGGGTGAACAAGTAATAGGCCACCTTTAGCAAGTGCACCTTTAACTGGCCTGAAGTTTAATGCATTTTTCCTTCACTCTTTTTTTAATACCATTATTCCTTTTAAACTTGCGAGCACCCTATGTTAGTCCAATGTTTACATCAATGCCCAGTGGAAGCAAAACCTTATAAATACCATTGCTTTGCCCTGTGTCAACACTCAGAAAGTTATTAAAAAGCCCTTCTTCCTGTTGTATTTCCTTCTCTCTTCACTCTACTCCCCTGAGAGATTTTCTACACATTGATGAATATGTTAAGTTGTAAAGTTCTCCCAAATTTCAGTTGCTATGCTCATACCCTGAAGGAGTGTTCATTTTAATATTTAAAAAATTGTAACAGTAAAGGAGTAGCTTTCTCAACAGGGAAGTCTTTCTCATGCAGTAGTGAAAAGTTTAAACTACATAATGTAATATCTGGTACTTAATAGTCTTCAGTGGTGTATGAAAAATATTCCACTAGGAATTAAGAAATCCATACTCTGTAAGAAAGCCCTGAGGGAATAATAAAGCTTTCCTCCAGAGAGCTGTTTACCATATATACAGTAACCCTGCATCCTATTATGATCTTGTTTATACCTTAGACATTTTAACTTGGATAGTAACATATATTTCCAAAGTTGTAAAATAACCCATTTATTTTCTAATTGGTTAATAATGTTCTTAGATCCTTAAGTTCTGACTAACAGCATGAATACAGATGAAAATTGCACCATTACTGCAAAAGGGACATGTCCTCAGATACCAAGAGGGGATGTGCCCACCTTGGTCAGATCAAACTAAGAGTTTCTCTGGAGAAAACAGGTCTTTACTGAGTCCAGTCCTCTGAGCTCTCTTGAGGGTCACAGGTCTGGACTCCAGCTGCATGGTCTGTGTTCAGGGTTTGTCAACACCTGTTGGAAAAGCAAAGTACTTCTATTGTGGTATTCTAGAAAAAGAGGAAAATAATGATTTTTTGTGGAAAACAAAATATTTACAACAAAGTTCCTCTGGAATTATTTTTAATTAAAATTTATGTTTTAAAATAGTAGAACAAAAATGCTTTCTGGTTTTGAAGAGGTTGAGGGCCATGGTTCTGTTTCTCTCTGACTGTCCTCCAGGGGCATCTCTATTTTTCCATAAGAGATTTTTCTTCATTTCTGTCCTCTCCCCCTTGTCATTACCTTTGACTTGAATTGGTTTCTCTCATGCCACTGGTGGTCAAGGACAGAGATTTTTAGGAGCCATTTCCTATCCTTCAATGTGGTATCCGGGCAGCTAGGTGACACAGTAGATAGAGTTCTGGGCCTGAAGTCAGGAAGACTCATCTTCCTGAGTTCAAATCTGGCCTCAGACAACAATAAGTGTGGTCTCATTGTCTATTTGCAAGAAACCTGGTGGAGGTAGAAAAGAACATGCATATCATCAAAGTCTCAATAGTCCTCCTTCCTTGGGCCCTCATGCTAATAACCGGAACTAAGGGAGAGGGAAATTTTTAAGGATAAATTGAGGATATGATTGAGTACTTATATCTTGTTCCTCTGATTATTTTTTGGAACCTAGACAATGAAAGTGTGTTTGAAGGGTGGAGAAAAAAATAGCCAAGATAAGAATTTGGTCACTAGCAAAATGATAGGGAATATTTCCATCAACTCTTTTGAGTCCTGAATGTACTTAATGATTCTTTTACCATTTTCAAATGCAGTCTAGAAAGCGGCATTGTTTCTTTATTAAACTTCACACCTTGCTTCTTCTAGCTTTAAGTTCTATTTCACCAAAATGGTAATATATAACTCTCAAAATATGCTTATACTTTTATCAAAGGCTATATTATGAATTAATATTCTAGCATGGAGACAGAAGTCTGTTCTTCAAAATTGTATGCATTAAAAGTAACATCCATATTATTTTAGTATTTGATCCCTCTTCCTAGTTGTATGGAGGAAATGGACAAAAATCTGTGTGCTGTGAGATTGGGGAAAATATCTCCCCAGAAATAGTAGCCTTAGAGGTCAAAGAAATGTAGCCTGCAGGATTGTGTAATTAAATATAGACTCTCAGTATGATTCCATCTTAGTTGGAGGTCTGCACTATCTCAGCCCTCCTGTCTGACCTAGACATTCTGATAAGATTAACTAGAGATCTCCTACTTCACCTAGATGGTCTTACTGCAGAGAAACACCCTAAAGGTCTGATATTGGGTAGAGAACAGACCAGATCTTCGGTGACACCAAGCTACTCCAAAGTTAAGAAAGGTCTCCCTTCCATCCTCAACCCCCAAATCATCTGACATCCTCTCTATGTTGCTCTACCTCTAGAATAAGGAAAGTAACCGAACAGCTTCACCTGATAGGCTCCTTTTGCCTTCTGTTCTAAAGTTCTGTAAGATATATGTATAAAGCTATGAGTGTGTGTGTATGTATATATATATGTGTGTGTGTATGTATGTATAGATGTATACATATGTATGTATATTGTGTGTATCTTTCTCTGTTCTACAGTTACTGGCCATCTGACAACTGCCCATCAGCTGATGCTAATTAAACTTTTTATCTTTTGGCTTTACCCACTGGCAAAAGAGGACCTGTTGTTGTTATTCAGTCATTTCAGTCACTCTTCATGACTTCATTTGGGGTTTCCTTGGCACAGATATTGGAGTGGTTTGCTGTTTTCTTTTCCAGCTCATTTTTCAGATGAAGAAACTGAGGCAAACAGTATGAAGTGACTTGCCCAGGGTTGCACAAATAGTAAATGACCAAGGCCAGATTTGAACTCAGGAAGATGAGTCTTTCTGACTCCAGGCCCAGCACTCTATCCACTGTGCCACCCCAAAAGGGACCTAGGTGGGAGGAATTGTTTTCCAGGAGGATCTTTGGATCTCTGGGCTGAGGATTCCCCAATAGATTAAAAAGTTTATAACTAAAGGTCCATAATAAGTATTGTTAAGTTGAATTAAATAAAAATTCTAAATCTCTGTTTTCAGAGTGTAATTTTTTCAGTAATAACAAAGACAGTCTAATAAGGCATATCAGTTGTACAAGGACTGGCCTTGCTGAGTTAAGAGAGGCTCATCAATGAGTGTCATGCAGGATGATGAATTTTTCTACCTCAATAACTCTTGAAGACCATCTGAAATTATACAGAGGTTCTTATCTGCATCAGTGAAGGAAATGTTCACTTGAATAAAATTTAAAATTCTTCAGCTATCTAAAATGGATATCAAATAACTTGAAGATTAAAGATAGGTTGTTAATTCATTCGAACTTAGAGCCAGTGATGATAAACAGTCATAGAGGAGGGATATATCATTAAGTTATGATTTTCAGATAATAGAATTCCATCCCTTCAATTTCTTATTGTTTTATTTTATGTGATATATATTGAACATTTCATGATATGAAGAAAGATCTTATATTTCTTATCCCCCAACATACTTGGTCTGAGATCATTCAAGATCTCACCCTTCAGAAGCCTCTATAAGGACTCAGGACACCATCACTCCATTCCCCCACCCTCCTTTTTTTTGCCCAAAATGTGTCTTGCAAATAAGGTATGATATTCAGCCTTAATACTAACCTCAGATCTAGGATAACTATTTGGTTTATTTTAACTTTAACCTTCTGTTCAAATGAATAGTCTTTTCCTTGTGCTTAAGGTCTTTATGTTTTAAGCTAGCAAACAAGACAACACATCTGAATCCAAAATTAAATACTTGTATGTGGTTGAATTGTATTAAAGTACCGTATGACAAGAAGATATTTATGTTTTCAGAAAATCAATAAGCATTTGTCAAATAAAATTAATTATGTATGTTTCACTTTCTCCCTTCTCTCAGTGTTGACAATTAGAGGTTTGTTTCAGAAGACAATGTCTGTAGTATTGATTAGAATCTAAGGAATGAACCTGAGTTCATGTGATTGGATGCATCTTTCTCTCCTTTGCTCCCTCTCCCCCTGCCTCACCACTTTGCTACAACTTTACACTTAGTCATATCCATTATGGCGATGATGTATTATCTGCATTCAGCAAACATGACAGGATGTCACAGGTCACTGAACAGAAATTTTCAGACTCTGTTTCCACCTGAATTAACTATTATTGAAATAGTTTATTGAGATTGAAGTATTGATCACTTTTCATGCTAACCTTGGCTTAAGGGAAGGAGGAGAAAGGGAGTAGTGGTGTTCTTGAAAGACACTAAATTTCATTTTTAAAAATCTCATTTATATAGTCTTCTCCCCTCCCTTTGTTTTATAGCCTCTATAGCTTTATTGCTTGGAGAAGGGGTATGTTGGATTTAGTTTTATGGCATTATAATTATACTTCAGAAATTCACTTGATTACTATGGGTAACAAAATTGTTCCAGCATATTGGCTTGGCCAATATTGCTATACAAACAACTTTTCAGTCAATTGAGTCTGGTAAAAAATCAATACTTTATAGCAATATTTCCAGTGAGAACTTGCTGAATCTTTGCTTTACCACCTACATTTCTTTTTAAGAAAGAAGATTTTTGAAGGGTAAAACTTTTTACTAATGTTTTCTTTTAGTTAAAACCTTTTTATTAATAAAGACATTAAAAGCTCCTGCAGAAGTAGTTGTGAATGGGTAAAGTTAAGCAAACTTTCACAGATGTAAGCTGGGGGAGACTTGGTCCAAGTATATACTGTACATGTGATAAAAAAATGTGGATTTTAATTGCTTGTAGGTTTACTATGAGCCAACAGGGTGATGTAAAAAAACAAACCCCAACATAAAAACCTTAACATGATGCAGAGACATTAGTAAATGTGTAGTGGCATAGTGTCTTGATCATAGAAATTACTTGCTCCATTGTATTCAGCACTGGACAGACCACATTTATGGTTTATTGTCTAATTCTAAGTATCACACTAAGATGAACATTGACTCATTTAAATGTGTGTAGAGGAGGACAATCATATTAATGAAGGCTCAGGAAATTGTATCCTTCATTCTTCTCCCTCTGATATTTATTGTGCAGAAGAATTTATAATGTGTACTGGCATGGGATAAAGATAAAGAGATGGTCTTTTTGTTTTGTTTTGTTTTGTTTTTTTGCGGGGCAACAGGGGTTAAGTGACTTGCCCAGGGTCACACAGCTACTTAAGTATCAAGTGTCCGAGCCCAGATTTGAACTCAGGCACCCCAGAATCCAGGGCCAGTGCTTTATCCACTGCGCCACCTAGCCGCCCCCTAAAGAGATGTTTAAAATGTATTCTCTGCCCTCAAGAGCTTATGTTCTAACACATGAACCTGAATAACAGTTAAACAATGCAATATGTGGTAAGTAGCATTAAATGCTACAAAGAACAAAGGATTTGGGAGAACAAAGGTCACATCGGAGGATAAAATTGAGCTATGAAAAACAGTTTAAAAGTTTTTTTAAAAGACCAGGAAAACCCTATCAGCTGCCTTCAAATAATTGAAGGGCTTTCATGTAAAAGGATGAGAGAAATGTTTGGTTTTAGTTTTATATCCTAGAAGCCTGGACTACAATAAATTTGTAGAAGTTAAAAAGACAAGATATGGCTTGGAAAACTTTCATTGTGCCTTGCACATAATAGGCATGCAATAAATGGTGGTCTTGTAGAATAGTCTACACTGGAATGTAATGAGCTCCCTTTTACCTTAAGCAAAATCTAGATAGATGTCTCTCTGTAGAAACAATTCTTTATTTAATTGGAAGTTAGCTTGAATGACCTCTAAGTTTCCTTTTTACTCTACAATTCTGTGATTTTATTTCTTTTTAAACATTTTTCTTGAGGTTTTTTGGACTATTTTATTTTAATATAGTATTGTGGATAAAAGAAGTAAACCCAGAATTGGTTTGTAGTTTGAATTCACAGATTAATTACATGGTTATACTAGTGTATATGATGCAATTCTAGATATATTACAGACTTTCTAATTTTTCTCAGCTCTTTTACAGTAGTTGATATGTTGGGAAGTTGTAGGCTCTTGGTTGGCACATAGCAGAGGAATATATTTGTACACTATGGGATCTAGGGTATTTACTTAAATTGCTTTTTTGAAAAATAATACAATAGAAAGTCTAAAAGGCATTTACTGTATGTACCTTCTTGCTACGTGTTTTTTTTTTAGCTTTATCATTGATTACTTTGATCTGAGAGGAGCCACAGTTTTGTGAAATTGCTACCATGTGAAATGTTTAAGGTCAGTTTGTGGGAGAATATATACCTTCTACCTCAGAATCTAAGTTGCAAGGACATTAAAATTGGGAGAGGTATCAGTATTGATCTAAAACATGCATAATATACATGAGTATGTTGTTGTTTTGTCATTTCAGTAGTGTCCAATTCTTTGTGACCCCTTTTTGTGATTTCTTGGTAAAGATACTAGAGTGGTTGTCATTTCCTTCTCCAGCTCATTTTACAGATGAGGAACTGAGGCAGACAAAGTTAAGTGACTTGCCTAAGTAGGTGCCCGAGGCTGGATTTGAACTCAGGGCTTCTTGACTCCAAGCCCAGTGCTCTATCCACAGTACCACCCAGCTGCCCTAGGTGCATGAATGTATTTAACATTAGTTTTTAGTGAGGTCTTTTATAAAACAACTTCATACTATGCTATCTCCTCTTTTTTCAAACTATATCACAGCCATTCTTGTATTTTGAAAAAATTTAAGAGATCATATGCTTTATTGCCAAAAGCAAAGTTCATAGTTTTTTGTTTTGTGAAATCAAATAATGAAATGAAAAATGTTCAGACAAAATTAGAACTTGCTTAAGGGCACAATCAATATAGCATTTTAACAAGCTTAGCGTATTTGGAAAATATGTATTGTGTAAGGTTTTTAAACATACTGATTCTATTATGTCTGCTTATTGTAGCAGGAAAATGTAACAATAAACTTAGTCAATAAACATAAAGCCCTGATTAAACCATAATTAAATTTTCAAAAAAGTTATCTAAAAACTAAGAAGAAAATATATTTTCCCACTTGTCATGTCAACTAAATGATATATAATGGAACTTTATATTAGTAACAATAATGTTATTTGGGATAAATTTTGAAGTGGGATATTTAGACATATGATACTGAGGTATTTTTACATATACCTGTATAAATGGACTATTGCCTTTGAAATGTGCCTCTCAGTTTGCTTTTTTTTTTCTCTAGGTGGCTCCTGGAGTGTAGAGTATTTTACTGCCTTACTCACTGTCTTTGGCAAGGAATTAGATAGGATAAATGAAAGTTTTACCTGCTCTCTTCAAAGCCTATCTAAACTGTTTCAGTACTCTTCCTTCCCAAGCTAAAAGAGCTACTCAGAATTATTACAATTCTATGTCTTTGTAGCTTTATTGTAACATAAGAATTTTATTGTCCTTTAAGTTTTCAAAGTGTGCCAGCATCTATTATTTCACTTTATACTCAAAACAACATTGTAGGGTAAGTAGAACAGGCCTTGATAAATGAGGAAACTGAGGCACAGTACTGTGGAGTGACTTTACCCAAGTGCTGACAGCAAAGTAGTAGGAAAAAAAGTCTGACTACAGTTGAGAGGTAAATTTAAATTGATCAAATTGTGTCTGCATTTATAAGAACGTATGCATTATTAAGTAAATGTATTATCCACGTATTTTGGTGAATTGTCACAGAAGTTCCTAAATTAAAAAGAATACATACACACGTATTTTTAATGCCTTTACCTTGTCCTCTTCTTATACTGTTGTTAGAATCCTTATCACTAGAGTCCATGTTACTAGGGGAGCTATTGTGAAAAAAAAACTTGGGACATTTTGATATCCTGTTAGGCAGAAGTGAAAGAAGAGAAGTTAAGAAAATGGGGCTAGCATAAGAGAACTGAATCAGGGTGAAAACTCCTTGGCAGGGTTGACTTTTATATATCATGAGTCATCATTCTTCAAAATGTCTTCCTCTACATTTCTGGGATTTTTCAATATTTTTCTCATATTGCCTGAAATTTTACCCCTTGGACGGTTAAAAAACTATTAGTAACGATTTAGTTCAATTAGACCAATTTCCTCCTAACAATTAACTTAGACCTCTAATACTTAGGAAATAATGGTTTTGATTAAGAATGTAAATAGTTTTGCCAGAACGGGGGCATTTAGGGAAGTAGCCAGTGCCTGGGTGATGTGTTACAGTAGTAGGCTTAGGGCAGCACTCAGACACTAAGTGAGAGGTACACTAGCATATTGATGAAAGATTCAGAAAGGGAAATATGAGGGTACAAAAGAAAAACTTGACCAAAATTTTGCCTAGGGCTAGTCCTGGACCTGCTTCAGAAGGGAAACTTTCTTTATTTCTTCCTCCCACAACACATAGCTGGTTATATTTTACATTAAACAGAGTGCTTGGAAACAGCCTTGGGACATAACCACCATTGATAGCATGGTTTTATATTAGAAAATGCATTGTGAATTCCAAACAAACAATTTTGCAAACTTATGAGGTACAACCTTTGTGTAAGTCCAGGACTACATGCCCTCTGACATTTCAGTAGGACTCATCTCTCCTATTACAATAATACACTATTATAGCAATTTCGATTGTCATCACGACTCATTAAATTACATATGAACCAGCGGCAGCTAGAACGCAGTGGTTAAAGCTCTGGTACTGGATTCAGGAGGACCTAAGTTCAAATCTGGTCTCGGATACTTGACACTTAAATAGCTGTGTGACCCTGGGCAAGTCACTTAACCCTCATTGCCCTGCAAAAATTTTTTTAAAGTCCTTTTAAATTACATATGAACCTGCTATCCTTTACTCTGTGTATTCAGAGACTAAATTGGGTACAGTGAATAATTGTTTCTGCATTCTCCATGGAATTTTTAAAGTTGTGTGTGTATATACATACATATCTGCACATATGTATCTTATTGATCCAGATGTCAGAAATGTTACTTCTGGTTACTAAGCCACACAGTTTTGACTGTTCACTTGAGCATGTAGGTCAGTCTTTGTCTTTTTGTTGATATCATGCGGTGATCCTTTTCTTTTTTCTTTTTCTTTTTTTTTTTTTAGTGAGGCAATTGAGGTTAAATGACTTGCCCAGGGTCACACAGCTAGTAAGTGGTAAGTGTCTGAGGCCGAATTTGAATTCAGGTACTCCTGACTCCAGAGCCAGTGCTCTATCCACTGCGCTACCTAGCTGCCTCGATGCTTTTCTTTACATAATCTTTGCTGGTTCTGTTACTGTTTTCTGGTTAACATATCTTTATAAATGATGTTAGTCTTCCTTCTGCCCCCCGCTTCCCCGTTTCCATCCCTATTTATCTTGTTTTTAAACATAATACAAACATTTAAAGAAGAATTGACTGTTTGGGTTCCCATAGCAGACTTTCAACCTCAAAGGATTTTATGAAACCACAATTACTTCATTTTTATATCAACTTGTTAGCAGAATGAAATACCATTATAAAATACCTTGCGAGTCTGTAAATTAGACTGTATTTTTGTTCCATTTTGGTTCAGACATGTGATTCCATTGGTGTAGGGCAGTGGTGTCAAACTCAAATAGAAATGGGGGGCACTAAACTGCACATTTATTTTGATGCCTCTAGTGTCAGGAACTACTCTCCCAATGTAGGCTGGGTATGTTATAAATAAAATCATAATCTTTGTGTACATGGAGAATATATACAGATGAGGCAGCATGGCATAGTGGAGAAAGTTGAAATCTGATTCAAATGCCATGTCTGACACTGCACCAAACATTTAACTTTTCTGAGCCTCAGTTTCCTTATCTGTAAAATGAGAGTAATAATGGATACCTACAATACCAACCAAACACAGCTATCATGGGGCTCAAAAGAGCACGTGATATTTGTAAAACTCTTGTAGATTTGAAAGTGCTAGATAAATACCAGTTATTATTAGTAGTAGTAGTAGTAGTCATTATTATGTGAATATTTAACCATAATGGGGGAGAATCTATATTGCATAGGTTGTTCCATACTTCTAGAGTTCTTGTATAAAGTCAGCAAACTATGACATGGGGGGTAAATGTGTAAGTATTATTTGCATATTTTTTTCTTTTTGTTTAGTGTTGTTGACATGGGATGACAGTATTAAATTGGGAGTAAGAAACACAAGCAATGTGTGTATCTGTAGGCATCAAAACCAAGGGTCAGTTTCTCATATACGGCTCTCTACAAATTGCTCAAGAGATCTTAGACCTTTACTGCAGTCTGCATCAATTCTTCATCGTGGCAGAGAGATGACCCTCAATTTCAGAGACCATTGCCAGAGCACTTTTAGCTCTTGCAAGTCTTTCCAAGTTGAAAATTATTCAAGTATAGACCCACTGACACTGTCATCTGAGGCCCAATGTAGTTAGTTTGGAAAGGCTTGCCACCAGAAATAAGACTAGGCAGCATGTGTAGTGTGCTTGAAGGTTTGCAAAACCTCTTACACACGTTTTCTGGTTCTCACAACCACCTTGGGAAGCAAGTGCTATTATTATTCCTGTTTGACACGTGAAGAAAGAAATAAAGTTGGTCAACAGATGATGCAGATTTTCTGGCCACTGGAACTCATGAAGCCATCTACTGTAAATGTAGAGTGGCTATTGTCTATGTTGGTGGAGCAAGAATCCACATCAGGAAAATCACAACTCTTGAATTCCCAAGTATCTCTCCCAAAGGCAGTAGCCAGGTTGTATTTTAAATCCAAAGAGTCCAGAACTTGGCTTTAGAAACACATTACTGAGGGCAGCTAGGTGGAGCAGTGGATAGAGCATTGATCCTGGAGTCTGGCCTCAGACACTTAACACTTAACCAGCTGTGTGACCCTGGGCAAGTCACTTAACCCCAATTGCCTTACCAAAAAAAAACAAAACAAAAACCACATTACTTTAGAGCCTTAATCTCTAAACTCCTGTCATTCCTTACTCCTATTAGTATTTTGGGTATATACCCCCAACATATATAGGGTTAATTATTTATAAATTGTATATACACACACAAATACACATACATGTATATGTGTGTGTGCATATATACATACACACATATATGTTTTAGGAGTAACATATAGGTTATAAAACATAAACTAAAATTCTAAAAGGATGAGATAAATAATATTTTAAAAAATTGATTATACCTTTTTGTTCTTCATAAAATATAATTAATAACATTTTAAATAAAATATTTTAATAATAATAATTTAGTTCAAACAAAATTATTGAATATGTTTCATTCATTGAAAATCTTGAATAAACATTTTGTGATATAGTTATCCAAAGGTTTGGCTTTTCTTTCATGTTATTCTGATACTTGATTTTAGTGGCTGTCATTGCTGAAAATGATACTTCATACCAACACCTAGCTCCATTTGGAGGAAGTGCATCATTAGTTGCGCTTACTAAATTATAACACTCATTTTTAATCTCATCCACCAATAATTCAAAGGTTTTTGGTTGAATTTCAGCTAGTAAATTTCCAGCTTCCCTTGATTTCTGCAAACTAAATGCAAAGTGTTACATTTTTCATATTTTGAACAATTGGATTCAAACTCACTGAAGTTCATTTGGTAGATTTTTAAACAGGTTAGAAAGTTCTCTTTCAAATTTTTAAAATTTTACTGATGTGAGAGTTTTTAATAGGTAACAAACATGATTTTCAGTGGGGAAGGGAAACAATTTTGAAATATTTTGCTAACTGATCACTTCATACTAGCTAATATGTTAAGGCTGATTGTATACTTAGGGTTACATTCATCATTAACAATATTAGATGTGAATCTATTCTGTGTAATCTTGATAATTTCAGCTCTTTTGTCCTTATCAGATCTGATTTGCTCTTCATTGTTCTTAACCTCATGATGTAGCTGAAGAATAAGTGCCAGCGTTGCCATTTCCTTGCTCACTTGCGTTCCTATTGGTTTTATTTTCAATTCGAGGAATCTTTTAAAGTTACATGTCTATTTTGTAGGGGTTAGTTTAGTTAAAACTAGGTAATAGAATCTATAAATCCATTTAACTGGGCACACACAAACTTCATTATGTCCCAGTATGCCAAAAGCCAACAAAGAGATTGGGAGGGGGGCATTGTTAACACTTTTGTATTGTGGGGTTCCCATTCTTCACCACCGTACATGACAGTATGGCCAAAAGAGGTCACTACTGCCAGTCCATTTATTAATAATTAGGAAGGCTTGATTTCTTTCATTTCTGGATAAGAAAATAAATATAAACAGACATTCTAATATTTTCTACAATTCCCAGTGGATCCCTCTCATCCCACTGCTTTAGAGTATACTGTAGTCACATTGGACTGTGCTGTGGAAGCCCTCAGATTGCTTCACATGGTCTTGTTTAAGGAAGAAAACTGTCTAGTGATTGTGTGGGGATTGGTTGTTGCTATTTAAAAGAACAAACCCCTCCTGGTTTGTTTGACCCTGGCCATGACTTGCTTATTTCATGAAATCTGTTATGCACAAAAGTGCATAAAATGAAGATAAAGTGCCCTCTCTCCAGCCTGACAAAAGCCATTCCTTTGCAGAATGGTAGCTGCAGTGAAAGTAAATAAATGAATGGACAGCAATCACAGCCTAGTTGATGAAACTGTTCAATTAAAGCACAGGCATTTACATGGTGTAATTTCCCTAAATTGCCAATGAGCCCCTTTAGACACAACCAGTGTTCAAATTGATTTCAGCATTGATTTTGGCTGAAGCTGATAAATTTCTGCTTGTTAGTTAAAGTAATTTTGCAGAAGACTTTGTACTGCAGTATTGAAGTGTTCATTTAGCTGATGGTTAAAAGAGGAGTTATTTACAGAGGCCTCTACTGTTGTTCTGAGATGGGACAATTCCCCAATCATCTTTTACTTTTAATTTTTTAGGCTTCAGTATACCAATCAATAGGTGATTGAAACTGATTAAAACTTATCCAACCAGCTGCCTATGGCAGTTTAATTAGAAACTGGTTGATTCTTAAATTAAAGTTGTCTTGTTTTCATTGTGTAGCCATCTTCCAGAAGAGCAAGGGACTAATAGCACTGAAAACTTAGTTTAGTTTTGCAATGGCATCTGCTGATTATATAATGTGAATTTCTCAGTGGCTACTCATAAAACAACCTGAATAGCTACCTATCTTTACAGAGGTTAAAAGCAATACAATCTGCTTATTAGAGAAGCCATTTTTTTTTAGGCAAGACTGTAAGCTATGCTGCACTGATAGATGTAGCATAATGCTTATGGGACAACAGCCTTTTGAGGATTGACATCTGATTTCTTTTTCTTTTTTTTTGACATCTGATTTCATAACTAAAATAAATACTTGAGCTTTAAAAGTGTCAGTTCAAAACAAAGCTATAATTATTGTTCATGAATTTTTCCTAACAACCATCAGATTTAAAATTGTATCTTGTTATAATTTTGAGATCTTGGTTTCAATAAAAAAAAGGAACCCTAAGGATGGAAGAATGAGAAATCCTCATGAGCTATTGCATGACTTTTCATCAACTTTAAAGGCAAAATCATAGAGAAGAGTTCATCTGTTTTACGTTTATTTAGGGAAGATAAGCTTACTTGTACCCAAATTATTTTATCCAATATGGGACAATTCTTTCTTTTCTCAATGGAAATGTGTTAATTTTTCAGTCACCAGGGACATATGGCATCTGGTACTGGAGAAAAGGGAATAAATGACTCACTTTGCAGAGGTGCATTTATTCTTTTGGCCCACTGGGGTACTATTGAGTGTGGTAGAAAGGTAATTTAGTAAATAGTACCCCAGTGGCCTGAAAAAGTTAATGTGCTTTTGAAAAGTGAGTCATTTAATTGCTTTAAGCTTTTATTTTCTTAAAAACCAACAACTGACCACATCCAAAGATCCTTAGAAGGAACTAGAATTAGAAGATTTAGAAACAAGCAGTTCACATATGAATAATGCATCATAATAGCTCTCCCCAAAATAGTCTTAGACCTCCAATTTTACAAAGTTAGTTGTCATTAACTCAAACCAAAAACAAAGATTAAATTATGATCAGACTATTTCAGCAGAGAAATTTGCTAGCTAATTCATACTTCTTTTGTTCTTTTTATTTTTTTTTCAGGCTCATTTGCCTGCCTACTCCATTTCTTTCTCCTATTCTTATGATTGTATGTTATTTCATCTTACCTTTTTGGTTTGTCCATCACTTTCTTTCAGACCCTTTGATTTCTTGAGAAATCATTTTGGCAGTGGTATGGTGACTCTGAAAGGTATTTTGAAAGATTACTACAAGGAATTATTATGGCTTCTGAGTGTAGTGATTAGGGTTTGAGTGGAACCTCATCATATTAAAGAAGAAATATGGAAGTGGGTAATAACCGTATTAACACATATGGCACATTTGGAAATAAAAGAGGTTGAGGTGGATAACAAGGTAAATAACATGATTCCAAGACATGGAAGAACTATGGACAGGAAAAGGAATGGAAAATGTGGGATTATAGCCTTGTTGCTTTGACTTGGCCTCCCCCAAACCTGACAGCTTCCTTTAGTCATACATCTAATGTTGATTTGTGAATTGATATGCATCTGAGAAGTATTTTTGGAAGAGTTTTTTGATGGCTATGTTCTAATACTAGTTGGTTTCACATTTAAACATTTTTAGTATTTTGCTGCTTAACACCAAATCATTTTGCAATCAGTAATCAAGCATCTGTAATGGAATTTTAGGCAGAAGGAAGGTTGGCATAGATTGTTATTTGAACTAGTACAGTTTACATAACAACTTCTTTTTACAACTGCTTTTTACTTTGGATTTTCTGTCTTAACAGCCGGAGTCAAGTTAATGTCTTTATTATAGGAAGCAACAACTGTCAGTGTTGATTTCCTAGAAACAATTTGAGGTTTTTGTTTTTTTTTTCTGTAGATGGACATTTTAGTATGACAACATGCTCATTAAAATTCCAAAGCCTGACCATTAACACTAAACATAATTGTAAATCTACAAACAAACAAAACAGTACCAACTAAATAATTTTTTAAAAAGCACCCAAGTTATAAAACAAATACTTTGTTGGCTAAGTTGCAGTTAGGTTGCTTTTGGTTACTGAAAACATATCATTCTGTGACATCACATTTAGAGAAGCTGCTAATCTCTTACAAAATGGCAAGGAGGGGGATTTTTGTTTGGGTTAATTTTATTACAACAAAGAAGAACTCCCTTTATTTATCTGTATCTAATTTAATACACATTTCTCTAACTTAAAATAGGAAACCCAAAGAGAACAGATGGCTATACCTGCAGGGATCTTTTAGATCACATCCTCCAGGTTTTCCTTCATTTAGTTTTGTTTTCATACTCATTTTGGTCAAGGGCAGTGGCATCTTTGAAATGGGAAAACTTCAAAGTTGGAGAAAAATTTTTCTCTAATTATGCTAAACTGGGTACAAAATGAGAGTTTCTTTCAACTATTTCTGTCAGTAATTGAAATTCCATACAAAGGAGGGAAAATCATATGGGTAGATAAAAAAATTATGGTCTGTATAAAAAGATGGTCTGTATATCACATTTGTTTTGATAGTTACTTATTACATTTGATTTTGATTAGGAAATAGATTTAATAATTGAGTCTGACTATGGCCAACTCAACTTTTATGCTGATAAGAAATAGAGGTTGTATAAACAAAATCATTTTTAGCTAATTAAAAAATAATTTATAGTTTTATCTGCTCCCTCTAAAATTTTTGCATATCTGCTCAAAATTCAAAGGTCTCTCTCTGAGTTTCACTTTACTTCTGCCCTTTGATAGATATCCTAATGATGTTTGGGATCATTAGTTCTTTAAATGGTCAAAAGACAGGAAGCAAAAAACCTGAATAGTACATAAACTATAAAATTATTTCCTCTGCCCAGAACATTATCCTCCACATAGTAGGCATTTAGTAAATGTTTGTTAGAGCAAATAATTGAAGGTTCATATTATGCTCTAATAGCAATCTTTGTTGCCATGGAAAATAAAAACCAAAAAGAAATATTTTATAGTTTTTAATGATTTACTTTTTTTAAAGAGCTTCTTTACTATAAGGCCTGTTAAGAAATACCCATGGAGAAAAATAAACATTTTTTACTGCTCACTTAGCATAGATCATTACCCACTAGTTAGTTGTTATTTCTGACGCTACATACTATGGCTTGAACCGTTTTAATGATTAGATCTTTTCTTTGGGTTCAGAATAAGCCATTGACCATACATTTGGGAAAATTCCCAGGAATTGGTACATCTCTATAAATAATTCACAGAGTAATTGTATCTCTGTTTCACAGTATCCCTGAAGTATATTCTGTGGGAAGCAGGGTATAAGTCAACAGCAATAATTCTACTTGGTTTATGAAGGGAATACTCTTTTGATTCACAGGCCAGGAACAACACTGCTCCAACCATTACCACTTTGACAGCTCAGTTCAAATTAGGTATACATATGATCACTCATAAGATACTTGTTTCAGGAGACGTGAAGGGAAAAGCTTTTGCCTACTCAAATAAATGGCAATTTTCCTAACAAATTGACATTTATATACTCATATTGTTTTGTCAGCTTTGCTGAAATCAAGCATGTTTGCATCCAGGTCAGAGACAGGTTGACCTGGGGGAAAAATAAACTTGTATTTTATCTTACAGTTACATGAAGAAGCCCATGATACTCACTATTGTAAATTATTTCTGTTCATAATGTAAAAAGGTTTAATTAGAATGTGTTAAAATATTAATATGCAAGATAGTGCTATAAAAATATGATGCCTACATTAATTGTATGAAAGTGGTACAACCATTATCAGGAAATGTATGATTAGCTCTAGGTTATTTATTTTGTGAATAGGAGTCAGCTGGGCCAATTTGTATTTTTGTTTTGTTTTGTTTTCCTTGAGTTTGCAATTCTAGGCACAACTAACTTCAGTAAACAACATGAAAATGCAGATGCATTGAGTTTTATACATGATTCAGATTTGTTTCAGGGTCCAGATGTTTGGTTGTGATTACAGGTTGTTTCATTCTTATGTACTATGTTGATATAGGACTTTTAACATTCCTTTTTCAAATCTTGTTGCTCCTATTAAAAATGTTTTATTATTTTAAACTTGCCAGATACCAACAAACATGGACATTTTCATATTTAAAGAATTAAAAAGGGTATTGTGTGTAAAAACATGAATGTCATATACAGTTTGGATCTTGCTACAGATATGAAAAATTCAGTGGAGTTTCAGAGCTGTCCTACTTTTTACATGTCCCTCTGAACTTCCTTTTATTTTTTTGTATTCATTTAAGTGCTTCAATAACATTCTTTTATGAAATTGTTATTGATTGATATTTGTATCTAATCAGAATCAATATTTGTGAATTAAATTCAGACTTAATTTTATGGATCCTATTAGTAAAATTCGTAATGAATTTATCTTCCCTATTCTTATGGGCTGAAGTTCAGCCACAAAAATCCTAATCTGTGAACTTTGCTGACCACAGGGCTTTCCAGGGCATGCTACCCAATTCTGTGATAGTTTGTTTTCCTTGTTGACCTGGGTTATGGAAATTCCCCCTTCTGAGTCAAGCCAAGCATAACCCAGCTTAATCCACTTCTGGGTCAGATCAATCACAGTCTAGGTGAAATTTGCATCATTGGACAATTTTTGTACCCTTTATGACCTTTTGTCAACTGTCTAAAAGAGTTACTTTGCCAAATGTATCCTTGACCACTGAGCAGTCTTGGATCCCATTTATTGATTATTGTTGTTAGCTGGGCTCAGACCATTGTGCCTCAGTTCCCCTTTATTGTAGATTTTATTGAGCAGTGGGTGAAATCTGAAATAACTGAGGAGACAGGTTCAAGCCTATAAGCATTTTTCTTTATTAAACAGTGCATGCCAATTGCATGACAAGTTGGGACCAGGCTTCCTCAGCTTGGCACTGGACCCCAAATACAGGGAAAGACAAATTTTTATGCATTAAAGCAATTCACAATATATAAACCAGGATACAAAATTAGGTAATCTGATTTCCAATGGAGGAAAGATTAGAGGCTTTCCAAGTTGGAAAGGGGGATAATGAAAGGGTGCAATTCTCTGAAATCTGAAAATGAGTGTTCCACTCTCCTCCAAGTATTTGTATTCAGTCAAAGGAACAGGGAAGCAGTAACTGATTGCCCAGTGCAGGGCCAATTTTCAAATGAGACATATGGGTTGCTTGAGATATATAGTTGCGAGAAAACTCCTTGCATCAGTCTTTTTATCTGTTTAGGTTTCTGGTCAGTATAAACTAAGTTCTTAGTTAAGGTTTCTAAGCAATAGGTAGAGATGATCCAGCTTCCTGGCCTCACAGAGCTAGGTTCAAACAATGCAATGAAAATTTCTCACAATTCCCATAGTTGAATAAAATTTTCTCACAAGATAGAAAATGGATAAAAAGGAAATAGAATTGAATAAAAAGGGAACTGAGTGAGTTCCAGAATTGAGGCACAAGATGTAGTCAGGGTGGTTCACTCAATTCCCAGTTCCCTCAATTACCCCTTTTGATTCATGGTGGAGAGGCCAGCCCACTTTCCCCATGGATTACTTATCTGTAAGCCAAATCTATAAAGTTTTTCATATATTTATAATCAGAAGAGTAAAGTCAGGCTACAGATCAGACTACTTAGAGGGCTCAAAATGGACTAATTTTGAGAGGGGAGATATATATGTCACCAAGGTAACTAAGAAAACTCAGTATGAACACTGTGAAACAACAGGCCAAAGCAATACAATGATGAACATCACTATTAAATAGTATCAAATCTCCTTGCATCCTAGTAACCCACTCCCAATGTACATTTTTTGGGGGAGGGGTGAGGCAATTGGGGTTAAGTGACTTGCCCAGGGTCACACAGCTAGTAAGTGTTAAGTGTCTGAGGCTGGATTTGAACTCAGGTCCTCCTGACTCCAGGGCCGGTGCTCTATCCAGTGTGCCACCTAGCTGCCCCCCAATGTACATTTAATTATTTCATGTTGTCTTGAGTTCTGCTTGTTCTATGTATTTGTCTGATCCTTGGACTTATCTTTTCTTGAACATTCTGGAAAAGGTCTCTGAAAAGGGTTCCACTTCTCTGGTTCCAAATCATTTGCAGAAATTCTTAGATAATTTTCCTAAAATCTGCCAGTAAAAAGACCATAAATTTCAGTACAATCTCTT
Source organism: Dromiciops gliroides (assembly GCF_019393635.1). NCBI lineage: Eukaryota > Metazoa > Chordata > Mammalia > Microbiotheria > Microbiotheriidae > Dromiciops > Dromiciops gliroides. The sequence goes on from NC_057862.1 coordinate 151,954,439, forward strand.
AAATTTGGTTCTCCAAATCTGAAACCTCAGAGAATTTCAGTTTTTATATACCACATTCTGTTTTTAATCTTTATCATATATAAGAATGGTACCGTGATATAAGAATCTTTAAAAAAAAATTCATGAGTGACTTGAAAAATGAATTCTTCTGTCTTTTAAAATTATCAAATACTTTAAATTGGGAAAATAACTGTAATTTAAAAATAATTATCAATGCAATTTTCTATGTAAAAGCCTTAGTCCAATTTTGAGAATTTATTACTAAAACACATGCAAAGCCTGCATTTTCATACAAAATATATTTGGAAGTCAATCATGCACATATGTAGAAATCTTAGAGAAAACAGTCTAATTCTCTTGCTTTCCATTTCCTTAGAAAACTTTTACATTATATCTTTGTCTTGTTACTTTGCATAGTTTCCCATTTAGGAGGAGGTCATCCCTATATTAGAATTTAACCACAAATACAGATTAAAAATGTAAGATTTTCATACTTACATTCTGTTAGAGTAACTCAGAGATGTTCCTGTATCAATCAATTAATTAATAGATTTAGTATTGCACTTAGAAAATTTCTATTGTTTGTATGTTGTAATAATAGACGTTTGGTATGAAAGAAAAAGGAGAGACATAGTTATATAATAGTATTAAGATTCATCCCCTCAAGGGCACAGACTGATCAGATATATACCACAACATGAAAAAAACTCCTTTAGTTCTGTTTGATTCCATGTGTGAGTCATATCTGACAACCAATCATATAGTAAAACTCCACATTCACAGGGTATCATTGCCAGGCTCATAATTAACGAGATGGGGAAATTTCCTGTCCAGAAAGGAAATAGCACAAGAGGGAAACTGAGTCAAGAGGATTCTACCTTAGATCATGCCTAAGTCATACCCTCAACTTTCCCCAGGCACAAAAATTCACCTACATCAATTTCTAGACTTCAGCACATGCCATTTATAAACAAACACACGGGTAGCTAGGTGGCGCAGTGGATAAAGCCCTGGCCTTGGAGTCAGGAGGACCTGAGTTCAAATCTGGCCTCAGACACTTAACACTTACTAGCAGTGTGACCTTGGGCAAGTCACAACCCCAATTGCTTCACCCCCCCAAAAAAAAACCCGCACAAAAAAACCTCAACTATTGGCTTCATGACAATTTAGACAGCCATCCCCATAATCAAAACTCAAAATTGTAGTTCTAAGAGTTTTTACCTCAAACAGCAAAATTTCACTAATCACAGCTTGGGGCTTGAACATTAATTTTCTCATGTTTTCCTAACAGTTAGATTTCATTTATTTTTTACTCATTAATTAAAACTAGCCACATTCTGTGGTTTCAGACATACAGCGAGTACGTGATAATTGACTTGTTTTAATGCATTAAAAAGTTACATCTTTTTCAGTTCTTGATTCTCAAACTTCAGTACTTTAGATTTTGCAACATATAATCAGTAGGGCTGATTAGATTTTATGACCCTGCCTAAATACAAAGTTTCAAAGGACCTCTTGAAAGGTCTGTGCAAAATTTTCCCCAAAACAGTAAATTATCATGATCACTATTATTATTATTATTAGTTTTAAAACAAAATATGCCTTGTTGAATATTTAATAGTTTTCAAATATCTATTTTAGTGACATTTTAACAGCTCAATTCATAATCTAACTATATCCAGATTAAAAAGCAAGTTATATGTCTAATAGCATTTCTGATACAATGATTTCTCAGATTTAAAAATATTTTTAAAAATTTAGAAGCCCAATAATAACATAAACAATATCAAGTATTTAAAACATGAAACAAAATTTATCACTATTCAGATATCAGTTCAACCTAATGTATTTCCAAATTATTTATATGAAAATAACTCATTTTATTACATTTGACATTTTATACTAACAAATCACATCTAAAACCTAATATGCTATTACATTCAATTAAAGAAATAATAACAATAGTCAACATTTATATAATGTTTACCATATGCTAGTCACTATGTTAAGCACTTCACAGTCATATCATTTAATCTTCACAACAACCCTGGGAGGTGGTTAAAATGATTATTTTCCTTTTTACAGATCAGGAAATGGAAATAAACAGAGATAAAATAACTTGCTTAAAATCACACAACTGATACTTTTCTGAGATGGAGTGTAACTCAGGTTTCTCTGACCCATACAGTTTTCCAACATTATTATTGTTATTATTATTGCATTATAAGTTAGTTACAAGCCAAATCTCAATCAAATCAAATCTGGGTATACAACCACAAAATCATAACCTTAATCTTCCAGGGCTTTTAGTCATCGGAGCTTTAAAATTTAGAGCTAAAAGTTAACAATTAGCCTATTTTCAAAGATTCACAGTACCACTTTCACTTTTACATAAACTCTTTCAAGAGTTACCCAAAGAGCCAAATCAATTCCTTTTGTGTTCATAACCTAGGCTTACCCTCTCTTTCCTTGAGACTTTTCAGTTTTGACAATCTGTGAAAGATAGGGAGAGATTCCACATGGCAGCCTCAAATTCTCATACTCTTACTTTGGAGCTCACATGATTCTAAAGACTGGGCAATATGTTTCCTGGAATGGTCTTTCACGGGCAGAGGGCTGTATTTCCTAACCTTATCCCAAACTATCTAAACTAACTAATCTTCATTCATTGTATTTGTCCTTTGTAATTTAGCACAAAATTTTACACAACCTCAATTAATTGCAATACTGTTACCTTTTGGAGTTCCTAAAAGCTTACCAATATTTGGTTTCTTTTGAATATCCTTTGGTGACTTTGCTCCTAATTTACCCAAACAATTAAATCTGTTATGTAAAGATCTGAATGTTCTTCAGCCCCATTATCCACAACAGAGTCTGGGCCCAGGTGATGGGGGTCCCTCCACATGGACTCCTCTTCAGTTTAAATCACTCTATTTCTTAATTAAATTTTATTCATTTTAAAGTTGCTTTCTGGTTTAAATAAGCTTTTGTTTTTCCATGGTCAAAGAGTCAAACTGCAAACTATTTTTTTCTTCACTCTGGGATTATTTTCAAACTAGCTGCCATCCTTTAGTATGCAAAACCAATAACTATCAATCTTTTTTTTGGTGAGGTAATTGGGGTTAAGTGACTTGCCTAGGGTCACACAGCTAGTAAGTGTTAAGTGTCTGAGGCTGGATTTGAACTCGGGTCCTCCTGACTCCAGGGCCGGTGCTCTATCCACTGGGCCACCTAGCTGCCCCCAATAACTATCAATCTTGGGGCATGGGGAAGGGGTTAAATCTAAGTGCTACTTACCCCTAAAACTTTTACAAAATTTAATTTTAATTTTTTCCTTAAAGCAAATTGTGCAAAGTGGTACCTCAAAACTCACTAAGATATTTCAGCAAATTTAACATAAAGTTTCTGCCAAATGGCTTAGAGAAGGGAGTGAGTTCCTGGAATTACCCTAAATCCCAGGAGTTCACCCCTACAATCTTAAAATGTTTAATCTCCAAACTCTTTAATGATTAATTTCCAATCTTCCATGATCTCTAAACCTCCAAAATCTAAAACCAAAAGATGTTTTTAGAAGCTATCACAGTTTTGAATCTTGGATTCATTTATAAGGCCACATATTCCTATGAACCAGGAAAAAGTTTTCCTTTCTTTGATTATCTGACCTTATCTCTGTAATCCCAATTTGGTCATGGCTGAAATGGCAAAGAAAAAAATATCCTGCAGGGTTTTTTTTCTTCTTTTTAACCTAATCTCCCTTTTGAAAGCCTAAAGTGGCAGTTCATTAATCTTCCCCAGGAATCTAAACTCTTTGGTTGCAGCTTTTTACAGAAATCTTCATGGCTGGCTGCATTTTTGCCTTAGAAATCTTTCAAGGTAGCAGAATCTACAAACAATACTAAATACCACACAAGACAAAGTTTTTTTGTGGCATTTTACAAAGACATAAAAACATAAAGCAATGAGACAACTACATATGTGGTAGCCTCCTTATCTTCTACTGAAAGTCTAATTTCAGAGCCTTTAATTTGCCTCCAAATTTGGGAGCCATCTGGATTTTTTATGTATTTTAGCATAATTTCAGAACTCTATCTTTACTCTATCATTCTATTCCTGTATGGGAAGTTTCAAGCTAATAAGGATTTCGCTAAGGTAATTTCAAATTAACAATGTGTTTTTCCCCCTGGATTATACCAATTTTTCCAAAGGGGGATCCTTTGGTATTTTATTATTACTGGAACCCTTAAAGGGAATCATCCTTTCCCAACGTCAATCTTCTCTTAAAGGGAGTTACCTTTCCCTAACCATCAGGGTAGAGTAAACCATCCCCAGCAATGTGGAGGTAAACCTTATCTTAGCTTAGAGGAATTGGAAATTGAAGAGTCTGACCTTCAGGGGCAGTCTTCCATGGAAGAAGTCCCTTGGTAAAAAATTAACCAGAGTACTCTAGAGAGTTTTTCTGAGAAATTATCCTCCTGTGGCTTGGAGTCTTGGAGTCTTGTCATAGTTTGATTCACCAAGGGTGAAATCTGAAATAACTGAGGAAAATGGTTTGAGATTCCAAGCTTATCGTTTTATTAAGCAGTGCATACCAATTGCATAACAAGTCAGGACCAGGCCTCCTCAGCTTGGCACAGGCAAAGGAACAGGGAAACAGTAACTGATTGACCAGTGTAGGGCCAATTTTCAAATAAGACATATGGGTTGCTTGAGATATATGGTTGTGAGAAAACTCCTTGCTTCAATCTTTTATCTGACCTAGCATATGCTAGGTCCTTAGTTAAGGGTTTCTAAGCAAAAGGTAGAAATGATCCAGCTTCCTAGCCTCATGAGGAAAATTCAAGCAATGCAATAAAGTTTTTTTCACAATTCCCATAATTGAATAAGATTTTCTCACAATACAGAAATTGGATTAGACCCATAATTGGAAGGAAAGGGAACTGAGTGAGCTCTAGAATTGAGTCATAAGATGGAATCAGTGTGGTTTATTCAATTATCACAATTACAACAATTGATGAGCCAGCCATGGGACTGAGTGTTGGGACCCTGAGCCTTGGGGCCACCTTCACCAAGGAACTTTCTAAGTACTCTAATAAGATTTCCCACTGAAAGACTTCTCCAAGGTGGACCACCTCAGGGATCAGACTCATAACTCCCCTGCCCCTCCTCCCCCTTATCTTCCACCCAAATTTTCTCCAAGCCATGTTATGCTCCTAAATGAAAGATCCTTATCAATAGAACAAAAGTTGCTTGTCTTATATGTAGCAGTCTCTGGTGCAGGAAGGAGAATCTTTACTGCAGATACAACAATCTCCTGTAACAAGGGGAAGAACAGTTAGTTACTTCTTTAATATATGAAGGAATCTATTTTTTCAGATAGAACAGCATCTCCTATACCTAGGAAAATCATCAGGGTACCTAGACAGTTATTATATAAATAGAATTGAAATTGATTTTTTAAAAAGGCCTTGAAATTGTGCACACTGCACTTTTAGCTAAACTTCTAAAGAGAACATAAAATGTCTTAAAGAGTAGCATCTGAAGTAAAATTTGTAATACCAGCAACTTCCTTTCGTGTTGGCAGCTGGCCTAAATGAAATAACTTTCCAGCTTCAACTCCCTCTTTTAAGTGAAAGCAAGCAAACGCTGACAAATTCTTTGGACTTTTATTCATTATATTTCAAAATTGAGAATCTGTCTACAGGTCCTGCTTTGTTCTGTTAGACCTTAGGCATAAACTAGCTACCTGGCACTATAATTGATAGCAGCCACCCTGAGGCTGTCTTGAACATGGCTCTCTGATTGCAGTCTTGAAAGCAAGGACAACTAAGTGAAATGCTATGGACCACCAGGAGGGACCACTGGTAAAACTTTCTCACCCTCATCAGATCCATAGGCCAAGGATCAGGCTGTGACTAAACTCTCAAGGCACCTAGTTGGGCAGGTAGGCTGAGCCATACTAGAGAGCAAAGATTGAGGGATTCAGTTAGACCATGTAGTCCCTTGAATAGGAATTCCTAAAGGAAAAATCCCTAGCAGGAGGCTTTGCACCTCAAACACAATCCTGGAAACCTTGTTTCTATGCAATTGACCATGCCAATCTTTTGATCAGACATTGGGGTCCATAACGGTCATCAAAGAAGATTCCTCACATTCTTTGCCTTGTCTAGGATAAGTGGGATAGTTTTTGACATTTGTTTTTTTGTTTTGGATTTTGTTTTATTTTATTAATTATGAAAGTATTTTATTATTTTCCAGTTACATGCAGAGATAGTTTTCAACATTTGTTTTTATAATATTTCTAGTTTAAAATTTTTCTCCCTCCCTCCGCCCTCCCCAAGACAGCAAGTAATCTGATATAGGTTATATACGTACAATCACATTAAACATATTTCTGTATATCATGCTGTGAAAGAAGAATCAAAGCAAAAAGGAAAAACCTTAAAAAAGAAAAACAATAGAAATAGTATGGCTCCATATGCATATAGATTCCACAATTCTTTTTTTTTCTGGATTTCAAGAGCATTTTACATCATGAGTCTTTTGTATTGCTGAGAAGAATCAAGTCTATCACAGTTGATCAACACACAATGTTGTTGATACTGTGTACAATGTTCTCCTGGTTCTGCTCATCTCACTCATCATCAGTTCATGAAAGTCCTTCTAGGTTTCTCTGAAACCCGCCTGCTCATTGTTTCTTACAGCACAATAGCATTCCATTACATTCATATACCACAACTTGTTCAACCATTCCCCAATTGATGGGAAACCCCTCAATTTCCAATTCCTTGTCAACACAAAAAGAGCAGCTATAAATATTTTTGTACATGTGGGTCCTTTTCCCTTTTTTATGATCTCTTTGGGAGAAAGACCTACTAGTGGTATTGCTGGGTCAAAGGGTATGCACAGCTTTATAGCTCTTTGGGCATCATTCCAAATTGTTCTCCAGAATGGTTGGATCAGTTCACAGCTCCACCAACAATGCATTACTGTTCCAATTTTTCCACAGCTTCTCCAATATTTATTATTTTCATTTTTTTGTCATATTAACCAATCTGATAGGTGTGAGGTGGTACCTCAGAGTTGTTTTAATTTGCATTTCTCTAAACAATAGTGATTTAGAGCATTTTTTCATATGGCAATAGATAGCTTTGATTTCTTCATCAGAAAACTGCCTGTTCATATCCTTTGACCATTTCTCAATTGAGGAATGACTTGGATTCTTATAAATTTGATTTAGTTCCTGATATATTTTAGATATGAGGCCTTTGTCAGAAATGCTGGCTATAAAAATTGTTTCCCAGCTTTCTGTCTCCCTCCTAATTTTGGATGCATTGCTTCTGTTTGTACAAAACCTTTTTAATTTAATCAAAGTAATCCATTTTGCTTTTCATAATATTCTCTATCTATTGTTTGGTTATAAGAATTTTCATTTTTATTTCCACAATTTCCTTCCTTTGATTCTTTAAGGAACTATACTTTTTCAATAAATCACCCTCCTATAAACTTAAATAACAAACCTTTACATGTTAACAAGATAATGAAAATTTTAACAAACATAAATGTCAAGAAACAAGAGTTGAAATAATAATAAAGGTTCATTGACAAAATCTGTCAGAGGCATTTTCCCTTAGTACATAGTCCTTATTGGAGCTAGAGTGTATAGGGAAGAAGGGAAGTCTAATAATAGGATCAGAATCTCAGAAGTAGTCCTGACTGAAGTTCTGAGAAGATAGGGCACTTAACTGGCTGGGCAAGTTGGAATCTTTTACCCCATGTAACAGAAGCAAACTTGGTAAGTTTTTTGTTCAGATGAAGATTCTCTAAGTAAAGCTGCAAAATCTACTATATATATTATTTATTGTACTATCTATGTGTGTGTATGTGTATGCATACACACACACACACACACACACACACACACACACACACTGAATATATGGCTTTTAGCATAAGGTCACTCAGTCCTTGCAACCAAAGATTTAGTATTGTGATTACCCTTTATTCAGACCTTTTACTCATCCCACTATATACTCACCCTGGCCAAAGACATTTGGTATAAAAGGGAAAAGGTGGGAAATAGTCATAAAAGACTATTAAGATATGACTGAGGAAAACCCCTCTAGCTCTCTCAAATCAAGCAAGAGTAATAATTACTGCTACTTATATAGGAAGGTTCCACACCATTCACAGGGTATCAAAAGCTAGACTTAGAGTTAACTGAATCAGAAAATTTCCTGTTCAAGTAGTTAGATGGGAAACCCAGTCAAGAGGATTCTACCTTCATCTTCACAAGGTTGTCCTTTCAACTTTCTCCCAAGGGCAAATATCTACCTGTAACAGTCCTTAGACCACAGTACCCAGTTTTCATTTGAATGAAATTGGCTCAGTGACAACTCAGTAAAACCCAGAGTCAAAACTTAGAGCAATACAAAAGTGTAGTACCAAGGGATCTTACCTTTAATAACAAAGTGCCTGTTTAAAGATTAGCGTAATATTGTTTCTTTGAGTAACATAAGGAATTTGCTTTAAGATTAATTTAAATGAGATAATTCAATCATTCTATCACTAAGGAATTAAACTGTGTAAAATAAAAATAGACTCCCTCTTTTATGAGTCACTGATCAACACATTAAATTTCTTCCACTTTTATAAAGTTTGTATCACCAGCTGGGATAAAGAAGTGGTTTGATGCTAAAGGGATGTAACAGATTCACTTGACTAGAGTGAATTTTCCAGTTTCCAAAGAAAGGTCTTTGGTGGCTTGTATTGGAGCAAGCACCCTATTTAACAACTTCATGGTCAGGGATGAGTCACAGCTAGGCATCAAAGATGGGGCTGCATTGTGCATTTCACTTTTACTGGGAAGTATTGTCAACTTGTTGACAAACATCCAGAGGCAAGGGCATAAGTTAAAAAAATTGGAATGTCCACCTCACTAAATAATTAAGAAAACTTACCAATATAATATTAATTGAATTATACTTCTTATACAAGGATATCTTGAAGTAGAGTAAAAATACAATCTTTAATAATCTAGCTGAGCAGCCATAATTTTTCATAGGATTAAGTTTGAGCGTAGGTTTAAACACAAGTTAGAAAAGCAGTTAATAAAGCAAAGGATAACAATGATAAGACCGAGAATCAGAAGGCTCCATTTAACTGTGGAAGAAAAAATACCTCCCTCTTAAAACCAAGAAAAGATTTAAGAAAAGGGATCCCACCACGAGGCACCAGTACCCAGTGCCCCATGCATTTCCATTACAATTTGCTGAGTGTCATTCATAATTCGCTGGAGCTTGTGAATGTCAGCAACAATTTCTCCTAACTTGTTAATGTAAGAACAACAAGATTGATTAATAACAGCACAGGCACCTCCACAGGCAGCAATCAGAAAGCCCAGTACCATGCAATTCTACAAAACCATTTCTGCTATGGAATCTGCCTCTGTCTAGAGAAAGGAGATAGCACTGGATATTTCGGATATGGCTTTGAATGTGTCTTGAGCTGGCTTTTCAGTTTCATTAGAAATATTCCTTATTGACTGAAACATGGCCAGATGTGGGATTAGGGTTCACAAAACTCTCTGTGGCTAAACTGTTGTACCCAATTTTATATATTTCAGTTTGTTTTGTGTTTGTCTCTCCTGCTATATTCCCATGCCCCCCAGATTTCTAGTAGTTTCCTTTCTAATTAAACCTATACGATGATTAAAGACAAATACAAGGGGGAACCAAATAGGCAATCCCACACATTTCCATTCTATCCTGTTAGAAAAAGAGGAAAAGGTTACTCTAATACAAAAGAAGAACTGACCCAGAGTCACTAATTCCCTTGGTAGTTCTGGGATGGTTTGTGACTCTCCCAAATGACATTGACCATCATAGTTAAGGGTTGTAAAAGAGAAGTTTCTGGGTGGACTCTCAGAGTTATTTGAAAGCAGAGTTTTAGCGCAGATGAATAAATATGCCTTGTTGATACAGGAATTGGAAGAGTGAGTTACAATTTACTTTGACTCCTACATTTACGTGAGTAGCCTCACTTTTGCTCTTTTGAACACAGAAAAGAAACTTTAGCAATGACTTGTGAGTGGGGCAATCCTGGTTTTATAGGTCTTTGAGGTCTCATTGTTACATTGAATTTCACTTGCATTTGCTTAATAGATTGAATTGGTAACATTGGTCTATACCAAGTTGATTGATGTGTTAAAATTAGGATTAGCAAAAACAAAAGGATGAAATGTCCCTGCTAAAGAGGGATTTCTCCCTTCAGATGAGAGCTGTGGCAGGGTTTTAGGTGCCTAAACAGGAATAGGGATCCATGGGTCAGGGTTGTTCTGGTAAAGATGATAATTCCAGGACTCATGAAGCCCAATAGCTCCAGAGTAATACAGATTATGTCCTATGTGACTATGAAGGCCAATAATAGCATTATTATTTATCAAATCATCATGAGATTAAACTTATTATGTGATCCTCAAAAGGATAAGAAAGTGGGAAGGAGAGGAGAAGGCCACCTGGCATTTCTGGTGCGATTATGATTAGAGGGAGATATAGAAGACTTAGGACTATCAGTTGTGGTAGTAGATTTCTAAGTGTAAGACCTTATACTCACCCCACTAGAACTACTACAACCTCTGGTAGAGGGTTCATTCTACGAAGAAGAGAAGGATAGTGGAATTCATAATTGTACCACTCAGGGAGCAAGTGAGAAAAGTTTGGCCCATTTGGTCCTTTGGATGACATTCTGTAGAAAGAACAATGGATAATAATGCTAAGATTAAACCAGTGGAACAAGAGTTAAAATATCAGGTTGTCTTACTCTATAGGTTCTGTTGTGGCATGTGTCTGTCAATTTGTTCTTCAGGTGAACAAGGCCTGAGTTCATTTGAGTCCTCATGAGCTACAACAAATGGTGCATAAGAGTCAGACAATCTGAGATTCTCCAAGTCTAATTCCTCTGTCTTAGAGAAGCAGTCACCTACAGTTACAAAGGGGGAGTCAGGAACAGGAGTGGCAGCATTAAGAAGTCTTAAACTCACAGAATGCAGGAGAATAAATAAATGCATTAAGCCTTTAAAATGGAGTGGAATAATCAATAATCAATGAGATAATGAATTTTAACTTTCATTTCCACACTATTTTGGTCTGTTTAGCACCTTTAGTTATTGCACCTTGCAGAAATTAAAGAATGGCTAGTGAAGATTCTTACCCATAGCAAATGAAGTATTAGTCTTTCTGGGCATTTCTGAGTGGTGAACTGTGCCCACAACACCAAAAAGAGTCTTCTCCTCTTTATCCTGCTCCATCTTCTATCTCTTTTACTCAATCCTCTCCCTCTACTTCTTTCCTGTCTACTCTTCCAACTTATTCTTCTATTACTGGAGACTTAATCTCCCCTGAAACTTAGGGATGGCCTAGTGACCTTTGTCATCTTTAGGGAAGGCTGGCTTGTGATCAGACTACAAGGAACCTAGTTCCTGTTAGGCATCATCAATCTTTCAGCCCCTCTGACCTTTCTATATAGAGGAGAGACACCCCTAAATTCGATGAAGATCCAGTTACTGTTATAGACCATCTTCAGAGGCTATTACTTGATTTGGGGAGATATAGTAGATTTAAAGAAGGCTTTACTCTCCCCTGGAGAAAAGATTGTCATAATAGAAGCAGTGAACAGGCTATCCCCAGCAGCAGCCCCTGTTGGTCCTGGAGGTCTCCCTAATTGTCCATCACAGGACCCACACCAGAACCCTAATAGTCTACTCAACTACACTGGACTGACAGGCCAGAGAAGTATTGCTTGGGGGAATGGAGGTGTGTGCACTATGGCCCAATAATTGGAGTAAATTTCAGGATACCAGTTAGGAGGGAAATGAAAGCTCTAACCATTTTTACAATAAGTTTTTATAAAAGCTCCAAATGCTATGCAAGATCAGACCGAATTAACTAAAAAAAATTTAAATGATTATTAAAAATTTTTTTACATGTAATTGTGGGAAAGTAAAAGATTAAGTTTAAAAAAAGATTAGACCCAATAAAGATACAAAAATCCTTAATTCTGCCTTAGTTAACCAATCAGTGCCAAAAATTCCTAATTCCCTCTGGATGAACTTAATGCCATTACCTACTATGTTTATGAAAGAAGGAGCAAAGTGAAGAAAAAGCCTAAAAAAGACGTTCATGCATACAAGCAGGCATCTTAAGAGAGAAGCAGAGAAAACAAGATTTACAAAATAAGAATAAAGGAGGTTTCAAAAGAGCAATGGTTTTTAGACAATTTCAAGGAGAATCTTTGGCATGAAGGTACAGGGGAGAGACAGGAACTGTGGATTCTGGTGAAAGTTTTGTTTTCCCTGAATTGGATGTTCTTGTCCTACTCATCCTGTTCTTTGCCTTTCCCTGCAATGGTGAATTCTATTTCACTCTCAAAATTGATGATACCTTTGATTAATGTCTAATAGATACTGGTGCTACTAACTCAGTTCTGAAAAACAAAATGAGTTGTGAATGTACATCTACTGGATTTCAGAGGGTTGTTAGGATTTCCACAGTCACTTTAGTCCCTCTTTTAGTACAATATTCTTTTCTGTTAATGCCTGAAGCATAGATGAGATCTTTTATGTAGATTAAGGGCTACCATCTTTTGCCTTTCCAATAACTCTTTGTCTTTCCATTTTCCACATGACTCTCATTCTTTGTTTCCTGTACTCATAGATCTTACTGACAAGTAATGAAGAGATTTTCTCATTGTTCCCTGTATTGTCTCATACTGCCCATAAGAAAGTAAATCAGGGTCCCAGTATTCCACCATACATTCCTGACTCCCTTATGGGCCAATTAATATTCTGATGTGGGACTCTTAAAATCTACTGTCCTCTGTTATTATTGCTACCAAAAGGAGGCCCCCACCATCCATACCTCAATACCCTTTGTCCTGGGGAACTATTGAAGGGATTTCACATATCAATGACTCTCTTAGAAAACAAAGTGTTATTGTGCTTTGCAAGTCTTCTTGTAGTACTCATGTTTTGCCTGTTAAAAAGCCTAAACCAGGATGTGAGGCTTGAACAGGTCGAGTTCATTGCTTGGGCAAGACCTGAGTGTTATTAACACTTGTACCTAGACATCCAGTAGTGCCTAGCCCTACCCCTGTTGTTTTTTCTATTCTTTGCGAAGCTGCCTGTTTTACAGTGAGAGATTTGTGCTCAACTTGCTTTAGCATCCCCATTCACCTAGCCTCACAAAACGTGTTTGCTTTCATCTGAAAGAATACTCAGTTGGCATAGACTCTTCTACCTCAAGTGCATATAGAGAGCTCTTCCTTATTTTCTCAGATGTTGCAGTAGGATTTAGCTTCCATTACCTTCAAGGTTTCCACTATGGTCCAATGTGTTAATGATCTCTTCTTAGCAGTATCCACTGCTGACATCTGCCAAGAAGATACCTGCCATATTCACCATAGAGACCACAAGGTACAGTGGTGCTTCTCTCAGGCAGAGTATCTTAGTTTCAGAGTACTGGCAATCATTCTTTTCCCCTGAATCGAGTATAGGCTCTCTAGCAGCTGTCTGTCCCAAAAACTAGGAAGTGATCACAAGCTATTCTGGAAGCTGCTGGGTGCTATAGGCAATGGATTCTATCACTTGGTGAGATTACCAAACCTCTTACCTCTTTAACTAAAGACTCAGCTCCAGAATCTTTATAAGTTGGGCCTGACCATCTTACTGCTCTTGCTGACCTCAAGAAAGCCCTACTATTGACACCAGCACTGGGATTCCTACTTGTCCTTCTCATGCTTTTTGTCCATGAATAAAGAGGGGGGGCCTGGACCCACTTCACATCCAGCACCCTATTACTCAGCTCCACTGGGTTCTATGGCTGTGGGTGCGCTGCCCTGTCTAAGAGTCATGGCCGGGGTGGCTAGGTGGCGCAGTGGATAGAGCACCAGCCCTGGAGTCAGGAGTACCTGAGTTCAAATTCGGCCTCAGACACTTAACACTTACTAGCTGTGTGACCCTGGGCAAGTCACTTAACCCCCATTGGCTCACTTAAAAAAAAAAAATTTAAAGAGTCATGGCCACTATTGCCTGCCTGGTAGAAAAGGCCTGTGATTTAGTTCTGGGAACCCCCTTAACAGTGCAGTGCCCCCATGAGGTTGAAGCCCTTGCTTTGCCATCAGACTCAGGCTTTTTCAGATCAAAGACTAGCAAGATATGAAGTACCGTTACTAAAGCAGGAAAATATAACTCTTTTTTTTCCTTTGCGGGACAATGAGGGTTAAGCAACTTGCCCAGGGTCACACAGCTAGTAAGTGTCAAGTGTCTGAGACTGGATTTGAACTCAGGTCTTCCTGAATCCAGGGCCGGTGCTTTATCCACTGCGCCACCTAGCTGCCCCCTGAAAAATACAACTCTTAAGCACTACTCTGTTCTCAGTCCTGCAACCCTCCTTCCTGATTTGGCTTTCTCCAATGAACCCTTGCACGACCATGCTTCTGTAGTGGACTTGGTTGAATGTCCCCACTGTGACCTTACTGAATTTGGACTATGTTCTCTCTTACTGATGGTTCTTCTTTTATGAGAGATCATATTCTCTATACTGGTGCAGCCATTGTCTGACCATCACACCCTTTGGGCAGCCTCATTGCCATGCAGACTAATACTCAAGCTGCGGAATTGGTGGCTCTGACTCAGACATGTCGCCTTGCTGTCAGTAAAAATGCAGCTATCTACATAGATTCCCGGTATGCCATCAGAATGCATTGGCTACAATGAGGGTTTCTCATCTCCTCCAGTAAGGTTATTGCTAATGCAGAACTCATCAAAGACCTTCTGTCTGCCATTTGCCAACCTAAGGCCCTTGCTATTGTCCACAACTCTGCACACCCGTGGCTCTGATCCTGTTTCCCAAGACAACAATAGAGCAGACTACGCCACAAAGTTGGCTGCTTTAGAGGGACCTGCTTATGTGTTTCATTTGAAGACCTACTTAACCACTGATGACTACCTTCCCACTGGGACTGAATAATGGCACTCTCTCCCCCTCAGACTCCAAGGTCAGGAAAAGGAGACAACAGCATCAGGTAAACAAACAGGTCTCTGGAGTCTGGGTGACTAAGAAAGGTAAGCCACTCCTCTCCTGGAGTTTCAGTCACCAGATCTGACTTTTTGTCGCCTTTTTTTTTTTTTTGCCACTTTGGCACACAAAAAATTGTAGATAAATTTAAAAGGGGTTGGGTTGCTCCAGGCATCACCTCAGATTTGGCTTGAATTTGTTCAGCCTGTCCTACTTGTCAGGCGTTAACCAACATGCTTTCCAAGCCACTGTTTATATTATACCCTTATTGAATATTTGCAAATTGATTTCATTTACATGCCTGAAGCTGGTCATTATCGAGTTTACCTTGCTACTATTGCTCAGCTTGCTCACTAGGTAGAGACATTTTCTGGCTCCAAAGCCACTGTTGCCTTTGGTGCCTCAGTATGGTCCACCTGCTCACATAAAGTCAGTTAGAGGTACTCATCTCACTGATTCTGTGCACTCCCAAGTTTATTCTAATGTAGGAATAACTCCTAAATTCAATACTCCTTATCACCTCCAAAGTTCAAATCAGGTACGATGCATGCATCAGGAACTTAAAACTCATATTATTGGAAAAATGTGCTCTGAAACCCACCTGAAATGGCCAGATGCTCTGTCCCTTGCTCTCTTTCCATCTGTGGAGCAAACTAAGGAGGGAAATGCTTTTTGGCCATCCTCCCACAAAAGCAAAACCTTACTCCCTAGTGTATACATCCTTGCTGAGTGGAGACACTTCTGTTATATATGGAAATACAAAATAGACTGAGAGGACTTTACAATAAAAGAGCCACAGTACAGACTGGGATTTTTTTACTTTTCTCTGCATGACTTCTACCCTGGAGATGAAGTTTACATCAAGAAACCCACTTGGGTAGGCCTGTTCCAAGTGCTGCTGGCTATTCTGATTGCAGTCAAGATTGGCAAAAAAGCCTCCTGGATCCACTGTTCACGCATGAAACTTGCTCCTTACTCCAATATATAATGTACTTTTAATTTTGTCTAATCTAACTAATACCACCCATTGCTTTCCCAAATCCTAATAAATCAGTCCCTCAGGAAGTTGAAAACCAAAAGAGCATATTGGAGTATGGTTTTGCTTTATCTTGTTATGTATAGTAGACCTTGTGATCCTTGGTTTTATGATATGTAAAATGCATAGAGAGCAGTACCAGATCTGAGGATACAATACCCCCTTCCTCATATCCTCCTCTTAACGCTGGATGGTGCCCTTTGCTTGCTCTGGTCTATCCCTGCAATGCTGACTGAGATGGAGGGGTCTTTTGATCTGCAATCCCAGCAATAGTTTATACTGGTGTTAGAATATTTTGACTGACTGGGCTTAATTTGATTTGGGGGGACTGATGCTATGGATGACCAAACTGGGGGCTGTTGACTATTTGGCTATCTGACTATGTTAATTTAATGTGGGCCGTTTATAAAGTTCCACCACACTGCTCCCAAACTGATAGACTAAAGATTAAGAAGCCTCTTAACCAAATAATCAAAGCAGAGTTTATTTATGAGATACTATTTCAAATTAGGAATACAGGGAAATAAAATGTACAACCTGACTGCTTTCCTGCGGTCTCTTTCCCACCTGCTGCGCTTCGAACTTCTTGAATGCAATAAGGGCCTTAGCCGCCTCCAGCCTCAGGGCACGTTACACTTTCCCTGGTTTGTATTAAGGCCTGTAACCTTGTCAGCCCCGTCTCTCCTTTTCCGAACCAAACTCTCCTCCGTTCTTGTCCTTGTCCGAGCTCCCCTCTAGTCAGCCCCTCCTCAATCTCTTCTCTCTATCTAGTCCGTCCTCGCTCCTTCTTTTTCTAGTCCGTTTCCCCCCTCCTGTCTCATTCCCAGGTCTATATATACCTTTTCTTCTCTCCACTCAAATCTCGGGGCTTCCTTGGCCCCCACAGACCAAGCTAATCCACCAGCCAGAGCTGCAGCTGGTGGTGGGGGGGGGCGGGAACGGTGTGCTCTCGAGCCTCATGCCTCACAGGCTATCTTTCAGATAGCTCCACTCAGGTTGGAGGGAGCTGGGGGCTTTTTTTCCCCCCAGCTGTCTGACCTGGCGTCTTGTATAGCCCACGGGGCTTTTTTGCTCAGCTGAAGCTGAGGAGGAGGGGGAGAGACCCTGAGGGCCTAAGGCTTTCTAATCTCAGCCTAAAGATAGGGTCCCCAAATCAAAATAAATTTCCACACTGGCCAGGAATTGGACCAAAAGGTGAACTTTCCTGTATACCCATCCATAGACCTTCCTCCCTCATGTCTACATCTCAGCCTTCTACTCTTACAGTGGGATTACTGGAAACTTCTAATAGAGACTCTTCATTTTCATAGGAAAAGTTATACAAACCAGTCCTCTTTAGAGAATATGAAAATGCTAGTCCCTGTGACCCCTACTTTTCAAACATCAGGGTGAGATAGCCCCTGCCCTCCACTTTGTCCTTCCCAGAGGAAATAGATGAAATGTGTTTTTCCTCTGTGGGTCCCAGTACTATTATTAGACATCATCATCTATCTAATACTTTTAGAGGTCTATAATTGCTGTAAGATGGGAGCCAAGCAGCTGAAAAATTGAAACAATAGGATTGCTGACCTCAGTAAGAGTCATCTATTCTAAAATTGGACTCCAACTACTCTCTCTACCCACTAGGAAAAGAATTCCTTTTAGAAGAAAGCAGATGAGCACTTCTCTAAGGTAGAAGAGATAGATTTTGAGAAGCAGATAGATGCCTGCTCTAAAATAGATGAGTTAAAGGATCCCAGACTATCTTCTAACCCTAATTATCCAACAATAATTATAACTGATGAAGACTCAGAGGAATTGCAAAGCACCTCCTTGTTTGATGAGCATAGGCTACCTCAAGACCTATGTAAACAACCACCTGGCATTTTAATCCTTGTTATATTGATTTAATCTTAGCACTCTTGTCCATAGTCATCTCCTTTTCCTTCAGGTGTAGGCCGAAGGAATCACCAGGTAAAACCAGTCTCTACTCCTACAATAGTTATGATTTTGAGAATCCTTCCCTGCTTTGTAAAACAAATCCCAGAGCTAGGGCTGGCCATCCCACAACTCAGAGACCTACTGTTACATCTAGTACTCCTGCTCTTAGATTTAGCAGAACTGGAAGTGCTTGGTGGCTCAACTTTTCTTCTTTTATTGAGCCAACTGCTTCAACTAAGTCTCTTATTTCTGTACCTACACTAACTAATTCTAGCACACCCTCACCTTCCACTTTTGTATCTCCTGTAATTTTAGAAGGAAATAGCCTCCCTTGGGGGAATATTCTTTTTTATATGGAAATGAAAAAATGGTTGCATTCTGTGTTGGTATTTATCTCACTGATCTTATTGTTGCTCTGCTCTTGTGCAAACTTCCTAGATGCCATCTGGTGATGATTCTAGTGTTATTGCCCATTGCCCTCTCTGTTCACATTAATGATTGAATAAATAAGAACTCTATTGTCCACCTATATAGCTAAATAGGACCCGTATAACTCTAGATTTATTGGATCTCATGGGTATTGGGTCTGTCATTATTTCCACCAGAGCAGTCCTATCCAGGTCTCTGAAACTCTGCCTCAGATAGCACCTGAAAGAAAGTAATCTCTTTTGTGGGACCATTTGCACCTTTCACCTTTCCTGATTTTAAGATTAACCAGACTGATTGGGATTAGTCAATATGAAATGTTACAGTGTCCATGACAATCAAATCCCTTAAGGAGTTTGAGATTTCAGTTAAACTCAGTGCAACATTGAAAACTAATGAGACATTTGGAATCTATAAAAATAGGATCCTTCCATTCATTCTTACACAGTCATTACTGGCCTTTCCTCTTTGTATTGGGAGAAATGAGAGTGAGAATACCCCTTTTGATTAGGGAAACCAGATAAATTGTACCCTCACTCTTCCTTTTCCTGACATTAATAAGGCAAATGAATTAGTCTGTGCTAAAACCCATTTCTTTAATGGCTCTGGTGATTCATGCCCCCCCCCAAATTCACTTTTTACAACCGTTACTTAAAAATGTCAAGACCTCCCTGGTCAATCAAAAACTATCCAGTTAGCATGGGGACTAGTGACCCTAACGCAATTCTTAATTTGTTCTAGAATAGCCTTGACTGTATAATTACTAAAACTGGTTTGCCCATCTGCCTGGCTTATCACCTTCTGACGTAACCCTTCTGATTCCCAGCAGAAATAAAAAGATTAGTGATCTCAATAGATTTTAGACTTGGAAGAACTTGGTTCTGTTCCCTTCTCACACTTAGAGAATCTTTACAACGAGATAGTGACACTAACAGCTACCCAGCTAACTAAGATCACTGCCCTACCACACACAAAGATCAGTATGTTGATTCTAGCTATATCCTCATTACAAAGTACACTTAATTCCTTAACATATCATTAAATACAGTACTGATGAAGGTCTTCTCATTTCTGTTTAATTATTACTAATCTCCCTTAGGTTTTTTTTTTTTAAATAGGTATTTTTGTTTGTTTGTTTTGGGGGCAATGAGGGTTAAGTGACTTGCCCAGGGTCACACAACTAGTAAGTGTCAAGTGTCTGAGGCCGCATTTGAACTCAGGTGCTCCTCAATCCTGGGCCAGTGCTTTATCCAATTCGCCATCTAGCTGCCCCCCCTTAGTTTTAATAAGATATTATTATAAATGTACTCGAAATGAAATTGCCTATAAGCTAGTGCCCATTTCTCTTCTTATCTCCCAGTGCACCATTGAAGGGGACTGCCCCAACCAGTTTGTCAACTCACTGGTCATAGGAGAGCTCAAAGTCAATGACTCATGAAAAACAGGTCTTTCAAGGATCAAAGGGGGGTAATTGTGAAATTGAAATTGATTGGGAATTGTATCTAATCAGAATCAATATTTGTGAATTAAACTCAGATTTAATTTTATAGGCCCTAATTAGTAAAATTTATAAGGAGTTTAACTTCCTCATTCTTATGGGCTGAATATCAGCCACAAAAATTCTGATCTGTGAACTTTGCTGACCAGGGGGCTTTCCAGGGGATGGTAGTCAACTGTGATATGTTGTTTTTCCCATTGCCTTGGATTATAGAAATGTCCCCTCTGAGTCAGGCTGAGCATAGCCCAACCTCCATTTCTGGGTCAGACCAATCACAGTCTTAGATGTAATTTGTATCATTGGACAATTTTTGTACCCTGTATAACTTTCTACATTTTCAGCTGCCTAAAATAGCTGCTCTGGAGGCAGCCAGGTGGCGCAGTAGATAAAGCACCGGCCTTGGATTCAGGAGGACCTGAGTTCAAATCCAGCCTCAGACACTTGACACTTACCAGCTGTGTGACCCTGGGCAAGTCACTTAACCCTCATTGCCCTGCCCCCACCAAAAGAGCTGCTCTGACTGCCAAATGCATCCTTGATGACTGAGCAGTCTTGGATCCCATTTATTGACATAAATTGGTCATGCTCAGACCTTTATGCCTCAGTTCCTCTTTATCGTGGATTTTATCATGACATGATTTGTCATTATTAGAACTAACTCCCTTTTCCCCCAATACACCCTCCACATTTTTTAAGCCTTTCTTGTAATAGATAAGTATAGTCAAGCAAAACACATCCACACATTGGCCATGTCCAAAAATATCTTGTTCCACACCCCTAGTCTATCACCTCTCTGTTGTGGTGGTCATCATGCTTCATCATAGAGATGTAAGGGGGTAGAATTCTAGCTATACTATCTAAAATCTAATGAGTGGTCGCCAATAAATTATAAGCTTTAGCAAGAGTATTTAAATGTTTAAGTATTTATTAAAGAGCATTAGGATCAGAGAGAAAGGTAAAAATCTAACTATTTCTAAGAGACCCCATCATCCGACCCACCATGGCGAGGTCAGGAACCAAAAAGAGACAGAACCCCTCCATCAGTGTCTGCTTCCTACTTCATGTCCTCCTCCCAGAAATGAGAGGCTCCTCAAGTTGATTGGCTGGTAGCCTTGATAGACAGTACCCGTGAGGAAACGTCACTTCCTGTCGCTAAGGACCTTGACCACATGGCTTGCCCTCAGAGGCCTTCTCCTCATGGTGGAGCTTTGCTACAGTAAGTCTCCAGCAGGTGGCCTCATTCCAGTCATTACAGAGACATAATGGATCATTGCTTTCTTCCCATCAGTATCAGATGAGAATAATTGCTTTTATGTTCTATTAATGGGACTGTATGCTGTAAACAAAGAGTTATTAGCCATTTTGTGTGTCATGGACTTCTTTGGCAATCTAGTGAAACCTATAGGTCCCTTCTCCGAATTGCATTTTTAAATAATTGAAGGAAATGCAAATTTCACTTAGAGGTTAATGAAAATAAAGATGTAATTTTTTCCCCATCCAGGTTTGTGGGCCTAATAGTCAGCCATCTAATGATGAGCCATGCTTAGATAGACTGGTCATCAAATGAAAGACACATAATCTGACTTGGTAGAACATGCCTTTAAGAACACAGGGCTCCTCCATATCTTGATAAGACATTAGGGGAAGACATAAGTAGAGGAATTTTATATACATTGCTTTCAAATATTTGGCATCATCACAAAGGTATTATGATTTCCCTTAAAATTGGCAAATTTATTGATTATATCCAACATACTTTTTTAATACCTGCCATAAAACTTTCTGATTGCATATTTTTATCATCTTATTTCAAAAGGACTCCTTTAGCACAATGTGGTTCTATACTACAACAGGTTGGATATTGCATTGATAGAATGTTCCCAGAAGGAATAAGTCTTTTTACAGAAGTGTAAAATTAAGGTCATATCTCCTGGGTAGATTAATAAGTGTTTTTCTTAAAGCACAGATGAGTTTCTATTGACATTCTTGGTTTTAGGTTCTGATTTTAGTTGAAAATGAAGAAAGTGGAGAGTTTATTTTTAGTGCTTTGGAAATTAGTAGTTTATCAGTTTAATCTAGAAACTAATAGGAGCTTTAGGAGTTTATTCAACACTCATCTCATTTATTTCATGTAGGACATCTGTTGTTGCACACATTAAGGAAAGGTCCATGTATACATTTAAGGTAGCAGCTTTTTCTGACCATTGATACAAATAGAAGGAGAAATTAAATTTCTCCTGCTATGATGATCATGGGATGTTTGATTCTGCTAAGATAAAGGCCTGTACATGACAGTGTAAGTAAAGTACAAATAGGGAGAATTTAGATAAAAATGAAACCTTGTAAGACATCATTTTCATCTACATCAAAATATTTTAAGTTCCAGTTTCAACTCTTTGTCTCCTAAGTTGATTCATTATAATACTGTTACTATTTTTATTATTGTTATTTTAAAAAATATTTATTTTTATTTTTAATTTAACAAGAACATCTGGTATAAAAAAGTACCATTATTTTTTGGTAGAGGGAATTTTCTCATTTGAGAGTTCCTCATGTTAATAGGGAACTAGGCAGTTAGGTGGTATGAATAGAGTCCCAGGCCTAGAGTCAGGAAGACCCGATAACAAATACAGCCTCAGATACTTACTAGCTGTGTGACCCTGGGCAAGTCACTTAATCTCTGTTGGTTTCAGTTTCCTCAGTTGCAAAATGAGGATCATAGTAATAGAACCTACCTTCCAAGCTTGTTGTGAGGATCAAATGTGATGGTATTTGTAAAGTGCTTAGCACGGTGCCATTCCTTCCAATGAAATTACAGGTCCAATTACTCATGCAGTGTAACATACTTGATTTTGAAAACTGGACATTTTCCCATAATATCTATGACATTCATAGTCACTCATTTGTCAGGTCTTACCAATTCTGCCTCCATAACATCTCACATTTGTCTCCTTCTTATTCATGCCACCAGTACCTTCAGGTCCTCATCTCTTTCAGCTGAATTACAGTAATAGATTGCATCCTAGTGCTTCCAGTATTTCCTTTCTCCAGTCCAACATCCACACAGCTATTTAAGTGATAATCCTAAAGTACCTCTCAATTTGTTACTTTCTTGCCCTAGATATTTTAGTGGCCTACAAGCTAATTTGAATCTTTCTGGACTTATTTTACATTATTTGCCCTTACAAACTCTTAATTCCAGCCAAACTATATTGCTTCCTGTTCTCTATACATGACATTTCATCTCTGATTTCACAAACCAGGCATTGTTTTTTTTTTCCTGTTCTGAACCCCTTTGGCAATCTGATGGAGCCTGTGAACCCCTTCTCAGAATCATGTTTTTAAATGCACAAGATAAAATACATAGGATTACAAAGAAAACCAAGCAGTAATGAAAATCAAGATGTAGTCGTTCCCCTCCCCCCATCTATGTTCAGGTACTTCGTTAAATAAATCCACAGGGTGTACATCCCTGGATAAGAACCTCTGCTTTATACAGTTTGTCCCCTGTGCCTGAAATGTTCTCTCCCCTCACTTCTACTTCCTGGAATCCCTAGCTCTCTTCAGAGCTCAGCTCAAGAGCCGTTTCCTTCTGATCCTACCACTTGTTAGTGTTCTCCCTACTGCCATTAAAATTACTTGGTATTTACTATCTGTATCTGTGTGTATGTATATATGTATGTATGTGTATGTGAATATACACACCTACTTTAAAGTGAATTCTCTGTATACATATTGTAAATATAAGCTTCTTATTATCAGGAACTGTTTTGTCCTTATCTTTGGACCTTCTCAACCAAGCACCATGCCTGATATATGTTGTAGATGTTTAAATGCTTGTTCAATTGAATTGATAAAGAAAATGGACTAGGCACTAAAAAAATCTTATAAAAATGTTTCCCCCATACACTCATTGGAACAGGTAATTACTGTGGCAACTACAGACTAATTTGAAGTGTTAGCTGTTAATTAAAACACTGAAGAGGTGTACAGTTGTCTTTTGGTGTAACCAAAGCTTCTATTCAAACTTCATTAATCACTTTACAGTTAATGTGTTGAGGAAGGTCAAGACAATTGAGATGCAGTATCAGTCTAAAGTAAACAAGTTCCTTTTCTCCCAAGTAGTATGCCATTTGCAAAGCTGAGGGATATATTCTGCCCATCTGCCTGGCATCATCTTTGTGATCCAATTCTCTATGATAATTAAATGTTAAATTGGTACTGTCAATGCACTGTAAACCAAACCAGAGATCTCTCCATTGCTGGAAATCCAACCCAAACTTCCACGGATGAATTGGCGTGCATCATAATTAAATCATCAAGTCTTTCCTTTTAATTCACTTGGAAACATGAGATCTCCCTTTTGGAAAAGGGATCAGTTTTCTTGACAAGCTAATTAAGTTGCCAAACTGTCCAGTACAGTATATATTAGACTATCTCCTGATCATATTCTTATCACTACTGCTTATCTCAAAAGTCCAGATGTTTTGTACTCTTGTTACTCAGAATAACAACACCATTTAAAAATTTTTTACTCTTAAATCTTGGTCTATCCATTCAATTGTCTTACCTTCACATTATTATTCTCAATTGGTAGTTTTAACATTCAAACTTAGAGTAAGATAGCAATAGTTAATGAAAAACAGAAAGAATGCTATCATATTCTAACATGTCACGTTATCTGCATTTGCATACAAGTACAGTAACTATTCTTTTGTTTTTTTTTTTTTTTAGCTATTCTTTTGAATCACATTTCAGATTAACTCTTCTGCCAGATAATGAACTGCTGAGCACAGCAGAACCCTTTTATCTATTTTGGTATTAAATGGAATTATATATATACCATGGGTTAAATAATTTCCTTAAGGAAATAACTATATACAAGTATTATATATGCCAAAATACTAATAAAACCCTTTTTTTGGAGTAGCTCAAAACTGGAAGCAAAATAGGAACCCATCATTTGGGCTGAATGACTGAACACATTGTTATATATTAATGGAATGGAATGGTTCTGCACTGTAATGAATGACAATATAAAGAATTCCAAAAAGTATAGGAAGACTCCACAGAGTGGAGAAATCAATACCAGAAGAAAATGCACAATGACTAAATATAAATGAAAAAACCACACAAAAAGGCAGCAAGACTTGTATTCATTGTAATCGATATTGGTTCTAAATGACTGATGTTGAAACACACTCCTTTCCTCTCTGTAAAAAGGTATTATGCCAAGGACACGTAATATTACTTATTCTGTCATTCTTAGTCATTGTATGTCAGTTTTGTTTAACCTTTCTGTTATTCAGTTAGGAGAAAAGGTAACAGGTGATATATAAAGTTTGCAAAACACTTTACATATATTATCTGTGAATTAAATGCTGCAAATGACTTTTAAATAGTCAGAAACTGAGGTTAAAGCTTTTGCCATGGGTCATAGCACTAGTATATATCAGAAGCAGGATTTGAACCCATGTTTTCCAGCCTCCAAGTAGAGTTTTCTGTCCAACTATGCTATTTTGCCTCTTTTTTGATGATTTCTTAATTTTTTAATTAATCAATTTAGAATTTTTTTCCATATTACATGTAAAAACAAATTGTAACATCAATTTTTAAAGCTTTGTGTTCCAAATTCTCATCCTTCCTCCCTATTCCCCCATAAGAACTCAAGCAATTCAATATATGTTATACATATGCAATTGTGCAAAACATAGCAGACAAAAAAAAAACTTTAGAAAAAGGAACTAACAACAACAACAAAATATACTTCCATCTGTATTCAGGTACCATCAGTTCTTTCTCTGCTATATTGTCTCTTATGGGGTACTGTGGCAGGGATTATTAGGAAATAAATGTGGTTAAAATGCATTAACAAAACATTTTAAAAAATAATTATCCTACTTTACATACTCTAAAAGTCTGAAACTGAAACAGCTCCCTGTTTCCATCCTCTCCAGAGAGGCAGTGTGGCAGAGTGGATAATGTGCTGAACTTGGAGTCAAGAAATCCAAGGTGCAAATCCTACCTCTAACACTAATTTGCTTTGCCATTCTAGGGAGTCAGTAAACCTTTCTGAACCTCAGTTTCTTCATCTGTAAAATGAAGGGGTTGGATTAGATAGCTGTAAGGACTTTTCTAGCTTTAAGTCTCTGATCCTATGATCTGTTGACATACCTTCTTATCATGAAGGCTCAAAGTGAGGATTACACCTCCTCCAAGAAATCTTCACTGACCCGTTCATCCTGCCCATGCCTTCTGGTGAAATTAATCTCTTTTTCAAATTTATTATCGAACTTTGCCTCGAACCACTCTATTATACTTGTCTAGGTCTTTGTTGTACCATATGTTGTTTCCCCTCTTAGGTGGTTGTTACTTCCTTGAGAATAGGGTCATTATCTTTGTGTAGTGCTTGACACAGTGACTTGCACAATTGACATTCGATATTTGTTGAATCTGCATTTATTGCCTAAGCTACAAGCCTGGAGTGTGTTCTCTTCCCCAACACTAGTATTATAAAGTATAAAACGTAAATTTTTGAAGATTTGTATATTATTGAATCTTTTAAATTGAAACATATTTTCCATACCTTTGAAGAGCTAACTATTTAGCAAAATGTCGCAATAAATCCTTTTATAACTCAAAAGAATACTTTGGAATAATGATGAATAATCACTCTCAAATTAATTTCTTTGGTAAGTATAAATTTTTTTAGCTTATACTGTGAGGTGTACCTATAATGAACTCCAGTTCTTAAAGAATGTATGGGATTATAGAATTAAAGGGTTTATTTGGAACACAACGTTTTAAAAATTGATGTTAAAATTTGTTTTTGCATTTGAGAAAAATAAAATTCTAAATAAAAAATAAAATTTGAAAAAATTTGAAAAAAAGAATTAAAGGGTTAGTGACTTGTCCAAGATTTTACAATCATATTGGTACTTAAATAGTTAAAACAATACAAGTAAGGTCTAATGTAAGCTGAATTTCAGTGATGTAGATATGTGATTTTGTTGATGTAGACACTCTGCTGGTACCAAGCATAACACATCCCTGTTGTCCACATCCTCTCCTAAATCCACTACAAGGGTTCCATTGTATCTGATATAAGAGACTTCTTTTATGTTCTTTTGATATGGCATGGATACCACTGGAATTGGTAGGCTAACTTTCTATTGGTTGTCCCTTGTTTTGGTTACCTGACCATTCTGTCTTTTTTCTAGTCAGATATTTCTCTGTTTACAGCCTTGCTTCTCCCAGAAAATTCCTCATTTGTAATTTTTGCAACCTGTTCATGCCCATCATACTTCTCACCATTGCCCTTTGGTGGCAAATGTTTTCAAAATATTTATCTCAATTGATTAAAGCTAAGGAGGGGGCAGCTAGGTGGTGCAGTGGATAATGCCCTGGATTCAGGAGGACCTGAGTTCAAATCTGGCCTCAGACACTGGATACTTACCAGCTCTATGACCTTGGGCAAGTCACTTAACCCCAATTGCCCCTCCATAACAAAGAAACAAACAAACAATATAGGAAGTTATTTCCAGTTAAGTTTCCCTAACAAAAGTTACAATCCTAACTTTTAGAAACACCTGCCCATCAGACAAATCCTTCTTCCTAAAGTGGAAACTAATGTTTTAGAAGCAATTAGCAAATATTTTTAAAATATTTATTGTATGCTAGGGTCTATGCTAAGTACTGGGGATAAAAAGAAAAAGAAAAGTCTTTGTCTTCAAAGAGCTTAGTCTAATGGAAAAGACAACATATTCACACATTAATGCATACTAAATACATGCAGAGTAGATGGAAGATCCAATTTGGCTGATGTAATAGTACCAACTAAATGTTGGGAGCACAATAAAATGATTTTCCAAATGCTTGTCAGTGCAGATATTTTTAGTCATTGATGGAGTTAGGAATAGATAAACTGTTTTCCTGGGCCTTTGGTCTGCACATCTTATACCACTCATGGAAATTGGAAGAACAGCCAACTCTGGATAATGTATAAACTCTCATATGTGGCAAGATCTTAGCTCTAAGCAAACAGATTTGCTTCTTTTTCCTTTTAGTGACTTAGGCTAACAGGATAACTTGGGATAACTTGTTTGTATTGAAATTTTTATATAAGTCAAATTGCTTCTAGATTATAGTGCTTATAGAATTCCTTTTAGAATATAAATTCAGTGCTGTCTAGGTGCAGAAAGCCACATTACATTAAATATAAAAGGTTCCAGTGTGATTTCTTAGCATTTAGTTTGTAGAAGCCCTACTTCTTAACATTTCTTTAAACAATTTCTTCTCACTTGTTATTTTACCATTCTTTAACTTATCACCCCATTCTTTTGTTTCTATGTAGATAGCTTCTCCTTTCCTTCTTGGTGTTTGTTTTTTTTTTTTTTCCTAGCACTTTTCCCCCTGAATCAAATGGTGGCTTTAATCAGGGTATGTCTATCATCAGATATCATTTTGCTAGAAATTCAGCATTTCTGAGTATGTCACAGAATAAAACATTAAACATTTTATGTAGATATGTGCAGTGTTTCTCCAGAATGCTTCCTACCAGGTAGTACTTTTTTTTGCCTTTGCCAACTTATGAGGACATCTACTAAGCCACATAATACTTGTGTTCTAAATCAGTAAAATCAGTCACAACAATGAAGTCACATCTTGAAATTACAGTATTGAGGGGCAGCTAGGTGGTGCAGTGGATAAAGCACTAGCCCTGGATTCAGGAGGACCTGATTTCAAATCCAATCTCAGACACTTGACACTTGACACATACTAGCTGTGTGACCCTGGGCAAGTCACTTAACCCTCATTGCCTGCCCCCCCCAAAAAAAATTTAAAATTAAAAAGAAATTTTAAAAAAAGAAATTACAGTATTGAAGTAAGAACATACAATGTGAATGTACTGTTTCTTCCAAATTGTTGAAGGTTTAGTACAATTTTATACACAATGGGTTCTTAATAAATGGTATTTATCATTGTTAGTGTTACTTGAAAATCCATTTTTGTACATTGTTATAAATATGGTGATTGAATTTATAGTATGTCAATAAGCTATTTTTTAAAGTTATTCAATTTTTTTCTTTCCCAGAGCATATCATGTCCCAAGTGGAAAAATATTAGCTGTAAAGGTAAGATGTGAATAAGGTTTTATAAATTGTATATTTTTCTCCATTAAAAAATTATTTTTAATGCTAATTTTTGTCTTATTCTGCATTATGAATGCTTGTTATTTTTAAATATACTTTTACGTTCAAACCTCATTCTTAACACAATGCCTGGCATATACTGGGTACTTAATAAATATTTTCTGACTACCTCCAAAAGGTATTTCAGAAATAGTTATCCACTTCAGACGGTAGTTAGAAATACCCGTGGCCCCCTTTTGGAATTCCAAACACATACTCATATTTGTCTTAGGCTTTATCATACTAAATTAGGAAATACTTCACAGTTCCTTTCTTTATCATCAGCAGCAATTTCTTCTATTCCAATAGTATAAGGTGTTTATATACAGCAAAATAACAAAATTTATATTGCTAGAATTGTTCTTGCATAAGAATCACCCCAAAATGAATGAATGAAAATTTTAGCCATTTTAGTCACCTTATCTATTCCTTTGCTTATATATTTGGCTCTTAAAATACATTCACTGATGTTTTTCAGTCTAGTAGCTCTAAATTGTTTGTCTTTTGTAAATTGCCTAAAAGTTCACAAAGTTCACTGTTGAAGTTTTGCCAAAAGATAGACCCTATGAATTTTAGGGTTTGAAGAAAAATTAGAAGTTATCTTGCCCCAACCCCATCATTTTCCATATATATGAAACTGAGATTCAGAGAGGTTAAACGTCTGATTAATGATAATTAATGATTAATGATTAATCAGTTTTCTTTCTGAATTCACATTTCCAGACTCTATCTAGTCACTGTCTTGACATTTTAAAAAATATTATTCTCTCCAAGCCCAATCTTTTCATTACTCTGCATTTACTTCCCAGATCTGTGACTGTAATTGTTGTAACTTCATAAGTGATTTGGCTATTGAGATTTGTCAAGCAGTCAACAAGTATTTCTTTTGATTTCTTTCCTTTATTTTTTGTATTTGTCTCTTGTTTAATTCCTGTTAGAATAAAAAACTTCCTGAGAGCAGAGATTTTCATTCTTTGTATTTCTATTTCTAGCATGTAGAACAGTGCCTCATACACAGTAGGAACTAAACAAATATTGGTTGATCGGCTCCCATTTCCTGATATCCTATGGATGCAGAGAAAGTTAGGTTGTTATTTAGGATATTTTTAAAAATATAATTAATTTTCAATTCTTTACAAAAATAGAAGAAAACAGTGAGACTTATAATCTGAAACTCATTAATATTTGTTTTTTGAGTATATTACATCATATATTTAACAGTAGATTTAACTAATTGTGCTTTGTATGGGCTAATAGTAAATTTATTTTGTATTTTCTAAATAACACTTTGAATTAGAGCGATTAGAATGTCATTCTAAATGCACATATTATTCCAAAATTAATTGAGAAATGTAAATAAGTCATAAGGAAAGATTTGTCATATTGTCACATGTCTGTTTCGGGTTTTGTTTTGTTTTTTTAAAAAAAACAGACTGAATTCGGAAAACTTCACTAAATTATGTGATCCTGATTAAATGGGACCACTGTACTGGTGGATTGGTGATTTGCCAATGTGATACCCATCTATAATAAGGCTTATAGAGTGAACTACAGATCAATGAGAAGGAAAATAGAGTAGGATCACTAAAAATATATGGAAGGATAATCTTTTGAGGGGAAAAAAAAACCATGCCTCCTTTGAGGAGAAACCATACCCCACTAATCTACTAGAGTTCTTTGAGAGATTGAAGGCTTGGAGAAGAGGGTAAGGAAAGCATATGGGCAAGAGCAGGAGGGCAATGGTCATCATGGAAATAGACTCTTAGAAGAGATAGGTATGGGCAGCTAGGTGGTATAGTGGATAAAGCACTGGCCCTGGATTCAGGAAGACCTGAGTTCAAATATAGCCTCAGACACTTGACATTTACTAACTGTGTGACCCTGGTCACTTAATCCTCACTGCCCAGCAAAAAAAAAAAAAGAGAGAGAGAGATAGGTATGATACTAAACTGGATATTGGAGAAAGCTTCTGTCATAAATAGGAAAGTAGTTTAGAAAAGAGAACAAAGGCTTGGAACCAAATGATTACTTCTCTGAATTGAAAAGTCTAACTGTTGAGTTGTGCCTGAATTTTTCAAAGGGAAAGGTCTTTTTTTTTTTTTTAACATTTTCATAAATGTGCTAAAAAGTACATACCATGAAACATCCATGTTTGTAGATGACAGTAATCTCTGTGTAGTGAAACAGTTTTATAAATAGAAGTCAATTATGAAAAAAATCTATGAATAGGCAAAAAATAACACCACCTTTCCCTCCCCCCCCGTCCATATGCCCATAAGAAACCAAGTATATTTGTTGCTAAGTATACAATAAATTTAGGAAAAATTAATGCAAATAATACTTCAGAATGGATGGATTTTAGGCTGTTTGTTATGATCCAGGAAAGTGATTTAGAAATAATCCTTCCCTGTTTTTCTAGTACATGAAGTCCTCTTTTGATTTGGAATCCATGCCTAATCTGTACCCCAGGGTCAACCATTTTAATGATATTCTAGGATCATAGATTAGAAATGTGAGGAACCTCAATTTACCTCTTCTCCCCCACACCCTCCTATACACAATTTTATGTAAGGAAACTGAGTCCCAAAGAAAAGTCATTTTACTCATCCAAGGTCACACTGGTAGTAAGTGGCAGAGCTGGAATTTGAACATAAGTCTCCAAATTCAGCACTTTTTTTCTCTGCAATTCCTTCTTGACTCCTATGACTTCAGTTTTGCTTCTGTCCAGATGATTTCTAAATCTTTATCTCTAACCCTGACCACTCCAAAGTCCCAGTCTGGCATTTCTGATTTCATGCAGTGACCTGGGAATCC
Source organism: Dromiciops gliroides (assembly GCF_019393635.1). NCBI lineage: Eukaryota > Metazoa > Chordata > Mammalia > Microbiotheria > Microbiotheriidae > Dromiciops > Dromiciops gliroides. The sequence goes on from NC_057862.1 coordinate 151,986,395, forward strand.
TGTTAGCTAGCACCTCAAATTCATTACATCTAGAATCTAAGTCATTATCTGCATAAAAATAAATTCTGCCCCTTTATTTTAATGGAGACCCCCAGTCTCCTTTGGCCCTTTCCTTTCTTACCACAACAAGTTACCAAATTCTATTGATTCCTTTGACTGTTTGATGAATCTGTTCCACTCATGCTATCCTCATTGCTATCACCTGACTTCAAGTCCACATTAACTGTCTCCTGAATTATTCCAGTGGCCTCTTACCAATTTCCCTGCCTGCTGCTTCTTTTCTTACTCTTGCTTTAATTCTATCCTATATACTGTTACCAGATTAATCGTCCTAAAATATAGGTCAGATCATGTCACTTCCTTACTTAAAAACCTTCAATGATTCCCTTACTCCTTACAAAATAAAGGCCCAGTCTCTTAGCCTGCCATTTAAGAAGTTCTAAGATTTGACTCTGAGGCAGCTAGGTGGCAAAGCCAATAGAGTGCCAGGCCTGAAGTCAGGAAGACTCATCTTCCTGAGTTTAAATCTGGCCTCAGACATTTATTAGCTATGTGAACCTAGGCAAATCACTTAACCCTGTTTGCCTCAGTTTCCTCATCTCTCAAATGAGCTGGAAAAGGAAATGGCAAACCACTCCAGTATTTTTGCCAAGAAACCCCCCAAAAAGGGTCGTGAAGAGTTGGACACAACTGAAAAGACTGAACAACAACAAAAGATTTTACTCCAACCTGCTTTTCCTGCCTTATCTCTTCCTGTTCCTATTTAATTTACCTTATGCTCCAGCCAAACTGGACTATTTGCTATTAATTGAACACATACTGAATTGTATTGACTTTGCTCTTGTCCCTTGGTCTTGTCCAATGCCACCTTCCTCCTCCCCTACCCATCTTTTTTGAAATCCTATCCCCCCTTCAAGGTGTATCTCATATGCTACCTCTTCATGAAACCTTTCCTATTCATCTTAGTTCTCTCTGTCCTCTGGCTACCTGCTGTACTTTGTATGTCTCTTAGGACATCTCACATGTTGCTTCATGTTATAATTATTAGCGTATGTTCTTAGCTCCCACACTTCAGAAACCTTTAAGCATTATTTAAATAAGAGTTATTATTTTTAGAACATAAGATCCTTAAAAGCATGTCTCTTCCTTTTCTTTACTCTTCTGTGCCTAGGACAGTATCATTTTCATATTAGGTACTCAATAAGTATTTGTGGAATTATTAAATTTTGGTCTTTAAAGGTGATATTACAGAAGCAACATATACGTACTTCCAAAAGATGTCCTGGTGCTATCCTTGGTAGAGATAAAACATTGAACTTGATGATTTTCTGGTCTTAGCCAGTTGTTATATCTTATATTAGTGGGCAAAATGAAATGAAGAGTTTGAAGTACACTTGTTTTTTTCATGGCTCTGCTTCTGCCTTTAAGAATGGCATTTGTACCTCTCAGTTGACCTTAACTGTGAAAAAGGAGTGCCATGTATCACAGAGGTATGTGGCGAAGAGTAACAAATAGTCCTTTTCCCCCAAAAAATCAACTATAGGACTTTGGTGACTCTCTAGAATGATGAATGAAATTCATTTACCCAAGTCAAATGATTTGTTAGACCCATGTCTTCAGGAGCAGTTAGAGGAGAACCCTAGAAAACGGTTATATTTTTCCTTTACACTAAATATACTAACAAATGTTATATAGTAACTTCTTTAACATGTTCACTAGCTTAATAAAAGCTAACCCTGGTTAGTGCTCTCCTTTCCGAAGTAAACTTCATAATTTCAGTCAGTAACCTGATATCTGAAGGAACAGTAACTTTCTGTAGTTTTGGGTGCCTGGATTAAAAAACAAATCAATGATGAAATGCCTATTTTTCATTGGTGTCAAAAAAGAGACTGGCAATGTAAAGCCAAATTAAATTTTTGGGAAAAAAGAAGAGTTCCTTTGAATTTTAATTTTGCTGCCATAAAATTTAGAAATTTTTTACCAAAGAAAACATACTGAAAGTAATACTAATCACCAGTGCACTGCAGGGTAATTACTTGACAGTGACTATAATTCATGAAACCTATTAGTAACTACCATTTTTGTTATAGGTAGTCTTGAAAATTGCAAGTAAATAGAGCAAGAAAAACATATAAAATACTGTTATCCAACTTGCAAACTAAACCTTTTTACACCATTAAAGTATTCTATAAAAATCTTTCAGCTAGGTAATGCTTGGAAGATTTAATGGATTCTCCAGTATTGCTGTTTTTTTTCTAATTGGGAAAAATCCATCTACAAGAAAAAAAATCATAGCATAGTATGTAGCATGCACTGATTATCATTCTTCGACTGCTTTGGGTTTCTGCTGCTCTTAAACTAGCATTTAAATGGACCATTTGATTAATCATTTGTATACTGACTGTAATCCTCCCAAATTTCCTTTCTGAGTTGTACATACTGTAAAAGACAATTATGTCGCCATAGATTAAATAAGTGAATTAAAATAGAATAGCGGCTTAATTTGACCTGTGATTTTGCTCTCCTTCCCTTCAGTGGAACGTGTGCCACTCTAGCAAATAAATGAAGTCATCCATGACAGCTTGTGATGAATTGCCGTATTTATACTGTATATTTTAATAGCCTCACACTAATTTAAATTGAGCACAGAGTAAATTATAATTCAGTCAGTTGACTGCTCGTATTTAACTTGACAACTCATCCTTATTTGTCCTGGAGGTGTAGTGGAGAGCAGAGGAAATATACTCAGGTATTTCAGGCTTAGATTTAACCCTTTCTCCATGAAATCCTTAATATTCAAATCTTCTTCTATTTGGATTGTTTAGCCCTAGATGGAGAGTGGGAGAGGAGGGCAAGGGGTAAAAACTGCCTCAACCTAGTCTCAAGCTGTCCATAGTTGTGGTTTTTTAAAATTAAGTAGAAACCTATTATTTTGCTGATTTTATTCATGGTCTATATCTAATAAGAAATTGACTTTGCTTCTTAGCATTTTAATGATCACTCACAAGAATACATAGTAAAGTAAAAATTAACTTCATCTATAGTAATAAATCTCCCAGAAGCACTATGATTTAAGGATCAACTTTATTGTCCTGTTCAAAATTCTCCAGATGACATTATCTGCTTCCTTACACATAGAGCCAAGGATTCTCAATTCTGGAATACTGCTGATAAAAAATAAAATAAACATTTGATTTTAGGTGGCTGGTACCATAATGTAAAACCAGCATGTCAAAGTTAAATACTTTAAATGTATGGGATCTAAATGAGCAAATGGATTTGATAGATTTAGAATTAAAGTTTGATCTTATTTACTTCTTAGTATTTGTGGCAGTTGAAATATTGGTGAAATAGTAAAGTACATCTTTTCCCCATCCAAAAAATGTCTAACTATGAAGATTAGAGTTGTAATGTGAATTTTGGTTTAATTCTGAAAAGCTGGGCACACCTACATGATATAAATGGGTTGATAATTTGATAATTCTATAGTTGCTAGTAGTCGTGCTAAGCATTAAACAAATGATTATTTTGAAAACCTTAAGGTTTTTAGCCTACTTTATTAGAAGAAAATACTCTTTGTATTTGAAAGAGTTGTACAATCCTAATATTATAATGGTTTAAGATTGATACAGTGCTAGAAGAATTATTTTGTTGCTAAGTTTTCTACAGTAAGAAAAAATGTAAGTGAATATTGTTGGCAAATGACTATTGATTGGAGAAAGGGTGTTAAATGTTTCTTGGCAGTCCTGTATTACACTTACAATCTAGTTTGGTGAGAGCTTTTATAAATAACCCTAAAGCAAACTCTTGATAGAAACTAGTTATGCTTTTTGCTTTTTTCTTCCCTTAGATGGATGTCAATACTCTAAGATGTGTATTTGGAAATTGCCCTTTTTTTCCTCACTTGATTCTATCAGCAGGATGAAGTCCATAATTTATGTTCCGTTAATCCTCCAAGATGATTACATTTACTCTCTTTTTCTAACATAAAGTGAAGTTTAACTGTTGTGTGGTGTCTACCACAATGGCAGGACACTAAGTGTATTTAGTGTTATTTGGAAATTCCCAAGCTTGAAGTTCTTTCCCCAGAATGCCTGGAGTCAGAAGCCTTGGCCATGTTTCTTTAAAAAAAAAAAAAGCCTTTCTACAATTGTTGTTTTTTTTCATCAGCTAAATCTCTTTTTATATAAAAGAGTAACCATTGCCCTTATATTAGTCTTACTTGAAGAGCCAAGTAAAATTGAAATAACTGCTCACCTTTCTACATATAATAAATGCTTGAGAAGATACTATGTTTTCATCAATGTGTACTCTCTCCCTTATACATTTAACAACATTTTAAAAATTAAACGCAGGTGTTTCTATGATAAAGTGACTTATATTTATTTGTTTACTTGCCTTGCTGACTTGGAAATACTTTTTAAATGTTTGGAAGCTCCAGGGTATAATGGAAAAAGCCCTGGAATGGAAGTCTTGGAGGGCTTGGAGACTGACCTCTATTCCACCACTTAGGAGCTATGCAAACTGAGCGTTATCTCTTCACCTTTCTGGACCTCATTTTCTTTATCTATAAACTGAGTTGAGCTAAATCAAGGGTTCTTCATCTGAGGTCTATGAACTTGGAGATTTTTGTTTTTGGGGGGGGGCACTGAGGGTTAAGTGACTTGCCCAGGGTCACACAGCTAGTAAGTCTCAAGTGACTGAGGCTGGATTTGAACTCAGGTCCTCCTGAATCCAGGGTGAGTGCTTTATCTACTGAGCCACCTAGCTGCCCCTATGAACTTGGTTTTTGTTTTGTTTTGTTTTTTGGTGAGGTGATTGGGGTTAAATGACTTGCCCAGGGTCACACAGCTAGTAAGTTTCAAGTGTCTGAGGCTGGATTTGAACTCAGGTCCTCCTGGCTCCAAGGCTGGTATCTATCCACTGTGCCACCTAGCTGCCCCTATGAACTTGTTTTTAATGATATTTCAATACTGTTTCCTTTGTAATCTTGTGTATTTTATGTTCCACATTTAAAAACATTTTTCTGAGAAGGGATCCACAGACTCCACCAGACTACCAGAGGGGTTCATGATACAAAAAAGGGGAAGAAGCTCTGGTCTGGATGGTCTTTAAGTCTCTTCCAGTTCTAAAACTTCTTTGGCATTCTTCTGTATTATAATGTAAAGCTTTTTCATCAATATAACTATTTCAAAGCTTTATATTTTCCTCTTAACTATGCAAAAATAATAAACTTGAATGACTTATTTGTTCTTACAAGCAAAAGACCAACTTTAAATGACATTTATATCTGTCATCCTGTGTGCTTATCTTCCAGGGTGTGAATCACAAGACATTCTCTTTTAATGGTTTGAGGGTTAATAGGTACAAGTCTCTCCTATTCTCCTCCTCTGAAAATAACCAATGTGGCCAAAATAGGGTGTATAAATTAAGGGTGTTATAACTTAACTGACTTTTAAAGCCATTAATGCTGACCTTGGAGACCTGGCTTTTCCCCCTACCCCATCAATCATTTCTGTACCACCTCCCCCAGTCCAAAGGAATAGATAGATGTGTATATGCAGTTTGTTATAAAGAAGAAGAGGTAATGGTGGTAGGGAATCCTTTTAAAAATTCTTATATTTCCATAGCCAGTTGTTCATAAGTTTTAATTTGAAAGAGAACAAACAAGCAATAATTGGCTTTTTTTTCCCTGTCAGGTGATATTGTTAGATATTACACTGGAACTTCAAAAACAAATTATGTCTGAATTGGAAATTCTTTATAAGGTAATCATTTCCCCAGTAACCACTTTTTAAACATGTTTTCAGTATTGGCTCTTTTTTTTTTTTTAACAAACCTACTTTTTTGTCTTATTTCTTTTATAGTGTGATTCATCATATATTATAGGATTTTATGGTGCATTTTTTGTAGAAAACAGGATTTCAATATGTACAGAATTCATGGATGGTGAGTTTTACATCTTGCATCATTCCTAAAATAGCTTTATTGACATTGTGATTTAAAATGTTCATTTGCTATAGACGTTGAGTAGAATGTTAAAAATAATTATAACATATTAATAGTTACCTCTTCTTATACCCTAAAATCAACCTACTGATTTTGATTACTAGTGTTAAAATTTTTAGCAGTGCTATATTTTCCAGAATGTAATTTCCTTTACTTTTATTGAAAATTTAAGTAGAACAGATTAAATGCTAGTCTAATCTGTGGTTTGATATTTGATTCTTCTATACAATCTGTCTTTACTGACAAAACAGCTGTTCTGTTCTTTTAATGTTTCAATAGCCAAAACAGATTTTCTTTTAAAGAAATCTATTAACCCAATGTCCTGTGTCTTTCAGTGAGAAATCGGTTCTTAATTGCAAGATAAGAAATTGTTTTTCAACACAGCTGTTTAGCCAAGCTGCATTTAGTTTTCTTTGGACCTTACCCCTATTCCTTTCCATCTGTATTTTTTACTCATAACCACTCTGAAGTGTTTTTTTCATCTTACTATCAAGGCATTATGCAGATTTCTCAGTATCTTCCCAATGAAATAAGGTAATCACTGTTTTCTTCCACCCACTTTAAGTCTGAGCTTGTCTTTTAAGTGACACATTTAGTGTCTGACCCATTAAAACTCACCATTTTTCATACATTCAAGTCTCCATTTTCAGGTTCTCAGTACATTTCTGGAGCAATAATCCATGACTTTCTAGAATTTTCATGACCCTCCATTTGATGCCATACCAAGGTATATATTTTAGTTACCATGTATCTGGTTTTCTAAAATACAATTCAGCCAGGGTAGCTGTCAAAAGTTGGATGTCTTAGAACCATATATGTAATGTGTCTTGTACCAATAAGCTGCATAGGAGCAAGGCCATAAGTCAGAGACATGCTAGGAATCTTGTTTAAATGGGTATTATCTCTTCCCTTGAATTATCCAAATTCTTTAGTTCCACATTTCATTTTTTAATGTTTTCTTCTTTCAGTTAGTATATTTTTCAGTCAACATTTAACATATTCTTTTATGGTCTTCCCATGATTTCCTCCTCACCTGTTTTTACACATCTCTCCCACTTCATAAGGTAGCATGGTACAGTTGGTAGAGAGCTGGCCTCAAAAGTCAGGAAAACCTAAGTATAAGTCCTGCTTCTGGCAGATCCTGGTTGTGTGAACCTGGCTGAGTAAGATAGGTAAACTCGTAGTGACTCAGACAGCACTCAAAGGTTCTTAGTTGCAAAATAGGTGTTGAACTGTATTAGTAAAAATAATTTCCTCACCAGAAGTTCCCTATGCCAGTAAAATTACAGATTTGGACCAAGAAGAAAAAAAAAATCTCTTCTCACTTCATATATATTCATATATACACATACATATATATATACACATATATATCCTATACTCGAGGCAGTCAATATAATTTGCCATTCACTAAGAATATTCTGTTCTTTCAAATTTTTGCTTATATTATTTTCTCTGCCTCAAACACCCTTCTTCTCCGACCTCATTATCTGTTTGTTACCATATTTAATATTAAGGGCCTCACCTATATGCCATTTTGTCTATGAAGCCTTCCCTGACATCCTCGTCAAAATTAATTTCTTCCTTTTCTGAATTTCCATGACATTTGTTTGTAATTCTCAAGTATCATACTCAATTTTGTATTGTATTTATTTTTCTATATCTCTTATCTCCCCTACTAGATTGAAATCTTTTTAAGGGCAAAAACCCTGTCTAATCTCTCTTTTTATCTCTATAGCCCATAGCATTGTCATTTACATATAGCAGAAATTTAGATACACATGCACATATTTAAATGATAACCATGGGCATAAAGTAAACCCAGCTGTAACATGATTAAGGAACAGATAGACTTTAACAATTTTCTATAGCTGACCAGATTTATAGATACATAATTTCTTTGGAGACCATAAAATCTACTCTATTATGTATTGTTATTTCAAAAGTGCTTAATTCAGTAGAATAAAGTACAGCCTTGGAGGACCTCCTCAAACAAAATATCTCTTATGTATGTGTTAAAATTATACATTACTCTGATAGTCACACTTGTTAAGAAAATGTTCAACCACTTGCTGAATTTCGACATTAAGTAAAGTTTAAAAGAAGACATTTGCCAGTGTCTTGGTAAGTGTCATGTACATTCAAAACAAAAGGATCCCTATTGGTGGTAAGGTTCTCCAAAATGCTTCTCTTCACAATTGATAATCTAATTGCATTAAGTTCTTGAACACTTCTAAAGTCTTTTCAGTGAATTCCACAGCAATGCAAAGGAAATTAGTATAGCCATCCACACTTGAAAAACGTAATGAATGAAAAATGATATTAACCAGATTGTGATTTGTAACCTATTAAATTTAGTAGATACTTGGAGAAGCTCTGCATTGAAAATAAGATGGGTACAGTTCATGGGAGGAGGAGATTAGACTGGATCACATTTGGGAAATTGTCTGGTGCTTTCAGTGATAACTAATGCTTGCTGTTGAAGAAGCCCATCTTTTTAATACTAATATGGTCCTATTATTTGATTATAAATCATGGAACACCATGATCTCAAAAGAATCAGAATTATAAGTAACTCAAAAGGACAACCAAAAGAGACATGCTGAGTGAAAGGAGGTTGAAATATGTTATCAGTGATGACATGCCAAAGTGACTTTTGAGATCTTATTGTAGAAGTGTTTAACTGCAAAAGGAAGGCTAATAATCAAGTAGAAAGAAGGAAAAGCAGCAGAGTGAAAAGCAACCCAAATACTGGTACCTTTGAGGTATTAAAATAGTGAAAGCATAGATGGAAAAACCAATTTGAAGAGATGTAAAGCAAAGTTAGCAGAACCAGAACTGTCTACACAGTGAATACAGTTTTATTTTCTAAAAAGAAAAGGCAGGTAAGGAGGGAAATAAAACAGGGCCAGAGGTGGTAGGACTTTGGTCAGGCCTGGAAGGGACAAGGGACAAAAGCACTTTGTATTCTTTTTTGTCATTGTTTGGTTCTTCCTTGTTAAGCATTATTGATTAAGATTTTACCCTTTGTTTTGTATATTTATCATTTTTAATATTATACAACAACAGAGAAAGACCTCTGGCACAGGCTGGATCTGCTGTAGTGAATTTATGAAAAGAGTAGGGAAAGAATTTTGTAAAATGTGAAAAATCTTGGAGAAGATGCCACTTGTTGAACTGAAGAGAGCCCCTGCACCAAAAACATCACAGATCTAGTGTATAATGGAAACCTTCTCAAAAAATTTTACTTAGAAGCACAAGATTGAAATTTGCAGTAAGATTACAGTTGTAACTAATTGCTTTCATTTAAAATTAAATTATTTGTTTCACAAAACGACAATAACAATAAAAGCAAGTTAAGTGGTGTAGTAGGTAGAGGGCTGGGCCCAGGAAGACCTGAGTTTCAAATGTGGTTTCAGACACTTACTGGCTATGTGACCTTGGGCAAGTCATTTAACCTTTCTCTGCTTCAGTTTCATCATCTGTAAAATGGGATTATAGTAGCACCTATCTCCCAGGATTGTTGTGAGGATAAAATGAGAAGATATTTATAAAGTGCTTTACAAATTTTAAAGCACTGTATGAATGGTTGGTATTAATAATGGAGTTCTTTTTATTAATTCCAGAATATGTTTATTTAGTGCTTATCATGTGTAATTCAATTAAATTCATAATATTTATTAAGCATCTGTTGTATATAAAGTACTATGATAGGGCACTGGGGATACAAAGACTTAAAAATAGGTTTCATTTTACCAGAGACATCACACTCACACACACGCACACACACACACACACACACACACACACACAAGTACAAGACAGTTCGAGTAGGGGAGAGGGCATTCTAAGAATTAGAGGTATAAAAGAAGGCCTATTAGAGGTGGTAGCATTGTCAGATGACATCCTCATTATAGGAAGATGATATACTACTTTAGCCAATTTTCCAGTTGTGATTATTGACATTTCAGATCTGTCCACCTACTCTACTGAGTGCTTCTTGTCAGCACTAGCATGTGTCTCTAAGTTGACTGTGGGGATGAGCCATGAACATGGAACAGGCTGAAACTTGTTAGCCCTTGGGAATCAAACCAGCACCTTTGGTCCTGTCAGCCTTGTGATCAAACCAGATGAACTTATCCTGCATTGGGTTTATAAATGTATTGAATTCTCAGATTAAAAATTAACATTCCAAAAAAACCCCCTTATTATATATATATATGTGTGTGTGTGTGTGTGTATGTGTGTATATATATATAAATATATATATATATGTATATATATATATATATAAGCAATGCTGCATAGCAGTGGAATTTGTTTAAAAAAAAACTACAAAAGAATATGTATTCATAGGGAAATGTGATGTTGTTAATAGAGTATTAAGCTGAAATTAGAAAAGTCCCCCGTTCACATTCTGATACTGACTCATTGTACCTTATACAAGTCATTTCATTTCCTTGGGCCTCAGTTTCTCCAACTGAAATGAGAATTGACCTCTAAGGTTTGTTCCAGCTCTATGTTGGAATTGCTCCAGTATATCTTGTGATTCTAAGAATTCTACCCTGGAATAGACTATTCAGCTCTGAAAGGGAGGAGGGAGAAGAGAGAGCATGACTAGAGTGAATTGAAATCAGAAACCCTTAAATAGCCCCAATGTAAACCAACACTTTTAGTTCAAACTAGCATTCAGTGCAATTTTCATTTCATGTTGTTTGAAATCTGTAGGACCTTTGTGATTTGTGTTCCATTGTTCTTTTCCTACAGGGTAGTCTTAACATATTCAGTTGAAGCTGTTGGTTCTTATTTCATCCCATATCCTTGAATAAATATGCCATATCAATTTAAATCATTATCACCTCTGACCTCCTCTAAAGTCCTTTTCCATTGTCGCATGAGGAAGACTGACTTCTTTAGGACTGACATTGGAGTATAAGCTTTGCCAGGGCCTACCAAGCCATAAAGCCTTCAAGAATGGGCCTGGTCATGGCTTATGTTTCTGTTGCCCGAAAACCACCCTAAGTTTGGACAGACTAATTATACCTTAGGTAGTTAATATTTTTTGGACATACCTACTCATGGATTTGATATGCTAAGGTGTTCAAGTTATCACAGAGTTGCCTTTTTCCTCTTACTATCTTCCTTTTAGCATTTATAGCCCAGTGTATATTTTTAGCCACAGTATGATTTTCTAGCTCTTTGTCAAAATTTACAGCAAACAAAAGTTACCAAAAATATTGACATTGATATATTTCCACCATCTGCTTTATACAGGAAAAATGTCTACCCAGGATTTTGATGTTTAAATATCAATTTGGAGGAAGAGAGGCTAGAAAACTGTTTTCACTTTTACCCCTGATTTTGAATAATTGAAATGATTTCTAATGGATAAACCAACTAAATATGTGCCTGGCTTTGAGAAAACTCAGTATATGAAAATTCATGCTTAAAAAGTAGCCACGGGAGTGGATAGAGCACTGGCCTTGGAGTCAGGAAGACCTGAGTTCAAATCCAGTCTTGGACACTTGACGCTTACTAGCTGTGTGACCCTGGGCAAGTCACTTAACTGCCATTGCCCTGGAAAAAAAAAAAGTAACTACTTTTGCGTTTAAGAAGTAATCTTGGGGCAGCTAGGTGGTGCAGTGGATAGAGTACCGGCCCTGGAGTCAGGAGTACCTGAGTTCAAATCCAGCCTCAGACACTTAACACTTACTAGCTGTGTGACCCTGGGCAAGTCACTTAACCCCAATTGCCTCACTAAAAAAAAAAAAAAAAAAAAAGTAATCTTAGTTGTACAAAAAAGAAGTTCAACTTGGGTTTCCTTTAGTTTCCAAATGGCAAGTCCATGAAGGTTCTTGAATAAAGGAGTTATATGACCATAATAGCCATGTGTTACGAAAATTACCCAGACAGGAGTGTGAGGAATAAATTGTTCTCATCCTCAAAAAACCCTCAAAACCCCCGACTTAGTCCATCCAGCCACACTAGCTACATTGTATATCTCTCCTCCCTTTTGTGACTAAACTCCTGAAGAAGGTCCCTGAAGTCCTTCTCTCTACTTTCTCTCCTCTAAACTCTTGGTCATTTGGCTTCCAACCTTATCACTCAACTGAAACTTATCTCTCCAAAGTTACCAATGATCTTTTAGTTGTCAAATCCAATGACCTTTTCTTGGAGCTCGTCCTTATTGATATCTCTTTAGCCTTTGACACTGTCAACCAACCTCTTCTCTTGGATACTCTTATGTCTATATGTTTTTGTGATTTCAGTCTGTCTTGGCTCTCCTCCCACCTATTAGACTGCTCCTTCTCAGTCTTCTTTGTTGGATCTGCATCCAGCTGGCCCCCAAATGTCTGTTCTGGATCCTGTACTCGTCTTCCTGTAGTTTACTTGTTGATCTCATTCACTCCCATGGATTCAGTTATAATTTCTTATGCAAATGATCCTCAGATCAATTTATTCAGCCCTGACCTCTCCTGGCTTCCAGACTCACATCACTGACTGCCTGTTGGACATCATGAACTGTATGTCCCACAGACAACTTAAACTCAACCTGTCCAAAACTCAACTCATTATTCTCTCCCTGACCCCTAACCCAACCCTCACTATTCTAACTCTCTTATTTTTGTTGTGGGCACAATTCCTCAATTACTTGTCATGTATATCCAATTTTTGTACCAAGTCTTGCTTCTCCCTTTATAGTATCTCTTGCATATGCCCCCTTCTTTCCTAAGACAATGTCACAGATCTGGTGTAGGCTCTTCTCACTTCACATCTGGACTGTTATAATAGCCTTCTACTTGAATTACCTTCCTCTTCTCTCCTCACCCCAGTCCATCTTCCACTCGGCTATCAAATTGATTTTCCTGAGGCATAAGTTTGGCCATGTTGCTCCCCTATTAAGTAAACTCTAATGACTCTCTGTTACCTCCAGAATCAAATTTAAGCTCCTCTGCTTGGCCCTTCATAACTGGGCCCCCTCCTTCCTTTACAGTCTATTGATGCCTTAGTTGCCTCCACGTACTCTGTGATCCATTATCATTGACTTCCTCACTCTTCCTCACATAAAATACTCCATCTCCGGATTCATACATTTACTCCGGCTGTCCGTCCTCATATCTGCCTCCTGGCTTCCCTGGCTTTCTTCAGGTCCCAGCTAAAATCCCACCTTCCACAAGAAGCCTTTCTGGTCCCCCAGCACATCCAGTATGTGTCTTGTTTTTACACACATCTTTACATGTTGTCTCTCTCATCAGATTGTGAGTTCCTTGAGGGCAGGGGTTCTTTTTGTCTTGATTTCTCCAGCACTTTGCACAATGCCCCCCAAACATTAAACACTTATTAATTGCTTGTTGACTTGACGAAAGAGTATATATTGGGAAGATTGTTTTCCTGGCCAGAATTAAGTGTTTGTGAATATGATGTGTTCTGAATTGAGAAGTATCTTGTGAGATCTAGGGCACCCAGCCACTTAATAATTGTTAAGCTCTTTTTTGTACTATGTTCTTCAGTTATAATAGATTACAATGGCTTGGATTTCTTTTCTTTTAGGAAGGATTTTGATATGAATAGGCATATCCTTTGTTGAAGGGTCTTGAAATCCTGTTATATGAGTGTTGAAGGCACTGGGGGTCTTTAGCCTGGAAAGGAGAAGCCCAGAGAACCTAGGGGATGTGGGGGAGGGAGGCACATGGAGTAGAACATGAGAGCTGTCTTCATTTATTTGAAGGGCTTTCATGTAGAAGACGAATCAGACTTGTTTTGCTCTGCACTAGGAGGTAGAATTAATTGCTTCAAGTAGAAGTTGTAAAGAGGGGACTGTAAGGAAAGATTTACCAACAGTTAGAGACTAGCTGGTAAGTAAAGTGGGCAACGCTAGATCAGGTAATGGGCCTTCAAAAACAGGCTGGGAGTGGTACCCTTGTCTGGTATATCTCGTTCAGGTATGGGTTGGACTAGATGACCTCTGGTATTGCATCCAAATTGAAGATTTTGTGATTCTTTAAGGCAGTAATACCAATTAGGTTACTGCCGGCCTCTAGGAGAAAGATGAGAGTAGGAGCTATGGTGGTTGCAATGGGATTAGGAAAGAAGAGCCAGATGTGAAGGAGATTTTAGAGGTAGAAATAACAGGATTTGCCAACTTCCCTTTCTCTCATATCACACATCCAAAGATGGTTCTAAGGTTAAGAGCTAAGTGACTGAGAGAATGGTTGCATGATTGATAGAAATAGAGAATTTAGGAGGAGAGGACATGTTTAGGGAGAAAAATGAATTCAGATTTTAAACATATTTAGTTTGCAGTTTCCAGGTGTAGAGAGAGCCAGGAAGAATCGGAAATAATCTGTTTCTTAAATATTCAAGGAACCAACTCCTTTATAGGGCCATATTTGACAAATATACCAGAATGTGTATCTCCAAATGAGTATTGTCTTTTTCAAAGTAATCACCCAAAAAGACTTTACATATCTTCCAGTGATGTTACCATTATCCCAAACATTTTTAAGCTCTAACTTTGAAATTGTCTTCAGATATTGTCACATGTCCTTTTTCTAAAAGTTGTATTGACACATTTTGTTTTTATGCCACAATCACTTTGTGATATATCACCATATTCAATGACCCTTTTTACTAAAATAAAAACAAAAAATAGGTGAATAAAATCAATCAGCAGTGTCACCTCACAGTGTATGCAGCATTCCTCACCTAAAGTACCTCCCTTTCTACAAAGTGTCACAGATTCTTTTGAATATCATCAGTAGTATCAATTTTTTGTCCTTTGAAGAGTAGATGTAATCAAAATTCCACTATCAGTTGAATAAAGTAGACAATCAAATGGAAGAGCATCATTTTGGGTCAATTAAATGGAATCTGTATACCAAAATACTATAGAACTATTTGTTTGGCATGGAAATTGGTTCTCAATGTAGTCCAAAGAATATTTGAAAACAAATTTTGAACAGTGGCACCATCTTTGAAATTAGTGTATTGATTTCCTAATATAATAAAATATTTAGGTTTTTGGTTGGGTCATTTGTGGCTTTGAATAAATCTCATTGCTTTATTGTCAAAAATTGTGATTCTTGTTCTTAGAAGTGTTCATTTTATATTCATGATACTCCCAGTAAACTTTTTTGTCATTATGGCAGATAGAGCACTTGTTCTGGAGTCGTAGTATCTAGGTTCAAATCTTGCCTTTTGCACTACCTATGTAACCTTGGGCAAGTAACTTAATTTCCCCAGGCCTCAGTTTCCTTGTCTGTAAAATAAGAGAATTGACTTTTGAGGGCTCTTTCAGTTTTAGATTTGTGATCCTTTAGGAATAAAACCTCTTACTATAGTTTTACATTTGAGGAAACTGATATACAGTACTGTAGGTAGCTCATGTTCTGTTATTTTTTAAATTTCCACAATGGCCATGTCAAGGCTCAGCCTTGACTAGGCTTCTTTTTTTTTTTCTTTTTTTTTTTTCTGACACAGTTTTAACACACATATCACACTCTTGGGAGTAAGGTGAAAGTGACTAATTGTGCTCTCAGATGGCTAAGTGCAAATATGGGTTACTTAATTGCAGATGTAAAATTTATACCCATCACAAAGAAAATTGGGCTAAAAACCAATTTGACCCTGGATATTTAGTGTGTGACATGGGGGCAGGGGAAAGTATTTCCACAATGATGAGTACAAAAAAGAACTGTTCCAGTACAATCTTTGCCATGCTGTTTGTATGAAATAACCACATTTGTTTATCTCTACAGGGGGATCTTTGGATGTGTATAGGAAAATTCCAGAGCACGTCCTGGGAAGAATTGCAGTAGCAGTGAGTATTTAGCTTTCACCTTGTGAAATCTGGGTGGCAAACTCTTTATCGTCAGCCTCTTGCCTTCTCTGTGCTCCAGTCCTTAGTTTCTTTCTCTATAGCCCTCAGTAAGAGAGGAGGCCCATGTGATGTTTGGGATTTTCTTTATCCCCCCTCTGCTCTTGTCCTTCCTCCCTTCTACAGCCAGTCCATTACTTACAAATGTCAGAGTCACATGATGTGTTTCCAGCCCCTAAGTAGCCCTGAGGAACTTCAACTGATGTATATGCCAGGGCCTTACTATACCTAGCAAGATCTCTTTTTCCTATGTACTAAAATTCATTGGATTTTCCATATTGTTTAGAAAGGAAAATGTTTCCTGGGTTGTTGTTTTTTATATTTTGGAAATGGAAAATACCTTTACAATTAGAAAATTTGTAGGTACCCATCACAAAATGAGCCAGTTTGTGCAGAAGTAACTACTTCATTCTGAAGCAATGAGGAATCCCTCATTCTAAAAGAAATAAACCTAGGTTCAAATTTCCATTTTAGTGATATTGATATGATAACAGGCAAATCCCTAAACCTCTTTGAGCTTCGGGAAATCTGTGAGATTATAAGTTAAAGATGGGTTTCTGTTTCCATTGATAGCAAGGGAATTCCTGCACTGATGAAATCACATGCTTTTGATATATTGGTATATAGAGGTATTTTTATTATCATTATTATCTATCTACCCTCTCTGAGCCTCATTTTCCTCAGCAGAGACTTGAGGGTTTGTTGGCTTTCCTTAACATGGTGTCTACTAGCACATAATAAGCACTTAATAAATGCTTGATTAAATGACCTCTAAAGTTCCTTTTATCTCTAAATCTGTGGTCCTGTGGTGTGTGTGTGTGTGTGTGTGTGTGTGTGTGTGTGTGTACACACGAGCTTTAATTTGGAGTAATTCTTCAAACCACATCTAGGAATTTGGTCTTTGTGATCATACACAATTTTCCTCTTCTGTTTTCATAAAGCTGTTTAATTCCTAACTATTCACCAATGGAATGTAAGTGGATAAGCAAGCATTGTATGAATTCTAGATTTCAGATTTGGAATAAATTTAGATAAGAGTGCCTCACATGGGGTGGGGTAATGTTAAACAATTGCTAGATAGAAGGTGCTCTGATAACTTAAGCAGTTTAAAGCATAACCAAGTGATTATACCATGTACCATTTAATTAAATGGCTGATTTTCGCATTCATTATACATCAAACTGACAACTTAAATCCTTTAATCCACCATGGACAGTTATTTCCTCTTAGTTCATTGTAATTCACAGCTTTACTTTTTTCTCTCTAATTATTGGTGTGAACTGCCCAGGGTGAGGGGAACTTTCTTTCCTTAACAGCTAATGCTGTTAAGGAGCTCATAATCACCATATTTTGGTGGAGTGTTTTTGCCATGAATTTGGAATTCTTTAAATCAAGATTTTAGGTGAAAATCAAAATGTTTCATTTTCTCTTCCAAGTCTGAGTGATAGATATGATGTTGCTTTTAGCAGTCTGTGGCTCTAAAATTTAATAGCTCAATTAATAAAAGGCAGAAAAGGGGAAGCAAAAAGCCACATTGGAAAAAAACAAAACAAAGGAAAAGGAGCACATTCTCTTCTTGAACTTCACACCAATAGGAATCTCCCTTTCATGATTCTCTTCTGACTCCATAAGTCTCATTTTGTGCAGTGGGCCCACACAAGTCCCCTGGCACGTCTGCTCTGCTGGGCTCTGCCATTCAGAAGAGGGATGCAGGTAGCAGAAGAAATGGGCACACCCTGCAGCATACATTGACTAATTAAAAACTTAGCAATTTTTTAAAAATCACACCACTCTTCACTTTTGCCCTGATCTTTTTATAGCTATACCTTCTTTAAAAAGTGTGCTTTTCCCTCGCCTTTGTGCTACACAGTTATAGAGAATAATTAATATAGCTCCACTTTATATAGAGCCCTTTCAGGTATTGCAAATTATCTCATTTGATCCTCACACCAGCACTGTGAGGGAAGTTCTGTTATTTTCTCCATTTTGTGGATAAGGAAACGTGAGGAATAGAGAGGGTTATGTGACTTGCTTTAGGGTCCCAGAGGTGGTGAATGTCCAAAGTGGAATTTGAGCCGAAATCTTCCTGACTTTAAATCCAGCACTCTGAATTTAGAATCAGAAGACGTGAGTTCAATTCCCAGCCCTGACACTTATTTTTATGTGACTTTTAGCAAGTCTTAATCTGGTGGAGGAAGGTGAGAGTCTCAGTTTCCTCGCCTGTAAAATGAGAGTATTATAGTTTAATATTCCCATGTCCCTTCTAGCTCCATAATCATGTTGTGATTCTTAATTTACCACTTTTTCTAATGTCTTCTAGATCCTAATCTTATAAAATGATTCTTCCCTGTCCACTAATCCCCACCTCAAAGAGCTTTCTTTTTAGGAAACATAAGTGGGTTAGCAAAGCCTTGGCTGTCTCCCCAAGTCACAACTGATGAATATCAATCTGACAAAAAGCTGTGGTCAGCAAAAGGGGAGACGAAAGAGGAAAAGCCATGTAAAACACAGAAGACAGGGAGGTGATAGCATTCAAAATGAAAACAGCAAAAGATAATTCCACATTTGTTAAGTACCTGATTTTTTTAAGCAAATAGCCAGACTCTGGAGATAACAAAAACAAAAGTGAAAATCCCCTCCCTCAAGAATTCTACTCCTTACTTATCACTTTCTGTCTAATTATAAGTTGTAGCCAATAGTTGAATAGTGTCTCATTACTTCCAAAAAACCACTGATGATGTTGGTCTGGGTACCTCCCCCCACCCCTTCCACCAATGCAAATCACAGCTCCTCCAGAGATGAGCTTAAGGAATTACTGTGACTGGGTGGGTAGATTAGAGAGAGAGAGAGAAAGAGAGAGAGAGAGAGAGAGAGAGAGAGAGAGAGAGAGAGAGAGAGAGAGAGAGAGAGAGAGAGTTTGGGTTGACTTTAGGGTAACGAACATAGAAAGATTAGTTTACAGGACCATCCAGAACTTCCATTCCACTAACATAGCCTTCAAGAACCAGAGGTCACCTCCAGGCCATAATGAGGCATTGAATAGGACTTTATTGGAAGTAGTTTGATGAAGAGGCAATTCAATAAATGTTCTCCCAGCCTGATACCAGTTTTTACTATCCATGATTACCCCCTTAGAGAGGCAGTTGTCTAGGACAGCATGGGCATTGTCCTAGAAGAGGGGTCAGCAGCTGTCCTGACCTTGAGGCCAAGCAGTACCCAGGGTGCCATTGCTAGGGAAGAGGGCAAGGAGAAGCAGCCTCAGGAGAGGAGGAAGGAAGAGAAAAAGGAACGAGGAAGTTTAAAAGAAGGAGGGAAAGTGAAGAGAAGAAGATCGACAGTAATAAATGAAGACAAATTATTCCCTCCAATATCTGCTTCTTTTTACACGTAGAACCCTGTAGCCAAAGGATTATTCTTGGTTCCAGGCACTGAAATAAAAGGCAGGGATCCAAAGAGAAGGAGGCGATAGTGATTCTCTTGGTTGTTTCAGCAATATTTTACTCAGATCTTTGAGACATGGGATGAATGATGGGAGAGTCTGTAATTGAAAAAAGGAATCCTTAAGTTAATACATGAGCTGGTTAGCTTCAGCCCTCCCTCCCACACAGTGTTTGCTTTCCTTGCTCCCAGCTGGAGCCTCTAAGAAATGATGCCAATCCTGCTTTGGCTGAACACTGTATTTCCACTTCTGTTTCTGAAGTGGTGACATTGTGCACTGCATTTTGAGTGCTAATGTTGATTGAAGTTGTCCCTGAAAGGATGTGTACTTGAACTGTCAGAGAGTGAGTGATTGACAATCGGCATAAGTACTTTGAGTGTCAAGGCTTTGTCAAGGCATTGTTGTAAAACTAAGTCTACTGAATACCAATAATGCCCCCTAGGTTTTCTATAAACAGATTTCTGGTTTCTTTGTAGGATGGTACTTCTCCTGTGCTCTTAGGAGGAAATATTAGTATATTTTAACAATACTTAAAAATAACATGGTCATAGTTTAAAATTTTAAGAAATACTTGCTAAAACTTTTCCTTTGTTTTTTTCTCTTCTCACAATTTATGATAAATTGTATTTCGTGCAAGGAGTTTTCTGCCTATTCATTGGCTGTCAAAAGATTTTCACCAGTGTATTGCCTTTAATGGTCAAATTTTGTATCATTATATAAATTTTCAATTAGAAATTAATATCATTACCAGTGCCCACCAGACACTGACTTCTTATTCCAAAAAGATGGCCCTTTCTATGACCTGGAGAGAAAATCATTACTAATTAGCTAGTATTATCCTTATGAATATAAAAAAAAAATTAAGTTGTCTCTGACCTTCTGAACATTTAGGTAGTATGGTAGATAGAGTACTGGCCTAGAAATCAGAAGCACGGAGTTCAAATTTGGCCTCAGATTACCGACTAGCTGGGTGACCATGACATGTTATGTTGCCTCTCTTTGCCTGTTACCTCAACTGTAAAGATGGGATAATAAAAATACCTACCTCCTCCGGATTGTTGTGAGGATCAAATGAGGTAATATTTATAAAATGCTTAGCACAGCCACTGCCGTGGGCATATAGTAGGAGCTTAATAAATGCTTGTTCTACTCTCTGTGACTAATAAATGCATTCTTCTTTCTACAATATGGTTTCTTATTTCACCTTCTGGGAAGTAGGTTTAACACTACACAAAAATTTCCTCTACTAAAGCAGGAATTCATTTTATGTGAAAATTTCACTGGTAGATTATCTTTAGAAGCAATTATCTTTTTTTAGACTAGTATACAAACACAGAGGGAAATTGATTATACCATGTTAGCAAACCTTTCAGGAGTGCAGAACTGTATGTGTACAATTAAAATATGTTAACCTCTGTCCAGCATTAATTGATATAGATTTTGTCTTGCCCTAGATCTTTAGTGACATCTTTTGAAATTGTTTTTACTGACTTTACCTTCCATGTTTTCTTTCTCTTCCCTCATTCTTAGGATTTCTGTTTTGGTTGAGATACTTACACAATGAGTCCGCAAATCTAATTTCATTGTTTTCAAAATAAGTCAGTTCCATGATCACCTCTCATTTTGAAGAATTGTTTTTTATATATCCTACTCTATGACTTGAAATTCTCATTTCCATGTGGTGTCTATTTTTTATGTCTTACAAAATTCACATACTATGTTTCAAAAAAATTTTGACAATCCATGTAATTAACTTGTGAATAGAGAACTTTGAAATTTGCAAGTCCTGCTCTTGAGCAGCTCACATGTGGAACTCTTTGAACTGCTGGAGTAATTACCAAAGTATGCTCCTGTGTACACACACTGATGGTTTGTGAAGAAAGCAGTTGTGTGCACTTTAACAACTTATTAATAAAGATCCAAAAGACTGGCTAATACCAACTCTTGGTTGTCTCACTAGAGAGCATTAGGCATTGGCAAAAGAGTTTACGTGGTCAGTGTCATGATCTTAGTTGACTCTTGGTTGTTGACATAGGTTGCTGAGAGTGGAAAATCAAATCACTCTGATTCTGGTGTTTATATTGTCTCATTACCCACTCTCAATCTTTTTGTTCTTTACTGTTCCCCATGTAAGCTCTCTACTAACCTGGACAGCAGCCCTCCTCCAAAAACAACTTTTTACTTTCCTTCCCTGCTTCTAAATTGGTTGTTCACAGTGTTTTTACTCTTGAGATTACTCTCCTTTCTCCCTGTTGAAAATTTAACTGCCCTTCAGGGTCTGGATAACCTCACCTCATTTTTGAAGCTTTCCCTGAGTAACCTAACTGTTCTTTTCTGGAGTTCCATAGATTTCTTATTTGTGCTACACATTATACATTTACATTTGTTTACTACTTTATATCCTTAAAGTCTAACATACATAGATCTTATCTCTACAATTACATTGAAGAGGGGTGGCAGGGAGATCAGACCATGTCTTATATTTCTTTGTATTCCACAGTACCTAACATTGCATCTTACACATATCTAACAGATGTTAAATAAATATTGAATTGATTGCTTTGAAATCTGATTTAATCTTTTTAATTTTGAAATTCATAGTTTAAAACATTTTTGCTTTCTGTCTTTTTGTTTTCTAAATTTAGGTTGTTAAAGGCCTAACCTACCTGTGGAGTTTAAAGATATTACATAGAGGTATGTATTGGTCTTAAGTTTTCCCTTATTTGTAAAATTAACATTTGTTCTGGTATTTAAGGATAGGTGACACATCTTTAGACTTTCAACATAGATTTTTGGAAGGTTTGGGACATAAAAGTTGTCAAGGCATGTAATGTTTTTTTCAAAGGTCTATTGCCTCCATTCCTGTCACTGGAAATTTTTGGTTTCTTGTACCATATTTGGAATATATATATATGTGGAGTTTATATATTGCATTGCACCGTTCTATTACTTAACTCCAGTTGGTTAAAATTTTTCATTTTCAACAAATTTGCCTTTAATTCATTTAGTGGTTTCGGATGTTGTAATGGTATGCCTTAAAGACTACAGTTCTCCCTTCCACATTGCAACTTTCCCATCATGGTTCAATCATATCACGGGTCCCATGTAGGAGAAATTAAATGGAAATTTTGAGGAGTTTTGTGGAAGCTGCAGACAACAGTCAAAGGCCAGCAGATGACACATAAAAAGTTTAGAAACTCATAAATGCATAAAATATATGTATAGTATTGTATAATATCAACATATTTTATCTTTTAAGACCTAAATAATTCAGACTTCTTCTCAGGTACAAAGGGAGGGCCAAAAAATTTTACTCAGATTTTCTAGATTGCAGGGGGTTCCATGCAAGTAACCCCTACAATGTGGAAGGGATAACTATAATTTCTTATACTTTTAACTTAAAACTTTAAATAAGAAATCAATGAAATAGTCAGAAGTCTGCTTGGTCTATTTACAAAACAGATGAGAAGATAATCTGATAACTGTTGAATGTTACATAAGGAACCTCCCCTTGGTTGTTTTAATGTTCCCAAAATGTCTGGATTCATTTGGAGCAAATTATTAAGTAAGAAACAGACTATTACAAAGCAAATTCAGGGCCTAATGTTAGTAACAGTACTGTTTAATTTTACACATCTGCTCACTCTAGACTTGCGCACAGTTGGGAAATGCAATAGCACACACATTAGATGTGATTAAAGAAAGCATTTTTTTAAAAAAGGTATAAACTATGAGAGAAAAAAACAACTCATGTTTTCAATTGTTGTATCACATCTGTTACTAAGACTTTTGTGGTTTTTTTCCTTTTTTAATACTTAGTGATTCCAGATATCTCCCTAAATCTATGCTTTGCAGACTATAATGTCCACTCATTCATTCTTTGTTCTATAAGAACTGTACTGGTTAAATGAAACTTCATATTTTATATTTAGAATTTTATTTTCCAAAATTACATGTAAAATACAAATTTTGAAATCAATTTTTAAAAAAAACTTTGTATTCCAAATTCTCTTCCTCCCTCCCTACCCCCCTCCCCAGGAATTCAAGCAATTCAATAAAAATACTTTGGTGGGGGTGGGGGGCGGTGCAGGGCAATGAGGGTTAAGTGACTTACCCAAGGTCACTTAGCTAGTAAGTGTCAAGTGTTTGAGGTCGGACTTGAACTCAGATCCTCCTGAATCCAGGGCCGGTGCTTTATCTACTCTTACCACCAAGCTGCCCCTTAAATGAAACTTCAAACTAAATTTCTCATCATGGGGACAGTTAAATGGATGGTATGGTGGATAGAGTACTGACTGGGGCTGGAGTCAGGAAGACTAGAATTCAAATGTGGCCTCATATATTTACTAGCTGTGACCCTAGACAAGTTATTTAACCTCTGCCTCAGGTTTCTCATCTGTAAAATGGGAATCATGAAAGCACCTAACTACAGAATTGTTGTGAAGATCAAATGAGTAAATAATGGTAAAGCACTTTACATAGAGTCTGGCACATAGTAAGTGCTATATAAATGTTAGCTATTATTCCTATTATTATTATTAATATAATTACCCATTTTGTATACAGCGAGATATTAAAAATAAACAATAGGGAGTTTTGGCAGAGGTGACTCAAAAAATAATATTTGGTTTGTGTGGTGGTGTATAAATACCAGTGGCAGTAGATATTGTCTTTATTTATAGATGATAACATTTTCCCCCTATGAATTTCTTAAGGGTTTATCCAATACTCATCAGCGCTCTTTCACTTCCCAAATAGATATTATGGGCTAATTCTAATTAACTTAGTGGTCAATTCCTTTTGTCATATGGACTTTAGAGGGGAAAAATGGAATAAAGCCAAACAGCAGTTGTCTGTAGAAAAGTCCCAACAACCCAAGTTCCATGAAAATGCTGTTTTCTTTTGAATCATCTTTAGGGTTAGTTTATACATTATGCCAACAGCATAATCCTGTGGTGGTAGAAGCTGCTTATCAAGTGGACCTTTTCTACTATGAAACCAGGGGATAACTCTGACAAGTCCTTGCTGAGAAATTCCATGACTGTGAAGAAGTTTTAGTTAACCTGCAATCATCTTTAGTTTGTCTTTTTAAAATTAGAAGCCACATAGGTCATTTCAGTCTTTTGAAGGTTTCTGAGATCCTATGATCACAATGCATAGAGTATGCCATTGCTTATTTCTTCTAGGAAGGTCTTACAGATTATCTGGGTTGTAGTCCAGGTGGGTTATTTGGTTCTGTTTTTGTACGTGTTGGTGTTGGGAAATATCTATTTTTTTCCCTTCATTTGAAATAGGATGCTGAAAAGATATCTGTTTTCAAGTGGATTTCCATGTTGCTGGCAGTTTTCTAAGTCTTGTTATGTCTTTTTCTAAGTCATTCACAGAGGGTCCCTCTTTGCCTGTTTGAGTGTGACACCCCAAGGCTAGACTAACCAAACATAAGCCAAGAAGTCCTGCTTCTCCCTGACTGTATTGGCATGGGGGGGAGATGGATGTCGTCTCCAGGGCTGTTGCTAACAACTGATATGCAGTGCACCCACAACTTGGCCACCCGGCTCTCTTTAGTGGTGACAGAAGTAGGATTTCAGTGCAATCGCTTATCTATGTATTAATCTGAATACACACGTAAACCTTATAGCCAAGTCTATTTGAAGGACATATTACAAGCATCTCTGACGGGCTGCATGGCATAATGAATGGTATGTTGGACTTAGGGTCAGGAACACCTGGGTCCAAATGCTGCCTTTGGCATTTACTAACCATAGCATCACAGACTAGTCGTTTAACCTCCTAACCTTCAGCCAACTCAGAGGATCTACTGAGTAATAGAAGAATTGCATTTCTCATTGGTGGAGGGAATTCTATCCTTGATATACTGACATTTTGTATCATTGACATGGATGCTGCCACTTTAATGGATGCACTTAGATAGTTTTATCCCATTTGCTAGTGTAAATATAAATAAGTATTCAGGACTCCTAATAGTTAGATATCCTTTTACTAAGCCTCCTTCCCCAGCATTAAATAAGCTTCTACTGAGGAAAGCCTTGGCCCATTTATAGTCAAAAAGTGAGAATGCCTTAGTGGTCTAGACACGGACCCTTCAAAAAAAGAAATCCTCAGTTGACCTTTTTCTCATTCCCCCCCCCCCGCCTGACACACACATGGCTTAGATCAGTTTCCTAGTTTACAGAAAGTGAAAACCAGGCTATAAAGAATCATGTGAGGGGGAATAATTAATATCTCATGGTCCAACAATGTTCCCTCAAGGGATTTCAGTTTTAAATAATCACCAGTGTGTATATACATATCTATATCTGTCTAGATAGATAGAATAATGAGTTAGAATGCAATTGCATGGTTATTTCCTAGTGTTGAAGAGTGATCAACTATAGAAATAAATATGCTATGATAACACAGCCTATCAAATATGTTTATGTGTTTAGCTTTGAGTTTCTTGGCTTGTGCATTTAAACTTTCACTTTCTAGATTTAAAAGTGTGCATTTTTTTTGAGAGGTAGAAGCTTCCAGACATCCCAGAAGATATTGCCAAAGAATTTTAACCAGAAATTTACTCTATACTGAGAAGTTACTGCCATACCTATTAAAATTTGTAGTTTCTATTGTTCATATTTAATAACTTGGAGTCTACAAAAAAAGATTAAAGATACCATTTTATTTACCAAAAAGCCCCTATTTAATTTTCCCCTTGATTAAAAAGAAAGAAAAAAAGATGTAGCTTTTAAGATCAGTTCAATCAGGCAATTAAAGATCAGAGCTTTTAAGATCAGCTCAGGCAATTAAATAGGTAATGTAGTTGTTATATACACTTTTAGTGGGCAAGCTCATTGCTGCACTTTCTTAAAAATACAGCAACTCATTTTTACTATCTTTAAATGAATCATGTTCAACATTCTAGCAGTACATGTACCAAATACCAAATTACAAAAGATTCTTCAAGACCAGGGCACTGTTCTTGAAATGGAAAATGCTACAGAGGAGGTACTGTGAAAAGACAATGGAACAGAGGCTTGTGTAGAATAAACAACAAATGAGCATCTGTGTCAGGTTTTCTCAAACTGACTTGGCCATAGATGTAAAACCATTTTTTTCCTAGGAAAATGAGGGGAAAGAAGTATTTTGAGGCTAAATAGGGGAAATTAAGACTAGATCTGTCCCCTTCCAGTTATCACATTGATGTTTTATATAATATTACATATAATATTTTAGAAGTAAAAATCAGTAGCATCACATTTGTTTTTAAATTTTTAATGATACTGCCAGTCATAGCAGAGTTTCATAGGTTGGAAAATGTTTTAAGCTTTTTCACCCAAAGTCTTGAGTCTAGTGTAAATTTTCCTTTTCTGTCAAATACCTCCCCTATAATCCAAGCAGAAAAGAGGAATTTATTAGATGTTATTTGGAACACAAGAAACAGAGATTAAGAAATGTGGGTGTTATAGAATGAAAAAAACTATTTTCCATGTTTAATATCTCATGGTCAAGCAATGGTCCCTCAAGGGATTTTAGTTTTAAATAATTGCCGAGTATAAATAAAGACTCAGTATGATGCATCACTGTGATATGGAGATGACTCTGGGTTCTCAAAGGCTATCCCAGTAAGCTTCAGACTCTGATAAGTCCTACCAAACTGGAAAGACTTTAAGTACAAGCCTGGGAACAGTCTGCATCTGTTGTCCAAGGATCAGCCCAGCTAAGTGAGGAACAAATAGGTGATCAATTGTTTGACCTTCCTCACTCATCAAAAGAAAATACAAAGTGACCCTTTGTCCACTTCTGCAGTGACATGATAAGACAGCATGTTTTCCAACCTTAAGCAAACAATTATATAACTGTTGATATTCTTAATATGCAGTCTACTGCTGCAGAACCTGAGCCGTATCTTTATTACCACTCTTGATATAAATCAAAATCCAATACATAGTGAAGAGTGCTGGCTCTGGAGTCAAAAACCTGCCTCTAACCTTTGTGACTTTGTCGAATCACTTAGTCTCCCTAGGACCCAATTTCCTCCTTCACAAAATGAGAGGATTGACTAGATGGCCTCTGAGGCTCCTTCCAGCTCTAGGCCGATGCCCCAGTACTAAAAAGTTGCTGAGGTGATTAGAGTATTTGTATATATGCCAAAAGTCAACCAGAAACATCTCATAAAACATTAGGTTATGTATATGATCATACTACACTAAAAATAGTTGTAAGTTTGTATAAACCTCTGTCACAAAAGAAAAGGAAATGGGGAAAGTCTGTATAGTATTTAACAAGACACTCAAAACTAAGTCAGCATATGTACTTTAATACTTAGTGTGAAGGCAGGCACAGGGAACGATAGTGAAACTTTGCTGAAAGATATGATAGGGTGTTAAGAAATGCAAGAGAAACCACTGTGTCGTGAATATTTCCATTAAGAAGAGAACTGAACCCTAAATATCCTCATTTATAAAATGAAATTTACTCTGTCTTAGCAGAAAAAGAAATGAATGGTTACCACTGTGGGAGCTATTTCACAGGCAGCAGTGTGGTCACATTAGTGACTGATTAGAGCATAGGTCAGAGTTGACACCAAATAAGAAAAAAGGATAAAAATTACAAAAAGACCCTGTAATTACAATAGCTTCAAACTAATTTATTTAAGCAAGTCATTGTCTCCTGAAGTGGAGAAAGACAGGAACAGACCAGTTGTCACTATAGAGAAGTTTAACCAATACAAAGAATCATTTAAACAAGGTGACTAGAAAAAACAAGAAATTACTTTAGCCAGTTGTAGATCTCTTTGCAAAGCAAAGGCTTGGCAACCAAGGACAATGCTGTATTAGAGTACAAGTTCATTTGCAAAATATTATACAGTAGAATGGCATTATAAGCAGTGTCTCCTCACAAAATAGTAATAAATATTTCAGGCTGAAATTAGTCTACAAACGAGTTGGTATAAGACCCAACTAAGCTAGATTATTCTAAGAGTATTTATAGATGAAACTGGAAGAATAGTAAAGAAACATGAAATAGCACAAATGTGCCAACATTTCTATGGTGACACATTTTCACTGGCAACAATAGTGGAACTACCATATTTGAATTCTGTCACCTTGTCATATGATAAACTGAGAAGGTAGCAGTGCCACTTAGGAAGTTAGAAAGATGGAAAGACTGGTATGAACTGATGTATAGTGAAGTGAGCAGAACCAAGAGAAGGTTGTGCACAGAGGCAACAATATCATTTGATGAAGAACTGTGAATGACTTAACTATTCTCAGCAATACTATGATCCAAGACAATCCCAAAGGTCTAATGATGAAGCATACTATCTACCTCGAAAGAAAGAATTAATATTGATTGAACAGAGACTGAAGCATGCTATTTTTACTTTCATTTTTTCTGTTATTCTATTCATACAAAATGACTAACATGGTAATGTTTTACATAATTGCACATGTATAACCCACATCTGATTGTTTACCTCCTCAGGGAGGAGGGAGAGAAAGAAGGAGGGATAAAATTTGGAACTCAAAACTATAAATAAAAATGTTTATTATTTAAAAAAATAAATAAAATATTTACTAATTAAATTGCGGGTAAAAGAAGTTAGGAAGAAGTGGGTGCCCCAGGCAAGTTTAAAGTCTCAGGGATCAGTTTTCAGGTTATGTGAGAGAAGTGAAGATGCCAAAGAATGGAAAAGATCATGGATGGTATTTTCTTTTTTTGCCACTTTCTCCCTAGCTCCCCAAAAGATCAAGAGGCCATCAACAAATACTGACCCATATGGTGACTTTCTCATCTCTGGATCTTTTTGAGAATAGTTTATGCATGCATCAGGGGTGCAGCAGACCACAATTTTAATCACATGATTTACCTACAAGGATAGAGACTTTTTAATAAGATTCCAATATCTATTATCTGTTCTTTTTTTTTTTTTTTTTAGTGAGGCAATTGAGGTTAAGTGACTTGCCCAGGGTCACACAGCTAGTAAGTGTTAAGTGTCTGAGGCCGGATTTGAACTCAGGTATTCCTGACTCCAAGGCCGGTGCCCTATCCACTGTGCCGCCTAGCTGCCCCATCATTTTAAAATATATACATTTGACTTAAACAAAATAGAACCTTAAACATTCTCTACAAATAAACTATCACAACATCCGGTGAAAGCTGGAATACTGGCAGACCCAATTTGTTGTTCAGTCATGTCTGACTCTTCATAACTGCATGGACCATAACACACCAGGTCCTTGTATTCACTGTCTCTCCAAGTCTGTCCATGTTCATTGTTTCTGTGACACACTCCTTCTGAAACAGATACAAGGAGGAAGTCAGCAACCCATAATTCAGATATGCCATATTAGGTAGAATCTGATTTTAAGGACTTTCACCATAACCTCACACCATATGCATTGCACTGGGGAGGGTACTAGCAGCTAGATCACAGCCCTCCTCCCTTGTATACTCTATACTTATGCTCATTCTCAGCCCACTCCCTCTGGTTCTCATGCCAGCTTCCGAACTCCACACTAAATCCTCTCATGTTATAATTTCATCTCTAGAACATGCTACTCTCTGATCATAAATGTACATACCTAGAACACACATGCATTAAATAACTCCTTACATGGTACTGGACTCATCGCTCAGACCAGTCTCCCAGCCTATCAACATATACTCTGCTGTCCCTGAAACTAGTTTTTGATGTTCCTAAATACTCCTGTGAAGAACTGGAGACACTTGCCTCACCCTTGTAGCCACCCTCCCTTGACAGAATACAAAGAAGGATTCTTCTATGGCAGGGAGCACCCATCTCTTCCAGTTCCCCCTCTCAGCCTAGAAGCATCTTCCCTCCAAGGCCTGTTCTTCCCTTCTCTCCTGAGGGTGAGTTATACCTGCCTCATATGC
Source organism: Dromiciops gliroides (assembly GCF_019393635.1). Lineage (NCBI taxonomy): Eukaryota > Metazoa > Chordata > Mammalia > Microbiotheria > Microbiotheriidae > Dromiciops > Dromiciops gliroides. Next base: position 152,016,616 of record NC_057862.1, read on the forward strand.
TCTAGAGAGAAAACTGCCTAACTTCTGTTGGGCTGGCGAGTCTGTACAGCAAAGAGACACCATTACTGTCTTCTTAAGAGCTTCCTTGTCCAGAATCTTTGCAGTATTCTTTCTCTTGGTTCTTCCTTCTGCCTGTCTTTTTCTTTTTTTTTAATAATAAACATTTTTATTTACAGTTTTGAATTCCAAGTTCTATGCCTCCTTCCCTCCCTCTCCACCCCCTTCCCCGAGGCAGTAAGCAATCAGATATTTGTTATACATGTGCAGCTATGTAAAACATTACCATATTAGTTATTTTATATAAGAAAACTTGAATAAAAGAAAAAAATGGAAGAAAGTGAAAAATAGCATGCTTCAGACAGTATTCAACCAGTATTAGTTCTTTGGAGGTGGATAGTATGCTTCATCATTAGTCCTTTGGGACTATCTTGGATCATTGTATTGTTGAGAATAGTTAAGCCATTCGGTTCTTCATAGAATATTATTTCTGTCGCTGTGCACAACGTTCTCCTAGTTTACCATACATCAGTTCATATAAGTCTTTCCAGGCCATTCTGAAATGGTCCTGCTTGATATAACACAATAATATTCCATCACAATCATCACAGCTTGTTTAACCATTCCCAAATTGATGGACATTCCTTTGATTTTCAATGCCACCCCAAAAAAGGCTGCTATAAATCTGTGTGTCTTTCAGAGAGCTGAGAAGTGCTAAGAGTTGCCTTATTCCATCTGTCAGCCTTTCTTTCCAGTATCTGACCACCCAAAGAAAAGGTCTGAATTTAAAGGTCCAATCTACCACACTTCCTTATCCTCATATGTAAGGACCTTCCTCAGGACTGGAGGGGTATTGATTTGTCCTTTCCAACCCATGTTTCTCATCATAGGAATATAGGAATCATGGGAAATATACCTTGACTGTCCTTTGAGCACTTCCTGTCAAAAGTGTCATTAATGGGGCAGTTAGGTGGCATAGTGGATAAAGCACCGGCTCTGGATTCAGGAGGACCTGAGTTCAAATCCATCCTCAGACACTTGACACTTACTAGCTATGTGATCCTGGGCAAGTCACTTAACCCCAGTTGCCTCACCAAAAAAAAACAACAACAAACCCCCCCCAAAAAAAACAAAAACAAAAAAAGTGTCACTAATGAGATATCATGGTAAGGATGGTACCATCTAGGCAAATATAAATATAGATACATGCCAGAAGACTCAGTATGGCTCTATAGTTGGGAAATGAGACTTAAGATGGTCATTCTCTTCCTCAAACTCTCTCGCCTCCTCACAGGCTCTCCATCTCTGTCCTGAATCTTCAATCAATAACTATGGCAATCAGATGATCTGGGATTGCACTGAAAACACAGTCCATGATTTCCCCTGTACTGGCAGTTAATGGAAGCCTGCTTGTACCACGTGGCTTTTAGCCACATGGCTTTGGTCTTCCTGTTGACCTCCCTGTCCCGGCCAGTTTGGGATCCTATGCTCACATCTTCTTCTGACATTTATCTTTTGTCCAGTTGGTTTAGCAGGTCCATCATACCTATTAAGTTATCTCTGACAAGGTACTTACTAGGCAGGTTTAGAATGCATCTCTCAACCCCTTCTTTAAAATCACTTCTTCCCAGATTCAGATGGTGAAACTTTGTATGAGTCTGATCTCCTGACTGATGCTTAGCATTGAAGCTAAAGTGTGATGTCTTCTTTATTTGTTTGTTTGTTTTTTTTTAATTTGGCGAGGCAGTGAGGGTTAAGCGACTTGCCCAGGGTCACACAGCTGGTTAAGTGTTGAGAGTCTGAGGCCAGATTTGAACTCAGGTCTTCCTGAATCCAGGGCCAGTGCTTTATCCACTGTGCCACCTAGATGCCCCCAAGTGTGATGTCTTCTGAAGATAATTAAACCCCACCTGAAACTCAAACTTGAAACTGGTAGTTCCCCAGTAGGGAGCTGTCTTCCATCAAATCAAGTGCATTTCTTTCCAGATTCCCAATTACAAAAGCTCCTTTCATTACAAGTGTGGGGAGCTGGCATTGCCCTCGCAAAAAAGGTAAGGCCTTGTCTAGCTTCCTCTGAAAAATAGGCAGGGGGTATAGTTATTTTCTCCTGCCTATCTGTCTAGGGCAGTATTCTTGTTCCAGGAGCTCCAAAGCTCAAAAGCCTGGAGCTCACAGGTTTGTAGCACCTCACCAATGCATCCAAAATAAGGATAAGGGGGCCCTGCTTTTGCCACATTGCTGATGAATCGATCACATGCTCAAATCTTTTTTCCCCCTCAACCATGACTTCTCTCCTACCCCCTTAGGCATGCAGCTCTATATATAAGGCAGAAGGAGCTTAAAAGCCGTACTGGACAGAATCTGTTCTCACAGGGTCTTCCAAGCATTTGTTAAAAATCATACAAGATGCCATGACAGATGCAACCTCAGGAATAACCATGTTCAATATCAAGTGAGGCATAAAACAGGAAAACACTCACCTAAGATATTCACCAGTGTTGGGGAGGAATAGAACCCAAATAGAAGAGGGATTCCCTTTTGATGGCAAGATCCACCAGATGTTCCTGTTTGTGGATGACATCGTGCAAGTTGCCTAGAACACTACAGGGCCTTCTTTATGAAATCCATGATCATTCAAAACAGATTAGCCATCCACTTTGGAAAAACAAAGTGATGAAAATGCATATTGCCAATCATGACATGCAAGTTGAACAGACAGCCCACCGAGTTCAGCCATCAGTATATAGGTCTTGAACAAACACTGCAGATGGCCAGCAAAGTGGGCCCAGAATTGAATAGGAGATGGAAATTGAACTGGATTACATTTGAGAAATTATACAGTGCTTTCAGTGAACCCATGCTGCTCATTGTTATGGAAGTTCATCTTTTTTAAAGCCAGCGTTCTTGCAAAAGCACATAATGTCTTGAGATTGTCAGGCATCATGATCTTAGAAGAATAAAAATTGCCAGTTACCCAGAGGGTGATAGAAAGATGCGTAGTTGAAGTAGTCATAGTTTTCCCCTCCCTGGAGGTCTTCAAGCAGAGGCTGGTTGACCATTTGTATGGTGTGTTTTAGTGGGGATTGTGTTGGACTTGAAGGCTGTCGAGGTTCCTTCCAACTATGAGATTGTGTGACCCCAAGTAAACAACCTGCAGTATTTTACCAATTCTCACATGTACACAAGAAAAGGCATGAAAGTTATCAAGGAAATGGATGAAGAGAAAAAAAGTTGGACTGCTTGGGTACCACGAGTGAGGTTTTATACTTATAGTGCCTTTTCTGGGATTACTCCCTAAATTTATACTCACTCTTGCAAGTTGGGTCTCCAGAAGGGAGATTGCCAGTCTCATGTTCTAAGGATAACCCTGTAGCAATCTACTTGGCTTTTAGCAAAGGCATTTACTAAGGTGATATAACAAAAGTAGTTCGTGTAAGAAATTTGCACCCTATCCTCACAAAACTTGGGGCATACTCTCCCACCAATTCCCACCATTTCTGGGAGAGTTCAAATATAAGAGTACAAGATTAGTGAAGCAAAGATGTAAAGAAATATGTAGCAAAGGGGTAACTGATAACTCCTGGTCGTAGAAGACCCTTCTCCCTTTATAGAGTTGTCATGCAACTTTGTGGGGAGGATTGGGGGTCACTGTATCTGACACATCTCACTCCCATTTCCTAAAGCTGCCTAATTTCTCTAGCAACTTTTTCCACATTCATCTTCCCTTGTATGTCTGATCTTAGTACTTCCTGCACTGTCAGTCAGTGCTGCTTCAGTGGATGCAGTAGCCCCTGTTTCACAGGCCTCACAGGACATTCAGAACTTTGAAAACTCACAAGGTGCCTAGACGTTTGCATCTCAGAATATCCCTTTGCCTAAGAACACAGACAGAGGTGCCCATGTCCTTATGGCTAAATAGAGGCTGGGTGAGAGACTGGGCAGCTCTCCCTTTCCCTACCCTTTTGAGACCAACTCAAAATAGTCAACACACTTCACAACCAAAAAGCAAGAGGACCCCCAGACTCCAGTAGCTTCCTTTTTTATAAACTTTGAGTCAGCAGATCTTGTGGCTCAGAGGCCTGTTAGGGGCTTCTTCATCACAAGCTTTTGTGCATGACTGGAAGTAAGCTCCCCACAAGCTTTCTAGTGGTATACTTGAAACCTGGTGGAGAGTATCTGTATATGCTTCAAAGAATGATCCCTATGGGATGTTCCCCCATAGGACATATTGACATCCATAAATATTTTTAAAAAGCAGAGGAAGGGGGCAGCTAGGTGGCACAGTGGATAGAGCACTGGCCCTGGAGTCAGGAGTACCTGAGTTCAAATCCAGCCTCAAACACTTAACACTCACTAGCTGTGTGACCCTGGGCAAGTCACTTAACCCCAATTGCCTCACCAAAACAAACAAAAAAAAAGCAAAGGAAGTCCTCTGGCATTTTCAGTGCTCTGTGGAGGATTTATGGAAAGATGGACAGAAATTACACAAGATAAGTAAGCATGAAAGATTTACAATCTGCAAGAAGAGAGGGGAAACCCACAATGGAAAGTCATGGAAGTGTCAATGTCTCAGAGTCAATGGCTTTGTCTGAGTGAACTGTTCCTGATTTTCAGCTACATAGATAAAGACTTATTATTGAGAGACAGGGTTGTATAGTGGGTACAATGCTGGACCTAGAATCAGGGATACCTACTTTCAAGTCCTCTTTCTGATACTTTCTTGCTCTGTAACTATGGATAATAATTCACTTACCTTCCCGGAGGTGCAAGCAGTCTTCTCAGTTAGAGATGAGTTTTGATCTTTGTTCATGGGAAAAATTTCCACACTGGGAGTTCCTCACTATGTGTGTGCCCACACACTGAATCCTCAAGTAATGTTGTAATTTGCTGTTATAACATAGCACTATTGATATCCTTCGCTTAAGTGATGTTGACATGGGGTGACCTTGAAAGCTATGCCAAGAGAGCTTAAATTCTGGACACCATGGTATAGTATATGAATATTTATTTTGAGATATAGATATAGATATTGAATTTGAGATATAAATATGGTATAGAATGAATAGTCAATTTGAGATAAGAAAACCTGAGTTACTACCTGTATGACTTTAGACGAGTTACCCTCTCTAAACTTCAGTTTCTCCATATGTAAAATAAGGTTGTTGAATTAGATGACCTTTAAGGTATAGGCTTAGAGATAGACTATTTGTCACCCAAGGAACAGCCTACGTAAGAGGCACACTACTAAAAGGTTGGCCACTGGGTATTGAATATTTTTGTCCAAAGCAATTTAAGAAAACAGTCACTTAAAATGCAAAGCAGTTGCAAATTTGTGTTGAAAGAAGTACACTCACACGAAATCATGTTTTTTTTAATTATCACTAATATTTATTAATATTTTTATAATTGTATAATTATTAGTATCATATTTCTAACTTTAAAAGATACTAAAGCTTAGTGTATTGAAAAAAATAGAGGAAAAGACACCAACATGCAGTGTCCAGTTATACAGAAGCTACTAGAAAATATAAGCAACATGTTTATTTAATTTTCTAAAAGGTGCTATACCACTTCAAAGAAACTTGGAATACTGAATCTGCCTAGTTGAATGGTTGTCTAGTGTTAATTTTTAGAATATTATGTAATATCAATGGTTGGCAGCTGACAAACCAGCTATCCAGTTGAAATTTACTGCCATAGTAAAATCTAGTTATTTGGCATTCTTTCAACTGGAAATCCCTATTAACCAGTGCTTTGGAATTTCAGTTACAAATAATTGACATTACATAAAATAATTGACATTCATAATAAAAACCCTGAGGCTGCTGCATCTTGAATCATCAAAAATTAAAATATATTGTAGATGGTTCTACTGTTAAGTATATTTTATTACATCTTATGTCTTTCAAAATTGGTAATCAATGTGTGTAAATATAGTACATTTATATTAGAACATTCTATTCCTAAACCAAATAAGAGTGTCTGTTGTATTTTCCATTTCTAGGTTAGAATTAGTAAATATTTTCTATAAAGCAATACCAAACATGGAATAAAATCACATTAGGAAAGAGTTATTAAAAATGGCTCAGGAATTCCACAATGATTAGCTGCTGTGGAAAAACTGTCCTTATTAAAAGGCACGTGTCTGAGTCCTCCAAGCATGGCACCTACTGACTGTGGATAAAAACAAAGGAAATGAACAATGAGGAAGTCTGTTAGGCCAGATCAGACATTATAGCAAACATTGCAGCTTAACTTCAAAACATGCATGCCACTAATGAGGTGATAGCCCTGCATATTAATAAACCTAAAGCTCTAGTCATAACCATCATTACCCACATCAAACATAAATACAAGATTAACACCTATACCATTTCTTTGGAAGATGTGAGAATGCCCTGACAGTAACTGCTCTCTCTTTCCCTGAGGAGAAAAAATAGAAATGGAAGGGTAATGAGAATGGAACTTAGATTAAAAAAAATAAAATTGGCAATCAAGCTGGGGTAGCCTTACACAGATGTCGGAGTTTGTAGAAAGAACATACCAAGATACTTGGTGTTCAAGGAAAATTTTTCTACATGTGGACCTAATTTGTATAACTTATTTTTTTTCTAATATAAGAGCTTTCATATATTTTTGAGAAATGTGGCTGTTAGCTAAAGTGTAAACCAAACAGATTTCTATTTAGAAAAGGATAGACTTATGATTTTAGCATGTCTTTGTATTAAGAATTCCATGGCCCAGCCTTATCTTGCCTCTTCATAAATCTAGCTTCCATTTAGAATAATCATAAATGCCAAAAAACCAATAACACTATTTTAGTGTATTGGAAATGCTTCAATACTTCATTGCTTCATAACTGCAAAAAAAAGGTCAAGGGAAACCTAGTCTCCTGGGGAATTTGAAAGAAGTCCTGCTTTACAAAAAAAAAAAAAAAGATGCAATCAAGGTTTCACCTCATACCCATCAAATAAACAAAAATAAAAAGGCCAGAGTAGATAATGTTAGAGGAGCTGTGGAAAAGCAAGCATATCAGTACTGCTGGGGGAGCTGCTCATTGGTCTAACTGTTGCGGGAAATAATTTTCAGTTATTCAGGAAGAGTCGCTAAATTGTTAATATTCTTTGACCTAGAGATCTCATTATTGAGTCACTATTGGTCACAGAATGCAGGAAGGTCCCATACATACCAAATATTCACAACAGCACTTTTTTTATTGCAGCCGCAGAAAACAATAGCAACAATAACTAAACAAAAAACCTCCTAGTGAGATTCTGGATCAGAGAATGTTAATAGTTTAGTGATATTTCTTGAATTACAAATTATTTTCCACAATGGTAAAACGAATGAGCAGTAACACCAATAGGGTATTAATCTGCCTGCCTTTCCACAGCCCCTAAAAACAAAGTAGGTACTCATCAACTAGGGGATAGAAAAATAAATTGTGATATATAAACGGAATTAAACTGAATTTTGAGAATCGTGGGAAGACATTAATTGATACAGAATGAAGAAAACAGAACCAGGAAAACAGAATACACAGTAATTTTAATAATGTAAATAAAAATAACACTAAAAAGCAACTGAACTGTGATTAATTGGAATGACCAGTCTTGGTCCAGGAGAACCATTGATGAAACACATTTCCCTCCTTTCAATGGAATTGGGGAAAAGAGGGAGGAGCTGATAGCTCAGAATTTTGCATTCACTGTCAGATATGGTTCCCATTGTATAAAGAAAAACAGTTAAATCAAAAGGATGTTTCTGAGGGAGGGGTATATCAGGAAATGACTGGTTTAAAAAAGCAAAAAACAAGGGGCAGCTAGGTGACACAATGGAAAGCACTAGCCCTGGATTCAGGAGGACCTGAGTTCAAATCCAGCCTCAGACACTTGACGCTTACTAGCTGTGTGACTCTTGGGCAAGTCACTTAACCCTCATTGCCCTGCAAAAAAACTAAACCAAACCAAAACAAAAAACAAGATATCAGTTACTTTAAAGAAAAGAACACAATCCACTATTCTTTCTGAGGGTTTTCATTCACTCATGACCCCTATGACAGGCCTTCAGATACTTAAAGACAGCTATCATGCTAAGTCTTTCTTTTCTCTAGGGTGAAAATGGCATGACCTCAAAACTCTTCACTATCCTGCTTACTCTCTTTTGGGGTAAGTTGGTAAGTTCCAGCTTACCACTGCAGACCTGAACAGATTATTCCAGATGTGGTCTGTCCAGGGTTGAGTTCTGTTGGACAATTATTACCTTATTTCTAGACAAGATTGCATATCACACATTTGACTCATTGAGGTTATAGTCTACTAAGACCTCCAGATCTTTATTTAGGGAAGCTGATACCTAGGCATGCTTTTCCATCTTGTACTTTGAAGCTGATCTTCTTGAATCCAAGAATAAAACTTACCATGTATCTTTATTAAATTTTGCCTTATCAAATTCAGTATATTTTAACTTCTCAAGTTCTTTTGGAATAGTAACTTGGTCATCTCATATATTACCTATCCCTCTCAGCTTTGTGTTATATTTGGTAAATATGCCATGTATGTCATTATCCAAGTTGTTGACAGAAACATTGAACAGCACAAGTCGAAGCACAGATGTGTTTGACATTCCATTAAAGATACCCTTCCAGGTTGCCATTAAATCATTAAAGACTACTCTTTGGGTTTAACCATTCAACCATTTATGAATTCACCTAATTGTAATTTAGCCCATATTTCTCCATCTTTTCCATTAGAAGAGCAAATGCTCTATTAAAACCTAGGTCTCCTAACAATGTGAAAATAAAATAAAATTTGATTATCTGGCATGAACTGTTTTCCCCCCAGCATTTAAGTTACTGTATTTTTAAAAAGGGAAGAGAAGCACAGATTTGGGGTGGTAGGGAGGAAGTTGCAGCCTCTATTGGTAATAAAGCTCTAGGTTCATTTCATCGTGGACCTTATAATCTCCCAGGATCATGTGGTTCTTGAAGATTGTGTACCATTTCTTGCCTTTAATTTTCACAGCCCTCTCTGTCTCTCTATGCTAATCTAGGCTGGAAAAATGACTCATTGTGAGTTTTTCTTGAATTTCTTAGTCAGGTCTTTGTCTAGTGCATTTTCTAGATCTTACTAAAAGGAGGGATAGTGGAGAAGACCTTAGCTCTACTTCTGCCTGCTATTCTGCTATCTTGATTCCTCCCACTCTATCTTTATCCACATTTAAAAAAAAAAAAAACTTAAAAATTTTTTTTGGTGGAGCAATGAGGGTCACACAGCTAGTAAGTGTCAAGTGTCTGAGGTCAGATTTGAACTCAGATCCTCCTGAATCCAGGACCGGTGCTTTATCCACTGCACCACCTAGCTGCCTATCCACATTGTTAGATGGGAAAAGAGTTGAGAGAGATTAAGTGGAATTGCCTTGGGTCACCCAATTACTGAGTTTTGAGACAGGATTTGAACTCTGGTTTCCATCCTTAATAGTAGTGAAATTTAGCAGGTCTAGAGTGGTCACTCTCCTCACTCATTTAGCACCCTGACAGCTAGATCTAGTCTCTTACTAAGCTTTTACCCCGTCTTAACAACTGCCTTTCCTTTTCTTTGAGTCTTCCTTCAACTCCTCCTTCTCAGGTCCTTCACTTTCTGCTATTCCTCTTTTTCCTCATGTCCTTCTTCAGCTATTGCCCTTCTCCTTTAGCTTGAGTCCTCCTCCTCCTCTAGCTTCTGAAGTTCTCCCACATTTGTTGTTCAGGTTCAGCTGTGTCTGACTATTCGTCATCCCATTTGGGGTTTTCTTTGCAAAGATACTAGAGTGGTTTGCCATTTCCTTCCCCAGCTCATTTTATAGATGAGGTAACAGGTAAACAGAGTTAAGTGACTTACCCAAGGTCACACAGCTAGTAAGTGTCTGAGGCCAGATCTGACTCAGCCTTCCTGCCCTCTCCCACCTTTCCCCATCCCTAAATTCAATCTCTGGCCTTTGTCACGATTCTAGGGCCTTCCAAATCGCCTTCACAATTCCTTCTACGTTTCTTTCTTCAGTGCAAAACCTTTTATCCCTTCTCCCATGTAAGAAATCTAATATATAAAAATTCAGACTTATAGTAAACAATATTTTAGGAATGATTATTTGCTTTACCAAAAAAACCCCAACCAAACAAAAAAAAGGTGCAACAAATTCACATTCTTATAAATAGAAAGTTCACTGTATGCATTTTAAACAATTAGCTTTATAGAAATTCAATTTATGCACAACTTTCAAGACCACAGCTAAAAGCTAAAAACACCTGTGTAGCTGTTATTTGATCTTTGACTTCCTAAACATTGTAACTTATTTGAATGCTTTCTGAGGCATGGGATGATTTTTAAGAATCAAAGAAACAGATAATTGTATAAGTTATCACATCTTAAAGGAATCATCAAAAAGCGGGTAATTGGGGCAGCTAGATGGCGAAGTGGATAGAGCACCGACCCTGGAATCAGGAGTACCTGAGTTCAAATCTGGCCTCAAACACTTAACACTTACTAGCTATGTGACCCTGGGCAAGTCACTTAACCCCAATTGCCTCATTTAAAAAAAAAGTGGGTACTCTAATAACACAGTAATCAGAATTTTTAGTAATTCCCTTTCTTGACCTCTTGACACAAAATCATTGTCCAGAATACTTTTCTACAAACAGCAGAGCTGCTTAAACAAACATATCAAAGGAAACCTTGTTCCTAGTGTTTCAGGGGAAAAACAAAAACAAAAACAAAAAAACCCAACATTTATTTAAAACAAGTACTTCTTATGGGAGCATAATGACCCTTTTTGGCTCTTGTTTGAAAGCCCTTTAAATATTGTCTTCTAAACACAAATATTAATCACATACCAGTGCTGCAGTAGATCATAATTCATGAACATTTGTGTTTTTGAAAAAAAAAAAAAAAGACAGCCCATTAGCTGAGGTAAACAAACTAGTTTAATGACTCTGGGTTGTTGGTTTTTCCCCAGCTCTAACTACAGGAATGAATGTCTGGGAATTAAGGTTCCTCCCCCACATTGGTCATTCCCTTTGCCTCAGGAGATCTCTGGGGATTTCTGTGTTTATCATAATGATTCTTAAAAGAAGAGACAAGCATCTTATCACTTTAAAATTGTCATTTTTAAAAGAAAATGTGATTTTTTTTCCCGTTACAGTGAGCTAATTTCTTTCAGCTAAGTGCTTTTACGGGAATGTTCTATTTAAGCAGGCAAAGTTATATGGGATTTTTTTCCCATGCCAGGGATGAGCTGACATAATCACTACGAGGGAGCTGTTGGCCCCAGGACCATCTCAAGGGAAGCCATACTGCCCTTCTCATTGCTCTCATCTTTATAGCAATGAAATTAGGTTAAAATTAATATCAAGGGAAAAAAGACGGGCCAGTTAGGTGGTACAGTGGATAAAACACTGGCCCTGGATTCAGGAGGACCTGAGTTCAAATTTGGCCTCAGACACTTGACACTTACTAGCTGTCTGACCCTGAGCAAGTCACTTAACCCTCATTGCCCCACCAAAAAAAAAAAAAAAGAATATCAAGGACTACATTGGAGCAGAAAGAAGTAAGCATGCAGCCTGTGGAAAGGGGCAATGCCACCTACTTTGCCTTTGAGAAATCACCCCCAAGGAATAACTCTTCTTAGGGATGAAGCTGAAATAACTTGAATTTGGAGTTCAAGTACTATACAAAGGAGAGTGAAGTTCTCTGCCCTCCAGCATTTATGAGGATATTACTTTGAGTAGAGGACTGAAAAGAGGTGCTCAGCAAAATTGTACTTGGGATTTTTATTTTAGACTTTGATCACTAGTTAGGGAACAAGCAATAGTGGGGGGAGGGAGGCAGTTGGACAGAATTAACATTTTGTCCAGCTGCTCATGACTCCATTTGGGGTTTTCTTGTCAAAGATACTGGAGTGATTTGCCATTTCCTTCTCCAGCTCCCTTGACAGATGAGGAAACTGAGGCAAACAGGGTGAAGTGACTTGCCCAGGGTCACAAGTTAGTGTTTGAGGCTAGATTTGAACTCAGAAAGATGAGTCATCCTGACTCTAGATGCCACACTTTATCTACTATTCCAACCTAACTGGCCCTGAATTAACATAGTAGCCTTTGAAATGTTCACTTTAATTTGAAGTCAAATCTCTTCTGTCCCTCTTCCTGATTTAAAGCTTCTGGGAGATGTGCAATCCTCTGATAATGCTGCCTTGAGGCAGAATGGATGAAGGAATTCTGGCAGCCTGATGACCTCTCCTGATCTGTCTTTTTTCTCTATGGGCATGACTTTGGCTAATTAAATTGGGAAAGAAGAAGTCTTCTTTTTTGATGGAAGGAGAAAGACCATATTATCCCAGAAAGGTACTGAATTTAGAGCATAGAGAGCTGAGTTCAAATCCCAGTTGTACTACTTAACCTGCATGACCCTCTTTGGTCCTAAATTTCACAAAATAAGAGGGTAGGAGTAGGTGATATATAAAATCCCTTTCTACTGTGAATCCTACGATCTTATCACTTCTTGCTAGTCAAGGGACTGTAATGGGAGGCACTTGGAACCATGAACTTTAGAAAGTGGTTGATGTGTCAAGGCTGCTTCTTATGAGTAGCTCTGGAAGGGAAAGGGAGACAGAAGATACTGCTTGGACCAATCGTAGGAAATCTAAATATTGCCCTTACCTGCTTTTCTTCCACTTCTCTCAAAAGATGAGACACCTCTATCTGAAAGCTAAGCTTATTATTTTAGACAAAACTCATCTCCTCCTTCCAAAGAGTAGTTCGCAAGAATTGATGTTTTCTATTATGCATTCCCATTAACTAATGTGTGAGATGCCTTTTTCAGAGCCATAGGTAGGATTGGACTAATAGCAAGAAACTATGCAGTTGCCTAATAAAGTAAGCTAGCATGAACTTTTCTCCACTTGTAAAACCCAACTCCATGCCTTATTTGGTCCAAGCATTCAGTGACAATACACAGAGCATCACCAACTCCTTTCTTCTAAAAACCCTGCTCCCCAAGAAGGTTCACTAAAAACCATGAGAATTTACCCATTCCATTAGGGGATACTTGTCCAGCCCAAGATCCAGGTCCCATCTATTTTTTTCTCTTGAGGCTTGATCCTTAGGAAAAATAGCAGAGCTTTCCTTGTTATCCAGCCTGTGTGGAGGTGCTGCTCAGTCAGAAGTTAAAATAGCCTTGATTGAAAAGAATTCAAGATAATTTTCAGTATTCCTGATTTTTACATTAGATCATAGAATTTGAAGACCTTTGAGCTGACCTAATCTAATCTATTCATTTTACCAATGAGTAAAATCAAGCCCAGAGAGACAAAGTGATTTGTCTATAATCACATAACTGAAACTAGAGTGCAGGTCTCCTAATTCCTCATCCAATGGTCTTTGTCCCTATTCCTGTTCTGTGAAGGGAACAAGAGAAGAAGGGAGGATGAGACTTTTAGGCCTTTTTTACAATTCCTTCCAGCCCTGTAAGCTTTGCATGTCACGCCTCTCTTTCATGGGCTCAACAGTAGAACAGTATTGCCCCTATACTAAACTGACATCATAAGCTGCTCAAGACAGCAAATGTCATTTAGAATTTTTAATTACGCTGCTTATTTTTATTTAAGGCACTTAAAAGAATAGTTGGCTGACCTGCTCTTTATTATGTGATAGAATGATTAGAATAACTTTTATATTGCGTTGTGATTTTCCTTTAAGTGCATTCCTGTTGTGCATGGATGAATTTGTAATGTAAAATGTCAGCATATTCTATATTTAATTGTACCTGCTGTTTTACTTCATTAGAATGCAGTCCCTGAGAAATAACTAGATAGATATATTGGTTGGTGTCTTTTCATAAGACAATTACCCATAATGAAGAGGGCTGATGAAGGGCTCTGGCCGTCTTACTGCTGTTTGTGGTCACTAGGAGGGGAGACCTGCTGGTGTTTCCTTCCTCTCTAGTTAAACTGAGAATGGCTTCCTAGCCACAGAACTGTTAGTGTGCATGTTTTTATTGATCTTTCAGAAGAAAAAAGTCAAGGAAAAGAAGCTTTAGTTTTCATCCACTGTCATCTCACAGCAAAGCCAGACCATTCTCTGAAACTAAGTTGGGGTTTTTTTGTTTTTTAGATATCTATCCTACCTACTTCCCAGAGAACTCAGAGGATCTCCGAGGTTAAAGCCATGGTGTAAAATAAGACATTGAGGGATAAAACGGGGATCACTTAAAAGAAGCACACATCATAGATGGTACCAGACACCTGAATGTTCAGATTAAGATACTCAATAGGGAATTTGGCCCTGAGCTGTATGACTGTTTAGGGAAGAAGAGAAACAAGTTTGTTCTGTTGTTTTCATTTTCTGAGAAAAGAGAGCAAACAGATTCAACTACACTGGCAAAATTTTTGCTGGAGCTAAATTCAAACAGGAATTTGTTTTATGGGTCCTGTGTCAAGGACATTCATTAACAAAGTAGACAATGCCTTCAACTATAGTTTCATAAAAAACGTTTATGTATCTGTTTTTAAACCCATTGGCAACAAGCCAAAATGTGACTCCAGGGATAGCCACCCACTTTGACCCTCATTTGTGTCAGTAGCAGGGGCTGGCTAGTGGGCGGTGCTGCCTTTTGTGAAGTGTTAGAGAAATCCGAGTCTCTTTCAAATGCTAGCTTTTATTAGTGAGCTTCAGCTTGATCCCGTTTATGTGGATTTTTAATGGTTAATTGGTGTAATTCAAATAAAAATACAGCTTCCATCATGAGACCATTAAGTGTGAAAATTTGGGTTGTATTTACATGATGCCAATTTCACAGTCAGTTTGGTCAGTGCAGTGAAAAGGATCTGTCAGTCCAGCCATAACCTTCATCAAGCCAGTTATTGGGTATTATTTGGACCAACAATCAGATTGGTTCACTTTATGAATTTTTCATTTTCAAACTAGTTATTTTGGTGGTGTATAGATAGATATAGGCTTCGGTATCTTGGAGAAAGAACCTTAAAATCCTTTTTTTTTTTAACTATTGTCTTGAATCAATCAGACTGTCTACTCTATAGCAGTGTTTTGATGTGTCCATTTTCTCTTGGCATAAAGTATATGATAATATGATCTCATAGAAAGAGCACTGAATTGGGAGTCATTATTGGCCTAGAGCTCTAAGGGACTTCAGGGGCCATCTAGTCTTAGGACCTGGGTTCAGATACCTCTCCTGCTACTTGCATGTGCTACCTGTGGGGTTTGGGGCAAATCATTTTCCATCCCTGGGTCTGAGCTTTCTCATCTGTAGAAACGAGTGGTTTAAATTTGATCGGAGTTCTTAATTTGGAGTCTATGAATCTGTGATTTAAAATAAATTTTGTTAGCTACTTCAATATCATTGGTTTCCTTTGTATTTTATTTTATGCATTTAAAAACATTCTGAACAGTCCATGACACACACACAAAAAGGTTAAGAACCCTTGTATTACATTATTTCTAAGGGCCCTTCCAGCTATAAAAATCTATAATTCTATTTAAGTTAGGGGGTAATAATTAGGGTCATAATTAAAGAGTCCTGCTTTATTTGAGACAAAAAAGAAAAGTTACCACAATAACCAAAAGAAAGTAGCAAGAAAAAATGAATGAAAAAGATAATAGGCTTCTTCGGGCTGCTTTCCATTCAGTTATTACCAAACAAACTACTCTAAAAAACCACCTGCTATTATTGTCTTCAGAATGACACAAGACCCTGTTTGTCAAAGCTTCTTTCTCAGGCTCTTCCTTCTCTCCCTCCCAGATATTTTTCTGATAATCTTCTAAGCATTGCAAATTATTGGCCAGAACTGCCTCAAACCACCTGTTATCTGCTTGCACTGTCACTGCTGTAACTCAAAGATTCATTATACCATTCATCACTGAAAAGCTCAGCTTACTGTGAAATCTCACTGAAGGAGTGGGAAAATATTGTGACACAAGGCAAGTGTTATGATTGGGTAATTGTTGACTCTTCAGCGATCCCAGCTGAATAGCTCTTGTCATTTAGGAGAAATCTTTAAAAGCCTGTATTCAGGTGGAACACTTAGGCTGAACTACAGCTTCACTTAACACCTGCCCCTGTCAGATTCCTCCTGCCTTCCAAGGACATTGTGAGGGTATGACCAAGCTAGGGGAACCTCTTCTGCCTTTTTTTTTTTTAAGAAACCGTATCTACTTAGATTATCATAGCTTGGTAAGGAACAAGAAGGGCGGTTATTTTTGAATTGCAATGGGTTATTCTTTTCACTCTATCATGAGCTCATTTTTCCCAGTCATTCTCTAAGGTCCAGTTCAAATGGTACTTCCTTTATGTAGCCTTCTCTGTTCCAGGGAGGAATGATCCATTTGTACTTATGTATTTTTCTATCTTACCCTGTATTATGCTGATTTACTTGTGTTGTTTAATATTCTACTCTATTAAGTGGCAAGCCCACTAAGGGCAGGACAATGTCTTATTCCTCTTTGTGTCCCTTTCAGCACCTACAACATGGTCTTTCATGTTGTAGGCCCTCCTAATAAATGTTTGAGATGAATGGAATGGAATATTCCTAGTCAGCCAATCAATTGCTTGGCTTTGACAGTTTAACAGTGAGCCATTTAAGCCAATGTCTAATTTGAAATGGTGTGATTCTGTAGATAAGACCTTAACAAGTATTTAGTCTAACCTTTATTTTACATATATAGACTGAGACCCAGAAAAGTTCAGGGGCTTATACAGGATTCCAATTAGTGGCAGAACCAGGGCTGAAAGTCAGCTCTCATAACTCTCCCACTATCCCACAGTAACAAAGAACATATAACTAAACCTCAGAGCCTCAAAGGAAGAGAACACCAAGTTGTGCTGTTTGACCTTTACCTTATATCATATTGTTGAATGTAAATAGGTATCTATATTTTGCAATCAGATTTCTTTATTTTTATAGAAAATATGTGTTTAGTTGTATTTAAAAAACACCTACGCCTGATTTCTGTCTCTTATTTTTATTTTTAAAATAAATCAGGAGTCCTCTCTAGACTGACTCAATAAAATCAATACCCACTATTGGTGTCCTTCAGTGTACCTAATTATTAAACTCTAATAATTAATGGCCTGATTAAATAAAAATGACTCTGATCTGCCCTGATAATTGCCCTTTATGATCTGTTACTTTACTGACTCATCTTCGGTGTGCCTTGTTCAGAGGAGAAAGTAATAATGTTTTTAAAGAGATAATGATACCCTCCCATTCGTTCTGTTTTCTGTGACTTGAGATTTCACTGAAATAAGAACATGACGAACTGCTTCTTAAAAAGTCCTTTTTCTGCCTCTTCTCTTGATGTTTTATTTTGTCTGGTTCAGAGTACATTCAAAACAAATCAAATGACTCCAGTGCCCCTTTCCTTCAGAGCTATTCTGGGGAGTTAGGGACTTTGCATGTTACACATGAAGACTTTGATTGGGTCTTGAAGCAATAGTTCAGCAGCTTTATATGAGGTTAGTTGATAGCCCTGACATAAAGGTAAAATATTTTATCCAGGAAGTGAAACTTAAATTGATGCTTCTACCCTCATTCTAACATATTAGAAGATTAAAATTGTACTACATTATACTGTGGGAATTTAAACTGAGAGTATGGGAAGGTAAAAAAAAGAAAAGAAAAATACACATATATACATAGTCCTCACTTGGGCTTTATTATCTGGAAATGTGCACATTGTATTTCGGCAAATAATAGATGGAAGATAATCATATTTTTTCTCATTCCAGAAAGTATTGAGGGGCAGCTAGGTGGCGCAGTGGATAATGCACCAGCCCTGGATTCAGGAGGACCTGAGTTCAATTCCAGCCTCAGACACTTGACACTTACTAGCTGTGTGACCCTGGGCAAGTCACTTAACCCTCATTTCCCTGCCCCCCAAAAAACAAACAAAAAACCAAAAAAAAAAACCCACAGAAAGTACTGGGGAAAAAAAGTCTAATTTGAAGAAAGATGCAAATTATTCCTCAAGCAAGCATTAATCTGGTATGACTAGTTCTATGCTTATTTACCAATCCATTGAGTAGGGTGCACAAGCTCAATTAACTTCTTGCAGGTATCAAAATTAAACCTCTCCCAAATAAAGCTTGTTTGGAAGTGGAGGAAGGAGGATCTATGCGCCTGCTTGTACATGCTAAATTGTCTTTTATGGTTCTGCTTTAATTGTACGTTTAGGAGGAAGCCCAGGTTATAGAGCTGGCTTTGACACTGACAGTAAAGTGACCATACTTCTCTATAAAACTTGATTTCTTCATTTGTAAAACAAAGAGTTTGATCTTGATGGTTCCTTGCAGCTTCAAGTGCTAGGATTTTCTGAAAGCCTTTTCATCCCCATAATATTTTGACTCAAATACAGTTTAAACTGTTATGGCTCCAACTGAAACAACTATAATATGTTGATATAAGTACAATAAAAACCCATTTTTAGCACGGTTTATTCATCGAAGCAATATTTATACACCACCTACTCTGTCCTGCAGGGGATAAAGAATATTACATGGTAATAGATTATAGGATCCTAGATTTATAACTGGAAGTGACCTTTGAATTACATTTTGTCCACCCTCCTCAATTTAGAGATGAAAAACCGAGGCTGAGAGAGATGAGGCAAGGTCACTTGCCTAATGTCACACATTTAGTGAGTGGCAGAAGTGGGATTTTAAGCTAGGTCCTCTTTTTCTAAATCTAGTATTCTTTTCCTTTGCAGATTTAGATGTTGTGTTGTTGTTCAGCCATTTTCAGTCGTGTTTGACTCTTCATGACCCCATTTGGATTAGTATTTGGGGTTGGGTTTGTTTGTTTGTTTGTTTGTTTTTTCAAAGATGCTGAAATGGCTTGCCATTTCCTTCTCCAGTTAATTTTATGAGATGAGGAAACAGGGAAATAGGGTTAAGTGACTTGCTCAGGGTCACACATCTAGTAAGTGTCTGCAGCTGGATTTGAACTCAGATTTTCCTGATTCCAAGCCCACCCTCTATCCACTATACTTCCTAGCTGCCCCTGATTTAGGTATACTACATGTCAAAATCTACCCTCTCCTAAGTTTCCCCAAATGAAGCGATTGCAGAAAATATAAGCCTGGTGAAGCATAGTTAGTTAAAAGGTGGATGGTAATTTGAATCTCACTGATAGCATTTTATTCTTTAATCAGAATTATTTAAGTTACTCTGACTTAAATTTTTTTTTGACAAATTTTTAACACTTTGTGACCACTTTATTCAAAGCTTTGTAGTAAAGGTTAATTAAAATGTGTTCTTTGAAAAATGTTGGTGCAATACCGGTCTAAATGTTTCAGTGTACCACTTTTGTCATCGATAGGCTTATTGTAGATGGTGTAATTGAAACAAAACAAATTGCTAAGAATAGCTCATACCAGTTGTAGACAAAAGATTGGATTGGAACTGGCAGAGATCACTTTTAGGTACTGGGCCAAGGAGGGATAAGTGGTAGGAAAGGCATCTGACCATCCGACATGAGCCTCATAAGGAGAGATTTTAATAGGTGCAACTGTGGAAGGAGCACATTGCAGACAGGAGAGAGTAGAGTGAGGTGGGGTGAGAATCTACACAAACCCAGAGCTAAAAAAGACTGACCTTAACTTTGATACTTTAGTAGAACACTTGGGGTGGGATTGGGGGTTGGGGTTGTTTGTTTTTTCTCTTTATAAAATATATGGGAAAGGAATGAAAGCAGTGAGGAATCTACTATATTTTTAGAATTCTTTTATGTTAAAATTGTGTTTTATAAGATCCAGGGGAAAGTGTGTAGCTACTTTCAGAATTCAGATATAGTTAGTTTCAGAAAAAAGGCCAGAGTATAATCAATCAATTCATATTTTTGGCAAGTACCATATGTGCAAGGTAAGCTTCTTTAAGAAAACACTGAGAAATACATGACAGTTACTGCTCTCAAGAAGCTGACTCTAGTTAAAGGAAGAAGACATGACCATATAGAAAGAAAAATCATTCAAGACAGTACACAAGGGCCAAGTACATGTTACTGATAGAAAGTACTGGAGAAGTTCAGGTGAGAAAGAGGTTACCAACGACTGGGATGGACAGGAAAGTTTCTATGAAAGTAATGTGACTTGAATTACTTGAATCTTGGCAGATGTGTAGGCCTCATTCTTACAAGCAGAGAAGAGTGGTTAGAACTTTCCAAGTGGGAAGAATAACATGAGCCACGACAGGGTGACCAATAAAAAGTCATTAAAGCTTGTTTTAGGGACAATGAATAGATTGTTTTGAGTATAGCATAAGAGATGGGCAGAGATGAATAATGAAAAATAAGATTGGCTTTCTTTACATGAGGGAACAGTCATGTTTGTTGATAACTTAAGTTCATGATAAGAAAAATTTTGAAAAGGAAAAGCTTAAGTAGGTAAGTTGGGCTAATGCTCTAGCTAGGGAATTTGAATTTTATTTTGTAGGCAATGGAGAACCGATTAAGACTTTTAAGATGGGGAGAAACCGAATGAAAGGATTTTTGAAAATTTAACCTGGTGGGACTTTGTAGATTGGATTGAAATAGACAGAGACTGGAGTGAGGGGAGACTTTTATGGTGGCTTCAATTATTTTTAGTAATTTGACATACTCAAAAAGAAAAGGGCAGAGTGTGTTACTTGAAAGGAGTGTTGCCACATGGAATAAGCCCATCAAGAGGAAGTGCTTGTATGACTGTGTTTTTCTTTTTCCTTATCCATGAGAGTGAGCATGGAGGAGTTTGGACCAACCAAACCATCTTAAGAAAAGAAAAAAAAGGAAAGAAGAAGTTTCTTCTTTCTTGACACAAGATCACAGGATCATGGATTTAGGCTGGAAGGCAGTAGGATTAAGAAACTTCAGGATATTGCTCATGTTGTAATGGAAAATTTGATTTTACTTAGTTACATTCAATCCTTGAGCCAATGAAAACCAGAAAAAAAAATTGAAGTAGAATATCAGAGAACTTTGTTTACCTCTATTTATAATATTGATAATCATTTTGTGTTAGAATTTAGAAATTAACCAGCTGATGACATAATTTGAGTTTCATAGATATAAGTGTAGCTTGTACTTGTATTTTTCTTTTTGATATTCAGTTATAGGTGCTGAATTATTTAGTTTTTGCTTTCCTCTGATCCTGCTCTAGATGTGAAGCCCTCCAATATGTTGGTGAACACAAGAGGACAGGTCAAGCTGTGTGATTTTGGAGTTAGCACTCAGGTAGACCTCTTCTTCCTTTCCTCCTTCCCTCTTCTACTACTACAATTTTTTTTTTGGTCTCTCCTCCTTCCTAGAATTAAAATCACCTAGCTGCCAGACAAACAGAACCTCAGAATGCTAGCCTCGCTGGGAACACGTTATTCATTTTTAATCTCTGAGCGAGTTTTCTTCATCAGAATATGATTGTTCATTGTTTAATGACAGTAAAAACTGCTGATATTGTAATTACTACTTACGAATAGCAAACTTCATTGATATGCAGCTTTGATATGAAAGCGTTTTGGCCAGACAAAAGGGAGGGCAGAGTGGGAGCTGTGTCTGGGGAGCCCAACTGGCCCACAATAAAAATTAATATTGGGAGCAACAATGGTGGTGGGCCATTACAATGTGCAGCACAAATTTTAATTAATTTCCATTTTGGGCCTCCCCTGAGAACCTCGGTGATAGTGACCCATGAGCGTGCTGTGATGTTGATTTGAATTGCAGCCACCTTTACTCTCAGCCAAACACGAAGACCAAAGAGGAGGTCAACATTGTATTATGAGTTGTCAAAGTCTGTTATCCCTCCAGTGTATTTAGTGTTCATTTCATTCTAGTAATGCATGTGGCTTCATTCACATCTTGAGCCATCTGACTCAAAAATGAGTGTGTTCAAATTCTACTTCAAATTGACTTTTTATATCAGGCGGGTTTGGGGTACTAAAGCTATAAGCATCCTGCTTAACAGAATTGTTTAAGGTTATCTGCTATAAACTGTAATGCTGTGCTTGTTTAGAGTGGAAATAGCATTCAAAAGAAAAGAGAGATTTAATCATTTTTAATGCCTTTGTAGATAAATTTGTTCCCTTTTACATAATTTTTAGTTGATTTATAGGAATGATGATTGTAGGTTAAATGAGGAATAATTGCCCATTTTATTTCCACATTATCTTTATATTGTTCTAACAGACTGTTTTGTCTCATAGCTGGTGAATTCTATAGCCAAGACGTATGTTGGAACAAATGCTTATATGGCGGTAAGTAAACTTATGCAAAAATAACATTTAAACCAAAGTCTTTATCTTTACATACTTGGTAATATATAATTGTCAAATTCATTCCACAGCTTTGTTCTTTCAGATCATAAATTACAAAGTCAATCCACTCAGTCTAATTTTAAAAATCTTTGTAAAAGACATTAAGGATAATACAAGGGCTCCAAACCTGCCTGGCATTGTTGACTTAACTGGATTCTGTCACGTGTGAAAAAAAAATCACTAAGCAAATACAGTATTGAAGTATAATCATATAAGGAGAATTGAACTATGCCATATTGGCCATTTTGCAAGATTGCTTGTCTAATTAACCCACGTGTGCTCCCAAATTGTTAGTAAGATTGGTTGCTTTTTCCAGGAATGCAGGTAAAACAACACTAAGTTATTGGTATTGCCAGATTTTACTCATGGGTGTTCAAATCTGTAGCCTATGGGGACAACTCTTTCTAGTACCTGGACTTCTAGTTTATTCAAGTCAACCATTGGACTCATGCTAATTGGTCCCATTGAAACACTGAGCTGTTTACCAGAAAAGAAACGAAAAGACAACACTATTTTACAAACTAATACGGCCCTTTTCCCCCCTTTGACCTCTTTTCTTCCTTTTTCTCTTTTTTTTTTTTCTTTACTTTCTTTCTGTCTTCCTGTTGCTCAGGCTGGAAGTATAGCAGCCACTCATAGGCCTGATCCCAATAATGATTGTTATGGAAGCTTTACTCTCCATTTTTCCACACTGAGCCATTTTGCCTCTCCTTAAGTAGCCAGTGTCCCTCCACTCCCACCATGTTTGTGCCAGACTTAGTACAGATAACCCATTTGGCTTCAGGCCCACTGCAGCTCAGAACTCTTGAACTCAAGAAATCCATCAGCCTTAGACTCCCCCCAATAACCAGGATTACAGGCAGGCATCATTTTGCTTGACTCATTTTCCTCTTCAGAAGAACATCTTCCATTTTTTGAGCATGGAAATATATTTGTTTCAGTAAATGTACTTCCCTCTGTGTGCTTCCAAAAAGACTTCCAGTTATTGGAAATAACAGCAATTACCAATCACATCTATAACTCGGATTTGGTGCAAAAAGATTTTTCATCCCTTAAATCAAAAGATGTCCACTTTAATGGACATGGGGGTTCTTTTTTCTAAGGAAAAAAAAATCAAACTTGTACCTTATGTCAGTTCAGGCACCAGAATACAGGAAAAATAGCAACTTCTTAACTGTTGGACTTTCTTAATGTAAGAAATTAGAGGCAGCTAGATGGTGCAATGGATTAGAATACCAGGCCTAGAGTCAGGAAGACATGAATTCAAATCCAGCCTTGGACACTTACTAGCCTTATGACCCTGAGAAAGTCACTTAACCTCCATCTGCCTCAGTTTCTTCATTTGTAAAATGGATATAATAGCACCTACTTCTTAGGGTTGCAGTGAGGATAAAATGAGATTATATTTATAAAGCACTTTATAAACCCTAAAGCACTTTACAAATGGTAACTATAATTGTTATTAGAAAACTGATTTATTTGGCATTTTCTAAGCAATGAGAATATCTGTTAGCCTCAGAAACCTCCATGCCTTATTCTTAACAAGACTTAATTATCCTTCTGGTCCTACCAGGTTAGGCAAGTTTGGGGAATATGGAGGGAGAGAAGCAGCTTCAGTTGGTGGAAGAGCTCAGACTACTATGATGAGAAAAAAACCCACCTCAGAATAAATCCACTTTTCGACAGTACATCATGTGTTAGTGGTTTTAAAATGCTCTGATAATGAAATCGCATTATTCTCTGAATGTACAAATCCAGATTACAGTTGTCCTTCCCAGGTGTACATTAAAGAAATTACTTTCTTCCAAAGTGTTTATGGATGAATACAATGCTTCCATCTGTTAATTGAAAAAAGCAAGGATTAAAAATATGAAATGTTAGATCCGATTGGCAATAGTAAAATTGCTTTTCTTCTTGGATGAGTGGATTCCAGTCATAAAGTTTATAGTCAAAGCTAAGAAAACCAAGGTAACTAGGAAGTATAGCTTGATATACAAAGCCTCAGTAATTAAGTACTAGGCCTTCTTCTTTTTTTTAAGTCAGGGTCATGGATTTAAGAGGCATAAGCCTGTATCTCTGAAAGGGAAATGAACTTTATAATAGATCTTGCTCCAAGCTCCATAATAATGGAAGCCTTGTCCAGATTTGGATGTCTTCAGTTAGCCAGTATTTTCTGAGCACCGGTGACTTGCCTGACTCTGTGTTAGTCGCAATGGGGCTAGAACCTGTGATCGAGTTAGGGAGATAAACACATGTGAAACAGTTAGGGAGCAAGACTATATACAGACATAGTGACGTTCTCCACTGTGCAATACGAACACTTGTTTTCTATCCCGCAATTAGGAGTTCAGGATGGGGAAGTGGAAAGAGTGCTAGACTTGGGATTCAGAAAGGTCCTGAGTTTAGCTACCACTTCTGACACTTCTTAGCTGGTTGACAATGGCTAACTCCCCTGATGTCTCTAAGTTGTCTGGGACATTGTAGTGATGAGTCTTTCTTAGTAAAGGTTGAAGTAGATGGTTGTTAAGGCCTCTTCCAACTCAGTCTCCGATTTGAAGGGAACAGATAAAAAGCCCATTTGAACAGGGAGGTTAAGGAATTTGCCTGAAGTAAAAGAGCTATTAGTGGTTGCTCTTGTACACTACTTGCTGAAGGGTTTAAAGTAGGGCTGCTTAACCTGGCATCCATGAATGTGTTATTTTTTAAAATACCTATTTGATTACTGAATTTAAATATAATTGGCCTCCTTTCTAATCTTTTCTACTTTCTATTTATAATTTCTATATTTATCTATAATTATGAATCATTTATAATTTATATATTAACTTATTTATGCACATAGTGACATTCTTCTGAGGAGAGTCCATGGGCTTCACCAGACTGCCAAAGGAGGCCATGACACAAAACAAAGTTAAGCAATCCTGGTTTGTAAGAATAGGAAACTTCAGAAAAATAGGGGCAACTTGAAGTGAATGGGGAAGAATGGCTACAATAAACGAATAGGGAAGGGAAAAGATATTTGAGCAGGGCAGAGAATGAATGAAGAAGTCAAGGAAGTAGGACTGTGCATGGCATACGTGGAGCAACATGACATAATAAATGCTTGTTGACTTTTGAGATGGTAAAAAACAAAAACGGGAAGCTGAAGGCCAAGCTTTAAAAAGGCCTTTTTCTTCCTTTCAAAGCCTTACTTAAGCCTTGTTCTTAGTCATATCTACTCTAGTAATTCCACTGATGAGCTATACATATCTGGAAGGTACCAAGTATGAAATTGAAGGCAATAAATATGGCATAGAGCTGGTTCGTTAGACTGGGCTGTCTCATGAAATTGTAACATTTCTTGGTAAAGAAAACAGGTTTCTTGTTGGAGGATAGGACCATAGAAATTGAATTCTGAAGCTGGCTTTGCCACTGACTGACTGACTGTAAGAAAAGTATTGGTTCCTGGGGGACCTTGTTCATCATAGTAAGAGGCAGCTAAGTGGCACAGTGGCTTAAGTCCTGGGACTGGAATGAGGAAGACCTGAGTTCAAATTTGGCCTCAGACACTTACTAGTTATGTGTCCTTACGCAAGTCATTTAACCTCAGCTTGCCTCAGTTTCCTCAAGTGTAAAGTGTAGTAATTGCACGTACCTCCCAGGGTGGTTGTGAGGATCAAATGAGGTAATAAATGTAAAGTGCTTAGCGCAGTGCCTAGCACATAGTAGGTGTTATATATAAATGCTAGCTATTATTATTTTTATAGTAATTACCATATCCATTACTATAGCTATAATAGAGATATTAGAAAACCTCAGTTAACCAAAACCCAAGGATGAACAAGAGTCTATTCTTTTTATGACCTTAGGCCAGTCTCTTAAACTCTAGTCTTCAGTTTTCTCATCTGTAAAATGAGAGTCATGGTCTGTACCAAAACCTTATAGCAACACTTCCAAAGAACTTGAAGCAAAGTAGGTGCCCATTGATTGGTGAATGGCCAAACAATCTGTGGTATTTACTAATAATGGAATGTTATCATGAGTTAAGGAGTGATGAATATGAGGAATGCAACAGTGGGTTACTCCCACTATCCACTGACATCATTCTTATTTTCAGACTTTAGAAAGAAGCTAAAGAGGGGCAGCTAGGTGGCGCAGTGGATAGAGCACCAGCCCTGGAGTCAGGAGTACCTGAGTTCAAATTCGGCCTCAGACACTTAACACTTACTAGCTGTGTGACCCTGGGCAAGTCACTTAACTCCAATTGCCTCACTTAAAAAAAAAGAAAGAAAGAAAGAAGCTAAAGAAAGTCTTGAAACCATGCTGACTGGGTCCACTGCATATTTACACTACATGCTCTTAACTAGGCCTTTACTGCAATAAGGCATTCCTTTTATAGCTCCCCAATCTACTCATTATCCCAACTTAACACAGCAGTTTTCTTCCCCAGACTTTTTCATTTCTCCTTAATCTTTCCATTGTACCCCTACTCCTGCTGCCCTTTTTCAGGTGAAGAAAAAAAAAAGAGCCCATTTGCCAAGATCTCACTCTTCTCCCCTTCTCCCCGTCTCATGTCACTTGTGTTTTCCCTTACTGCCCCCTTCTTTATCCCTGTGTTATATGAAAAGGTGCCCCTTCTCCTTGCCAAAGGACACTCCTCTACCTGCACCCTTCATTCCATTCCATCTCATCCTCTCCCACAGATTACCCTCTGTATCATCTCCACTTTCTCACTAATGTTTAATCTCTCCCTTTCTCCTGGCTACTTCCCTGCTACCTACAAACCTACCCATATCTCCCCTATCCTCCAAAAACTCTTATTTGATCCAACCACCTCTGCTAGCGATTATCTAATACTTCTCCCTTTTGGCTAAACTCCTTAATAAGGCCATCGGCAATCAGGGCATCCATTCCTCTCCTCTTACTTTAGACCTTCTTTAGCCTGGTCTCCAGCATTATCATTCAACTGAAATTGCTCTCTCCAAAAATCACCACTGATCTCTTATCACCATTGTCAAGTGTAATGGTCTTTTCTAAATCCTTATCCTTCTTAACTTCTCTTTAGTCTTTGATGGAGGCAGCTAGGTACACAGTGGATAGAGCACTGGCCCTGAAGTTGGAAAGACCTGAGTTCAAATCCTTTCTCAGACACTGACTAGCTGTGTGACCCTGGGCAAGTCACTTAACCCCAATTACCTTAAAGACATCCAGGGCCATCTCCAGTCATCCTGATATGTATCTTGCCACTGGACCCAAATGGCTCTGGAGGAGAAAGTGAGATTGGTGACTTTGCACAACCCTCCCTCAATTAAATCCAATTCAGTGCAAGTCATTGTATCACCCCGATGTCATGATCCTCTTAAAGAATGAAGGACAAACAACAAACAACAACAACAATTAGTCTTTGTGTCAGTCAGTTTCTCCTTTTTCTCTTCCTCCCTGACTTGCCATTCATTCCTTTGCTGAATTATCTTCCAGGTCACATCTGCTAATCATGAGTGGCTCCCAAGGTTCTGTCCTTGACTCTCTTCTTCCCCTAGATGATCTCATTAACTCTCATACATTCAATTAGCATCTCTATGCAAATGATTCTCAAATCTATTTATATGGCCCCAACCTCTCTCTTGACTTTCAGTTTCACATTGCCAGATATTCTGTTGAATATTTCAAACTATAGGCTACTCAAAAACTTAGTATGTCCAAAACAGAATTCATTATCTTTTCTCCCAAACCCTCCCTTCTTCCAAATTTCCTTTTTACTATTGAGAGTCCCACCATTCTCTCAGTCACCCAGGCCTGCAACCTAATTGTTGCCCTCATCCTCATTCACACTCACCCCACATATCCAGTCTGTTACCCAGCATGGTTGTTTCTACCTTAATAATGTCTTTTATATATGTCCCTTTTTCTGTTCTGATGCAGTGGACACTGAGATGCAGGCCCTCATCACTTCAGATCTGGTGAAGTGATACTGCAGGCTACTGGAATAGGCTGCTCTTTGGTCTACCTGCCTTAAGTCTCTCCCCACTCCATGTCTGCCATTCAGTTGACTTCCTGAAGTGCAGGTTTTACCACGTCACTTTCCTACTTAGTAAACTTTACTGGCTCCCTATAACCTTTAAGATCAAATATAAAATCCTTGTTTGGCTTTTAAAGTCCTTTTTTTTTTTTTGGCCTTTCCCCTTCCAGCTTTTTCTGTGTTCTTAAACTTTACTTTGAGTATTAGAACTGAATTGTGAACTCCTCATGTCTTCCAAAACCAATGGGGTTTCTTTCTGTTATACCACACTGCTTTTTGAACAGCCTCATTATCTGGGCATTCTAGTTTGAGCCTCTTGCCCCATTTTGAAAATTGAGTTACTAAATAGATGTCAAGTTGTAAAAATTACATATGAAAATGTAAAATTATAATTTCAGTGTTACAAGATTTTTAAATCCACAGGCTTAGGAATAAATAAATTCCATAAAAGAATGTGATTACTTGAATCTTAATATCCAGAAAGTCAATGTGAATGAGAATTGTTTACTTCCTTCACAATTTCATCTGATTTCTCTTTGAGAATTTTCAGTCTACTCATTGAAGACCAGTAATATTACATGCCCCAAACCAAATGGTGTTGTCAATTCAGAAATTATGATGACTTGAAAACAAATACAAATATGATATGTTTTAGAAAAATGCCAAGTTAAAATACTTGAAAGTACATTACATATTTTGTAAGATAAGCGGCTTGACCCCCTGGGCAGAAATACACACACACACACACACACTTTCTCTCTCTCTCTCTCTCTCTCTCTCTCTCTCTCTCTCTCTCTCTCTCTGTGTCTCTGTCTCTCTTTCTGTCTCTCTGTCTCTCTCCCTCTCTCTCTGTCTCTCTCTGTCTCTATCTCTCTTTTGAGAAGTAAACTATAATTCACCTTGGCGACTTGTGCTTTTGGCATGTAGATACTGGAATTTCCTCTCACAAATCCCAGACGATTCTGGAATGATTTAACTAAATGAGCCTCTTGGACTAGATTTATGTGCTGAGCTACAGACCCAACTCTTGGGTCCTTTTTGCTGGTAGTTAAAGAGGGAGGTGCTTTCTTTCTTTATGGAGATATTAAGTTCTAAACCATTACAGGCCTTCATGACCACCACCACCCCACCCACCCTTTAAAAAGAAGTCATGGCTTCTTATTGTTTTTGTTAAGAATGTGCCAGGGTTTGTGAATTGTTTTGTTGTTGTTGTTGTTTTTTAGTGTACTTAAAACTCAGATTTTTTTTTTATTTGAGTCATGTTTTTTTCCTATTAACTTGCTTTCTGCATTGGTGACAGATGTCATATCAGAGGAGCCACATACCAGCTTCAGCATTTTAACTGCAAAATGTCCATCACAGCTCATCATGAGTAATGCAGAGTCTGGTGGGGTTTTTGGCAGATGATTTTAGTTTCAAGTATGACATCAGCTCAAAACTGCTGCTGGAGGCCATATAGACCTGGCATTATAAATCCAGAATGAATTTAGAACCTCCCTTGTGCTTTGAATCTGTTTCAGTGGCTTTGGGAGCATTTGCCAAGTCCTGTCTACCATATGAATTCTTCAGGGTAGCCACGCGGAGCTTGCTACCTGAGCTTGCCACACATTGCCGCCCAAGCCCTGCATCACAACAATAATCTTGTATCATCTGCTTATTGAAAGGATAATTTCTGCATGTGAAGTTGTCAGAATCCTGTCCACAAGGAGTTCTCTGTATCTGCCACCTGATATCTGTGGTTGAACAGTAGCTCACCCTCTCTCTTTTTCTTTTTAAATTTATTTTTCTATGCTTAATTTTCAGTGTGCAATTCACTTTTCTCTTTGGCTTGTTGTCTAATGAGGAAATTTAATGAATGTACTTAATCTTATTGTCGTGTCTAACAAAATCTTATGGACATGGATTGCAGTATGCTTTTTGCCACCGTCTATATGATGTAGCCATATCTTTCTTGATCATTATCTTAGTTTTTAAAAGACAGGAAATATGAAAGGCAAGGGAATAAAGAGAGAGACTTGTTCCATTAAACTAGTGCCCTTCTGGTCAGCAATTTCTGAGTAAATTTCACGCTTATGGATTGTTGAGCTTATTGTTTGATGATTTTATTGACTTACTGATTTTAAACCTTATTATTGCCTCATTTCCCCTAAACCCCACTTTTCCCCACATTGTCCCTTTCCTTGTAACAAAGCCAATAGCTATAGCAAGCTCATCTGACAGTATATACTGCATTCTACATCTGCAGTCTCCACCTCTCTGCTAAAAAGAAGGAAGGTGTGTCTCCCTGTAAGTTCTCCAGGATCAAGATTGTTGAACATCTGTTGTGGTTGATGCTGAAATAGTCTTTACTCTGATGAAAATGTGTAATTTAATAGGCACTGAGCAGTCTAAGGAACATAGGCCTGATCATTTGGCATGCTATAAATATTTGTTGAATGAATAAATAAGCAATTGTTTCTTTTTTGTTCCATAGCTGCAACTTAGCCTTTCAATAATGTAATTAGACCCTGGTACCCCACCTTCAGTCACTTCAACCCAGGGCTTGTAATGACCAGTTCTACAAGAACGGATCCCTGCACTCATTAAATGAGTCTGAGTCAGAAGTATTTGCCTAGGTATGAGCACAGAATTTGAGAAATTACAGTTATAGAAATTAGGGGGGCAGCTAGGTGGCGCAGTGGATAGAACACCGGCCCTGGAGTCAGGAGTACCTGAGTTCAAATCTGGCCTCAGACACTTAACACTTACTAGCTGTGTGACCCTGGGCAAGTCACTTAACCCTAATTGCCTCAAAAAAAAAAGAAAGAAAGAAAGAAAGAAAGAAATTAGGAAGTAAAATGCTGAATTGTAAGTGTTTATCTGATCAAATTCACTAGCATCATAGAAATTGTCACATAATACCCCTTATTGCTGTTTCTGCCCTGGTGAATTATTCTGTCTTGATAGTAGACTAGTTTACTTATAATAAACAAAAAAAGCTTATCTAGTCACCAGACTGGTCAGAAGACTTTGCTAATTTATTTCATTTTCTTTTTTCTTTTCTTTTTTTTTTGGGGGGGGGGGGAGGGGGGCAATGAGGGTTAAGTGACTTGCCCAGGGTCACACAGCTAGTAAGTATCAAGTGTCAAGTGTCTGAGGTCAGATTTGAACTCAGGTCCTCCTGAATCCAGGGCGGGTGCTTTATGCACTAGCTATCCCCAGGACTCTGCTAATTTCACAGGAAATAGGATCCAGAGGATGGAGTGCGTAGGGTCTAGGCACATTTTACTACAGGGGCCATAGAAATAGGTATATGTGAGCAGGAAGAAGGGTGAGAAGTATGTTGAACTGTGTCTTCTCCCTCAAGGGATGATGCAGCAGGATAAAGGGAGAATTAGCTAACCAAAGCAAGTTCTCTCTTTAAAAAAAATTTTTATCTTTATTTGTTAGCATAGGCCTTGTTATTAACAGTAAACAGATTCTAATCATTCTTCATAAAGTGCATTCAAAGTACAGTGTAAATGATGAGGGACCTTCTGTTGTATTTTACCAGAACATTAGCCCACCGCCATTCTGCCATGGTTCAGCCTATCTCTTCTCTGCAGTTCCCATCCTATAGCCCCTCATCCACAAACTATTCATATTAGGATAATCTAAGGATGTTGTCGATTCAAAGGCTTGATTTTGTCTAGACACTTGTTACTACTCTTCTTGAATTAAGGAGTAACAATTCCCAAAGCAGGGTACAAACACCAAAGCCATGAACATCTAAGAAAACCCTCAAGCGCTTGGCCCTTTAACACAATGGAATTAAATAAAGAAACTGTATTGTTGTGTGAATTGAATATCCAATTCCTACACATTCCACCATGTTTTAATCCTGCCTCAGTATCTAAGTACCTTAGTTTCTTGTTTATATGTTTTAGGTTTGTTATTGTTTTTTTCTTTAAGCACTTCGCCTGGGCTTAGGACTTTCTTTTTGTTTCTTTCTAGCCTGAAAGAATTTCAGGGGAGCAGTATGGAATCCATTCTGATGTCTGGAGCTTGGGAATCTCTTTCATGGAGGTAAGTTGGAAAAGTGGCTATGTCTGTACACATCCGTACTTAGGTGTTCTGCCAATAGGGGGAATAGAGACTTGGAAAAATTAAAACTAAAAGGTTTTGTTATGTTAAATGTGTGTGTTTATGTGTACACATATTTTACTTACATATGTACACATGTGTGTGCACCTATAAGCTGTGATTATAAAATAATGGAACTACTTTTCATGTATGATTCTTGTGTAGTTTGTAAACTCATTCTGAAAAAAAAAAGGAAGTTCCAAAAAATATTTTGACGGTAACTGCATCAATAGAACAAGTATATAATTTCCCAGGATGATTACTTTAAAGGATTACACCCATTCTGTATGAGTTTTGGTAAGTTTGCCAAAATAAAATCTACCTCATTACTTTATAGTTGTATACATACTTATATGTGTATGTTTTTTATGTGCTGATAGTGTAATAATGTCTTAGTTGTTTTTAGCAAGGGTTTGAGTGTCTTATTTAAACTTTTCAGCTGTATCTAGAATGGACTTAATCATAGCAGGTCAGATATAACCCCACTGGAACTTCACATTCAGCATCCTGTAAAATGACCTTTGGTCCACAGGGACATTCCTACAGATTTATGTTGAAAATACATGACCTAGTCTGGTTAACTATAAATAGAGTACTTCATTTTGAACACTCACAAGTACTTCAAAAATAGTTTTTTAAACACAGATTGATTCAGAAAGCAAAAGAATTTCTTAAAAGACAGAGATAGATCTTTCTTAACAGAATATATGCACCTACAGTTACAGTGACCATTTCGTCAACTTCTTTTGATCAAATGCATTGTCTATAATGCATGAATGAAGTTGCATTCATAAGAAACAATTTCCTTTGCCAAAAAAGTATAAATAAAGTGTTCAATTTTTATTAAACCATGTTCTCATGTCCCATTTCATAAAAGGAGAGTGGAGAGAAAATTAACTGTGTATATATGATAACAATGGACAAACTCCCAAAGTGGGGTTTTTCATGCCGGCAGTTTCTAAAGGTTATCAGTAAACAATCATGTTTCAGTAAGTGAAGAGTCACCAACATTTTGTATTTGTAGGAACCAGATCTTACCTCTCTACTTAAAAAAATAATTATCTTCTTCATATTTTCCATAGTTATCATCAAGTATATTATTACATTCCTACTTGTTATATACAGTGAGCGAAATAGTCCATTTTTGTCATCTACTAGCTTCCATGGTACAACTACTAAGTTTTCTGATACTGACAAGAACATATAGTATGGTGTAATTAACTACCTAGTACAAGTAAATGAAAAAAAAAACCTTCAGAGGAAGTATAGTGTTATAAGGGTTCATAACTAATAACTTCATTATTTACAATGAATATGAAATTTTACTTTGGATATATTTTGACCTGTGTTGATTTATAAATCTAAAGCTGATGAAGAGTATTTGTAAAAATGGCAGTAGATTTGCTCCATTTATTGTCTGTTATATGCCTTCCACTTTCATATATAAATGGTCTGGCTTAGATGGATCTCAAGTCAAGTGTTCTGCAGAGTCATTTTCCCCTACACCATTCTTTTCTATTTTGTCAGGTGATATTATTTATTATCTTCTGTTGTTCTCCTTTATAGCACTTGCAGATGATCTTATATCTAGTGTTGTCCCTTTGGTTGCCATATTTTCCTGCTTGACAAGGAAATCTAGTGGCTTCTGAGTTATTTTGGCTTCCTAATTATCCATTTCCTGAGTGTGTGTGTGTGTGTGTGTGTGAGAGAGAGAGAGAGAGAGAGAGAGAGAGAGAGAGAGAGAGAGAGAGAGAGAGAGAGAGAGAGAGACAAACTGAGAGACAGAGAGTGTCAAAGAGAGAGTAACTTGTTTGAATACAGAGACACGCACCTTGTTACTTACATGTTGCTTCCTCATTAGAATGTAAGCTCTTTGAAGGCAGGGATTATCCCCAGCATTTAGTACAATACCTGCCACATGACAGATGCTTAATAAATGTTTGTTGACTGATATAGGAAGATCAAGGGATAACAGATAACCCTATTGTTCTGTTGGTGTGCATAAAATATTAGTAGATCTATAAGAAGGTCCCTCAAGGAAGACCAGGAGTAAGAATTATGTAGGATGAGATATGATAGATAGATTGGAGATCTACACCATTGGAAAGACTCCCTCATTCCCTCACCTCCTTCCACCTCAACTCTCAAAGAGATCATTGATCTAAGAAAGTATTGAAGAATATCTGAAAGCTCATTTCCAGTTGTTCAGGGAAATTTTCATAGAGGGAGTGGAGGCAGGGTATTATGTGACCTTTGGAAGAAAGGAGGACATTTAATTTTTGAGGTTAATCCTACTTTCTACTTGTCTGGCTACTGCTCTTTTTCTGTTCTTCCAGAATGGTTGTAATGTAAGAAAGAAGGAAATAATTATTCTTATTTTTGAGACTGAGAAATTGAGGAAGAACAACAACATAATGATCAAGCATAAGGAATGACATGAAAGAAGATGCAAGTTTGAATGTAAAAGATACGAAAAAAACACAGAAAGTTCAAGTAGAGAAAACAGTAAAGGAATGAAATGGTGAGGGAAGAGAGATAACAGTGGCTATGGGATGTCATGGAGGGTTTTGAAGCTAAGTATGAGAAACTTAGTCTTGATGCAGAGGAGAAAACACGAAAGATAGGAAAGTAATATAGAATGTAAGATTTAGGGTTGAAAGAGACCTTAAAGATGAAATAATCTAGCCCACTCCCCACATTTTACAAATATGGAAACTAAGGCTTAAAGGT
Organism: Dromiciops gliroides; assembly: GCF_019393635.1. Taxonomy (NCBI): domain Eukaryota; kingdom Metazoa; phylum Chordata; class Mammalia; order Microbiotheria; family Microbiotheriidae; genus Dromiciops; species Dromiciops gliroides. Next base: position 152,051,764 of record NC_057862.1, read on the forward strand.
AAATGATTCTTCCAACCACCCAGTTGCCAAGCTAGGTTTGAAACCAGGTCTTCTAAGTCCAAAGCCAGTGCTCTGCTGTAGGATTCTGCCTTTCAGTTTATTGTTATTACTTTAAAATGTTTATTAAACAAGTATATAACTTCATGATGATGTCCTACGGTCTGCATAAATGGGTCCATATAGAGATAATTCCTTCTCTCTAGCTTACTATCAAGGATACACATGCTGATATAGAAAGATAAGTAAAGAAAGTGAATAAGACCAAATAAAGAAGCAATGCAATATGCATTTAAACAATTAATACCATTTAGGGCATAGAATAAGAAGTGTCTAGTTTGGGAGATGAAGAAGGGATAATGTCATTGAGTCCTCAAATGAGTAAGCTTGAGTTTTCATAAAGAGGGCATGTAATAAAGAATTCAGAGGCATAGCATGATTCTGAAGGAACAAAATATAGGAGATCATTTAAACAGTAAGAGTTCTTAATCTGGGGTCCATACAGGTTTTTAAATATTCTGATAACTACATTTTGATGTAAATGATTTCCTTTATAATCCCAACTATTTTATTTTATGCATTTTAAAGTATTATTCAGTGAAGGGGGCTATAGGCTTCACCATTCTTCCAAAGAGGTTCATACAAGGATATGCTAGAGCCCCTCATTCTGGCTTGCAAGAGCCAATTGTTAAATTTTCAGTGTAAATATTTATGTTGGAAATTGGCAAATGCTATAAATCATGACCTGATTTTATTATTATTATTGTTGTTGTTGTTGCTGTTGTTTAACTTTAAAAATTATGGATAAAATGTTAATAATTCAGATTAAACTTTAAAATGTGTCATGTTTTTGGAGAACCAGTTGTTAAACACTTACCATTTGCCCTAGGGTCCATGACAAAATTGATTAAGGACTCCTGATTTAAAATCATGGGAAAGTTGATCCATGAGAAAGGGTTGAAGAATAAATCTCTTGATTTCTGTCTTGTCTAGGTTAAGGTTCCCTGAAAATTAAGTGGGATATGTATGTATGTGTTACTAGTATTCTAAAAGTGTGATGTTCTGAAACATCATCACAGTGCTTGAAGAAAGAGATAACAGTCTTCTGATATATTTCATTCCCATTGATATTTGTAGAGATGACTCAAAGCCAAAATGGGATACCTAAGTAGCTGAAACAGAAAACCAAATAGGATTATCTTATATAGGATATCTGGTTGATTCCCATCAGAAATCCAGGGAGAAATGAAGCACCAGACTTCTCTGCAAAAATATCTGAAGTTTATCAATAAAAAATAAATCCTACTTTCTACTTGTATAGCTACCCCTCTCAAAGTATTTCCAGATAAGCAGCCCTTTTTGTTCTTCCAGAATGGCTGTGATGTAAGAAAGAAGGAAAATCATTATTCTGATTTTTGAGACTGGGACACTGAGGAAGAACAACAACAACATAATGATCAACACCACTTGTGGGGGCAGACATCATAGTAGAAGACTCTTTTCACAGACTCTTTAACCCCTCTATGAAGCTCTTTGGTATAAGAACCAAAGGACAGCCTTCATCTTTGAGGTTCTTCCTTGATAGTTTGTTTGCTATTTCCCCTTGTCATCGTGTAGCCATAATCCCCATTGTCAGATGGGGTAATAGGATAATATTATACCTTCTTTAGATGTGACATTTAAAAATCATCCAAGTGACAGATACATTTGCCTTAATAGCAAATTATATATTGTACCAGAACAAAAACTTTCTCTTCTTCCCATCAGACAGCGCTGCTACTTTCCCATGGTTTTAATAGCCTTATGAACAGAGTTTGAAGTGGACAGAGATGATAGCATTAAGATGGAAGCCTTCCTTCATAAGGAAAAAATGAAATAATTTCTTTGGCTACAGCACAGCACTTGCTATGGTTTAATAACTGGAAGAGAGAGTGGTCCTACCATATTGCTTAGTTTAGCTTACTTGGTTCTAGCAGTTTTTTTGTGTAGAGAGTTTTCTCCTGCATTTTTCACAATGGATAGACCCTATTTGCATATGAGAATGATTCCCTCTTTAACTTCCCGTTTAGTAGTGAGAAGACCCCCCCCCCATTATGTCCATTATGGAGTGTGATCTTATGATCTCTTAAATCTCTGGACAAAACTCAATTGTGTTCCTGTGGTACAGACTCATACAAACTTGGTACAAAAGACTTTAACAAGAGGTTTAAGTAGAATTATAATGCAAAACTCATGAACTAGGACAAAATGGAAGAATTAATCCTGCCCCAGGATATCTGTGTGCATCTCTTGGAAAATCAATGCATATGTGAATCAGTTCAGTTGAGGATTTCCTAGGATGTACAGTCTTGTGGTTCATATACATGACTTCAAGATTGAACTTTAAAAAGTAAATATGTTTAATACATAACTAGGGTCTGGTTTTAGCCAAATTATGGTTAGTTCGTTTGGTTTAGTTTATGTTTTACAGTTGTCCATTTTGTATTTAATACCTTTACTGGGCCTATTTTTGGCACCTAAAAGACTTTGGTTCACAATTACTTCAGTTCATATGGCAGTTCAGCACTTACGTGTCACCTTTAAATCTCTAGGGAAGTGGGTCTCTCTTGGTTATCACTCATCAGTCATTGCATATTATTGTGGTGGGCGTAGATGAGTAAAAAATCAAGTACACATGTGCTACTACCTGAAAGTCAAAATTAGAAAAAAATAATGACCTTTTAAAATATTTTAATTTGGCTTTAAAAAATCTGTTAGCTCTGGCAAAACCTTTTATGAATATTAGTTGAAAAAAGAGATTCTGCCTATGCCTCTTAGCAACTAAAATGCATTTCCTTTTTAGTAACAACTAATATGATCTCTACTTGTATTTAAAAATAAAAATAATACAGAATATCCACAATATAAACACTCAGCTACCTTGTCTTGCATTTACCATTCTTCATACCAGTAATAGATTTATCCTTAAAAAAGGAAACATTTCAATCCTTAATATATTCTTGTTCTTGATAAACATACCCTTAAAGTTTATTTTATGTTTTTTTTTTATTTATTTAGGATTCTATATGAAGGGCTATTTTAAACCTTGTTAGGCTGATTGTCGTCAATCCTGACAGACATTTACACTGTAGCTGATATTGGGCAAACATCTTTAGTGCATGTATTTTGCTCTTTTCACTCAAGTGCACTCTCTCCCTTTGTTTTTCTCCTACTTTATGCTGTCTCCTGAGCCAGCTCACAGAACAATTTGGCTTGGTGTGCTTTGTTAATTGGTATGTCATCTGATCCTTTGAGACCTCTCTTCAACATGATCACTGTTTTATTGAAGTGGCTTGAGTGATGTGTTAAATGATGAAAGCAAGGACAGCAGTTTAGAAAAATGTCTCAAGATAGGTGAAGAAGATATTTAGGGCACCATGCAAGGTCACGGTCATTAAAGTCACACCATCAATTGATGTGGGGATAGGTGGTATTTCTGGGCTGTATTCTACCGGCAAAGAGTAGAGCTAGAGTTTATTCTAGAGTTTTAGACTTCTCTATACTGAGTTAAAAAAAAAAAATCTAAAAAGCTCAGCCTTGATATGTCTATATCTGTAGAGTTAGCCATTTACACCTAAGTCCTTCCTAAGTACCTCCTTCACATCTAAGCAACACATGCCTTTTTAGCTATATTGTGTCAAATGTATGTTATGAAGGGGGCAGCTAAATGGCGCAGTGGATAGAGCACCGGCCCTGAATTCAGGAGTACCTGAGTTCAAATCCGGCCTCAGACACTTGACACATACTAGCTGTGTGACCCTGGGCAAGTCACTTAAGCCCCATTGCCCTGCCCCCCCCAAAAAAATGTGTGCTATGAGTGCTGTCATGTATTGACTGGACTTGCCTTCTTCACTATGTGGGAATGCAACAAATTTCTTGGCCTCAAAGCTAGTAGGGGAAATCCACAATGAGAAAATTAAGTAGTGACCTTTTGGGAGATTTTGATTTGGCTTAATTCTTTTTTTAAATTCACTTTGTCCAGACTTCCAAGTAACTGAATGTTAATAGATAAAGAAAATGTTTCTGAGGTATAAGAAGCATAGCCCCTAGACTGTTGTGTATTTTAACACCAAGTATTTTATCCAACCTCACCATATTTATAGAACTTTGGTAAATTTAAAAATTTGCAGGTCTTTAATAAATTCAAAGCCTATTTTGACTTTTTCATAAAACATTCTTATTTTCATTTAAATGCCTTTTTGAGTTTCAGTATAAAATTACTTTTCATTGTTGACACTGTAAATTATATGGCAGTCTTCTTTCTGAAGCCCAGATTTTCAGATCCTTATCTCTTTGCCATAATACTTATTTGAGCCCGAATCCTGATTTACAGACTGATGTTCAGGTTTGTGTTTCCCTTTTTATGTTGTAATAATAGGAGAAATATACCTATGTGTTATGTATCTGGAGATTTTTCTGCCCTTTTCCCCTTCCCCCTTAGCATTTCTATATCATGGAACTACTTCATTTTTCTAAGTGACATTTGGCAGGGCTTTCAACCAGAATGTGAGTTTTTGTTGGGGAAATGGAAAACAACAGAGTTATACATAGATATCTGTGTTGTTGTTTTTTCAAGTTTTTAATATGAGAAATAAAAGCAGTCTTGTATAGCAACCATATTCTTGGCAAATCTTAAGAGCCAACTTTATTGTTCTGTTTGCCATCATGGCAAAACAAATAAATTAATGTCAGGCCAGACTCATCAAAAAGTGTACATGCTTCACACTACTAGTAGATGCATAGGACACAGTGAATTAGGCGAAATAAAAATGGAGGTATATAAGAAATATTATATAGCTTAGGTCTTGTAGACCAGTTTTCTGTCTGACAGACCTCCCAAGGAAGTCTGAGAGTATAGGTTTTTTTTTCCATATTTTGCTCAGAGTTTAGGCATATAATCCCAAATGTCGCTAATCTCCACCATAATAGTAATAGCTGTTATCCATTTTTATCTATCTATAACTGTTCTCTGATGTGCATTCCTACCATATCCAGAAATGCATGAAAAATTTGATAATGTCTCTACCTATGGAGATGAGCACACTCTTCACCTAAATGTGAGCAGAAATATTCAACTTCCTATGGCCCTTCTTTTGATGACTCATCTCTTCAAACTAGCTCAGCTAGTCTTTGGGCAATGAGACATATAGAGTGTCCCAAAAAGTCTTGGTGCAGTTTTAAGCTATTAAAGCTATTTAAACTATTAAAGTTTTAAGTTACACTAAGGCTTTTGGGACATCCTTTGTAGCATTTCCGGTGTAGTCAGAACTGTCAGAGCTTGTGCTCCACTAGCATATCCTTCAAGAAACTAGGAACCATTCTGGATCCCAGATGAGGCTTTAAAGTAGGATTTTTTAGTGGAGGAGGACCTCTGAAATATTATAAAATATCTATTGACCTTTTATTGAGTACCTAGCATTAAGCTGGATACTTTGGAAATTTAACAATATTTAAATATGGTCACCAGTTCTGAATAGTTTCTATTTAATAAAGTATATAACAGTACTCTACATGTCCTGAACATAGAGTCAACATATGCAGTAGAAATCACAAATATCAAATGGTATATCATCTCTCTGTTATTATTAGTCTGATAAATTTGAACATTCAACTTTGATTATGAGGTATGCATTTTTTGGCCCATTCGGAAAAAAAGGGCCAACTTTTAAGTCTGTTAATAAAACGTAGCTGATAACTAATGATTTTTGGATGTCCTTTGATAATAAAAGTTGGAAGTGTTTAGTCCATTGCTATCAGCCTTTCCATATCATAATAGCCATTCTCAGAGTTGGCACTGTCTGTGCAAGTACTGATTATTTAAATTTGTGTTGAAGAGACTTCCTATTCTTCCCTGGATGAACTCTGGATTACAAATGGAAATTGGATCTGATTTCTGCATGGATCTTATGTGCTAGTGCAGCTAATGAAGAAACTTACTTGCTGGTTGATTGCCCAGGGTCACACAGCTAGGAAGCGTCTGAGGCCAGATCCAAACTCAGGAAGGTTAGTCTTCCTGACTCCAGGCCCAGTGCTCTATCCATTGGGCTACCTTGTTACCCTCCATTATAAAAAGTATCAAAGCAGAGATTAGTACCCAGCAGTCAGACACGACTGAAACAACTGGGCAGCAATGAGTTGGATAGGACTGGTATTATCATCCCCATCTGACATAGGAGGTAATAAAGGTTCATTATATTATAACTTGCCCCAAGGGATACAAAAACAAAAAACATTAGTAAAACGTATTTAACAAGAAATTCTTGTCCAAGGTCACCAGACAAGTGAACAGTTAGAACCCAGCTCTCCTGACTCCTGTTCTGGTACTCCTTCCACTATACCATAGAGGAGGTCAAGTAAATAGATAGAAAAAAGATGCTAGGGGCGGCTAGGTGACACAGTGGATAGAGCACCGGCCCTGGAGTCAGGAGTACCTGAGGTCAAATCCGGCCTCAGACACTTAACACTTACTAGCTGTGTGACCCTGGGCAAGTCACTTAACCCCAATTGCCTCACTAAAAAAAAAAAAAAAAAAGATGCTAGTGCCATCTCAAATGAGACGATATTCATAAGACACTTTGCAAATCCTAAAGCTCTGTGTATAAGTTTAATTGAAAATAGACAAAAATAGCTGGCATTATTTGTAAAATCTGATGCCTGTGTGATATGTTTAAAGGGAAGGAAGAAGGTAGCTTAGTCTTTGATATGTCTTCTAACTAATTTACAAATAACACAGCAATGTTTGTAGAAGATAGGTGCACACCAGCAAAAGAGACTTCCAGATTTCTGCCATTTGTAGCAATCTAGCAGGAGCTTTCCCCTGATCTACAGCTGAATTACTGTGTGTGTCATGTTCCAACTTACCCAAAGGTAAAGATGAATAACATGAATACAGGAAAATAGCAGACAGTGCATTGTGTTCCTAGCACTAAGCAAAACAAGGCATTGACCTCACTTGATTCTATTAACTTGACTTTGCAATATTCAGAGATCATCAGAACCATGTAGATTAGGGTACATTTTGAAGGCTAGTCCTCTATATAACATAGAGTTGGATGCGCATTGTTACAAGACTCATTGGATAGAAAGATTTAGAAAAGAAGAGCATTGAATGCCTGTCCCAGACATATGCATCCAGAGATTCCTGTTGTGATAATGGCTATGAACTACTAGAAGACACAAGGTGAACATTATGTAAATATATTAAAAGCATCGTTCCTTCACTATTGGAGACTTCAATTACTTGTTGAAGTAAACACAGAGTTGAGTGCTTTAGAGTAGTACAAACTTAAGCTTTTCTCCTTGTCATAGTTTAACCTTATTTAAACAAAGAAAATTCACTGCAGTTTAAAAAAAAACTACCCAGGGGGCAACTAGTTGGCACAGTGGATAAAGCACCAGCCTTGGATTGAGGAGGACCTGAGTTCAAATCCAGCCTCAGACACTTGACACTTACTTGCTGGGTGACCCTGGGCAAGTCACTCATTGCTCCCCACACTCAAAAAGACACCTACCCATTTAACTAGTGATGCTTAAATATGAAGAATAGTCATTTTCCTTTTTAACATATCTTTCCATAACAGTGACAAATAAGCAAGGCTCATCTGTGTGAGACTGGCAAACACTGTTACTCAAATCAAGAGGTTCTAATGTTCATCAGAGATATGTAAAATGAAAATCAAATGTATTTGTCACTGTGTTCAGTCTCTACCTGTGAGAGGCCATCATCAAAGGGTTACAGCTGGAAGGAACCTTAGAGGTCATCTAATCCAGTCCCCTTGTTTTACAAATGAAGAAACAGACCCAGGATGGGGTTAACTGACTTTCCCAAGGTCACGCAGGAAGGGGACAAATCCGAGACTTTAGCCCAGGTCCTCTGTTTCCAGAGCCAGTATTTCTCCCACTCTACCATGCTACCTCCCTGGGGAGATGTCAGTGAAGAATCGTGTGAATAAAAAGCACATTATGGAACTGTCATTTTTATCAAACCAAACACCTTTTAATTAATGTGAACCTTGAATGAGGTTCAGTTTCAAGTACCATGAGGTATACAAAGAAGTATAACATGTCCTTACCGTCAAGGAGCTTATAATTCAGCTAGACAAGCCCTAAATACATAGAAGATTTACTTCAATACTTCAAGGATATGTTATTTAGGCCAGGGCTTCTTAAACCTTTTCCACTCATGACCCCTTTTTGCCCAAGAAACTTTTACATGACCCCAGGTTTATAGGTATATAAAATAGGTATACATAACCTTTTACTGTCGCCAAATTTTTCATGATTCCCACATTGTTGTACAACCCCATGTGGGGTTGCAACTCACAGTTTAAGAAGCTAGAATTTTGGCTATGGATCAGAACCCTTCAATACTTTAGCAGAACCTCTTCACAAATTGCTGTGACTGAAAAAAAATCACGTGATGAGCTTCTGCCAGACTTATCTGGCATAATCTTCTACCAGTTGACGCAGCCCATCACCAAGCCTGTACTCAGCACCTTTGCAACTTTATGGGTCCTTCCAGAGCTTGTGTTACACTGGCATAACCTTTGAGAAAGCAGGGTCTCTTGTGCACCAGGAGGAGTCACTATAGTGAGACTTTAACAAAAGGAACACTCAAATGACAACTGCATCTATGCTTTCATCCATGTGGGCATTCCCTCCAAAAATGCAGGTTGTAGTGATCCATCCATTCCTGCACACCTTGTCCGTATCTCCATCCCGCAGGAGGGACATGGGCCATCCGTCAGTTAACCCTCTTGTCATGTGAACAGCCCATCTTCTTTTTCAATCATACATTTCTTTGATGACATCCTTTATGCTAGTTTCCCTTTGTAACTCTTGTCTTCCATGCATCTCCAGTGTGGGACAATGGAAATAGTGCAGAAATTCAAGCCACATGACTTGAGTTCAAATCCTGGCTCTCTAGCGTACTTACCCAACTCAGTCACTTTGGATGTACATTTCCTCTGCTTTTAAATGAGCACATTAGACTAGATCATTTCTAAAGTCCTTTCTAGTCCTATATCTATAATCATCTAATCTGTGATCTTAACATATGCCAGATCATGAAACACTAGTCTCTGAAGAGGAAACATGTGCCAAGGTTTTGTTTGCTTTTTTTAAACCAACAAAAATAAATAATAACAAATCCAGACACACAAAGGATTTGACAAGATAAAGTATTTCCAGATGAACAGTAGAGACAGTGATTGGTGTGAGCACAGAGGAGGGGGAGAACTCTATGGAATAGAGTGATCTGGATACGTTTTGTGGAGAGAGACTTGAGTGGCTATTAAAGGATAGATAGGTTGAGATTCCATCTGTCCATCTGTTGCTCCTCCTTCTAACAAGAAAACCGAATACCCTTTCTGGTGCATTTTGAGCTGTGCAGATATATTTGCAGTGAATTCACTTTTCACTTGGAAAAATAAAATGTTTGCTCTCATCCATCATGAGTAAACTATATCATTCTTTAATTCAAAATCTCTCACTACAATCCCCCTCAGTGCACAGAATACGATTAACAAAGAGACCTTTACAGCCATTTTAAGTGACTTGAAGAGATTTAGCTATATGCTCAGATATTGTAATTACCAGTGCTCTGAATAGAGCCACTGATGGAAATCAACATGGAACAATTAAAATGTCTTTAAAGCTACAATTTGGGGAGTCTCAACATGGAGATTTTTTTAACAACTACTGCTAGCTGCCCCATGTTTACTCTAGGTTAACTGAAAGATTATATTTAAGTTAAACATTCATATTCTACAAAGGGAGTGTTCAGACAGGTTTGTTTTGTTGGGTCTATGGATGAGTTACTAGGCCTTTTTGGAAACGAGGAAGGAAATTATAAAAGGGAAGTAACAGTGGGGCATATGTGTTCTTGGGGTAGATATGGCGTGACCAACATTTAAAGAATCAAAGTAGTAGCCTTCAGCATGAAACACACTTTTTATCATCCTTACCCAGCCATCACAATGAAGAAAGACAGTGTCCAGCTGTAGCAGTAGTTTGGTAGTCGGAGAATTAGAAGTAAAGGTACTAGTGCCTGAGGGGTGGGTCATGAATTAATAATTGCTATGTGGCGGATGAGCCCCGTCAGAAGAGCTGAAAATGAGGAAGTTGCCTTGCAGAGTGCTATCAATCACTCAGTGACCATAACTTCCAGTAATTAGTGTATTTTATGGGCCTTTGCTTCAGTGGCTCGAAAGCACATATGCTCCAGTCACAGCTAAACTTTGCTGGAGTAATATTCCAGGATGATTTATCCTCCTGCTGCACTGGGATGTAACCCTATATTAGGTGAAGATTGTGAACTAAGCTGCAATAAAGTGTAAGTTTAGGTACAGTTTGCCCAGGTTGAGACCTCCATGTATCATGCTTTCCAGCATTCACAGTTCGGCTACAGTGGGCAATCGTTTTTAACAGTGAAACAAATACAGCAATTAAAGGAACAACATCAGGATATTGTACTTGTGAATTACTGTTGCCCTCTCCCCATATAAGCACCCACTGTAATAAGCTCATCTCTAATTAAAAAAAAACAAACCCATACTATTAGAGGCATTTATTTGTAATGCTTTCATTTCTGTATTATAGTTATTATTAGCAATTTACTGGGTAAAACAGAACATTTAGAATGACAGATAAGTATGCTGTTGTTTTTTTTTTTTTTTTGCACTATTGTGTTTGGGTCCCCCAAGTCAAAGGCATCGCTTAGAACTGTGCTTTATAGGCAGAGGCTAGCAAAGATGTTCTGACTGTTCTTTATAAGCACTGCAGTATGTTAAAGAGCATGAGTGATGTAGATAGAGCAGGGGCCAAACTGTCAGGATGGGATCCTTACCCTTCACACAAAGAAAATCTCCTGAGAGCACAGCATTCTCTCTACAGCATAATAAAGACTACACTGTATTTTCAGGAGTTTTTGCAGAAAAGGTATTTGACTATTGTCTAAACATCAATGGAGCCCAAAATTCTTCATAATTTAACAAGTTCTGCTGCCAACCCACAGTGTGATGTTGGGCAAATTCTGGTACCTCCTTGGCATCCTCCTACAAAACAAGGACAAGAATTCTGTTTGCAATGAAGCTTTTGGCGATCCTTTAGAAGAATGCATTATGGGAAAATAAAAAGCATTGGCAGTAGACTAACAAGATCACTGCTCTTCTCCAAATACTACAAAATAAAGATGTTTCCCTATCATTTTAATAAGTTTCCTTATAAATTCGCTTAATTAAACACTAGCAATAAACTTCATTCCTAAAGTCCAGAGGTTGAAAGGAGTGCCTAATCTGGCACTATTGTCATATTTATTGCCTTGTCTTTAATTTGCAATGTATTTTAATATCATACAAGTTAAAAAATAATAGTGAAACAAACTAATTGTCTTTAATTAAAGTGAATTAGGTTTTGAATTTAATATATTTGTTGTAGTAAAACTGATAACGGAGAGCGTCCCAAAGGTTATTAGGGCATATTTCTGTTGGGCCTGATGGTATTAGTAATAACCCTCTTCCTCATAGTTCTAGACATGAACAAATATGTCACTTCATCAGTCTCTGTTACTCGCACTTATGCCCCTCCGCAGGGGTTGCAGATTCCACAAGTTATCAGCTAATGGCGTTATACATTAAAAATTGAAGCTATCCTCACTCCGAGGCCATTCAAGGCTTTGTTCTTAAGCCCCAGACACTTTGGAGTGCAGCTGCAAACTATAGGCAGAAGATTAAATTAATTTGTAACTCTTTTTTTTTTGGTCCTGCATTACTAAATCCTCCACATTTAATTGAAACCCTACTTCAAGATGCTTTGTGTTTCTGCTCTTCTTTGTTGTCAGTTGAACCACGGAAGCACTTTAACACTGGTAAATTGCTGTGATATCCTTTGGATTTTTTTTTTTTACCATGCAATAAGAGGACAGTGAAATTGATATATGAGAGGGAAAGTAAAATCTTAGGGTAGATTTTGAGGTATTTAATATTTATTAAGGTCCTTCGCCAGCATAGTTTCAGATGATTTAAACGATCTATCTAGGAGTGAGTAAATTGGTCTTGGAATGAAATCTCACCTAGGGAATTTTATGTAATCCAGTAGTTAAGTCTGATTTTTGAAAGTTTCCCCATGTCTGAATGTTTTAGACTGGCTGCTGCTTTTCTATAAAATGAGGGTTTAACGGCAGCACACAATCTAAATGCAAAATCCTTAGATGGAAATTTAATTGTGTAAAATGTGCACGAGGTAATTAAGAACAAATTTTAGAACATTTCAGACTATAAAGTCCTCCTTCAGCTAGATCACTGGCTATATGGTAAGTGCTTATTTTCAATTTGCAGTTATGCCGAGAAACATAGAATGTATCTAAATTAAGAATAAAAAAAAAGATCCCATGCTCTTCAGCATAACTGTAAATTTTAAAACTACTGGCACCAGTGTAGTTGATAAACTAAGGAGACTTCATCACCTAAATATATGTCCCAAACTTCCTTTCACTTGTTTTCCAATGACAGTATGTGTTGTCTTTTGTCATTTGTACTTTAAGCAATGAAGATAATTCTTATTAGCAAGGTTGCTTGGCTAAATAAAAATTTCCTTTCCTAACTTTTTAGCTTACATTTTTGCAGAATTTCTGCCTTCTACTTTGCTCTCAATTATCATTATCCTACACATATTTGAGTTTCAGATTTTCAAATTCAACCATATTAAAATGCCTCAAACCAATACTCTTAGGAATGAGATGAATCCCCAGTGTGATGAGCTCTGTAAGAGAAGAAACTCAGAGAACATTCCTAGTTTTACAATAAAATATTAGCAGCTTGGTGTTATTTAAATGTATTCCCAACTGGTAGATGTTTTTAGAACATTCTTTTTTGCCTTTTAAATAATAAACTTGCCCACAATGAGCATAGTATTCTGCAGTTTGCTGAATCTTAAGTATTTGGAATCAAAATGCACTTTCAAAAACCCCAAATGCTAAATAGGATCCTGGAGAAAGGGGGGGGAATGAAGCTTTTCCAGGGCTTCTGTGTTGTGAGCTGCCCCCCTCCTGGGAGTGGAGGGGAAGTGAGTCTTTTGATAGATTGCTATTGCTTGTGAGCTCCTATATTTTTAAGTGTACTTTTTTATTGGACCTAAGCTGCCTATATTTAAATGCTTCTTTTGTAAAGATGATAAAGGGAGCAAAAATTTCTATTGGCACAGCCTTAATCTGTTTGCTTTGTTGGGATTCTTTTTTTTCTTTACTTTAACTGTTAACCTATTTATAAATCTAAATCTACATACAGAGGTCATTGGTTGGCTGAACTTAAACCATTTTACTCAGTAAATTTAATTAAGAAAATACAGTGCAACTCATAAGCAAATGAGTTTTTTCCTAGTTTTAAACCAAACCACCCTCTTGAGTGCTGATTGCCTTGCTCGACCCCTGGTGATACAGAAACAGGCAAAATTAAAAAGGACATTAAAGCTTCATTAAATCTGAAACACATTTAGTACAGTGACATATCTGCAGGCCATTTCAGGGAAGATTACATACTCTCTTTTGTAAGTTTTCTAATTTATAATACCTTGACAATAAAAAAGAGGGGAGGGATTAGAGAAGAATGCAAATAGATCAATAGAGCAGTAGGGGTAAAAGACACAGAGCCAGTGTTTGACTATTTCTGAAATTTTCATCCATCGTGTATGTTTTCTCTTCCCCATAGTGGATTCATTGATTTAAAAAAAAAAACAACTTTTGACAGCCCCATAAAGAACTTGTTCTTCATGCACTACTATCTGCTCAGAGCTCTTTCCCTTATTTACCATCTTGGAAAAAGGGTTTGTTAAAGGGCTGTCTTGGTCTACCATTGTAGTACAGCCTATAATTATTTTCCTTCTGCTTTGCCACCAGATAAATCTCGTGAAGTATAAATATTGCAGCTGCATTAGGCCCAGGAACACAGAAAGAATGGAGAGTTGAGACCCCCTTCCTCATTGTGACTTAGAATTGGTTTTTAATGCCATTCCAATAGTGCCACTGCCTATTTCCACAAGTTAGGAATGTTACTTCCTGGAAAGATATCCAAGGGTGACAAGCAATGGGGGCAGAGGGGCAGGATTGTACTCCTATTAGGGTGGCCTCTACTGGTCATGGACAAGGAGCCATTCTCCTGTCCTGTGCAAATGCAGTGCCTTGAAAGGGATCCTCCTGGGAGACTAGTTGTCAGGGAGGGATGAGGTTCAGTGGGATGTCAGAGAACTGTACAAGAAAAATAAAGCGTGGCTAGCCACAGAGTGATGAGTTCACGAGTTCAAACTCTGCCACCTGTCCCCAAGCACCTAATCTGGACTTGTAAGGAAAGGCTCCCAAATTGACCAACCCAACCTGAATTTTAATTAGCCAGTTTTCTTGCCCGTAGGAACTGGGTGAGCATAAAGTGATACCCAACACCACTTTTGACTTACACTAGCCAAAAAAGCAAGTGACTATTTCCAAGTCTACTCATAGTCCAGCTTTTTAAGAGAAGATAGATGATGGTTAGAAATATGGAGGTTGTTTTTTGAACACATGAGAAGAATGGGCTTCCTCCATTGTTTCTTTTTAACATTCCATGTCCCCCCGCCCTTTATTTTCTTTAACTCTTTTTGGTGGGGCATTGAGGGTTAAGTGACTTGCCCAGGGTCACACAGCTACTAAGTGTCAAGTGTCTGAGGCTGGATTTGAACTCAGGTCCTCCTGAATCCAGGGCCAGTGCTCTATCCACTGTGCCACCTAGCTGACCCTTTTTCTTTAACTCTTAAAAGCCAAAGATCAGTGTATTATGGCTATTCAGGGTCCACTTTCAACAGAATGTTCTCTGAATTGATACCAGCATCTTTTTCTGATATAGTTAGCATAAGGCCCAGGCTATTCTCTGAAGAAAGTTCTTACCCCCTAACCAGCCAGATAAAATTCAGCACTCTTCCTTATCTTGTCTTTTTAGGTGAAAAAATTTTTCTTAGTAATTTTCTAACTCTGTAGAAAGAGTACATGCAAAACATATAATCTAGAAATTAGTATAGTGCTAGGCAGCAGCTTTTAGTGAGTCATTCTTGTCTGTCATGTCTGTAGAGAGTGGTATAGACCCTAAATCAACATAGTATTGACATGACAGCCCATAATGACTCCTCCTGAATCATTATGCAAACTCCCACTGGCATGAAGCACTGTATTTACAAAATATTTTGGTGAACATTCAGTATTTCAATATAATATGTGGGGACAAAGTAGCATACTTCACACTTTTAGATATTTTGTGGACATGTAACAAGCAAGCTAAAAAAACACCTATTTAAAGCTTTGCTGATGTACCCATTTATTGTGTCTTTTCTATTTACTTTGGGAAGGGGGCAAAGTGCAGAATAAAATTTTTTCCATTAACTTTATTATCCCATGAAATATTGTGCATTAATAGATCCTTGGTAGATAAGATATGACTATAATGTAATAAGACTTTATTCAACAAATCCAACAACTGATTCATCTAAATGAATATTTTCTCTTCAGAGTAATCACTTTAGGAAACTATAGAGTTAATCTAACTCTGTTGCCTTTGTTCAAACTACGATATGCATTTTTAAAATGTGTCTTCAGTGTTGGTAAAGCTCAAACCCTTGTGTATAGATAGAATATTTGGAAACTACTAAGAGTAATTTATTGGCTCATTCAACAATAATCATTTATTAAGGAATACCTCTGTGCAGTCCAATCCAGCAAACATTTATTGAGTACCTTCAATTTGCTAGGTTGATAACAATGACAAAAGGAAAGTATTTTCTGCCTTCAAAAAGCTTATAATCTGTTGTAATGAATGCACAGCATATTCTAGACACTAGAAGAGATGAAGAAAAAAAAAGGTCAGTAAGACACAGTTCTTGTGCTCAAAGAAGTTATCATTCAAGGCTGAATCTGGTGCTAGGTGACTAAGGTAGGAGGCTTGGGATCAAGCAGGAAAATACAGTTACTGGTCCAGAATGGGGTATAGCCATAAAAGTAATGAGACTAGCTTTTTGTGACTCTGAGAGCAATTCCACTAGAGGACTTACAAAATGTTTATGCAGTGACATATATCGTATAACTTTTCAAGGTGACTAAAGGATATGACTTACTTAAATGTGAAAATTGTGGTACACTTGCTTTAAAAAAAAAAAGTATAGCTTTATAGTCACACTTCCTTTTCTTGGGTAAATTATTCCTCTGCTAATGAGGAACAAAGGACCAAGATTAAGCAATTTACAAATAATAGATTATATCTATGGCAATAATAGTTACTAGACTTCTAATCTCAGCCTCTAGGTCAGTCTTCATGTTTCTCTTCTCTTTCTTGCCCTGGCTTCACAATCTTGAAATATATTTTTCCCATATCAACAGCTAAATGGCTGAAAAATCACTAAGAGCTCTCAGAATGCTGTATCATTACAATATGCTTGTAATTCTAGTACATTCCAAAGTCATGAAATACTTGATAGGTACCTTAGGAATAATTATTCCCATTTTATAAATGGAAAGTCAAGACTATGAAAGGTTACCTAATTTGACAAGTATTTCTGTAGTAATATATTCATTCCATTAGAGGCATAGTGACAGGAATGTTGGACTTAGCATCAAGAAGACCTGGGTTCAAATTCAGCCTCAGACACCAATCATGTCAGTCTGGGCAAGTTGCATAACTTTTAGAGCCTTAATTTCTTCATTTGTAACGTGGGGGTATTAGTAACATCCACCTCACAGGACCCTCACCAAGATAAAATGGGTTAACATATGCAAATCACTATATTAAAATCAGCTAATTACTTATTAAGAAACTGGTAAGTATTCAACTATATAGTTATTACTTTTAAATGTCAGTACACATATGTAAGTCTAAATGATGTTTGCATAATTGATGTTATTACAGAGAGAAAATTTTAAGGAAATTTTAAGACATTAAAGTAAAACATTGCATCAAGGAAATAACACTGTCCATTTAATTGTCCATTCTAAATACAGTTTTTAATGGGATTACAGATTATTTTTAGGTCAAGTGTTTAACATGGTGAGGGAGGAGGGATGGTTTGTTCTGCTGGATACAATTGTGAAATTTAGTACTTGTCTGTCTTAAGGAAATCTACCCTGCATGCAAATCTATAACTAGACAAATATTATTTCCTTTCCCAGCTTGCTCTTGGGAGGTTTCCATATCCTCAGGTAAGATTGTTCATTACTGCCATTCGCCACTGTGACATTCATTCCTATGTATGAAGGTGCAGGGAGCAATCGTGAACATTTGAGCCACATACAAATAAATCTGTCCTGTTAAATTGAAAAGCGATATCTTAAAGGAGTCATTTAGAAGTCTCTATTGATTTTTTATTTTTTTTTTGACTCATATTTTTTATTTTTCTGAGAGGGATGGAAGCAATAATCACGCTGCTTCTTTGTGAGACTTTGGCATTGTTTTTTTCCAGCCCCAGTTCTTGCACTACATGCCTGCATTGTGCAGTGAGGAAGAAAAGCCCCCTTTCCCTGATTTCTTCTTTGGGATTTTGAATTTAATTGAAATGGTTTGAATTGAAAGACTAAGAGGGAAAGAATCTGGCCTAGGTCATTGTTTCAGTGTTTTGGTAATCCAATTCAATATAATGGGCACCAGATTTTATAAGGGAGCTTGATTTTGCATCTCTTCCTGTCCTCTTCCCTATTCTTTGCTCCTCACCCCTTCATTCCCCCATTTCAGAACATAGATTCTTCGATACACTAACATTAATGACTAGATTCTAAACATTGCTTCAAGATATTTATTACAAAGATATGTCAGAACTAAAAATATAAGCTACATCTTAGTTTGAAAATAATTCCCCATTGTAAAAGGACAAAATTAAGTGAAATACCCAAGGGGTGGAGGGGTGGGTGGGTATCGAATGAATAATTTGAATGTTTTCCTCTGGTTTACACTCACTGTTTTCCTGGCATCTTGGTCTGTACAGGCCAGAGTGCCTGGAGGCATGTCTGATTTAAAGGTGGTGTTGGTCTCTGCTCTTTAAGCATCTATTAACTTGCTATTATTATGCAAATAACTGTTGTATTACACATACTAATTTATGCGTGGTTAGATTATGCAGATGCATCACAACCGTGGTTATTGAATAATAGGATGGAACTCATTCTCTCTACCATCTTTATAAGCTGTTTTAAACAAATTCTCTAGGCACCCATGTGGGAGACCTCTTGTTTCCTGTCCTTTTGAAAGCTCAAGCTGTCTGATGGCTAGGAGAGACTGTCCAGGTTGTTAGCAGGTTGTATCACAGCATTGGAGCCATCTTTCTCCTGCTGGCCAGCTCCTTTGTGTAACCATAACTTCTTCCTTAGAGTAAATACCTCAAAGTTACCAGCCTGTTTGCGTGCTAACACTGATTTTGAACAAAATTTTAGTGTACCATATTGTATTTTCAACATATGCATATATATGTAATATGCATAATATAGATTATGAATCTGGATTAAATTTATGGCCAGACCTCTACATTGGCAAGTAAATTTTAAATCATTTATTTAAGACACTTTATTTCAACTCTCAAAACTGAAAAAGAACACAAGGCTTCATCTACAAAATTTGTGGTCAGTACTCTGAAGATGACAAAAGATGAAGCCATTACCATATGCTTGGGATGTCCACGTTTATTTTAAAATAAAAATGGCTGATAGCTTATGAGACATGAAGAGTTAAAGACTAAGACAGAACTTTGAAAAAGGCCCCATACCCTGACAGTGCATACATGGTAGCAAT
Source organism: Dromiciops gliroides (assembly GCF_019393635.1). Lineage (NCBI taxonomy): Eukaryota > Metazoa > Chordata > Mammalia > Microbiotheria > Microbiotheriidae > Dromiciops > Dromiciops gliroides. Next base: position 152,070,585 of record NC_057862.1, read on the forward strand.
TCTGGTCTATTGGGCACCTACTGGGCATTTTTTTTCTTAATGTCTAAATACACATTTACTTGATCGGTCAAGTGGAAGTTGGAAAATTCAAATACACTGAACTCCCTAGTTAGCACTGACCTTTATGCCAGAATAGTGAGAAGCAGTTTTCCTTGACTTCTGATTGAGTGTTGTCACCAAATAGAGATTTTATTAGAAACAACCTTTGACCCCTTCAGGTCTGTTTTCCAGAACTAAAGTTACAAACAAAACTTTGTCTCCTTGCTCAAAGCCAGCAATGATTTATGCTGTGCTTTCGGTTGACAATTTGAATTTTACCAATTGCTCAGCCTCGTGGTGGAGTATCATGTAAGCTGGGGGGGGGGGGAGGGGGCGCTTCTTTAACCTCTTCTACTCAGGCCAAAAAAAGGATGTAACAAGAGACACAAATAGTATTTGTGCTTATTTCTAAGGCAATGAAAGCTGTGTAGTATAGTAATTAAAACTCTTTAGGCAACACCACTCATACTACATGTATTGTTACACTCATTTTAAAGACGAGGAAACTGAGACCCAGGGAGGCTGAGTGACTTTGCCCGGTGATCACACAGCTAGTAAAGATTGGAGGCAATATTCAAATCCAGTTCTCTCCTTACTCCAAGCCCTACCATTGGATGATATGTGATACTGAGGATTAGCAGAATAGCTTTGTGGACAAAGGGCTATTTGTGTATAAGAATTCCTGAGGCCACAGATCCCTGAGTATGCAAATCGAGTCACTAGCAGTGATAGAACCCAAGTCCTGACTCCTACTGGGACTGACTACGCCAAGTATTGATCAATTCCATGACTCCTGACTTCATTCAGTACCTCTGTCTTATCCCATGCACTGACTCAGTCTTCTGCACCCTTCCTGTATGAAGTTTCCTATATGTGTCCAGGTGTGAAGTAGAAAAACATCTCTCTTACCTGACCTGTCAAAAGATTCTATCCAAAATCCTACTGGTTTAGAGCTAGATCCATCTGGGGCCAGTGGGAAGAGGGGAAAATCCTCTTATAATCATAGGTCCAGGAATACAGAGAAAATCTCTGGCCTTAAAGTGACTATTGAGTGGCCCGAGGAAAAATCTCTTTAGACTGAGAATACTCCCTTCCTCAACCCTTGGGCCCATTCCAGAACTCAAAGCTTAAATCGAATAGAGCTACCATTTTTTGCTATCCTGATATTTCCAAGGTAGTGTTTGAATCTTTAAATATTTCATCAATAGATTTAGATATGAAAAATATCCTTTTGAAATGTGGAATCCAAGGGATTATGAATGAATAGATAATAGCAATGATAGTAGTAGCTGATATTTATACATAGTGTTTTAAGTTTTGTACAAGGTTCATACATGCATTATTTCATTTGACCATCATAACAGCCCCATAAGAGGTATTACAATATTATTATCTACATTTTACAGATGAAGAAATAGGCATAATTTTAAGTCACTTGCCCATGGTCACACAGCTAGTAAGAGTTGGGGAGGCAGGATTCAGCTCACTTTATCACAATGTCTCTCTGGCCTGTTGATGAGTAGTTTATGGGCTAGCCCTTTCCTCTATTTTAATTAAAGACCTTTGCAATAGAATTCCTTTGAAACAGAATGAGATGTCCTTACAATAAAAGTGTCTGGCATAGTAATAGTAGTGTGAGTGGTCTAATGAACCAAGTCTGCTTTATCTTGTCATTTATTCTCAGATTCCTATAACTGGCTTAGCGGTGGCAAGATTTGGTATCATTAACTCATTGCCCTGACTCATCTGATACATCCATTCCTAAGTGATATTTTGTCACATACTAATGAAGAGTCTTGTCATCCAAAATGGCTAGGCAAAGTTAGGTTTGATTTACTCACTGGTCCAAGTCTACTCTTTCCCTAGGCTTGGACAGAGGCTGTATGGCCATGTGTGATATGTTATTGGCCAAGGTGAGTAGTCTGAGGAGAAATAAAAAGTATCTTCATTTTATCAGAGGGCTAGATATGCTTCAGGTTGGGCAGATGGAGATGATCACTTATAAGGTCTGTGCCTGGACATTTTCTTCTCCAGATGAGAATACAACTTGAGCTGGACATCAGACCAGGTCGTAAGGTTTTAACTTACGGAAGAGTGAACTAATGAAAAGAATGTAGAAGTTAAGAGACCAGCTTTCTGCCACTTAACTTATTCTATGACCTTGGGCCTTGGCTCTTACTTTGTAACCTCCCTGGGCCTCAGTTTCTTCATCTGCAAAATGAAGGTGATAATATATATCTCACCCACCTGGTGGGGAAGTTGTAAGGATCAAACAAGATAATGCATATGAAAGTACCAAAGGTGCCTTGTGGCACCACATTATTAGTTCCCAACTTCACATCCTACCTAAATTAAGGTCAGCAAAGGTCCACTGAAGGTTGTGAAGATTTTTGGTGCACAGGGGACTTGCAAGGAGCAAAGGATTCCTCTTCTTCCAGCCTTAGCAGAAGCAGCACCTATTCCTTCTACCAACAAGAATATCCCTGAAGATACTCCAGCTAAGCATTGGTCCCCTACATGTGGTAGCTACCAACCCCTTTGCTTTCTCATTCCCAAATCCTTAGGTTTCATGGCTGAATCCAGCTATAATTTCAAAAATGTCCTATGTCTAGTACCTGACAGAGAGGTGTAGACTCAGTATGCAGAATGATTCATATATTCTTAAATATGGCCAAAAGGTTTTTTGTTAATTTTTTTTTCTCAATGGGGGTGAGAGGAGGTAGGAGGGAGAGAAAAATAAATCACTATTAATTTTTTTTTTGGTGAGGCAATTGGGGGTTAAGTGACTTGCCCAGGGTCACACAGCTAGTAAGTGTTGAGTGTTTGAGGCCGGATTTGAACTTAGGTCCTCCTGACTCTAGGGCCGGTGCTCTATCCACTGTGCCACCTAGCTGCCCCCCACTCCCTATTAATTTTAAAAAATAAAATTTGATTTAAAGAATAAATATGTAACATTTAGCCTGTACCTTTAAAAAAATGTTTCCTCCTCCATCTTCCCCACCCCATCTCAGCCTTTCACTTAGGTCTTCCCTTGCCCTGGGAGAAGCCCATTATATAGATGAGTCAGGCTGAAGGTAATGCTATTGTAGATGGTGTTACAGTTATCTTATGTCTTCTGCCTTTTTTCCCATATATGGACAGTCACCCAGGAAATTCTGAGGAAAACCCATAGGATCAGTCTTTGTATGCTTATGAAGTATACTTTCCAGTGGGCCCTATAGAAAGTAATTTTTAAAAAAGAAACAAAAAAACATGGTATGGTATTGTAGTTTCTCATACAATTTAGTTCTAAGATTAATCTCCAAAAATGTGCAGGTCTGAAAGAGGACTAAAATTGTACAGTTAATCATGTCGATCCAAATTCAGTAGACTTAAAAAACATGATAGTGGGCAATGGATTGTTTAATGACAATGCAATTTAGGAGAAATGAAAAGAATTGCCTGCTAACAATCGTCATTGTACATTCAAACCTTACCACAGTGCAAGTACATTAGGATGCTAGTAAATCCATTAAGAAGGCATTCCCAAGTGATGGACTTTGTTTGACAGTAGGAAATTTGGAAAGTGAGAGACTAGAGGAAAGTGAAGATAATCTAGACACAAGTGTATTTAAAGTACTTTTGTATGTATAAAAAATGTTTTTCTTCTTTTGGCTACAATTCCTGATCTTGGTTAATAAATTACATCAAAATGACCCGAAGTTAAAAAAAAAAAAAAGGAAAAAATCTGAGCAAATAGTGCCCCTGGTATTGTAAAGCTTTGAATGTTTTCACACCCCATTAATTTATTACTTCTCTTTCTTCATCTTTAAATTTCATTTTTTTCCCAAAATTCAGACTCCCCGCTGCTGCAGCGATTTTCATCTTGTTGTTAATTTTCCCTGCTCCATATGGAGCTCCAGACATTTCACCTGGAGGCTGTACTAGATTTTGCTGTAGTGATCGAACTTCCCGAGGCCAAAACTGTCATTTAGGGTTCCTGGTGCATCTGTCTGCGCCAGGCTTTTCACTGGCATGGGAGAGTGTGAATAACAAATTGGATGCACCTGAGATTCAGATGATTAGTGTGTTTTGTGAATCTCCACGACTTGTAAGCAGATAGCTCTGGGGGGGAGGGCTAAACAGCTACTGTGGGTGAATCTGTACTCACACCTTACATTTGGGGCTTTTCAGGGGAAGTGCAAACATCTAGGCAGTCTGAGTGCAGAGAGAGTAACAAATATTTCATCCTGCCTTGTCATTGATTAGAAAAGAGCCTTTAATTTCATTTCACCCCATGTTGTGATTAATTTGCATTCTTTGTCAGAAGTTAATGGAGTTTTTTATGGTTCACTCTGAAATCCTTGAAGACATCAGACTTGATCTGATGTTTATACAACCGCCAGCGGAATTTTTTCGTTTGATTGATGGCAAGCTTGATGTTATTCCAAACGGCTTTTTAAGCTGTTTTTAAGAATTATTTGAATAAAATGCAGGCAAGATATTGTTGTAACGATCAAGATTATCTGTTAAAAATCTGTTTCAAATAAAGAAGATGATAAGTAGGAAAAAGGATCAAAAAGACAAGGGAAAGAATGAATAGAGATGTTATTTGTTAAAGCACATAAGAATTGCTTTCAGATAAATTATTGCAAAGTACAGGCAAGATTATTTTTATTAAAAATCTCCATCTCTGGCCAAATTTAATTGTAGCGAAGGTAAATTATCTAAATCTTGAGAATAAAAAAACCTTACCACTCGGTGACTAATTCCCATTTATTCTGCCAGTTTTTGCCAGCAATGTAAGAATTAGAGATCTACTATTCTTAACTCAAGGAGACAGGGCTGTCAGGCCTGTTAGCTGAACAAAATGATGACATATTACTTGTCTCAATAAAGAGGCATTCTTAAATCCCAAATGCAAGGAAAACATAAGTGGATAATAGAGGATTTTAAAAGAAAGGCATACATTCATAATAGCATTAGTATTGGCATGTTTTACAGACAGCACAGAAATGAAAACATCCCATTGTTAAAAGGCAAAATCCTCCAATTGTTTACTGCTAATGGAAAATGTGTGTTCATCTCCAATACTGCTATATTTCAAAGTATGAGAGGAACTAAACTGTAGGTGGTGGCTGCTTCAGAACCCCCTGCTACTAACCAACGAAATATGTTTTGCAAATGCCTTTTGATTACTAATACCGGGGCCATTTGTTGGATTTGGGGGTTTTTGCCCGGCTTCAGCAAATTCCTGCCTCATTGTAATTCCTGTTGGTGAGAAGGACTCATGGGTCAAAAAGCTACTTGTCTAAGCACTTCCATTTAAAACAGATTAATTTTTTTTTGTTGTATTTTAAAGTTGGCTAAATAATTGGGTGGTTTTAATTGAAGTTGCTGCTTTCTGATCCTTGTATTAACGTGATCTAAGGTCTTTTTTTGTTATATGTAATCCATATTATTGACCAGATTTGCCCTGTTTTCATTTAAATGTAAGCAGCTTGTCAAGGAGAAAATATTTTGTTTCACTTGGCATGGAAATCAGCTTTTTTAATGTGTCGAGAGGTGTGTGGTGGGGGGGGGGGTTGTCAATTGACAGTGTCTTTTAAACATTCATTTATTTGGTAGTAATAAATTGGACTCTGAGTAAAGTGTTTTTTCATAATAGGAGAAAATGTGTGTCTTCTTTGAGCCATTTAAAAAACATTAAACATTTTTCAAATGCTAATGCTCAAATACTCATGTTTTACACTTAATTATAATATCATAAAGACCTTAGCTAATATGTTAAATTCTCAATGTTAAAAGTTTGGTTTATGGTTTAGTAATATCATTTTACATTCTGAATTTATTTTTACTGAAGTATTATCATCTTAATCAATTTGTCTATGGTTAAGCCCACTCATATCTAAGAGTATCGGGGCCAACCCAAAATGGAAATCTATGACTAGACATTTTGCCTCCTTGGGAAGTAATTATACTCAGAATAAGCCCTTTCATTTGCATGTACTTTTACTGTTTGCAGCATGGGGCTTTTCCTTGTGTTACAAGGATCTAATTGTTCAAAGTTAAGTATTTTTTAAAAGGGCGGGGCAGCTAGGTGGTACAGTGGATAAAGCACCAGCCCTGGATTCAGGAGGACCTGAGTTCAAATTTGACCTCAGACACTTGACACTTACTAGCTGTGTGATTAACCCTCATTGCCCTGCCCCCCCCCCAAAAAAAAAGAGGGGGAAGAAAAATGGCAATTATTTCTGGCTTCAGATACTCACCTTGAGCCCGAAGTAAAAATGGTATCCCACAACTTTTTTTTTCAATCTCCAAATGAGATGATGGCTCATGTTTCAATTCACAGCCTCTACTTTTTGCCTTAGTTACCCAATATATTCTTATTGCCATTTCACACTGTGAAATAAGATAAATAAATGTCATGGAGGAATCCAAGGGCCACATGAAACTCTTCCATGACCAGTATATGCTACTTTCATTTTCCTTTATTTGTATTACCCACTTCTCAGAATGTCTTGGTATTTTGGTGTATATAGTTGTTGTTTTTTTGCAGAGATATGAAATAGAACAGAAACAATATTCTTGAGTCAAGAGGGGTCCCCTTGAAAGGACAGATAGCATAGAAATGTAAGATTCCCCATTTGTCTTCATTTGGTTTTTTTTAGCATCCCCAACTCTTCAGGGCTGAGACTAGCCAATGGTTTCATTTTATAACACCTCCTACAGGGCAGTGTGATAGATATATCTATGTTTTTAAAGTTAAAAGTTAAATCAGTTTTGTTTTGAGAATTTTACATTTCCCTTGGAGATTGTCAGTGCCACCTTCCTATAGGGAATCCTTAGGGGACAATAGAAAAGAGCACTGAACTTAAAGTCAAAGGACAGATGACCCCAAATTGAGTCCCTCATATTCAAATTCTGACTCCTTTATTTCCTGCCTCTGTTGCCTTGGCAAAGAGCCATGCTTTCTCTGAGTCTGTTTCTTCATTTATAAAATGAGGGGATTGAACTAGGTGATCTCTAAGGTCTCTTCCAACTCTGACTTTTAAAATATAAGGCCTTCCCATGAGGATAATTGGCATATATACCTCAATGGGGAGCCTTCCTTTTTTTTTTCCTTTTTGAAAATGTCATAGTGGGTAGCTCAGAGCTAACAGGAACCTGCTGCTTTTGAAAAACTGCTTGATAGCATTGCCAGGCTTCGTCAGCATATTCCTACCCTGCTTTGGAGAGGTCATTCACCTGGGATAGAAAGATAAATTTATCTGTTCACAGAATTTTCCTGAGGATCAAATGAGATCATTCATGTAAAAGCACTGAAAATCATAAAGGAATGAACAAAGGCCAAGCAGCATTATTACTTATATTTCTGTCAGGTGGTTTCCTGGATTGCACTAGATAATGCTAAAATGAGTTATATCACTAGCCCCACAAAAGCTTTTTTTTATGATCTCTGGTTTGGATACATAATCTATCACTGGTAATCACAGTTACATCATACAGACTTATCTGTAGAATTTTTACATTTGAATGGGACAGTTGAAATAATTGAATGAGGGCATTTACCCCTTGTAAGTCCAAAATTATGAAAGTAGCATTGAAACTTGCATTTCAGAACATTTCCAGTCTGGCCTTCACACATAGCCTTGACCCCTTATGACCACAGATTTAGAGTTGTTTCTAACCTTAGAAGTCATTGAGTATAACCCCTTCATCTTGAGGATGAGAAGATGGAAGATTAGAGATGTTAAATGACTTTGTTCATTGTCACATAGCTACAAAATGCAGCAGGATTTGAACCCAATCCTCTTGAATGCAGGTTCCATCCTCTTTGTACCATATGTTCAGCCTGTCGCATCATTATGAAGACTTGAAATAGGTGAGAGAAGATTCAAGATAATTTGAACTTTGAACAAGATAATTGTATCCCTTATATTATCACTGCCACTCAGTACTGAGAGAAGTGGGTAAAGTACTATCCCAGGAGGCTCTGGGGCTGACAGAAAAAAAGTGGTATTCACTTCATCCTATCACCATTTCAAACACTGATTATCCACAGTAGCAACAGCAACAGACTTTTACTACATACGAGGATCTACCTTCAATAATCAGCATTTGGTATGGAAGGCTTAGGAAACTGTAGAGACAGATGCTCATTATCACTCAGCTTACAGGGAGCCAGCTCATCTGGGGCCAGACTTGGAGTTGATGGCTCTTCAACTCTTTAGCAATTAAGGTATGGTGACCTGAGGCTCGTGGATGCAAATGTGGAGGCAAACAAATCAAACTGATGGAAAAATTGGAATGGAAACCTTTTTTTGCATTCAAAAAAAAGAAGGAATCCCTTTTTCCCATTGGAGCAGAGAAAAAGGGTAATGGTTCTGAGCCTCCTCAGATATTGACTTAAAGCAGGTTGCCTCATTTGGCTGAGGTTTGTGACAGGTAAAACTAAATGTGTGTGGTCACCTTACGGGTTCCTAATGTGGGGAAAGCTAGCTAGGATTTACTTATAAATTAAAAGCTTCAGCAACAGTTTAGGCATTAAGCATTTACTAAAGTATATTAGAGGTAATATTCTCACAGGTTGTGACCACTTTGTTCATCAGAGACCTTCTCTTATCCCAGCCTGAATCAATTCTTGGAAGCACCATCTCCAGTCAGCTAAGAGGGTTAGGGAATGAATAGCTTATTTCACTTGCAGCATCCTTGGAAAGAGAGCAGCAGTTACTATCCTTAAAGGAGTGGAGGAGGATGAAGAAGACGGGGAAAGAAGAATGGTGTGGGCTCTATGGCATGAGGTCAGCAGGCATAAAGAAGGCCTGGAGTAGGCACAGCAGGGAGAAAAGGTACTAAGGTATCCTCTACCTGTGGCATAGCATAACGGAAATAGCACTGATCAGAAGCCTGAGGTTTCGATCCTGGGTCTAACTTACTACTTGTGTGACCCTGGACAAGTCATTTTGTGTTTCTGTTCCTCAGTTTCCTCATCTATAGAATGAAGGTGGCAATAACATTTACTATGTCTACCTCATAGGAATGTTTTGAGTTACACTTTGTATACCTTAAAGGTTCTAAAGGAATACAAGAAACCATCACCATCATCATCATAGCAGCATAAGGGCTGTAACGATTGGAATAACGCCACCTGCTGGAGACTTACTGTAGAAGAGTTCTGCCATGAAGCGAAGGTCTTTAAGGGCAAGACCCAGGAGTCTTTTCTTTGGCGTCAGGAAGTGATGCGGGCTAGTGGGAGGAGGAAGGAAGAGACTGGCGCTCGCTCTGGGGCTCTTTCCTGGGGACTCTGGCAGAGAAGGGAGCTAAAAATGCGCTCTCCCTTCAATAGATAGGAATCTAGGCCTTTCTCTCTCTCTTTATCAAATTCTTATTCTCCTTAATAAATGCTTAAAAGTCTAACTCTTGCTGAAGCTTATAATTTATTGGCGACCACTCATTAGATATTTTAGACAGACTAGCTAGAATTTTAGCCCTTAACAGGGCAAAATTTAACAGTTGATCCTGGTGACTTCAGACATCACTCCCCCCCCCAAGTTGCTTTCCTTCCCCATCACAATCCCAATGCTTCCTTCAGAGGTCATGCCAGTCATACTGTGAGCAGGTCCGAACAACAGGGGTGGGCAGCTCTGCCACTGCTTTGCAGAAGGTTTCCAACCTCTTCAGTAGGATGATTTCCCAGCCACGTGTGTCCAGGAAGCTCGGAGTTTCCAAGCCAGGTGCAGAATAAAACCTCTACCATCTGACCCAAATCTGTACTTAGCTGCTGAATATGACAAATACAAGTGCTCAGGGCCACATAGGAATCTAATCCATTGATGCCGCTTCTGTTTTCATTAGAGACTAAAACACAGAACAAAAGGAAAGATAGAGTTCTCCAGATTTGAGCAAAGAGGAAAGGTGCCCTTCCTGCTCTCCCCTCTGCACCCCAGCATTAGACTCTTTACCTCCAAAGCGCTGGCCTTGTCATGTAATCTTGGTTGACCTACCCAGAGGACTAGAGAAGAGTGGATTTGAGAGAAATCTGTGTTATGAGCAGTGAGTCAGAGAGAAGAGCAAAGGGAAGGCTTGCAGCAGGGGATCCTAACCTGGGTCTGTGAGCAGTTGTTTTCAATATTGTCATAAGTGTGTTTCAATATCATTGGGTTCATTTGTAATTGTATGTATTGTATTTTACGCATTTAAAAACGGTATTCTAGAAGGGATCCAGAACCTTCACCAGATTGCCAAAGGGGTCTGTGACATTCAAAAAACTGGTTATGAATCCCAGGCTTAGGGCAGCTAGGTGGCACAGTAGATAGAGCACCGGCCCTGGATTCAGGAGGACCTGAGTTCAAATTTGGCCTCAGACACTTAACACTTACTGGATGTGTGACCCTGGGCAGGTCACTTAACCCCAATTGCCCTGAAAAAAAAAAAAAAAGAACCTCAGGCTTAGAAAAAGAGAGAATTTGGGTAGGAGTTAAATCTTGTCTTCTTGGTTCACCCACCATCTGATTTTCTATCACTTACTTACATCAGTCCTTTTTGCATAAAAAGAGAAGTAGATCACACCAGACTATAAGAGGACCTGACTTAAAGGCCTACTTTGTCTTTAGGAAAGGTATACAGAACAATCCTAGCCAGACCCAAGCTACAGCAAATTTGACCATTTCAATAGGACTTTAAAGCCTCTGAAAAGGAGGAGGAACACACTCCAGACATGCTGAAAAAAATGAGCAAAAGGAACAGAATTGGAAAAATACAAGAGATGATGGATACTGGGGCAAGAAAATAGTTCAATTTAGTTTGACATTTCTCTGCAGGGCTAAGGGACCAGCTGGAGCTATGCAGTGATTCAGGAAAAGGATAGGAAAAGAGGATAATTTATATAGGGCCTACAAAGCACTTTACAAGTAGTATCTCATTTGATCCTCACAACAACCCTGCAAGGTAGGTGCTATTATTATCCCCATTTTGCAGTTGAGGAAACTGAGGCAAAGTTACTTGCCTGGGAAAGAAGGGAAGCAGTAGAGGACAATATAGTAGAATACATAAAATTATCGTTGTAGCCTTGGGAGGGACCTTAGAGGTCATTTTATCTAAGCCCTAATTGGTCTGCCTCTTCTCTACAACCTCACCAACCAACAGTCATCCACCCTCACCCTTAAACCTCCATTGACAAGGAACTCACAGTTTTCAAACAACACCTTTCCACAGCTCAGCGGCCCAATTATTAGATGACTTTTCCTGACTATTGAGCCAAAATCTGCTTCCCTATAATTCCCACTGGTCGATCCTTGTTCTTTTCTGTTCCCTGGAACCAAGCAAGTCATTTAACTTTTCTCAGCATCTTCATCTGAAAAATGGGTATAACCATACCTGTTCTACTGTACCTTGTGATATTTTGTATTATAGTTATCTAATCGGACTCAAGCTCTAAATTCTGTGAGGGCTGGAATCCTATCTCTTCTAAGTTTTCTATCTCTATCATCTTACAGCCCAGTGCTTTAAACACAGTTGATGCTTGATAAACGTTAGATGGATAAATGAATGGCTATGCCCCAAGCTTCATTCATTCATATGATGAATGTTGGAGTAGCTGCTTTTATGTGCTCCTTAAGTCCACTCTTTCTTCCTTTTACCCAGTAACCCTAGGAAGCCACTCCTCCCTTTGTGAAGATAGAGGACACTTGATAGGAAAGAGATTAATTAGAGTTCATCTCGACCTAGGGTTTTCTTTTCTCTCTCTCTCTCTCTCTCTCTCTCTCTCTCTCTCTCTCTCTCTCTCTCTCTCTCTCTCTCTCTCTCTCTCTCTCTCTTTTTTATATACTTGACTTGAAGTTCCCACAGCTGCTGAGGTAGAGGCCTTGTCTATAGTTCTCCATTACTGCCACCAATCTGAATGCTTCCTTTTTTCCACTAGTGCCAGAGGTTAGGTTGTTCAAAAGCTTTTTGCTGGTCCTTAAAAAATAGAAGGTAAACTAAAACATACTTCAAAAGTGCAGGATATCTGGGAATCTTATCCTAAAATAGCCCCTACTCTACTCCTAGAGGTTATTAACCTATTTAGATGATCATACCCCAGTTCTGGGAGGTCTTTATAACCAAAGAGAAGTAGAAGTTTGCTGCTATGTTCCATATATATTAGAAAAGATTCTGGATTGGTTGGTGGTTTTCAGAATTATTGAAATTTTTACCTAAGTTGTCCAAGTAATTGTTAGAACTCTCTAGTCACAGTGATGCCAGAATTACTCTGTAAATTAAAAATATACATGAAATGAAAGTGCTGGAAAGGAATAACCTTTTTCCAATACCTTGCATATAGCAGACACTTAATAGATGTCTTCTGGATGAATGCATGAAGGAATTTTTGTTGGCTCAGTATGAAGTAATATTGTAAGAACACTGGGGGGAAAACCTAATGCAGTTTTAGACCATGTTTATAGTATCCTGAATGAAGTTATAGGCTCACAAGTTAAGCAACACCTGAAGTATTCTGTTAACTCTAGGGTATCATATTTTAGGAGTGTCATTCATTGACAAACAGGAGTGTGTCCGAAGGATGGTGCCCAGGAAGGTGATGGGTCTGGAATCCTTATTATATGAAGCATTGTTGAAGAAACTTCAGAGATACTTAATCTAGAGAAAGCTTGGGAGAGGACAGACAGGATAACTACTTACAAATATTTGAAGAGATGTCGTGTGGAAGAGGGATTTGAGGTTGTCTCTGTGGCTTCATAGGGCAGAACTAAGACTGACACACCTTATAAGGAGACAGATTTCAACTTTATATGAAGCACTTCCCTGTTTGGATTATTTAACAGTGGAAAGTGCTAACTTGTGAGATAGTGAGATCCTCATCACAGGAGGTGTTCAAGCAGAAGCTGAATGTAGAGGGCATTCCTACACTGATCAGAATGACTTCTAATCTTTCCGACTCTAAGATCCTATGACTCCATCTTTGACACAGGATTTTGATTAATAGGAACAGGAAGTAAATCCTGGGTGTCTCTTAAGTCTGGCCTCCAGAGAAATCCCTCCTAGCCACCTCCGAGATTTTTAAAAAACCTGTTCTTTCACTAAGATTTATTTAACCCTAAAGAGTGGTCAACGGGCCTCTTCTCCCGTAAAAGGCAGGCTTTTGACCTGCCTTCCCTTCCCGCCCCCCCAATTGATTTTACTTTAACCAGATCTTGAAATAAAAACACTTTTAGCTGATGTGACAAGGGATAAGCTTTCTGTCCTTCTGCAACTCTGTCAAATCTTAAATAGCCAGGCACTCTGCAGGCTCCCTGGCCCAGACCTTGTGACATTTGGGAACAGGTTAATTTTGTGATTCACATTGATCATTTTGAATTGTGGCCCAGAAGCCTGACTCCTCCTGAAAATAAAGGCTTCCATCTGCTGCCCAAGAGGGTAATTTACTGTGGACCCACTACACCTACCTATCCAGGGTGGACCATGGGCTCCGTCAATTTTAAATACACAAAGGATGAAAGAGTACAGGCAAACAGTAAGGTTTTCTTTCTGTTCACCCACTAGCAATCCTAACAAATGAATAATGTTGCAGAGTACCTCGATGCTCCAGCTGTTGCACTTTGTGTGAAAATGCATTGTCCTTGATAACTGGGAAAACAGTCAGAGCCAAGTGATCTAATTTATTACTATACTGCCTTTCTGAGCTGCACCCTCCTCTAGGCTGTCAGCCTGGCCTTGCAGAGTCTGGGCATTCTGGAGCCTTCCCATCCCAGCCCCCAACCCCTCCTGTTTAGGGATAGCTAGCCTTTAAAAGTCAAATTTCCTCCCTCACAGCCCACCCCTAGCTGGGCTATTAAGTTTCTGAAAGAGGGAAGGGACCAGTTAGTGGCACTTAGAACATGCAGACTTGGGTGGTTTGATTCCTGTCAAGTAGCTTCCTACTACATCTTCCTATAGCTTCCAACTATGTCCCCCTGTGACTTATTTTTGTTTTAGACATTATTCTAGGTAAGTTAATAGACTCACAGAAGTGTTAACAGCTTGAAAACCGCTACTAGGCTTATTTAATAACGAAAAATGCTGATTTGCAATAGAGAAATGGAGCCACAAGTGAATTACACTGTCATCTTTAAATGAGTAGGAATCAAAAAATATTATTCATTTCATCACCATAATGAATTTTGTGCCTATAACTTAATAAAAATATTTCCATTTCTTAGTCATCCCTCTATTTCTTAATAGAACTAGTTCCATAACTTAACATTTCCATCTGTGTCACTTCCTCCCCTTTTTAAAACAGTGTTTTGTGGCTAGAATTAACAAAGCCATTTTTAAGTTGATTGTTCTGGTCAATAAGGGTTCTGTGTTTGTAGGGATGGATAGGTGTGGGAGAAAGGAGATGAGTGCGTTTAAAGGATTGAGCATTTTTTCCCACCATTCTGCAAGTTCTAACTTGAGAAGAAATAACTGAGCACATTTGAAACCCACAGCATCTAACCTAGTGCTATGCATGAAATGGGTGCTTAAGAAATATTTCTTCACTGGAATATGCATGTTAGTTTTCACTTGAGGGGAAAGAATCTCACAGGTGGTTGGATTCAATACTCTCGAAGAAATTGTGCCCTAGGCACAAGAAAGGGATTAGGAAAAAGATCTCTCAGGCAAGGGAATTAGAATGCCATCTCTGGAGAGCCCTGGGAGCAAACCTAGTCTAGTCTACTCTATTTTAAAGAGGAGGAAACTGAGACCCAAACAAGTTAAGTGATAGGTCCAGGGATACCCAAGTATGTGGCAGAGCTAGGACCAGAAGCCAGGTCTCCTCTTAAGCACCTTTCTTTTTTTGCTTTTTTTTTCTTTTCTTTTGTGGGGCATTGAGGATTAAATAAGTTGCCGAGGGTCACACAGCTAGTAAGTATCAAGTGCCTGATGTTGGATTTGAACTCAGGTCCTCCTGAATCCAGAGCCGGTGCTCTATCCACTGGACCACCTAGCTTCCCCCTTCAGCACTTTTTTATGGGAGTGGAGTTTTCATCTTTGGTTTGGGGTCTTGCAGGGTTAGTTTTCTCTTTTTAAAATCAACTAAAGCTCTCTGAATCTATATTCCAGAAGTACAAATGTAGGCATATTTTAAGTACCCTTTTCCTCCCCTCAAAATAACAGAAGTGTGTTTTACTGTATAGTCTTTCATTCTTTTCTTACCAGTTTGCTTTTTTTTTTTTAATGAGGTTCAGAACCAACTGAAACTGGCTATATTGCAATCTTCCCACCTAGAAAAAGAGCCACACCTGAATAATTTTACCTTGAATAAGCTTTTCCACCTGTGTGACTGGAGACAGATAACAAGAGGCAATGATGACCTGTGATATAGAGAGTTTATAAACAGGTGAAGAAACTTGAGTTCAAGTCTCAACAAAACAAACTAGCTTAACAAGTCTTGCACAAATCTCTTTAACTTCCTCCAACTTACTTTCCTCATTAATAAAAACAATGCAGTTTGTATAGATCATCTCTCAGGTCTCTTCCTGCTCCAAAATTGCATTGTGATTGTAGTATATTAAAAACAACAACAGACTAAGAGGAAATCTGGGTTCTAGGCTTAGCCTGACCACTCACTGTGTGGCCTTGGACAGGTCACCTCATTTCCCCAGGTGTCAATTCCCTCATGATGAATGAGGAGTTTAACGCTGGATCATTTCTAGGGTACTTTCCAGCACTGCTATGCTCTACAATGAGTCAATGATTCAATATCAGGAATAGGGAAGTTTCCATTTATAATACTATAATTCTAATCTGCAGGGTTATTGCTTACTTCTGATTTCAAAGCACCGTCTTTTGGAATATATTTGCTATCCTCAAGATTGGCCTAAGGTTTAAAAAAAATAAATAAAAATGAGGTTCAACATTGGAAACTCAAATGGCATGCCAGTGGCATGGCGAATGAAAATGACATTTTTTAAAAATTCTAACTATATGACTTGGTTTTATATCTTTTTTCTATTTAAGAGGAAATAACAGAAGCTTGAAAAGCAGTAAATATGTAAAGGGAAAATTTGTCAACTGATATAGGAAGATCTGACCTAGGTCACACATAAATCTCTCAGACAAGAGCTTCAGGGCAAGTCATAATTCCAGAGAGTAAAAGAGAAAATGAAAGCTATAGCTAGTGTCTTCTGTAAGTTACATAGGTGGATTCATTTTAGTTTTCTGATTGTGCCTTTGAGTAGAATGGGAAAGGGACTGGCAGAGGTCTTCTTTGGCACATTCTGTCAGAAATATCTCCACGGTGACAGAAACATAATGTGATGGTCTGTCAAAAGTTGCTTTTCATCACCAGAGGCATGTATTAAATGGTAGGAGCAACAAAATGAAAACTTTTGCATTGTTAACAATGCAATTTCCCCAAGTCAGGTTACAGAAGACTGTTATCTCACTTCCACCAGATGGTTTTAACAGCTACGGTATGGACCTGACTTTACAATCTATTTTGTGCTATTGTTACTACCACAAATAATAATAACAACTGGTATTTCTATAGGATTCTGAAGTTTACAAAGCACTATATGATGTCTTTTGATTCTCACAACATGATTCTCAGTTGTGAGATTCTCACAGTTCTCAACAGGACTCCAAGAAAAGGGTGCTATTGTTATCCCCATTGTGCAGATGAGGGAACTGAGGCTGAAAAAAAGGTTGAGTCGTTTACCCATGGTTCTCTAAGCTCCTAAATGTCTGAAGCAGAATTCAAACCTGAGTCTTCAAACTCCACATCTAGCATTGTTTGCTATAGCACCCTTGATTGTGTTTGCGAGTTAGAAATAAACAGTATAAAGGCTTCAGGAAAACAAAACAGAAAAGATTTACTAACGTTTCCAAAGGTACGTTTGAGCATCTTGTGTTGTAGTTTTGCTTGGGAACCTGGTCATTCAAAAATTCAAACTCTTTAGCCACATAGTCAACCAACTATTTAACATGGTATAATAAAAAAGAACAACAGATTGGGAGTCGGGAAGCAGGATTCACATCTCTGCTCTGCTTCTTGTGTGCTGTGTAATATTGGTAGATTGTGACACTATTCAAGACCTCAGCTTTCTCCTCTATAAAATGGAAGGGGCTGGTCTATGACCTCTAAGGATCCTCTCAGCTTTAAATCTGGGCTTGAAGTCACTGTGTCGGGCACTGTAGGGTATACAAAGAAAGAGGAGAGGCAGTCCCCGTCAATGACAGAGAAGAGGAAATATGGGGATAGTAAGACGGCAACACAGAAATGGTGATTGTGAAGCATGAAATTGGGCCTCTCCATTTAAACACAGGTCTCTTTTTACCTCAAAATAAAACCTTATCCCCCTGCTATGATCATTTTAAATCTTGGCCCTAACTGCTGGCAGAAGGATAAAAGTAATGCCTGGAAGAGGGAAAGGATCAGCTAATTAACAGATCAAAACACTACTAGTTCTAGAGACTGATTAGCAAAGTGTGTGATTGTGGCAATTATAGCTCTGCTCATTGTCCCAAAGTAATAGTTACAGGCAGGAAACTCTCAGCAAAGGCAAAACATATACATGGCAGAACAAGAACTATCACAAGTTAGCTATAAACATCAGTTCATATGTTGTAAGATGTGGGTCATACATCAGCCCCAACAATATCAGCCCGTCCCCTTGAACTTTGGTTTTGAAACAAAACATTGGGAGAGCAGACCAAGAATAAAGATGGAAGTACAGGGAGCTAACATGTTTATATTGAGTACTCTTAGACCTATTTCGAATGGGCTATAAAACTAGGAGCTTCACTTTTTCATGAACTGTGTACAAAAGTAGAGGCATTGGCTGTGAAGTTGACTTTTGTTTGGGCTTGTTTTATGGGTTCTGAGCCCACACAGTAATGTGATCTTGAAAAAGGTAAACAACAGAGAGTTTAACAGTGAAAAATATGCCTAATATAAATACAGTCGAGTGCATTGCAGTTCAGAACTTGAAAAATATGACTATAGCATTAAATTTTCTAGTGGAATTAACAGAGGAACAGAATGCAGCCTTTAAGGCAATATATTTGAGACAGAGAAAATAGATAATACATCTAACTCTATGGTCTCTGTGGCATTCATATGAAGAAAAGCACAGTAGCTTTATTTAATTGAGAAAATGAATCAATTACAATGATGTTGCATCATCAAATTCTAGTGAAATAGAAGATATAAGTCACTGCGTTGTGTAACAGTGTTAAAAAGTAATTGAGTGTCTTAAGCATTTTGAATCAATTTCAGGTACTGGCATGGACACCTTGATGCAAAATTTATGAAGATGATCTCAAATAATATGTTGCCATCAAAATCGTGTAATAAAACCTGGTAACAATGTCTCTCTTTAAAACCTAAAAAATATACAGTATAGTTAGTAGCATCAAAGGCTTTTTTGTTACATCTGTTTTTCGATTATTTGTGGTCCACACAGCAAGAGCTAAACTAGTACAGTTTTAAAGATGCCTTAAAAACCGATTATCTTCACCAAGAAAGACATGATGAACTGCTTGCTGTACTCTCTGAAATAACAATTCATGAGAATATTTTTCTCTCCTCCGTTCAAATGACTTGCATACTTTGATGAGTATTTTGCATATGTTGTTAGGATAAAACCCACATCTCTGGCTGAAAATACCAGCTAAATCTTCTGTAAAAGGAGTACAACACTATTTTCCTTGGATATGCTCCTTAACTGATGGGCATTTAAAAAAAAAGACACCTTATGATGGATATTCAACAACAATTTTGGGGTGGGTTTTTTTTTTAGTCTTACCCCAGACCTTACGGCCAGATCTCTATATAAGTGTCTAGAGATACAAATATCTCTTATTTCAGGAAATCCTATTTATGCCTTTGGTGTTTTTTAAATGTTACATGGAATTATAACAAAATTTCCAATTTGCTGTGTAAATTTCAACCAAGTGGTGAGGTTTTTTTAAGCTTTGCCTTCCTATTAAATCATAAGTGTAACTACATGTAAATCAGTACCAAAAATAATCATTTTGTCAGGAGGAGTGAAAACTACTGTTGTTCCAGAGCTGTGGTTAAGGCTGAAAACATTAAAGCAGAGTAGCCTAGCAACTGCTTCAGACTTTGAGTAGTGCTTTTTGGTGATTCCATCCAGAGCATTGGTGAGGATGTTTACTGGTGACCTTGATGGGTAGAGAAAAAATGGAAAGAAAAAAGTATGTATATACATACATGTATGTGTACATACATATGTATGTGCACATGTGTGTATTGTATATAGTCTGTGTGAATATATGTATAATGTGTGTATATACCTGTATGTATGTATATATAGAGATCTATATACACTATATATACAGAGAGAGAGAGAGTGTGTGTGTGTGTCTGTGTCTATGTGTCTGTGTGTCTGTGTAGTCCCTGGCCTGGAAGTACTTACTAGTCTAGCTAATGAAATCAAATGCACAAGGATTAAACCAGTGGACGAATACTTAGAATTTAGAAAGCAAAGCATAAACACATGTAAATCAGTTTGTTTCAAAATGGTGAAATGGTTGAGGAAGAAGCAACTAGTTTATTTGGTGATTTTATATTTGTCCTACTCTTTTTGCCTCCCATTTACCAACCCAGCTGGAGACCAGTCATCGAAGCACAGCTACAATGGGTTCATATATTCAGGCAAAGCCAAGAAATAGCATATGATACTCTGGAGCAGCCAAGAATAGGATCCTAAAAGCATCTTTCTCAGGATCATGTCTTAGTCCCTGAAAATACACTGGGTTTGTGTTTTTTAAAATTACTGCAGGCAAATATTTTTTGCGCTGCAGTGTTTAATACTTTAATTACTAAGTAGATGTTTTATTAATTTGGTGTCACATATTTAGTAATTCTTCCTAAGAAATGTAGTTTATCAGTGTTATAGATGAGTGAACAGTCTGCCTTCAGAATGTTGATTAGAAGCAGGCAGACAGTCCTAGGTAGGCCGGATGAAAAGTCTTTGCTTTTTCTTTAAAAACAACACAAAACTTATATGAACTTGGTTTCCCCAGAGACCATTGCTATCTTAGAAAGATGGTGGGAAAACTTTAGGAGAGGTGGATCATTTGCCCCTCTCCTGAGTTAGAAGTAGATACTTCAACCACATAATTAAAGTTTTCTTCACAAAATAGGGAATTGTGAGCAGACACTGGCAGGAATCCAAAATTCTAATTTCTGACTATGATTTAATTTCAATTTTAAATAAATCGGTTTTTAATTTAAAAAGAGTGAGCTTCATAACATTAGCAATGATTGCAACATTAAGCCCAGTGTTCACAATCTAGCAATATAAAACATTATTTATATCTGAATCGTAAACAGCCTTTTGAAATGGATTATGGTTTTTCTCCCTATTCTAATACAACCTGGAGGGTACTAAAAAGTGTTGTGTGAAATTAACATTCTGCTGACTTTCGCCTATAAATGAGAAGCGAGCTATTAACATTTGTGTATTTTCATTATGTAAATTGTGTTAACACATGCCCACAAATTGCCACCAGCAATGCAATAATTTTCTCTCAGTGATCATAATGTGTCCAAGTGAGTCATTTTGATTATGACATGCTAATTACATATTGCCTTTTTTCAGATTCAGAAAAACCAGGGATCTTTAATGGTAAGCTTTATGAGTTCAGAAAAAAATTCACTTTTCTTTTTCCTGATGGCTGCTTCCTTTGCATGCTTGAATGCCTTGTTTTAAACTTAGCAAATTGCATTTTGAAGAAAATGCAAACCTTTAACTGCCTGTATTAGATTAGGTACCATTAGAAATAATAGAACATCCTGAGCATCAATGTTTTTATAAGAGTTTGCTGCTGTTGATTAATCTTGCTATATTTTATTGCATTAATGATTTTTTCTTTCCACTCCACTGTAAAGATATTGCATATAGGCTAATACTTTTTCCTCTCTTCTTCCCATTGCAGCCTCTCCAGCTACTGCAGTGCATTGTTGATGAGGTGAGGCACCGTCTTATGTGCTTTCACTCCTAAAGTCATTCCTAATGGTGTGGAAAGCTTATATTTTGTTTCCTAATGAAGCACAATGCCCAACATCCTCAGAGCAAGTTGTGTTGTATGGCATTGAGCTGTGTTACATGAGCTGCCCCTGTCCCACATTCTCCTCTTCCAGTTCTAACAGAGATTCCCTGCAAAAGCAGACTGTCCCACACACACAGATCCTCTTGGGGACCTGAGGCCCTAAAGACAGAACACAGTCATAGTAATTGATCCTCTCCCCAGCCAGACAGAGGATGGAGCCGGAAATTAAAGGGGTATCATTTATTTCATAACAGATATTTAAAGTCATTTGGCATGCGAGGGTCAGAGGTGAACAGCAGCCATAAGTGGGATGAAATTTGTCTTCCTTTCTTTATTTACCCAAAGCATATTGGGGAGCTAATTGTACATAAGCTGTAGGTCACTGGTTCAGCTTTAATTTCCTAATTAGACATTTCCCCAGAATATGTGACCTTAACTTCTTTTGCTTTGAACTACCATATTTATATTTTAAATCATTATGTCTTGGATAATAGCTAGCTATATTGTTCTTAATATCACTATTCTTTGAGGGCACTAACCCGTCTAAATCTCTCTCAAGCAACTTTTCCCGTTTGTCATTCTGATTTTAAATTTCTCATTTTGGTAAATTAGTGTTTTGTACTACACAGGGTTCCCAACGAAGAAATACTGATATTTTTTTAAAAATCATAGTTTTTCCAGGCTAGGCTTTCCCACTAGCAATGTTTATTTTTAAAACTTTAATTTTATAATATTTTAAATACTTCTAATTAGAGAGAGGAAGCAATAAATGATTCAGATAGGAAAGTTTGAAAGAAAAAACAAATCGTAATTCATAATTATTCCTCTCAATTAAACATCTGTATAACCAGTTATGAGATTTGGGAGAAAAAATAAAGATCCTCTCAGGAAAAAGACAAATACACACATATCACAATAATAGTAAGAATGGTGATCTAACATCCTTAATGACAGCATCAGTCAGTCCACATATCCCCTGCAACCCATGAAACATGTTGGTGCAAAAATGAGCACATCATCCTGAAGCCAATGGAGGCTCCATTACCCCAAATACCAGACAGACCTCCTGGATCTAGTAGCTCATCAATATCATCTCCACTTGAATTACATTCAGAAAGCCTCCTATCCCAAAGAGTCCTCTAAATTCAACGGAGAGATGTCCAGGAATCTATAGCCTTATACATTCAGTCCCATTGCTTCATGTCTTAGGGCCCTATCTAATGGGCCAGGCTAATGATATACAATCAAGCACCATCAGCCTCTATCTCTAATACAGATTACATGGGAAACTTTGGGGTTTGATGAACTAGTTTTTATTGGAGGTGAGGAGGGCATGTTTATATGGGTTTTTTTATTATTATATTTTAATTTGGGGGGTGGCAATGAGGGTTAAGTGGTTTGCCCAGGGTCATAGAGCTAGTAGAGTGTCAAGTGTCTGAAGCCAAATTTGAACTCAGTTCCTCCCGAATCCAAGGCCAGTGCTTTATCCACTGTGCCACCTAGCTGCCCCAGGGTATATTTATATGTAATGGTCGAACTCAAATTCCAAACTGTCTTAAGTGGCTAGTTTTCAACAAATTCCTGGGCATATTGAAATCACTTTGTGAGTTGTTGGGAGTGGGGAGCTTTGTTATGTGAGTGATAGGCCTATATCATCTGAGTGGTATTTTCTTTAGGTACTTTCTTCTTTAACATAATCAGATATACTGCCTGTGTTAGCCATTGCTGCCCCATTCACCCTAAAAAGACATGGAAAGATCTTCTTACCACCTTCTCCACTCCCAGTTAGGAACATCCTTCTGCCTTTGTACCTTCTTCTCTCTGATTCATTTAACATTTAACATTGCACATCATAGTTATCTGTGCTTGTCTTGTTCTCCAGCTAGAACTGTTACCTCCACCTAACCTAATTCAATAGTCAGTATTTTAATAAACATTTATTGAACACCCAGTACAAGACAAGCACTGTGCTAAGTGCTGATACAAGTACAGTACAGTATAGGAAAAAATGGTCCTTCCCTTCAAGAAGTTTACAATCTAACAGGGGAATAAAAAACAGAAAAGAAAGCTGACAAGGCAGGGAGGGGAATTTTTTTCCTTAAATGAAGGTTTGGAGTTCATGGGTCTACCCTCCAATCCTGGAGAAAGAGATTAGTGATGCAGGCTGATGAGATTTAACTAATTAAAAACTATCTCCCATAAGAACTGGTCAGCACAGTGGTAGGTACTTAATAAATGTTTGTTGAATGAGAGACTAAGAAACGTTATTTTGACTAAAAACAAAATTAGTTTGACTTTTGATTTAAACCCATTGAAAACTATATAAGAACAATGGTAGGGGAGCAGTTTGGTGGCGCAGTGAATAGAGCACTGGCCCTGGATTCAGGAGGACCTGAGTTCAAATCCAGCCTCAGACACTTGACACTTACTAGCTGTGTGACCCTGGGCAAGTCACTTAACCCCAATTGCCTCACCAAAAAAAAAAAAAGAACATTGGGAGGGGGAAGATTTGGGAGGGGGGCATTAAAAGACAAGCTGTGTATCAGCTTATAAGAGAAGGGAGGACCAATAGGGTCTTTGTCTGTCCTGTAATTTTATTAGATTTTCCAGTACTTGTAATTTTATTTAGACTAAGCCTACTAATAGGGGCAGTTAGATGGCACAGTGGAGTACCAGGCCTACAGTTAGGAAGACCTGATTTCAAATCTGGCCTTAGGCATTTACTAGCTGTGTGACCCTGGGCAAGTCACTTAACCCTTTTTGTCTAAGTTTCCTCATCTGTAAAATGAGCTGGATAAAGAAATGGCAAACTACTCTAGTATCTTTGCCAAGAAAACCCCAAATGGAGTTACAAAGAGTTGGACACAACTGAAAAATGACTAAAGAACAATAATATATGGTGAGATTCAACTTTGATGAGATCCAACCGCCCAGGACCATAGATTTAAAACTTGAATGAACCTTAGAGACCATTAAGTACAAACCCCCTCATTTTATAGATGAAGAAATGGTTTAGTGCTCATGGTATTTGAGCTTTAATACTTCTTCTGGGTTCATGTGTACCCTTCTTTCCTGGGCTAATGTAACCAGGAGCACTTCCTGCTGAATGATTTTACTTCATCAACACAGGAAGTACCTTGTATAGTAATAAAACAACTATCTACTACTCTTGATTGAATGCCCTAGGTCATGCAGCATTGTGGTAATAATAGCAGGCATGACTCCTACCCTGACGATATTTACAACCTAATTCAGACACGATAGGTGTGTTCAAAGTCATGTACAAAATAGCATGAAGCAAATTTCATTATAATGTATCTTCTTAATACATGGATTTGGGTGTTTCTTCTCAAAATGAGAACTATGAGAATACAGGATCTGTGATTTTTGTCAGTCTGAGGGCCTCCTGACATGGGAAATCCCTCCACCAACCCAGATTCTAACCTAGCTATGACTTTTGTAAGTTAAGTGCTAGGGAGGCATATGAAAGTTAAGTAGCTTGCTCAGTCATATGGCTGATAAATATTACAGGTAGGATTTAAAGTCAGATTTCCCTGACTCCATGCCCAGCATGCTCTCTAATAGGTAGGCTCTGCCTCTTCCAAAAGTAGGAAAATTATAAAAAATCTTTACATCATAGATTTAGACCAAGAAGGGACCTTAAAAGTCAAACCTCTTCATTTAACAGACGAGAAAACTGAGGCCCGGAGAGGTTAAGTGAGTTGCCCAGATAACAAGGATTTATGTGTTTTGGTCACAAATTTTGTACATCACACATCTGTCCTGACTGAATTAATTTGTAAACTCCTTTAGGGCCAAGGCCGTATCCATTGTTACCTTTCTCCTCCCCCTCAATGTTCATTCTTTTTTTAAAAAATATTGACACATTTTATTTTAACCAACAGACAGGCATCATGGCATAGTGGTAGAGCTCTGACCTTGGAGTCAGTAAGACCTGGGTTCGAAACCAACCACAGATATTTACATAGATCTGTGATTATAAGCAAGTCTCAATTTTTCCGACTCTCATAATGCTTGCTCTCCAAGACTCAGCCCTACAAGGGAGGGCAGATTGAGGGAGGCAGTGGTCAGAAGTAAGATTCAAAGTCATAGAAAGGTTCTGATCTGTCTCAGTAGACAGACTTCCCAATCCAATGCAATCCCAAGTCCTTGACACATAATAGATACTTCCCAACATGCATCCCCTTTATGAAGTACATCTCCTTCCAAAAGCAGATGATAAATTAGTATAACTTTGGCATGATGGTACTAACACGGCACTATTATCTCATGAAAAGAACACAGTGAGAAATCAGGATTTAACAGTCCAGCATTATAAAAGTTTCACCCATCATAATAGTACTATATGTTTATAGACAGTCCAATCTCAGTTGCTCAATTCAGTAGACAATATTCCGAATCTACTAGTGAATAGTGTGGTGGTCGCACCGTAAAGATACAGTCAGTCAGTCAACAAACAAATGCCTATTGTGCCCTGTTATGTACCAGGCACTGTACTAAGTGCTGGAGATGCAAAGAAAGGGAAATAACATTCCCTGCCCTCAGGAAGCTCACAGTCTAATGAGGAAGAGAACATGTGAACATATCTCACACACACACACACACACACACACACACACACACGCGCGCGCGTGCACGTGATAAGCGGGCCATAATCTCAGAGAGGAGGCACTAGCATGAAGGAGGACCAGGAAAGGGTCAGCCAGGTGGCACAGTGGAGAAAGCACCAGTCCTGGATTCAGGAGGTCCTGAGTTCAAATCTGGCTTCAGACACTTGACACTTACTAGATGTCACCCTGGGCAAGTCACTTAACCCTTATTGCCTGGAGGGAAAAAATAAAGGACCAGGAAAGGCTTCTTGTAGAAGGTGGGATTTTAAGAGAGACTTTAGGGAGGCAAGGAAGTAGAGAGAAAGGAGAGTGTTGTAAGCATGGGGTGCAGCCGGTGAAAATTCAGCCCTTTTCCTCATGAAATTCGACATCTAATAGGGTGGCATGACTTAAACAGTGTATGTCGGTAAGTGTGATACAATGTAACACTTGGTAACTTCATCCGAGGGCCAAGGAGGGAAATCATGACTGTTCTGTGAAATGCTGGGATAAATATGAGCTATTCTTATCATCGTCATCATTTTTTTTATTATTAGCCATCACCTTTGGGGAATCCGATATTGTCCATAGTTAACTTTTCCAGATAACTAAAAGTGTGGCACACATGTCCCTGCCATGATAAACAAAGGATACTGAATGTAATTTAACCTTTTATAACTCAGTAATCATCGTAAACATCAATTATTATATTATGCTTTCACATAGTAATGCAGGGACTCTTCAGATGTCTAAAGCTTAGCTTTTTATTTAATTGAATCTCCCCAGCTGTTCTAGTTGGCAGTTTTTCTATCTCCCCATTTAGTGATGCCCTCAGGAACTATTGAGGTGTGTGGGGCTATTTGCCCCTATACTAAATGGCTCCAGACTGCTGTGTTGGTCTTGTTATTGTTTGCTTAATCTCTTCCCTTGGGTCTGTCTCTTTCCCATCCTCTGTCAATTCTCATCCCTGTAGGTGGGTGCCTAATGCCCCAACTTTCTAATTTTCTGTCCACAGATTCCCCACTCCCTGACTGCAATCTAGAACATAATTGAGGGTTGCCAGGAGAATCCAAATAATAGAGCAGAATATGAAAAATTATGTCAGGATATATGCCTAAGAAAGGAGTAGATGCCTCCAGCCTCTCCTGTGGAATAGAGGGCATGATACAATCCATCACTCAACAGATATTTATTTAAGCATCTACTACAGGCTAGATGGCACAGTGGATAGAATACTGGACCTGGAGACAGGAAGACCTGAGTTCAGGAATGGCCTCAGACACCACATGTCTGACCCTAGGCAAGTCTTCTGACTTCTCTCTGCCTCAGTTTCCTCATCTGTAAAATGGGAATAATAATAGTCCCTACCTCCCAAGGTTGTTGTGAATACAAAATGAGATAATATTTGTAAGGCTTTCTGCAAAATTCAAAGTGCTCTATAAATGCTGATTAGTATTACCAGGCACTGGGAATGCAAGTACAAAGAATGAAAACAGTTCCTGTTCACCAGGAGCTTACATTCCAATGGGGAAGATAACAAGTACATATGAAAACATGAATTTCATAGGCCTTGGAAGATTTTACTTATTTTGGGATTCACAGCATTTCATGACAGATAGTTGATATTGTCAAGATGTTGCCAACCATGAGTGGTATATTGTGTGTGTGTATGTGTGTGTGTGCATACACGCACCAGATACATTATGGCTTAAGGTGAATGCCCATGGCAAAAAAGAAAAATTAGCAAATTAATTAGTCTCCTGTTTAGTTGGTTAGTCCTCCATTCCACAAGCTATGTATCTGTTTATTTGAGTCTTGTTTTATACCTTGATAGGAAATATTTTCATAGGAAAATGCTAATTGTGCTTGCTACATTATGTGGTTTTGTGAAACACAAGGGTAGTTTTATCAGTGATCCCTGATGATTTGTAATCAAAGCAGAACCTATTAGATAATTTGTTTAAAATTCAAAAAATAATTCCTAAATTTCACATTTCTTTCCTACTTTGGGTATAATAGTAAAATGCATTCACTCATTGAGTCTATGTAAAAATTATATGGTCATGTAATTTAAAAATAGAATTATATTTTATTAGATAAGTGGTTTCCTTGGAGTAAGTAGCACCTGGTGAGAAATTTCTACCCTCCACCATCACTGATTGGCATCTTCTTTGTAACTTATAGTCTTAGAGAGTAGCCTAGGGCATTGAGAGATTTGCCTCAGGTCTTATAGCTGGTATATGTTAGAGACTTGAACCCAAGTCTTCCTGGCTGTGGGGGAGCATCTCCAGCTGTCCTGATGTATATCTTGCCACTGGACCCAGATGGCTCTGGAGGAGAGAATGAGGTTGGTGACCTTGCTCAGTCCTCCCTCACTTAAATCCAATTCACTGAAAGTCATGACATCACCTCCCAATGTCTTGGTTCTCTTAGAGAACAAAGGACGGACAACAACAACAACAATCCTGGCTATGAGTCCAGCTTTCTTTGTACTGTGCCATGCTTCCTATTATAAGCACATATGTGTGTGTGAATGATTCTGGCTGGGAGTTCATTATCTTTTCACCTTCTCTAGGAAGGCTTTTCAGAGGAGTTGAGTTTAAGGTTGGGCTTAGAAAGAAGACAATAGAATATTCTGGTGTATGGAGATTGCCTTTCTGGGACCTATGTGGGCAAACAGAGCTAGGCCAAGGAGGAATAAAAATAGCAGGAGGGAAACATAATTGAATTGCTCTTTAAGAGATTGTGTACCTAGCTCTGTCTTTTAGGAGAAGGGCTAATTTAAGGTACATGAGATGGGTCTCAGTAGATGACCTTTTTAGAAATGTTGACCCTTGATATCACAGACTCTTTGGGATAACGGGCATAGTGTACTCACATTCACAGCTAGGTCTTGTTCACAAATTACTTTATTTAAAGAATTGTCTCTCTGATCGTGACTTCCTTTACTGAGCATGGGACTCCTTTTAGCTGGTAATCCCTGCAGGTCTTGTGAGCAAGCAGAGTAGCTGCTTTTTGGGGTATGATTTGGTACGAGTGCTGAGAAGCCTAACCACCACCACCACCACCACAATAAATCGTGCCCCCATGAACTAATCAACACCTAACATTCCACAGCTAAAAATTAATCCTTTTCTCTTAAAGGTATCCCCACCCCCATTAAAATAGAGTAGTCAGTGTGGGATCCTGGAGGAGAAAATAAGCAGTATTCAGGAAAGAATCCATCCATGGAAGCAAAAGGGACATTTTCCCTAGGAGACGATCCTTCAGTGAGTGAAGGCCAAGGTGTCTCCCTGAGGCAGATGAGAGTTTACAAAAGCAGCTCCCCAATTGGCAATGTCAGTTTGCAAAGCATTGCACAGGGAAGCAATGGGCATAGGTGTAATGAATGTTTGTTTTTCACCTGTTCTCCTTACCAGAGATAACACCCTTTTATGACTCACCCTGGTGCCCCCCCCCACCCCGGCCCTTTGCTCCCTTTCAGAGATGTAGCAACAAACAAGTAACGTAGTTTTAAGATGTTTTCAACTTAGGGTAAATGTTTTTCAGGTCCTTTACTAAGATAATTTGTGTGTGTGTGTGTGTGTGTGTGTGTGTGTTTTGTGGGGCAATGGGGGTTAAGTGACTTGCCCAGGGTCACATAGCTAGTAAATGTCAAGTGTCTGAGGCCGGATTTGAATTCAGGTACTCCTGAATCCAGGGCCGGTGCTTTATCCACTGCACCACCTAGCTGCCCCTAAGATAAGTTTTTGATAGAAGAGAAGAGAGGATGTGAAAAGCCAAACTTTCACTACTTCACCATTTGGGGTAGGACTGGCCTTGTAACCATTCACTTTTGAAATGAATAGAAAGGTTCCAAAACCAACCAAGCAGTTGCTTTCATTGTAAATGAGTTTTCTAGGGTGTTATTCCCAATCTCTTTCTCTATGCACAGATAATGCCTTTTTATGGACAAAGAGAAATATGGTTCTTTGTAATATGCCTAATTATATGTAGCCGAATGCATGAAATATAATTGATAAAGTCCCAAGAACTTGCAGAAAGCCTGGGGCTTCCTCAAGTAGAATTTCATAATGACAGATGCTAAAATTGTATGTCTACCAATGCAGCCAGTCCCTGACTTTGACATGCTTGGCTTAAATATCTCCCTTAGATACAAATAATAATAGATAATAGTTCTAAAACATTTTATTCATAACAACCAACAAAGCTAATCCACAAAAATTAGTGCAAGACTCCTGTTTTGCAAATGAGGAAACTGAGTTTCAGTGAGGTTAAATGCAGCTAGTTGGTGCTGTTGAGAGAGCACTGTATCTGGGGTCAGGAAGACCTGAGTTCAAATTCAGCCACAGACATTCTAGCTGTGTGACCCAGAGCATAGGACTCCTTTTAGCAGGTCTTGTGAGCAAGCAGAGTAGCTGCTCTATTCTACTGTCTTCTTAACTTCCATTGCCTCAGTTTTCTCCGCTGTTAAATGGGAGATTATGATAACACCTACCTCACAGGTGTTTTGTGAGAATTAAATGAAATAATGTCTACAAAGTGCTTAGCATAGTACCTGACACTTACTTGGTACTTAATAAATGTTTGTTACCTTCCCCCTCTTAAGTGATTTGCCCATAGTCTCATAGTTAAGTAGTGGAGCTGGAACTTGAGCCTGTGTCTTGTAACTTCATGTTCAGGGCTCTTTCTACTGTACCACACTGTCGTTCACTACATATCTTCAAGCTAACATTTCTTCACTAGTACTACTGTAGGGAATCCTCTTCCCTCCTATTTTCACTTCCCTTTCTTCCTTCCTTTTCCCATAACAACTGTTACCTTCTTACTCCCACTTTCTTGTCTATTACCATTCCACTAGAGCATCCTGAAAGGTCTTTAGTTACATTCTCTTGTCCTCTGTTTATTACCTTTTTCTTCTTCCTTCCCAAACTCCCTCCCCCTCCAAAAACTACCATCACCACCTCTTACTGCATCAGAACTAGATTCTATGACCACAGCTGTTGCCTATTTCAGCGCTCATTTTTACCTGCTAATTACCTGTTGATCACTTCCACCTAAATATCCTATAGGCATCTCAAACTCAACCTAGTAAAATAGAACTCATCTCACTTCCTCCCCATCCATTCCCCAAAAAGCCCTTCATTCCCTCTTCCAAATATCCCTATTTCTGTTGAGGGCTCCACTCAGTCACCCAAGTTTGAAATTTCAGTTATCCTCAGAAATTTATTGTTCCTCATCACCCTCACCAAATCAGTTACTAAATTTTGGCCCTCTACCTCTACAATATCTCTTGCATCCATCCCCTTTTCTCTACTCCCACAACCACTAGCCTTGTTCAGGCCCTTATCACCTCTTCCTTGGACTATTGTAATGCCCCCTTCAATATTTCTGCCTTGTAGTCTTCTCAACTCTCTAGTGGGTCTCAGTTCAGGTGCTCTCTCTCCTTTGGGCAGTTCCTGATGAGCACAGTTACAATGTATTTTCTCCCTCTTAAAATTATTTTGTATTGGCTTCTAAAAATACATGTTCTATATCACCACCACCCAGTAGAATGTAAACTCCTTGAGAGTAAAGACTACTTCATTTTGGTTTTTGCAACTCCCAATGCCTGCCTGTCACACCACCCTTTACATGGGAGGCACTTATTAAATATTTACTGGGTTAAGGAGCCTCCTATTTGGACTCTTTACTTCTAGGCTCTCCCCTCTCAAATCCATCTTCCAGCTGTCAGAAGAATCTTCGTCAAAATTAAGTCCAACCCTCCCCAACTCAAGAGCCTTCATTGGCTCTGTCACTTTGAGGATTAAATGCATTCTCCTCTGCTCAGCTTTTAAAGCTCTTCCCAGTCTAGCCTCACCTCTTTCCAGATTTTTTTCACATTATTCCCCATTCCACACTCCAATCCAGCCAGAGCAGCTTGCCTCTGGATTCCATCTCCTGTCTATCTGCCTTTCTACAGCTACAGCTCAGGCTTGGGACATCCTTCCTCCTCTGCCCTGCATCTTAGAATCCTTAGCTTTAGTGCTCTTTCTCTTCTCAAATGATCATTTGTGTGCTCCAGCAGAATGTGAACTACTTTTAGTGAACTATCTTTGTATCCCCAGCTTCTAACATAGCACCTTGCATCTAATTGCTGTTAAATAAATGCTTTATTGAATGGAATTGAATTAACTGGGGGCCAGTTAGGTGCCTGGCTCACCATCAATGCCCTCTCCCCTACTCTTACTTCCCCTCCCTTTTTCCTCCCCCTCTACTTCTTTGGGCTGTGGGCCACATTGGCATCTTCCCCTTCTCACCTACCTCAGCCATTGAATATTGATCTTCCTGTTCCTGCCTCACATCTACTCCAGCTTCAGTGGATTAACCTAGGAACCTAACCAATATTTTTATAGGAAAAAATGTTTCAATTTCCAAACATCTAATTTACAAATGAACTTTCAGAGCACAACCTGTTTGTCTTTTGGAAACTGCCCGTCTCTAACACTGCTTGTTTCCTTATAATATTTTTATTTGTTGACTCATATTTAAGAATTAATCCAGAAGGATACTGGAAGAAATATTGGCAATATAAAACCAAAAATATCAATAAAATTCATTTTAAGAAGAATTAACATAGGATTGAAGAAGAGCAGAGAAAAATAGAAAGGAAGCTGTTTGCTTAAAGCTAACAGATTACATTAATATTTGTTAATAATGTAACTTAAAATACAGATGTACTTCACTTTGTGTAATCAGATGTCTTCCTTAAATTTATGTACAACCATGATTGTCTCCAAGTTCTTTTGTCTATGAGCTTTAAACGACACATAGTTTGTGGGGCTTAAAACAATTTTGAGATGAATTCTTTTGTAAATACAAAAACCCTTTTATAATATAAATAGTGGCCCCACTTTGCCTTTTCAGTTGGTTAAGCTTGTCCTTTCTTCTGTTTTTTAAAGCTGGACATACCCATTAAGGGTTGGCATTACCATAGCTAGTTGCAACACTTGTACTGGTTTCAAAATTATTCAAAGAAAAGTTCTCTTCACTTTTCATAGATTGGATTCCCTTATGTTAAAAAAAAAAAGCCCTATGGTATAATATCCTTCACTTATTTGGCAATCATATGATCTCTCCAAATATCTATAACAATTGAAAACCAAAATAAAAAAAGGATTCTTTATAGCCAAACCTAAAGATCCTCAAATCTACATACTTTATTTATAGAAGAGCTACTCCAGTCCTTGCTCGAAGCTTAAACATAATACTATCAAGCTTAGTTATTTGATTTCCTAGTCTACAGTAGATAAGAAATACTTACTTGGCTAGGAGAAGGGCAATTAGCTTGCTAGAGACTGGCATGCTGACAGCAAGAAGGGAGATTTAAAAAGCTACAAAAAGCACCCCCAAGAACTGAAAAGACTTAATATTGTGGGGCCATTTAGTGAAGGTACATGCAGTTTTCAGACTTCTGTAATCCTAAAGATATAATTGTACCATAAATATGTACTATTCGTTATGATCATTCTTAGGCATCAATAAGGAACTTCTGTTCATTATGGTTAAGAATGGTATGAAGTTGGGGCAGCTGGGTGGCACAGTGGATGGAGCACTGGCCCTGGAGTCGGGGATACCTGGGTTCGAATCCAGCCTCAGACACTTAACACTTACTAGCTGTGTGACCCTGGGCAAGTCACTTAACCCCAATTGCCTCACTAAAAAAAAAGGGAAAAAAAAGAATGGTGTGAAGTATGCAATGTGCTTTAAAAGGATTCCTATTAAAATGGTTAAAATAAAATTAGCTTAAATATGGCCTCATATTTAACCCAGTTTGCCTTGGTTTCCTTATCAGTAATATAAGCTAGAGAAGGAAATGGCAAACCACTCCAGTATTCTTGCCAACAAAAACCCCTGAAAATGGGGCCATGAAGAGTCAGATACAACTGAAATGACTGAACAACAAAATATGTTCCAGGTACTATGCTAAGTGCTGGGATACAAAGGAAGACCAATACAAAGTACATGAGGAGGTAAAGTTGCTGTTATCTAGACTGTTGCAATATGTGACACTTTATTTCCCAATGCTCTTAGATAAACATGGCATGGAAGTGAAAAGGTGCCCCCTAAGAACATTGACACTCGTGTTAGCTCATTCTGCCAGGAATCACATCTGTTCTTTGGTTAGAGAGATTTGTGCTTTGAACTTTGGGAAAGTAAAGAGGCAGGTGGATTCAAAGGAAACCTAATAAATGAAGAGCTTTTCTTCTCATTGGAGTTCTCCTCTCTACTTTTCCCTGCCTAGGCTACCCAGAGCATCATAAACAACTGACGTTTTTGGTCTTGGTTTCTTCTCTCTCTCTCTCTCTCTCTTTTTTTTTTTTTTTTGGTGAGAAAATTGGCGTTAAGTGACTTGCCCAGGGTCACACAGCTAGTAAGTGTCAAGGGTCTGAGGCCGGATTTGAACTCAGGTTCTCCTGAATCCAGGGCCGGTGCTCTATCCACTGTGCCACCTAGCTGCCCCCAGTTTCTTCTCTTTTAGAACAGAAAGGCAGATAGTTGACAGGTAATTCCTGTAGGCCAAGAGCTCCCAACCATGCTAAGTATAAATTACCTACTTCTATTTTTATGTAGTATTTAAGGATTTTATAACTTGCAGAAGTTGCAGTAGAAACTTAAAGGATTCAAATAGCTGAGATTAAAAAGAGTTGTATTATACTCTGAAGGTTCTGTTAACCCGACCAGTATGTCATAGTATTTTGTCTTGTCTTTGTTTGGTCCAGAAGTGTGGTTTTATCAGTATTAGGCGTTCCCCAGCATGGAAACTCCCTCTCTGATGCTGTTCTATGACTCCTATTTGACTTATGATGGTTTTAGACAGTTGCCTGGTGCACTGAGTCCATTATCACAGCCCAGGAGGTCACAGAATTCAAACTTGAAGTTGGGGCTTCCCAATACCAAGGTGGGCTCTCTAGCCACTTGGCCTTATGGTCACTCACTTCTCCACCTTTTTCATAGTGTTGGGAATATATAATTGGAGAAAACAAAAACTGAGCATCCACTTTTTCATAAGATGCATGCTTTAGGGACAGCTAGGTGGGGCAGTAGATAAAGCACCGGCCCTGGATTTAGGAGGACCTGAGTTCAAATTTGGCATCAGACACTTGACTCTTACTAATTGTGTGACCCTGGGCAAGTCACTTAACCCCCATTGCCCCACAAATAAATAAATAAATGAATAAATAAATAAATAAATGGATGAATGAATGAATAAAAAGATGCATGCTTTAAAAATCCAGTGCTGCCTTTGAAAAGTCCAGTCTATTTATGATAGTTTAGTTGAAGATTCAAAATAGGTTACCATGAAGGCCATGATTCCTTTAGTAATTACTTTTTCTTTTGGTAATAACTGTTTCTTTAGAAACAACATTAACATTCTACCAAAACACAGCAGTAATCCAAAAGTTAATGTTCTGTTCATTTATAATTATATTTAATTCATATTTATGAGTTGATGGGAGGGGGAGGAGAAAGAATTCAGCAAAAATTAAAATGTTACCAAAGAAATGAGCCAAAAGAAGTGATTTTGCTGATATTTTAAAGCATATAGAAATAAAATATATCAATTAGGAAAACTGACTTTTTGAAGTACATGGTAGTCTAAAATCAGATGTTTTTTAAAATTCTGAAATATGCCATATTTCTATTTTTCCCAATGGCACTGGATAAATTCAAAGAAAATTATTTTGATCTACTAGATTAATTAGAATAGAACTTTAACAGCAAAAATTCCAAATCCTAGGTGGTCATAGAAGAAGTAGTGTTCATTTAATTGTCCATGAAGTCTGATGTATTATTAATGAGTTAATTTCTTAGTGGTAGAGGTTTGTGAATAGCATTCTGTGAATGGGCAGTTGCCTGGTGGGGCCAGTCTTGGCTTCTGTCATTTAACATGTGTTGCCCTATTGTGAAGTCTTATCCAGCTGTAGGGTAATACTCATTTAATCCACTATGATGGGACTCACACACCCTAAAATGAAGTTGGATGCCAACGTCAGTTACCCAGGAGCTCAGGATGAGTCACTGACGTTGTTTTCATCTCTGAGTTTGCTGTTCATTTTCCCTAAACTAAGAGAAATGCTGTATGCAAGCAATGCAAATGTTGTCAAAGGGGGCTCCAAGCTTGTTGGCTAGGGTTCTGCCTCTATTCCAGAATGGAGGCACCATTCCAGGGAGTATGTGAGTTCCTTCCTTCTTTTTGGAAATGGGAGCTGTAGGGCCCAGGAGATCCCTGATGTTCTGAGGTCCAGAACAGCAGATGGCATTATGATTGTCCAAATCCTGATGAACATTCTAACTGAACTTGTTCATTTTGCAGTATGTAATTCATGTTCTCTCTCTCTCTCTCTCTCTCTCTCTCTCTCTCTCTCTCTCTCTCTCTCTCTCTCTCTCTCTCTCTCCCCTCCTTCCTTCCCTCCCTCCCTCAACTCTCTTTTCCTCTCTCATTTTCCTTTTCTTTCTCTTTCCTTTCCTGCCTCTCCATGTTTCTGTTTTTCTCTCTTTGTTCCCCATGTGTTAACTGTCATTTTAGCCAGTGCTGCACATCCTTCAGCCAGCTCTTAAAACCCCTCCACAGATCATATTTTCTTTGCTCATGTTCATATGGCATGTATTGTCTTTGAATTGGGAGCACAGCCCTTGATTTGCCTAAAAATATCAAAGCTGATATCACAAGTTCTCATACATTTTGTAGTGTTTTAGAATGGGGTTTTTCCAAGTATATGCAATTCAGGTACCAAATAGCAATGATTATTTAAACCAGCAGTTGAGTGTTCAAGAAGACATAGAGTATGTGAGGACATGGACTCAGGGCTTCCCATGAGATCTCAAAGTTCTGACCTGACAGAGTTCTGGCTTGTTGAATTTTCAGGACACAGACATACCAGATTTGTTTCCTGTGACGGAATTTCTCCAACTTCATAGGTGCAGATGTGGTTTATATGTCTAAATTTGGACAAATTTTCATTCCCTAGTAACAAAAAAGAATTTGCCTTTTCACTTAGAGACCTGGAAAAGATGATTTTTTTTCTCCCTATATCTTACTTTTGGATTTGACTAGTTTTATTTTTGATAGTGTTGTTTTCATTCACATTTCTAAACATAGGCACTCATAAAATGTCAGTATGTACATTTACAAAATAATTTAGATCCTGGGTAGACCATGTTTAGTCACACTTTTACCGAGACTGAAATTGACCTTACCAGTGTATGAAATTCAGACACTATATAGGAACAAGGTAAAACCACAGGTAGGAATTGCTGAATAATTACCTTTAGACCAACCTGAGCAGGAGGTTTCCCATGAGGGTGAGCTCATTTAATGGTTCCTAAAACTCAATCTTGTGGATGTCAGTGGTCATGCTTGATTATTTGCTGCAGTGTTTTATGAAAAAGCAATAAAAATGCATCGGGAGTATATGGAGAAAGAGGAACAATAACTGGTTTTATTTTTTCAAATGAAGTCCCTTTGGTGTAAGCCAGGTATGCTTCATGCTGCTATGCCCTAGCTATTTAAAAGGAATGTGTATGTGTAGTGTTTTTGCAGACAGTTCCACATTGCTGTGCACTGGTAGCTTGTGAATGACAAGAGACTAAAAATAATAATAAGAAAAAAATTTACTTGTTTACTTTAGAAATGAAGCAATTAAAAATTAAAATTGAAAGTGAATCTGTTTTCCAATTACTGTATGCTGACTTTTCATAAAATTTTACAAAAGCCACAACCTTTAGGCTCCTCTTTGGAGAATCTTTAAAGACCAATGGAAATCTTGAAAAATGATGCAGAATACATAGGGTTGATTTGATGTTGTTTTTTTTTAAATCTTCTCCATCCCTAATTCTGAGGCATTTTTAACATTAGAAAATGAAGAAAATCACTGAGATCTTGATATTTAAATTACCTAGAGACTGATGCATTTGAACTTGTATGTGTATATGTGTATCTATATACAGACACAAACACACATATATGTGTATGTATTAAAATACCATCTTGTAGTGATGCTTACTTGGCTAACAGCTGGTTCTCCTATGATTTAAGGTTTTATGGGTAAGGTGGGTGTTTCAGTGGCTAAAATCAGGCCTTTGGCCCCTAGTTCCAGCCCCACCTGAGACAAGTTAAATGAGCTGCTACTATCAGCCTAGACCCAGTGGACAAAACTTCACACCAAAATGCCCACACATGTAATTTGTCACATCTGGCAACTTGGAGCATAGGGTTACCCAGTGTGGAAATTGAATCATCTTTCACTTTCCCTGCTCAGGGCTTGATGTGCACGAGGATGAGTAAAGGATGGTTCTCTGATCTCCAACTGGGGTGGGTCAAAAGCCTCCTTTCTTGATGATGTCCCTTGGTAAACCTTCTTAAACTCAAAGCTCACCCCATTCACACCCTGTCCTACTGATGAAACTGTGAATTAAACCATTTCATTATATATCCTGTAGTCAAAATGCT
The DNA here is from genome assembly GCF_019393635.1 of Dromiciops gliroides. Taxonomy (NCBI): domain Eukaryota; kingdom Metazoa; phylum Chordata; class Mammalia; order Microbiotheria; family Microbiotheriidae; genus Dromiciops; species Dromiciops gliroides. The sequence continues at coordinate 152,108,751 of NC_057862.1, forward strand.
TTTGAAATTGTTTAATTTAGTTTTTAAAATAGATTGTGACCTCAAAGAGTAGCTCAGTTTTTTAGTATACAAGATATTTGAGTGTACTCATCTTCACATGCAACATACCTATGCCTACTGATTTGTGGCAATAAATATATTGTACAATTATTCATTACTCACATCCTAAACTCTTTGTACGGATACATCATCTCTTCCATATTCCTCCTTCCTCACCTCCCTTGCCCAAATAATGATTTTGCCCTGTATAAACTTTGATATGGCATGAAATGTAATTCTCTGAACCCAGAGCTCTGATTATAAAGGTTCTCTGAATGTACTGATCATGAAAAAAATCAGCCTGTGGTTTGTAATTTTCACTGGCTATACCTGAGGACTAAAGAATAACTTTTGGGACAAGATATGGGCCGTGGCTAGCAAGGACTTAGTGTAGGGCCTCTTCTTCAGTCAAGGTCAGACATGCATTATTTCATCACCAAAATAATAACCCATCTGGATGACCCATTGTGAGTGCAAAGAATAGTGGGGAAATTTTTTTCCAGATATATGATTTTAAATCCAGTCTAGATACAGACAAGCTAGAATGTTTTCCTATTCTCCTAGGATTACAAATTACCTTGTTTGTTTGTTTATTCATTCATTCGTTTGTTTATTTATTTTTCGGGGCAATGAGGGTTAAGTGACTTGCCCAGGGTCACACAGCTAGTAATTACCTTGTTTATTTGATCTTCTTAGGTAGATACCTTACTGAATGAATGACTCCACTTAAACAATTAATGGATCAGCATCACCTTGGAAGAAGGTCTCTAGTGGAGAGTCTTGGGGCTCTATTCCTGGTCCTGTGCACATCTACTTTTTTTTTTTTAAATCAGTGATTTTCATAAAGACAGATGGCATGCTTCTCCAATCCACAAAAGATACATAGCTTTTAGAGATAGCTAATACCTTAGATGACAGAGTCTAGCTCCAAAAAAAAAAAAAAAAAGAAAGAAACTTAACAGGCTAGGAAGATAAGTTAAATATAATGAGATGAAATTTAATAGCGATATGTTTGTAAAGTTCTACACTTGGGTTCAAAAAAGAAATCAACCATGCAACTGTATGATGGGAAGGCAAAGCTAAGTAAAAAAAATTATTTGATGGTGAGCTCAATGTGAGTCAACAGTTGACAGAGCTATTTTTTCAAAGGCTAAAATGACAGTAAGCAGCATTACTAAGGAAGGCAGAGCATCCAGAATGAGGAAGGTAACAGTAGTCCTGCAGTACCCTGCTCTGGTCAGACCACCTCTAGAGTAGTTGTTGCTTTTTATGAAGGACATTGATGCAGAGAGAATGATGAGGGGAATAGCCTTCGTACCATCTAAGGGGGGAGGGAGATATTTAACCCAGAGAGGGGAAGACCAGAGTGAGGAGCTGGGGAGATACATGATAGCTACCTTCAGGTGCTAGAAGGACTGACAAGTTAAAAAGAGATTGGATTTGTTCCACTTGGTCCCAGAGGATAGAACCAGGAGTAAGATGTGGAAGCTGCAAACCAGACAGCACGATACCATGGACATCCCCAAACCTAGAGTCGATGACCTAGGCTGAAATCCTACTTCTGCTTCTCCCTATTTTGGTGACCTTGGGCAAGTGACTTAACCACACTAAAGTGACAGGGTTGGATGAGGTCTCTGAGGGGCTTTCTGGCTATATACATCTATGATTCTGTGGTAAGAGGTACATTTGAGATTAAGGGCTGGTCCTTGTACCTTGAGGATAAAATGGCATTAGCATTCCTCTGTGCTCCATGCCACCCACGTTGTAAATGGAGAGAATCACTATTCTAGAATGATAAAAAGCCCCTGTTGCCACAGAATCCCCCATCGCACTTGGAGATCCATCTCTTCCTTAGTATTTCAGATAAAAGAATCTACCATTAGGCATTACAGCCCAAAAAAACCACCAGCAATACAAATGTTATTCCTTGGCACATAGTAGGTACTTAATAAAGGCTCTTGGAGTGGACAACTAAAACTAAAACCCTTTAACTTTTTCTGGTTTTTCATGTCTTCCATTTATACAAAACAGTTCCTTTGGGCTCTGATCTTCATTCAAGTGTCAGAGAATAGTCCCTTACATTTTATATAACACTTAAGTCTGCTTTCACATACATTCGTGCAGTTTGGAGGTGGATTTTTAAAAGATTATAAGGAAACTGAGGCTCAGAGAGGTTTGATGGATTTCTCAAAATTACACAGCAAGATAAAACTAGAGCTAGCAATCTACCTCCTGACTCCTAAGCTTGCCAAAAGTTGCACTCTGCTTTACTTTATTACAATTACAGGGTGGAGAGAGGGAGGGGAATACATGCATGCACACCTCCACAGCAGAGAAATCGTTTGGCTTAAGTAAATGATATGGTTTTTAGAATAAACTCCCTTCCAGATAAGTGATTTAAAGAGCACCTCTCTCATTCCCCTCTTCCTCATTTGCTTCTTCCAGCTTACCTGCCTGATCTCAAAGTCTGTAAGTTGTGCCTCAGCCAGTTTACCCTGTAAATTAAATAGTAGCAGCTGTGTTTGGAGTTTCACCTCCTCCTGACCAGCCCCCACCCCACCTAGTATACACACACACACACACACACACACAAGATTTTCTGCTACCATGCCTTTTTCTTTATGCCTGAGCACCTTGCTGACAAGTGCTAATAACAGAATGCCCAGAGAGAGTCCAGTTGGAGTTACCACACATTAAACATTCTGAACTTGTCCTTTGCTCATAGATTGTGCATAATTAATAATTAAACGGTTTCAGTTGTAATGGGTTGACCTTCCTGAACTGTTCATTATTCACAAGGCAAAGGCATCACTCAAACTTTTTTTTTCCCTGTTGCCCTTCTCTGTACTGTGGCGGCACAAACACGTTCCAGTTGTGTGGCGAATCAGGCTGACCAAGGAGTTGTGGAAGCTTGTGAGACACAAAATGCTGTCCTCCTTGATGTCCAGAATTGCTTACTGAAATATTTTATAGCAGCCGTTTTGATAAAGCAATAGCCTCCTCGATAACAAGATCCAGCTGGATGTTGCCTTGGTGGGGATCTAAAGTTGACTGGGGACCAGCGTCTTAGGTTAAAGCTTTTGGTTAAGGTTGTGTCCATTTTTTTTCATTCTGTAGCTCTTTTTAGAAGTTCAACAAGAGAAAAAGATTTTTTAAATGTCTCTAGGGGTGAAATATGCCATCTAGGTTTTAAGGAGAATGGCTTTTATTAACAATTTAAGGTCTGTTCTAGCTATTGTGAGTTATTAAGGTATGGCTACTTCCTCAATGTGTTTGTATTTTTTTATGTATTTCTTAAAGGACCCTATTAAAAAGGAAGCAAAGAAAAATTTGACAAGCCAACAGAGCCAGTGAATACTTCTTTTATTTCTCTGCACTTCAGTGGCATGATTTTATTGTACCATTTTTATAGTCTTGTGCCCATAGGGTTGGGTTGATTGGAGGGCCCCCCCCCTTTCCCTTAGCTAATTTTAACCTACACCTGCATATTTCCTCTGCTCTATTGCAATTCAAATTTGTGAAATTTTCTGCAGCTTGTTGTCAGTCTTTCTCATCTTGGCCTAAAAATATTTGTAGTCTGACTCAAGGAAAGGGATGTGGATACTTTAAAACCCTCCAGCCTGAGGTCCATCAAGCTTGTTGATTTACTTTCCCATCATATCACTGGACCAATTTTTCACCTAAGGTAAAGAGCCCATGTTCTTCTGAGATGGGTGCTTTTCTGGCTGTTCCCTTATTGCCTGCCTTTGTGTGTCTAAGTCTGATCCCTGATGAGTCATTGAATCTTCAAAAATTGCCTAAGAGGTATGTGTGTTGGAGGCATAGACTTTAAAAAGAAAAAGAATACTTGTGTTTGTTTGAGATTATAATCTGGCCCCCATGCCTTTAGTGAGTGATTTGATTAGTGAGATTCATTCTAGGCCCAGCTGGGATGAGAATCTACTCACTGTGGTTCTGGGAAGTGACTTGGTTTGGAATTTTCAAAAGCAAAATAAATTATTCATGTGCACCACCCAGTGTTCCTGAGTTTTATATTATGTGCAACTTAACGGGCTACAATATCAGGTCTTAAATAAAATTAACTACCCATGCAAAGATGTCAGATTTGCTTGTTTTGTTTCTCATCCGTGTTAAAATGACATCTTCATCAAGTTGGCTACTCTATAATTCATTAATTTAGTCTTGGTATCATACTTTGAAATGAGGCCGGAATTAGCATTACATTTTATGCCGGAATCTTTATGGAATGCCACACCAGAATTTTAACAGTCTATGTAAATATTCAGAGACTTTAAAGAGGTGATCTCCTATTTGCCTAAACATATCATTTGGCTTTCACTCTTCTCTATTACTGCCTCCACTCTACCTAAAACCAACAACACTCAGAAATCAGCAAAGGAATAACTTGAGAGAGAATCTTTCTGACAAAGCAGAGTCTATAAATTCTTACACCCTGACTTTGAACTGTCTTTTTATTAATGGTTTTTTGAAGCAATGAAATGTCATCTCTTGAACTAGGCCTTGTATAGCATCTCCCAGACTTGGTGATAAATACAGCCTTCCTAAAAGAGGCCCGGGCAGAAATTTGATCCCACACTTCATTTTTGTGACTCAAGTCGCTATGGCTTCTGTGACCATTTTATAGTCCCTTTTTGAGGCCTTGTCATGCTGGTGGGTGCCCTGTTTATCATCATCATCATCATCGTTATTGTCGTTTTTGTGGCAGGCCACAGTGTTTCCTGGGTTTCTAGATTCAAAACTTACCCAGATTTTATCTAGTTCCCATTTCCCTTTGTTTCCCCTCCCTTGTGGATGTCTTCATGTTGACCTCATGTTTAAGTTTAGAAATGGTAACCTTGCCCTCCCCAAGTGAAATGGATGAATTTAAAGAGAATAGACCTTCACGGGATGCAAAACACTTTACATACACGTATTTTTTCCCCATTTAAAAAAAAAAAAACCTCTTTGAAAATCCCAACGTGATTTTGGTCGCTTTGACTCCTCACTTACTTTTGATCTAATTGTATTTTCCAACAGTTTCCAATTGTTTGAATTGGAAACAAAGCCTTAATAAGAGTTCTGGTTAATTTTCTGCCTTGTAATTACCGATCTCATTTTTCTGATAATTGGCCACAGCAATGATATGTATATTTACTAATCACGTAGGAGGCTCTGCAATTGTATCTATCTGCCGCCATTGATAATGACACACATATTGTAGAGGTGCTTTTATCATCTTCTTTTTTCCACGACATCAAAGCTATTTCCTCGCGTTCTCAATAATGAATCCATGCATGCATTTGACACAGTTGTGTGCGAGAGAAATTGTTTGGCTCCCACCAAATGCTACACGCTCTGAGTTTCTTGCCTGCAGCGCTGGAAGGTTGTATGTAATGATATATTGCTCATCCAAATGGCCAAAGCACTCCAAAGCACAGTGAGATTAAAATAAGTCATTCCTTTGTTAATTTAAATAGGTGCATGTATCATACTTTGCAGGGTACTTTGTGGAGGGATGTCAGGGAGGAAAAACGCCGCCGAAAGGTATTTTTAATAGCAAATGAGAATAGATGAGAATGGAGTCATTTGGAGCTGCCTATTTTATGTGGCTCTCTTGTTCCAACTGTAGGTCTAATGAGATGACTCTTAAAGTACTCTGCAGTGTAATTTCATTACATCCTGAGCTGTTACACTATAAACACAGTGGAGTTCTCTGTCATTCTTGGAAAAACTCCTAAATTCTTAAAGCCCTCTTTTGCAGATGGTAATGGGGTTTGCTCCCTCGGTTGGGGTTTTTTGTTTTGCTGCTTCCTCATCGCTTGGGTTTGTTTTGTGCTCTGGGGTTTTGTTTTGTGGGGTGTTTCGTTTGGCTTTATGGTTTGGGTTTGGGTTTGTGTGTTTGTTTGTTATTAGCTTTCTTTTGTGGCCGAGTGGTGGATTTCTCTTTGTGTCTTTAATTCACTTGCTCCCGGAAAACGGGTTGGGGGGGGGGGGGGAAATGGACCGGGCCGGTTGCAAATGAACTGAATTTCCTTTGAGGGGAAAGACAGATATTTGGTGTGACTGTGGGAGAAAATCTAACCCAAACGATTGAGGATTTGACTAAGTGGATAAGTAGGTTAAAACATAAATAAATGTAAATAAAAAGAAAAGTGTAAATAAATAGCAAATCCAGTAAAAGAAACAAAGGTCAACACAAGAATAATTTCACAGCTCTTTGTTAATTACAAGACCATTTGTGTGTTACTTAAATAATCATTAATTTCTCATTTACACTTTCCCTACCTTCTTTCCTACCCTGTGGCTATCATTGTCCTTTTTTCACCTCCCTCCCCATCTTCCCTCATGTTTCTCACCATTGTATAAAGTGTGGTGCCTTAAATTTGGCATCTTTATACAAACATGTTGAGTACTGTGTAAACTGTCTTTTTAATTGAATAGTGTGGTTTTGGGTTTTGGGGTTTTTTTTGGGGGGGGGGCAAGCTATTTGTCCTTGTGATATCTTTTTTAATTTTGGGGGGTAAGGGAGGAAATAAAAGGAGGAAAGAAAAATTGCCCTGACTTTTTGTGACTTGGTGTTTTGTTTTGTTTTCTTCTCCATCCCAGGATTCGCCAGTCCTTCCGGTTGGAGAGTTCTCCGAACCATTTGTACACTTCATCACTCAGTGGTGAGCTCAGTTTGCAAACATGCCATGCCCTCCATGTAAATGATACATGCCATTAACTCTGCGGCTCCGTGAGACCTTATGGCTCTCCCTGCTTCCTTTCTGAGACAGGAGGGACTTTGGGGCCTTGGGCAGATGGGGCAGCAAAGCTGAAGAAATTGTTTAAATTATGTAAACGTTATTTACACAAAGGGTCCTAAACGTACTTCAGAGGGTTTTCTCCTGTTTTAATAAACTGCTGAGAGTCAGGCTACTTTCATGAACACTGATGCTGTGCGTGTGTGTGTGTGTGTGTGTGTGTGTGTGTGTGTTTTAAAACCACACACATAATTTTATGTTACCTTTTGGGTGAAAATGTGAAGCTGATCTTTATTATTAATGTGCTCTCATGTTCCCCATAAACCTGTCTTTCACTTAAGGTAAGCAGCACAGTTTATGAATTCATTGACTATTCAGTCAATTATTTGGCTCTATTTTTAATACACTATTCTGGGAAGGCCACTTTAATGACTTGGTTTTGAAAAGAGTACATGGCTTGGTTGGGTCTCTTTAACCTTTTGATAATCAAAGAGAATCATAGCATTTTGAGAACTAAAAGGAACCTGAGAACCCTTCTAGTCCAGCCCCCTCATTTTACAGATAAAGAAACTTGAGCCATTTTTTCTACAGGCCCCCTTTCCATTCTATCTTTCCCCTTCCAAAAGAATAAGACTCTCTCACCTCCTTAACCTTCCCCACATCTTCCTTCAGGATCGATTGACTATCACTGACTCCTCTGATGTATCTTTAAGCCAGATGTTCTCTTGGAGGTCCTTGCTGGACTGTTAGCTTCCCTCCAGCTATTTCACAAAGAGAGCCAAGGGATGACCACAGCCTCCAGAGGAAAAGAGCAGAAAGAGTGGGTAGTGCAGGAGTCAGAATCCCACAGTAAGGAGACAGTGCAAATTGGAAACTGGTCCAAACAAGAGGTCCACCCCACTCCCATACTCTGCTAACTCCTTTACTGGCTGCCCTCCCTCATCAGCTCCCACAAGGATCTGCCAGCCGTAGTTGTGTTTATCAAGGGAATGTGAACAGGGGTGTCCTGCCAAAAGACATTTTGTGTGCAATGTGGTGAACTAATGTGAAGAACAGTCCTTATACAAGTGTTTCCGGGGGGGCATAAAAAAGGGGAAAAAATTGAAAATGATCCATTTGGTGATTATGCTGAATTGAAAACAAGAAATATTCCTTAATATAAATGTCAGACTTTATCACCTTTTTGACTAAGTATAATATGTTACCTCTTAATAAAAATGCACCATACAGTTTATATTCCATAGGAAAACCTTTATAGATAAAAGGAAGGTATTTTTTCATGCTTTTTGAAGTTTATAGACATTGCTTTTATTTATTTAAAACATCTATAAGATATTTTGTGGTTTTTAAAAGCTGTTTTTATTACAAAAACATTTTCATTGTCACACATGCCTAACTGAACCGCCATATTGGTTTAAGTCATACTATATCTAAGCTATTTTAAAGTTCATTAATAAAAAGACATATCCATGCCATTTAATATTCTATATAATGAATACCTAACATTTTTTTAAAGCCCATCACCACCTCATGGTTATTCCCATTTTAACATGGTCAAATTGAAAAAAACAAGCTATCAGACAGACTCACATGCTGTCTAAGATACTGAATACTTGCTTTGGGGAATCACCCATTTGGGGGGAAACATTGACTTTGCAGCATTGCTCTGAGGCTTAGCAAACTGTGTGGCATGACTAACTGATGGGGGCAGGTGGGGTGGGAAGGATTGGGGAGGGTTTGGGCCGAGTCTTCATCGTATCCAAAAAATTAATCAGCTGTTGTATAAAACTTTTATGGAGACAGAGGGAGGGATAACCTGTGCTGAAATTTCCACAGATGTCAAGCTGAAACATAAATGATAGTGGGTAATAGCCTTGTTTTCCCAAGAGATACAGCTCCTTTGGAATGTCAGATTAGGACTGTTACCAACCCTACTAGTGAGACAGCTTGAATTACTTGCTAATGGATGCATTATTTGAGAGGTGCATATGGTTATTTATAGGGAAGGCAAATTGTCCTCGATGTCATTAATGGTTCATAACTATGGTTCTTGTTTACCATATGATCATTAAATCTCTCTGTAAAAAAAAAAAATACTGTCAGCCAATGCAGCGGATTATATAATAAGGGCTTTCTTACTTGTTAGGGATTGCCTAAAATAAAGGAGTATTCAGAGTCAGTTTAGCCCAGCCAGGTGAGAAAAGTCTGAGACTCTTTTGGTTACCTTATCCTAGAAATACATCAGTGTTTGGGTAAGAGACAGAAGGAGAGGAGAAGAGATGATCATCCACTCCCATGTCAGACAGCTACCGATGGTCACCTCACTACCTTGTATTAGTATTTCATCATGCAGCTAAGCAGTCTACAGCTACTAATTATACCTATTGCTTGGAAAGACAAGGAATATTTGGGTGAGAAATTTGATCCCTTTAAGCTGCTTAAACAAACTTAGCTTTCCAACAGCTGTTTAATGAATTATCAACTTACATTGGAGCCAAAATAAATGAAACTGGGAACAATGTGTAATGTGTAATAACCCATTTGTAATTCTGTGGTGTTTTCTGGATTTCTGACCCCTTTTACAGATGACTTGTCAAGCTAAGCCATAATGAAGAAATGAGATGTTGTCTCATTTGACTTGATGATCCTGTCCCTTGTCTTACTGTTTTGTTCCAATTTTAAAAGGAAGACAATTGTTCCTCACATCTAAAATGGGAACAGATTCCCGAGTCAGGGATAGCATCTTGCTTTCTTTTTCATGCTGGCAGAAAAACCAGGATGAGTTTTAATTCATTCCTTACCTCTACTTCAAGGACGACCCTGGAAAAATCACCCTTGTTCCTCTGACTCATTTAGTGCTCAGCAATTGCGACCCAGTCTTTCACAAGAAAGTACAATTTTGAAGGGCTAGAATTAGTAAGAGTTCACAGGTTGATGTTTTAGCTGATATATTTCTATCTCTGCTCCAATAAATTTTAAAAGCATATTTAAATCCTAGGGAATGTGGCGCAAGGATAGAAAGATCAACACTTTTGCAAGTTACATAAATTAAATGAAAACTTTTTTGTCATTTCCAGCATGAAGAAGCAGCCAAAAGAAAGGCCAGCACCCGAGGATTTGATGGTAAGTGTACTTCCTCTGAGTCATGTTAATTTTAAGAACTCTCCTGTCATGTGTGCATACTCTGCCTTCTCTTGGGATGGACCCCCTCCCCCCCAAAAAAAAACCAACACTTTATTTTTACCTATTTCCTCATACACAACTTGAGTAAGAGAAAAATTATTTTCCTCATTGGGGTGGGTGTTTTTGAGACTCACACCTTAGTTATTTTCAGGTTTGTTTGGGGGTTTTTTACGGTACCATTCTGAAGCTTAATGCAGAGTTAGGTCCTTTTCTCTACCCGGCCCAAGGATTACAACTTAATATAGGTCATTCTTTGTCATTGCAACCTTTCCAGATCTGAAAATTGAAAACAGAGGTGGTCAATGTATTAAGTTTTTAATGCAATCCTACAGGAAATGCAGAGCGTGGCATGGATTCCTCTTGGATGCGTGCAGGATGAAATTAGATTGGCTGCAAAAGATCAAGTTAATGGGAATCTTTGGTCTTTTCCTTAGAAAGAGGCTTCTAGTGCTGTGTTCTCAGCTCCAACGCAGCCTCCTTTGATTGCAAATGACAGTTTTTAGTCAGGCAGTGAGAGGAACAGAGATACTTCTCCACAATTCCCAAATGGTCATTTATTTAGTGCAGATTGTTGATTTGACAATGCACAAGCTGTTTGAATAATGTCAGTATCTGACATTAGTAAGTAATAATTACAGCCTATGCTTTTCTAGTGTTTCACACACCAGTCCTACCTTAGAAGAACTACCATCATAGTCATTTTCCTTAATTTTCTTGCATGTCTTTTTAAAAAGGTTTATCTTAAGGACATCAGCTGGTGATTTTTCATTCTTTGTATTGCATCCTCATGAGCACTTTAAAAAAAAATCAAATGCAATAACAGCACAATTAAATGTCCATAACTCCTTTCCCATGCAGATGTTACCATAGGAAAGTAAAAACTCCACTATTTCACTTTTGCAGCATGACTGCTCTCTAGGAAGGTACTTACCTCCTTAACATTATCCTGGGAGCAAAATGTCTGAATTCAGGGTAGTCTCAAGTTAAAGTTCACCCCAAAGCCTACCAATTTATATCCATATGGATTTGGTGCCTAAAGTGAGGCTGTCTTTTCTTTCTCCTTCTTCTTCTTCTTCCTTTTTTTTTTTTTTTTTTGGTCTTTTGATGGTTGGAAAATTCTTGCAGTTAGTCACATCTGAGAAAACTTGGAACAGGTTCTAGAGATAGAGACCCATTTACCTTGCGCATTATTATGCTATGGCTGGATAGCTTAGCTATTAAAACAAAGGAATAGGGTTTCATAAAGCAGATATCTGTTTGTAAATGCACGTTTCAATGCTGCAATGAGTCGGCCACTTATAAATAAAACATCTGCAGATCGCACATACACCCATAAATATATATGTATGTATATCTTCGAAAGGAACACCACTCCAGGGTGTCAAGTCATAAAGACGGGGCTAAAGGGTGAGCACTTTCAGTGCCTCAGAAGCATATGTACTTGGATATATGTGGCTACATACCTAGATATATCTCTTTACAACTACACACCCTGGTGTGTGCTACCCCACTTTTATTTTTTTATTAATAAATATCAATAAATCAATAAAATATAATGAAAAATTTAGTCACAGAGAGCATTGTCCTGTACTTAATATTTAACATTATTTCTAGTACTGCTTGCTGTTTTATTTTAAATGGATTTATGCCCAGAGGTGTAACAGGAGTGAGCCACCCATTGCTCCATAAGAGATCAGACACAAGGCAGATAGCAATGGGGACTGCTTGGAGTAGCATTCTTATGACTCCTGTTCCTACCTCCTAGAGGGAATCCCAAGGGAACTGGGTCCGCCCTGCCCGTCCTTGACCAAAGGACTAGGCTCACTGGGCATTAGGGAGAAAATCAAGGTATATCTAGCTTGAAGGACGGGACCTCTCATCTTGGGGTGCCCCATCTTAAGAAGGCTCAGTCTTTTTTCATTCCTTCCAGCATATTAATGGCTTTAATTTTTCCTTTCCCCTCTCTGCCTGCAACCTATTTGATGGTACTCCCATCTGGAAGCCGAGGGCCTCCTCAGGAATGCATGAACTGCAGAGCCCATTTGTCATTGTGGGCAGGGGGGATGGCTTCCTTTTGGAAAAGAACAGTTTATCTCCAAAGCTCGGTGACTCCAACCAGCTGGATACTAGCTTGGCCTGTGAAGCTTGGGTCAGAGCAACTTTAAGACTTGCAGCATTGTTGAGGTTCCCCTTATGGTCTTTTATCTTTCAGTTTGATGGAAAAAAACTTAGGTGACGGGGGTGGGACTAACAGAGGTTAAAGTTTCACTGTCAGAGACCAGGGAATAATAGGCCAGGTCCCAGCCCTGACCCAGGTCAAAGTTAGTGACCACCAGTATAAACAAAATGGAATGAGAGCAGCATGTTCAGTTGTCTCCTTTGTTGTGGTGTGGCTATTGGGATAGCTTTCCCGAGTTTCGGTTCCTCACTGTCATCATCACCACCATAACCCCTTTGAAATCTTGAAACCAGGTGGGAATGCAGGGGTTTGGGGGGAGACAAGAATGCCTGGACACTGGACTCTTCTCTTTGCTTGCCTCAGCCTCCTTTCCAGGATAAGTGCCAACTTCCAGTACCCACGGTTGTAGTATTCCTTTGGAGTTTGGCATCATAGAGCCAGATCCTCAGATGTGGCCGCTAGGAAACAGCATTCTCATTGGCAGCTATTTAATTTGGAAAGCAATGTTACCATCTCAAAAAGAGCCCTAGTGCCTAGTCTTCTCTTTTCTTTCCTGTACCTACTACACATGGGTGCATATCCACCTGCAACTGGAGAAAGGCTCCATTGGAGTCATCTGTTCCATGGGGACGATGTGGCCTCTGACCATTGTCAACTTCTTGTATGCTTAAAGTCAAAGGGAAAGAGCTAGGTATGGATATGTTGGCATTTCCAAACCGATGGGATCCCAAACTCTCGTTCATCAAACCTTTAGTGATTAATCAGTGATCGATGAGCACATTTTAAGTTCCCATATGCAAATCAAGTGATAAGATGACCCTCTGCTCCATGAGCTGGGGATGCTTACCCTTAGGGAAAGATCTCAGTTCCTGCAGAGGAGGAAAATGGAAGATTCAGCCTGTTGTAGGGCCCATAGCTCTTGTTGTGGGTTAGCCAAGCAATAACATTATGTTACATGTGGAAATTTTTTTCATTGCCAGAGAAAATAGAAATATTGTTATAGACAAAAAGAAAGAGAGAAAGAAAAGAAAAGAATTCAAAGATGAAGGTGAAATTACATGTTGTTGTCTTACCAAAGTTAGTGAAATTATAGGAAAAGACATAAACTATAGACCTGTAGAACTGGGGAAATGCAGAACACCTGGGTTGAAAAAATCATCAGGTTTTCTAACAAGATGTTATTTTTAAAAATATTTCAAAATAAAATAATCCCTGTTGGTGTTGGGGAGTTAAGGCTATAAAGACTGCTTATGTTGCTTGGAAAGTATTCTAAATCTTTCTAGGATTATTTTCTTCTTTAATTTCATTTTTATTCTGAATATAAGACGCCAAATGAAATTAATGTTTCCATATACATAGTAGATCAGAAAGAGAAGATTGTACATGGAACTGCAGGTCTCTATTCTATATACTTTTAAGCATATAAATTCAACCTGTAGCTTTCAAAGCTATCCTGCGTGTTAGTACTTCCTTCCAGCTTCCTTTCTGCTCTCTGCATTTTTTGAAAAGATGTCTCAGTGACTATTGTTGTTGGTTTGGGGTTTGTTTGGGTTTTTTGTGGTGTGTGTGTGTGTGTGTATGTGTGTGCACATACATATTAAAAACATATACCCATTCTATCTGTATGTAAATGCGTGAGACACAGCTGGATATTGCAGAGGAGTTTGATTTACTAATAGTTATTATCTGTTCTAGCTGTTCAGTGTGTGTGTGTGTGTGTATGTGTGTGCACGCGCGCGCTACCCTATTTCTATCTTCCCTCATCCTTCCACCCTCCTCCCAATGAAAAGAAAAGAAAAGAAATGAGCCTTGGTTACAAATATACATAGTCGGGGCAGCTAGGTGGCACAGTGGATAGAGCACCGGCCCTGGAGTCAGGAGTACCTGAGTTCAAATCTGGCCTCAGACACTTAACACTTACTAGCTGTGTGACCCTGGGCAAGTCACTTAACCCCAATTGTCTCACTAAAAACAAAACAAAACAAAAAACCAAACCAAATATACATAGTCAAGCAAGGCAGATTCATTAGGGATACTTTCCAGCAGTGTGACTGAAATAGAAGAAGATGGGTTTAGGACCATAGGTCAGGTAGGAGCTGGAGAGGGCCTGTCCTGCCTCCAACCCCAAAGCAGATGTGTCATGTTCTTGTTTTCACTTTCCTCATTTGTGAAATAAGAAAATTGGCCCTGAGAACAGGCTTCCCAGAATGACGGCCTAGAAAGCTGGAGATGTTGTTTATGGATCCCAGAACTGGGTGGGGATTGAGCAGTTGAAGCTTCGTTAGCACAAATGAATGGATTCACTCACTCTATTAAATTGAAAACTCTTGAAAAGCCCTTGCAGCTGCTTATTCCAAATTCGGGCAGGGCTTGGGAATGAGTTCAGGGTGGTTCTTTATCTTTGAAGCCAATCAGATGTGAAAAGGTTTGGATTGGCCCCTAGAGCAAAACTGTATTTGTTTGGTGGTCCCACTCCCTTGGAAAAAGGGTAGGAAGGGGATGCTTTCTGTTGATTGGGGCCCTCCCTATAGGATTCTCCTCTGTGAAAATGAGCTCTCCATCCAGATTTCTGCCAGACCCCTTTCATCTTCCCCACCACACCCTCCCTGTCTCATCTTGAATATTGACATGGCCAGAACTGAGTGAGTACACAGTCTGGAGAGGGTATGGAGGGGCAGATATTCATGTGAATGTTTCGAAATTTGACTCAAAATACTATAGATCCATCTATGCATTTAGACAGTTTTTCAGAAAAGCTTTCCATATCTAAGCTCTATTTAATGGAATCTATGCATAGTAAGTAATCAGGTCAAAAAGAAGCAGCATATCCCCTGTTTGAGATCAATCGCTGGCTAATACTTTATCTAGGCCACTTTATTATCTCATGCTGATTCTATTCCCATTCTCCTCCTCCTTTGTAACATGCACTTCAGCTGTGGTAAAAGTACGTAGCACATACATATTAAAAACATATACCCATTCTATCTGTATGTAAATGCGTGAGACACAGCTGGATATTGCAGAGGAGTTTGATTTACTAATAGTTATTATCTGTTCTAGCTGTTCAGTGGCAAGAGAATCTCAGAAAACAAGCTAGCGCAGAAATTGTCTTTATGCTATTATGATACTGCTCTAGTAATTGTTTAAAAACACGTTGTTGTGTTGTATGTGTGTGCATGTGTGTTTTTCTTATAATGTAATCATGCCTGGTATTTTGTGAATTTCCCTGAGCATTCCAGTGCAGAACACCGTCGCTTAGCATTCCCTCAGGTTCCGTTTCCTATCTAGGCCTTGAAAAGTTGCACAAGACTACATTTTGCTATTTGAATTGAAGTCATTTTAGTTACAAGGAAAAGAGATTATTGTGGGACCTGGCTGAGTCATTTAAATTTTTTTAAGTCTCTGTGGATCAGAGGAGGGAGTGTAAACGTCTTCAAATCAATTTTTTTAAAAGAAGTTGAGCTTTTGGATTTTATTTTTCTCTAAGATAGTCCCATTTCCCAGAACAGGTTTTATTTGTAAAGGGTGGCAATGTTTTGGGGCTAAGATGGCAAAGTGTCATAGCAAAATCAATTCAAACATTTAATTACTTTTGAAGAGATGTTAACTTGCCTAACTTCTCCGAATTAAATTGTTGGTGGTAGTTTTCTGCTTTTTCAAAGCTGATCCTAATACTACAGAGTGCAATTACATTTTCAGATAGTTTGATGGTTGGCTGTTGTCTCAGCACTTAAATCAAGTTTGACATTAAATTGGGCATCCTCACAGTGATTTAAAAAGAGAGGGGAAAAGAGAAACCATCAAATCAGATTTTTTTCCTGAAACACTCAAGATGATCCCAGTTTTGTAACTTTGGGATCATCAAAAAACTTCTTCTGTTGCCAGACCAAGAGCTTCTGCTCGTATTCTTCATCAGGACAAACTTCTCCTGATTAGCCAAACACAACATTCAGTTTCTGGAGATGTGAGATTTGTCTCTGCCCAGAGCTCAAATGTGGAGAAAAGGTGCGTTTGGTTCCTCAAGCCAGCTGGGGCTAAGGCAGTATTGTGCCTGCAGAAGTCCAGACTGTAGGATACTACTGATGATGGTTGAGAAGTGATTTTAAACTTGGCTACAGTCCATTGGGTTTATCTTGCCCAGGATATATGGCTTACATCTTAAATTGGATCTTTCGAGCCATATTTAGAGACACCTGACCACCCATCCTTGCTGTTGCTATTTTCGTATTTGGCTATTCATCTGGTGGTGCATTTCACCTTATTAGTTTGCAGGTCCAGATTTTGAGGGAGAGCAGCTCTGAGACGAATTTCAGCTGAAATATTCTCTGTGAAGACAAGAATTACCCTAAAAGCAATGGGAGTGTCTGTTGACAACCACAATGATAATGTGAGGGGTTTTTTTTATAATTTAATTTTAAATTTCTGAAGAAAACCAATGCTATTAAGAGCATCTATTTGTGTCTGCTTAGAAGTAGGACTCTACCAGCAAAGAAGTTGATTTGAGCTTTTTAATTGCACATAATTACATCCGTGGAATTGTTGGCTGAATGCTTGAGATCGCACTAAATCAGACAGCTTTAATTTGAGTTTTTGATGACAAGTTAGCACTTCAGCGAGAACAGAGAGATTATAACCCCAGAAAACAAGCTTTGTTTTCCCATAGAAGCGACAGCTTAATCTTTTGACAAGACTATAACAGATAAATATATAAATATATACATATATGTATGCACATAGCTAGAGAGCTACAGATAGATAAAATCTGTCATTCCTTGATCACAGTGATCTGACAGTTTTCATTTTTCAACAAGTTAAAGATAACTTTGTTTTCCTCCATCAGTTAAATCAAATCTCTTGCCATTCTCTCAGTCTGGCTCTTTGAGGCTGCTTGCTACTACTGCTGCTGTTGGTGTTGCTTGGACTCTGCCTTCTTTGTCGGGCAGCTGAGGTCTCCCTTTCTCCAAACTATTGTTCCACCCCCTTCAAACAAGCTGGAATAAGATTTAGAATCACAGACTCCCTAGAGGTGGAGGGGACTTTAAGAATCACCCTAGCCATTCCTATCATTTGATAAATGAGACCACTGAGGTCCAGAGTGATTGAAATGATTTGCCCAAGGTCACACTGAGAGTTAAAAGCAGAGCTACGTCTAGAACCCCAGTTCTGTGCTCCACTATGCCAGACTACCTCTTTTGTAATTGATTCCAGAAATGGCATAGCCATTTGTCACATATTTTAAAAATCAAACTGTTCAGGGCAGCTTGGTGGCGCAGTGGATAGAGTACTGGCCCTGGATTCAGGAGGACCTGAGTTCAAATCCGGCCTCAGACACTTAACACTTACTAGCTGTGTGACCCTGGGCAAGTCAGTTAACCCCAACTGCCTTACAAAATAATCTGTTCTCCATCAACATTATACCAAATCCACCATGAAAACAAAGTATGTCCTTGAAATAGCCTTGCGCATTTACTTTTTAAATTTGATTTGCTTACTTAACTTGATCTTCTGCCTTAACTCACTGGAAATTTCTACCCTTTTCTACCTATCCCCTATTCTTGCCCATGCTCTCTTCCTATCCAAGTGCTGCCCATATTTCAACTTCCATTTTAAGCTCCATTGCTTCCAACCCACACTTACATACAGCCTGTGTCTGAATTCCTGTAACACCGTCTGTACCACACAACTTATCACTCAAGCGTGTGCTGTCCACCATTGTCATCTCCCTAACTAGATAAGATCTTTAAGGACAGGGCCTGGATCTTTTGAGGGTCTATTGATTGTGGATTCCCCACAATACCTGGCACCGTGCTAGAAACATAGTAGATCTCCTCAGTAAATACTTTGGTCATGTCTGTTACCTGGTCAGTGTCCTAATCCACTGTTATTTAGACACATTCTCAGATCTGTTCCAAAGGGAATTCTTTAAGTACTTGACTTTTGGAGACACCATAGGCTCATAAACCGTCAGTCACTTGACCGATTAGTTTTGTTTTTGTTTTTTTAATTAAGAAGTGGAGCCCACTACAACCACAAAATTAAGATGTTGTTGAAAACCAGGACTTGGAGATGGCTGCCTTGCCAGCAGTATCGTTAGAGTGTTAGATTGATTCACTAGCTTCCCAAGCTTACTGTTTATACAGCAAACCTTTCTACTGCTGAATTGGGGGGGGGGGGGTGGCAAGTGAAGGAAAATGTATGGTCTTCTGTTTTCAGTGCACATCAGATATACAGTCTCCCCTATGCAGTCTTCTGGAATGATAGTTGGTTTGACAACCACCAAGAGTTATACAGTTAAACACAGCTAGCTATGAGACTGAAGACAAAAGGATCCAGAGACCAAGTTCTCTGGGATTTGGGAATTGTTGAAGGTGGCAAAGTTGTTTTAGTGTAAGTGCTTATCAATAAATAGATGCAATTCTTATCAATTATTAATGCTTCTAACCAGGAATTTCAAGAGCTAGAAAAAAATTATTAGAAGCCTCCTATTTACAGTTATACCAGCTGGATTTGTATAATGGGTTGTTTGCTTTTTAATTTGTAGCAGTTTTTAGAGAGACCTTTGGGGATAGTGGGCCAAGCAGTTTTAGAGAGACCTTTTGTCGATACCTAATTATTTGTGGGGTCCAAACTGTGTACAGACAATTGGAGGTTCAGTTGGCCTTTTAAAGGATAGAGAAAGGAACTGAAGACACCTGGGCCTTTGTTTCTCTAATTTTCAAGCTAGACTTAAATATTAGGTACAGAATTAACATCCGCTATTATTATGAATTAGAGAGACATTGGCTGGAACCTATGTTAGTTTCTTTCTTGTTTTTCCTTCTCTCTGCTCTTAAAATATAAATGATGACTAACTCCAGCTCAGAAGTAGCTGAATAGGTACCATTTGTGTTAAGGTTCCCTTGATGCGAATAAAAATGGAATTTTCAAAGGTAGCCTTGATTAACTCTAAATTGTATACCAACATGCTGTATGTAACCTCAGTCCCTCAGAAGGCTCTTGGGTTTGTTGTTGTTTCTTTTTTAAGTTGGAAAAAAATCAATTAATACCAGTACTTTTCTGATTGTAGAATTAGTGTGGAGTTGACAAAAATGTGTATAAATAGGGGACATTTTTCCACTTACGAGGGCTGCGCTGCAACATTTTTAATTGGATTTTCATTGTGATTGACAGCATTTGATTATGACAGTAACTTTATTTGGCCGGACTGCTCTAGCCTCTTGTTCAGATTTTTCCATCAAAGCTCTTTTTTATCCACTGAATCCCCAGTAGAGCAGCAGTCATTGTGAAAGAGCCTTTTAGCACCTTTGTTGTAGCCATCCCTGGTGATGATTGGACCCAGCTGGTAGCAGATAAGAAAATGTTCCTTTCACAAAGAGGCTGTGTCTCCTGTCTCTGTGGTTTCAATAATTTTAAGAGCCCCCCAAACCTGTTGAGGATTAGAAGTAGCTTTAGATGTGAAATGAGTGTTAAGTATTAGTAATCGGGAGATTAGGGCCCCGGGGACAATGGGAGATAAACAACTGCAATTACAGCAAATCTGCCCGAGTAAACAAAATTTAGCAGAAACAGATGCCCCAACCATTTTGGGGGATTGATTTGAGGGCACTAAGGAATCGATTTTTGTCTTGTTTACACTTTCCAGGCCCCCGTGATCAACTGGAAGGCTAGATATTTCATACAGCCTGATTTTAGTTCATTTTTTTTCAGTGCCTCACAGTAGGTTTCTCTCTTCTAACAGTGACCAGGCCTGAGTTTATTCAGCATTCACAGGGAGCAGCTAATTGTCTATGAAGGGCCCCCGTGTTTAAATGGGCTTGACAGGAATTTAAATTTTGTTTCAATCAACCCCTGTGCTCACAGCCTGCTCCAGTTTCTAATTTTTAAATTAAACATGATTTTTTTTTTAAAGCAAGGGGAAAAAAACACTATGGCCTTGCCTCTGGAATGTTCTTGCTCTAACTCCCAACCAAGTGGGGAGCAACAGTTCTGGAATGCAGGCTTTGGGGAGTCCTGAGCACTCAGGAGCAGAACTACTCGGGGAGGATGCTCTGTGGTCATTCTGGAGTTTCCAAGAACCCAGCCTTTGGAAAGGCAGCCCATTCTGATCCTGCTGAACAGGCTGGCTCATTTAGAAACTGGGTTACATGAAGGAAAAAGGAGGGATGCCTCTTTGTGGTGTGGATTAGTGGGAACCAACAGTGGATTCGTTTTATTATCCTTTTCACATACTGTGAGGTATACACTTAAAAAAAGAAGATATTTGGTATTTATAAACACTTATTAAGCACCTACCATATGCACATGTGTTTGTCTTGGCCACCTATGCATAGCTATATATGTATGTATGTATATGTAGAAATATGTTGTTCAATCACGTCCAACTCTTTGTGACCCCATTATTGGGGTTTTCTTGGCAAAGATGCTGGAGTGGTTTGCCATTTCCTTCTCTAGTGGAATAAGACAAACAGGTTAAATGACTTGCCCAGGGTCACACAGCTGCCAAGTATCTGAGGCCAGGTTTGACCTCAGGTCTTCCTGACTCCAGCCCCAGTGCTCTATGCACTGAGCGACCAGATTGCCTTCATGTAAATACACACACACACATACATACATATGTATATAAATGTATACATATTCACATGCCTTTAGGCATACATCCTTAAAGAGAAGGTTTACCTTGTAAACCTCTTTGTACCACAGTCACAGAACTGGATCTTTGAAGGGAGCTTGAGGCCTTCTAGTCTAAGCCTCCCATGTGACATACCCCAAAAGGGGTCCCCCAACCTCTGCTCTAAGACCTCCCAGGAGGGGAAACCCACTACCTCTCAGGGCAACCCACTTTCCAATGACCAGCCCTTCATTATTAGGAAGTTTTTCCTTCCAAGGAGCCTCAGTTGGCCTCCTTGGCTCCTAGTTCTGCCCTGGGGGCCCCTGACAGAACACGTTTCATTTTTCCTTTATAGGACAGCCCTTCACATAGCAGCCACAGGGCCTATGGACCCTCTGCCCAACCACCCAAAAAATAAGGTCAGTGCAGTTTAGATCTACAGATAAACTCAGGAAGTACCCCATTTATTGGTAGGCTAAACATTTTTTCTTATAAAGCAATAATTTATTATGTATACAAAAATTAATCTAAGCAGATGAGAAAGACAAGAATCCTAATTTCCAAATATCCGAATTTGCATTATTTATGGTGGTTTGGTTATACAGGATGGTTGGTTTGTTTTCTAAGTTCAGCTATACCACAAATGTTTTCTTACAGTTCAAAAACCAGACCCCGAGAGAGAGAAAGCAACGTCACCATGTCTGGAGAAGTTTACTGTAGTCATCCTTTTTTCTTTTTGCTATCCTTCCCCATAACTGTCTCTCTTTGGAGTGTTGGTGATGATATTGGAGACCCAGGACAGATCATTGGTAGGTGTCCTTTCTCCCTAGTCTGTTCTGCAGTGAGATAATCATTTCTGTAGGGGGTGGGGGCCGAATCAGGGGAGGAGGAGTCATTTACCAAGAGTTAGCAACTGAGATGGAGTTGGGGGCAGTTGATGCTATAACAAATTATGGAAGCAGAATTTGAGGCAAAGAGGGCTCTGCTGATCCCTGGGTTTTCAAGACTTTCAAGTTCTGCAATCATGTCACCTTCCTGCCGAAGAAATTCTTATAGCACTGTTAGGTTGGCAGTTACAGAAATGAGCAATTTCCTCATGATGTAGCTTCATTCAAGCAATGCTTCAGATCCCAAGAGGCCTTGGGAGAAACGTAAAGGGGTGTGTATTTGTGGATAGTCACCAGGACAAGGAGCACTGAAAGCAGCAACACCCCAAAGCAGGCACAGCTAACGGAGCTCACTGTAGGTGTAGTTCAGTATCTTGACAGCAGCCATATCAAAAAGGAGGATTGTTATTCTCAAATACAAATTCTGAAAATGCATTCATCATCACGGTTGTGTTTATTCCAGTCTTCCTCTCCACCTCCCAAAAAAAGAACGTAGGAAAAATAAAATGAACATTCTCTACTTTTGCCAGGCCTACATTGTTACCACCCTGGATGAGTAAAACTAGTTTGATTCAGGAAGACCTGAATATTCAGGAAGACCTAAGTTCAAATGTGAACTCAGACACTTGACACTTACTAGCTGTGTGACCCTGAGCAAGTCACTTAACCCTCATTGCCCTGAAAAAAAATCTAGTTTGAATAAAGTTTGCTATGTGTTAGATGTTTGCTGCTAGCATCTTGTGGCTGTATGGCAAGTTTCTTATGTTACAAATAAGCATGTGATTTCATTTCAGAGGAAAGAGAAATATGATAGTGAATGTTCACAATTTCCCAACAGTCATAACTTTCTATGACTGACCTCTAGACTAAAAAGTCTATAAAGTATGTGAAACTCATCTCTTTGGGGGCATTATTATAAAACCAATCACCAATTAATCAGTTGGTGCTGAGGCAGGGCTGTGACAGCTACAAAACAAGTATCTACCCACAAGGATCTTATAATCTAGCTGGGGAGATAACTATCTTTGGAACTACTGGAGGACAAGTGTTGAAACTGTATTTCTAACTACCAGTGCATTAGTAGTTGGTGGAAGATTCGTATGGTTTAGAGCGGTCACAGCAGCAGGACTCACAGAGAAATCTGGCCTTGGACAGAATATCCTTGGAAACAGGAGGAGGGGGCATGAGCCAATACATCATAGAAAGAATGAGCACATGAAGATGAGCCCATCTGGGGCAGATGTGGGTGATGGGGGTGAGGGGAATAAGAGGGTGGTGATGTAAAGTGGGGAAAGGGCTTGAGTTCAAATCCCAGATCTTCTATTTAGCCAGTGTGTAACTTTGAGCAATCCACTTAACCGCTATTGGCCTCAGTTTCCTGATCTATAAAATAAAGGTGCTGGACTAGATGATTTTTAACATTCCTTCCAATTCTAAGTGTATGATTTTATTAAATAAGGCTAACTAGTTTCAGAAAGGCTCACATCATGGAGAGCTCTGGCTAGTCAGACAAAAGAATTTGGCTTTGAAGCACTCAGAAGCCACTGAAGCTTCTTTGGCAGGGAAGTGACATGATAACTATCAATAATTATAGGCATAATGAAAAAGAAAATCACATTTCACCTCATCTCTGGCCTAGTATAGATGGAATCAAATTTTCTGGCATAGGCTGATTTTTGAATAGAGAACTCATAGCCCTGGGGCCCTTCCTGAAATTCCATGTCAGTCTCTGTCCAAAAATAATAAGAAACTTGGTGCTAAGCTTGTAGCTTCTCTCCAACACAGTTCATTTGTCTCTCTTTCTGTATGTTCTTTGCAGTGTCCTTCCTGTCACTATTGGGGGAAATCATTAGTATGCTAATCTAGCTAGCCGTCATTTTAACACTGACCTTTGCTAACCTGCCTTTGCAATTTCAGGAACTACGTTTGACTTCTCTAAAAGTAACCTTAAATTGTAGTCTTGTAAGAATTCCAGAGCTGTATCCTTCACTCCTTCTCCTAATGAGGTTATGACCAAATGCTCATTATAATTGCTTTAGACTCCTTTTAATTTTCAAGCTTATTAATCATAAGAAGAGTTATTTAAAATTGCATAAATTAATCTTAGATTAAAAGCCCATCAAAGCCTCGAAACAATTAAGAATAAGTAGGATTTCCCTGGGGCAGCAAGTTTTATTTTAATATTGTAGTCAGGTGGATATCAGAACATTGAAGTATGGTAGTGATTAATGTATGCAAAATTTAAATGAGAGTTTTTAAATGGCAAATCTAAATCACATATTGACCTAACTGTAGGCTTTAACTGCATTGTCTGTCATATATTTAAACCGTTTACTAATCAACATTTTAATTACAGTGTATGTTAGCAGACCCTAGGACAAATAAAACCTAACATTTTAAAACAGTGGTGGAAAGTCTTTTATCTGAAAATAACTAGACTTAACTGTAAAGAGGACAGGAAGGAAGAAGCAGAGAACAAAGTTTGCACAGCAAATAAAAAGATTGGGTCAGACCACAGAGCAAAAATGGAAATGTGGCAAATATTCCTGGATGATTTCCAAATATGCCCTTTTTGGAGGGGAGCAAGGTACCCACCCCTGGATCTGCAAGCTGTTCAGGCTTGAAATAGATTCATATAGTTGTAAAAATCTTTATCTTCCCATGTATAGAACTCATGACCAAGCATAAACGGCACATTGTCCTGAAGTTTTTAGACTCCCTCTACTCCCAAAATATAGAGATGTTCTAACATAACATCAGTCCTTCTGGGAAATTCGACAATTCAATACAATGAGGTTTGGGGGGGGGAGTTTTTTTTAAATAATAAACATTTTTATTTATAGTTTGGGGTTCCAATTTTTATCCCCCTTTCCCTCCCACCCCTCCCCTGTCCCTGAGGTAGCAAACAATCAGATATGGGTTACACATGTCAATGCAATGTTTTGAGCATTTAGTACGTGTCTACTGTACATGCCGGACACTGAGAATGCTAAGGCACCAAGGAAACAGGAGCTTACATTCTCCTGGGGTGAGGGGGAACACCTACAAAATCGTTAAATACAAGATATGTACAAAGTCGATTTTAAAAGTCATTTCAGAGGGAGGGGGGATTAGGAAAGCCTTTGTGTAGGAAGGAGGCTGGTGATCCCAGGAGGTGCAGATGCATAGGACTCACCTTCCTGGCCCGGGAAACCTCTCGTGCCAAGGCCCTAAGGAGGAGATGGACTGACACGTCAGGAGAACTTTGTTGGCCACTCTGGCAGGAATGTAGAGGACAGGAAGGGGGTGACGTAGGGACAGGCTGGAAGCAAATTATGAAGGGCTTTCGACTGCCAAGGAGTTTGCATCTTATCTGAGAATCAAAGGTCACCTACCAATATCTTCCGGCCTTTTTCCTCCAAAATGTCCACCTGCACGGACAGTCTTTTTAGACCTTCTGACAGAAGAAGATGGAATTAGGCAGCATCAGGTTTTGGATGGAAAAAAAGCGTCTTTGAACTGGGAGCAAAAACTTGTTGAGTATGTGAAACACCTTTGAGGTTCTTTCCAACCCTAAAGCAATGGTTTCTGATAATTATTTGGAATTTAGCTATTCCCACCACTCTGCCAACAATGCAGTAATAGTGAGAGAGCATGACCGACAACTTTGTGCAAATTGTGTCTCAATCCAGTTTGTGCACGAGTCAGCACATCACCCCATGATGTCATCTGACCTCTGAAAATGAAGGACAAACAACAATAACCAACAAGGCAATAATAGTGGTAACTGAGGAAAGGAGAATCTTAAGACTGAAAAATGCATTACACGAGTTATCTCCTTTGATACTTAAAACATCCCCGTGCTTACCTTATAATATCATTGTGAGAATAAGAACAACAACAATAATGGGGATAGAATTTATATAGCACTTTAATATTTACAAAGCATTTTGCAAATACTCTCCTATTTTATCCTCACAACAGCCCTGGGATATAGGTGCTGTTGTTCCCATTTCACAGAGGAGGAGATGGAGGCTTATGAGGATTAAGTGACTTTCTCAAGGTCATATAGTTAATGAGCATCTGAGGCAGGATTCTAGGTCTTCCCGACTCCAAGTCCAACTCTTCATCTATTTATTCATTATTCCTTACAATCAAAGATAAGATACAAGGTCATCACAGAGTACTGAAAAGGGTACAAGATTTGGAGTTAAAGGATGTGAGTTTGAAGCTTAGCCCTGTTACTTGCCACTTCTGTGGCCTTGACCAAATCATTTAACCCTGCTGGGCCTCAGTTTCCCTCATCTGTAAAATGACAGGACTAGTCTGGATGGTGTCTGAGGTCCATTCCAAGCTCTAAATCTATAGTCTTTGATAATTCCTGCCTTCAAGGATCACAAAAATGATAGTTTTAGACCCAGACAGGTCCTCGAAGGTCATCTAACCAAGCCCTTTAATTTACAGCTGAGGAAACTGTAGCCTGAAAAGGTTAAATGATTTATCCAGAGTCACGCTCCTCATACATAAGTGATGGAGCTGGAATTCAAACCAGGAGCTTAGTTGAAGAGATAAGACTTGTCCACATGAGACATTGAAGACTAAGAGATGACAGCACCTAATCACGGGTGAGATTGGGAAATGAATTTCTTTAGCTCTAACGGCTGTAGAAATCCAAAGAGAGGGGAAATCAATATGGGTTAGGGTTAGACAGGGAAGGCTTGATGGTGGAGAAGGAATTTGAGCCAGGCTTGGAAATATGGGTAGAATTTAGCTTGGTGGATCAGAAGGGGAGGTAATTACAGGTGAAGGAAATGGAAGAGGAATAAAGACAACATCCAGGATCCACAAGGCAGTGAGGAATCAGGTGGGAGAGACGAGTGAGCCCATTGTTTGCCTGTGTGACATCGGTCCAAGTCCCAGAGGAATAGGACGAGCACTGGATACCAAGCTTCTGTCATTCAGTAGCTGCATATACTCTGTGCTAGGCAAGTTATACAATCTTTCCATCCAGGGTAAGAATACTTCTGTTACTTCCTCACATGGTTAGTTTGAGGAAGGGCCTTTGTAAACTGTTAATGGAGAGGAGAAAGGACTGAACCCATGGTTTCATCATTGCAGGGAACTCCCAAATGAGGAAACTCTCCACAAATGCGGGTCGACTTCTGTAACTTACACACAGAGTTGCCTAGAATAATGGTATCGCACTCAAATAGAAATGATGGCCACTAGCCCATACATAAGGACCCCCCCACCCCAGGCTACCTACTGACACCTTTAAAATGCAATATTAATCTATATTTTATCATATTCTTATTTATTTTGTTAAAAAGTTTCCATTTGCATTTTATTCTAGTTTTGGCCACTTTGGGGAGTATTGTGGGTGTCACGAAGCTCCTGGACCAAGTGTTTAACACTTCTAGACCTGAGCTAAGAGGCTGGTTAAACAACTTAACCAGGGTTACAGCCAGTGTGCATGAGGGGCAAGACTTGAATCCTGATCTCTGTAGTTCCAAGGATTATTCTCTATCCACTCCACCATGCAGTCTCAGAAATACCTGAGTTCAAATCTAGCATCCAACCTTTGTGTGGCTCTGGGCAAGTCATTTCACCTTTGTCTGCCTCGCTTTCTGCTGGGGATAATAAAGGCACATACCTTCCAAGGCTACTATGAGGATCAAGTGAGATAATATTCGTAAAGCACTTTCGCAAACTTGTTGGCTATTATTATTATTTAGTAATGTGAGTAGGCAATGTTTTCTTTGTAATTGTATCCCCAACTCCTGGCATAATACCTTGTGTGTAGTAGCCAATTAAGAAATGCTTGCTGATGGATTGATTAAAAAGATCTGTTATTTCATTGACATGGGCATCTCCTCCACTAATGCAGATTAAAATTCCTTTGTACCCTAATAGACAGTCTTCATGAATTATCATGTCTAAAAACAGTTACCACCTGAGGGCCCGACTTCTAGTGCGGAGGCTCTCCAAACTTAGGAAGGTTGGTGTTCAGAGAGCAGGCCTGCCAGGCCTCTCCTTGAAGCTCTTCCAGCTTGGTAGTACCTCCTGAAGCTCTCGTTTCCACTAGAGAGCCTTTTAGGATACAGCGTCTTGCACTGATGGAGTGGCTCCTCCCAATCCCCCTATTTAAGGCCAGGCCCCAGGCCAGCCACCTCCCATTCCTCTCTAGGCTGTGCTCTGAACTTTATGATGCCCCCATTCCAAGTCCTAGTGTGTCCTTCCTGCTTCCTTTTCAGCTTCTTTCTATGTGTTATCTTTCCCCAGTAGAATGTAAGTCCTACAGGGCATAGGCAGTCCCTCTCTGCCTGTATATGAATGCCTGGTGCTCAACATAGTGCCTGGCGGGTAGGTCATGAATACAGACAGAACAAATGCTTGTTGACTGTAGAACAAGAATAAGACTTTAGTGGAGGTACCGTCTCTTAGAAGTACAGAATTCAAGCAGAAACACTGAGGGTTCCACATCCAAGAGTGGAGGTAAACTACCAAGCATTACTATGAAAGAGGCAACATGGTGGAATAGGATGACCATCAGACTAGATCCGTGTTCAGCTACCAGCTTTTTTACTAATTACCTGGATAGCTGTATGCCCCTGAGCACATCACTTCATTTCTCTGACCCTCAGTTTCCTCACCTGTCCAATGGCAGTACAAGACCTAAGATTGGAAAGAGTTTCAGAAGCCAATTAGTCCAATACCCACCTGATAGGAAGTGCTTCTACAGCATCCCCCAAGAAGGGGTCATCAGCTTTAGCCTGAAGACCTTAATGAGAAGAATCTTCATCTCTGGCTTCTGTATTCTTAGGGCTTATGTGAGACCAAGACACATAATGTATGGGAAGGTGCTTGGTGAGATATACAATGCTATGCAGATGGGAGGGACTGTCATTTTCAAAAGGAGATGATCTGAGAAACCCAGAGTCAATCACTATATACCCTCTTGATGAGCTTTAGAAGGAGAGCAGCATCTACAAAGTCGGTTCTGGGCCAGGTTTCCTTAGTCCTTGGCTTAATCGAGAGGAAGGGGGGAAACACATGAGGATAATCATCAATGATCAAAGCAGTGTCAATATGGTATTGCAACCCTTAATTCCTGGTGTACTGAACACACCTAGAAGAAATAGGCAGGGATGAAAGGGTAAACTTTGTGCATTCCAGTGTCCCTTATAATAGTTGCTATATAAGACAGAGCTGAGGAGCAGCTAGGTAGTACAGTGGATAGAGTGGATTCAGGAGGACCTGAGTTCAAATCTGGCCTCAGACACTTAACATTTACTAGCTGTGTGACCCTGGGCAAGTCACTTAACCCCAATTGCCTCACCAAAAAAAAACAAAAAACCTGATGGACTATGGTTGTTAAAAAAAAAAACATTCTTGTCACCTCAGTCTCACCTTCCACATCAACCAGGTGCTAAACTGAAATGAGCCCTCTTACTACTGTCAGGTGACTTAGATTGTGGTCCCAATTCCTCCCCTCAGTAACCACATGACCTTATTTAAGTCACTCAGCAGTCTCAGGATTTAGTCCTAAAAGAGACCTTAGACTAAAAATTTGGTCTCCAGCCTCCTCAATTTATAAATGAGGAACAAATCCAGAGAATTTGATTTACTTGGCCACAGTCAAAGAGGAATACAACAGTTACTCCTGTTTATAGGTAATAAATCCCAGGGGTTTGAACCCCTATTATCTAATTCCAGTGCTAGGGCTAATATCCCACACCTCACGTCTATGGGTCTCATCTTCCTTTATCTGTAAAATAAAAGGATTTAAGTTTCTGAGTCAAATCTCTGAGACCCCATTCCAGGCCAAACAAGCTATGATTCTATAAAAATACAAGACAGATGGGGCAGCTAGATGGCGTAGTGGATAGAGCACCGGCCCTGGAGTCAGGAGTACCTGAGTTCAAATCCGGCCTCAGACACAACACTTACTAGCTGTGTGACCCTGGGCAAGTCACTTAACCCCAATTGCCTCACCAAAAAAAAAAAAATACAAGACAGACTACATATTATCTCAGAGGCTTTGGCTCTCTCAAAGGTGCTTTGTGCTCATAATCTTAAAACATTGAAATGTCAGTGTAGACACACCTGATGACCAGAGCCTTGACTTTCTTTTCCCCTCTCTTTGTCTAGTTGGTTTTTCCTTCCTTCCCCTTTTCAGAGGCCAGATTCAGAAATTGCAACGCAAAGCAGGGATTGAACTTCCTTTAAAGCTGCCTGTAGACATCAGGAATATTTATTTTCTCTATTTGTTTTAAGCCTGGGAAGACTGTATGGTTTTCTCGATACTGTCCTGATGGAGCCCTGCCCAGCAAGCGTGCAATGCCCCTAGCCCTAATGTGCCATTAATGATAGGTTAATGTACAGTATAATGTTTTTGGGACTATGGGTTCATTACACTTCTGAGTGTGAGGTCTTTCCACAGAGCGCCCAAGGTCCCATTGCATTATATCATGCAATAAAAATACCCTTTTCATATCACACACTAATAAACTGTATTTGAAATGCTGTCTGAGGGCACTGCTATCTTGTCAATAGTCTGTGTGTGAGCTCAACAGTTGGGATTCCTTTTTTTTCTGTTTTGTATTTTTAGTTACACTGAATCCTGATTCCAGGTGAGGCTTTCCTCATTCTTATTTCTAAAAGAAAGTAAATTGAGCCTCTCTGGCCCAGACCCAAGGGAAAAGCAATTTGACAGCTGATAAGGGTCCTTAAGGAATAGTAGGTAGATTCCTAATCCGTTGCTGACCAGTTCCAACTTCCCCACCTCCCCTTGATATATCTTTGTCAACAGGGAACATTACAGTTGAAACCATCCATAGGTGGTAGAAATTAAAAAAAAAAAAACACCAAGAATATATAGGTCCAGACCTACAAACAGACAAGACTGGGTGGTTGCCTGCATGAGCCCTGCCTACCTACCTTTCAGTATGTATTGATCAGATTACTTTCTTCCTGACAAAGTGGTAACTTCAGAGGCAATTTCAGAAAATGGTGTACTGAAGGAATGCTAGATCCTAACTTTGGAGGTACTTTGGACAACATAAGGGTAGTGGGCACCAGTGGAGAGGAGACACCAAATTTCTCTTACTTGACAGTATTGTCCCTTATTTTACTTATACATGTGTGTATGTGTATGTATATATGCATATATATACACACATATATACATATATCTTCCTTATTCAGTGAGATTATATCTTTTAATTACTGCCCTCCCTAGTATAATTTTGAATCATGTTAATAAAAAGAGAAGAAGAGGAGGAGGAGGAGACAATGACAGTAGAGGGTCTAGGCAGTTTTTTAATATGTTTTAAAAAAAAAAGCTGTCCTGGGCATTAAGTAGCCATTAACCTAGTAACAATCTCCTTTATCTCCAAATAAACACATTGGTGTCTTGGGTCACTGTAGGATATCCTTTCAACAATATGTCCCTGCACTATTGCAATACCTTCCTAATTGGTCTCCCTACATCCATTTTTTTTTACCTTGTTCAGTACATTCTCCACATGGCTGCCGCATTAATATTCCTAAGTACACATCTGAACATGTCACTACTCAAAAAACTTCAATGGCTCCCTATTGCCACTAGGAGAAAATGCAAACTCCACAGTGTTTAATTTTTTTAACCAAGAAACATAATTTATTTGTATAAAACTAGTAAAAAACCAATAGAAAGAGTTGATTCCTTTCCTGTGTGAATATTTTATCCATTGTATTTTATCTGCAGCTCCATCCTGACAGGCATTTGGCTGGTCAAAGCTGATGATATATTCAACCAAATCTTTTGTACTTAGGTCGAGAGTGGCTATTCTCCAAAATTTGCCCTTCTGCCTTTTTTTTTTTTTTTGGATGTTCACCTCCCTTTCTTCAAGCAATGTCGCTTTATTTAAGCCCTCAAGCCAGCTCCCTCTGCCCTAATTCTTGAGGCCCCTCATATCTATGAAAGAGCCCACAAGGCTTCCAGAGAACCAGAGAGGGCCTTCATTCTGTGCCTTATATCTCTGCCTTCTTACATAGGACACTCCCATCTCCCATCTCTCTGCATTTGCATTGACTATCCACCTTGCCTGGAATACTCCTCCTACTCACATCAGCCTCTTTTTGTGGTTGTTCAGTCCTTTTCACGATACTGGAGTCTGACTCAGGATACTGGAATTGTTTGCCATTTCCTCCTCTGGCTCATTTTACAGATGAGGAAACTGAGGCATGCAAGGTTAAATGACTTGCCCAGGGTCACACAGCTAGGAAGTGTCTGGGACCAGATAGGAACTCAGGAAATTGAGTCATCCTGAGTCTGGGCCTTCCACTCTCTCCACTATCCCACCTAGCTTAGAATCCCTAATATCCTTCAAGATTCAATTCAAACTCCACCTTCTTTAAGAGACCTTCCTAGTCTTCCCAGCTCCTGGAGCCTTCCCTTCCAAGGTTCCCTTCCAACTCTTCTGTATGTATCTATTTATCGACATGTTGTCTCTCCCAGAAGAATATAAGTTCTTTGAAGACAGGGACTGGCTTTGTCTTAGTTTTCACCCCCAGTACTTGTCATGGTGCCTGGCACTTGGTAAGGACTTAATAAGTGCTTATTAACTGACATCATGGAGTTGGCCCTCTTCCTTCATCCTGATTTCATTGCAAAGGAAGCCATGTGTGGCTGATGATTCCTTTGATATGACTACCACTCCCTTTTCAAGTCTTACTTCATGTGCTCTATAACAATCAGATGGGCCAAGGATGTGATATTTCATCTTGTAGCTTCCTAACTTTCTCTCAGGCTGGTCCCCATGCCTGGAATTCACTCTCTCCTCATCCCTGCCTCTTAAGCCCTTCATGATTCCCCCAGTTGTTATCATCGTATGTGGACTTGGTATGTATTTATCTGTGTACATGTTGACTTCCTCTAGATGAATATAAGTTCCCAGAGGGTAGGCACTTAATTTTTGTCTTGTATTAGCAGTGCCTTGTACAAGGGAGGAATTTAATAAATGTCTGCTGAATTGGATTGAGTCAAGTTGACAAAGGTTGATGAGGGACAGCCATTGGCAGCATTGATGCCCATTTGCCAGGCATGCATCAGGAGTATTATTAATGAGACTCAAGGGAAACCTGTCAAGACCAAAATGTAGACTCCCAATAGCAACAGCAAAAGTAGCATCCATACTCCATGAATAAGACTCTAGTGAATCCCTAGATATACTGCTTCCACATAACAACAGAGCCAGGCAGAAATAAGAAAAGGATTATTTGCTTTTATATGATTGTAAGGCAAGACCCAAACAGCTGAGAGTCCACGCTTGACTAGGGTGGATCAGTTGAGGCTTCAGACTCACTTTTCCAGAATAAAGTGAAAGGTTGACATGGTTGGAGGAGAATGAGAAAATTTCAGGGAAACCAGATTTGGGAAGAGATATTGTGACAGTCTAGCAAAATGCCAGGCCCCTTGGCTCTGGGCAGAGTCCACTTAATTATCAGGAGAAAATTATTTAAATTTCAAGGATAATTAACTTTCTTTTTAAGGGTTATAGGTTTGAACTAAGTCTCTTATTTTCAAATGGGGTGCCTTAAACATTTATGTAATCTTCTAATGGGCTTTACCCTCTCAAGGGTTAATCTGTCTTTTGGGCCACTGGGACTTGAAAAATGTTACCCTTTATCAAGAAAACCAGAAGTGACAAGTTCATTTAAAAAGCCTGGTTTGTCATTGTTTATCTAATTTTCAGAGTTGACACAGAAAATTAGACTGGCTGACACTCACTCTCTGACCATCTCTCCGGCTCATTTCCCTGGTCCTTTCCTACCTGACCTTTGCAAGTCAAAATGTTCCATTCCCCAAAATATAAAACTTCCCACTGAGTTTCTAAGTTGCCCTGCAGCCATTCTAGGATTATGTCATAGGATGGCATCCCTAATGTTATTAAAAAACAAGATGAGGTTATAAATCTGCTCAGTGAAGTAATTCCTTTTTTCCCCCTCTTTGACCATAAATCTTAGAAGTAATCAAACTCTCTTGGAGAGAAAGCCAGGTTAAACTTGGGGTCCAAATGGCCCCATATGTCTTCAATGATTTCAAGGGGTCTGATGGCTTTGTCTGCCTTTGTGACATTGCACAATACTGTGTGGTGACCCCAGTGTGAAAGGAGTCTGGCTAAAAGTATTGATGGTGGGGCTGAGAGCTTATTGAATTTACTATTGACATTTTAAAACTCATTAGAGTAGCACCTCATTTATCCAGCATCATCATGGAATGAAGCTTTCCACATAAGTGAATTTTCCAGATAAATGAAATTTAATCCTTTCTGTGCCAATTTTTTACATGTTAGCCATATTTATAGGAACCTTTAGTAAACATATACTTATTTTTCAACAGCATATGCTGAGTAAAATGTTATCTTTCCATGTCATTGTACTATGCTATAATATAGTAATACTTTTGGATATTTTAGTATACAGTATAGGACTTTTTGCCCCCACAATAAATAACTTCAGAGTGCTGTGCTTTTTTAAGTTCTCGTGTCTGCTTTTTATAGTTTTTCTGTCTCCTCTCTCATGATCAAGCTGCCAACTTTCATTTCTTCCACTGTCTATTCCTACATTTAGAAATTTTCCTTGCCTTACCTTTCTAATGTGCAAAAGCACATTACAATCTAATCTGTGGTGACCTAGAAAACCAGATATAACCAGTCATAGAAAAATTGTATATAAAGAATAAATAGGCCCTGAGGACCTCCTTTATAAGTAAAGCAAATGAACTTCAGAAGTACACTGATTTTGTGGCATCTATTTTGACTTCTCAGAGGCCTTTTTTGTTTCCATCTGGATTCTCAGCTATGATTCAGATAATGAGGGATTACTATATTTAGATCACAGCCATGTTTTACTAAAAAACAATTATGCTATTTAATGAAATTTTGTGCAAATTCAATATTTTAGAGAATTTAGTCATTTCCCATCATGAACCAGGATATTATAAGATATTGTGATGATTTGGTTATATGCATATTTGGGAAACCGAATATCAAAACATGTATTGAAAAAAGGCGTTCAGGTGTTAGATTTAGAAGTGGGCACACACTAGTTGTTCAAAAATGTCAGTTGAGTTTTTCAAAGCTCTGTGATTTTATTGATGTGGGAACTTCCTCTATCTACACAGAGAGTTACTTGTTTCCAGCAAGTAGCAGGTCCTCACTTGAGGTCTTCAAGTAAAAGCTGAATAGTCACTTGTGTATATTTTAGAGTGAATTCTTGTTCTGTACAGATTGGACTGAATGACTTCTTAGAGCCCTTCCAACTCTGAGGATCTGAGGTCTTCAGGAGTTTCTGGGTCCAAAAATGCATCAACATGCGGTCAACCTGCCAGTAGCCGTCTCCAAATTTAATTAAACTGATTCTCAGAAAACAAGCATGGTGTTTATCACTAGCCCTTTAGGAAAAACCTTTTTGGTTTGGTAGGCCCTACCAAAGCTTGTACTCAGCAGGCATAGCTTTTAAAAACATAAGATGGGGAGGCAGCTAGGTGACACAGTGGATAAAGCACTGGCCCTGAATTCAGGAGTATCTGAATTCAAATCCGGCCTCAGACACTTGACACTTACTAGCTGTGTGACCCTAGGCAAGTCACTTAACCCCTCATTGCCTTGCAAAAAAGAAACAAACAAACAAAAAATACATAGGATAACTGCCATGAATGGACTGGATTGGATTGAATTGAATTGGAAATTTTACACATACAACTGGAGTATGGACATTCCTATAAGTCAGCTTATTATTGAATCATTCTAACTTTCTTAAGAGTGAAATGATAATGTTATTATTTTAGCCACCTCCAACAAAAGTAAACTAGGGTATCTGTACCAGAACAAATTAAATATCCTTCCTTAGCTAGTTTTTATGGGCATGACCAGCAACCCTACCTCAGTTCATGCAGGTCACACCGTTCACTGCCACAGAAAACACATTTCAAGCTTCCATACATTTAATTTTCTTCAACATTACCTTGCAAACCACAGTGAATCAATAACAGAATACTTAAGTCTTGCAGGTTGTTTGTGTTTTGTTTTAGAAAATATTGCTCAAGGCTAAAAGGAGGTTCTGTGGTTGATGATTTTTATTGTTGCCAGAATGCAAAATGACCCGAATCCGTGTGTGTGTGTGTGTGTGTGTGTGTGTGTGTGTGTTTAAAAGATAGGGCAGGTGTAAATGGAAAACAGGGCTAGATAATAGTGGAGAACCTCTAGATGCACTGATGATTTTGTATGAAGGGCTGACATTTCAGGTCCAGTGACTTTGACCCTTAGGTTCTTTGCCCATACTCCTTTTCCTGCTCTCTCTGCCCCCATGCTTTCTCCCCACCCCCCTAAAAAATAAATAAGTCTTTCATTTACCTTATTTAAACTTGAATCACTTCTAAGATATCTTTCAGTTTTACTTTAGACCAAACAGGTCAAAAAGCAAGGCATTTAACCAAACTTTGTGTGATCTTGTCATTCTTTTCTCATTGCTTTTCTAAATGGTCAAGTTGGAAGTCTTAAAATGTTACCATTTCAAAAGATCCTCAACCCTGGGACATATTCTAATTTTTAGGTTCTCTCTATTGTACCGGTCTCCTAAATATTTCTCCCTGTTAAGGTTACTGGTGGGAGGGGAGGAGAGGGACTCGTTTTGCTTGTATCTTGAAAAACATTATGACTGTTTTACTAAGTGCTACTAATAAGGTGGATCTTGGGAAACATCAGCCTTTGCTTACTGGATTACTTTCTTTAGTTACATAAGTTAATGGATATAAAGCACTTTCAGAAGTTTAAAGTGATAGACTGTGGCCAGCCAAATGCCTGCCAAAGATGAGAGGGGCTGGCTGATTTTCAGTGGCCCATGGGGCTGACCAATGCCTCTCTGCCTCCTTTCTTGCTACTCTCTTGTGTTGGCATTTTCTTCTAAGAGTCAGGACATTTATGATTGGGTTTAATGGAAAAAATAAATAAGTGAGAGACAGTGGCTTAAAATATACTGGCAAAATCACTAAGAAACAATATATTAAAACTTTGGGATTTTTATCTTTTGAAAGAGAAAGAGGGAGAGGGGAAAAGAAGGGATGGAAGAGGGGAGGGAAGAAGAGAGAGAGAGAAACAGAGAGATTTAGAGTTGAATTTGAAGGCATCATTGTAGAAAGGTTGGAGAGGTAGATCCTTCTGCAAACTGTGGGCCCACAGATGGTCCAGATGTGAGTTTCTGACATCCAGATGAGCTTAACTCCCAAACACACAAACCTCCCACACTGTCCGACACTTGTGTGTTTATCCACCTTAATGTGGCCTTTGTAGTTATCCCTTTTCTCCCTCCCCGCACTGGATAACCCTGATCCTGTGGCCATATGCTGTAATCGTGAGCTCTAGAATGAATCATGGGGACCTCTGGAAACATTCTCTTCTCTCAATGGGCCATTTTCTGACCAATTATTGTATGTGGGAACACATAGATCTGCTCAGATGAAAGGTTGAGAGCTTCTTGACCTGTTTAGTTTGCTGTGTACAGTCTAGAATGGCTAGAGGTAAGCAATTTACTGCTTATAATTGAATATTTGAGGGGAAACATCTATTTCTGTAGCAATTGTGAAGAATCAACTCAGGAAGGTTGATTGAAATGGCATGTCACAGCTGCAAACCATTTCTAAGGCCTTAAAATAAAATGAAGGGCTTGAAGGGTACCATTCTTAGGGGTGGGGGGGTGTGTTGGGGGGGTGAGGTCTGGGAAATCTGAGGCCAGGGAAGCAAGTTCTTGGAATAGATAACATTACATTTGAAATCTCTGTGTCCTTGAGAGTAGCCTTGGTGAGTCTATGTGGTTGGAAAGGGCCGCAGACATCAAATTACACCCAATTATAAGATCAACATAAGTTCTTTTTGAGGTGGGACTTATGCTCTCACAGGGTACTTGGTTATTTACTGCATCTAGTGGTTCTGCTTCGGGAGATTTTTTTTTAAGCAGGGCAGTGAGGATTAAGTGACTTGCCCAGGGTCACAAACCAATAAGTGTCAAGGGTCTGAGGCCGGATCTGAACTCAGGTCCTCCTGAATCCAGGGCCGGTGCCTTATCCACTGCGCCACCTAGCTGCCCCTGCTGCGGAAGATTTTAAAGAATATTTGTTTTATTTGACTTGCTCAAGAATGACATGCTCCTCTTAGGACCCCCATCCCCCACCTCAGCTCTCAGTTCACAATGCTACCATGTCTATTATCACCTCCCCCATGATATTTTTCAGATCCAGGCACACACTGCCCTGAAGGGGAAACGGGTCCCAGGTATATTTTGAAAATTTATTTTCCTGCTTTGTTAGCCTTGGAGCCTAAAAGCTGAAATTGAAACCCTATATATCTTATTTTTAATTTATTTATTTTTGGTGGGGTAAGGCAATTGGGGTTAAGTGACTTGCCCAGGGTCACACAGCTAGTAAGTGTTAAGTGTCTGAAGTCAGATTTGAACTCAGGTCCTCCTGAATCCAGGGTCGGTGCTTTATCCACTGTGCCATCTAGCTGCCCTGAAACCCTATATATCTTTATAGTGGTAAAGTAGTGGTTTTCTGAGTTTCAAAAGATGCTCTAGTCCCATCTCTGCCATTAACTATCCATAAACCCTTAGGCAGATCCCGGCACTTCTCTTAGCCTCAGGTTCTCATCTGTAAAATGGGAAGATTGGACTAGAAAATATCTAAAGCCCCTTACAACTCTATGGTTCTGAGTAATCCAAATCTATGATTACTGAGTTTCCCTTTGGTCTCTGTACCCTCAGTGCTTAGCACAATGCCCAACACAAAATAAGTACTTTATAGATGTTTGTTGACTGAGTGATAAAGGGCCAGTGCCCTGTGAACATGTAGGTAGAGCCTGTTTCAGCCATTGATTCATTAGCTAACTATTGTCTACTGTGTGCTAGGCCTTCAGAAAGAACTAAGATTTAGAAAAGGCATCATTTTCATCCCCATGGAGTCTAGTGTATGTTTGGGAGGCAGAGTGGATAGGATACAACTAGATAATTATAATGTCATATTATATTATAAACCCATCCATCTCTATATAAAGAAAATCCATTCCTCAAAAACTGCCCAAAGGAGATTGGTATCTCAGAGCCACTCTCTCTGTGCCATGCCTTTCTCCCCATGAGAAGTCTAAGGATTTCTTTCATGGTTTCCCTTCCCCTCCCTTCCCTTGCCCCTAAATAAACTACCATCTTATTCTAACTGCAAAAAAAACCTGCCCAAAAAGTAAAAATACATATAACAAAATCCTATTTCCATTCATTTTAATGGGTACAACAATAGCTAGACCAAAAGTCACTTGTGCCTTTTGGGGGGGGGGGCAGTTGGAGTTAAGTGACTTGCCCAGGGTCACACAGCTAATAAGTGTTAAGTGTCTGAGGCCAGATTGGAACTCAGGTCCTCCTGACTCCAGGGCTGGTGCTCTATCCACTGAGCCAACCAGCTGCCCCACTTGTGCCCTTTTAACCCAAATGACAGATTGCTCAATATCTGTTTAATAGCCCTTACCCAAAGAAGAAAGATAGTGTGAGGACTGAAGCAGCAAGAGTGAGGCGATCTGCTGTGGTGGGTGAGGGGAGACATGAAAAGGAGGGTAACTCAAAGACCAGTGAAAACTGGTTGACTTGTGAATGAAGCTTCCACTGTTCTGGGAACTTTTTTATCCCATTTTTGGGACATTTACATGAGTTTTGGAGGATCACTTGTAATTCCTTGAGGGGGCAACTTTGGCCTCCATGTCAAGTGAAGCAGCTTCCCTGTGACCCTCCAGCTGATGAAGAAATGCTGTTTCTTGAACCTTTCAAACCAGCCATAGCTCTCCTTGAATTCTTTTTTTTTTTAATTTTTTATTATTTTTTTTAGTGAGGCAATTGGGGTTAAGCGACTTGCCCAGGGTCACACAGCTAGTAAGTGTTAAGTGTCTGAGGCCGGATTTGAACTCAGGTCCCCCTGAATCCAGGGCCGGTGCTCTATCCACTGCACCATCTAGCTGCCCCTCTCCTTGAATTCTAATGCCTTCGCAGTGTCAGCTGCTCTCTCCTACTGCCTTATGTATTCCTCCTAAGAGCTGTGTGCCTCAAGACTCTTAGAAGAGGGTGAAAAGTACTCCCTATAGTGAAAAATAAGTATAATTTGCAATTGTCCATTTAGGTGAAAATCCATAAAGTAAGTATATGTATATGTATATTAAGGGGTAGATGGACAACGGTGTACTAATTACTTAGGACAAGTAATCATCTTAATATGGTTTCATTTAATGATAGCAGTGGTCATGCACAGTATTCGCTTCTACCCACACTACATTGACCCAGAACCATTGATGCTTCTGACTTTGGCCAGGCAAAACTGTATTGAGTATCAAAATCTTGTGAACTTGGTGCCAAAAGGGGTAAAACAAGTGAATGCAACAAAAGGAAGACATTCCATATTGAAAGCTCTTTAAAGTTATGATTTATTCTGTCATTCAATTTAGTGATTTCACTTTGTTCCGGTTAATTTGCATACCACCACACATTAAAGACATAAAAAAGCAAAGTGCTCCCTAGAACCCCAGGGCTCTGAAAGGTCATTGTTTACAGGGATCCAGACCGAGCAGAGCTGCCATCCAGCCTTCCAGGATAGCACAGCAGCTCTCAAGGGCTGTTCAATCTGCACCAAATGGAGCCCAATCAATGATAGATATTTATGTGAGCATCTACTCTGTCTAAGGCAGAAGGAAGACTAGCATAAGAAGGTGACCCTCAAAGGAACAGTAGGGAGCATTCAACAAACATTGATTAAGCACTTGTTATGTGCAAGGTATTGTACAAGGGCTACCAGAGAAAACTTCATATGGGACCTGAACTGAAGGATGGATTAGAATCAGGCAGAGAGAAATGCAGAAGTCTGTTTGGCTTGACTTTAAACATTTGTTACAAAGGTCTTGTTTCTCATTTTGTTTTCTGGAAGGAGGGGAAGAACATCAGTTTTTGTTCGTGAAAACAATAAAACAATTAAAAAGAAAAGAATTCAGAAGGGAGGATCAGGCAATGGTGTGGTGATTTTTGTAAACAAACAGGAACAGTTGCCTCTATATGTATCAGTGTGTGTGTGTGTGTGTGTGTGTGTGTGTGTGTGTGTGTGTGTGTGTGTGTGTGTGTGTAAACCAGGAATCTTAAGGGTTTCCCTCAAGGAAGGAAAGGAAAAAATAACCATTGGTCAACTCTTCACTGATGACAGGGCTCTCCCTTGGACAGTGACACTATCCCTGAAGGTACTGCAATTCAACAAACATTTATTAAACAGCTTTTGTGAATCAGGTACTAGATTTTGAAAGATATAAGCAATACAAAGCCAAAAACCAAAATGGTCCCTGCCCTTGAAGAGCTTATATTCCACTGGGGGATGCAACACATAATCACCATGACTGATATTTATATTAAAGTTTGCAAAGTATTTCACATGCATTATTTCAGGAGTACCTGAGTTCAAATCTGGCCTCAGACACTTGACACTTACTAGCTGTGTGACCCTGGGCAAGTCACTTAACCCTCATTGCCCCACCAAAATAACAAAAAAAC
The DNA here is from genome assembly GCF_019393635.1 of Dromiciops gliroides. Classification (NCBI taxonomy): domain Eukaryota; kingdom Metazoa; phylum Chordata; class Mammalia; order Microbiotheria; family Microbiotheriidae; genus Dromiciops; species Dromiciops gliroides. Next base: position 152,149,974 of record NC_057862.1, read on the forward strand.
CAAAAACAGAACATAAAAGTCAGGGGCTGGATTTAAACCCAAGTCTATCCTGATGCCCAGCCTAGCCCTGTACCCAATGTGCCATGTAAGCCGTTACAGCTGAGGGGATCAGCTCTCACAAAGGCGGCACCTAAGCCGTGCCTTGAAGGAAGCTAGAGATTATGGTGTAGGAGAAGGGGGAGGAGTGAGTGTATTCCAGGCACGTGGGACAGCGCTGTGTTAAGTCACATAGACAACACACAGGTGGCCTGTTGAGTTCAGGAACAGCTGGGAGGCCACTGTGACTGGGATGCATAATTCATGAAAAGGTACAATAGGAATAAGTCTGGAAAGGTAGGTGGGAATTATTGCTGAGGACTAAAAACTAAAGTTTGGGTTGGTTGTTTTGGGGTTTTTTGTTTGTTTGTTTTGGGGTTTTTTGCTTTATCCTCGAGACAGTGGGGCACGACTGACGCTTTTTCAGTAGGCAGGTGACATGGTCAAACCTCTGTATGGGAAATTTTGATTTGGCAGGCATGTGGAGGATAGATTGTCAAGGGAAACAGACCAAAAGGAAAACGGCTGTTGGAATGGTCTACATGAGGAGCATTGAGGGCCTAAAATAGGGTGGAAAGGGTATGTGAGTGAAGAGATGAGGGACAGATGAGAAACGTGTTGTGGTGAGAGAATTAATAAAATTTGACAACATATTAGGGTACTGAGGGAGAGGAAGGAGTCAAAACTGATGTCAGAGTTGTAATACTGGGTGACTGGAAGCAAGGCGATGCCTCCAACAACACAACCCCTTTTTTCTCAGTTTCTGAATTCAGATTTTCTCTGAGTCTGGGGTGTTCACTGAAAATGGCAACAGAAGATCCCACCTTGAAAGACTTTTTCACAGACATCTTGGGGAACCTGGTGGGGAGGTGGGGAACAGAGGGGAGAAATAGGGAAAGTGAGTTGACCTTTCAGGCTGACAAGAAAACATAAGCACCACTGAGGACAGGTAATAGTACTCTCTTATTGAATCCATCGGTAATGGATTTCATCCCAGTTAAATGAGTGAGCAAGAATGGGGACATGACTACACAGGTATGTAAAGTAGGAATCAACGGAAACCGTCTGGACACTAAAGCCCAGGTAAAGAAGGGACTAGATTGGACTGATGATGATTTCCTTTTCACTAGTTATTAAGTTTCCATCAATTCCCTTCATCTCACTCAGGTAATTTATGGATTTCCAAGTCTGGTCCATGTCGGGCTCCAGGTGACTTTTCTTTCTCCCCTCCTCCCCACCGCCGTGTCCCACTTTTGGACCCATCTTACCTTCTGCAATCATGTCCTTTTCCCTTTATTATGCCTCCATCTTCTGTTGAGAAGTTTGTGGACCATAATACTTCAACCCTCACCGGTTTAATTGTTGGAATTAGCCCTGTGAGAATAAAGGAAATGAGAGTGGGCTCCCACTGCCTGTTGATGAGGTTAGCATGATTATTCAGCAGCTTCATCTTGCCACTTGCTCGGCTGCTCCTTTGCATACATGGCTATTAATGTGCTCTCTGTATGATGAATAAAGGACCTCGGTGTCTGGGCACTCAGACGGTGCCTTTCACAAGGGCTAAAAATTGCTTTTTACAAGTGTAATATCAATATCCTGGCTTCACGGTTAAGAGCAACATTAATGTTCCCATTGTTCCTCCGAGCTCGCTGGGGTTACTTTAGCTCTTACAGACCCCGATTCCTCTGCCAAAGAGATAAAGCGTTCATCCAGGCTCGGAATAGGGTCTGAGAACATGGGGAAGTAAGTGCTACCGAGGGGAGCATCTCACCCCGTTTCCCTTTCTGGATGGCTCCAGAAGTGGCCTTACAGACGTCCCTCACAGGTTGAAGATGCAGGTGCTTTGCTTCCCTCCATCTGGTTTCTCGCCATAATCGGACTCGCCTGACTCAGTGTCCTTGGATCCTGGCATCCCTTAGGGTCGATCTGGGGCATCAGGGGATCAGGTACCTGCACAATGGTCCAAGGTGGCTTAATGACTTTTTTGTGTGTGAATTCTCCATTTTTCTCATTTCCCTTAATTGGGTTCCTGTGCCTTCGTGACCCATTCATCCACTCAGCAAATATTTATCAAGTGCCGATTTTGTGCAGAACACTGTGCTAGCCCTCAAAACAGAAATTACACCAACTCTGATTTTTCTCTTGATAACAAAACCAGGTCCCCAGCACCTTTGTTCAGATCTTTGAGGGGACTTGGGTTTTCTATCTAAGCAATTCAGAAAGCAGAATCTATTTACCCTGCCTCCTCATGTTGTTGTGAGAAGAACTAAAAAAGATGGTGATTGAAGCCCTCAGAAAGAAAGAGGTGTGAGGGCAGCTAGCTAGCTCAGTGGATAGAGCACCGGCCCTGGAGTCAGGAGTACCTGAGTTCAAATCCAGCCTCAGACACTTAACACTTACCAGCTGTGTGACCCTGGGCAAGTCACTTAACCCCAATTGCCTCACTAAAAAAAATAAAAAATAAAAAGCTAATTAAAAAAGAAAGAAAGAAAGAAAGAAAGAGGTGTGAGTGTGAGTGGCTGGATGTGTCCATGTCTTGAAACAAGAATTCTGTGACGGATATCACGATCATCATGATGATGATGATAGGGGTCATAAGTGAATAGGTTTATTACTTTGGGGAGGAAGCCAACCTTCATTTTACAGATGAGGAAACTGAGGCCCAGAGTGATGAAGTACCTTTCCCAAGCCATAGAGCAGCAGAGCTGTAATATGCATTTAAAATCCAGCACTCTCTCCACTGCACTGTGCTAGTTAATGTTTGTGAATTCTGGTGTCTCTTTTGGAGGCTTCACAAGTTAAATAGCTCCAGTCTCTTCTGTTTTGTTCATTGGGCTTACAACCACAGAAATCCCCTCTCACTGCTTGTTGTGGCAAAGGGAAATGAAAAAAAAAAGTCTTTAAGGAAGAAAAGTTTGAATAAGAAGTTGGTGCACTTCCATTGAACATTCTCAGGGCAACCTCTTTTAACCTAGATGTGAAGGGTAGGATTGTTCTCCAGAGCAGGCATCTTCCCTCCTACTTTTACTCAGTATACTTAATTAACCCTTTGCTTACATTCAGTTCAACAAACATTAAGCAACTGCTTTTGTTGTTGTTGTTCAGTCGAGTACAACTCTTTGTGACCCCGTTTGGAGGTTTCTTGGCAAACATATTAGAGTGATCTGCCATTTCCTTCTCCAGCTCATTTTACAGATGAGGAAACTTAGACAAAAAGGGTTAAGAGAGGGGCAGCTAGGTAGCACAGTGGATAAAGAACTGGCCCTGGATTCAGGAGTACCTGAGTTCAAATCCAGCCTCAGACACTTGACACTTACTAGCTGTGTGACTCTGGGCAAGTCACTTAACCCCCATTGCCCAGCAACAAAACAAAACAAAACAAAAAGGGTTAAGAGACTTGCCCAGAGTCACACAGCTAGTAAGTGTCTGAACCCAGATTTGAACTACATATATACAAATGATTAAATACCAGTTCTAGAAGGGGTTGACAACTGAGCTGAGCCTTGGGATGGGGTGGGGGGAAGGTCAAGAATAGAAAAGGGAAGAAAAGGAAGAAGTGCATGCCAGGCACGGGGGACAGCTTGTGGGAAAAACAGTGGCAAGAGATGGAGTGTCCAGTTCAAGTGGCAGCTAGCAGTCTAGCTTGACAGGAATGCAGATTTCAAGAAGGGGAATAATGTGAAAAGGGAAGTTTGAGCCATACTGCCTAGGCTCTTAAAAGCTAGGCTAGGGGGTTTACATTTTATCCTAGAGGGCAATTAGGGACCACTTAGAGGCTTTGTATTAGCACAGCATCAATACTTAACTTATTTCCAATCCAATAAATATTTATCAAGTGCCTACTATGTGCCAGATACTGTGCTGGGCACTGCCAATGCAATTAATAAAAAGAAAAACAGTCCCTGCCCTCAAGGAGCTTACAATCTGATGGGGGGGTAGGGAATTGCACACAAAAGGAGACCAGAAAGTAGGGGAAAGAGGGAAGAGGCCACCAGGGAGCATGGCAAGATCACTGAAATGACCAGGCATTTCAACTAGTATTAACTTGTTCTCCCCAGAGGATTACTCAATCCAAATAGACATGGGAAGCCACTTCATTAAGATAATACTTTGAAAACAGGGCAACCCGGAAAGTGATAAATTAATTCACTTTTGATTTGCAGAAAGTCTATACAAGAGGAGCCAATTCTCCCTAGCTTTATTACTTTCTATCCCTAATTCCCTACCCCCAGTTTGCCTGGGAACAAGGACGGCAGGCACTATTCTATGATATGTATTTAATGAGGATTTTTGTAGATTTACGAGTCAGAAGACCAACCAGCCCATGAGAAGTGTAGAGCTGGAAGGCTGTCAGGGACAATGCGCTCATTTTACAGATGAGGAAACTGAGGTTTGGAGAAGGTGTGACTTGACCAGAGCCACACAGCTAAATAAATGGCTGAACAATGTAATAATGGACAATAGGATAGCCTTAGACTATTCACTTGCTGCCAAAGTCGGAGTATGCAAGGTTTAGAATACGTCATGCTGCATGTATAACATGGCAGACACTGACGGCCAATTGTTCTCCATCCTGGACTTCATGATTGTTTTCATACCTATAATTTTAGTCATTGCATGCATCTTGCTGTATGGACCTTGCATTTGTAACACTGTCACTTCTTTAGTTGCTTCTAGGATTAAAGATTTCACTGAAGCCACAGCTTTGCCCCTGTGACTCTTAGCCTGTGCCCATAAGACCTTTCACTCCCTCTCTCCTTGGCCAACAGGGACATCTCTATGCCCCATCTTTCAGCCTTGAAGAAGCTACAGAAGATGGAACTTCATCCCTTTCTCCCCAGAAATAAGGAGAGGGGGGAATACTGTAGGAATAAAGTGAGACCCCAAGCAACCCAAAGATCCCAATCCCCAAGGCCAAGAGAAAAACAGCTCTCTCTCCTAGCTCAGGTATGAGGCATGCCAGGACATGACCCCAGTACTCTAATACCAAGATCTGCAAGGTGATATGCGAGATATGAATGGATGCTGCCTGTCTTACTGCTTCCCCATTATTCCAAATTCTCCTCGCTGTTGTTGCATTTTCCTCCCAGTGCTTTGTTATGTTCTTCTCTCCACTTTCTTTGTTTTGTAAAGAACAGTGGGACTCCAGTGGGACAGTCACCATGCTGATCTGTTCCCTGGTCATTAGTCCTCTCTCCTAATAAATTTCTTTTTATTTAAATAAATAAATGGATGGATGGATGGATAGATATATAGATAAATGAATGAAGAAGGACTCAAACTCAGATATTTAGAGAACAAAACTTGTGCATCATCTAACAAAACACAGAGGTAAAATACTCAAGACTTTTTGAGGGAGATTAATCAGACACTCAGCCGATGTTTACAGAACTCCAACATGTGTAAGACACACAGAGACGGACCACCCTGTTCTTGCCCTTCAGGTCTTCCTTTCTAGCTGCAGAAACAAGATGCTGACTTCGTGAAAAGAAGACAGTATGGGACAATGTACCAAGAACGTTAGGAGGGAGAAATGACTTGCCCATAATCACTAATTGTCAGAATAGGGATTTGAGTCCGGGTCTGAAAGTCTAATACTCTTTTCACCACATCCCAACAGCTCTTATCTCTGACAAAGAGCTGGATTTTCAGTCAGGGGACCTCAGTTCAAATCCCATCCCTGACACTGTAACCTTTGTGACCTTGGGGAAGTCATTTAACCTGAGGCAGCTAAGTGGTACCATAGTATACAGAGTGCTGTGCCTGGAGTCAGGAAGATCTGAGTTCAAATCCAACGTCAGACACTTATTTAGTTGTGTGATCCTGGGCAGGACACTTAACTTTTGTTTGCCTCAGTTTCCTCATCTGTAAAACGGGTTTTATAACAGTACCTTCCTCAAAGAGTTGTGAGGATCAAATGAGCTATGTTCATAAAGCACTTAATAGCACAGTGTCTGGCACGTAGTAAGTGCTATATAAATGCTTATTTCCCTTCCTTCCCCCCACTTAGCCTCTCTTTCCCCCAATTTCTTTGTCAAATGAGGGAGTTGGGGTAGATGAACTCTAAGGGCCCTTCCTGCTCTAGATCTCTAATGCCATGACTTTGGACCCCACCTTCCTAGTTCTTGTACTTGGTATTCTCTTTACTGACTAGCACTGAACTAGGTACCTAATGGGAACTCAGGAAATACTTGTTGGCTGCTCAGGTAAGGGATGAGGGTTTGCATTCTAAGGGATTCATCACTTTACCTAAGGGTTCACTATAGTTTCTTTCATTCATTTTGTCTAGCTAAGTATTGCCTTGGATAGAGACATCCTTGGAGTCAGGAAGAACTGAATTCAAATCCAATACTTAGCTTGTGACCCTAGGTCAGTCATTTAACCTCTACCTGTCTCAGTTTCCTCAACCAATGGAGATAATACCAGCACCTACCTCCCAAGGTTGTTGTGAGAATCAACTGAGATATTTGTAAAACACTTAACAGAGTGCCTGGCATAGAGTAGGCACTTAATAAAGGCTAATTTCTTCCTTTCCTTCCTCCATATCACTCTTTAGACACAGATAGATTTGGGTAAGATGAGTCCTGCAGGCATTTTTTATTTTGCATTTGCTCCTAGTGAATCAGCCACCCCCCCCCCATTTTGACATTGTTGACTTAAGAGGAGCCCAGGGCTAAAATGCTTATAGCACCAACAAAGAGGTGCCCAGGCAGAGCTGGTGGGGAAGGAGTATAGGGAGAGGTCACATGTGAAGCAGCACAGGAGTGCCTTTCCTCCTTGCCTGGTAGTACCTGGACTCAGGTGGCAAAGAGGGCCCCTGCTGTTCCTTCTCGGCAAAGTAAAGGGACGTCTCAGCCCTCCCTCTCCTGTAGTTCTGGTCCAATTGTTCCTGAACAGATGATTACAGAGATGGAGCATATGGAAACCAAAGTCATCCAGTATTTTTGGATAGCACTATTACCCCAGGCTTTCCATGGGGGAGGAGAGAGCGAAGGCTTGACATACTGGCTCAGGCAAGCAGCTTCCCATTGTTCACTTCAAAAGGCAAGAGGTCACTCCTTCCCTAGCAACTTGAAAAAGAAACTTGCCTTCATACATTTCAGGGAGAATTTTCTTGCTCCCAATAGGAGATTTAAGAAAGTAGGAACTGGGTAGTCAAAATAAGTAAAAGGAGAAAATATCCAGAAGACTGGACAAAACTCACTTTAATTTCAAAAACCTTTAGTCCTTGACCCATAAAGCACCTTAGAGGTCATTTAGGCCAACCCTTTGTGTTACATATGAAAGAACTGTGGCCCTTGGCCAAGGTCACACAGCTGGTAGGTAGTAAATCCAGGCTTTAAAACCAGGTTTCTTTGAAACTTAGGTCATATAGTGAAGAATCAACGATAAATAGAATCAAACACAAAGCTTGCAGTCTAGTAAAGGTAATGACACTATGCAAATACCATAACCCAAGTCATATAAAGGTGAAGGACTATTCTATACCAAGTGCTGAGTGGCGATTTCTGATTGAGGTGAGGGAAGACTTCAAAGAGGAGGATCATTGGAACAGAGCCTTCCGATATGATGGGATGTGGGCAAACAGAGACTGGGATGGGAGGAATTGGAAGGAAATTAGGGAAAACGCATTTTCATGGGGACAATAGAGGCAGTGCATTGCATTGGGAACAAAGTGGGTGTGGGAGAGTTTGGGAACAGTATGTACTTCTATATGGTAAGATCACAGAGTAAGTGATTGTAAATGATGCTTTGATTTTGATCCTCCACATTTATAACCACATAGTCTAGACCCTCTTCTAGGTTGGAAAGTGTGCCCTTCTAACCTGTCCTTGGAAACAGGATTGTTGTGCTGAATATGCCCCAAGTATTACTCTCTTCCTTTTCTTAAGAAACATGAAGAATTTCAGCCATACTAAAACCCTCGATAGATATATCTGACATGAGTAAATGATAGCATTTTTGCAGCAGAAAAGAATTGGAAACAACGTATATGATGATCAATTCTCAGAATGGCTAAAGAAATTGTGGTATGTGGACATAATGAAATTTTACTATGCCATAACAAGAAAGAAAGTGACAAATTCAGAGAGGCACAAGAAGTCTTATGTGAACTGATGCAGAGTGAGGTAAGCAGGACCAGGAAAACAGTATCCAGAATGACTACAACAATATAAATGGGGGAAAAAACAACAGCAGGAAAACTGAGTGGATACCACTTAAAAATAATGACCCAGTGTTTAACTGAAAAAGAGATTAGAAAACACAGGTGTTGGACTGCTACCATACTTATCTGATACGCTGTTTTGCTGAAGTTTTTTTTTCTTTTTTATTGCACGTTACAAGAAATGACTCTCTAGATAGAAAGATATTTGGAAATGAGGGTGATAAGGAAGCAAAAAATGTCAATGAAAATACAAAATTAGCAAGACCAGCTAAAAATGAATGAATGAATGAATGAATGAAAACTGTGTAGTCAGAACACCAGGGCTACCCCTTGACTGTGATGTTGAGTAAGTCACTTAAACTCTCTCATTAATTCCACTAACTTTTATTAAATAACTGCTGTTTTGCAGCAAACTCTGCTTAGCACTGAGTAAGTTACAAAATTTAGAAAGGGCAGTCCTTGCCTTCATTAAGTTTACCATTTTAATAAGGGAGATAGGGCATAAAGTTAAGATTACTATATAGCATCACATAATAAGCATGTTAGTTGCAGATCAAAGGACTCTATATACACCAAAAGTGGAAGTCATCATCTACCAAGGGCATCAGTGAAGAACTGATGAAATGTTATTTGAGTTCAGTATTTAAGGGTTTCAAGAGATGAAGAGGAGGAAGGGCATTCTGGATATAGGAACCAGTGTGGTGACATGCCACATTTATGGGGAAGAGGGTGGATAGCTTGGCTTGGAGCTGCCTCAGAGTAAAGTTATGACTTAAAACTGGAAAAGGAGGGTGGTAACATCATGAAGAGCTTTGAACACTGGGCATGAAACTTCAAGACAGAAAGAAGTGCTTGAATTGGATGGACAATAGGAAGTACTTAATAAGTGCTTTTCCACCAATCAACAAGTGAAGGGTTGGGGTAAAGAATGACATGACAAGGGGGCAGCTAGGTGATGCAGTGGATAAAGCACCGCCCTGGATTCAGGAGAACCTGAGTTCAAATCTGGCCTCAAACACTTGACACTTACTAGCTGTGTGACCCTGGGCAAGTCAATTAACCCTCATTGCCTGTCCCCCCCCCCAAAAAAAAGTGACATGACTAGATCTAAGTATAAGGAAATTATTTGGTAGCTCTAATGAAAGAGGAGATGGGAAGACCTGTTAGCAGACTCCTCAAATTGTCCGGGTTAATGGTAATAAGGTCTATTGGCAATGGAAATGCAGAGAACAGGACATGTGTCATGCCTTTATAAATGCAAGGCATTGTTAATAGGGAATTATTTCCATTTAACACTTATTTTCCTTGAATGAATGAATGGATTTAGACAAGTATAAGGGTACTTGAATCTCTATCTAGGGGGCAGAACCTTAGTTCATAGCAGACGCCCAGAAATTCACACCTTCTCCCAGCCTCATAGTTAGCATCAACACCCATCTCCCTTGCCTTAGGCAGGATTTGACCTTGAAGTCATTGGTAAGATGAATATTATTAAATTTTAAATCTCTATTCACCTGTGTGTCTAGAAGTTGTCTGTAGCCTATGTCTCTGTGATTCATGCTTGTCCATTCACTAATCACTATCTAGGGTACTCCTTATACCTTGCTTTTCCCCCCAGCCTGGAGCTCTATTCTCATTTATCAGGCAAATCCTGCACCTCCTTCTCCCTCCTCCCCCCTCCCCCACTCCCAGTCATTAGGGTTTTAGACGGCTGGGTGACATGCTGGAAAGATGCCATAGCCTTTCACCTTTGGAACCCTGGGTTCAGATCCATTTTAGGCACAATTGAAAATGAGTGTGATGATCTCATCTCACTGAAGCTCCTTGCAATCTGCTGTAATTGGTCTGACTGTCCCCTGGGGGCCTGCAGGTCAAGGCTGAGGTGTATTGAAAGAGCAGTTTGGGACAGTGGTGAGGCTGACACCTAGTTCAGGCCGGCATAAACAGACCCATAGGGCTCCCTCATTTCAGCCTTCTGCTGGAAAGGGAGGGGTATTGGGGGGGGTGGAAATGGCTCTTCAGACATGGGGGAGGAAGCCAAAAAAAGAGTGGAAGGAAAGAAGTAGAGGGGGCAGGAAAGAGGCTAAGGGAAAAGGGATTAAGGGAGAGCAGAAAGGGGGGTGAGAGGGAGGACTGGGGCAGGGCTGGACGGTTGGGAAGGGGGGTGGGGCTCGGAGTGGAGATCAAGGGGAAAGAAGAAAAGGTTGAAGAGGGAGCCCAGGGAGAGTTGGTAGGGGAGAGAGGGAGAAAGGAAATTGAAAAACGAACCAGTCATGTCTGTCCTCCACCAGTCTTCTTAGTTGGCCCCAGGAACACTGTCCACTCCCCACTCCCTTGAGTTAGACATTTTCTGCCTGCCCACCCCAATTGACTCTCACCTCAGCAAACTCTAGAATCTTTAGTGGAGAAAAATGCCACATGTCCTAAGCCCAATGACAGTAACTGTCCTTAAAGAAAAGATAGGCATGGGGGCAGGGGCGGGGAGGGGTGAAGGGAGTGGGGCAGAAAAACCTTTTTCTGCTTTCTCTTTCACCTGATTTTTAAATGAGGCTATGCTGGCTGCTCTCCCTATTTTCCATAAGAGTCCTTAGGAAATCCTGAGGGGTTTGGAGATTGAGAGTGTACATCTTACATATGGTTGGGAGGGGGAGATAGCTAAAGATAGCAGAGCCTATGTGTCTATTTTATGTGCATGTATAAATAGGTTAGAGAGAGCGAGCGAGAGAGAGAGAGAGAGAGAGAGAGAGAGAGAGAGAGAGAGAGAGAGAGAGAGAGGATAAAAACAGATGGAAGACTAAGCCTGGAAATGCGCCCATCACTCTTAAATCAGACTGTGCAGCTTCAGAGTGAGCTGTACAGTATCAGGAGGAAGCAGCAGAAATTTTCATTCACAAGCTCTAGTAACTACTCTATGGAAATGGAAACAAACACATCAATATGGTCTTTCCCATAATGTGTTTGCATTTGTTCCAGAAACACTTCCAAAGAAAGTGAGCTAACCAGATTCTGATTTATTTTTAGGAAGGTTTTTAGTGAAAGAGGGAAGGGCTGAAGGAATTGACATGAATTGTGCGACCAGATGACGTTCAGGTCTCTTGGCAGAGCATTGGACTAGAAATCAAGAGACTTGGGTTCTAGTCATTAAATATGTATTGAGTCACCTTGGCCTTGAAGAAGAAACAAACACAATGAACCTAATTTGTAGAGGTGGGGGGCTGTGATTGTGGTGATTTTGCATATACTGACCAATTCAGTTGATGTCTTGGTTAGTTTTGCTGAACTGTGAGGGTTTTTTTCTCTTTTTAAAATTCTCTGTTATAAGAGATGACTCACTGGGATATTGGGAGTGGAGTAGAAAATAAAAGTGGTATAAAAACAAGATCTCAATGAAAACATCCTGCTGTATGCCCATCATTGGGCATAAGAATCACTTTGGAGGTTAAAGAAGTATTAGACACAATCCCCACCCCCAGGAAGCTTACAGTCCAGTAGGGGAGACAGGACAGATACATACGAAAAGATAACTAACAGGACGAGACAGTATTTACCAAGGACCAAAGGAAAGGGACCATAGGGTAAACAAGATGGCTCCAGAGAGGCAATAGTAGACTTGGAATCAGATGATCTGGGTTCAAATCCCACCTTAGATTTTTGTTAGCTGATTTCATCCCTGTGGCTACTCCTTCCACCCATACATTTGTAACTCGATTGATTATTAGCAGGACTGTTTCATGGGTTCAGGTGGCCACAGAAGCCATCACCAGGCAGCCAGTTCCCTGAATCTGAGCCTCTCTGAAAACTATTCTTATTCTCAGACAACAAAAATCTCAGGTTCTTTGACTATAAAACCAGTTTCCCCACCCCATTCAAGGTTTGCAAAACACTTTCTTTACAATGGTGGCATAAGGCCATCCATCACAGAACATGCTGATCACAGCATTTTCCACCTTGGTAAACGGGCCCACTTACATAGCATTAGAATGGAACTTTCATGGAGGTTTTGTTAGGATGAATATTATTACTAATAGATCTGCTTCCGGGGCAGGTAGGTGGCGCAGTGGATAAAACACTGGCCCTGGATTCAGGAGGACCCGAGTTCAAATTCAGCCTCAGACACTTGACACACTAGCTATGTGACCCTGGGCAAGTCACTTAGCCCACATTGCCCTGAAAAAACAAACAAACAAAAAACTTATTGACTAATAGATCTGCTTCTGCTCCCTTAGGGCCACCCATTCATCATGCAGTACAACGATGGGAATGCTGAAGTGGTCTCTATGTGGGTGTGCAGGATGCTGGAGGAGAGACGGAGCCAGCAGGGGCCTCAGTGAGCAGGGATATGCCAGAAAGCAGCTGTGGAAAGGAAATCCCACCACTGGTTTAAAAAAAAAGAAGAAGAAAGAAAGAAACCTGCAACCTATCGTATTGTCATTATGTTCACTACATAGTGTTGTTTCCAAGCACCAGAAGAGCCTTGGACACGTGTCCATTTCAGCCCTATGAAATTACTGAGTGTGAACCTTTTGCTGTCACGTGCCTGACGAGGTGATGGGCCCAGGGAGCCTGGATACTCCCATTCCCTGTATGGCCTTTTCTGATATTTTTTAGCTTTGTTGTATTTTTTTAAGTGGGAAAGGAGTAGGGGGAGGGGAAAGGATTGGAACTCCCAGAGAGAAAGAAGCTCAAGTGTGTCATGTAACGACAATAAAAGCATTACAACTATGTAACCACCTCATTTAAGTTTGGTTTTGTGTCATCGACCCCGGATGAGTCTGTGTGTATGAGAAAACTTAGGACGGGAGAGGGCTGAAAAGGACTTTAGATCAGTCAACCAAAGTCACAGGCATTAATTAGACACTTCCTACGTGTCATACAGATTATTAGGTGGTGTGTTTACACACATGAAAGTTGAGACCATTCCTGCCCAGGCAATGACAATGCACCCAGGGAAGTGGTAGCCACAGAAGAGACCCTTAGTCTAAGCACCCAGAGAGACTACGGGTGGAGCCATCAGGCAATAGATGACCATATCCAGTTGCCATTTTCCATTTCCAATGGAAGCATTGATTTGATGATTCAGAGTATTCAGAAGAGTAAATTCAACTGCCTGAGCTGAAAAAGAGTGGGATGGGATGGGAGTGGGGGTGGGGGCCCTGGTGGATGGCCAGATGGGATGCAAAGCATGGGCTGGGTACAATTGGATAGGTCAGTTAAGGTATAGATATTACCTAGTCCTACCCCAACATTTGACAGATGAGGAAAGAGAGCCTGGCAGAAGTTAAGTGATTTGTGCAGTCACCACAGTTAGTATGCAAAGGTAGTTCGCAAAGCCTGTGCTAAAACTCAAGCCTTCTGACTTCTATCTGTTGCTCTTCCTACTGAACCATACAGCTGTATTCTGTATCAACATTCCAATGAGTAAAACCTATGTGGGTATGTGCATGGATACAGATATAGAGATATACAATACAAACTGGAGAAGGAAATGGCAAACCACCCGAGTATCTTTGCCAAGAAAACCTATGGTTACTATTGGCATACTATGGGCCATGAGGTCATAAAGAGTTGGACATGACCGAAAAACAACATACAATATCAAAATATACATATATGCATATATATACATGCATGCATAAATACATATACATACACACAAATATTTTAAAACATTCTGAGAAGGAATCCATAGACTTCACCAGATCACCAAAGGAGTCTGACCCAAGAAAGGTTAAGAATCCCTGATGTAGAAGAAAGCTTCAGAGAAGGAAAAATAGCAACTAAGATACCCAGAGATTTATAAGAGATAAAATCCTATAAAGGAGCCAATAGGAAAAAAAATTAACCTTCTGAAAAGTATATACAAATGCCACGAAGAGGGACTTGAGTTCCTAATTCAAGGAGGCAAATTCAATCTCATGAGCACACTGAGAGTTGATGGTATTTCAAAAAGGTTAAGAGGAGATACAGGTTTAGTCTCATGCTTCAGGAAAGACAGTCCAAGAAGGATGGGATATGTTCAAGAATGAAATTCTGAAGAAACAAATAGAAATAATTCCAATGGGGAGGGGGATAAATTAGGATTTGTTTGAGGAGACAGGTATTGATGCACAAGGAATTCACCAATCAACTTTAAAAAGAAATGGTTAAGGGGCAGCTAGGTGGTACAGTGGATAGAGCACTGGCCCTGGAGTCAGGAGTACCTGAGTTCAAATCCGGCCTCAGACACTTAACACTTACTAGCTGTGTGACCCTGGGCAAGTCACTTAACCCCAATTGCTTCACTAAAAAAAAAGAAATGGTCAAAAGAAAGGCCAAAGAAGGAAAAGATAAGAACATAACAGAGTCCTGTCAAAATATGGTTAGGAATAGGAAGCTCAGAATAAGTCAAAACAATGAGAGAAACTAAAGAAAACACTTGGGATGGGTGAGACAATGATAGGTGAAAAATAGAGAAGACAAAACTGGCTCAGTTCTTTATTTCTGTTTTCTCTTTATATTAGAAATGATAGAGGGGGGAGAGAATGACTGGAAGTTGATTACCAAGATAAGTAAAGAGATAGTAAGAGAGCACTGACTACCCTTGATAAAATCAAGTCAACCAGTCCAAGTCTACATTCTCAGGTTCTGAAAAAGTTGTGACAGATGTGATTGCTCAACACTGTCACTGATAGGAGTATCGTGGAAACCAGGAGAGAGGAACCACAAGATTAGAGGATGGTAAATGTCTTGATTTTCAAAACAAGAAAGAAAACAGTCTACAAACTATAGGCCAGTAGGCTTGACTTAGATTCCTGGAAATATTCTGGAATTAATAATTTAAGAGATGATTGGCAAACATCTGGAAAAAGGAACAGTGATTACAAAGAGCTAGCTAACATGACTTCATTTAGAATAGGTCCTGCCACCAATAATGAAGCATGTTACCCATCAGCTAACAGAGAGGGGAGGGACTCAAGGGACAGACTGGAATGTCCATTTTCAGACATTGCCAATATGGGGATTTGTTATTTTGCTTGATTATGCTTATTTGATACCAAAGAGGGTGGTGGTTATTTTTTTAATTTGGGTGGAGAATTTTGGAGGGAGCAGAAGTTGTAGGGATGCTAAAAAAGTAGAGAAAAGAGAGGGTCACTATAGCACTTTTAATGCACTGAAGAAAACAAAGGAGGTTTAGAAAGGAACAGACGAATAGGACATCTTTGAAACTAACATGTTCATTTGGGTGGAGAATCTTGGAGGGAGCAGAAGTTGTAGGGATGCTGTGTGCGCTCCCTAAAAAAGTAGAGAAAAGAGAGGGTCACTATAGCATTTTTAATACACTGAAGAAAACAAAGGAGGTTTAGAAGGGAACAGATGAATAGGACAGCTTTGAAACTAACATGTTCAATTGATCATAGTCTTTATAAAAAGGTAAGCCATGTATAATAATCATGGTTACATGTACAATCAATCCTTATTTTCTTTTCAGTGTTTTTGGAAATGCTATATTTGATTGCATCTGTCAAATACAGAATAACAGAAAATTAAAATTCTTTTAAAACAGCAAGTCATGCCATACTAACCTCATTTCCCGTTTTGACAGGATTACTAAACCAGCAAATAAGGGGAATGCTGTGGATATAGTTTACCTAGATTTTGGCAGAGCTATTGATAATGTATAGTATGTCATTCTCCTGGAGAAAATGGAGAGATGTGAAATCAATGGATTCAGACCTGGTTGGATCATTGGACTCAAGAGTAGTTTTTAATGATTCAATGTCAGTGTGACAGGAGGTGTCCAGCGGAGTACCCCAGGGAACTGTATTTAGCCCTGTGCTATTTAACATTTTTATCAATGATGAATGAAGATATAGATAGCACGTTCATCACATTTGCAGATGACCCAAACCAGGGATAGTTAACATAGCGGATAAGAGATTTAGAATCCAAAAGGGTCTTGATAGGCTAGAGCATTAGGATGAATCTAATGAGATGAAATTCATTGGGGGAAAATGAAAAGTCGTGCTTGGGTTAAAAAAGAAATAACCTCACAAGTACAAGATGGGGAAGGCATGGAGAGGCAACCATGGTTTTGTAAACAATCTCAGTGTCTTAGGAGACTGCAAGCTCAAAATGAGTCATCATTGTGATGTGGCAGCCAGAAAAAAAACTAATGTGCTCTTGGGCTACATTAAGAAGGACGTAGCAGAAACCAAAGCTATCTATTCCTATATGAAAAAATGCTCTAAATCTCTAATGATTAGATAGATGCAAATTAAAACAAATCTGAGGTACCACCTGACACCTATCAGATTGGCTAAAATGACAAAAAAGGAAAATAATAAATGTTGGAGAAGCTGTGGGAAAATTGGAACACTAATTCATTGTTGGTGGAGCTGTGAACTGGTCCAACCATTCTGGAGAGCAATTTGGAATTATGCCCAAAGGGCGATAAAACTGTGCATACCCTTTGACCCAGTAATACCACTTTTGGGTCTTTTGCCCAAAGAAATCATGGAAGGGGGAAAGGGACCCACATGTACAAAAATATTTATAGCTGCTCTTTACGTGGTGGCAAGGAATTGGAAGTTGAGGGGGTGCCCATCAATTGGGGAATGGATGGACAAGTTGTGGTATATGAATACAATGGAATACTATTGTGCTGTAAGAAATGATGAGCAGGAGGAGTTCAGAGAAACCTGGAGGGTCTTGCGTGAGCTGATGATGAGTGAGATGAGCAGAACCAGAAGAACATTGTACACAGTATCATCAACATTGAGTGTTGATCTACTGTGATGGACTATATTCTTCTCACCAATGCAATGGTACAGAAGAGTTCCAGGGAACTCATGATGGAAGAGGATCTCCAAATCCAAGAAAAAAAAATAACTGTTGAGTATAGATGCTGAATGAACCATACTATTTCTTTTGTTTTTGGTGCTGTTGTTTTTTTTTCTATTTTGAGGTTTTTCATCAGTGCTCTGATTTTTTCTCTTATAACATGACTAATGCAGAAATAGGATTAATGTTATTATGTGTATATATGGATATATATATATATATAACCTATATCAGATTACCTGCTGTCTAGGGGAAGGGGAAGGGAGGGGAGGGAGGGAGAAAAATATGAAATTGTAAAGCTTGTATAAACAAAAGATGAGAACTATCTTTACATGTAAAGGAAAAAATAAAATACTTTATTAATTAAAAAAAAAGAAGGACATAGCATCCAAGAACAGGAAGATGAGAAGCCCACTATATTTTGCCCTCCTCAGACATCCTCTGTTCTAGATAGCACAGTTTAAAGCAGATAGTGCCCCCACTTAGCTCCCTAAGATTAGAAATTGCTAAGCAAGTATCCATCTGCTTTGGCACATCTACCAATGAAATCATAGTTCTAACCCCAGTTCCAAATCTAACATGTTTACTTTTTCTTAGGTTCTCCCATCAAAACAGAATAAAGCAATTCAGATAGAACTAAAAGTTACAGTGGCTTTCTGTGGAGGTGGGGGGAGGGGATTGTCTTTTCCCTAATATTTCAAGGATCTGCTATTTCATCCATATAGGAACTTCCTCTGCTAAGGTCTCTCAGATTTAGAAGATGGTCTACATGAGTAGCTGTCGCTGAAAAAATTATTCACTACACACACACACACACACACACACACACACACACACACACACACACACACTTCTGGTGAGGAAGTCTCTTCCAACTTAACAAAGCAGGTCCTTGGTTGACAGAAATACAGCCCATTGCCAATCCCATCCTTTCAAAGCTCAATAAATAATGAAGGGGGCAGCTAGGTGGCGCAGTGGATAGAGCACCGGCCCTGGAGTCAGGAGGACCTGAGTTCAAATCCGGCCTCAGACAATTAACACTTACTAGCCATGTAACCCTGGGCAAGTCACTTAACCCCAATTGCCTCACTAAAAGAAAGAAAGAAAGAAAGGAAGGAAGGAAGGAAGGAAGGAAGGAAGGAAGGAAGGAAGGAAGGAAGGAAGGAAGGAAGGAAGGAAGGAAGGAAGGAAGGAAGGAAGGAAGGAAGGAAGGAAGGAAGGAAGAAGGTTGTTACTCAAGAATATTTTCTTTCACTTGATTGCCTTCCTCTGTTCCACATAGCCTCCAAATAGCTGTTGGGCCTCAGTCTCAGTTGAGAGACTTAAGGAGGCTCTGCCTCAATAGACTGGACAAGCTATTCCCTATGCAAACAGAGACGAAAATGAGAGGACTCAAGCACAGCCATGCCCTGTAGTGGACTGGCACTGCTCATCACGATGGCATCAACCTTTGTTGGGGAAACAGCTTTAGAAGTGCCTACTATAGCCAGGCAGGGCTAATTGAAAGCTGACTATTAAAATTCCAAGGGTCTCAACACGAATAAGACTGATATTTTTGTCACCGTACACAAACCATGTGAACCTAGGTCCCTGGGCTTCCCCAAATGTTTCCTTATTTGGCCTTGCCTAACCTTCCATTAGTATCAGAACAGATTTCAGCATCTATCCTCTCTCCCTCTCCACTGTTGGACCTCAGTTTCCCTTCCCTCCTTTCCAGCTTGCCAGTTGAACTTCAGTCCCTCAGTGTCCCTATCTGTTAAATGGAGGTTAGTGCACCAGGGAGTAATTGGAGATCATTAAGAAAGAGTGTTGCTTAAAGGGCAGATATTAGCCTTTGCTTCTTGTCTTTAAAAACATCTACTTATCAGGGCAGCTAGGTGGCACAGTGGATAGAGCACCGGCCCTGGAGTCAGGAGTACCTGAGTTCAAATCCACCCTCAGACACAACACTTACTAGCTGTGTGACCCTGGGCAAGTCACTTAACCCCAATTGCCTCACTAAAAAACAAAAACAAAAACAAACCTCTACTTATCAAAAGTAGAGGTGATTAAGAAATTTCTCCTTGACCCCCTAAGGACTACACACTGACCCATAGATTTCTTTTGTTTTGGGAAGCAGTTAGGGTTAAGTGACTTGCTCAGAATCACACAGCTAGTAAGTGTTTGAGGCCAGATTTGAATTTAGGTCCTCCTGAATCCAGGGCCGGTGCTCTATCCACTGCACCACCTAGCTACCCCTTGGCCCATAGATTCTTTTTTTTTAGTGAGGCAATTGGGGTTAAGTGACTTGCCCAGGGTCACACAGCTAGTAAGTGTTAAGTGTCTGAGGCCGGATTTGAACTTAAGTACTCCTGACTCCAGGGCCAGTGCTATCCACTGTGCCATCTAGCTGCTCCTTGGCCCATAGATTCTTAACATGGGTTCCATAAACTTTTTAAAATTTTGATAACTGTTTCAACATATTTGTTTTGCTTTATAATTCAGTCTTTTAAAAAAATTAAATTCATTTAAAAACATTATTGTGAGAAAGTATCTATAGGCTTCACCAGACTACCAGACATTAGTGACGGGAAAAAAATATTAAGAACCCTAGCCCTAGATCCTTGTCCTTTGTCTGAGGTCTTGGCTCATCCATTGTTTTGAAAGGTACCAAAGCAAATGCAAAGTGACTTCCTTCTCCTTCAAGGATCCAATTTCCACAATAAGATGATTATTCTATTCAATTCAACAAGCATTTTAAAACACCTACTGTGTTCTGTGCACACCTCAACACTGGGGATCCCAAGACACTGGTGGAATCATCCTCAAAGCATTTATAGTAACTCAGCAATCTGTCATTTCTGTGGGAAGGTTCTCCTACCTAGTGCTACCCTAGGAAGGGTGAAAAAATTGAAGCTGGATGACCTGGATTCAAATTCCAGCTTTGAAACCTGTAAGCTGTGTCACCTTGGCCAAGTCACTTAAGTCCTTGGGGCCTCAGTTTCCTCATCCATAAAATAAGGGAATGGTACCAGATGACCACTGAGATCTCTTCCAGGTCTAATCCCATGATCCTCTAGAATACTTTAGTATTTGCAAAGGACATTTTTCAAAACAACCCTATGAGAAAGGGCATGGAACCACTGTTCTGCTTTACAGATGAGAAAACTAAGGCTTGGAGAAATTAGGTGAGTTGCCAATGGCCACACAGATTATAAGTGTCAGGGCCAGAATCAGAACCAGGTCTGAGTTCACATCCAATCAGCACCCATTCCAGCATGCCCTATGGATTAAACACTGAACTCCCTTTGGGTGGGTGGAAGAAGACAAGACAGGTCAGGAAAAAGAATAGGCACTGCGTGCCCATATTGAATAATAATTGCGAATTGAAGAAATGGGGAGCAGCTCCCCTTGACTCAGCTGGGTGGCAAAGTAGATAGTGATGGGTCTGGAGTCAGGAAGACCTGAATTCAAATCTGGCCTGAGACACTGACTAACTATGTGACCCTGGGCAAGTCACTTAACTCCTGTTTGCATTTCATCTGTAAAAAATTGCTTAGCACAATGCCTGACAGAATAGGCACTTAGTAAGTATTTGTTTCCTTCCTTCTTTCTCTTGTTCCCCCACCCACCCAACCTCAGGGAGGAGAACCAGATCGTCTATTCAGCAAAATGATCTCTCTCCTTCTCTCCTCACCTGGGATAATGTGACTCATACTCTGACCCAAATGATAATATGTTCCATGGAAGTTAATGGTCCTCAGAAGGATATATTTCACCCCACTTGTATTCAAGATTGACCTTACATCTTAGCAGAATAGGTCACCCATGAGATGCTATTTAATTTCAAGGTCAAGGTCACATGGGAAAGAGCAATGTTCCACCATCCAGATAGTCCCCCACCCTAGCTTTTGCTTACAGAAAATTCAACTGTTAGAGTGTCATCATAAGTGGTGTGTGTGTGTGTGTGTATGTAGATAGAGAGATAGGTGATAGATGATAGATAGATAGATAGATAGATAGATAGATAGATAGATAGATAGATAGATAGATAGATAGATAGGAAGAAGAAAGAAGGAATGAAAGACAGGAAAGAAAGAAAGAAAGAAAGAAAGAAAGAAAGAAAGAAAGAAAGAAAGAGAGAGAGAGAGAGAGAGAGAGAGAGAGAGAGAAAGAAAGAAAGAAAGAAAGAAAGAAAGAAAGAAAGAAAGAAAGAAAGAAAGAAAGAAAGAAAGAAAGAAAGAAAGAAGGAAAGGAAAGGGAGAAAGAAAGAAAGAAAGAAGGAAAGAAAACTATAGAGATATGTATATTGCTATTACCAATTCAGTATTATAGAAAGACTTCTAGGTTTGGATTAGAGGGAACTAGGAAAAAAGAAAGAAAAAGAATGACACTGGGCTCTTCAGCACTGAAGAGAAGCCTAAAACTAGAAGCACCAAAGACAAATGTTGCCCAAGTTTAAAATTTTGTTGACCATGTGCCCTTTGTGGATTTCTAACAGCCTCAACAGCAGTGTTGGCAGAGACTGCAAGGGTAAGCAGCTGGTCACCCCTCCCCTCTTTCATGAATCCTCAGAGATCTCCAGGAAAACAGGGAGCAGGACAGGGTGGAGGAAGCATCGAGGGCCGAGGAAACCACAAAGACCTCTCTGCACCGAAGCAGAGCAAAGTGAGCAAGATTGGGAGAACAATTCACACAATGGCCAAAACATCATAGAGAAAAATAACTGAGAGACTTTAGAACACCAACTGATGCAATGATAAACTATGAGTCCAGAAGACTGAAGATAAAACACACCACTCACCTCCTGTCAGAGAGTTTGGTGAACTTAAAATGCAGAGAGAGACAAGCACTTTTGGCAACAGCCTATGTGGGAATTTGGTTTGCTGGACTCTGCATATTTATGATGAGAGTTTTATTCTTCAAGCTTTCCCCCTCCCCCAAAATTGGAGGGGTCAATAGGAAGGACACAGCATAAATGCATGAAAAATTAATCATCCTATTTTTAAAAAATAGTCCAAGCCCAATGAACTATCTGGGCAGCTAAGTGGTATGGTGGATAGAGCTCTGGGTCTAGAGTCAGGAAGACCTGAGTTCAAATTTGGCTTCATATACTTGCTAGCTGTGTGACACTGGACAAGCTTGCAATCTCTGTTTGCCCAAGTTTCCTCATCTTTAAAATGAGTATCATATTAGCACCTACTTCCCAGTGTTGTGAGGATTAAATGAGATAATTGTAAAGTAATTAGTATAGTGCCTGGCACATAGTAAATGCTATATGGGGGGGTTGTTTTTTGTTGTTGTTTTTGTTTTTGTTTTTTGAGGAGCAATGAGGGTTAAGTGACTTGCCCAGGGTCACACAGCTAGTAAATGTCAAGTGTCTGAGGCCAGATTTGAACTCAGGTCCTCCTGAATCCAGGGCTGGTGCTTCAACCACTGTGCCACCTAGGTGCCCCTATATGTTTTGTTTTTGTCCAGTCATTCAGTTGCATCTGACTCTCTTAACCTGTGCATGATACTATCTGTAGGATTTCCTTGGCAAAGATACTGGAATGGTTTGCCATTTCCTTCTGCTGTGGATTAAGCCAAACAGAGATTAGGTGACTTGCCCAGGGTCACCCATCTAGTAAGTATCTGAGGCCAGATTTGGGATTTGAACTCAGGTCTTCCTGATTTCAGGCCCAGTGCTCCACCCACTGAGTCATCTAGCTGCCTCCATACAAATGTTAGCTATCATCACCACCACCATCACCATCATCATCCTCTCAGACACTGACTGTGCTGCTTCTAGCAAGAGCAGGAATGTCACTTAACCAACTTAGATTATAATGTATGGAGGACCCAGCAGTCCCACAACCACGTGAGGAATTTTCTGCTGAGCAACTGCAAATATTAGCTGTGACTTTGGACAGAGTCTGGAAAAGACTTGGTTTCCTCCCTTCGAGGTATCATTTGTCTTGTTCTGAAGCCTCGAAATCGCAGGCATGAACTTATAGACTAAAGTTTGTCTTAATTGCTCTTGTGTCACTGCCTCTCTGGCAGATAACAGCACAATGAATGAGTCGATGGGGCTGATCCCTCTAGGTCCTTCTTCTAAAGTGAGACAAATTTCTCTCCTTTGAGCCAAACAGTCTATAGGCAGCTCTTTCATTTATTTATCTCCCTAACAGTTTGCATTAGCTTGCAATGGATAAAAAGTCTCGCCAATCCTCAGACTTAGTTTAAAAAAAAAAAAAGTCAGGCAAAGCAGAGAGATTTGCTTACTGGGGAAGAGGAGGGGGTGTGGGAGAGGAATAGAAAAGAGCCTGGGGAGATAAGGGGAGAAAAGTATAGAAAGTAAGCTCCTTGAGGTTAGGAACTGTTTGAGATTTTTTTTTACTTTTCTATCTCCAGTAATTTCTTGTTGTTGTTGTTATTGTCATTAAGTCGTATCTGACTCTTTGAGACTCCATGGACCATGTTGTCCATGGGGTTCTCTCAGCAAAGATACCAAAATGGTTTTCTATTTCCTTCTATAGCATATTAAGGCAAACCACTTATGTGACTTGTCCAAGGTCACACAGCTAGTAAGTGGCTGAATTTGAACACCTAAGACCTAAGTCTGTCTTCCTGACTCCAGACCCAGCCTTCTGTCCACTGAGCTACCCAGCTGCCTCCTAGGCAAACAAAGGTTAAATGATTTGTCCAAGGACATACAGCTTTATGTGTCTGAGACTGGATTTGAACTTAGGTCTTTCTTCCTTACTCCAGGCCCAGTCCTCTATCCACTGAGCTACCTAGCTGCATCTTAGGCAGAGGTTAAGTGACTTGTCCAAGGTCACAGAGCTAATAAGTATCTAAATCTGGATTTGAACTCAGATCTGTTCTGGACTCCAGCTCTATCCGCTGAGCTACCTAGCTGCCCCAATACCTAGTGCTTTTATTTATTAATAAATTTTTTTTGTAAGTTTGACCCCAGAGTAGAGTTGAGAAAATGCATCTGACTCTCTCCATTATTTGGAGAGGAGTTGGAGCTCTGTGTATAGAAAAGCACATATGCCCCCTCAAACACAGGTGATGTGTTGGTTGGTCTTGCTGACTTACTTTTTTCTCTTTCTTTTTAAAAATCTTTGATTACTCTCTAGGGAAGAGAGATATATTTAGGAATAAAGATGACATAAAAACAAGATATCGAGAAAAATGCAACTTTTAAAAATGCTTGGGGCAGGTAGGTGGCACAGTGGATAGAGCATCAGCCCTGGAGTCAGGAGGACCTGAATTCCAATTTGGCCTCAAACACTTGACACTTACTAGCTGTGTGACCCTGGGCAAGTCACTTAACCCCAATTGCCTCACCAAAAAAAAAAAAAAAGAAAGAAAAATGCTTATTGTAAAGTAAATAATTGGGGAGGAAGGGGTAACTCAGCCCTCAATACCAGTGTGGTATAAGGGATAACATTGTGGACTTGCAGTTGGTGACCATGGATAGCTTCTCATCTGTGAGATTGGGATCATACTTGTAGTGCCTACCTCACAGTGTTGTTGTGGGGCTCAAAGGAGATTAAAGTATGTCAAGGGTTTTACAGACTTGAAAACAGCTTTCTAAATGTCAGTTTTATCATACTTCTCCCTCTCCTCCTCCTCCTCATCTTCATAGATGTTCAGATGAGAAAATAGACCCAGAAGTCAAGTGATTTGTTTGACATCACACAGTAATGTAATCCAAGTCCCAAAACCCATTGGGATGACTCTCTCCTCATTTGTTGTTATTGTCTAGTTTTTTCAGTTATGTCCAACTCTTTGTGACCCCACTTGGGATTTTCTTGGTAGAAATACTGTAGTGGTTTACCATTTCCTTCTCATTTTCCATATGGGGAAACTGAGGCAGACAAGGTGAAGTGACTTGCCCAGAGTCACACAACTAGTGTCTGAGGCCAGATTTGAACTCATGAAGATGAGTCTTCCTGACTCCAGGTCCAGCACTCTATCCACTGGACCACCTAGCTGCCCCTCTCCTCATTGGTGGAGATCAAGGCCCTGGACCTGCCTGAGTGGCTGTCAGACTTGGCCCAGTGAGAGAAAAGAGAGTTCTTTAATAACTTTGGCTATCTTTATGTTGTTTTAGTCTCTTGAGGTTCTGAACTCACTTTGGGCATTTCTGGCTTCCAATTTTGAAAGAGAAGATGGAAAATGTCAATGTCACTTCAGATTGCTAAAGGGAGAATAAAACTCTGGGATGAAGCCCAACATGAGAGGAACTGGCAGTCTCCATCATGTCCCTAGCCCTAGCTTGCTATACTAGAGACTTAGGGGAACTTCCCCTTAGGTGAGATCTAGGTCTGTCTCTCTGTCTCTTTCTCTTTCTGTGTCTCTCTGTCTCTGTCTCTGTCTCTCCTTCTATCTCTGTCTCTGTCTCTCCCCCTCTGTCTCTCTCTGTCTTTGTCTCTGTCTCTGTCTCTCTCACTATGTCTGTGGTTGTGTGTGTGTGTGTCTCTCTCTCTTGATTAAGAGGTATCACCTCACTCCCAATGGGAGAACTCTCCTTCACTCTGTATCATCTGGTATATTTTCTCCCATGTATGTCCTCTGGTGTCTGTTTGGCTATCAAATTGGACAGACGGCTTTTCTTGGCTAAGTGTTATATGTTCATGATGTTATATGTTCATGTGGTGGGAAAGGGAACAAGCCTTAGATATAGAACTTAGGGTCCTGCTTCCCCCAATAATAGTATAGTGATCAAAGGTTAGAATCAACCTGATCTTAATCCCTAGAATAATAATATTTAAGGGAGCAAAGAGATATAATTCTAACCCAGTACCCCCTCCCTCTGGGGAGAGCAGAATGGTCAAGTTTCTGGCCCCAACCTCGTGCTTCCCTCCTAGTAGGAAACAGTCTCCCTTAGAGAAGAATGGAAGGAGAAGAAGCTAGAAATATCTATTTACCTCCCCTCAAGCCACACGCTACATGTTGGGGACAGTCCTTCCCAACAGTAGTAAGCAGAAATTTCAAGATTCAATTGCAGGTCCTCTAATCCCAAATCCAAAGCTCTTTCTACCAACCCACATAAGTAAATCTAACCAGTTTATTCTCAGAGCCTGAAGATGTATGTGTTGGTCTTTTCCTTCATCATGGAGGGAGAGATGGAGGGTAGAAGAAAACACATCAAGCTTTACAGTAAAAAAAAAAAAGACCTAAGTTGGAAAACCCTGACTTTTAGAAAATATAGTGAATGTAGAAGCAGGTTAACCTCTCTGAGCCTCCATTTCCTGCCTCATAAAATGGGGGTAATAACACTTGTGAGACCAGATTCTCAGAGTTGTTGTAGAGAAAGAGCTTTGTATTTAGACTTGACCTGATTAAAAAGTGATCTTTCTCTTTTTTTCTTTCTTTCTTTCTTTCTTTTTTTTGCAGGGCAATGAGGGTTAAGTGACTTGCCCAGGGTCACACAGCTAATGTCAAGTGTCTGAGACCAGATTTGAACTCAGGTCCTCCTGACTCCAGAGCCGTGCTTTATCCACTTCACCACCTAGCTGCCCCAAATGATCTTTCTAAAGTACATGCTGCCCTCCCCCCAACTCAGTAAACTCCAGTGGCTCCCCATCACCTCCAGGATCAAATATATAATCCTCTGGTGTTGAAAGTCCTTTGTAAACTGCCTCTCCAGCATGACTTTTCCAGTCTTCTTACACCCAAGGATTCCCTCTCCAGGGATACTGACATCCTTTGTCTTTCTCAAACATCATTCTCCATTAAGCTCCTGTCCTTTTCTCTGACTGCCCCATTTTCAGAATGCTCTCCCTCCTCAACTCTGCCTCTTGCTTCTCTGACTTTCTTCAAGTCCTAGCTACCCTTCCTTTTCCATAAAGCCTCTCCCACTGCCTCCTGACTGTAGTGGCTTCCCTCCATTGATTATCTACAGTTTATTCTGTGTATAGCTTGCTTGTACATACTTATTTGCATGTTGTCTCCCCCATTAGACTGTGAGCTCCTTGAGAACAGAGGCTGTCTTAGAGCAGTACCTGGTACACAGATGCTTCATAAATGTTTATTGACTGGTTTCACTTGTATAAGAGACTCCCGGTGGAGAAATTTCCTCTGCCAATGCAGATCAGCATTTGCTTTGCAGTATAGAATTCCTTAGTGGGAACAATTTATACAGTAACAATATTGTTGGGGAAAACAACTTTGAAAGATTTAAGAACTCTGATCAAAGCAATGACTAACCCTGATTCCAGAGAGGAAGGCTACACAACTCCAGACAAAGAGGCGATGTACATAAGATGCAGAATAAGACCTACGTTTTCAGATATGGCTTATTCTGCCTATTTGTTACAAAGGTTTGAGGGTTTTTTCCCTAATTTGAGGGCTGGGGTGAACAGCATAGGTTACCAAATAAGGAACTGTAATCAAAGAAAAAAGTGACATTGAAGCATCTTTTTTAAAGGCACAGAGAGAAGGCGAGAAAGAATCACGAACAGCTTGTAAAGTTACATGTTGAAATTATTATGTTTTATTTTTATATTCATTATACTAACATTAATTTAATTAATTAACACTAGTAATATATTAATTATATTAATAATTGTGTATTTAAAAGCAGACTATATACATGAGATCCTAAGTTTCTTGTACAATCCTCTTTTTCTACAAAACTATAGGTATACAAATGCCCCTTTTCTTTGATGTTTTCATTCAGAATTAAAAAAAAAACTTTAAAAGAGAGAGTTCCTGGCTGGGGACATGGGGGAGGAAGGAAATGAAAAGTTGTGATGCACCCACGGTCATATAGCTAGTCCCTAAAAATGGCAGGTTGTAAACCCAGGTTTTTTTGACTCGAGACCAGTGTTTATATTCTCAGCACAGCACCCACTCTCTCAAGATTAAACACTATTCTATAAATGTGAGTGCGACTTACTCCTTAACTTGACTCCTTCTAGAAAAAGATTCCCAAGTCTAGCTTTTCCCAACTCCTCTTCCCACCTGCCTTCCCTTCCCCCACATCCAGCAGACGCACTCACACTCCCTCCCTTTAGCTGATCTCCATTCAGTCCCTTTACGTGACTAATATTCCTTCATCTTAAGAGAGTAAATGCTTGCGCTAAATGAGAACATAGCCCAGAGCAAAGATGTCTTCAAGTTTTCCATTTAACTTCATTTCTTTCAGTATTGGGAAAAGAAGGAAAAAAAAGAAGAAAAAGCTGGCAATGTATAAGCTGCACAATTCCACACATTTCATCCATTAGGCAGTGAGAGAGTTGGAAAGCTTTAATGCTATGGTAACATTAAAGGAACCGTTGCTGGGCCTAAGGGACTAGGGTACCCTCTTCCATTCCCAGGTATGCAGCCTGACCTGGCTCAGTTCTGATGATACCCAGCCTCTATTGATAGAGGGAGGTGGGATCTGAATTCTCACATTCTTTGGCTTCTTAAACACCCACCTTAGTGTCCTGGCTACAAATTATTCAAAGCTTATATTTAGGGCTCATTTCTAGGTATCCCCAAAGGAGGGAATACAAAGGAACTAAATATACAATGTGAAACAGGTATGGGACAGGTATTTTATTCCATCACACAGCAGAAATGGTAAATATAAAAGACTCACAATATGAATTGTCAGAATGACTTAAAAGAGACTTTGGTAACAATTTATAATTGTTTACAATCTACCGAGAAGCTGATATTTAAATTTTGTCAAAACATAAGGCAATTTGCAGGACTGCTGACTAGACATTTTGCATTTCATTTCCACACCATCTGCCTCAAAGTCCATATCTATCAAGGTAGGCCAGGAGGTTGGTCTTTTCTTGTGGTCTTCATCTTCTATGACCACAGGAAGAAACTTCCCTTGCTGCCAATTTCACTTAATGGACTCAGGACCCGAAGGATTCTTCATGTCACAAGGTTACCTCCAAGCCTGGACACATCCACCTTGATGTGACTAGAGTCCCTGGATGACCCTGGTAGGACAATTCAACTTCTGGTATACTATGTTAATTACAGAAACCCTCCTGATCCAGTGAATTAATTGCTGTAATCACATAATCACATTTAGTCTCTTGCTCCTGTTTATGCCAGGGTTCCAGATCAACCTTAGCTCTACTAACGGGGAAAAAAACC
Source organism: Dromiciops gliroides (assembly GCF_019393635.1). Taxonomy (NCBI): domain Eukaryota; kingdom Metazoa; phylum Chordata; class Mammalia; order Microbiotheria; family Microbiotheriidae; genus Dromiciops; species Dromiciops gliroides. Next base: position 152,179,072 of record NC_057862.1, read on the forward strand.
AGGGAAACTCCTGTGGAAGAACAGAAGATTGGGACTCTAAAAATGGAAAAGTGGACTTTCACACATAACAGCCAGGCCATGGAAGAAGCAAATGGAACTATATCCTTTGGGTATGAAATCTGAATGACTGGTCTAGCCCAAATATAGGCTAAATCGAGGGAGTGTGGGGAGTGGAGACAGGAAGGGATGATGGGGCAGATGCCCCATCATCTCATATCAATTTTTATGTACTTATATACATATACACAGTATCTCTCCTTGGTAAAATATAAGCTCATCAAGGTCAGGGACTGTTTCGCTTTTGTTTCTGTATCTCCAGCACCCGGGATAGTTCCTGACACATTGTACAAGGCCTGGAGAGTAGGAAGCACTTCATAAATCCTTGTTGATTGATTGATTGAACTGAGATAGAGATATATAAATACAGTTGTTTCATTCCTCTTACACACACCATTACTGAGAAAAGGCTAGAATTCTCCCCACTTTCTTCAACCAGGTCACACACATCAGAAAACCCCAAGTTACTACCTTTCTCCTGCAAGGCTCCCCTTAATGTTAATTTTTAGTTTACTTTTTACTTTTTAAAATTTACATTCACATCTTTTATTTTTACATCTCATTAATTTATCCCTTCCTTTCTCCCTACCTAGTAAGTTGCTTGATGTTTATTTTAGCCTGATTTTGCTTCTAAACAGAATGTTGGACAAGTTCACTAGGGAAAAAAAAATCTATTCCTAATTGCATGTATGTATTATCTATGTAGGTATTTTGTATCAAAATTATTTGAGGTACTTCAATAAATGATCAGCTCTGTGATCTCCTCTATGTGGATACTGCCTCCAACAGTACTGGTTGTGACTGATCACAACATTCATGATCACCACATCCATGTTCTATAAATCACTAGATACTCAATTCAGAATTGGACTGGACTTTAGAGTTCATCCAGTCCAGCACCCTCATTTACTGAAAAAGAAGCTGAGGCTCAAAGAGGTGAAACAATTCACCCAAGGTCACAAGTAATAAGTAGTAGAACTAGGATTCAAATCCAGGTCTCCTGACTCCAAATCCTACCTGCTTTCCACTGATCCACAAATCCTCCAAAGAAGGTCCATTGAAAATACTGGTGGGGAGGCAGCTAGGTGGCTCAGTGGATAAAGCACCAGCCCTGGATTCAGGAGAACCTGAGTTCAAATCCAGCCTCAGACACTTGACACTTACTAGCTGTGTGACCCTGGGCAAGTCACTTGACCCTCATTGTCCTGCAAAAAAATTAAAACAAAACAAAATGCTGGTGGACTTTCTCTAGTTCCCTTGATAATTGGATGGATAGCAATGAGCAGTCCATCTGTGATTCTTCACTCTTGTCAGGTGTCTAGCCCACCCTCTTTTATGGTCAAACTTCTCTCTGAGGACTATAAAACTGTAAATTACTATTCTAGAGAGGTGACTGGCATCAGACACTTACTGGCTGTGTGACCTTGGGCAAGTCACTCAACTTGGTTTGTCTCAGTTTCCCCATCTGTAAAATGAGATGGAGAAGGAAATGGTGCAGCACTCCAGTATCTTTGCCAAGACAGCTCCAAAGAGGTTGGACATGACTGAAATGAATGAACAACAACCATTCTGTAGGTGCATTTGAGCAAGGAGTCCTCAATATGAGAACACAGGGCAGTAGTAGTACTCATAAGCCTAGGTTAGTACACATATATTTTGTTTTGTTTTGTTTTGATTTTTTGGTTTTGGCGGGGGCAGGGCAATGAGGGTTAAGTGACTTGCCCAGGGTCACACAGCTAGTAAGTGTCAAGTGTATGGGGCCAAATTTGAACTCAGGTCCTCCTGAATCCAGGGCTGGTGCTTTATCCACTGCACCACCTAGCTGACCTCAGTACAGGTATATTTTGGACCCAGGGGTGACTCCTACCATCAGAGTAAAAGGTCTCTTTCACCACCATCCCCCTCTTTAAGGCAGGTGAAACTAGAAAAGTAGAAAGTCTGTTGGGGGCACTAGCAGGGGGTAGAAGAGGAATGAGTCACATGAAGGGATCCAGGCCATTGGCCATATAGAGAAGCCAGGTAGGCCTCGATGATAACTAGAGAGTGAAATGAAGGAGCCCAGCTTCATCTAAGGGTTGGCCAAAACGAACATGCACCAAAGCACTAGGTAATAACTGGCATTGCCCTCCCTTTTGTCAAGTGATGGTAGACTGCAAAGGTGTGGAACATTCCAAATCCTGGCAGAGTCTTTAATGTATTGGTTAGCTTTGTCAGTCTCTCTCTCTCTTTCTTTCATCTTTGTTATAAAAGATGACTCTCTGAGGAGGGGAAGATATATTTGAAAATTAAGGTAAAGGAAAAACAGAACATATCAACAAAAATGTAAAATAAAAAACTGGCATTTATATAGTTGTTTTATATATGTACATAATTTATGTATGCTTATATAGTAGCAAAGAACCAGAAACAAAGTAGATGTCCATCAACTGGAGAATGGCTGAAATTGTGGTATATTAATACAATGGCATATGACTGTTCTGTAAGAAATTATTAGGAAGAATGTAGAGAGGCATAGGAAGATATATCAACTAATAGACAAGGAAGCAGAACCAGGGGAACAATATAGATACACAATGACTACAACAATGTGAATGGAAAAAAACAACACAATAATGGAAACATCATTCTGTAATGTTCCAATGACTACACTTGGCCCCAAGGAAGAGATATGAGAAGACCCCTTCAGCCGCTTCTTTGCAGGGGGACTATGGAGATGACACAGAATATTCCATCAGCATTGATTGACAAACACTTTTTTCTTCTTTTTCTTTTTCCTTTTAAAATCTGTAATAAGGCATTGTTCTCCAGGTTGGGGAAGGGGGAATGAAGATGATGTAAAAACAAAATATGTCAAGGAATGTTTCCAATAAAGTGTTTTAAATCTTATTTCATTTGTGCCCTGAGGCAACCCAGTGAGCTGGGTATAATGGGTATTATTGCCCCCATTTTATAGATGGAGAAACTGGGGTTGAAAGGTTAAATGACTTGCTCACATAGCTAATTAAGTATGACAGGAAGGATTCAAACCCAGAATTTTGTTCCTCTTGTTATTCTGCTTATTCCCAGACTGAGTTGAGACTTAGTTTGAAAATAAGGAGTATGATGTTGCTTGGAAGTTATGCCAATCATCTATGGCTAGAATGTAGATATTTTAAATGAAGGTTTCCATGACGTCACTTCTCTCTTCTTGTGTGACTTAAAGACTTCAAAAGATCTGGATTTATATCCAGATCTTCTACCAACACAGGCTGAGATTCCTCCACATCTTTGTAGGTAGCTTTTAGGAGTAGCTATGACCAAAAAACAAAAATAAAAGAGTAAGACCTTGTAGCCTCTTATATTTTAGCTAGATTGGCCCTTGGAGCCAAGACTATTACCAGCCAATACATCTTCAGCTTGATGGGCTTGTTACTGCCACTTACTATCTGTGTTACCTTGGCCAAGTCACTTAACCTCCAAAAGCCCCAGTTTTCCTCATCTGTAAAATGAAGAAATTGGACTAAAATAGTCTCTGAGGGCACTTCTCGCTCTAAACCTATGATTTATGATCTTTTGGCCAATCAGAATTTTGACTCTACTGTCAAAGCCTTCAGGAACCTTCTCAGCATCAGACTTTATCATGGTTTTTTTGTGTTATTTTCTTTTATTTTTACTTCCCTCCCCCCTCAAAACTGTTAGAGCAGGTCTTTTAGAAAAACTTAATCTTTGAACTAAGGAGAAAGGCTGGTTTTAGGTTCTAAGAAAGATCAAGGATCCTAAAAACCATGCAGACTAGGACTGGTGGCAGCAATAAGGGGAGAAATGGACAATCATCCAGCAACTCTCAGGCCTATTCAAGAGAATGAAAAACTTAACTCAGTAAGCAAGATTTGAAGGGGGAAGCTGATGCCCTCTCATGCCAATTCAATCCAATCCAATCAGCACTTACTCTGTGCAAGGCACTTTGCTAGGGGTGGGGGTGGGGGTCAGGCAACAAGGATATTCCCTGTCCTCAAGGAGTTTATATTCATGCCTGGACGACCGAGTGTCAAACATTTTAGTCTAGGATGATTCACCTTGGTTGTAACTTCCCTTATGATGGTCTTGGAAGTAAAGAGATACTTCAAGTCTTCTTTTGTCCTGCCTAGAAGGACAAAAAGCTTGCCAGATTGTCCTTTTCTTGCTATTATGCCTTCTTCTATTTTCTTCTTCCCTTCCTCACCCCAATTTATCTTTATTTATTTATTTTATTTTGGGGGGTAAGGCAATTGGGGTTAAGTGACTTGCCCAGGGTCACACACCTATCGAGTGTTAAGTGTCTGAGGCCAGATTTGAACTCAGGACCCCTGAATCCAGGGCCGGTGCTTTATCTACTGTGCCACCTAGCTGCCCCCCACCACCACAATTTAAACTTCAGAATAAGAATAGGGCTAAAATATTAACTTTCCTAGAAGGCAAAATCCAAACCTCCCTGAAGACAGTCAATTTGTAGCAGAGATAGTTGCTTTCAGGTTGCCATTCACTCCCTAAAATACTTTCTCCAGTGGCAGGATCCTCAACCATAACCTTTCTCCAGCATTTCTAACCTTGGAATTCCATGCTAGTCAGTCTGATCTCTCTCCATTCCATATGCTTGACTTGTGCATTCCCAAGTGTATGCTTGGGATCCCATCTCACCATCTCCCTATGGTGATCAACCCTAGACTGGATTTTCCTCACTAATTGGGCAATATCTACAGCAAGGGTAGTTCAAGGCACACGTCCTCCATTGAACCTTCCCTCACCACCTTAGCCTGAATTGGGATCTCTTCCCTCTGAATTCCTAGAGATCTATATCTGTACTGTTCATGTGGCATTTACCACACTTGGGGTGCCGTTTAATGTTTTGTGTCTAAATCTTGATTCTGCTACTTGATTGCAAACCCCACTGGGCCAGAGCCTGCATTCAATCAATCAACAAGCATTTATTAAGCATCTACTGTGTTACAGGCACTGGGGATACAAGTACAAACACTATATCAATCCCTACTCACAAGGAGTTTACATTTTAATGGGAGGAGCCAACAGAGACATATAAATATTTACATCATATATGTGTATGAATACACATATACATACATATGTATGCATGTACATACATATATCTATATCTATATCCATGTATAATACACAGAGAGAGAGAAAGAGAAAGAGATCTCAAATGCAAATAAATACAAGGTAGTTTGAGAGCTAGAACATTAGCAGTTAGGGGATCAGAAAAGGCTTCATGTAAAAGGAGGCACTTGAACTCCATCCTGAAGGAAGAGAAGTATTCTATGAAGTAAAAGTGAAGAGGGGAATTCATCGGAGGTATGGGAGACAGCCAGTGCAAAGACATGGAAATGGGACACAGCATATAAGGAACAGAGGGAAAGTCAGTTTGCCAGATTGAAGAGTATAGGAAGGGGAATGATGTTCATTGTTGTTGGAGGGATAGGTTGGGATGAGGTTGTGAAGAATTATAGAAGTAAACAGAGGAGTTTAAATTTTATCCTAGAGGCAACAGGAGTGGATGGATTAGGGGAGTGAAATGATTAGATCTGCACTTAAGGAAAATCATTTTGGCAGCAGTGTGTAGGAAGTACTGGGGTGGGGAGGCATTTGAGGCAGGGAGACCAATTAGGAGGCTGTCATAAGAATCTAGGAGGAAAGGAGTGAGGGAAGGGAGGAGGGAAAGACAGGAGGAAGGAAAGAAAGAAGAGGGGGGGGAGGAGGAAAGGAAGAGAGTAAGGAAGGGGAAAAGGAAGAAAGGGAGGGAGAAAGGGAAGAATGTTTTGTGGGGAAGTTGCCCTCTAAAGATCTCTAAGGACCTAGAGAATTAGGACTTCTAAACCAAGACGTGAATATAGATGATCTGGGTTGTTTTCTGCAGGTCCCCACCCCCTTTCATCTGTGGTCTTGGGGGCATCTTCCCAAGGCTATAAAGATGCCAAGTCCTTTGGTTTTTTGACTAACTGGGGCCAGAGAAAGCAGAGAGAGCTGGAATCCTGGGGGAACTCCCAAACGTCCCCTTTACCAACCATAGTTTCATACTTCGTAGTCTAAATGTGGTTTTCCCTAGAGCTGTTCTTAGGTAGTTGACCAAACACCTTGGGTCAAGCTTCTTCTCTAAGTTCTGGAACAAATAGTTTTGATGAGGAATAGTATAGCCACGAGGTTGGGGGGAAAGGGTGGAGAAAAAAGGAAGCAATCCGGGGATGTTGCAGACTTGGCAGTAAAAGGAAATAATAAGCAGGCTGAAGCACCAAGAATAAATGCATTTTACTCGGGGACCTTAGCCTGGTCAAGGAGACCGCTGCAAAAACTCTCCACCCCTGGCCCCCACCAGCTGCTGCCTTATTCATCTGGTATGAAGAGTACCTGAACTTTAGTCTTGAAATGAATCTCTGCTCATTTGAATGTTGTTTTGCATGTCATTTGCATGTTTCTTTGAATGTCAAATTGTACTGCTAAAGCCTCATCCTCAAACCTTGCTCCACACCCCATCTCCTTCCTGAGCACCGGCCCCCGCAGCACGTTCACCAACCACCTTCTCTGGGCCTTAAGGATCAACTAAGGGGAAGCAAAGCGAAAGAGAACAATGACTCCCTTTCCAGGACTGAAGGCCACGAGGGAAATCTAAATCCCAAGGTCCAGTGGTCTCTCTTGGACATTTACTTGCACTTTGGGAGTCTAGGTGGTTGAAGTGGGAGAGCCAGACATGAGAGTCCTCTTCTCTCACCTCAAAACTCGGGTCGCAATCCAGGATAGGAGTGGGAGCGAAAGTTCCACGACTAAAAACTTTTCTCCCTTAACTCCAGAAGCCCCGCACCATCCGCCCCTGCCCAAGACTCTCATACCTCCACCCTCTGGTTCCACGTGAAGGTCCTGTCGATTTTTTAGGGCGCTTCGTTCCAGGCAGTCAGCACCATTGTCGTGGAGAGGTGGCGGTTCTAGAGATTCCCGCTTTCCTTGCCAGCCCCAGCGTACCCTCGCCCTCTCCTCAACCCAGGCTGCCCAAGCTCCAGACTCCCGTCTATCCGGGCCGACGGATTAATATCCAGATATTAAGTAAACAATAAATTAGCAAAACTACAAGAAAATTTTACAGCCCTTTGCATTTGGCAATCATTGAGTGTTAATTAGAAATTCATTACAATTAAAACCCTGCCTAAACAGAGCCTACACGCCTTAATTACATCTGATTTTTAATTCAGAATACGTGTTTACACAGTAAGCGATACGTACCCCATGATTATCCCCAATACTCTTTATACTGTACTAATTATGTAAATTAAACCTAATTAACTGACGAAAACTGCCGTTAATTCAACTGTTAAAAGATATGTGCTTGCGGAAGGAGGCGAGCTCTCCAAACCCGAGCCAAAAGTGGGGGCGCGGGCTGCAGAGGCTCCGGGGCGCAGACAACCTGAGCG